>NW_027412686.1:753387-3153387 GCF_025532065.1 Leptinotarsa decemlineata
TAAAAAACATAGAAAGTTCCAATTCTCTTTTCTTCATCAACAAATATGCTAAAAACTGATCGATACTTCAAGGAAATTCATCATAACATATTAAAAAAAAACACTTCAATATGAAAGTAGTTGTTTCGAAAGGACTTTTTTCAGTGTTTGTCTGAAAGTTACGTCTCTGCATAAACCACACATCTTTATATGGAGTACATTTCGAAATTAATTGCTTTCTTCCATTTTTTGAAAAATTTCCAAATATACCCCTTTCAGTTTAACTTGAAGTGTTTCATGATTTTTCGAAGGGATGGGTGAAACTCTCAGCATACTTTTATCATTTCAGTACATCGAAATCATATCATATTTCACTGATATCTCTGTGAACCAGTTTTCGTCTTATATCAATTCCTTATTTTCAGGAAACTGAAGACTCAATTCTCTTTTCAACTCCAGAGGAACCAGATTACCTTGAAAACGAAATAGACGATGAAGCCGATGAGAACGAAATGAAAAATGATCTCTATTATGATAAAGATGACTGCTCAATGCAAGAATACGAAGTATTGAAGGTATGTTGTAGTTGCATGAATAGTTGAAATCATTTACTGATATCTGTGGTTATATAGCAATATCATTTTTCAGATTACTCTCACTTCTAGACATTTTTTGGTTCAATTCAATTAACTGTTGTACTGTCACAATTTATTGCCCTAAAATTACAAGTGTTCGGGTGACTTGGCACATTTGATTCCACCAAGAGCGGTACATATCAGAAATACGCGACAGTTTGTGGCTGCTCATCGTTTTGAAGTTCAACTCAGTACACCTCGAATTCGCTGTTTGAGAACTCTTTCATTTGGGAAACTGCGTTGATTTAGAAATAAACTTCCTGGTGAGGTTTTTCCAAATGGATTTGATCTCCAGCGATCCAAATCCAATGTGAACCGCTATTTTCTTACAGGAACCGCTCCTAGAGAACCTTAAGGATTTTCCTGTTGTGCTTGTGATTTCTCATTTAAAAAAAAACTGAATAATAATAAGAGCAATCTAATTAAACTCAAATATGAAAAAGTATTACTTTTCATATCAACTGAAGCATCTGCTCAGGACACGTGTTTTATTAGGAGATATTCATGACAATAATATATCTAATCACTCAAATCCAGGGTTGAAGACATTTCAGAGAGTATTTTATGTATTACATGGTCAGTCCCACTGAATTCAGTTTCTGGAAAATTCTTTCGGTAGAAACAGATTCGTTTGTTTTTCGTAGTCAAAAAAACGAAAATCACTATTACTTCTTACCCACAAGAGAAATCCTCATTACATCTGTCGTTGCTTCTGCTTGCATTATTCTTGATACGTTGTTCACAATTTTTCTACTTTGTCCATTGAGAACCTTGTTTTTCAGTTTACTGTTCGAACGCATTTTCGAAGACAACAAATAACTTACAGTTCACCACACATAATAATTTCCATACATACGCTACTAACACGATGTTAGCTACACGAGTTCCTCGACGGTATTAAACACTTGCTTCACTCCACTGGCTGATCTACTATGCATATAAAATTGAGAAACAATCTACATTTACCAAGCTGTACTGAATATGGCTACCGCAGTAGCAAATAATTGGTACTACAGTTTTCATTCGACTACAGTCCACCAGCCCGGATTTTGTTCTCCCAAATAATGACTTTGGCCATTGAAGTTTTCATTCTCACAGCGTGATAAGCTCATTTTTCTTGCTTATCTGAGACCAAAGATCAATTATCCCTGATGATTCTTTTGAACTCCTCACCGTAATATGCAGAGTTCTGAAACCATCGTCAATCACTAAGAGAAACAATGGTTTGAGGAAACAATCGAGAACTCCACGTGGTACTCTTGGACTACAGTAAAGCATTCAATACATTAGACCACAATATTCTGTGTAGAAAAATGTAAATTTTCGGATTTAGTGAAGGGACTGTAGATCTATTGAAAAGTTACTTCAGAAATCGGACTCAGTCAGTATGTCTGGATGGAAAGTGTTCTAATGCTTTACCTGTTGACTATGGAGTACCTCAGGGCTCTATCCTTGGCCCCATTCTGTTCTCTCTATATATATCTGACTTCCATAAAATAATTGATCATTATGCAGATGACACTCAGTTATATTATCGATTTTCTTCAACTGGCAGGTGTCAATGGAAAAAATTAACAGCGATCTACAAAAGTTACTGGATCTATCTATAGCCCATAATACGAAATTGAATTCTAGAAAAATCAGCTGATACTTTTTGGCCCGAACACAAAAGGTGGGAAATTGAAGGAAGAATTGGAATCAAACTTGGACAATACTTAGTACAAATAATTACAGAAAGCAAGAACTTGGGTTTGTGGCTAGGTGGTGATCTGAGATTTCACAAACATATAAATTCACTTTGTCGTAACTCGTACAGTATCTTACGTCAACGGTATCAAAATAGAGATATTATGACTTCCAAATTGAAATTGAAACTTTGCAAAACTCTCATATTGTTTAGATTAGCACATTGCGATATAATCTACGGGCCTGATTTGATACACTTTGATGTAAATCGCTTACAAAAAATACAAAACAATTGCATTCGTCTTTCTTATGGTGTGAGAGAAATTTGACCATATATACCCCAAGTTTGAGGAGTGAATTTAGACACTACTCCATATACAGGGTGTAACTAAATAAGTGTAAAACATCAAAGGAGGTGATTCCTCATCAAAAAAAAGATAGGATCTTTCATATAAAGGAATTTCATTGGAGCATACCTGGTTAAGATACAGCTCCTTAAAGGGGGTACATGAAATATGTATAACAATTTTTTTCCCAAGCACTAAAAAATTTACAATATTGAAATTAACCTGATGTTTTGTACTACCAAAAAGATACTTAGCCAGTAATGTATTTGGTTTACCCCATGGTTGTAAGGGGTGGAAAACGCAACCTCTAAAATTTATTTCCAATGTAACTTTTTGTCTTATTATTTATTTACCATTTATTTCCGATAGCCTGTCTCATTATAAACAAAAAATGTCTTCTGGGTTTTTTGCCCAAAATAAACCAGTTCGCAGAAAAAAATTATTTTACGAACAACTGTAGAGATACATCGTCATAAATGCGAAAATACAAAACTAATCTTTAATAATTCACTTGTTATTAAAATGGCATGCATAATTGAGGAAATGGCTAATTGCATTTCGTTTACGGTCTGTCGCAGGGAAATGGGTTAGAATCTTCTAGAAGATATACTGAAATGTATCCTCAACGGCAGCATCCTTCACATAGAATATTTGCTCGACTCCATCAACGATTACGAGAATATGATTCATTCGCAGGATTGTGATTGCCATCGAGAAGTACGAACACCACAGCTTGAGGAAACAGTACTTAATTTGATTGAAGAACAACCTACTACCAGTACTAGAAAGATTGCTTTCCAGCTAAATGTTGATCATATGACGGAATTTCGAAGTTTAAAGGAACAACTTTTGTACCCTCACCATCTGCAACGAGTACAGGCACTGTTACCGCGAGACTTTCCGAACCATCTAGAATTTTACAATTGGATAATAATAATAATAATTTATTCATCTCTCATTTTACATTTTTGTACATACATATGACACAGTGCAGAAGATAAGCGGGGAAGGGGAATAAATGGGCAAACCTACAGAAGATCAAGTCTGTGCGTAGGGTATTAGACGGGAGGTTCAATTGAATCTGAAGTTGATAATGATAATATAACATAGTACATATAAAGAATATAAAGAATATAAAATATCCATATAAACAATTCTATGTCTATAGTTGATAAAAGTAATGTACATAAAAATATAATTTTAATCATATGAAAAAATATAAGAAGGAAAAATATAGAAATCCAAATATCCTTCACCATGTTATGTATATACAGACATATACTCATACATATACACATACATACACACATATATACATATACACACATACACATATAACGTATATTTAATGATAACATAACATAACGTAGTACATACAAGGAATATAAAATATACAATATACATGCTGGATGCTGGAAATGATTAGAAGAAATTGTGACTTTCTGTAGACGATAGAATTCACAGACGAATGTAGTTTTTCTTGGGACAAGATTATTAATTTTCATAATTACCACATATGGGCTGATAAAAACCCTCACGCTATTGTCGAAACTAACCATCAAGAACAGTTTTCTCTTAACGTGTGGCTCGAAGTTATTGGGGATGATTCAATTGGGCCTCATTTTCTACCTCCTCGATTGAATAGTGAGGCAAACGTTCAATTTCTAAGAGAAGTGCATCCAGTACTGCTGGAGGAAGTTCCTTTGGGCGTCAGAAGGGATATGTTTTTTATACATGATGGGGCTCCCGTCCGTTTTAGTCAAGTATCTTGTCAGCATTTAACTGAAACATATGCAAATCAGTGGATAGTCAAGGAAGAGCACAGAACTGGCCCACTCGATCCCGGATCGCTATCCTCTCGATTTCTCTATTTGGGGCCATTTACAGCATTTGGTTTATCGTACTCCTGTTCACGTTGTAGAGGACTTAAGAAACCGCATCATTGATGCATGCAGGGTAATCAGAGGGACTCTAGGAATATTTGAGCGAATACGTGGCTCAATGCGCCGACGACTAGACGCATGCGTAATGTCTGAAGGTAGGCATATTGAACATTTACTATGATTTCTACATGTTGTGTGTTTTGTTATTAAAAAATTAGTTTAATCGTTTAATACAGGTACCAACTACAAAATAACAATAAATCCAGTTCGCATTTATGACGATGTATCTCTGTAGTTGTTCGTAAAATAATTTTTTTTGCTGCGAACTGGTTTTTTTTGGGCAAAAAACCCATGAGACATTTTTTGTTTAGAATGGAACAGGCTATCGTAAATAAATTTTAAATGGTTCAGTGCTTGTGAAAAAAATTGTTATACAAATTTTATGTACCCCCTTCAAGGGGCTGTATCTCAACAACGGGATGCTCCAATGAAGTTTCTTTATATGAAAGATCCTATCTTTTTTTCTATAAGGAATCACCTCCTTGAATGTTTTACACTTATTCAGTTACACCCTGTATAATTTCCAGAAAAAGTTGAAAACATATCTGAAGTCTTCTGGATAGATAATATATTCATGTTCTGCCTTGGTTTTCTCTTTGTCTCACTTTTGTGTATGTTTTGCTATATATTTTACCTTTAAAAACAATGTATGTCAATGAATAAAGCCCATTTTTTATTATCATTAAATAAGTTAAGAGGCAATATGAAATAACCATTGGATGTCTTATTCATTTGTTGGTATTGTATATTGGGATCATTTGTCGCTTCAAATCAAAATTATGAATACTATTTGGCTTGATTTGACTTAATGTGTATATAATATATTTATGTATAGCATCCTTTCGTCACAGCTAACTTTGGTCGTGAGAATTCACATATTTACCTTGAAACCATTTCAATATTCAATTCCAATTTCCTAAAATTTCATTATCTTTGAATTCAATATTGAAACAATACAGCTGAAAACTGCTGAATACAAAGCTGAATAGTTCAAACCGTTCCGAAGGATTTTTCAGTAAAATATATTTTTTGCTCTTTAAAGTTTCATTCGAACCTTGTAAACCGTGAAATATGAAAGAAACAAGATCAGCATGCAGCTGTATGCCTAACAACAACCTTTTCCCCAATAAAATTTATATGCACATTTGTTATCCCCGAACCACAGTAAACTAGTCCTGTATCGGTCTTTCTGTTTGCAGGATAATTTATTGTTGTACAACCACGCCAGGCTGATGTCACAGGATAATCATAGCAAGGATTACTTGGTTTCCATTATGTTTTCCCACTATGACAGGAATAACAATGGAAACTTGGAAGCCACCGAATTGAATGAGGTGAGTGATGTAACCAGTGGTGTTACTCCACCAGTAAGCATAGTCGTGATATACGCAGGTTCATTAGAGTCAGAGCAGCATTAAGGAGGTTATCGTAATTCCAGTTGTTCTGAAAGTCTTTGAATATTAATGATTGTGCGGATAACTATAGTGACCTCAAAGTTCTTGAAAATGCAGTGAACGCAATCCTCAGCAGTTTCAACTTTTTGATTAGAATATCATTAACAGTCTGAAATCGAATATTTCCGGCATTAAACACTTGATTGGGTTTTCCCTATGGTACTTGAAATGAGCTGAAATCAAATTCAAAATATCCTAATAAACTGTCATTTAAAGGTAGTTCACAATATTTCATAGTACATTTCATTAGTTCGGACTTTCATTATCTAATATGATATAAAATGATTTGAAATCCCAGGAAAAATCAATAAAATTTTTGAAAAATAGCTAAGAAAGTAACTATTATATTGATACAAAAAACTGAAATTACAATGAAATTGAATACAAGCAACAATTGAAAATATGGCAATTGAAAGAAATGAAAATTAAAAGACATCAAGCCACCTTACTTCACGACGTTCAGATTGTTAGTATCCTCAATCGTCTTCGAGTGATGACTGGGTCATCTCCCAATTTCTTTAGTAGTTCCAATAAACACACACCACACCAACACACACAGAAAGATACCTGAACAAAATCTCTAACCACCATTCACAAAAAAAGGGATGGGTAATTAAAACGTTGGTTGGAAGAGCACGACGTATTTGTGAATCTTGGGAGTCTTTCTGGGAAATTCAATCACCCGAAAAATACCTTCAAACCGAATGGGTACAGCGAAGGAGATTTCGAGCAAGCCATACGATACAGGATTGAGAACACCAAAGTAACCGCGGCCATACTGGTCAAGGCAAAAGCTTTCCTTCCCTTTGTTGAAAATTTTACAGACTGAATTAGGAGAATCTCAGAGAATCTTTAACAAGACCCGGGGTGTACCAGATTCCTTGCAGCTGCCAGTCGGTCTACATTGGAACCACAAAAAAAAGTGGGTACCTGTCTCCCTGAACACAATTGTTTACTCATACAAATCGACAAATCAGCTGTAGCCGAACATACTCTCAGCGAAGAAGGCACTCACATTATCTCATTCGAAGATTAGATTAGAACTGAGGAACTGGCCCATGGCCTGATTCACTGCGACCTTTTCAGATCTATTGTGATGCTCCTTGATTGTTAGAGCTCATTGTCTAGCTTGACTTTTTGATGAGACTCCATAGCCTTGACACTAACCCCTTCATCCAGCTGGCAGCCTCTGGTTTCTCTTCCCGCATCATGCGTGTCTCAGCCTTGCTATCGTTTTGCGTTCACAGAGCACATGCGGTTTCTTCCTCTTCTTGACTGCATTGGGTTTTTTCTGTCAGACCCATGTTGCTCATATGTTTCCTGAGTCGGCTATGCCCCGTTGGTAGACCCACCACTACTCTTACAACCTTCGGTTGTGGTTAGGCAGGTCTTCCGTGAATCTGGGCGATGGTTTCTTTCAAACTCTTTCGCCTGCCTCATTCCTGGGAGCCTATTCCACCAATCTATCGATTAGGCTTGCAGCTATGAGTTTATGGATATCTTTGTACATGCTTTCGCTACCTCGCAGAAGGGTTCTGGGCCGATTATAGCCTTGGATGTGCCTTCACGGGCTAGAACATCGGCCTCATGTCCGGGTACCCACGCTAGAGTGAGTGACCCCAATTTGGGTACTCAATTCCTCGAGTGCGCTCAGACAGCTTCCCACCAGTCTTGAGAAGACTTGAAATGAGCTGAGCGCCATAATTGCCGCCTGACTGTCGGAGAAAATGGCAATGGTTTCATTTGTGACCCTCTGCCTGTTTATTTTCCCCTATACAGTGTTCGATGGCCGTTACTTCCGGAACACAGTTGCATTATGTCCGAGGCTGGGTGCGATTCACGTTTTTTCTCTGCCTCCATATATACCGGCTTCCACTCCTTCTTGGCTATTTTTGCCATCTGTATACCAAGTTTCTCCCGGACGTTTTGCCAGTCCTCTCTACTTGGTGTGATGATTTTGAAATCTTTTTGAAAGTTGTACTGCGGAACTGTGTTATCCACGAGAATTCCTAGTATTGGATCTGCCTTCAGTTTATTGTAGAGTTTCAAGTATTCTGCACCGTGTGACTGGCTGACTGAGGTTTGCCCCTGCATTAGCCTGCGTCACCAATAGAGCTTCTCTTTGTTTGTAGATGTGCAATGGTGGAAGTCCGAGTAGGACCTCAAGTGCTGCAGTTGGGGTCATTCTCATGGCTCCCGCGACAGTAATACTTGATGGAATTCAAAATTACTGTCCGAGAGTATATGCAAAGACAATATAAATTCAAAAACACATGGATAATTTCAATAGAAAAAAAGAGGCAATGGTGAGAAAACTTTTGCTTTACTTCTCTATATTCATACAAACTTCCAAAGGATGAAACAAATAATTAATTTCGAAAAAAACTTCGCAAAGATGCGTAGAATTCACTTTCAGTCACATGACATGAGCAGATTTAACTCATCCGTGACATTAAGTCGTGATGGTATGAATGAACTGAGTGGTTCATCTTGTAATGTTATCCAGATTGGTGCTGAAGAGGCAATTAGAAAAGTGTCATATTCAGAAGCAGTGATGTCCACCATTGAGGATGACGAGGGAATTATGTGGAATTTTATGTCTTCCATATTCAATATTGTCTAGCAATCATGTGCAACTTTTTCTTTCGTGTAATTCTTCCTTCCGTTGGAAGATTCCCACATTTTTTGTATAAAGATGGAGGAGTAGAGGACCGAAAGATTTCTGCCAAAAATTATTGTCTTCTAGAAATATACCAGTTTCAATTTTTCACAAGTCATTTGTGCACCCGTCTTGGAGGAAGGTATATATAGTGACAAAATTGCAACAGACGAATATTGAACTTCACGAGCATGAAATCTGTTGCAGCCAGCGATGAGTGTCATCAGAATTCTTTCCATTTCTGAAGACGAAAACAATTTTTTTCAGCTACTGAAACGTTTAAAAAGGTATAATACTTTGAATTCACGCAATAACTTATTGTGGTGAACTGAAAAATTTGCTCTTTTTAAACCTGCATAAGTTTTTCATTACAATTCTCAAATCTTTCAGATCATGCAAGATGAAAATATCCAAAAAAAAATGAGTATTTTGTTTTTCTCACAAATTTAGCAAATTTAGAATATTTTGTCTTCACTCTGATTGACGTATCAAGAACATAACCAGGTTACGATTTTTTCATGAACTCAAAATGAGAGATTTTCAAGGTTTTCAATTGAAAAATAGAAATTCAATATTTCATTAGTAAACTTCGGTACTCAACTCTTTGATTGAATCTTATAACTTCTTTCAGATTGTGGGAGATCACTTATGTTAAGAAATCTGTTGAAATACTCGTATGATCATTTTAAAAACTATTTCTTGAATATTTGAGCTTCAAGGAAAATCTGTGATCATTATTCTCAATTGACCAGTTTCAAGTCGTGGTGAGAAATTGTAAAAAAGAAGGATCAATACAATATCTGATACCAATTTGAAACGATCAATTGGCAGGAATAATGTGCCCAATTTAAAAGTAATGTATTTGAATCTCCTTCGACCAAATATTTTTCTCACTGAGTGGAAGAACAACTCAGTAGCACTTGTGCTAACTGAGTTGAATTTTGCCTTTTGTTATATCAGCAACTAACTCTGTAATTTATCTAAATATTCGTATGTTACTACAGCTGGGAAATAATAAAGACGATTATTATTATTACTAATTCATATGGTCCTTCGGTGGCTCAAAAAGTTATTAACATATCTTATTCAGAACACGAGGGTATTTGACCATAGTAATCGATACCGTTCACACCGAAATAGATCCATCAATGTGAATGTTCAGATTTTTCTTTCACATGAACATGAAATGAAAAGGATCTATCTGAAAAACTATTGCTCATACGAATATCAAATTACACCCATATTCAATTTTCATTTCTCAATTCATACATCAAATATTAATAATGGGAATTGAAGAATACAACATTCGTGACAAACCCTACAGAATATAATAAATGAAAGACTAGAATTTCACCCATAAGATTAATTTTCACTGTGAACCTGGTCGAGTTTTCGGTTAAAACCATCAGTCGTCAGTAATAGATAATTATTCACTCATATTTTTTCGTCCTCTTTCAAAATTTGACACTCTCAGAGATGCATATATTTCGTCAAAATCACCGTCATTGGAGTGGCAGAAATCATTCTTTCCATTCCAATTTTGGAGCTTTGATTTCAAACAAAACAATGAGATAAAAGAGAAGTAGAAAATCGAAGATGAATATTCCCTAAACAATAATCTCCCCATGAAATATATTTCCCACAACAAATCGTCGAACTCTCACTGTAATATTTTTTCCAGATATCAACTCAGGAAAGACTGGATTCTCTGAGCAATGGATGTTCGCTGTCCAATATGATTCAATATGATGACACAGATCACGATGGAAAATTGAGCATCAATGAATTCTACGTGGCTTTCAGTAAATTGTATAGTAAGTATAATGAAATATGACAGTAACTATATCACAACATAAAACACTTTCTTCTGAACCGGTCAGCAAGTGTATTCTAATAATTGAAAATTATTGCAGTTGTATCGTCAACAGCATATGCTGAGTGGGAATATTCGACCCTCCACCGCAACTCGCAAGGGTTTATTGTGGCTCAAACATATTCACACTCGGCCAAATAAACCCAGCTTTTTAACGAATCCGATTAGTTTGTATGGTGATTGGTCTTTCAGGTCAGATGGTAAGAGTACGGATCTGCCAAATTCAAAGAACCTGATTCGGTCCCCAGTGGGGCAGACACAAAGTATATGCTCTGTAGTTCCATCATTTTCCAGACAGAGGCGACACACACTGTCTTCCGACAGTCCAAGTCTCTGCATGTGATGATTCAAATGGCAGTGACCTGAAAGAAGACCTGTTAGACATCGTAGTTCATCCTTTCTATAGTCCAACAACTGTTTGGTATCAAGCTTCGAAGGGTATATGAACGCCCTGGAGTGAGCCAATACTGGAAGATTCTGCCAGAAGCCCATAAATCTTGCCATCCAGGTGTTCAATGATTGTTTGGCAAAGCCCAAAGCGATGCAATTGACAGGTTCTGATTCGATGAAGCCACTTGCAGCACCCTCTTTTGCTAGAGAGTCAGCAGGCTTCATTACCTTCCAGGCCAGTATGGCCAGGAATCCAGACCAGAGACAATGTGTTGAGTCTTCCTATCGAGGATAGTTGTTTTTGGCAATTTGCTACCAATTTAGACGTTGCTCGCTAGGAGCCAAGAGCTTTCAACGCCGCTTGTCTGTCCGAGAATATTTTCATTGACTTGTTTGTGAGGTTGGATTTATCCAATCTCTCCACACACAATTCAATAGCGTGAATTTCTGCTAAAAAAACATGTCTCTGTCCCGGGTCTGCGACTAAAAACACCTGCATTAGAACCGGAAGGTGTTTTCGATCCATCTGTGAACCAACAACTATCTGCTCTTAATATCTCTTTCTCCCGAAGGATCCAGTCCTCTCTACTCGGGAATAGCCAGAGGAATACCTCAATCCGTGAACGTTTCGCTCCAAGTAACAGGTGGTACGACGATCTTCTTTACTCAAACAGAAAAATGGTGTGTTTGGCAACAGTAAAAAGTTACTACATTGAATTCCGATCCTAATAGCTATCTCCTTAGGATGGAATTGTTGCTCGATGATGAAACATTGAATACCTACGACAGCTATTCTCATGTTGACTCTTACTGCAGCAAAATCACATGTTCAGTTCCATTTCTTGATAATTTCGCTGAGTGGGAGGTGTTCAATGACAGTGTCGTGCACAATGATACAATAGGCTCGTGTATTTTGTGGAAATCCCTCAGATACTTTTATTTCAAGTTTTACATCAGCACTGGAACTTTTGATGCTTTCATTCCTTCTAGAGCAATCGATGACAAAGAGAGTGTTTTGTATAAAGTCGGCAATGTTGATGAGAGGATTATGTTGATTAGTCATTTCATAGGTAAGACCGAATTGTGCGTAGTTGAAATATGCTTGCAAAAAATTCATTTTCCCAAAATTTAGATGCATATTCTATTTGGGATAATTTTCACCATTCAGAGTCAACGTTATTTTGGTGATATTTATATGGTTGAATTGCGTTGGATCCTTGTTGACTTTGGTGTAATCACGATCTTTTTGGAAACATACAATCACATATGGTTCCCATATGCTGCCATTTTCTGAACGGTATGAGAATAGGAGTGTCGGCTTGGATAGCTTTCAAAAGTTGCAATTTGATTTGATCATGAGGGAAGATTCGTTTAACTTTCAGTTCGATATTTTCAATGTTCAGCTTAACTTTCGTCTTTGATGCTACTATTTTGAAACAGTTGCTATCATCTCCAGCTCGTACTAATCGGATGGTGTGTTAACCATAGGAAACACATTGATAATTATTGAAAATATTCAAGAAATGCTTGATAGGTATAATTATGTTGAACGTTGAAGATGTAGTTTGAATGATGCCGAAGCTCTTGGGGTATGTCCATCCTGAGATTGTCAAGTGTTTGATATCTTCATCGGTGTAGGTGAGGAAGCCTCTGACAGTACTAACAATTCCAACTACACGAACTGCTTTCAATTTTTTACCATTTTGCTCATAGGTAGCAGATTGAAACAGGAAACCACCAGCATTGTTCAAGAAGGTCACATGACCATCTCCTATACTGCCCTCCTAACTAACAAAGCAGTATGTCCACTTTTAGTGCTTTTGAGTTAATGAGGTTTTAAATTTTTTTTCCTGGGCGGGCAGGTAAACAAACATGTAATATTTCACAACTAAGTATAACAATGGATGATCACTTTTTCTAACTACTCTGATATTTGAAATTGATTGAATCAAATACTTTAATCAAAAATAGGCTGTTACTGCGTTTTAGTGTAGAATATGAAATTAAAAATTTGTTTTGGTGCTAGTCAGTTTTGCAGTATTGGAAAAATTTGGGAGTTACTGCGTTGTAGACAAGCGACATGGAATAAAAAAAGGGATGCTGCAATATTAGTGCCTACGACAAAAACAAATGAAAGTCAAAAATGATATAATTTATTATATATATATATATATATATATATATATATATATATATATATATATATATATATATATATATATATATATATATATATATATATATAATTTATCATTCCTTTTCATCTGCATTTCTTACGTCGATCGCGTTGTCATCAACAGGAAGTGTTTCCCAAAATACTCGTCTATTTTGTGGTAATAAAGGAAGCAAGTATTTCTCGATGTTGCGTTTTCTCTCATTTGTGATTCCTCTTGGTTTAATTATTCTTGGTGGAAGATCCAGTCGACGTATAGCTTTCTTATTTAGGAAATTCATATGATTCACCTCTGCATCAAAACTTGTCCGATAAATGAGTTCGTTTTTTCCTCTCTCCGCAATGACTTCTACAATGTCTTTCATATAAGGTCTTGGAATCAATTGTTTTATTTTGTAAGAGGAAGAATTATCGTGCCAAACAAAGAAGTCCTCCAGATTCATTTCCTTCACGGTCACTTTGCCTGAATTTGCAGCTTGTACACAATTTACAAAATCTGCAAAATCGTAGACTTTCTTCTTTTGTTGTAGAGATAGCTCCACCTGGTGGTGGAAACTGTCTGCCGCCATAAATGTATGTCCTGGCTCAAAATATCGCAAAGTCAGTTTATTTGTTGCTGTTTCAGGTGAATTAATGATATATGTCAGATAGGAAAATAGGGCCCAGTTTTTATTTTGTCCGGAACAGTTATCTAACCAGAAGGTTATGTTCTCAAAGTCTCGCATGGCGATGAGGAAAGCGTGAAAGGTACTGATCAAATCTTCTTTTTTCTTCGGAGATGCATTCATGCCAGAGGCAAGCGAAAGATTTGATCTGCTGCTTCTTGCCAATCGGTACAAAGCTTTCGTTAAACACAATAATTCGTTGACAAAATATCACCTGCTTAAACATGTCGATCCTGGGCAGCATTATAACTTTTTCTAAATCCGCAGAAACAATTAGGGATGTTTCATCGGAACCAGCATTAGCAGCATCAGTCCTGTATTTTTCACGGGCATTCTTTGCCTTACTCATATGATTTTCCCATGCCTTGCACGATTCGCAGTCTGGTATTAGATTTTGTTGAGTATGTTTTGGATCATGCATCCTAAAAATTTCACATGTTCCACATTCCTCGTGACCCAATTTAGTGAATGAAATATTACAGTCCTTTGAAACACACTTTCTGTATAACTCGTAAGAACACTTTATGTCGGGATATTTTGCCATGAAATCCTTATGCATGTTAGTGATGTTGATATCGCTAGCTAAATACCTTTTGTTCGGCGCATGTTCTCTTCTGTAATGGGAAATGGTAGGTCCAAAAGATTCAATATGTGTTTTGATTACACTTCGATCCGTTTTAGGAGTTTTGGGGTGCTTTCCTCGTTTATCTTGCCCGCTCGTAGCATTACTTTCCTTATTAATAACATTGGTGATATCTCGGTCGTTTTTGCGATCATATCCCAGTGTAGTTAGAAAGAACACTTTGCAGATTTCCACTTTTTCACCGTTTGCATGTTTCAAAAAGTATTTACAAGACCTTGTCCTCGACACTGCAGAACCTCTTCGCCGTTTCACTTCCATAGTTGAAATACTTGCCGAAAGAAAAATTTGACGTTCCAGTAGTCCCTATTGATTGATATACGCTGATCTTCCGCAATTTTTCCAACACATCCTTTCTTGCATGATCCACAACCTGTTCGAACCGTATGTTTAGTTTTAACTTCTTCCAGTTTGTCAGCATTCCTTTCTGCAACGGTTTTACAAAACTTCTTCCTTTTTCTAAGTTCTCCCGTTCTTTTAGTGTATTGTTCATCAGGGTGAATGACTTCAGCCACTTCTCCACTCTGGTGAGTTGAGGTTTTCTTTAATGTTCTACGAATCTTCTTGCTCAAAGGTTGATCAGATGAAGTATCAGAGTCAGGTAAGTAATGGGGATCGTCCACAGAGTCGTCAGAATCTAATAAGGGCATGTTTGCATCTTGAATTGTGTTTATTGAAGAACATTGTGCTTCATCAGTAGCAGCAACCAGAACGTCTTGGGTATGGCGTACTGGTGATGATGGGGTATCAGAATCAGGTAGGTCATAATGATGAGGATCGTCGACAACAGTGTTTTTAGAATCAAGCAATGGAATGTTTTCATCCATGATTTCATTTGAATGGATCGGCAGAGGCAATGATGGCGCATTGAATTCAGGTAAGTGGGGATAACCGAATGCCAAATGATTGGAATCAAATATTGGAATATTTGCATCCTGATTCAAATTAGAAAAGTCTGGCTCCTCAGCGGCCATAATTTCAGTTGAAGTTGGTTCTGGCACTAATGAAGGACCGTCTAAGTTATCTTCAAATGGCGAAGCAGCAATTGAACCAGATTTGGAGATATCAGCATTGTAGAGGCTCAGCGGATTCAATGTAACATACTCATTTGATTCTGTTTGTTCGATCACATTGCTGGATATAGCTTGCACATCACTTACATTTATTGTCACCTTATTCTGAAGACCCTTCTTAATCAGTTTCCACCGATAACCGTACTTCTTGTTTTCCATAGTAATTTACGGAGCAAATCTGAAGCAAGTGAAAAAACCACATTCAAATAACATGAATAATAATTCTTAATTAGGTATTAGCCAAGAAGCACCTTTAAGGTTTTTTTAAATGGCAAGTAGGAAACTGATCAAACAACTGAGACAAATGTATAATATTTTTGATATAAATTAATATAGTTGTTATAATAAAGAGCTCAAGTAAACTCCCGAATTAAAAACAAATAGAAAGAACGAAGTAAATGACAATGAACATTATGAAGAAAGTACTTACCAATCACTCGAAATAACTTTTTCCAAACTAACACTATCACTTTTTTTATTACTTGCTGATAAAATACACAAATTATGCAATTGTTGGTTATGTTTATGTTATCTTCTACACGTTCAAACGCGACTGAGATCTGCCGCACATACAATAAAAATGTTTGCATGTCACCTGACCCTAGACATAAACGCAGTATCTCCAGGCAAAATTGGAGATGCTGCATTTTAGTCAAGCAAATGTCAGATACTGCTCTTTAGATATGTATGAACATCAAAAAGTGGACATACTGCAAACGTTTTAGCCATTTATTTGAATATGGATTGCAAATACTGCTTTTTTGCTTAGTTAGACATATACAAAAATGTTCTAGATATGTTAGAAATGCAGTAACTCCAAAATGACAAATTAGGAGTTACTGCGTTCTAGCTTAGGAGGGCAGTATAATTCTCCCAACTTTTCCACTGATGAATAGCAGGCTATCGTACAAAGCATCATAGGCATCGGATTGGTTAATGTTGATTTCAATGACATCATTGTTGCGAAAAGATTTGACATACGGGTAGTAGGTCCGCCATTCTACCTTTTGTATGGACTCATCGTTTTGCGGTTTTCGGAAAATGTTAACTACTTGATTGGACAACATGATAATCCAGAGATTTCAGGAATAATTTATTCTCCGTTGACAGTTGTTGACGCTGTTTAAAAGTCTTGGTGAAGACTGACGTGGGGCTGGGTGATGAGTTATTCTTACAGATAGTTGACACCATACTTTCGCTTCAATTCCAAATGAACTATTATTCCTTTGTTTCTGAAATCAACGAGCCTAGAATTTTGGTCGAGAACTCGCAATGTAATGTTTATTTCGTTCGTATGAGAAATTGGTAGATAAATAAGATGATTGGGTGTTTCGTCAATTGCGTAACCAGGATCAACATCGACGGCAAATTCGTATATCGTATTAGATGGTGTGTCGTTATAGAAGGCTCCAAACGTAATGTTGCTATTCATGTGTATGGTGCGTACTTTAATGATATCTAAAGGTAAATCGGATGCGTAATGCAAGTTGGGTTTGAGAAGAGTAGATGAAAAGCCCAGTATGTGAGCCAAGCTATTTGCAGGTGGGAAATCAATTGAGTGTTTCAAACAAAATATTTCGCTTTTCAGCGTATTATCGTTCGGTTTGAGATAGAAAAATTCCTGAGGATTTTCCTTGTACGTTTTAGGCACAATAAATTTGCTTATCAAAGCTTCAATGTCACCAATTTTGTAAGATCCAGAAGGGATATCGATACTTTTTTGTTTAGTTTTGTCATCGTTTTCGTAATAATAGAATGTCGTTCCTTCTTCAATGTTCGGTATACTGTTGTACGAATGGAAACTGAGCAAAGCCAAACTGTATTCTGAATCGGAATCCAATTGAATGGGTGGATTGAAATCAATGAAAATTATCGAAGAACGACTCGTTAGAGTTAATATCATAGACATGACTGATACATTTCCCACATGTACACACCTTAAAAAAATGAATTGAAAACAATAACAATATTTTGAATCATTTATTCCTACAATAATAACATTCTCTTCGTGAGCTAACAGGACCATAATATATTGCATTTTGTAGCGATGACGCAGTTGACACCACCTTATGTCGATAATGGATTAAACATGGTAAACGAATCTGCAAAGCGAATCGATATTGTTAGTCCTTTGGTAATCTATGCCAAACATCTAATAATTCCCAATCAAATAATCAATCGAAAGAGTTTTCAATTCAGCTTCGGTTAAATCCCGTATTACTCTTAACGTTTTTGCAGTCATTATGAAGTAGAAACTGAAGGCACAGATGTCCGCAATTACTCTGGTCAAAATTTTGATACCGATCATTGTTATATGTAATCGTTATACCCCTTCCAAAATATCGCACCAATTCCATCGGAGGTTTGAGATTACCGAAACTATCAAAATATTGTACAGCATTGCCGTTTTTAATGTAAGCTACCCAATGAGTGCCTTTATTCAATCGAGAATACAAGTTCAATACAGCACATTCTCGCGGCTGAGGACCACAAGTTGGCAACGCATCACGCATAAAGACTTAACGAAAATGTGGTATTTTCAATTGATGGGCACGCTTTTGAATTTTCGAATTATATAATGCTCTATGGGGTAGCTTCAGCAGGAGTTTTTTTATTGCTTTTTCAAGTAAAGGCCTCGTCCTCTGCGTTGATATTGTTTTTTTAGAAACAGACCAAATCCCCGAGGTGTTTTGCGCAAGTACAAACCGGAACCCGAATGTTCCATAGCTTTATTGTGACGTTGATCTTCTTCGAGTTTTTTTTGGCATTTTTTGCATCTATCACTGTTTTTGCGATGGCGCTCGCTCCGCCTACCAACGAACCCAAAGCTGAAAGGACTACAAATATGGCTCTTAGTGGTAGGATTCCTCCAGATTTTGCTTCGAATGGAATAACTCTCGGTATACGTATCTTCTTACGTCCTCCAGCTTTATGGACAGCCATTTTTGCTACCTTAAGAGCCGATGCCGCAGATTTCTTCACGTCATTCGTCATAGGCTTCCAGTTTTTAATTATATTTTGCAAAATGCTGCATCGAAATGATTTCACACCCATTCCTAATTTCCGTTTGGACTTCATTATTCCGGTGACGAATAGAGCGCTCGCCAAGTGTTTAGATTTCACTCATTGCCACGTATTTTCTTCGAGAACTTTATCAGCTCGATGTCTAGCTTCAAGACACGTATCTTGCGAATATGCCAAGTCGTGTTGTTCACAAACCGAGTCTAGTGGATTAATACCAGGATCGCCTCGTGCAAATCGTTGTTGTAGTTTCGTACCAGGACCGCAATACTGATAGTCAGGTAAGTGTAATCCGAATGGTAGCTTATTGATTAGCGTATTGACGATACCTTCTCCGTGATAAGTCAACATATGGAATGATGGATGACGTCAATGTGAACGCTACATATTGAAGTGAATCTACCGATCATCGATCACAACGTGGAAGTCGTTCCGCAAGACAATACATTACCCATAGACAACTTGGACTATTTGGATGATGGCGTCAAGTATCGAAATAAACATGACAAGTTGTTGCTCAATTCGTTTCGCGCCGTCATATGTGGTCCGTCAGGGTGTGGAAAAACCAACACAGCACTATCGATATTATTTCATCCGAATGGAGCCAAATTTGAAAATATCTACGTGTACTCAAAGTCATTGTATCACCCCAAGTATCAGTTGCTTCGAGAGATATTGGAAAAAACCAAAGGAGTCGGTTATTTCCCATTTCGAGACAACTAAGAAATTCTCAGTCCAGAGGCGGCTGAACGAAATTCCATATTCATATTCGATGATGTAGCCTGCGATGGTCAGCAGAAAATTCGCGAATATTATTTTCATGTGCCGATATAAGGACATTGATGCCATCTATCTGTGTCAGACGTATTCCAAGATACCCAAACAATTGATACGCGACAATTGCAACATGCTTGTATTGTTTAAACAAGACGAAATGAATTTGAAACATGTATCTCCACGTATCTCCAGACATGTCTTTCGATTAATTCAAGAGAATGTGTGCCGAATGTTGGCGGCGCGACAAGTATGGAACTTTTATCATTGACAAGGAATGTGATTTAAATACGGGGCGATATCGAAAAGGCTTCGACAAATACATAAGTGTATGTGAATAGAGATGGAAACGTTATTTGTCAATATGAAACCGCTCAGTTGAGAAGTCGATGTTGTGCGCAAGAACAAAATTAACGAAATTTCAAAAAGTATAAGAAAAAAGTATCTAGCTCTGAAATTGGGAAAGTCTGAAAAGGATGAGTCGTTTTAAAAGTTTTTTCAACCTATATCGAAACCACTGAAGGATGTAACTGAAATCTCTAAAAAATCGGTAGACCATTTGAGACAACGTAGTGGTGTCAGTAAGAAGGAAGAGAAAGAGGAAATGAAGAAGGAGCCGTTTGATCAATCTCGAGCATTTGAAGAAACACAATTCTTACTACTTGAAAATGTTGCTGAAACGGGAAAGGATTATGATGAGGTATTTCACGAGTCGCCTCCACCACCACCACCATCAATGGAAAATATTTCACAGGAGAGTATGATGGAGGACCTGAAGCAATATCCACCCATATCCCACAAATATGTCATGCAACATCGGGCTGAAAACGATTCGATTGATAAAATATACGGATCAGTTTATGACGAGTCCTCTTCAAAATGGATCCTCGGTAGAAAGTACATTGACTTTCATAAACTTAGAAATATCACAACTGAAGACTCTCTCTCAAAGGAACTCCAGGACTATATAATTTAATTTTCCTCGATGAACCTGAAGACTATAATGAAGAGGATCGAGCCTCTTATAAACCTCTTTTAGAGGTAACGCAAACCCACCTGAATGCCAGAGGATCCATGAAGGGAACTCAAAAATGGAAATGGTCCGATGTAATTAGACCCATATTTCGTACTGAAACACTTGGTAAGGGTTTCGATAATCTAGTGAGCAATGAAGAAGTTGGTTCGAATATTGCACTCGACAGACATCGTTGGATATATAATGAGAAGCCCTTCGAGTATGTGTATTGGGACGATCCGAACGAGATATGCGATAGATTCAAGCTGCTTAAAGCTTCGAAAGGAACTAGAAATTATTCTTCTCACGACAACGAAATTTCAGCTATATTCAATGATCTCAGGGAAGCCAACATTATTCAATAATAAACAATTCAATATGAGATGTATTTTATAGTAATAAAAATGTAATGCGATAAAACATTCATTTTTGTCTCGAAAAAGGCGTTGAAAATTTCGCAAAATTTCGATGCTTTAAAATAGGCAGTTTTGTCATTTGAATCGCATTGAAAAAAATGCATTTTTTCAAGTCTCATTTCTTTTAAAAACCCATATGATTTGCATTGTAATGCGTCATGGAAAATGATGCAGAAATGACATGAGAATTGCTTCAAAATAATGTCAAAAATTTTGCGCGATAAAACGTACATTTATGCCGCGATTATCAAATGAAATATTTCGCAAAATTTCAATGTGGTCATTTGAGTTGCGAAAACCACATTGAAAAAACACATATTACTAGAGTTATATCTGTGTGTGTCCATTTTCATTATGACTATCGACAAGTTTGGGCTTAGCTCAAATAGGAAACGAAAGCATTCTACAACACCATCAGTAGTCAGTGGCTTGCTACATACACCTGATGATGACATTGATTTCGATAATTTGAAATTGTGTAATGTGAAAAAACCTACGAACGCATAAGATGCAGTCAACAAAGAGTACGTGGATGAAGTTGAGAAAAACCTCACTGCTTCCATAAGAAGAGATATGAATTGGAAATATGTGATTAGAAATGAAATCGATATCGAACGTATCGGCAACGATTTATCAAAGGGATTGAAAGAACTCACCAGTTTGATTCACGAAAAGAGTGCCAACATTTTGCTATCTATGCAGCAAACTGATATTTTGACCGAGAAAATGGATGAAGAATTGAAAAAATTCAGATCAAACATCGAATCGCAAATATCTACATTGGTTCTGAATGTTAAAAATTTGGAGCTCGCCATTTAAAGAAGAAAGAAAGAAAAAATCTAACTCCAATGTAATAAATTGAATTGTTCCACATAATGCACAGTTATGGCCTCCAAAGACAAGATTCAACTTGTCCATGAACAATTAGGACGTTGAAAGAAAGACTTTTCAAATATTTCAATTTGGATGACACCTACAAGTGGTTGAATGTCTTGCCTGAAATCACAAACTCCTACAATGATACGCCACACTCAAAGACGGGCATACAACCCTCGAAAATTATCGAAACCAACGAATAACAAATTCTCAAATCGACATACACCCATATGAAAATACTTGGGCAGATAAAATTCAAAGTCGGCGATGTTGTGTGAAGGAACATTTCTTTGATTCACAAATCGATGACTATGTAGACGAGTTTGATCGAATCACAACACGTTGCAGGGATTACATTTACGTCACACAATACATCGAAAGTAATACCAAACAAGTTTCCATTTCCAAGGATATCACGAACATGGAGCTATTTCAACAAGGTTTAAACGATATCCTGAACATCCATATGGAGGTGTTGTCTGATTGTATCGCTATGCTGGATGCCATAAACTTTTGTGACTATTATCGAGGTATTTTTAAAATTATTCAATCATGGTTACGTGGAAATAAAACCCCTCCTCAAAATACAACATTGAAAAACTACACATATTTGAATTATGAAAATGGTACAATAAAAAACTACATATATTTGAATTATAAAAATGATACAATAAAAAACTACATATAATGGATTGTTCAAATACAGTAAAAATGGTATTTTCTGGTTGTACTTTATCGCATATTGATAAAGTTCGAGAAATTTTCTCCTAATATATTATATTTGACATAATTTTGAATTACTTTTTCTGTCAATTGTAGAAGTAATGGTGAAAATGCAAAGTTGTGCGTGTAAAATAATAAATATTATACAAAAACCGAAATACTCAAAAAAATGTATGTGTACCTTGTATTAGCTACAAATTTACATTTCAAAAAATTTAACCAATCAGAATCGGTAAAATGGTAATTTTTTCTCATTTGTTTTTCATCAGTAAAATTTTGGAAAAGTTGATTAAATCAAGAATCTTAGATTTTCTGAAAAAATTCGATGTCATCTCAAAAAACCAATACGGATT
Source organism: Leptinotarsa decemlineata (assembly GCF_025532065.1). Taxonomy (NCBI): domain Eukaryota; kingdom Metazoa; phylum Arthropoda; class Insecta; order Coleoptera; family Chrysomelidae; genus Leptinotarsa; species Leptinotarsa decemlineata. The sequence goes on from NW_027412686.1 coordinate 776,083, forward strand.
TATGGAAGGAAAGTCGACGCAAGATGCAATCGTGAACTTAACTTCAAAGATATACAAAGCTATTGATTCTAAAGAACCTGCAATATGCATATTTCTTGACCTTGCGAAGGCTTTTGATACTGTCAGCCACACGGACTTATTAGAAACCCTAGAAAACATTGGATTTAGGGGAAACGCACATAAACTCCTGAAAAGTTATTTGGAAGAGAGAAAACAATGTGTAAAAATTGGAAATATAATGAGTAGGGAGAGAAATGTTCAATATGGTGTTCCTCAGGGAACAGTTGTCGGTCCAATACTGTTTTTAATTTATAATAATGACATTTTCAACTTGCCTGTAGATGGTGAAATAAGTTCATTTGCGGATGACACAGTTATACAGAACAGTAACTGGTTCAGTCTGAAACAAAAAATTATTAAATCATTTCCTATAGTAGTAGATTTCCTAAGGAAAAAATTACTCACCATAAATTTGAAAAAAACCATTTATGTACCCTACACGAGCTACGAATGGAACTTACCCCCATTCACGAAAATAGAGTTTGAACATGTAGATGAGATGATGTTAATTAAATCAGATAAGAAAGTTAAGTTTCTAGGAATATATCTTGATTGCCACCTAAAATGGAACGATCAAATTGAAAATGTCATAAAAAAAGTAAGATACTGCTTACCCAAATTTCGATATTTAAAAAAATTTTTTGATATTAAACATTTGAAAATAATGTACTATGTCTTAATACAAACTCATTTGATTTATGGTATCATAGTATGGGATGGAGCCACGAATTTATATATGAGACACTTGGAAATCACACAAAAATGGATTTCAAAGGTAATCACTGGAAACGGTTACAGATATTCTAGTGATCAGCTTTTTAAAGATGCTGAAGTACTAGATATTCATCAGTTATTTGTTCTGTATCTGGCATTATACCAACACAGAAATGCATATAACACCATAAACATTGAACATAGTTATCCGACTAGATACAGAGAATGTTCCCTAAATATACCCCGTATGCAATAGGACAGAGATGTCATTTATATCTTGCACCAAAGATTTATAATATTTTGCCATACTCATTTAAAATACTCAACTCGGTATCTCTATTCAAGTCTAAAGTACGGAAATGGTTAATGAGTAAACCGCGCAATGCAATCCATAGTCCTATTGACCTGAAAAATAACTAACATTGCATTATTCACAATATTAGGACACAATTAAACGTAATATTATTCTTCTTTTTTTTCAATAATTATTAAACCTTATATTAACATATTTCATCAACATATTAACATATTTCTACATCATTTATATATACATACTTTTATTTATTTCAATTACATAGGTAGGTACAGCATTAATCCATCGATTTTGAAACGATTATGAGAAATCAACGCACAGGATTTCCTTTGTGGGTTTCTTGAATTTGTTCAAAATAAATTAGGATCATTGTAACCAATGTATTGTATCAATGTATTTTACATATTATTCGTGCCTGTAACAGTTTATTTTATGTCTTTGCCTGGATAAATTCATTATTATTATTATTATTATAATTCTCCAATACAATTTATATTTAGTATTTCTTTGATTTTTTTTGTTATATTGAAATAACAAGTACTTGGCATATTTTCACAATACCAAATTTCAATTCCTAGTTTTTCATTAGCACAAAATCTATGAATATTTCCAACAGCCCCAAAAATTTTATTTGCAGCCAATTCTTGCAAAGTTGGTGGACTTCTACCGCTGTTGAAAATTTTCAGAATAACATGTCTATCGAGCATATTCAAACTAGAACAAAAAAAATCCAAATGATAACCTTATTTCAAACTACAATGCCCCCAAGGTGATTTATCGAATGATTTGGGGATGAGATGACATTTGTCGTCATACGGACCAAGGGCTATTTTTGTCTGCTCTATACTGAAAACATTATGAGCAAATGATCTTATTGTGCATTGTGTGATATTCTTCTGCTTGAAATTCTTCAATCAATCTACGTAATCTTCAAAGATCAATTTATTTTTAACGACACCATATTTCACTCCCTTTGTCTTTGTAACAACTTTACAACCCTGCACTTTGTAGGTCTACATTTTTGAACGCAGTCCTGCAAAATGCGTGATGATTTTGCCGTTTGCTTCATCTTTCATGAGTCCGGATACTTTTTTATTTCCAAGGGATATTCTTCTCGTTATATGTCGAATAATCAGAAGTGTCAAATTTTGAAATGTTTTTTTGATAATATCTTTATACACATCGTCATACGGTAGCTCATAAATGAATCTGTCTGTATCTGTATACATTAATTTGCATTTTTTCATGCTCATAGTGGGTAACATAAATTCGTAATGAAATTGAAACATCCATGTTTTTGACAAATCCAAAATTGCCATACCCACATACATCGGTTTATTAAATATAAGTTTGGCCTTTTTCAATACGATAGCCATCAAGTTTGAATCGAAAATTGTACGATTATGAAATCGAGGGCTGGAAAGGAGATTTTTGGCACCAAATCTGCCCTCGTAAGAGGACACTAATTTCACTATTCGGTGCAACCAGATGTTTTCCATGGTTTTCCCAAAGATGGCATTGTTGCCTAATTTGAATTGATTTTGTTCGAAAGACGTTTTGGCTGCAGTCCTCAATCGAGTATTCAATTCAATATAGGGACGCAGCCATGCAGATTGTTTTAATTTCATAACTTTATGAATTTCAGTTGATTTCAATCCATGCTCCAGAGCCTGTTTCAAATTTCTATAGTGTAACGTATACTCTGTTTCATTATAGAGAGTTGGCATCAGTTTCGTCGATTTGGAATTTGATGGAGCGCGGTGCTCGGGAAAAAAATTGAAAATCTTTGTGTAAATCGTGAAATCCCTCAAGGTACTCCAAATCAACTTGTGAAATATATCCTGGATTATCATCGGGAATTTGAGATACATCAATATTCGTATCGACCCATTCGAAGCCTCCATATGGCAAATATTGTGACATTGCCCACTCATACAAGTTATTTACATCGAAATACATTATGTATTTGGATGGTTTCGTTGGATCGTATGTTGGCATATACTTGTTATTGGCTTTCGAATATCTATTACAACAAACTGAAATTCCACCTCTTATACCCTTTTCCACAAACATAACCATATCGACGTCTTTTAAAATTCGCAGTTCACAACCTGTATATTTCAACATACAATCCCACGTGTACCCCGGCATAGTATAATACCACGCAGGGTCTAGCCCATATGTTTTCAAGTCAATTTCGCGAAAGTTTTCAAAAACGTCTGCCAAAAGCAATATATCAGTTCGCATGTATGAATCGCTGTATTCCCCCAAAGTTTTGATATCGAATAGATGCCAAACGCGTTGAGCATGAGCATACTTTGCATCATCAATGTCACAATCGTTTAATTTATTATAAAAATGTTTTTTGGATGGTAACTCATTGTCGCGAAATTTTTTCACACCGTCCACATAATTGTATGGGAATACGCCTTTCTTAGTGAGAAGCTCAAACTTCTCATCGTCCAATTCTGCAAATTCCTTTTTCAATATTTTCAAATTCTTAACATCCAGTGTGGAAACTAATTCATCGAAACTGGCTCTCATAAAACAATAAGAATCTATAAATCTGAATTTGATGTTAGTTTCATTATCGTATTGGGTGAAAGAAATATATTTTTCATTGTTGATGGGAAGTATGCTCACAATTCCTTTTTTTGCTACATCTCTTATAATGAAATGACTAGCATATCCCCTCAAATTGTGGAATGTAATGGGTACAATAAAGAGCTTCTTGAACGATAAATTGCAAGCTTGATGAATAAGTCCCCTAAACAAGCCTGAAAAGTGACAATGATCTCTGACGATGATGTCTTTTTCGGCAAAAAGGTTTCTCACATATATGACATACCTTGGCAGTGACAATATTAGGAGGACATATCATCAGTTCGATATTCCTGATTTTTGACTCAACGAATTTTGCAATGATAGCCATTTCATGGGTAAACCATTGTATGCAATCGTCACCTCGATGGCTATTAAATTTGAACAAACTGTCAACATAAAAACATTTCAAGTAGTAGCCTACACTGAACGCTTTATATTTTTGAAATTTTCTACATTTGTCCGAAATCTTTTTCTTGCAATTTTCGAGGATTGATTCAAAATCATCGTATAAAACAAAAGGACATTTTGTTTATATACATAATTTCGGAATTCAACATGATCAAATTTTGGAAATGAAATTTTACACTCGTTTACATTCTTACACAGAAAAATATGTTCATCCAATTTCTGCTGACTTGAAAAATAATTGATACATCGATCACAGAAAAACTTTTGTCCGTAGATGCATGCTTGTTTGCAATTTCCTTGGGCAAACGTAGGAATGACGCATCGTTGCCCATTTTATATTCATTGATTGCTACCTCAAGCAGAAGAATTTTAATCAATGCACAACCAGAGTCTCTTTCCTGAAATTCATTCACCTGTCCTCACTCTACCTTGGAAAATTGCATTTACATTTTCCCATTTAACTCTACTGTTTCGTTTCGACCCTGATCCAATATACTTATCGTTTTTCATAACATTTATTATACATCTAATGCATTCCAATTCCCCAATTATACTGATGATTTTCTTTTTTTCTTCTACTGAAAATTTTATTTTTTTCATTGACAACTCACATTTTCTAATATGTCTACTAATCAAATTTAACGACGTTTGTGCAACAGAACTTGAATAATTTTGTTTAATAACTTCAAACAATTTATCAATTTGCGATATAGTTTTTGAAAACACCATTTTCAACTTACAAAAAAGTTTTTCCTGCGTCGAATACACAAATGAATGCTTGCTGAATGCTGCAAACGGAAGTTCGAAGTACTACTCGGTAGAAAAATCAATTGCAAATCGCACATCTTACTACCTACAAAGAAAAACAAATGAAAAACAACAAAACTAACCTCAATTTTCTACAATTTGGAAAGATGTTGCAGGATTGGCTTTCCCCGTATTGATCAGCCCTTTGAACACGATGGCGTACTTTTTTTTTCGAAATGATTTATGAATCCCTCGTAGGTCTTTGTTATTCTCTGCGGTAGAAACGTTATATGTTTCTCCAACTCGAGCAGTCTTTCCAAATTTCGTCTGTACGATTCGAGCTGAGAAAATTTTCTGCGGCTCTCCTAGCGGAATAGGTTTCTTATTCTCTGTGTCTACAAAAGAAATGAGAGAAAATGAAATTTTTTTTGCACAAACACACGCAATTTAGAATGAAAATTCAAAAAACTTCTTACGGAAAACGAAATATTTTGGTTTTGAAATGAAAAACACACAATTTTGAGCAAAATTTTGAAGACTGTCCGAAATAATTATAAGTACGTACAGACATCTTGGAAAACGAAATATTTTGGTTTTGAAATGAAAATGAAATTTTTTATCTGCACAAAAACATGCAATTTTAAACAAAAATTTTGAAAACATGTTACAGAAAACGAAATATTTCGAATTGAGAGAAAATGATTTTTTTTTTCGATGACACAATTTTGAGCAAAAATTTTGAAAATATTTTACGGAAAATGAGATATTTCGAATTGAGAGAAGATGAAATTTTTATTTGCAAAAACACACACACAGTTTCAAACAGAAATTTTGAATACATTCTGAAATTATTATAAGTACGTACAAACACCTTGGAAAACAAAATATTCCGGTTTTGAAATGAAAAATGAAATTTTTCGATTACACCAACACTGTAGTACACAATTTTGAACAAAAATTTTGATATCATTCTACGGAAAACGAAATATTTTGGTTATTTAATGAAAAATGGAATTTTTCGATTACACACACACAATTTTGAGCAAACATTTTACAGAAAACGAGATATTTGCAAAAACGCACACACAGTTTTGAACAAAAATTTTGAATACTTCAATACTTACAAACACCTTGGAAAACGAAATCTTTCGGTTTCGAAATGAAAATGAAATTTTTCGATTACACACACGCAATTTTGACCAAAAGTTTTGAAGACTTTCTGAAATAATTATAAATACGTACACACACACACACACACACACACACACACACACACACACACACACACACACACACACACACACACACACACACACACACAATTTTGGAAAACGAAATATTTTGGTTTTAAAATGAAAAATGAAATTTTTTGATTAAGCCAACACTGTACTACACAATTTTGAACAAAAGTTTTGAAAGCTCTTCAGTTTGAATCATTTCACTGAGTTTAGCAAATAAAATACATGATAAGACATTGTTTTCAAGACAAATTTCTTACTTACATCTTTTTATTGAAGGTAATGCACACACAAACGCAAAAGAAGCACAGTTACAACTGATGAGGTAACCGTTTTCATGCAAATGGCCCACTAACCGTAGCAAGCATCTGCCTCACACTTCACCATATCATATTTCATCCTCGACTCGAAATGTGAAATAAAACGAATATTTGTGAATATTCAAATATTCATCATTTGAACCAAATTATACATATTTCATTCAGTTTCATAATTATTTCTTGAAAAACTGTAATCAAAATACAAGCTAATATCGTAGATACTATAATGAGAATTCTATGAAGGTCAAATTCCATTTGTGAGTTCTTTTTGGTTAGCCTTGCGTGTTCTGGAATGAATTCGACAGTTTTTGTATCAATTTTTCGAACATCGTGGAATATCAGCCTCAGTTTATATTTGAAGGAGGTATTTTTCGGGACTTTGCTTGCAAAAACTGCCAATTGGTCGTCATTGATAAATGTCAACTCATCAATTTCCATTGTGTTCTATTGAATCCATGATCAAAATTATTGAGCTTCACACAAATTGGCATGAATTTAACGCCCTTCGGTACGTTCACATACAAAATGTTATTTATTATTGCAGTTAAAATCACAAAATCTAATCTCAGCATTGGCGGCGACATAATCTACGTTGTGAGGTTGAATTCTTCGCAGCCCATATCTCGTTTGAGGCACTTCTCGATCGAACACTCTTTCTTGAATATTTGAATTATCTAACCTATCCAAAACAATCTTTTTTTATTCGAAAAATTGAATGGCTTTCTTTAATTCTTCAACATGTTTACAAAACTCTCCAACTTTCCGTCTGTATTCTTCAGATATCATTTCATCACTAAATATTTCAACTGTTTAACGACATTAACATTTTTCGAAAAAAATAATATCACCATCCCGCGTGTTTTCTTTACCCCACTCCCCCATTTCCCAACTAACACGAAAAAACGCATCTGACGTATTTTGAAATGTCATTGCTGAATACCCCCATTGCCCCATTTTCAAACGTTTTCCATTGGGATCGCACGCTAGAACGTTAGGCCCCCACCTGGCATGTTTTTATTTCAGTTGAGACACCCTGTACACATTGAAGAATCGCACGCCAAAACGATAGAGCCTCGTTAAATGTCATGTTTTTAAAAAGACGTATTTTGAGACACCCTGTACACATTGGCGTCATGTTTTTTTTCTATTACGTTGGCAGCCATGTTTTTTTCTTTAACGCCCGTGGCCATGTTTTTTTCTTCAATCCGATTTTTCGTTTATTATTATTATTATATAATTATTTTCCACGCTGACGTATTTGAGACACCCCTTACATGTTTTTTTCTATTACTTTGGCAAACATGTTTTTTTTCTTTAACGCCCGTGGCCATGTTTTTTTTTCTTTAATCCGATTTTTCGTTCATTATTAATATTATACAGTTATTTTTGTAATTCCACCAAGCCGTTATCTATCAAATGAATCTATTCGATGCTCATTCCATCCTTCTATGCGTCGATCACGTCGCACACATCTCTTTCCCACTCACTACCGTAAGTACGTCCCCTAGGGAATACGTAATAGAACTCTCGTATCCCCTCTACTGTCGACAACTTCGATTCTCATCTTTGAGGCTAAAATGACAAATGCCGAATTAATTTTTCGGGCTGTTTTGGCCGCGCTATGGTTCAATTTGAATTCATAGAGAAAAATTGTTCAAAACTGATAAACTGAAAAGATGCAAAAAATTAAAATTTGTAAAAAATGAACAGCTTCAACAGAATTTTCTATCAATCAAAAAAAAAAAAAGTATATAACATGACACATTAGAATAAATATTTATTGAGATATGAAGCTACAAAAACACATGATATTAAAACGGACAAATGTTTTGAAACAACTAATAATGAGATGAAGTTGGAAGTTTTTTTCGTTTTCTCCGTGGCACAGAAAAATGAACATCATGGAATCTTTACCTTTCTTTGTGTAGCACAAAAGGTACACTCCAATGCTAAGTTTGACAACTATTACTTCCTATTAGGATTATTGACATAAATGAAGTAATAGTAGTATTAGAAAAAATCAATGAAAAGTATGTGAATTCTATTTGAAAAATTGCAAACATCGTCTTTCGTCTTCCATAACAAAAATTATTTGGCAATAAATAACGCCATAGTACCGATATATTGAATAAAATGGCTCCTACAGTGTTATTTTGAAAGTATAGAGTCACTTGTGTTAAATCGTTCAGAAAAGAATTTTATATTTCATCGAATGATCATTTTCCATTGAAGCAAAATAGCCATTCAGTTATTCTTCTATGAAAGAAACTTAATCCCTCAAACAACGCCGTAACCAAATTTCAAAAACCAAACATGAAATGATATCAGAATTTAAGGTAGCATCTGAATATGTAATGATATACAGGGCGTTCTATTTCAAAAAATGGAATTTTGGTCTGTAGCACCTACACCAAACACCCTGTATATTTGAAACTTATATCAAAATATAGCTCTCATGAACTCCTAAAACTTTTGTATGAAACATTTTTGTGTATCTCCTTCAACAAACCAGATATTGCCTGTCACATAAAATGTGGGACACCCGGTATACGAAAACATTCGACGTCCTCTCAAATCCAACCCTCCAAAGAAAATGTAGATTGAATCTTCTTACGTTCGTATGAACAAGAAGAACCAATCAATCGGTTTTGTTTTGTGTGTTTAACATAAAATATGTCAGATCTCTCCAACCGCATTTTTATTGCAAGTAAATGGAACAGATGAAGGTCCAATTCTTTTTAGGAATTAAATGAAAAGGGTAGACTTTTTAGGAATATTCTCGTCATAATTGCACCTTGAAAGATTTCATTCAGATGAATTATGAGCTCTTATGAATTTCTTTTCGATTTCAACTCGAAAAATTAATCTTTCAAAAATTATTCAGAATGTGTGTATGATTCGAATACTGTAAATGTAGAGTAGATTATTTTTAGGCTATGTGTGTTTCATAAGTTGAATATCTCTTTTCAAGTCCTCATTCATAAGTGATATAGTGAAAATATCTTTTTTTATTTCGAATATCTTAGAGAACTTTATTATTTTTAGTTTCGTAACAAGTCCTTTGAGAAATATTCCACATATCCATTCAATAAGTATCAATTGAGTCAGGAATGTAGAATATTTGATTAACCACTTCCAAGATTCTCTCAAAAATCTCATTTCTTGAAACTGTAATTATAATGCTACTTCAGACCAGATCTTCTGTAAAATAAAAAACTAGGTATTAAATAGCATGGTGATTCGCCAAGTGGTTCCACAAGGTACTGCATTGGGACCACTTTTGTGTACATTGTATACCTCCAATTTACATAATCATCTGACATATTGCAATTACCACATGTTTGCTGATGACACGCAATTTTTTTATGCATTTAAATAATATAAAATTCAATCGTGATTTATAAGTCGTCCTCGATCCTTCCAATGATCATCTTGTGTCTATAAATTATAATAAATCTTCTTTGCTTTCCTTCATGGACCTGAAGATGGAATAAATATGAGGAAGAGAAATCCACCACCTTCTTCTCTTACGATATTCACTTTGTTATTTTCAATATTTTTTTGTTAAATATGAGATTAGATAATGGATATATAATACAATGGATGAAGTGTCAGTACAAATGAATTATTGATAATCAGGAAATAATAATAATATACATCGATAATATAAATATTCCTGATAATAACTGGGTACAATTGAGCTAACTGAGCATGTATTAGACAGAAACCATTTTTATACTGTCGTAAAATAGGCAATTCTAGAGTCTCTCATCTATCTATATCAAAATTTTTCACATTAAATTGAAAAGTTTAATGCATGACGTGAGTGACTAATAATGAAAAATCCATTTGAGTCCTTTATTAGGTGAAATTTTCATGGCTTACTTTGAGTATAAAGTCTATAATGATCGGTTGATCACTTGTTTTTTATACTGTTTTACTGGTTCAATTTGATAGTCGGGCAAGTTTGTCAAATTTGTAATTGCCTTCATTTTCAGTCTCCTGAAATCGAGATAATAATTTATTGATTTTTCTAGACTTGACAACTATCATTGAATATTTTTTCATAAAACATCTCATAAGAACATTATCATACATAAATCCTCGACACATCCCTCTCAGCTGAAAGTACCAGCATTCAATAGTTTGCTTCACAGACTATTGAATATTCATTCATTTATTCAGCCACATTACAGAATATTAATCTTTTTGTGCTAGGTCCAGGACATAGCATAATACAATAAAATAAATTCAAATATACATTCAAAAAGAGACTACAATTTGAGATTTGAAATGTATTGAACAATTGAATAAAACAAAAACAAGTGAAATAAAAGTCAAAAGAACAAAATCATAACATAAGAAAATTTCCACATCCACATAAATGATGAAGGAAAATGTCAAAATTTATTTTATTTCAACAATGCAGCCTAGGTACGTATCATAAGGTTTATTATAAAAGTATCACTGACAATAAAAATCCATTATAGTTCAAATATAAGAAATTGAATTGAAAAAGTCATCGACTGAGGACGAAACGTCTTTATATATTTCATTTTATATATTTCTTTAATTTCTAATTATTTCAAATTAAATTGGGTGGATAGTGCTCCCCGATGACATGTGGTGTAGTGATGTGTTTGTTATGACACTATGTAGTTTCCCATGAACTCACACCTGCCTCCAAATACTTTCCCGCCGAGTAGAAGCAGTGTGACATCATATGCAGAGACTTGGACTGTCGGAAAACAGTGTGTATCGCCTCTGTTTGATAAATGATGAAACAGCAGAGCACATATTTTGTGCCTCCCCGCTGGGGACCGAATCAGGTTCGGCAGACCCGTACTCTTACCATCTGACCTGAAAGACCAGTCATCATACAAACTAATCGGCTTCGTTAAGAAGCTGGGTTTTTTGGTCGAGTGTGAATAGGTGTGAGCCACAATAAACCCTTGCAGGTTTCGGTGGAGGGTCGAATGGACTCAGTCACATTGGAACTAACATACACCGTAATTAATGTGAGAGTGAAATAAGCCAAAGTAGACTGTTTTCAAAGCTGTCAGGTTAGCAAATTTGTTCAATTTCCGTAATATGAAGAGAATTGAGTTAATTTTTTTACTTAGGTGCTCAATATGCGCTGACCATAACAATTCCAAGTAGTTTAACTTTTGAACTGTTGGCAATCGTATTGTTGATTGAAAAAACAATATTTTGAGTTTTGTTTTTATTGAGTTTCAAGCAATTAGAAACGAACCATGTTTCAGCTTTTCTCAAAAAATCATGCGAAGTTTTCACTGTCGGAAAGTAATTCTCAGAGCAGCGTTTCATCTAACAAATTGGTCTCAACAACGGTTACAAGACCAATCCGAAAAAATTCACTTGAACAACGCTTCAGTTACAAATAATAATATTTCTGTGACACACGTACAGAAATTTAACTTTTTCCATTGATTTTGAATATGCCAAGTTAATGACTGATTGGACTCTTCAGTGGTTCAGATTGTTTGTCTCATATAGAATATTATGAGAGTTTTTTCCCAACAACAAACCGTTACTTCAACACCTCGACAAGAATTTTGATCACCAAGTGGTCATACTTTCTCTTGAAACACATATCGAGGTGGTAAAATAACGGTTTGGTGTTGGGAAAAAACTCCAGTAATATTCATTACTACCCCAAAGGTTCCAAACAGTGTATCACATGTCTCGTAGAGAGCCTGTAATATTGAGCCCATTTTGATGAATGCCCTGTCAAACTATTCTTATTATATATTATACGAACAAATTCAATATAACGGATGTTTCACCTTTAAAATTAATATAAATACATAACTGTTACTAGTTAACAATCTTTCTTTTAGACGAAGGTTTCATTCATGCAGTCGAGCCACGTTAAAATTAAACGAGTCTCAAGCACACTGCTGTTTAGGCCGGATCTTTCCTGCACTTTTTTAGAAACCGGTGTGTAAGTGATATACAAGATTGGTTTCATCATGGTTCTTCTGCCGGATGAACGAAAAATATCTGCAAGACTAACCTCTGTGAGGTATCTTGCATAATTGTCTGTCGAATATAACGAATATAATTCAATGTCCAGCGTGTTACTAGCCAAGACAGTAATTGTTTTTAACGCTTGGGGCGTTGATCACCAGATGGAGCTGTTATTAGTTAACAATCTTTCTCTTAGACGAAGTTTTCATACATGCAGTCGATACACATTGAAATCCCAAGCAAACTGCTGTTTGTGTCGCATCTTTCCTGTACTGATGAGAGGTAATAGTTCGAACCGGTCTGTTAGTGACCTACTCGATTCGTTTCAGCATGGTCCTACTGCTGAAGACTAACTTCTGTGAGATATCTTGCATAAATGTGTGTCGGATATAATTCGATGTTCAGCGTGGTATTAGCCGTGAAATAAGTTGTTTTCCGGCAGGTCTATACCAAAATCTACTGTGTAGGTTAATTGGAAAAGATAAATATTTTTATATTCAATTTCGAAATATTTATTTTCTCATATGGTACTACAATATTAAAATATACCAAGTGACATAAATACGTATGATTTTATAAATCTACCACGAAAGGATTCACAATCTAATTGTTTTCAGGTTCTGTTTTTTAAAAAACATATCATCTTTATTATTTTTTTTTTCATTTGTTCCTATCATTTTTATTATTTGCATATAATAGTTATTCCACTTAGTGTTCAATCCTTGTGATAATTCATATTCTATCAAAATCGTAGTTCTTACAATTTTGATTTTCCCATTTTTTCAGTATCTTCAATAATATCAATATTCAATTCATTTCATTTTTATTTTTTCTTCGAGTTTTTTCTTTCGGTTTTCCTAGTTTCAGTTATCACATTTTCTGACAATAGAGTTTACAATTATCAGAGTTTGAACATTTTGAAATGAGAGAAAATATTTGAAATATTTCAATTCGACAACGAAAAAAAAAGGAAATAAACTAAACCGATGCAAGATAAACAAAAAACTAAAATATGAAACAGTTAATGATTGTGATTGTTAACTCATTTATTTTAATTATTCCTATTGCCTGTTTTTCCGTAGTAGAATAACAGTTTCTGGAACTTTATGGCAAAAAACTGAAAGCCCCCTACTTATGATGCACTGTTTGGAACCTTTGGTATAGCAATGAATATTACTGGAGTTTTTTCCCAAAACCAAAATGTTATTTCAACACCTCGACATGTGTTTCGATCACCAAGAGATCATCTTCAAGAGGAAAATCAGACTATTTGATCTTTCTTTTGAAGATGATCACTTGGCGGTTGAAACACGTGTCGAGGTGTTAAAATAACGGTTTGATGTTGGGAAGAAACACCAGTTATATTGAAAGCCTCCTGATAAATTCAAGTTCTATCAGTTATTATTCATAGTATTGTCTCATTTACAATGATTCTGAACTATAGAATTTCAAGTCGAAGTTTATAGCTTTGATCGGCTCATTCCCATTCATTTTCTTTAAATATTCCTATCGAAATTATAGATATATGATGCAATCCAAAAATGAACTACAGAATCTGTTCTAGGCGTATACGTCGTTTCTCTGGATAAAGCCCTCGAGACCAATCATCTTTCAGCCAGAGTGGGTGATAACGTTGAAATAAAGTGTGACGTAACAGGATCCCCGGTTCCTCCCATAGTGTGGAGGAGAAATCACATCGACTTAGCTTCGCTCAACGAGGAGGATGTTCGAGTATTCGGAGACGGAAGCTTATATCTCACTAGGATTCAGCTACAGCATGCAGGAAATTATACCTGCCACGCACAAAGGAATAAGGATATCGTGCAGACTCATATGTTGACTGTTCATAGTAAGTACTGTTTTCTGAGTATTATACTTTCTTATACTTATTTCTATTCCTTTGAGAGCTCTTCGGTGAAAATGTTAAATAATTTTCAACTGAAATCACATTGATGAATTATCAGAAGATGAGTAGAATATTTTCGGGACAACATGAAATATATACTGTCCAATCCAGAAGATGAAGCAGATTTAGACATATTCAGTAGAATTACAATATAAAACAGATTTTCATTTTCATAACTACATGCTTATATTAGTTGTTGAACACTCAGAAATATTATAATTCAATTTTCGCTACTTTCATTGACAAAAAAGGTGAATAAAAACATTTTTCATTCTGTATTCAAGGAGCATTTGTATGATAAAAATCACTATTGCTAATATTTCTACCATAATCGTTGTTAACTGTTAACCGATTCAACTGAAGTCGTATCTTCGATAACGAAGAAGTTAGCAATAACAATAATAATTTGCAATAATCATTTGATCACACTATCATGAATGAAAAGTTGTCTGAAAAGTAATATGTTGGATTAGAAAATATGATGTCGAATCAAAGAGAAACCTTTAACAATCAATAATTTTTTTTTCAAACATTGCGGTCGACAGGTATATATTATATCGAGGACGGTGTTTTAAGGATTGTAGCTGACAGGCTGTTTCATTGTATAATGAACAGGATATGGCAAACCGTTCAATAACTGAATTACTTGGTGATGAAAATAAAAAATACTGAAACATACTTCCTGATGTCAGATATTTCTCAATAACTCATCCACTGAATGTTCTTCTTGAAAATTGAAAAGGAGAAGAAAGTCGAGAAAATAGGATATTTTATCATGTTACAAGATCAAGCTCGTAATCATATCGGAAGAGCAGTTTGTATTTTGTGCAATGATGGTTGGCAAATCAATATTATCTGCACGAACGAATCAATCATCAGAATGAATTATTTATACTCGTTCATAGTTCAGTCCAAGCACATGACTGTGTTAAAAAAGGAAAAATATTGCTTTTTGGGAAGTTAATTACCAATACAATATTTTCATACAAATTGAAAATGAAGGAAATAATTACGGAATAATTTCTCCATCTTCACAACAAAAATGAGGGAATTTTTTGAAGAAAGAAAGAGAGCAGTCGATTTTAAACTAAACTCTTTTCTCTAAGATGTGTAAATTATGCAAAAGAGTACCTTTCTACTCAAACTAGAAAAAAGCCCTCTCGGAGCAACTACTTCCATATGAATATTGAATTAAACGAAAAAAATAATATTTTTCAAATAACTGCTTTCATGAATAAGGAGAGGTAGAAAACCAAAAATTTTATTTCACAACTTTCTAGTTGTAATGAGGCAACTTGAAATGATATACCATCTAAAATTACCCAAAAAATGTCACTGGGTGCATTTATAGAAATTGTTTGAAAAATTGTGGTGGTCTCAACTTCCAGTAACTGAAAACTAGAGAATGTGAAACACACAAATGACACTGAATATTAGTCATATGCTTTTAATATTCATTTGGTTTTTAGTCGAATCAACGGAGACATTTTCTTGGAAGTCATCAGAAAGGCTTCAATTTTGATGATTTTTTAAATTTCCGTTTTAATATATTATTGTAAATTATACTCAAAAGGAAATAACGCCGGCCGCCACTGGTAACCATAAACCAAACGTGACGTAGCTGAGAGCGTGGGAATATCCAATGTTACCTGCCGCTCGAGAAGCAGCAAGAAATGTGCTACCGATGTCGATGGAACTTCGGCGAAAATTCTACGATGTTCGATTGCGATATTTAAACACTGGCTGCAAGCGTAATCCGGGAGTCAAGTACACAGTGAACTGGAAGATTCAGTGCGATAAGCGAAGTGATCAAGTAATGCGATAGACATTCAGACAGTCTAGTGTACGGTACAGTGCGGTACGCGAAGTGATCTAGTAAGGCGATAGACATTAAGATAATAGTTGAAATTTTTAGTTGAAGTCTTTGTTGTATTTCAAGTGAAATAAAATTAGGTTTCATTATTCAATGTAGTCAATTATTGGTGACCCACGGGGGAAAAACGTAACAATATTTTCCAAAATCAAAAACATTTTGAAATCGGGACAAAATTATTTTGATATTGATATATTGGAGAGCAATGCATGGCATTAGGCTACTCTTTCTGTATCTTATGGAGTTTTAGGCATTCGTACAATCACTGATCTGTCACTACCTGCATTCCTCTCTTCAAGTTATAGTGTAACCAGACAGATTCAATTTTACCACCCTCCTTTTCATCGGATAACAATTTGAGGGAGGCCGAACAACTATGGATCTCACGAACTTATCTAGAAGTACCAAGTACCAGAAAAATGTTCAACATACCTGGGATATTCTTCTGGTAAAAAATGACTTGAATAATTTGTTAGACTTGGCTAAATCTCCTATAGAAAAGGCACGTATGGAAGCAGTGTCGTCAAAACATACAGGCGCTTGGTTGAATACCTCATCAGTTTCATCCCTTGGTACATTATTGGACAATGAATATTTTAGAGTTGCTGTAGGTCTTCGACTAGATTTCAATAGTTCTGTTCAACACAAATGCAAATGTGGAGTGGAAGTAGACACCCGATAATATTATGGACTGAGTTGTAGATATAGCGCCGGGCGCTTTTTCCGTCATCAAACTATAAATGATGTCATCAAACGTGCCTTAAGTTCGGCAAATATTTCTTCCATCTAAGAACTCCCAGGCACTTGCAGCAATGATGGGAAACGACCAGAGATGCCATGACTCTCATTCCTTGGCGGAGAGGAAAACGGGTTGTCTGGGATTTCACCTGCGTCGATACTTTCGCTCCTTGTCACGTTCCTTCGACTTCTGTATCCAGCGGTGCAACAGCTTAGCGGAATTATCAAAAAGACGGAAATACAATTATTTGGCAAATATTTTCATTTTTTTCAGCTATAGGAATCGAAACATTTAATACCTTAGGCCCCCAAGTAATGGAGTTCATTCATGAAATAGGCATTTGGATCTCCAAAGAGACGAATGACCGAAGAGCTACCTTTTTTTTGATTCTCATTCATGTTCAGGTACAATCCCTCAATCGAAAACACTAAATGAATTATCTATGTTTTCCAGGAACAAAATATATCAGCATCTACCTATAATGGTACGGCCAATCCTATCCTACCGTCATCCCCAATCGAGCATTATCTATCACAAATCTCTTTCTTCGATGCCGCTATCCAATTCTCATGTTTTTACGCAACGCAACGAATATTTACAGACAGTGCAAGAACTAGAGTTGTGCCGTATGGTGGAAGACTCGCAGCAAAACTGTCAAGCTTTGACAGAAGAGGAAGTGAAAACTCTGAATGTGGCTAAGTTTCAGTCTTCTGGCAGAGCCCTCACAGTCCCCAAAAGAACTTATATTCAATTTAGGTTTGAGCAGTTCAGCTTCGAATTCCTCATACCACCGATCCAATGAAGGGATGAAACATCGTATCCGTGAATACACAGACGAAGATAGTAGTGACGAACGTAGTATCAACAGTTACAATATTATATCGGTGCTACATTCTTCAATCAGAACTCTTAGGTTTAATGGGTTGAAAAATATTGGAAACACCTGTTGAGAAACCTGAACCGATCTTAACGAAGATAGACAATAAAATAGAGCGACAGTGGAAAAACACAAGATTCCTGGCTGAGATATTTGAATATGAACAACTCTAAGATTGTAGACAATTTACCACAAAGAACTGACCAATTGAGTTTGTCACATTCCTTGGATACCTTCACGTGAGAGGAAATTCTGGATGGAGATGAAAAACCAATGTGTTCGAGGTGCAAGGAAAGAAGAAAATGTACAAAATCCTCATCAATCTATACGTTTCCCCGTATTTCAGTAATTCATTCAAAAAGATTCTCTCCAACGGAAAGATTCAGAGACAAATTGAATGTTTCCATTGACTTTTCTTCAGATGGATTAGATATGAGCAACTATGCAGCAGACAATGTGGCTGCTTGTTATAATCTATATGCACTTTGAAATCACAGTGGGGCATATTGCAGATACCTATACAGTGGCACGTGGCATGAATACAATTCACACGTGTCCCCAGTTTCACCAAGATCGCTTGTGAGTGATGAGGCATATGTCCTCTTTCATGAAGAGGAGGTAACAAAGCAGCACCTTTGAAATGATTCTTCTTTTTCTTCCTTTCCTTATATAAATTTAATTTCGTGAATGGATTTGTATTTCATGATTGATGAAAATAAATGTATGTATATATATTTAAAAAAAATTAGCATGATTCATTAGATAATAATAATAATAATAATAATAATACGTTTATTGGTCCTTAATATGAGCATACAAGAAGCTATAGGGCAAGTCAAGGTATACAAAATTGTAGTAAAATATAGTATTATAGGTATATATATATATATACATATACACATACATATATACACACATATACACACACATACATACATATATATCCATATATATATATATACATACACACACACATATATACATATACACATATATACACACATATATACACATACATACACATACACATATAAGTGAATAAAATAAAATAAATAAATGCTAGCGGACAGCACAGTACATTTGAAGACATAAGAAAACTAAATACTAGCATAAAATAAATATATGTATACAAGTGAATAAAATATGTAAATGCTAGCGGACCGCACAGTATATTTAAAGACATGACAAAAGTTAGCACTAGCAATTGCGACAATATTCAAAATACTCATTCAGATCGTACGGTGTAATATGAAGTAAGAAGTCTTTAGTTTTTTTCCTAAAAATGTGTGCCTGATTTATTAACTTCAATTCATTGGGGAGGACGTTATATAGTTTCAATCCCATTATATCAGGTAGATTGTGACAGAGGTTTAGACGTGACTTTGGTAGGCGGAGCTCGTTTCTTCTCCTGGTGTTGTAACTATGAAAGTCAGTACTTGTGAGAAACGTGTTTTTCTTTTTATGAATATATGTTAAGACTTCCAAAATATAGAGACCGTAAAAAGAAAGAATACCGAATTTCTTGAAGAGATTTCGACATGACTGCAGCTTCGGTGCATTTGTTATGCAACGAATTATTCGTTTTTGTGCAATAAATATATCTTTAGCGGCTGGAGATGTACCCCAGATACTGATTGCATAACTAATTCTGGATTGAATTTGAGCATAATAAAATAATAGTAGACCTTCAGTGTTCAATACATTTTTTAACATTCTGATTTGATAGCATCTAGAGTTCAGTGAGCCGGTGAGACTTTTGCAGTGTGTTTTAAAAGTAAGGTCGTTGTCAAGAGAAATGCCCAAGAATTTAATAGTGGTACAGGGTTCGATAGAGATACCGCATAGGTTCAGGTTCAAGGCAGGCAAATTGAGGTTTTGACTGGTATGGAATGTCATGTAGTTTGTTCACGTAATAACTATAACACCAACGT
Source organism: Leptinotarsa decemlineata (assembly GCF_025532065.1). Taxonomy (NCBI): domain Eukaryota; kingdom Metazoa; phylum Arthropoda; class Insecta; order Coleoptera; family Chrysomelidae; genus Leptinotarsa; species Leptinotarsa decemlineata. The sequence goes on from NW_027412686.1 coordinate 795,804, forward strand.
TAAATATGTTTTTATGGTTATAATAAAGCATCTAAATGCAACAGAATTTTTTTTCAGAAAACAGTCGAAATGAAAATGAGTTCACTTTATCCAATCACCAGAAATGCAATACTCTTCACGACGCGCGTTTCACCAACGAAGTGGGTGTTACATGAATAATAAAGAGTAAACATTGAAAACATCACGAAAGTATGCAAGATACTTGTATGCGATGATGCTAGAACGAACAAACAAAATATATACATACATATACAGTACACATAACCGTAATCACTAACTGTTTCACACATCTGATATATCTACTACTTATGTATCAGTATACACATATAACCTCCTCTCCTAATTGATACAATTTCGTTTCTTTCCAATCTTCTCAAGTGTGATAACGATTAGCATTGGACGAGTTCAATGAGTTATAGTAATGTTTCTTGGAAAATATGGGTTTCCCCCCTGAAAAAAATTTCAACTTTTTGAAAAATATTCATTTGTCGGATACACTCTCACTGAACTAATTTTCCAAATTTGAGGTCATTTAATTGATGCATTTTATCCTGATCTGAATATTAACCATATTTCCATAATCAACTATTATCTCCAAAGTTCAGGAACAGTTTACATTAATACTTCGACAATGGGTCTATAATAACAGCGTTAAAAAGTTTTTTCCAACTTTGTTCGATAACTCGTATCGTTTACAAACAATAGCATTACTTTCAATGTTGATAATATAGGATATTAGGAATGGTGCTGCTAGAAAGTTTTGTAATGAACGCTGTTCTTCTAAACGATTTTCAAACAATGTGTTCACGTTGGCATATTTTATGTAAGCAGCATGTGAAAAAAATGGGCCAACTTGGGGTAATGAATACTATGAAATTGTTATCTTCAGAGAAAAAACCGATCTGGAAGTGAGAGTATGAAATGAATATAAAGTGATACATATTCAAGAAAATATTTCTAATGCTCTCTTTTCTTATTCGGGTCTATTTATTGTAGTTGTTTCACGGAGCTTATTTTCCTGAATTATTGATGTACTAAAGCCCTCATCTATCGATTATAATAATAGTAATCTTCATTCTTTGAAATACATATTTGAAATCAGCTTTTGCAGAGAAGAATTCTCCCAAAGCTCTCCCAAATTTATATTCATTAGATATTTCAATATCGCCTATTATCGAAAGTTTGCAAATGTAACATATCATCCTATATTGTGATTTAATGGGCATTTGACAAATGTGAAACTCTGAAACATGTGAGGTATTGATACATTTCTATTGAGAACAATATACAACTTCGTAAATACAGGGTGTAACTGAATAAGTGTAAAACATTCAAGGAGGTGATTCCTCATCGAAAAAAAGATAGGATCTTTCATATAAAGAAACTTCATTGGAGCATCCCTTGATAAGTTACAGCCCCCTAAAGGGGGTACTTGAAATTTATATAACAATTGTTTTCACAAGCACTGAGGAAGTTACAATATTGAAATTAACCTGACGTTTTGTACAAGAAGACACTTGAATGTTTCACGCTTATTTAGTTACACCCTGTATATTTTGCTATAACTCTAGAGACGTTTGATTTTTTGAAAGATTTTGAACAAGATTTCGGTTCGCAACGTCACATAACGTTTCACCGTATCTCATCTATTGGCCATTTAATTTTACTGATGGAAACAAATATTATAGAAATCATGAGTGTTTTATAGGAAATGGCTAGATTCTGAAACAATACTTATTTTTGAATAATATTAATTTAATTTCTTTGTTGAAATTGAAAGGGCCAATTGAGCTATTTGCGAACGATTATTCATTGTGGATCTGGCATCGATTCAATAAAGTATACAAGTACTTAAGTTCATAATAAATCTACCAATTATTCATCATTATTGGTATTCTTCATAGAATATTAAATCATATCAATGGTAAATATTTAATGAACATATATTATAGTTTAATATATTCGCGATTGAAATATTCAATTTCCATATCGAGACTTTAAACCGTTGATAAAACATTGGAATAAATCCATCAAATGTATTTATGAACTTCCACAGTTGAAACCAAATGAAAATATCATATGAACCCATTCACCTCACCATAATAAGAATAGGGTAGTTTGAAATCCACTGGAAATTATTTCATTGATAATTTTTGCAGAAGGATATTTCAGTAATAACATCCAAATAAACCTTTAAAAATTGAAAAAAGTTGTATATTCTGTTCTTATTCGAAAAATTAGTATTTTTAAATTTTCATTATTTGATATTTATTGTTTGTTTCTCGATAATTCTCTAGCAGATATGATACAGTTCTATATATGAAACAAAGACACAACACTTTACAACACTTTTGGTGTACTTCAGGTACATTATAAATTTCATCATTCTACCCAACCATTATATTTTACTGAATATGAATAAAATTTTTGAACTGAATATTGACAATTTCTTGCTATCAAGGTTATTCACGAGTTCATCAGAAAATTCAAAAGTCAACTTTGCGACATAAATAGTTATTCTGTTCAACTTTATTATACATTCAACTCTACTATACATAATGAAGGATAACTGTTACAATAATGTATGTCCATCTAAGTATCTTGTTATATCGAATTGAAAATGAAATTGAATAGCATTGAAATTGAAAAAATTGACTCTCTTGTTTTCAGCTGTACCAGAAGTTCATGTAACACCAAGAATTCAATCAAAGAGACCTGGTGAAGATGCTTCCATGTTGTGTCATGTTGCGGGTGAACCTTTTCCGAAGGTGAGTCTCAAATTCAAAATGTATTTTATCAGCATGTGAAAAAAGCAATATCATCAGGTTACTCATAGTATTATAATTCATGAACATAATCATTTCATTTCTAGATAACATTGATTTTTGATTTGCTACTTCTTCATCATCAATCAAAAATGTGAGAAACTTCCAAAAAAGAGAAATAAAATAAATACTTTGAAAGGTGTATATTTCGGGATAGATTAGTTTTTGCGAACCAAAATCTTTTGGATTTCACTTCTCCATCTTTATACAAAAAATTGGGAAAACTTCCAAAGGAAGGAAGAGAGCAATTGAGTTCGAAATAAAATCTTCACAAAGTTATGTAGATCGTGCATGAAAGTTACTTCCAGATATAAACTGAAATTAGTTCGAATCATATATCATTCATTAATATTTATTGTTCATTTCATCTGAAGAACATAGTTTCTTGTACATTTCTCAGTATCAACAAATTTTTTATCCTTTTGGAGTTTTATAAATTTATTGATGATTTTGAAAGTGGTCATTTCCAAAAATTTATGATCGGCAATGAATTTTTCTTTGCATTTCAATGATGATTTCTTCGTAGGTTCAATGGCTAAAAAATGATGAACCTTTGAAACTAGATCCTTCAAGAAAATATCAAATTATAGGAAACGGAACTGCTCTCAAACTACGAAATATTGTATTCGCAGACACTGGAGCGTACATGTGCCAAGCTACCAGTATAGGTGAGGAAATATATTTTCAATTGTAGTTGGTAAGTTTTTTGTTCAAGAGGTTTAGTTTTTGTTATAAATGTTCAACAGTTCGTGTTTAGCTTGATGCATTCTACATTCAACTCAAGGAGGGTTTTTAATCGACAGCTTTATTCGAAATTTAACTTTTACATAAGTGTTTCCTTTGATCATAATGAAAAATGACCAACAGATAATTGTCAAGATGATTTTGATTATATGCCCATTCATGCAAAATGAGATATATAAAAATTCTTAATTTTGACATGCTCCATTCTGGAAACATTTTCTTCAAATAGGGATATTGAAATTAAATCTCAAATGATGAAGAGGTACATTGTAACTAAAAGTATACTATTATAAATATATAAAATACATAATGTCGTGTATATGTCGCAGCCAACTAGCTTAATTAATCGTTCAATCAACAGCCCAGCCTCTTTACTAAACAGTTCAACTAGCGGCCTGAATGACATTCAGCCATTTGATCAAACAGCTAGACAAATTACTTGGATCGATGACGTGATGAAGAGGATAAACATAATATCTGATATTCAAGTAGTACCCCCTCCTTATCAGAATCCATCCCCTCGTATTATAACACCGCCACCTGACAACAACAACGGTGAAACCGTCCACTCTGCTATAGAAAACCCAATACTCGAAATCAAAATAACCGAGCATTGCATCAATAAATTTACTAATCAGATTATATTCAATCAAAAAGAAGCTGGTTCCTATCATGTCATTCGCAGTGAATCGCTCGGCACAGGCCGCAGACAAACTGTTTATTTATCTAGCAACTTTGAACAGGAAATATTAAATTTTTTTCAAAGAATACGTGGACCCTAAAAAATCACATTGCATATTCATTAATAAATCAGAAATTGACCGTGCCCAAAAATTATCTATCATTCTCCCAAAATTTTTCAAAAATCAATCATCCAAACTTTGTATTACGGCACAGTTCGTCAAAGACATAACGGACGAAGATAGACGAACAGAACTCACAGGATATCACCATGAACAAACGAGTCACCGCGTAATAAACGAGTCTCTCTTAGACCTTAGAAAAATATATTTTTGGCCAGGTATGAAAAACCAAATAACAGAATACATAAATAATTGCGACATATGCCAATAAGCGAAATATGAGAGGAATCCACCTAAGATCAAATTTGCATTGACCCCAACACTGACAGATCCCTTGGAAGCCATTCACATAGACACATTTCAAATTTCTAACTCCAAATTCTTGACTATTATCGACATTTTCTCGAGGTACGCTTAAGCATACCCCCTCGAACGCATTTGTACGGCAAGCGTGGTTTTCGACAATTTAATGACTTTCATTGCACATCACGGTGATAGTGGCACTGAATCAAAACTTCTTTACTCAAAGACTTCTGTACCCTCCACAATATTAAAATTCATTTTACAACACCCGGGAATTCAAATAGTAACAGCCCAGTAGAAATACTCCGTTCCACACTTATTGAAATGTTTCGAGTTCTTAAAATGAAAGACCAACGAGCGAGCCCAAAACAATTAATGCAATACGCTATAGTTCGGTATATTTCCACAATTCACAGTGTCACGAAACAAAAACCTTTTGACATTATCCACGGACGACTTGACGCTCTAGACCCATTTGATATGTCTGACGAAATTATAATGAACCAGTACATAATCGACCGTCGAAAAAGACTGAAAATCCTTTTTGAAAAAATACATGAAACCTCAGTGAAACACAAGACCAAACTTAACGAAAAACAAAATGAGAAACGTGAAGAACCGCCCGAATTACAACCTGGAATCACGGCATTTGTCAAGGATAAAACAGCATCCAGAAGTAAAAATAAACCCCGCTATAGAAAGAAAATAGTAATTGAAGACCTAGGGACTGAAATACAGACAACAAAAGACAAACTTGTACACAAATCATAAATGAAAAGACTCAAAAAACTATCTGTTCTTTCACAGGACAATGAAACTGATGGCGCCATGGCTTCGTGTAGCCATACTCATAACGACGTCCAGAATAGCGTCCAGAATAGCGACTGAAAACTCCTTTGCTCCATTTCCACCTTGGAACTTCCAAATTAATCGAAACCAAACACACCTTCATCCATTTTGTTGAAATATCCCCAATTTTCAATCAACTGAAAAATCTACGATCCTTTTATAATAAAATTGCCGACCACGTTAGAAGCCATCAGCAAATCTAATCTAATCAGCAAGCGCCCCACCATAACATAATAGATGAAATAGTAGAAAATGCCAAAATTAACCTTTCGCAAACACTTTTGGCCAATCTACTGAAACACACCGAGTATCTTATTCTAGAAGTAGAAAACAATATAAATAATATTCAACCTCAAAAGCGTTGGAAACGCGGTTCCTTGAATTTAGTGAGAAAAACTTCCAAATGGCTTTTTGGTACTCTGGACTCAGACGATGAAGTTAAATATAACGATACAATACAGATACGCTACGATACATACAATAAAGACAGGATTCCTCAATTTAAAAGTTTATAAGTTCAGGAAGCAAACTTATATTTGCTATACAATTTCCAATTTTCTCTCAAAACTCATTCGAAATGTTTCGCCTATTTCCTATCCCAATTAATAACTCCACAATCGTCCCAAGTCACCCGTTCCTGCTGAGAAAACCAACAACAATACTAGGATGAGATGTGCCCAACAATCGAGGACACACATATTTGCCACGATCATCGGGATCTATAAACAGAAGATTGTATAGCAGCCCTTATCAAAGTAACCGACAATTCAAATTGTCGCACCGCCGGAGTCTACGACCAACCTCATCATAGAACCTATCTCCAGTCAACACGTATTAGTAATTCCAGCTGAAAAACCCAGCATTGCACGACAACATCATTTGAAGTGCAAAGAATGATATTAGGTACTTGACAGACTTGTGTAAATTATTCAATGATGCCAATCTCAATGTAATTGCTGCTTGTAGCCATATTGCTCTTATGCAAGAATGCTATCGGCAGACGCGACTTTCGCAATTTTCCTAATTTGTCAGCAGTATCTTTCAACAACGACGACTTGCTTATTTACTGCCAACATTTGGAGAATCTCCACAGTGATTTCACAGAATGATTCTAGGACATGTTGAAATTGGAAATACCGGACTGGGTATGTTAACATAGCAGGATCACCCCAGCTGGAAGAAGAACTGATAACGAACGAGGAAATAAAAATAAAATGCAAAAATGGATACCAAGAATTTTGGCTACAAAAGCCAATAGTAAATAGAACTTTCTTATTTGGAGATTCACATAGGAAAATGGCTAAGGTCCTTCGTTACATTTTTGGTTCTTTTCAAGGTCACGCGTATACGTGTGACGTCATCGACGCAGGATGGAATGAGTATCGTAGCGATTCAAAGAGCGTGGACTCCCTTTCCCTCTCGGCCCCCTTAGTACTCCTCATCACCGATCGGCCCCCCTTTTGACTCCGCCTCATCCCTCGGCCCCCTTGTCACATTCCAGTCACGTGATCCTAATTAAAAAAGTTCATAATTATGACAATCGAACCCGGTTCTTTCGCGTGGTAGACATTGTCCTTAGCCTCTCACCAATGTGAGATATTGAAAGTAACTGCGAATAATGGGTATTTATAGCGTTAGTTTTGTCGGGACCGAAATTGATTCATTTTATATACTTGACCGTAATTTCCTTGTAGAAAATAGAAAAATATATTTAGATTTGGGAAAGGATTAATATTTCATGTAAAGATGTGTATGTGTGTATGAGAGTGAGAGACACGTGTGACCTAATCCAAGCAAGAAAAAATGGAGATGGTATCGAGATTTTACGTTCCTAGCGCAAGCAGGTGTTACCAGTTGTGAAATAAATCGTTGTTTATTGGGCAATATAATGTTGTCGGTTTCAAAATTGAGCATGAATGGTTACGAATACGACTCGATGAAAATTGGAAGCGCGTAATGAATCAGATTCGAGAAAAAATATGACAACCCAACAGTTCAACCTGCAATCCCACAATGTGTACGGGGTGTTTCAAAATACATTATTGAAGAAAAAAAACATGGCGTCGAAGTGTACGAGATGTCTCAAAATACATCATTAAAGAAAAAGACATGGCGTCGAAGTGTACAGGGTGAGACAAAATGCATACATTATCTGAGAAAAAAAACATAACAGTTCCACGAGGCTGTAAGTTTTCAACGTGCGATCCCTCAATGTGTACAAGGTATCTCAAAATACATAATTGAAGACAAACATGGCGTCGAAGTGTACAAGGTGCATCAAAATATATCATTTGAGAAAAAAAACATGTCGGTTTGAAGTATGATATCATTGTGTATACAGGGCGTTTCAAAATACATCATTTGAGAAAAAAACATGTCGGTTTCACAGAAGTCTAGCGTTACAACTTGTCAGAAGGGCAAGTCTCGTATCTTTGTTAACCAAGTTAGCATCATCAGGAGAAGGAGATGGCACTAAAGTTGTCGAGGAGTTATGTATTGTGGAGTTAACATTCAACACTCCAAAAGTGGGGCAAACCGCGGACACGTGTTTCTGGCTATTGGCCTCATCTGCGCGGTGCAGCCAAGTGTAAAGATAGGCAATACTTGTTTGCCGAAAGCAGGAAACAACACATATGCACGGAGTCAACAACAGGAGCCAACCGCACATTTGTGGTTCTAGTTAGAAGACCTAGAATTCCCAGGCTACATCTAACATGACAACGTAGGCAGCTATAGCTACCTGCGTGACATCCGGGTCCAGGATATAAATACAAAGAGAGATTTTATCGAGTGGATATGATATAAAAATCAAATATGAAACAATTAGTGGACACAACACTCCAAAAGTGGGGCAAACCGCGGACACGTGTTTCTGGCTATTGACCTCATCAGCGCGGTGCAGCCACGTGTAAAGATGGGCAAACTTGTTTGCCGAAAGCAGGAAACAACACATATGCACGGAGTCAACAACAAGAGCCAACCGCACATTTGTGGTTCCAGTTAGAAGACCTAGAATTCCCAGGCTATATATAACATGACCACGTAGGCAGTTATAGCTACCTGCGTGACATCCGGGTCCAGGATATAACTACAAATACGTGGTCATGTTAGATGTAGCCTGGGAATTCTAGGTCTTCTAACTGGAACCACAAATGTGCGATTAGCTCCTGTTGTTGACTCCTTGCATATGTGTTGTTTCCTGCTTTCGGCAAACAAGTGTTGCCCATCTTCACACTTGGCTGCACCGCGCTGATGAGGCCAATAGCCAGAAACACGTGTCCGTGGTTTGCCCCACTTTTGGAGTGTTGTGTCCACTAATTGTTTCATTTTTGATTTTTATATCATACCCACTCGATAAAATCTCTCTTTGTATTTATATTCTGGACCCGGATGTCACGCAGGTAGCTATAGCTGCCTACGTGATCATGTTAGATGTAGCCTGGGAATTCTGGGTCTTCTAACTGGAACCACAAATGTGCGGTTGGCTCCTGTTGTTGACTCCGTGCATATGTGTTGTTTCCTGCTTTCGGCAAACAAGTGTTGCCCATATTTCCACTTGGCTGCACCGCGCCAAGTGCCAATATATATATATATATATATATATATATATATATATATATATATATATATATATATATATATATATATATATATATATATATATATATATATATATATATATATATATATATATATATATATATATATATATATATATATATCGCTGAATGGGCAAATGTACCTCAACAAGACATTGAAAATCTCATTTTGTCGATGCACGATAGATGTAGGGACGTAATAAACCAGCGTGGAGGCCATACTTTGTACTGATTCCAATTTTTTTTTGTATTATGATTTTTTTCGGGGTGCCAAAGAAGAGCCTTATTTTTTTTAGTTTTGCTTATATGCGCACTCAGTATTTTTGATCATCTAATAAATTTTGTTGTAAGTTACATTCGTTTAATAATCACGCGTCAACTTTTTTTCCCTAAAGCGATCTGAAAAAAAATTATTGGCATTTTTAAAAATATCCCCAGACTTTTCCGATGTATATATATATATATATATATATATATATATATATATATATATATATATATATATATATATATATATATATATATATATATATATATATATATCTCGAGAAAAATTTTGAAAATTAAATGATTCAACAACTCTCACCAACTTTTAATTGAATTACATTTGAATAAATGAGGAAAAAGTCAAACTTAAAAACAATTTCTTTCAAATAGAATCGGTGCACTTGTCACTGGTATCACTTTCAACGGATGCAACTAACTCATTTCGCCATGCAAGACGTATTTATAGTAAATTAATTAATGACATATTTTAAAATGAAACAAAGAAAATTGAAGTCTGTTTCGTCGCTTCGAGAACTGCGTATCTCCGGATGATGATTCAGCATTGGCAGTGATCAATGTCACCTTGGGCATGAATATAAAATTATGTGATGACATACTCAGAAATGAAACGAAGAAAATCAAACGAAGAAAAATAGATAGGCATAGATGCCTATCTATGTTAGATGCCTATGTTAGGCATGTTAGTCATGCCTATGTTAGGCATCTAACATAGATAGGCATCTATGTTAGATGCCTATTCAGAGTTGACATCGATCCATGTTACCTTAAGTATGAATAGAGAAGAGCAACAAACACAGGGATTCTGCTTTTTCTTTCTTTCATTTGAAGTTTTTTCCTCAAATGATATACTTTGAAACACCCTGTACACGACATGTTTGTTTTCGATGATGTATTTTGAGATACCTTGTACACATTGAGGGATCGCACGTTGAAAACTTACAGCCTCGTGGAACTGTTATGTTTTTTTTCTTAAATGATGTATGTATTTTGACGCACCCTGTACACTTCGACGCCATGTTTTTTTCTTTAATGATGTATTTTGCGACACCCCGTACTCATTGAGAGATCGCAGGTTGAACTGTTGGGTTGTCATATTTTTTCTCAAATCTGATTCATCATTATTAATATATCACTTTCGCGCTTCCAATTATTCCTTATCTTTCATGCCTAATTTTACAACCGGCAACACCTGCCTGAGCTAGGAACGTGAAACCTCGATACCATCTCCATCTCTCTTTGCATCGATTACGTCACACGTGTCTCTCACTCTCACACATACATACACTTTACATGAAATATCAATTCTTTCCCAAAACTGAGTATATTTTTCTATCTTCTACAAGTAAATGAGGATTATAACTTCCCTAACATTCTACGGAAATCAAAAAATGTGGTCAGGTATATAAAATGAGTCAATTTCGCGTGACCTTGACAGGAACCAAAAATGCCACGATGAACCTTAGCCATTTTCCCATGTAAATATACATAAGAAAAATCTAAAAACGGTGCAGCCTATTTACTACCCTACCTACCTACTCTACCTCTCAATCCCATTATTACCGTGTTGAAAGCCATCCTAAAAACAATAACCTCTTTCTTGACACACCCTGTATACCCATATTATTCTCATTCCAAGCTTGACTTTTCGAGCGATAGCGTAACATATCTTCCAACTTATCATGTTGAACGCGCTCGACTCTAGTTATCAACAACGCCGAAACCAACCGAACACGCAATACCCATATCTACCAACTATTCGCATCCACTTTCAATATCCCTCTCCAGCGACGAGATTATACTCTAAGGCTACCACACCAAACGTCCCGCGTTCAATTCCCCAACTAAAAACTTTTTTATAATGTATTATGTTACCTAATTATGTCTAGTCTGTCTGCCTATACTATGTCTAGTCTGTCTGCCTTTACTATGCCTCATCTTTCTGCCACGGCCCACGGGTCTCCTACTGCCAATCCAGCAATTGTACCCTGGATTGTGGTCCATTGTTCAATGATTTCTGATAGCATTCCCATCATCGTATTTGTTTGAACGTGGATTTAGTGCTGTGGTGACGTTGCTAACTAAAAAGAGAAATCGGTTGTAGATTACCGAACGCGGTGACTTACGGCTGTTTTTGAGTAAGTTCGAGCTTGATATCAACAAACTTGTTAAAAATCCTCAAATTCATCCTTCACATTAGATTAGTTTTAAAAATTAAATTGAAATGTTTGTTTTAATAACATGAATATTACAAAATGGTGCTTTACATTACCCTCATCATCAAATATTGATGATGAATTCGTCTCCAGTAAAATGCCTCCACATTAAGAGTATTTGCCAATTTGTAACAATAATTGAAGCCATTACTAAAATAACATATATACTGTGGGATCAAAGTACATTCAAATACTTCAATAATATACACTTTGTCAATTATCAGAAGACAATACACAACACATAAATTGCAGTCATGAATGATAGTTTGGAAATAGCAACTTTTCAAATAATCGATTCCTAAATGAATGTAAAAAAATGTCGAAAAAAATCTATAAAAACGATAACTATAACTGAACTGTTCCAATTTATTTCGAAATACTTATCACCAATTGATGATTGATATTGCATGTCAATTTTCATCAGCATTTATCTTGGATGCGGTATATATTATGTCTTCAATTAATATCAAGAGTCAATCTTCCACGTTCGCAAGTACCCAAAGACCCAAGTTTAATTAAGATTGCGCATTATTTAACAGGCAATCTCTGCTTTCAGGTGGCCTAACAAGAGACATCAGCTCTCTGGTTGTTCAGGAACAACCCATACCAAGTAAGTAAAAAGTTAGAATAACGCTTCAATAATAAAACAGAATGGGAGAGATAGGACAAGTTCGCGATTCAAAGAAACATCAGACATTTGTCTCTCACAATTTCACAAGTATCCATGATGATGTGATGATGATGTATTTATGATTTCACCAGTGACTTTTGAAGCAGAATTTTTAATTTAACTCGACATCGTTATTCAAACAATAGGTGCGATAGTTACAGAGTAGAATTTCATGTATGTATGTTACGATATATCCTATTCATTAAATTTCTGATTTTGACTGCTAATATATTTTCACAAAATCGATATTTCGTCATCCAGACAACCATAACCTGCATTTCGGTTTATGAATGAATATATGATATTTCGTAGCATTGTAGCTATTTCAAATATATCTCATGAAAAATTTTCTTGGCAATATACTTGACAACAATGCAAGGACTAGAATTTTTGATCATCTACAGTTTTTTTTTTTTTCAATTCAAAATAATGCCAACCGACAGATAGCTGTTTTTGGCCTTTTGGCCTCGTTAATGCTAGACTTGGCTGGTTTTAGACTGAAGACAAATTGCAGGTTGCCGGTAATTATTTTTGTATACGATACAGCACGTCCTAGTGATATGATTTCCACTTGTTAAAAAGCTATTGTGATAGCGAAACATGTGATATTTTTGAAAATAAAGATCAGAGTCAATCAGATAACAAAATTTTACGTCAGAGTTGATGGTACGATCTATCATTCAGAAACAACTGCGATTTGCAGAAGAGAAGAGGCTCTACGAATTATTAGTAACGCATTTCCATGTGGATATGTCAAAAAATTGTTGTTTGTTGAAGATAAAGCTAATTTCATGTTATCTATTTTTCAAAGTAACTTTATATTGAAATTAGTATTATTCACAATTTATTTTTTGATAGAATTTTAACCTCTGGCGTAAAGTGAATCTATGAATTTTTCTTACTGTTCCTCATATTCTAAAAATAATAAGTAATAAAGTTTATGAATCCGAAGTAACATACAATACATACTCGTACATGCATACAAACGAGTACATACAAGTGAAATACAATACATAGATGGACAAAACCAGTATGTTTGTAATGGAAGTAAAAGCAATTCGTATCTTACGGAGACATCATCATGAGAATCTACAGACCCTTCAGCGAAATTAAAAAATTTGAAATTAAAACGAGGCTCTCTGAGGATTCATCCTGTCTTTCAATACAGCTTCCACTGCAAGGCAACAAACTCAAAGTTTCAAAAAATGTTGAAAATAGTTTGAGTTATGTGATAGAATCGGCCGATACTTGATGAAAACCCATAACGTATTCAAGAAACACTTTTTTGTGATATTTTCACCTGAACATTGTTACAAAACCGCAACACGCATTTCACTATACAATATCGTCAGTATCTTCAGTAAACAAACGTAGGAGCATCCTGAGAAAAACTATCCTATAAAACAATTTTTGTAAATCTTTCGAGTTAAACCAGGTATAAGTAATAAATGAATTTGAAGTTTTTTTTTTCCTGTATATCTCTAAAAGTAAAATTGCTAACTCAGATCCTTCAAACTATTGGCCTTCTTGCAATTAATTGGTTGTGATGGATCGAGTCATTCATTTTAACGATCACAAATCCATTGCAAATTATAACAGATCCACTTCTAGGGATCAATACAGCAACACGGTATCTCAGCTGGCCTTGTCCTTAACTTTTTTACCCTACCGCTTCTTCATCTCGTATTTGTTGGCATTGTGTTGCAAATTCGCGTATTTTGTGACACACTCGACTTGAGTTTTCAAGTTTTCCACGTGGTAATACCTACGTATTACCACATGGAAATAAACAGATAAAGCGGCAATTCAACTCTTCTTCCAGTTTGAAGCTTTTTTGTAAAATAGTAGTTTTATCTTCCTCTTGAAGATGATCACTTGGTGATCGAAACACGTGTCGAGGTGTAGAAATAACGATTTGGTGTTGGGAAAAAACTCCAGTAATATGCATTACCAAATATGCATTACCAAAGGTTCCAAACAGTACATCATAAGTAAAATAGCCTGTTAATTTGTCGAAGCCTCTTCTGTATAACAAACAGCATAGGGATACCAACTCGTCCAAGCCTTTCTCATTTTCTGAAATAAGCATGAACGTAAATTGACTGATCGTGAAGGTGGAGAAGGTGGATCACTTACACTGTTTCACAACTTTCCCTTCCAGCAGTATCCATCAATTCATGCCAGTCGATTTGAAGTTCGATACACCTCTTTGTCTATTGTATGTCTCCACAGGACATACAATAGACAACGATACACCTCGTTGTCTATTGTATGTCTCCACAGGACATTTTATTGAACTGTATTATACTTGAAAATTTGTGGCCAATCAGGTAGACAAACTTCAGGTAATTATCTTTCTCTGTTGTTTGCTCTCATTTCATCAGTAGTAGACAAGTAGAGTCCTTCAGAATTCAATCTCACATTGTGGCACTTAGTGCACGTGCAATACCTTTTTTCGGGTATTGGTGATATGTTCCTTCTCTCAGATCACGGAAATCCGTTTTTTTTTTCTCTGAGCAGGATAGTTCTAAAAGAAGACATATTTCGGAACTTGAATTTTTCCAAAAATTCATCTCCAGATGTTATGTTATTATGACACTTCACCTTGGAAAATTGTCTTCCTGACTACAATTGGCTCAGTCTCTTCCAGACTATCTAGGAAATTTCACATTGACTCTGGTATATTTATTGAGTAATGTCTCATTCCAGTCTCATTTCTAAATCTTTCATTCTTTTAAATTCGTTTTAGCCACTTTTCATATTCTGCGGAATTACTCGAACTTGATCTTGTGATGATAAAACTTGAACATTGACCATTCGATTTTCTGATCAGTCGTTGTTATTGACTCTTGCCTCAACTTGTAGATGATGTGGATGTCATCCATGAAGACTGGTTTACAAATGGTCTTATTCAGCCGCTGATGCCTGAGCTTCATCCAGGTTTTGTTCAATTGTCTTCCACTAGTTCAACTTTGTCACTAAATATTTAAAATTGGTTGTCTGTCTCTAATTTTACTGAAAACTTGTTTTTCCTTTTTCAATCTTATTCTTCTATCTGTAACTTAATTTTTTCACTTGTTGTGTAGTTATCCTTTCTTCTTCTTTTTCTTCCTCTTATTTGTGTTCAAAATCCATATTTCAACCAGTACGTATCGTGTCGGTGGTCGATATCAAAGCTTAGCTTTGCAACTAACCATTTTGGAAAGACTTGTTTATCTTTGGTATTCGAGGACTGAGTATTCTGCCGATCCTATAGATGGCATCTTTCTAAGGGGGTATATCGTCGCCCTTGTTTCTTCAGGCTCGTTCCTTAAAAAACTTTAGGTCTAGCAATTCATTCATTGTTCAGCCTAGCACCACCCATGGAGTCGAAATAGCGCAGCCTGCGAATGCATTTTATTTGGGATCTGTATTCCAATTCATCTCAGCTGTTAAAAGTTATTGGTTTGTTGGTTTTCGAAAAAAAGGCAATTATGGCAATCAATAAAATATTTTAGAATTTGGCATATCTCCAAAATGTTGCAGTTATTGATTAGGTTCGTTCTGTTAATACGTGCTTTGAAAATACGAACTGTTACACAGTATTTAATTAACAACGGCCTCCCGTCGTACTGAAAGAATTACTAGAATTGATGATTATGGTGTTGCAGCCAATTTAATCCTTGTAAATTGAATAACATCCAAATAAAAATTCACAGCGCTTCCAAAAACATTGAGTTATATATCCCTCCTACCCGAAAATAAACAGACGCGGAAAATGATAAGTCATCCTAATTGGACTGATCGCATGTATGCCAAGCAAATAACATGCAAATGAACCTACTGTTGATTACAGGTTCTCCTAACGAGGAACGGCGATTCTTTGCTTTTCACGACTGGGGAGTGTCCATCTATGAGCCTTCCACGTGCCGGCTTTACCACCGCATCCAGTCGACCGACATTATTCCTGGCACGCAGGTAAATATTTAAAATTGAAGGGTTCGGCTTTCATGGGATTGCATGTTGAACGAAAATTAACGGAAATCTAATCAAATTCAGTATTAAAATATTTTCAGTTGAAATATAAATTGTTATAAAATTAATGTAGATGATTTTAGATTCGATTGCACAACAACTTCAAAAAAATTCATAGGCATTGTGATTATTATCACTATTTTTTTTTCATCATGATTGAAACATACTATTTTTCATATAAAATAAGCAAAGGCCATTTCATATTTCGAAAAAATACCAATGAAAGAAGCAATCGCGTATGAGATGGAGTCTAGAATATTATCGTTATCAAAATTTGGCAACTTTTTCCATTAGTTTCAGTTCGCGGTTTCTCAAACGACTGATTCAATTCACGATGGAGGGATTCATTGAATAGGTTTGAAATTTCTAGAATAAATTACCCACGGTTCAGGTCAATGTTGAGGAAAATATTAAAAGCAACAAGAGGAAAATTCTAAAATCATTTATGGTTTTAGATAATCACTTCCCTAATTTTGTTTTTATTTCTTTTTTGTATTGAATTGTGGAATTGTGGAAACAATATCTACTTGAAATATTCAAGATAGATATTGACAACCAATATAGACCAAATAATGAAAAACTAAATTGGCCTACTCTCAAAGAAATTCTAAATTGGAATACATTCATCAACGATATAACAAACAAAAAGGTGGACTTAAAAGTTCCATTGAGTCGTTCTCATAGATCTTTAGAAATAGATCCTTTTCAAAACCTTTTATTCAGTAGTGAACTGAATACTGTGGTGGACGTTGTTCAGTTGAGTCACAAACCAGTTTAATCCTTGTTTTTCGTAGGACCACACGATGAAGATGTCTTCTACATATCTTTTCCACGGCATCGACTTGAGGAAAGCCTTGTTGAGTGCTCCTTTCTAGAAGTGCATTATCAACAGGTTTGCGATTACCGGTGATAAAGGAGGCCCATCTACCTGTTTGTAGATTTGGTTCTAAAAAGTGAAATAGGTATTCTTCAGGCAGTTGTCTGCTGAAACCATACTTGTTGTGGAAGGTTATGATATTCTCTAGTGATTGTCATAGTTTCATCTAGAGGTATGCTGGGGTACAAGGACTTTATGTCTAGACTGGCAAGGATATCTGTGATGTTCAGTTTTATGAGTTTGATGATATTCACCAGGTGTTTGGGTTTGAGTACATAAGACTTTGCTCTACTAGATTTTGGCTTGAGAGGTTTTCTCTAAGTAGGTCGTCGGGTCTCTGCCTGATGATTTATAAGAACCGTCTTGAACGATATCCGTCATTTTTTTCATTGTTGATTATGTTCGTAATCATTGTCGCTTTGCCTTTATCTACTAATGATATATTGGAATTTTTGTTTTTCTTCAAGTTACGTAGAGCCTGTTTTTCTTTTCTTGAATATTTGGGTTTGGGTGGTTTTCATGTTTCAAGAACATGTGTAACAGCATGTATCATATCAAAAAACCGCAGAGGACATGTGGATTCGTTTTCCAATTGCATTCCAAGACAGTTTCCCAAATTTCAGTTGTCGGTTTTGAACATTGGTCAAACGACCAACGCCGACATCAAAACTTGGCAAGCTAACTTGGGTAGTTTCACTTATGTATCGTTTGCTTACACAGTGACTTATGAGTAGTCGTTTTGGTTTTTCACAGTTTGTATTCAATTGAGGACTGTCTGCACGGTACTGATGAAACGGCTGGTTTTCTTTTACTGGGAGTTATCTAACCTCAAAAATATTCTATGATTTCAGTGTTTAAACGATTTATCTGAGTTAATCTATATTTAATACTAAAGACCATAGATCCTTCTCTTACAGAAAAGTTTCAACATTTCTGAAATCTTATGAGCAATACCATACAAGAAACCGCACACAAACAACAAGCTGAATATCTGAATGAGGCAGCAATCACATAGTAGACGCCTTATCACCGTCATATTTTTGAATATTCCTTATTTATAATCCTTCCGTCTTTTTTTTTCCTTTTAAACCATTATTTGATCGAGTTTTCAATACTATCATGATTATATATCACTTGCTTTGAATACAAATCAAGAAGAAAAGTTTTACGAGAGCACAACCAGGAATGAGATCTCCGATCAATATGTATAATTTTCATCATTTTCAATTTCAGGAATATGTCTGCGGTGACAAAGGCATAAAATGTGAGTGGGGACGAGCTATCAACGTTGCAAATCGATACGTGTATGCTAGCCAGCCCAACAGAGACAGGATTCTCATAATTTCCAAAGTACAGATGGTTGTTGTCGACGTTGTTAGTACTGATAAGTTTCCTGTGGAACTTCACCATGTTCCACATTTGGATCAAGTTTGGGTTCTCAACTGGAGGTCACCAAATGATACTGGGATTAAAACTATCCAGGTGAATACACTCAGATTTCAAATTAAAGAGTCATACTTATTGTAAATAGGTGAAGAATACTCGAAGAATAATCTTCAGAACTGACGATTTGTTACAAATTTTTCCGTTTGAGGAGTAATTTCTTTGGAATATAGGTTAGGAAAAATCTTTATTCTAGTAACTTCATGACTCAGGTGAAAGCGGTCCTATACGAGCACAATGGATGTGCGAAATAATCCAGAATGTTTTTATCGCTATTCAAAGATATATTTTCTGATAAATAACTGAAACTAGAAATAACTATAAGTTCCCGGCTAATAATGGTTCAATATACATTTTGTAATTTTTCCTCAAAGATTGAGTTCCTATCGATTTTTTTTTCAATCAGAACGACGTACGTTTTGGTCATCTTCAGGCACTAAAATATCATAAAATCGTAATAACAGAGATGTATAATAGAGTTTTAGTTATATTTTTTTTCTAGTGATAACACTATGTTATTACAGTCTTCTGTAGACGATTTTTTAAATTTGCCTAGAAAAAAACTAGGATTAAAATAGTAAGATGCAAAACTTTACATCGAGAACGAATGCTATTTTACTTTCGAATCAACTACATCATCTTATTATGAAAAAATGTTTGCAATAAGTAGGCCGAGGTAATTGACTTGCTCACAATTAAAATATAATATAAAACTAAATGTGCTCAGAACAATGTCGAAAGTAAATAACTGTCTGCCATATTTCTATGAAAAATCATTTGAAAGACCAGTTGTACCACACAAATGGTAATAATGAACAGAAAAAATACTTCAATACCATTCCTTGAGGTTCCTTGGAGGGTATACGGAGAGTTTAAGGAGGACATGGCAAATAATATAATATGTATACAATGCTTTCAAATTTGCAACCAATGTATAAATACAATGGATCAGACTGGTTTTGTTACAAGATTGATTTTAGAAATTATGATGTTACATATATAGTTCAGACAGAAAACTATCTAGAAGCCCCGTTGGCCACATACTAAGATATTCTAAAACAAAACCTTTGATCCTTTTACACCAACCAAACATTCACTAGAGAATTTTCATCACATTGATTTCCAGAAGACGACACTTGTGCGAGCTAACGATTCCTAGCACGTTGATTATCATACTATCTGATTATCAGAAAAGAATAACACTGAAAGTAATCATAATTCTGTTAATAATCGAAGTGAAATTCAAGATTTACCTCATATCATTTAAAAGATTTTACAAGCATAACCTACCCTCCCCCAGTCAATCTTGATACAAAGTGTTTGTATCTTAGTTCCCCTGATTATAAATGAAATCGACAAAACTATGTATGTTCAAGTTTGTTTTTTGAATCACTTTTTTATAAGGTACACTGACTGTGACTGTGCATATATGGTGTTATCGCCCAATAAATCAATTAATATCAGCTGTGAGTGAATTTACTGTATCCACATTTCTGTGTTTGTAATTTTATATTTTAGAATCTGAAGATGGCACAAAGGTCAAAAGGTGTGTCGTTGTTATAACAATGCGTTTTATATTTCGTATAATCTCATTTCGATAAAGACTGAATCTCCCAAGGAATAATTACCAAACATAAATAGACGGTCAGGAAAACAAAGTATTCACGTTCAGAATATACATTTCAATACCTAAGTATATAACTTACTGTTGCTTATACATGCCAACAAAATGAAAAAACAAAATAGAACGCCCGTAAAAAGGCCTGGATGCCATTTAATATGATGAAAACGTAGTTCTTCTATATGGAGGCAGAGGCGGTTTAGTAAAATGAAAAAGTCAAACTGAGAATGATAGACATGGAAGCAGCGGGTGTACACTGCTTATCGACTGACCCATGCTAGAAATCACACGTTGAAAACTGAGAAATTGTAGTCCTTATCTCACACAAGTTACAACTATCAACAGTCATTCGCAAATACTCATTCAGGCTAATTTAGTTTTTTATTAAAAATTATATATTGTAAAAGTGAATCATCTAACAAGTATTCCACAAAATTTTCCGGTATATGTCAATTAACAACTGAGCAAAAGCAATTGAAAATGTGAGATCGCCCGTGGGACATCTTGACGTCACACCAGGCAACGAGCTTCGAGCGGTGGCAACCGGACCTGTCGTTGGAGATTGAGGACCATTGTTCATTAGAAGACAACCTTAGAAGAGCTTTCTGTATTTTCTACCTCTATAGAACGATTTCTTTTTCGGTGGTATATAATATTTACGGTTTGTGTAGCTTTTGATCTTCGAAAAACCTGTTTATTAACTTGAATTCCAACATCAAAGGTATTTTCCTGTGTATCTGCTTTATCAGACATGCTTTAATTTTCAGCGATATCTTCGTACAAGTATTTAACAAAATTTGTTTTTCCTTTTTTTGACCGAACGGTGGAGCTTTAGATGTCTGGACCGTCGGTCTATCAATCTGACAATCAAATATACGCGGAATTACGCCTGGTTTCAATATAATTTTTCCCACTTTCATAGTTTTGATATACATGTAATTTTTTTTCTAAGCCTGTTTTAACCTAAAATTCAAAGTAATGCTCAGATCCAACTATAATTTTTTCATTAATTATTATCATTCATACTTACATTAAAATGATCTTCGCAACAAAAATGCGTCCCCTTGGCAGATACACAGTCGGCCCTCCGGATAGCGCGGTGCCATATCTTTCCTGATTTTAAGTTACTTGGCAGTGAAATAAAAATTTTGTCTGGTGCAGTTACCGAAAAATTCTTGCATTTAGGAACGATGCAATACTTGTAACGTCCTTTTTTATCAGTATTCATATTCACACAGTTGTCACACTGCAGTAAACAACACACAACTTGCTTTCTACGGCTTTAGCACACATATTTCGCGTATCCGCCAACACTCTCTTGTAGCCGAGTCGACTGATGTGACGTCAAGCTTGACCACGCCCCGTTTCGGTGAACGCCACATTGAGGAGGAAGATAAAGAGTGAAAATTCAGAATCAGAATTTTTGCAGATGTACCATTTGAATGATAAACTCTCAAATAATGAAATATAAAAAATGTATTAAATGAGCCCATTAAAGATATCTGACGCAGATGCAGATGAAACCTTCCCGCCACGGCTTACCACCCCAGATTTATTTTCCTCTAATCATAAGAAAAATGTTTTTGCTGGTTCATTCAACGAAAAAAATTCTAATACTACCTTTCACGCTTTTGTAATCACATTTATCACTTGTTCTAGTTAAGGACCAACGACGTTTCACCTTTCAACGTTCGCTGATAAAAATGGATTCTCATATATATTCACGCAATCATATTTTGTTTTTAGGTGATCAGAGATGCTGGGCAAAAAAGAAAACACCACACAGTACATCCCGAACCTATCGATGGTCAATTCGATCTTGTCACAGGACTATTTATACCTTCTCCTTCGCAGGTAATCACTGAAATTAATATAAACATCAATAATTCATATTCAGTACAGAAGTTTCCACTCTCAAAAACTTTATCATTAAGTGTATGATTCTTTGGGCAATCATTATTAAAAACTATTTTTTGCCTGTATTTTGAACCCTATTTTTCAGTAGATTTCTCAATTCAGCTGTTTGTTTCTCAACCTGAAAATTTTCATTTTATTCAACAATTTCATTCTTTTATCTGTCTACCATTCAAAATGGCATCGTAGTACTTGTATATGGAATGTTGCACTCTTCTACTCTCTGAGAGTTGAAATCTACTGATGAAAAGTTCGAATATTTTACAACGAAGCCTTAATGCAATCATACTGGGGAATATTAGGAATTAATCCACCGTAGATGAAGAAGAAATCGAACGAGAGGAATGCCTTATTCTGTGGTGTGAACTGAGTGATCTACCAATCCCAATAGGGAAAACTAACGTGTATGCAGTATGTATTTATAAAATATTTTTTCTACCGTTTTTCGTATCAATCTACGTTTTTTCGATACAAAATATATTGCTAACCATGAAAATGACATGGCAACACTTGTCGCCTTACCATGTCCTGACTTCGTGCTTCACAATCACTATATAAAAAAGTTGAAAAAACTCAGCTTCTGATTCAATACAGCATTTTTTCAATTCGGAAGCGGTACAAAAGTCGCCGAATCAGCTAGTACAGAAACAATGTTATTATTATTATTTTTCGAAGGAACAGGGAAGGAAAATGTCCCTAGAGAATAACTAAAAATACCACGATTTTTAACTTACTTTTCAAATCATCTAAAAAAAGAATCCTGCACTGACACCTGTTGATATAATCCAACGCCCTTCGTGGTATTAGCCAGGATAGTAGTTGTTTTCTGATAGGTATCAGTCCATTAACCTACTGTGTAGTGTGTTGAGACTGACCTGAACGAATTGTTCTTTTAGATGATTTGATTTATAGCCAGTCTTGAAGTATGCCCACTGACTATACGTGAAAGATGTCTTTCCTTATACGAGGAATTGGGCAAATTTCGGATATGCAGTTGGTTACCTCGTTCACAGGCAGATGGGGCGACGACAAACCTGTTGTTTGTTGTAGTCTTCAGCTTAGTTCAAAGAATGATACTCTGACGGAATTCGATTTTCAATTATCGGAAATCATCGACTTTATGTTGATAATATACACTACTTTGCACTAACGAGTGGGCAAACAGCCCGAAATCGGTCTGCAAGTGTGTTCCAATAATTGAAAATTTATTGCGGCAGTTGTATCGCCAACAGCTTATGCAGGAATAACTTCAGTGAAGAATCCTGCACTGACACCTGTCGGATATAATCCAACACCCTTTGTGGTATTAGCCAGGGGAGTAGTTGTTTTCTGATAGGTGTCAGCCCATTAACCTACTGTGTAGGATGTTGAGACTGGCCTGAACGAATTGTTCTCAAACGGTGGAACTGACTTGGTTGTATTCGCAGACAGGAAAAATTCCCCAATTGTGAATTAGGACAATAGATAATTGTATCTATTAACTTTCGTGAAATATCAAATTATATTTGTTTCTTCCGCGATTATCAAATTATCTCCTCCATCCTGGAGACTTAACTCAAACCTGACAATTCATTAATATTCACGCTCTACGTAAACTTTGTCTTTTTGCTCGTCATTCATCTCTGAAATTATTCTCAGATTAATCTTATCTCACGTCGCCAAAACTTGTATTAAGCACCCTATAAAATATAAAGCATATAGTATGAAACTTAAGAGTTCATTTATCTCTTTCACAAACATTCATGAACTTTAGAAGAAGGAACAATGAGAGTATCTTGAGGAATGTTTCGTTGTTCGGTGGGATTGTTATTTTTTAGTGTTAGGTACTGACTTGCACCGATATCTTCATCTTTGATAACGGGTAAACGGAATATAAGAAAGTAATTTTCAGTAGGTGACATTTCAAACTTTAATGATGAGATAAGTATATAGGTACTCGGCCAGGGATTGAAGTAAATTATTGCTAGGTCATTTCCAGATTCAGGTACATATTTAAGTATTGTTGCAATTTGTTCATATCATTTTGGATTCTGTTCGACACACAAACTGTTTTCATGAACTGAAAATGTCATACAAAAATCATTTATTTTTTTAAACAATTCACTGAAACGTTTGTAGCCACTTGAGATGTTGAATACTCTATAATAGAGACTTCTAACGTCATCAAATTGGAAACATATTTGGCACGTACAGCTTGTCCCTTCAAATTTCTATAAGTTTTCATGAATCATCTCTGAAAAATGATTGACATATGCGATAATTAGGTACAAAGAACAGTACGTAATACTGTTATTGCAAAATATCACCATGAAGGTTTCTTGAATTGAAAATTGAGAAATGAAACTTTTTATGTTTTTATACCACTCTTATATATCAATACACCACTGTAATAACCGATAGTCCTTAATAAATTTATTAGCTGATTTTTTTTACCTGTGACAATGTGGGTACGCTAATCTGAGAACTATCGAGTAGACAAGACCGATTTAGTCATTTAGTAGGTTACATCCGCAATGCTTATGCTTATGAATTTTCCAAGGATTCCAAATAATTGAGTTTCCAAACCTTGTCTGCATAGTGCAAAATTTCCGTATCGTTTAGATTCGAGAACTTGTGGTTGTATCCCAAGGAATGGTTTGAAAACGTCTAATCACTTTTACCTAGTCTGAAGAACCTTTCATGTTCAGCATACCGTTTTAAGAAATTTCGGCCACATTGTCCCACATAAGCATTAGTATCCTCCAGACACTTGGCTTATAATAGAGTTCACATTTCTGCATCTTATTCACTTCATCTTTGCCATTGAAAAGAAAATTACATAATCTGTCATGTGGCCTGAATGTCACTTCCACATTATTTTTTGTGAAAAAATCCCGTAATTGTCTCTGATGTTCTACCAAAATATGCTAAAGTTACAAATTTCTTGATTTCAGACTATTTGATCTGGGGGTATATTATTCTGAACGAAAATTTGAGACTTTGTTTCCTAGCTAACTTGTGTCTGCGTTGAAACCATCATTATGTCCTACCTGAATAATTATTTTAATTTCCCTAACTAGATTGTTAGCAGACAAAGGTAATGAGAATACTTTGTGTAACATCGAACTGTAGGCTGATAATTTATAACAGTCGGGATGGAAAGAATCACTTGGAAATTTTGTGAATACTTTGAACTGAAATTTATTATGATTATGTTTGATGGACAGGTCCAAAAAATTAAGTTGTTTCTCAATATCTGTTTCAAATGTGAACTATGTGTTTCTACGTAGATTATTCATAAATGTCATACATCTGTTAAGCTGTCGTATAGTACCTCTGAAACAGGCGAAATTACACCTATTAAATGATCAAATCGACCTGGTCTACTCGGCGGTTTTCAGATTGGCTTACCCACATCGTCACCGGTAAACAAAATTCAGGTAATAGAGTCATTAAGGACCGTCGGTTATTACCTACAGTGATATACAAATGTCTTTATGAGACGAAATTGCAGTAACGTTAGTTACAAATACAAGTGGTATAAAAACATAGAAAGTTTTATTTTTTATTTTTTATTATGATTTCCTACCACGTAGTAACGCCTATATCCATCAGTTTGATGTTTCTTACTGGTTTTTTTTTGTTTTCTTGGATCTCAGAGCTCAATTAATAGAGAATCTTCTGCAGTGTAATAATGGCAAACTGAAATGTTCACCCAGTAACTGTGTAATATAAACCATTAAAGATTTTAGCAAGTCAGTGACTTGTCATATTCATTGATTTCACCATCTAATTGAATAATCAATTTGAAAATTAATTTTTCCACACTTGGCTTTCTTTAGATAGTGGACATTTCGAAAAATAATTCGTTTCCGTTTCCAAAACCCAAAATTCACTCGAAAACAACACCTCAATTGTTGAAAGCAACATTTTTTGACACACCTCATATATATGAGTACATATTTCGATTGCGTCATTTATGTAACTTAGTCCACTCTATGTAATTTAGCCAACTTCGTTGTCTATGTTAGGTTACAGATCACGTTGATTTTCAACAAAAATTTTTTAAGAAATAGCAAATCGAAATCTGTCTTTACCTTCAACTCCATAGGCTGGGTTAGGTTATAGGTTAGCTTAATTTATAATAATGATTTTTTTTAAATTTGGAAGAATAATTCAAGAAAAATCACCCTGTCAAAAGTGTGCGCAACCTAATATCTTTGTATTTTATAGGTGTACACCTATCGTATTTATATGCAATCCAGATAGTTTTCTGGAGAGCACTCAATTAAGATACTACCATTTTTTTTTTCAATCAGAGACTCTGAGAATATTAATTACACTCATCAAAAATCATTTAATTATTATAGTGATCATAGTCGATTCATCAATTCTGAAAATTATAAAAATTTTACAATTTTTACAGTAGAGTAGCATCCCCTGGAAAATACTATTTAAATTATTGTTCATAAATGCTAGTTGGAAAATGCTAGTTGGAAAAGAATCATATTTAGTGTCTGATTACTTTGAATTCTACATTTACCTACTGGAGGAGCTTGTGAAATTTTTCATTTTTTGAACGTTTTTTTAGTGAATAGCTGAAGTAAATAGGCCTAAATATATCGATGATTTTTCAGTATTCTATTATTTTGTTATTCTTCTATGAAAAATTGAAAACTTTCAGAATGAACAGGAAATCAATTCAATTCCAGAAAGCAAAGCTTTTTAGCACATTATGTAGATCATTCGGGGATTATTCTTTCACAACTCGAATAGATTTTGATTGCGACTTATATTCTTCTGAAGTTTCCAAATGTACCCTTTCCACACCACATTCAGAAATTAGCATATTCTATACTTCCTCGCTTGGAACTCTCATCCATTCTCTACTGAGCTCTTTATCCTTTCTTTTCCAGGAATTATCACATTACAGCTTCAAATATGGATACGTGACTCACACAAATCAGCGGGGATTATACAAATTAGACTTGGTGAATCTTAGGTATACTAGGTCGGTGGATCTTACGCCATACAACTGCGTTCCCGCTCAAGTGAGATTTTCTGCTTTATGTAAGTAATACTAGAAGAGAATTTCAAAATACGATATATACATGCATCATTGCATATTTGTCATTGCATACCTTTTTGACTTTCACTCTCTATCTTCATAGGCGACTAGTTGTTGCCCGCGGTGGAATTTGTAGTTGTAGTACTGATTAGTACTACGAATTTAGGCATGCGCAGCGTTATAGAACAGTGCTTTTAAAAAATTGTTCTACGGCGACATCTAGTGGCGAGTTACAAAAAAATTGGTAGCCTAAAAACCTTCTCTATGAAAAATTACTTATACATGTCAAGTTTCATCACGATCGGTTGAGCGATGTAGAAGTTTATCACTTACCAACCAACCAACCAACAAACATCCATTTTCATATATTAGATTACATTTGAAATAAGATCTTTAAAAAAATGTGTGGATAATGCAAAGAAGTTACTTTCACAGACAAACTGAAAGAAAAGACCTTCGCTATGGAATTGAATCAGATATCATCTATAGAAACGTTACACAGTATTGAATGGGTAGGGTAAAAATTATACAATTTACACAACCCTGACATTCAATGCTACAGCTGTGTCATCTTCTGAGCGAGTTATGAATCAACCTAGGTATATGATGTCATCTCCTTAAATACTATAAGTTGCATTGGTAGGTAGAAAGGAAAATTTGGGAAATTACTAATAACATTATCGATGATTGGAGAATTACAAATATCTATCTGATCATGCAGAACTATGTTGTTTTTATTAGCAAGATGTTTTTTAATTCCTATAATTTCCAATATATTCAGTTTCAGACTCTTTGGTTGAATTGATAAAATTTCCTGATTTTGGGTGAAATTGTGAGTGTTTTCTATGGGATCATTGGCGTGGTTGGAATCTTGTTTATTCAATCCGTAACTTCTCAAATTCTCCTCGAATCTCTGGTTGAAACTGCGGCCCGTCTGACCTATATATAAGACATTGCAGTCATGGCACTTCGTCTCGTACTGACTTAGAATTATTTATAAATGAATTCAAATTGTTGTTTGTCTAAAATACTACATCTATGCCATGTTTCTGAATAAAACTAGATACACATTGCACAATATAATATATATTATAGAGTTCCGTATGAAATTTCATTTACATGGAACACTGTCATTCTCAATGACGGACTTCGAATTTCGGAAAAAGATACTTGCCTTGTATTATGAATTGATTTCTTTTGTGTTGTTTTCTACATCTTTTGTATAAAACTAAAGGAGCGAAAACCCAAGAAGATTTGTTTATAAAAACTAATATCTCCTGAAAAAATATCCCTTTCGATTTAGATTTGTCATATTTCTTTATATTCCCAAATATTCGTTACCAGAACCATTGAAATATTTTCCGAAAAACTTAATATTGAAGGTGGTTGACAATGATTCGTGATGTATTTCATCAGTACAGACATCCATTGCCTGATATAATTTGAATTGATTTGAAATCCCTTAAATAATCTGTGAAAAATTAAAATAGATCGAACGAAAAATAACAATTCTATTAAACAAATAACTGAAATTACAAAGAAATAGCATACAAACAACAATAAAAAAATAAAAAATTTGAAATATTGATACAAGCTGAAAATTGAAAAATATTATTAACAAGAAATGAAAATTTAAAATTGAAAGATTCCAAACCAAGTTACGTCATGACGTTTCGATTGTTAGTATCCACAATCATCTTCCCAGTTATCACCCGAGGACGATTGTGGATACTAACAATTGAAACATCGTGACGTAAGTTTGTTTGAAGGTGATTAACAATGTTTCGTGATGAATTTCACTGGTTCGGACTTCCATTGTCTACTATATAAAATGATTTCAAATCCCTGAAACAAGTAAAAAAGAATAATTGAAAAAGGATAGCTGAAAATAACAATTATATTAAGCAACAATAAACCTAAAATGAAATGATAGTGAAATAACCTACAAGTAAAAATATAATAATTGAATAAATAAAAATTAAAGGAATGAAAAAAGAAAATAATAAAAAAGTGTAGAGATTCCAAGTCACGTTAGTTCACGACGTTTAGATTGTTGGTATCTACAATCGTCTTCGGGTGATGACTGGACTGATTCCTCCGAGAGGTGACTATTTATAGGTCGTTGAAATACTTTCACTTTCTCTGCTTTCCATTTTCCGCTTCACTGATTCCGTGAGAGATGACCGTTTTGGCGGGAGTTGGCCATTTTTCGTTTGATGATGGGTTTCCATATGTTTCGTATTTCTACGCTGGCAGGGCTGAATACGTTTTTGGACAACATGTATGCGGCTTCCTTAAATTTTCTCCTAAACCAATGTTCCTCTCTGTGCAAAATCTCAGCTTGGGACCACTCGATGTTGTGTTGATGGGTCCAAACATGGTCTGCAAATCAGGAATAGCAGACCATGTTTGGACCCATCAACACAACATCGAGTGGTCCCAAGCTGAGATTTTGCACAGAGAGGAACATTGGTTTAGGAGAAAATTTAAGGAAGCCGCATACATGTTGTCCAAAAACGTATTCAGCCAGGCCAGCGTAGAAATACGAAACATATGGAAACCCATCATCAAACGAAAAATGGCCAACTCCCGCCAAAACAGTCATCTCTCACGGAATCAGTGAAGCGGAAAATGGAAAGCAGAGAAAGTGAAAGTATTTCAACGACCTATAGTCACCTCTCGGAGGAATCAGTCCAGTCATCACCCGAAGACGATTGTAGATACCAACAATCGAAACGTCGTGAACTAACGTGACTTGGAATCTCTACACTTTTTTATCATTTTCTTTTTTCATTCCTTTAATTTTTATTTATTCAATTATTATATTTTTACCTGTAGGTTATTTCAGTATCATTTCATTTCAGGTTTATTGTTGCTTAATATAATTGTTATTTTCAGCTATCCTTTTTTAATTATTCTTTTTTACTTGTTTCAGGGATTTCAAATCATTTTATATAGTAGACAATGGAAGTCCGAACCAGTGAAATTCATCGTGACGTAAGTTGGTTGAAATCTTTTAATTTTTGATTTTCATATCTTGTTGATAATATTTCTTAATTTTCTGCTTGTATTAATATTTAAATTTTCATTTTTTGGTTGTTGCTTGTATGTTATTTCTTTGTAATTTCAGTTTTTTGTTTAGTAAAATTGTTATTTTTCGGTTAATCTTTTTCAATTTTTTACAGATTCTTTAAGGGATTTCAAATCAATTCATATTATGTTAGACAATGGAAGTCTGAACTGATGAAAATTAATATTGTTGATTATTCATAAAATTCATTTGAAATGAATGAAGAGCAATTAAGGCAGTATGGCAAATGTAATCTTCTATCACTTTCACCTTTTTGAGAGTTAGAACAGAAAAAATTGTAACGATTCTTATATGAAGGCTGATAAAACCATAATATTGTTTCAAATCATTTTGAATCAAGTGGATGATTGAATCGAATAGAAAATATCTGCAAACACTGGTCACTATTGAGATATGATGTTACAATTGAATTTTTCAATCTAGGAGGTCGGTAGATTGAGACCTCACAGAGAACTCGTGACGAGACCTGGGGAGTAGGCAGATTGAGGCGCCGGCGTCAAGTCACATCAATTTCTTGACAGTGGCGCCAAAATCGAAGCTAAAACATCGAATACAAAACTCCGGACGCGAATCCACCAAGTGCACTTACATCCTGGTACTTGGCTGCACCATATTGATAATGGGACGAAAGCCTTTTTTGCGTACTATGTCCGATGAAATTTTCCCTATATGTAGGTATATTACAATGATAATACCAACATTTTTTACTGAATACCCCTCTATTATAAACTGCAACCTCGAGAAAGACAAACATGTATAAATAACCGTTACGAATCTTCTAATCATATTTCTTAAACGGTGTCTTCTGCTTTTCACATCAATTGGTTCATTCAATTCAGCTAGTATTGTTTTTTAGACGGAATGGTAATAATGCAGTGTCTAGAGCCAGTTACCAATAGGCCAACCGGACAGCTTATTCTGGATTATTTAACTGACAGCGTGATTGGCACTAAACCGAATCTACCAGGAGTGCCCTTCATTTCTCCGGATTCCAGAAAACTGGTTACACTCGATCGAACAACTTCCGGTGCAACTTTGATTGTACAGGAAATCATAGGTGAGACGTTTTTCAAACAATATAACCGAACATATAGGATAAATAAAATAAATTTTGTCTGATGTCTACTAAGTTTTTTAAGTGTTACGACCGGTTTTGGTTTATTGAACCATTCCCAAGTAATCTCAAGTAAGTCATAATCGAACAAGATAATCGAACATCAGTTGGAAGACTCGAATCAAGCGATCATAGTTTTCTCCAACTTATATGTCTCCTTTATTTCTTCCTCTTCCTGTTTCAAATATAAAATGCACATAACAAACTGTTTTCTCTTCGGAATACATTGAAAGTAGAATTGGATAGATGTCTATCACTTATATGCCCGAAACTAGGTTGATAATTCTGAACGGTTCAGATATAATAAATAGATGGGTGAAAAAGCAATTTGGCTTTTTACATCTGAGGCTAAGGGCACGAAAATCGCGCGGTCGAGTGATGGCGACCGCGGCTTCTGAAAGGTAGAAGTCTCAAAAAGAATCATGAAATTATTTGAAAATATATGAAAAAATAACACCTAATGTTTAAGACAGAAACTCCAGCTTGGATTTTGTCAAAAATTCCACTTTTTTTTTCAGCGGAAGGATTGATATTCATTTTCGACGTGAAGACAAGTTTGAATATATCAGACGTAACTTTCTATCCCAGTCAGTCGACCCATAGCTACGATATCTATGCAACTGCTCAAGACAAAGAAGGCATAGTCTTTCTGAATTTGCTCACAGGTATAGGCAATCAATGTTGCCAATAGAAAGTATCACCCTCAATAATTTTATTTGTTCCAGGAAAAGTAGAAGTTATCACTGGAGTTGGTAGAGCTATTCCAGTACAGTTGACAAAATGGGGAAATCCCAATCGGCCAATAAGTGCATCAGGTGAATATAACAAATCGTCATGTAGGGAAACAAATAGTATTTGTATAAGAATAAGAAGGAGAAAAAATTACAGAATTCAAGTTTTTTTTTACTCACGAATACCTTGTGGACTAGGGACTAATCTCGAACTGTGATGCAAGTTTTTACTGATTTATTTTGTACCATGGGTTATAATAATTATTGAGTATTTGCATAAGAATACCGTAAATTAGTCGACGCTTCACATTTGCAAACTAACGAATTAATAACAGTTCTATCTGGCCAACAAAGCAGAAGAAACATGAAGTTAGTTGAAGTATCTGATAGGGAAGTCGAGTTGAGCACGACCCTGGACAATCGATTGATAACGACTGGCGGCGGCCTGCGTTATTTATTTATTATTTTTTTTTCAGGGGATTATTTAAAACAGTACAGACATATGAACCCATGCATATTCTTAAAAGAAAACATGGTCTTGGCCTGGTACATATCGAGTTATCAACGAAATCACAACCTTGACTGAAAAAAGGCTTTGAATCTGTTTTTGAAAGTATTCTTTGAATCCGGTAGACAGAGGGTTATACAGTTTTGCTGAATGGAAATGAAATCTCCTGGTGAAAACTGGTGAAAATCTAGAGAGAAAAATATTTTTTCCATTGCGGCAAATGTACCAGTAAGATGAAGCCTCCATTTTCTCGCGAAGATATACTGCTGTATTACAAAGAATTATCTTATGATTAAAACGTTGGAGAGAATATTAGGTCTATTAAAAATAGACCTAACAACATTTTTTTGAATAATATTGATATCTCTTCTCGTTCAAAAATATTGATTATATACCAATGCATATCGTTGCATGTATCTGTCTATTTGAATCCATTATCTGAAAATAATGTTCTCATCCTATTGAGAAGTAGTTTCCGAAAGTGTTCATATTCTGTTCGAATTTCATAATTTTGACTGATAATTGTCTTCAGTTCTGTCATTTGTCAATGAAAAATTTGCAAACACTGATCGAAGTTTGAAAAATGAACACAAAAGTTTTTTTCGACTTCATGATAATAGTTACGCGATTCATTTCAGAATGTTTTTTTAGATAGATCAATTAGGTTTGCCGTTTTTCGGGATGATTGTCCGTCGTTTGTTTCAAATTGATTTTGGCAAAGTTGGATCAATGGTCAACAATCCCCAAAAACGACAAATACAGTCATGTTTTTTTCAGGTCTTTTTGGACAATATATGGTAACGCCTGCAAGTGAAGCATTATTCGTCATCAATGGTCGTTCCAGAACAGTGAATTGTGAAATTGGAGCTGTCTCACATCCAAGCCAAGTAGTTTGGACTATTTTGAAGTTCCATTAATATTATGGTGCCCCCAAAGAATCTATCAACCAATAGATAATATCACTAAGTATTTTGTGTTAATTTTTATACTTGTATGCATACCATGTAAAATAATTTGTATGTCTGATATATTCCTTTACAAGTGTAACCTCCGTAAATCCTAGAAGTTATAAGATAGACCTGGTTATTTTCGAAAGTGTCAGTCTATAAAGTGATAGCTCAAATTTAGTTTTGCTATTGTATAACATTAATTTGTAATCTCACTCTGACAGATTTGTATTATCGAAATAAAAATAATTCGGATGAATTATAACTCGGACTGTTTAACACATTATATATCACAATAATATTAAAGAAATGTCCAGAGAGTCATAGATCGTATAGGAATATATTTTATGAAAAATAAGATTATAGTAATCGAGTTCAAATTGATTTTTGAAATTAGTGATATTGAGACAACTGTTCACTGATCAATAATCTGAGATTATGGATTCATTATGGTCCAAGTAATAAACCCCACAGGTGGCGTTACGATGAATGGAAGTCCACCAACAGACTCTCTTTTATTCATCTTCAATCAGCTACTTTGCTGGAAATAAACCTCAGTCATCGTTGAATCAAGGTTTATATAGTATTTCTTATCCTCGTAATTTCATCTTATTTTGAGAGATATTATTTCTTTTTTATCTATGTTGCTACTGTATGACTCGTTGAAACCAGTGGGATAGATCAAATCCTGTTCGAAAAATACTTAAGATCAAAAGAGAAAAGAAGCCATTGATGATAGTGGTGATAATAATAAATATCAGAGGTGAACAGAGAGTGTTTATTTGACTATAGCGTCCTTTTTTTCAATAAAAATCATATTGCAAACCAGTCAAGTCCACAAAACTTAATCGACAATTTTTGAACTGTGTTTTTGATATACCGTATGATTCAAGACTCATACCGAAGTTAGAGAACGCAACACATCATCTTAAGGATGAAATATATCCAAGAAAATAGTCTGAATCTGAGGATGTAAGAAACGTTGATCATAAGAGAACTTCGGTTCAATTAACACTTCTACAGTGACGCTCAACTGTATCGAGTCAACAATATCTGAATTCATAAGAAAAAATCATCGTGACGCTTTCTGTGTCATAAAAAACTGTACATGAATACTCATAGAAAAAAACATATTTTGGAGTTTTTTATTGCGGAGTTATGTATATGACAGTAGTTTTGTGATACAACCTAAGTTTTAAAAAAAAATGTCATTGTTCTATTACTGTTAACAAAGGAATATCATATCTATTTATTTTCACTCCACTATACAATGAAAACTCCACAGTAAATATCAACCAGTGAAATGACTTCACCCCTACTTTGAAAAATTGTATTTCTAGTGATGTTAGTATTCATTCTACAATTAATTTTGGTAATTTTTGTGAAAGTTTATCAACAACGTTATAAAATCTTTGAACGAGTTGAAAAATATCTAGAAAGGAATAACAATTATATTCCTATCAAGGATGAAGTGCTGTTATCGAGTATGCTTTTGATTCGATCACTATGTAAAATTTTTGGGTTCAAAATCACTGGTTGCCAAATTTTGAAATTTTGAAACAAAGCTTCAGATTATGAAAGGATTTGAAAACATATCAAAGGAGTTATTGGAATCAGATGACTGACTTTATATCACGTTTCAATTCAAAATTATATTGATTATATATTCGGCGTGATTCAATAAATTTTGCAGAATTTAATATTTGATGACAAATATTCTCCATATTCATTCAAGTATATGACAATTTTCCGTATTCTTTGGTCAGGTAATATGTCAAAACCAACTTTGAAATACAAATTTTTATACCACCAAGACTCTAGAGGGGATTTTTTTTGTTCTTTAGTAAAAATACATTTTAAATTTTGAGAGTTGGGTATAAACCAAAGAATTTGGATTTTAATTTACATATATTTCCATTCATTATCATTAGAATGTCTTCTTGTAAGCCAGTTGGTATTGAAAAAAGTAGACCAATGGCTTTGAATATACTCATTCCTCAAAAGATAGGACCAACTATTTGACTTCAAATATTTTGTTTGGTATTTTCATTCTGAAACTTTGATTCGATCCCATTACCTTGAAAATCAAATTCGACTTAAATAAATTCATAACATTTTTT
The DNA here is from genome assembly GCF_025532065.1 of Leptinotarsa decemlineata. NCBI lineage: Eukaryota > Metazoa > Arthropoda > Insecta > Coleoptera > Chrysomelidae > Leptinotarsa > Leptinotarsa decemlineata. The sequence continues at coordinate 831,525 of NW_027412686.1, forward strand.
CAATGTTCTGGTAGATTGTTTTGTTCGAGATTTTTTTTTGTAAATATTTATCATGAATCTAATATAATTCCGGTGGAGTTGAATGAAAATTTCTGTATAGTTCTTCATTCCTCCAATGAATATGTATCTTATCACCACATATTTTTCCCATTCCATAAATTATCCTAGATGTTGAAGTATAATTTTATTCTGGCTAGCTTTTTTGTAGAAATATCTCCTTCATGAAAGCTTTCAAATGTTGTTCACTGTATCACCAAAGAGGCTTATTGTATTATAATGACATACATAGGTGCCGAGGTACAATATTGTTTATACATGATATATGAAATAAATCATTATACAATAAGATAATCATCCAATACTTTTTTCTTTTCTGTATGGTTTCAGGCCGGAACTTGACTACCGATTGAAATAAACTCAACAGTGTGTATGTTTCAATCGAGAATTAATGAACCTTACCACTCGATCAACATTTTATAGAGTTCAAAAGAGAGCATGTCTGGGTCAAATTCAACGGAATGAGAGATTGTCAATCAAATACAGGGTTCAATAGACGGATATACTCCATAACTCAAAATGGAGTAGCTATAAAGTTTTGAAGAGAAAGGTAAACTCGAAGTCTTCACACAAAAAGGGGGAATATATTCAATTATTGAATCAGAGAAACATGCATATTTCGATCACAATCATGATCATTTTAAGTGTTGAAAAAGCTTGAAAATAAGGAAAACCATGCACAATGGATTATTTGACAATGAAAGTTATAAATTACATGAACAAATTATAGGTTAGCAAAGACAAATGGAATCAAAGACATCATTTTATTTATAAGTAAGTACATTTTTAAATTTCGAGAAAATGCCCCATAGTACAAAGAATAATAACATAATCAAAACAAGTAGTGTTTCCACTTGATCTTTCACCACGCCAATATAGATGGCATATTTGTTCGGTTTATTATTCTTTTCACGAAACGACTTCTCCATCTTGTATAATTTTTTTTGTTGCCATCAGCGTCATTCAATAAAAATTGATGTTTACAAACTACTTGTTTTGATTATGTTATTATTCTTTGTATGGTGAGGCATTTCCTCGAAATCTAAAAATATACTTACTTATAAATAAGATTGTAAGAAATGGGAAAAACTTGGGTGTAATACGAGTGCAAAATAGACTATTTATTAACTTTTCTGATGATAACTTGACAATTCCAAAATTAATTATAACGATTCTAAAAAGTCCCTGTCATAACAACTCATTCACATGACAACCGTTCCGATGAAAGTCTGAATAGAGGACGAACAGTTTTCATTTCCAACATTCTCCCACCTTTTGCAAATTAATTCACTCTTCCACTTTTCGTTATTCTGAACATTTTCTCTTTTCCTCCTGATTTCTTTTCTTCTTCTTCAGTATTTCTTTCAGTAGTCTGATCTTCTTCATGTTTTCCAGGACGTTGATACTATTTCCTCATTTCGTTTAGATAACTCAATGCTTTCATCTGTGGATAGTTCCAAGGCAATTATTAATCTTTGTAAAGGACGAATTAGTTCGCCTTTATTCACTTTTATTCGTGCTACTGTTATTATATTATCTCTGCATGGGGAAATCTCCAAAATTCTTGCTAATGGCCAATCCACACTCTTCTTATTATCTACTTCTAGCAATACAACATCGCCCACTTGAATGAATGGCTGTTCTCGCGAACCTGAATTCACTAAATCTGCCAGATATTCATTCCTGAAGCGTATTCTGTAGTTTTGTCTCAATCGTTGAAAGTATCTCTACCTTTTTATTAAATATTTTTTATCGATTGTATCTAAAACAGGTATTTCTCGGGAGTGCTTGTAAAAAACATGATGGAGTAAGAGCTCTCAGTTCCTCATCATCTGAAATATAAGTTAGCGGTCTTGCATTGATTGTGGATTCACAATCACAAAGAAGAGTTGATAGTTCTTCGTAATTGACAACCGCTAGTTACAGTTCGATAACCCCTTACATCAGCAGGATATTGTTCGATGACCCGAAGACGACATCAATTATTTTGCTGATATCTGCAAAGTCGGCAATAATTTATATATAAATAGGTGCAATTGATTTGTAATAGCCAGTACCTATATTTCATAGTTATTAGTTGTTACTCTGTTCAAATGAAATGTTTTTAAAAACCCTTTTGTGTGAACGAGAAATATAATTGGCGCAGTCGATAGGATAGTGGAAAAGTTCTTAGAAGATCCTCGTCATTCTCAAACGTTTATCCACCATTCTCCCGAACCAAGTTCCACCGAGAAGCAAGTACTCCAGGAAGAATTCCGGTCGTAGACAAGAATACCTCTTCACTATCGTCCGTCAAGAAATATCTACATAGAAATAAGTTTTTGGTGACAGAATATGCAACGAGCCATCATCGTCATCCTGTAAGCACAAATGAACTCAACTTCATCAATTTCAAATACTATTTTACGCCCCCCTACTTTAGTTTCACCAAATTCACCTTCAAGTCAACAATTGACCAACCTTTAAATCCCATCAACATGGCAAAACAATTCGACCTGAAGAATTTTTGGATTGTACCCGAATACGACGGAAGCCCAAATGAATTATACCAATTCATCAACGTATCAACAATGATTCTGAACGAATATTGGAATACTGAAGACCCCGGTTGTTTTCAGAACCATATATTGATACGAGGACTACTCAACAAGCTACGAGGCAGAGCCAAAGACGTCATCTCAGTTTATGGATGTAGTGAGTGGGACAGCATCAAAGGAACTCTAATCCAAAACTCCGCTGACCAACGGAATGAAAATTCCTCAACAAGAGATTTGGTAAACCTGCGACAAGACCAGAACGAAACACCACAACGTTTTTACGAAAAAGTCATGGGACTTCTAAACACAATATCAAACTATATCAAATTACACACATAAAGATCAGCAAGAAAAGCTTTTTCCAACAACAAGCTCTAACAACATTCCTAGACGGACTACGAGAGCCCATGGGATCCACCATAAGAGCAATGAAACCAATAGACTTGGCAAGAGCAATGCAGTACATCCAAGAAAAAAACAATATCCGTTATCTACAAAGGACGTTTGGACCCCCACGAGTCTCCAAGAAACCACTCCAGACCCAGCAAAGAACTGCAAATCACCAATATGCCCAACAATCAATACCACAGCGGATGTACCAACCCATGCAACACTTTCAACGACCCGGACAACAACAACCTCATCAGGCAATGGGACTCCAACCACAATTTCAACAACCGACCTTCAGACCACATTGGCAACCAAATACTCAACAGAGACAGATATGGCCTTCAGTTCAACCACAACGTTTTGGACAGAATCAACCAAACAGGCAGAACGGACAAGAGCCAACACCAATGAGTATCAGTACCAGAAATACTTATGGAGCACCAACGAGGAGCATGAGAACCCAACCTCAGGCAAGACCAAATTTCAATCCAGCTCCCATGTTCAACATTGAGCAACATGACGAAGACTTTGGATATGAAGCAAACCCCTATTACATTGAAGTAACCTGCTCTTATCCCAATCAAGAACCAACTGAAGAATTCCAGGTTCAAGAATACCAGCAGGAACCAGTACGCAGCAGCCCAATAAATCTTCAAGAGTATCATATCTATTCTGCTGACATAATCCCATCAGGAAGCAGAGACCCAATCAACAACATGGATGATCTAATCAGAACAGACCACCTGAATCCAGAAGAGGAGATGCATATCAGAAAATTATGCGGAAGATATGCTGATATTTTTCACCATCCAGATTCCTCACTCACATTCACCAATCATGTCAAACACCATATAAAAACCAGAGACGAAATCCCAGTCTACACAAAATCATACCGATATCCGTATGTACACAAGGAAGAAGTCAAGAAGCAAATAACTTCGTTATTGGACTAAGGCATCATCAGACCTAGCAAATCTCCCTGGTCCTCACCAATTTGGGCTGTTCCAAAAAAAACTGGACGCCTCTGGAAAAGCAAAATGGCGTATCGTTGTGGATTTCCGCAACGTCAACGAGAAGACAATAGACGACCGCTACCCTATTCCGAACATTTCTGACATCCTCGACAAACTGGGAAGGTGTCAATATTTCATTACCCTGGATTTGGCAATCGGATTCCACCAAATAGAGATGGCAGAGGAGGACATCCCTAAGACCGCATTCAACGTCGAAAACGGACACTACGAGTACCTGCGTATGCCGTTTGGACTGAAAAATGCTCCAGCGACCTTTCAAAGGGTTATGGACAATGTCCTAAAGGGTCTACAAGGGACCATCTGCTTGGTTTATATGGATGACATAATCATCTTCTCTACATCTCTGCAGGAGCATATGGTCAACCTCACAAAAGTTTTCCAACGTCTACGAGAAACTGGTTTCAAAATACAAGTAGACAAGTGCGAATAACTGAAAAAAGAAATCAGCTTTCTAGGACACATCGTCACTCCAAATGGGATAAAATGTGTTCAAACTTGTAAAAACCTGCTTACCAATGAATCACTACTACAGTATCCGGACTTCACAAAGCCCTTTAATCTGATCACAGATGCCAGCAATTTTGCCATAGGAGCCGTTCTGTCCCAAGGACCCGTATGAAAAGACAAGCCAATAGCTTATGCATCCAGGACCCTGAACGAAACTGAAATGAAGTACTCTTCTATCGAAAAGGAAATGCTAGCAATAGTTTGGGCCACCAAATATTTCCGCCCGTATCTTTTCGGCAGAAAATTCAAAATTCTGTCAGATCACCGTCCCCTCCAGTGGCTCTTCTCCTTGAAGGATCCAAACTCAAAACTGGTCCGATGGCGCCTGAAGCTAGAAGAATATGACAACAAAGTGGTCTACAAAAAAGGCACAAGCAATACCAACGCCGATGCGCTCTCCAGAATAGAGATACATACAAAGGAGCTCCATTAAGCAAACTTCGACGACGACAAGGCATCTCTATTCAACCATCCTCCATCAGAAGTTCCTGAGTCTGCAGATGACATCATCAACGATCTGTTTGAAGATTGCTTCCATCACCATTTTCCTGAAGATAAGGACCCCATACCGCAAGAACAAGAAATTCAGAATGAATCTCCAACCGAAGGAGATAAGGAATGCGTGAACCTGAACCCGGAAGTTACCCCAGACGAAGATACTAGTGGCATCACCAACCATACAGCCAGAGAAAGTCCAATATCAGATGTACCAATATCAGAGAAACCTCTCAATGTCTTCAATAACCAAGTCATCTTCAAACGAGTAAGCTATAACCCAGCAAGAACGGTGATAGAAGAAATATTCCCGAATAAAAGAAGATACTCTGCTCAGTTGGGAAACGACAATATGGACGAAAATGTTTTCAACGTTTTCAAAGAATATATCAGCCCGGGAAAGAAATACGCTTTGATGTTCGAAGATGACGAACTCTACCCCAGCATGTGCAGAATCTTGAGAGAGACATTCAAGAATTCCTCTTTCGATTTCATAAAATGCAACCGCCTTTTGGAAGATGTCAATTGCTCAGCTAGACAAAAAGAAATAATCAAGCAGCAATATGAAGGAAAAACAAACCATAGAGGAATCACCGAAACGGAAACTCGGATCAAAAGATTGTATTATTGGCCCAATATAAAAAAGAATATCGAAGAAGCTATCAACTTATATGAAACTTGTCAAATCAACAAGTATGATCGAAGACCAGAGAAGCCAAAGTTCATGCTGACACCTACCCCAACAAAGCCTCTTGAAATAATACACATGGATACCTTTCAGGCCAGTGGACAAAAATTCCTGACGATTGTGGATGCATTTTCAAAATATGGCCAGGCGTATCCAATAGAGGGATGTAATGCTATCAACACTCTCAATGCTCTCTTAGGATTCATCAACCATCATGGAATACCACATATGATCGTCAGTGATAATTGAACGGAATTCAAAATTGGACTGATCGAAGAATTTGTTGACACACATAAAGTCAACATTCACTATACCACTCCAGAAAACCCTCAGTCAAACGGGATTCCATTCCACATCGAGCACTTGAGAATATTGAGAGATACGCATAAGAACAGAGACATCAAAGAGCAGATGCTCTATGCCATCCTAGGATACAACAACTCTATCCATTCAGCGACAAGACAGAAACCTATGGATATTCTGAACGGACATCTCAATAGTCAAGACCCATTCGATATCGACATAAGACGAGCCTTGATTAACAACTACGTCCAACAACACAGGGAAAAAACGAAGGAAATATATAGAAAAATCAACGAAGATTTCCAGAAACAGGAAACAAATATCATAGAGAAGAGAAACAAGAAAAGAGAAACTCCTATTACCTACAAACCCTACACCAAGGTGTACATAAGAAAAACAGTGAAAAGAAACAAACTGCTACCACCCTTCTTCCCAAAATCCATCCAAAAAGACCAAACAGTAACTGTCGAGACAGAAAATGCAAACGTCCATAAGAAAAATATAAGATGCTTGCCTAATAAGATAACTAAATTCTTCGTCCCTTAACAGCCTTCATCTGACGAGAGGACAGGGGATCGAAATCCAGAACCTCAAGACAAATCTAGGACTACTTTCCCTCAAGATGGGACAAGCAAAGATCAAGACTAGTACCTACGACTTCATCCACTACTACGATCTTCAACCCATCCACGAAGAGATATTCGCTATAGAATCCCAATATGATGCCGTCTCCACAGCAATTCGTAACGGACTAAGTGACCCTTATTTCTTCAACTTGCAAAATTTCGATCAAGGACTGAAGTACCAACTGAAAACTGCCAAGGAAAAGCTACACACTCTTTATCCTCTCAGTAGACCCAAAAGAGGACTCATACATGGCTTAGGAAGTGTGATCAAAGCCATTGCTGGATGACTCCCATTTACATTTTAATCACCATCTTCATTCTATACGTAATTTACAGATTGAAAAGGCAAACGAAGAAAGAACCATCCAATGATGATCCACCAGTTTCCGAACACGAAGCATCATCTTCAGTCTTGTTCGTCCCTTACAAGACTTTCCCAGGGGATGGAGAAGTTACAGTTCGATAACCCCTTACATCAGCAGGATATTGTTCGATGACCCGAAGACGACATCAATTATTTTGCTGATATCTGCAAAGTCGGCAATAATTTATATATAAATAGGTGCAATTGATTTGTAATAGCCGGTACTTATATTTCATAGTTATTAGTTGTTACTCTGTTCAAATATAAAGTGTTCAAAAACCCTTTTGTGTGAACGAGAAATATAATTCGCCTCACCTAAATTTCGTCTTAGGGGGCCCTTCACCATCCTCACAATCCGCTCCCACCATCCACCCCACCAGGAGGCTGTGGGTGGACTGAAAACCCATTTAATTTTCCTTAATGAGGAAAATTTAGAAATTTCATCCCATTCAATATTTTTCACAAGATTATTACATCCAACAAATTATATGCCATTATGCCTCTGAGATTATGCCTCTGCGAGCAATGAACCTTCGAAATGCAAGAATAAATACCTCCGTGGATATCGACGCGACCAGTTCGAAGTGAACCGCTTAGTATACAGCACAAGTAAAAAAGACCAGCCATGCTTTTCCTGAACCTTTCAGAAACAAAGGCCCAGCATAATCGACCCCTGTTATTTCAAAATGTGCCACATTTACTATACGATCACTAGGGAGTGTAAAGGAGTTTCAAAGGTCTTCTGACTATTTCGTTTGCAAACCATACATTTAGATAAAACTTGTTTGATATTTTTTCTCGACTTTATTATCCAGAACCTTTTCCGTAATATTCCAAGGAGAGTTGTTACGCCAGCATTGTTGCGTCTTTATTTGTAATTTTCTGTTTTTATTACTATTATTATTGCTGGCATGGAGCGACTTCTAAGGGCGCATGCTCAAGACTCGATTGAAGTCTGCTTATCTATCAGAACCATAGATGAAGAGTGACCTACCTACGATCTCATGCTAAGTACGCTACGTGAATCGCTATTATTTTTACTAATTACTTATTTCGCCGTGTGTGCTCTAGACTCTGTGTCATCTTCGACTGTTTGGTAACTCATTTAACTTCCCGTTTTGTTGTACAATCCAGTGAAGCTGAAGAAAGAACACTCCAAGAAAGGGCCCTTTCAGAAGCAGGAATTTGTGCTAGGAATTCGGTGAGTTCGCTTTATGCCACAATTCATACAGTCCACTCTTGTTTTCATTTTTATTATTTTTTAAGTATTCGAAGACGCGACATTGGTCCTTCGAACCGAGATTACTTTGAAAATATATTTTTTTATCAATACAATTTTTTGTTTTGATAACGCTCACAGTTTCATTCCATTCATTCAGTCAGGCGCAAAGGAGAGTTGAGAGATCGTAGTGGGGATATCGCAGTATACAAACACATCAGGTGTCAGTTGTTTCTTCATCACGAACAGTGAATCTATAAAAAAGCATTTGTTTTTCTCTTCATTTTATCGCATTCGCTTCAGATTGTTTACAATTTGTACTGGCTTAGAGTTCAATAATGGCAGATAAATTGAAAAGGTACAAGGCTTGGCGGACTAGCGCACTTAACGAAATTTCTTCCTTGCAGGGAATCGCAAATTTGGCAAAAACTAATAAATCTCAACATACTTTGTTCAAAATTAGATATGCTGAGATAGAAACTCTCAGAGATGAATTCATGAAACACCATAATAATATTTTGGTTAGTTTATCTAGCGATCCAAACTTTGAGCTGGATCAGGAAAATACTTCAAAGGAAACATTTTTAGAATCATATTATGATATTCGCACAATATACGCAGATCTATTTGAAAATAGTTTACAATTGAATCAGACTGTTGAAAATACGAATTCAATTTCCGATAATTCGCGCATAAGGTTACCTAAAATGGAACTTAGGACATTTTCTGGTGATTACAAGGAATTTCCATTGTTTATTGATCTTTTCAACAATACGGTTCATAATAACGGATCACTGAATGATTCTGAAAAAATCAATTATTTAGTATCGTGTTTAGACGGACCTCCTTTAGCATTAGTAAAGATGCATCCTTTAGAAGGTCCCAGTTATGCAACTGCATATGCGAGTCTTGTGAAGAAATATACTAATGAAAGATTCAGAGCTACGGCTCACTGGAATGAGTTAGAAAATTGTCCAGAAGTTGATTGTGAAAATCCAATTTCGTTTCGACATCTGTTGGATGTTTTTTCAGAAAATTTATCCGAGTTGAGGAAGATGGGTCTTCCTATTGATGAGTGGAGTTTTATTTTGGTTCAAATGTTGATTAAGCGTATTAATCCAGAAATGATGAGAGATTTTGAGCGAATTCATTGTTCTACCTCTATTCCAAAATACATGGATTTATATAGTTTTTTGGATAAACAATGTACCGCCATTGAAGCTTCAGTTTTTTCATTCACTTCAAAATCAAATAAAAGTTCAGATACCAGTAATAAGTCAAGTATGAATTTCCGCTCTAAAGGTAAAGGTAATTTTTCAAAAAATGCTTCATTTTTTGCTAAAACTGAAAAACGCATTTCAAATAATCAGTGTCCACTTTGCCAGAGCAAACATTTACTATATACCTGCCCTAAATTTCTTGAGAAAACTGTTACAGATCGCTATAATCTTTGTAAATCGTTACATCGATGTTTTAATTGTTTGAGCAATATGCATGATATTCGGACCTGCAAGTCAAATGTCTGTTGTCGGTGGTGTAATAAAAGACATCATTCCTTGTTATGTTTGATGGAAAAATCAACTTCATCAACGCCTCAAACCCAAACATCTACATCTAATTCTACTGTTGGCAACACGCCTGCTGCTCAAGAAGTTGCTACTGTCAACTGTGGGTGTGGATTTACGAAACGCAATTCAGTGGTAATGTTAGCAACAACACGCGTTGAAATTTTGAGTAATCGAGGAAATTATCACAATTTTCGTGCTTTATTAGACCCAGGAAGTCAAAGTACATTCATTACTCAAAAAGCTTTCAACAATTTAGGCTTGCCAAAATATCATTTGTCTTTGGCTGTGCAAGGATTAGGTGAAACTAAAACTGTTACTAGTTCAGGTGGGGTAACATTGTGTGTCAAACCATATAGAAAAACTTCACCTGTATTTACAACTGATGCTGTTATTTTACCAAAAATATGTGAAAAACTTCCCTCCACCAATATTTCTATTCAAAAATGGCCACATATCTCCAATATTGAGTTGGCAGATCCTAACTTTAACTGTTCAGGTCAAATTGATCTCCTTTTAGGCGCAGATATATTTCCAAAAATTTTGTTAGGAAATCATTTGAAGGGTGGAAATGGGGAACCGTACGCTTTGGAAACAGTATTTGGTTATGTTGTAATGGGTCAATTCAACTGTGACGCTTCGCCTTCACTAAATTCATTTTTTTGTAAGATCAATTGTACATCTCTAGAAAACAATATTAAAAAATTTTGGGAGCTTGAATCTGTTCCTGATGTAACCTGTTTATCACTAGAAGATAAGCTGGTTGAAGATTTATATAAAATGTCAACTACAAGGGATCAGTCTGGGCGCTTCATTGTTTCATTACCTTTTCGAGACTCACCCCCTGTATTTTCCCGAAGTAGATGTCTTGCAATCAGGAGTTTTTTAGCCCTTGAAAAACGTTTACAAAAGCAACAACATATATATAAAGATTATTGTTCATTCATGCGAGAATACTTAGACCTTAATCACATGGAATTAATTTCGGAAAACAAAGTACCAATGAAAAGTTATTATATACCGCACCATTGCGTAATTAAACCTCAAAGTTCAACAACAAAGTTGAGAGTAGTATTCAATGCGTCTGCCCGTGATCCAAATGAATTATCACTCAATGATTATTTATTAACTGGTCCCAAATTACAACGTGATATTGTCACGATCCTGTTAAATTTTCGCATACATAAATATACCCTATGTGCAGACGTGCAAAAAATGTACAGGATGATTTTAATCACTCCCGATCATCAAGATTATCAACGCATTATATGGCGTTTCTCGCCATCTGAACCTCTTCAAGATTATAGACTGCGCACCCTTACTTATGGAATTTCAGCCTCGCCATATCTGTCACTGAAAACTATTCAGCAATTGGTGGCTGAAGATGGTGCCAATTTTCCGCTCGCATCTGCTTCTTTGTTGTCCGATTGTTATATTGATGACATCGTAACAGGTCATGCGACGTTTGAAGGTGCTTTACGTCTTCAAAAAGAGTTGATAACTCTATTGAAGAAAGGAGGCTTCGATCTACGTAAGTGGTCGAGCAATGAGCCCTCCCTACTGTCTCATTTACCCAAATCATATTTAGACACATCTCCAATTTCTTTTGATCAATGCCAAGAAAGCTTCCATAAAATTTTAGGATTATTTTGGAATTGTTCTGAAGATAACTTTTCATTTTCAGTTGAAGTATTGAATAGACCTTGCACGAAGCGAAATTTACTGTCCGAACTTGCTCGTGTATTCGATCCATTGGGAATTCTTGCCCCTATAACTTTTTCAACAAAATATCTTATTCAACAGTTATGGGTTTCAGGTTTGGACTGGGACGAAACTCCCAATGAACGAATTATTCAATATTGGTCACGCTATAAAGAAGAATTGAATTCACTGTCAGGAATTCAATTACCCCGCAGATTATTACACAATATTCATTTAGAATGTGAACTACATGGTTTTTGTGACGCTTCCGAAAAAGGTTATGCTGCTGTCATTTATTTTCGTGAAATACAAAATCAGAAATCGAAGCTATATTTTGTCTGTGCGAAATCTAAAATTGCCCCGCTCAAGCGCATATCTATTCCATGTCTGGAGTTGTGTGCTGCTGTACTCCTCTCTTCTTTAATGTCATTTGTCCTTAGTGTATATCAAGGTAAACTTAAATTCAGTTCTATTTGGGCATGGACAGATTCGGAAATTACTCTTGCATGGATTAAAGCTTCTCCACACAGATGGAAAACTTTTGTGAGTAATAGAGTCACATATATTCAGGATAAAGTGTCGCCTGAATTATGGCATCATGTTGATTCGAACGAGAATCCTGCTGATATAGCATCTCGTGGCCTTCTTCCATCTGAGTTGCTAAATCATCGTCTATGGTTTCAAGGACCCACTTTTTTGCAAAATTTTCAGAATGATTGGCACAAGTCAGATTTGAAAATGTATACCACGCATGAAGAGGAACGCAAAGTTGGTTTGTTAGTAGTAAATCGATCACACTATTTGAGCGAAATATTAAAAGATATATCATCATTCGGAAAATTACAACGAATTTTAGCATATTGCCAACGATTCATTTTCAATTCGAAAAATCCGAGAAGCAAATTGTCTGGTTCTCTTTCCTCTAAAGAGCTTCAAAACGCAACGAAACTTCTTGTTAAACATACTCAACAACTATCATTCTCAAAAGAAATTGAATCACATAATTTTTCGAAGCCGCTCAAAAAATTGAATATATTTATAGACAATGAGGGACTTCTCAGAGTGGGAGGTAGATTAACAAATTCTAACCTATCTTACGATAAGAAACATCCGCTCCTTTTACCTAGTAACTCAGATTTCACTTATTTAATTATTGAACATTTTCATAAAAAGTATTTCCATGCAGGTATACGAACTGTACAGTTCTTACTATCTCAACAATATTGGATTTTGGCATCAAAACGCGTAATTCGCAAAATTTTGTCTCGATGCATGGCATGTTGGAAGACGCACCCTGTATCATTACAACCTCCCATGGGGAATCTTCCTCTACCACGCATTTCACAAATTAAGCCCTTTTCTAACGTTGGTGTGGATTATGGTGGTCCACTTTTTATCACTTTGAATAAACGTAGGGGATCAAAAACTATCAAGGCATACATATGTCTATTTGTATGTCTCGCTACAAAGGCGATTCACATCGAACTCGCTTCAGATCTTTCGAGTGACGCATTTTTAGCAGCTCTTCGCCGTTTTGTAGCTCGTCGAGGACGATGTTCTTCGATAAGCAGTGATTGCGGAACAAATTTCATTGGAGCTTGTAGTCAACTTAAACTTTTACAAAAGGCCGCGTCCTCTGAGAATATTGAATTTCACTTCAACCCCCCTTCAGCACCGCACTTCGGAGGTATTTGGGAGGCGGGAATCAAATCAGTAAAGAGTCATTTGAATAAAACAATCGGAGAACAGGTTCTGACATATGAAGAACTTTATACGGTGCTGGTTCAAATTGAATCATTATTGAACTCTCGTCCATTAACACCTTTAAGTTCAGATCCTAATGATATTTCAGTTCTAACTCCCGGCCATTTTTTAACTTTAGAACCCCTGTCTGCCGTTCCTGACTCCGATCTCACGTCAACTCCTTTGAACCGTTTATCGCGGTGGCAATTACTCCAACGAATCCATCAAGATTTCTGGCGTCGATGGAAAATTGAGTATTTGCATACATTACATCAACGTAGCAAGTGGATTAAACCGATGACTCCGGTTGCACCGGGTACATTAGTTTTGATAAAAGATGTTACGCCCCCACTCCAGTGGACTTTAGGTCGAATCACTACTTTGAAACCGGGTAGTGACGGAATTTCCCGTGTTGCTGTGGTCAAAACAAAAAATGGTACATTAACACGACCTTTGGTCAAATTGTGTCCTTTACCAATTGAGGAGACAAATTGATTGAAATTCATTCTTTTCTTTCAACTTGAATATATTTAGTTTTTTGACATTAATATTGCTTTTTTTTATTTTAGAAAATTATAATTTTGTTTCGAATTGGAAAATGCATATTTAATCATATGCATTTTGGGGGCCGGTAATGTTGCGTCTTTATTTGTAATTTTCTGTTTTTATTACTATTATTATTGCTGGCATGGAGCGACTTCTAAGGGCGCATGCTCAAGACTCGATTGAAGTCTGCTTATCTATCAGAACCATAGATGAAGAGTGACCTACCTACGATCTCATGCTAAGTACGCTACGTGAATCGCTATTATTTTTACTAATTACTTATTTCGCCGTGTGTGCTCTAGACTCTGTGTCATCTTCGACTGTTTGGTAACTCATTTAACTTCCCGTTTTGTTGTACAATCAGTGAAGCTGAAGAAAGAACACTCCAAGAAAGGGCCCTTTCAGAAGCAGGAATTTGTGCTAGGAATTCGGTGAGTTCGCTTTATGCCACAATTCATACAGTCCACTCTTGTTTTCATTTTTATTATTTTTTAAGTATTCGAAGACGCGACAAGCATAATACAACAAAACATGTTGAAAAAATATCAACCTATGTACAATCGTGTCATCATGAGGCAACAAAATAGGATATTCAAAATCCTCTGTATCTTCTAAAAAAATAATCTAATTTGTACCCGCCATAACCTATGTTTTTCTTCAAAAACTGGTAAGCTTTTCTTATTATTTTTGAATTTCTCTATATTTTCTTTTTGTATTAACCTAATAAGAGTAATTTCAGCTTTATCAATTTCGGAAAACGTCAACTAACCACTCAATCGATCTTTACTTGATGAATTAACCCTGAATCTGAATATTCAGGTAATCAATCTGCATATCTTACTATATTTTAAAAAATAATGAAACCATTCAGTGAATTTTTCTCTGTAAGTTTCTGAAGTCGTCACTGTTATTTGTCCACCTTCTTCGATCCTATCACAATGAATAATTACAGTACAATACAAGCCACAAGTCTCTACTTCTTCGAAGCCATTCAGATCCTTCCCACCATTTACTCGCAGCTAAATGGTTGGCCTTGCATCCTCTAGAGGGAAAATCCGCTGGATTCATATTTCCAGGTACATGAAACCATTCATCGGGGCTATTAATATATTGAATTTCCTTTACCCGATTATCTACAAATGTGTTCCATTTCCCTCTTGTTTTGATCCAACTGAGCGTTACCATGGAATCAGACCAGAAGAATGTTTTCATCGAATTGAAAAACGACTTTTCTTATTGATTGACGTATTAGAGATCCTAAGACCGCAGCCATCAACTCCAATCTTGGCAGTGTCATTTTCTTGATAGGTGCAATCCTAGATTTGTACCTGAAGTTGACCTTCGAATTCAGCTCTGATAAATATACATGTGGCATAGGCAAGTTTACAAGCGTCGCAAAACACGTGTATTGTGTTAGTGGATGAATTTAAAGAAAAGGTAGTAAGCGCCCTGGGTATAATACAAAAACCAAGCCAAGAAATTTGTCGGAGTCATGATTGAAATTGATGAACTATATTTTCTGGCAAGTCTTTATCCCAACCTAATTTCAACTTTCATGATTCCCGAAGAAGTAATTTTGGCAACAAAGTTACTGGACATGTAAATCCAATCGGATCAAATATTCTTTGAGCCACTGACAACAAACCTCTTTTTGTTATTGGACTATTTGATATATTGGTCAAAGCCTGAATATCACAAAAAAGAGTATCATCTTTAAACTTCCATGGCAATACTAATACAGAAGAAACATTATCTGAGCGTGAAATATCTGGATCCGTTTCACCAAATGAATGTAGCCATCCCCGCAAATCAAACTTGGCTGAAAACATTATTTCCCTAGGTTGATTATTGAAAATTTTCAGATCAGCTTCATTTTCTACACTAACGCAATTATCGACATAGAAAGAAGACTCATCTTTTTCGCTGTATTAACCAAGTACTCAGGAACGTTCTCCAAATGATAATCAATTGTTGCTGCAAACACGACCCTAGTATGCCTAAAAATTTTTATTTCTTTCCTTGAATGATTCTTCCACCATAAAAATCTGAGATAATTTCTATCTTCCGGTGTTGAACTTATCTGCAGGAATGCCTTCCTAATATCAGCCGGTACACCAATAGAACCTACTCTGAACTGTATCAAAATAGATGGAATCAATTCAATCAAATTGGAACATATCTCGAGACACTGATTTAAAGAGTGACTTTCGCCGAAGCATCAAACACCGGTCGTACCTTTGTGGTGGCATTTCCCTCTTTAAAGATGGGGTGAATAGTGAGAAACAGCATGCCACTCGACGTCTGGAACTTCTACGATGATACCTTCTAGTTCCAATTCTATTAAAACCCTCTTATAATCACATATTCGATTATTTTCATTCAGCTTTTTACTAATAGAATGTAACCTTTTTTCAGAAAGTTCCTTACTCTACTAAATAACTAAGGTTTACCTAGCAACCACGGTAAACGCACTTCATATCTTCCATCATCATTCACACTAACTGTATTTTCGAAGAATTTCATTACTTCAACCTATCCTTCTCCCTTTTTTCGGGTTTCAATAGGATATCTTATTCCAAAAACTTCCAAATCACAAAGATCTGATACCTGTATTGAATTTAAAAAAGTGAAAGAGTTAAGAATTAATTCAACTCTTTCTCTGCCTACGATGGTCCACCCCATTCGAGTCTCCATCGCAATTAAACTATCGCCATTATTTTCTATCGACCCAGTATACAAATAACTAAGGACATTATCTCCAAAAAGGGGAGAAATATCTGAAATTTCAGTCTGAAAGTCTGAAATATTTATACTTTTACTTTTGTAAAGATTCCAATAAATTTCACTTTTGATACACGAAATGTAATTGCAAATTTTTTGTTGTTCTAGCATATTTATTCCATCTTTCATCTAAATTTTCATGATTCATTTCATCTAAATTTTGCATGGTTACCTTGTACAAACCAAATGTTTTTGGAGTAACTCCAATCCTCCAAAAACACCTTGTATGATTGATTTTTCAGCAATCTTTGAAAAACCCATCTCTTTAGCACAAGTACTTGTGATATATTACCTTTGAGATGCTGAATCTACTAAAGCCCTCACTAACTTAGTTTTTCTGCCATTAACAAGACGGACTATTGAAGTTTGTTATAAAGTTTCATACTGACTTTGAGTAGTATTACTAGTGAAAACATTGCTGCAAACAAGACATTTGACAAAATTTCTACACTTCTTTATCGTATGATTAGGCTTGAGACATCCTAAACAACATTGTTTTTTTCATTACTCTTTTTTTTGTTCATATGTTAGTTTTTGTGATTTCATACAATCTTGACTTGCATGAAGATTGTTGCAAAAAATACAAGAAATATCAATTTTTTTACTCACTTTTTGTTTATCGGATGAAATAAAGGTAGCCGCCGTGCATGAAAAGTTTCATCATTAACAAGAAGGTATTTACCTGTGCTGCGTACTTTGCCACTTTCTTTTTGTGAGAAACCCTTTTTTGCCAAATTTAGTCGCTTCTCACTTTGCACCTCCGCTTTCAGAAAATCTAATAACAAATTGAGATAATTAGTGGAATTTACATCTAATGAAATTTCATCCGTGATTTTAATTGAAATAGAATTGCGATGTCTCTCCCATGCCCTCAAAATATTTTCAGGAAGAGCAGATTCTACCAAAGGATACAGCATGGCTGCGTATTTGTCAGATGTGACACCTAACGTTTCAAGTGCCCTTAACTGTGTTTCTAGTTTGAGACATACCTGCATTATTTTCTGAAGATTGTTTCAATACAAGCTCTAGGAGCTCCCTAACATACACTTTTATAAGAAATTCATCTCTGGCAAACCTAGCTTCTAGTTGCTTGACAGCTTCATCGTAATTAGCACCTGACGGTGGATAGCTTTAGACCAATTCTTGCGCCTTTGAACCTGATTCCATTGATTGCAATGAGTATTGTAACTTATCTTCTTTGGCAATTTCTTCATCAACATAAATCTTAGTGAATTAGCCCCAGAAGCCTATACAATTCTTAACCTCGCCATTGAATTTCTTCAGTTCCAACCTAAGAAGCTGAAAATTCCGCATTGGTGCTAATTTTTCGTTAATACTTGATGAACCTGTCGACTTATTCTGTTCGTTCAGTACGAAATAAGCTTTTGACTTACTTCTGATGTACTCGGTACAGTAATATTTTGACGATGATAACTCCTGTTCAATTTCTTCATCGTTGGCGTTTGCTCTGACTAGTTCTGGTAAATTTGTTCATCCAACGCAATGACCCTTTGGCCCCTATCTTCTATTCGATTCAATAACGCTGCAAGCTCTCCTTTCTGCAATTCAACTTCGCTCAAAATAGTTTTGAGATCTTGCATGTCCTTTTCAAGCATTCATCTGAGGAAAACCCTTGTCTCTTGAAGTACTTTCAAATCTCCCATTGTCTGTCCTGTCACAGTCGCCAATAATGAAAGAAATGGAAAAAACTTGGGTGTGATACGAATGCAAAATATACTATTTATTACCTTTTCTGATAATAACTTGATAATTCCTAAATTAATTACAAAGATTCTAAAAAGTATCTGTCATAACTCATTCGCATGACAACCGTTCCGATGAAAGTCTGTATAGACGACGAACAATTTTCATTTCCAACAAAGAGGATGTCTTTGATTCCATTTGTCCTTGCTTACCTATAATTTGTTCATGTAAGTTCATAATATTTATTGTTAAATAATCCGTTGTGCATGATTTTCCTTATTTTCAGTCTTTTGTAACACTGAAGATGATCACAGCTTTAATCGAAACATGTATGTTTTTCCGTGTATGTTTTTGTGTACAGAAGACTTCAAGTTTACCTTCCTCTTCAAAAAAATACAGGGTGTTTTCTAACTGCGGTACGAAACTTTAGAGGGTGATTCGTTAGATCGCTTTAAGAAAAACATTTCCTATGAACATATGTCCGGAGTTACTTCGTTTCTGAGATACAAGGCGTTGAAGGTTAAAAAAAAAATAATCATAAAATATCATAAATATCCTTACACCGATTGTTTGAAATCAACAGTGATGGAATCACTGCTAAATGACAACTCTGACTTTAACTGATATGACAACACCATTCCTGTATTGCATCAGTTCGGACTCCCATTGTCTAATATAGTATAAGTTGATTTCCTCCTAGGATAAAGAACCTTATCCGAGAGAGGAACAGACTCAGACGAGTTTACCAGCGGACCCTCTATCCTGGGGACAAGACTGCTGCTAACAGGATGGCCAACGAAGTCAAACGGGCCATCATTGATTACAGAAACGAGAGGTGGAGTGAGTGTTTGGAATCTCTTGAACCTGGGGATGATGAGCTATGGCGAGTCACCCGCAGGCTCGAGAAGAAGAAAACCGCTCCCTCCCCTCTTCACGGACAGCGAGGTATCTGCTACTCCCCCGCCGAGAAGGCGCTGGCCTTTGCAGATACAATGGAAAATCAGTTCCAACTTAACGTTGATCCGGACGATGATATTGACCGTGATATCCGGCTGGAACAACGAGTTCAGCGTATCCTCAGGGAGAATGACGACGATGTGATCCGTCCAGCTTCGGAGGAAGAACTGAGGGGGTATATCAGAGCCTCCAAACCAAAAAAGGCTCCGGGAATTGATTCAATCAACAATAGGTTGTTGAAGCAGCTCCCGGAGAACTTTATCAGATATTTATTAGACATAATAAACAGCTCAATCGCCCTCAGATACTTCCCTCGAAGATGGAAGCATGCCGTAGTTGTCATGATTCCGAAACAGGGCCAGAACCCGTTGTTTCCCCAGAATCACCGACCGATTAGTCTGCCTTGCTCAGCGGCTAAGCTGGCTGAACGTGTTGTGCTGCAAAGGCTAACCGAAGAAGTTGAAGACCGAAATGTTCTGCCTGACGAACAATTCGGTTTCAGGAGGGCACACTCCACCGAGCTGCAGGCCTTGAGACTGGTCGAAAACTCCATCTCAGAGCTAAATAACAGGAAGACGGTACATCTGGTCCTCCTGGATATTTCAAAAGCCTTCGACCGTGTATGGCACGAAGGCTTACTTCATAAAATACTCGATTTCGACCTGCCTCGGGGCCTGATCCGGTGGATTAGGTCCTTCCTGAAAGGCATCATTTCAGGTCCGAGTTGAAGGAACCCTGTCTCCGGTCAGGGAAATCCAAGCTGGAGTGCCTCAAGGAGCTGTGCTGTCTCCACTACTGTACAGCCTTTACGTGAGCGACCTTCCGAGGTTTGAACACGTGAGGACTTCCCTATACGCCGATGATACGCCTCTCCTCGCTTCTTCCATGGGACGGGGGTTGGCGGTCGTCTATATGCAACGCGCATTGGACGACCTCGAACGCTGGTACCTACAGTGGAAGATTCGGGTGAACCCAGACAAAACTCAAGCGATAGATTTGGGGAGGCGCAACGTTTCTCCAGACACAAGAGTCACGATCTCAGGCAGGGAGATCGAATGGCAAACGCGAGTCAAATACCTAGGTCTTTGGATAGATCGCCGACTCACCTGGGCAAATCACATTGATTACATCAAAGACAAGATGCAAATGAGGATAGCTAAACTCTATCCTCTGATAAACCGCAAGTCGAAGTTAAGTCTTAAAAACAAGATTTTATTATACAACACGATGTTCAAGCCTGTCATTATGTATGCTTCAGGCGCTTGGGGACAAACCGCCCCGACAAATCTCTCCACTCTGGAGAGATTGCAAAACAAAATCATTAGGATGCTGGTGAATGCTCCATGGTTCGTGCGGAATGAAGCCATCCGCAGAGATTTGAAGCTGTTAACCATACAGCAGTCCATTCAGTTGAGGAATCAGAGAGTTTTCGAGTCAGCGGAAACTCATGATAACCCATTAGTTAGGGAAGCTGTAGATTACACTATAGACGACCCCACTCGATTCAGAAGGCCCCGTCGCTCAGTTGAGTGAAGGCCCCACGACGTCTGTTGAAATGAACAGTTTGTTCATCAATACCCCAGTCAGGTAGGGGTACACAAGGCCAGAGCGGCATAGATGTCATTGACCTCTATGTCGTTAGCAAACACAACACACTGAGACTTGAACCACTCGCCCCCATGGCGAAAGACAGTTTAAAGGGTACGGGAAGAGATTTTCAACCTGACACAAATCAAGATGGTTTCGATAAACATAATGAAGAATAAACATACTTACCTGGCGTGCCTGACGTCACAGCCAAGCCCAGCTCTAAGCTGGACGCGTTAACAGAAGTCGTTACGAACAAGCAGCGGTCGTTCCGCTGCCGTTTGGAGGTCAGTTCTCGCCGCTTGCGCGTCACCATCGACAGCGAGAGAAGAGCGATGCGTTACGTCAATGTCATCTCCGTATCGAGAGAGTTAAGAAAACCGATGAATACGCATTACTCAGCCACACGCCGTGGAGTGAACATCTCATTCTCCTACCGTTAAACGATTGCTGCTGTGACGTCACACCACTAACTTGATGGGCTCACACTGATGGAACATTCATTACTTGGACGATCTTTGAAGTATGCAGACGTACTAACTTGGCGGGCTCACACCGATAGAACATTCATTACTTGGTGGATCTTTGAAGTATACAGACGTATGTCTGTATTTCAATGTTAAAAGTGTAGTATGCAGATGTACTAACTTGGTGGGCTCATACCGATGGAACATTCATTACTCAGTGGATCTTTGAAAGAGAGGGCGTTACCAACTTTTTTCCAAACGGAAAGGGAAATTTTAAAAATTGTTTCAATTGTCTATTCAACACTGTATTACTTTTGGAATTTCGAATTAGCCATTTCTGTGTAATCAGCAGTTTCACATTCATTTAATGACAATGCAAACAAAATTTTGGAAGAAATATACTCAAGACGAATTCATCTCGATGCGCTCTCACATACTTAATGATGGCGTTCACGATCACAACTCGTTATGCAGACGTGTGTTTATTCTGTACAAACTAGTACAGAGTACACATGAACGATAATGTCAAATCCTAACTTTACCGTGTATGTCAAACCCAAAACACTACTTCAAAGTCGCCTTGTCCGCATGTAAAGACTTCTTCAAAGTCACCTTGTCGACATCGTGTGACGTATATTGATGTCATTTCAAAATTGAAAGTGTCTTGCGACCTCCCCACCTCGATGTGTTGACAGATGGTGATACGAGCAAGCAGTGGTCGTTGGAACTTCAGGGAGTGTAGACGTGTGCACTCTCTATCACGATAGGTACCATCCAAACTGATTAGAAAGGAGCACTAGTCAATGGATATTCGTGGTATGCAGACGTGTGTTTATTCTGTACAAACTGGTACAGGGTAATGTACACATGTCAAATCCTAACATTATCATGTATGTCAAACCCACTACTTCAAAGTCGTCTTGTCTGAGTGTAAAGACTTCTTCAAAGTCACCTTGTCGACATCGTGTGACGTATGTAGAGATAATTTCAATGTTGAAAGTGTAGTATGTAGACGTACTAACTTGGTGGGCTCACACCGATGGAACATTCATTACTTGGTGGATCTTTGAAGTATGCAGAGGTATGTTTGTACATTAACAAGCACTTGATGAAACCCTGTACCGTGCATTCTCACACACACCCACCAACACACACACACACACACACACACACACACACACACACACACACACACACACACACACACACACACACACACACACACACACACACACACAAAAACCAACCAAATGTAATTACGTCATTATGTCACACACACACACACAATCTCATATGAAAGAAAATTCTGAATGATCCATGCAACAGACACTTCAAGGTCACATCGCCTTGATGTTACTAAACAACAAAAAAAGCAATTAATACGTCATAGTAGTGGGGGGAGTAACACAGTCCTTGGCCGCCTGCGTGTCACCATCTACAGCGAGGCTAGAGCGATGCGTTACCGCATCGAGAGAGGTGAGGGCACACCGATGAATACGCATTACTCAGCCACACGCCGTGGAGTGAACATCTCGCTCTCTTACCGTTGAACGGTTGCTGCTGTGACGTCACACCACTACTAACTTGATGGGCTCACACCGATGGAACATTCATTACTTGAAGGATCTTCGAAGTATGCAGACGCATGTTTGTACATAGACAAGCACGTGAGGAAACCCTGTACCGTGCGCACGCACGCACGCACGCACACACGCGCGCACGCGTGCGTGCGTGAGTCGAATTCATCTTATCGTAATAACTTTCAAACTATTCGTCCAATACCTAGTATAAAAGACAAAGGTTATCTGTATTAAATACTATCAATTTTTTAAGAATTTGACAGATATGCATTGTAAAAAAAGTATCCAATTCAACTGTATTTATGGCTCAGTGTTTTGCATATAGTGGCTACCACATAAGAGGTAGATATATGCTATGGTGAACTTTTATTTAGACCTATTCAAGACAAACAAATCATATGGTACATTATCTTCATGAAACTCCAATGGTATAGGCAGCGCACGCCAAGATAGCACTCAGGGAGCAAGAATATTTATGACTTACTTAATATTTATCGTTATATATGACCAAAATTACACAAAACATTTGTAAATTGTAGCCTATATGTTATTCTTATATATAAGTCGTATTTATGTGAAATTTCATCCTAATCCGGGTAATCGTTCAGGCCTGAAAGAGCCGCATACATACATAAATACATACATATATACGTACATACATACATACATACGTATATACACATACATACACATGTACACATACATACATACATTCATTTATCGATCCTCACAAACTTTCAGATCTGTAATATTAATATAGATCCGTAATCTCTGTATTTTTATATGAACATAGTAAATGAAGTCTTTTTTTAATATACGAGAGTGTCTTAAGATCAGATTTCTGATCATCTGATAATTTAGTATCTGTTCTCTATAAACGGCCTTATTGACAGTTAAATATTCCATTTTTTATCTTTACCCAATATGTATAAACTATAATATATGTTGCTATCTTCAGTCTAACAAATAAGTAAAGGTCATGTGTTCCTTTCGAACGAGTTCATTTAGCATAAAATAAAGAGGTGAACGATTTAATAATTATATTTCTTGTTATGTTCTCCCTGAATTACCCTACGGTTTTATTCGAAACCTTGCTTCTTCCTGTAGAGGGTTTGCTCCCACTAGAGTTGTTCAATCTTCCTTTACTTTCTTCTTCAACCGATTCCGTAAAATCCGTCTGCTCTGCACTTATTTTTCCTTTCGGAAATTCCTCTCCGTAGTATTCTTCCCCCCCACTGAATTCAATTTCATAATCTTCCTCGTCACTTTCGTCACTATCTGCAGTAGTATCTTCGGTTCCACTTTCGAAGGAAATCGGCATTGAACTCGTGGTTGTAGGAGTTAATGTTTTTGTTTTACTTTTTTCTGATGTGACCGAATTGTTATCGCTTGATTTGATGCTTGGGTTGCACGGATAAAAGCTCACATTCACAGTTTCTTTCAAGAGAGTGGGGAACCTATTCTTTTTCATTTCTTGGCATATGCATTTTTCAACACTATCAATATTTTCGCTGACTAGCAGAGTTTTATCTGAAGGATCCATTCCGTCGATGCATGCTTTGATTTCTTTGGGAACTTTGAACTGTTTATAACACCAGTTCAGCAGACACATTAGTATCAGAATTTTTGATGCAATTGTAACTGCAAAAATCTGAAATTGAAAAAAACTGTGTATCAGAAACTATTTGAAGATGAAAGGTTATTTGTTAAATCATCGTTCATGTTCATTCATCAATCAATATTAGTGGCAAATCCATAATTTTTCATGAAGGATGAAAACACTATTATGTTTTCTATGTATACTATGTATTTCAATGTAAAATTTCAATTAAATAAAATTATTTTCTTCGTGGAAATGAAATTTTCTGGGATTTCAATAAATGAGGTAACTGCATTGAAACTCACCGCTATAATAAGAGCAGTAGTTTTGATTTTACTCCTGTTGACACAATTCCATCCACCAGTTTCCACGTTGCACATATGATATAGCATTAAAGATGGCTCATAAATGTCATCATCATCAAGAGTTGTTTTCCAGTCATTTTGACATTGACATTCACCACCACTATCTAAATCTCCATGATGACAAACAACATTTATCTGAAACGATAGAAAATTATCTTGAAGATTAACACTTCATGTAACAATATTATACTGTTGATTGTTGTTTTCTCAAGTCAGCTGGTACCTATTACTCAGACTCGAATATTGTGAAAATGAGCACATTAAATAGAACCATACTACTTATAATGCACTGTTTTCGAACCTTTGGTGTAGTAATGAATATCAATGAAGTTTTTTCCCAAGAGTTTTAATCTTCCTCTTGAAGATGATTGAAACACGTGTCGAAGTGTTAAAAATAACGGTTTTGTGTTGGGATAATACTGCAGTAATATCCATAACCGTACTAACAACCAAAATGATAAGGCAGTTGTGTATAAAAAAAAAACGTTCTCTTTATACGCAACCTTATTTCACTTCTTGTATTTCGTTCACAACGTGGTGAAACCTCCAGTCTGTGACCTCACAGAGACAATTTTTGAATCTGTGAATTGATCTTACACATCATTAAAAAAAAACTGTTTTTTGAATATTCTAATTATTCTCACCATTCCTAGAGCATCAATATCGCCAGCATCAATCTGATTATTTTCCAAATACTCCAAATCAAACTTCGTTATAGAAGTATTCAGATTCATGCAAACATTATTAGTGCAAGAGTACGCCTAAAAAAAACAAACATAATTTTTTCATTATAAATTCGAAATTGAATAATTATACAATATCCGGCACTTTCATCTGTAGGTCATTCAAACAGAGAGGAGCACATTCGCATTCTTTAGTACTAGGGTTGAAGTAGCTTCTTTCTCCTGAGTATTTTATAACACAATCTTGAGGCCTACATTCCTGCAAAGGATCTGTATCCACTGTTGGACAAATATTTCGATCTGAAAAAATAACAGTAATAGCAAACCACTTCATAGAAGTTGATGAGCAGGAAAATCTGAAAATAGGTGAAAAGTCACATATGATTAGATCAAACACCAAGGGAATGAGACGGCTTTTGATTTCAAACCTCCAAATATCTTGAAACTTTTTTCGGTTATCAGTTATCTGAATTCTACGACCATACAACAGATTAAACTGAATTCCGTATGAATTATTGTTTGTATTCTTATTGGATACCAATAATGAAAACACTACGGCAACGCTTTCAAATCGTGATAATTGTTGGTAAACTATCGGAAAAACTACTTTCAAATTTTTCTAATTCCGTTCCTTTCACATATGGTAAACCTTCATCATACACTACATGTCTGATAAAAACTACGGGTCAATTTCTCTTTCTCTCTCTTTCTTACGGGTTATTCCAGTGAGTTTTTCAAATTTTATCGAATTTTTTCCATACTATAATAGTCATGAATAGTATCATAGTCATTTTTCTGAAACCTCGGAGACATAATCCATAATAACCTCTTTCATAGATTCGGTTGAGGTCAATTAAAAGTATTCTTCATTTATTATGATACTTTCAGTAATTTCCGATTTTTCTCCATAATGAAAATTTTTCAAACTTTATACTAGTGTTTACTTTTCATGAAGAATCCCTTATTAGTAAATATCCTACATCATCATAAGTAATGTGACAAGGTAAGAAAGAGAACACGGGATTTCTCAGATAATATTATATTTTTTGATATCTCTAATAGACCAGGGTCGATAATTTTTCAAAACCAAAAAAAATAACAGTAGGACGAATTCAATTAGAAAAAAAATCTGTTTAAACTCTGTTTTTCCGTTAATCAGCTGTCGCCCCCATACGAACGATAATTCTCAGAAGTTGAGAAACGTGTTCGAACTAAGGACTAACGAGGTCTTACCTTTTAACGTGTGATTCCTAACACGGTTAGGAGAAAAATATGATGAAAATGAAAGGAAAATTAAATTACGGGCGATCTGAGTTCGGGAAGTAGGAGGGGGTAATTTTTAAGGGTGAAAAATGGTATATCTCGATTTTCAGAAAAACTACAAGTCTCATGGAAAAAAGTTAAGGAGCAAAATTGTAGGTAATAAAATGATCTGCAACTTTTGTATTTATAATTTTTCCACATAACCCCAAAATTTATGTGAAAAATTTAAATGTTGTTGTTTTTTTATTTTTATATTTATCAAAAAAAAAGTACGAAATTTTGTGGAAACACAAATACACTGTGATTCATTTGATTCAGAATATTTATTTTTTTCACCTCATTTTGACTTATTATCAAAAACGCATCAAAATTTTCAATCGAAAATTTCGCATCAAAATATCAGTTTTTTTTTAAGTCGGTGTGCTTTCTGTTTGTTAAAATATCTACTTCCTGATGGTGTAAAAAATGTATATTACTATAGTAAATGTTCTCAGAAAATACAAAATATCGAAAAAAAAAACTCGAATTCGAAACTGTTTTTTAATCATTATGTACAATATCATCGAAAAAATGTGATTGCTGCAATTTTATTCAATTAAATAGTTTATTCATTAAATTCTAATTGCATTCATGTCATAGAAAATCTCATTAATCACTTATCCATTAGCTTTTTTCTCTTTGATGGTATTTCATCATCGTTAGATTTGACAAACCCTTCCAATTCTAGTTGATTTTTGAAATCTTCAAGACCATCACCTTTGTCTCCAATATAATCTCCAGTCTGCATTGATTCTCCATCCACAATTTCATCTGAATCATTAACTTTCTCGTAGGTTTTTTCTTCCATATTGTGCATTTAAACCATGTTTTCGACAGCTACATTTTAAACTGTTACATTCAGTTTCACAGCTGCAGCAAATAGTTTTAAGCAATACTTCCGGAATTAATTCATTTTCTGTAAATTCGGGCATATTGCCACGTTGATGTTGCTTCTAGTTCCAATCAGTTGCTATCAGTTCGTTACCCAACCAAGTTTGAAGCTGATAATATGCCCTGCAACAATGTTGTTCTGCTGCTCCTTCTGTAGGTGGGATATTTGCCAAAATGAAAGACGATTTGATTTTTGCCAATTGATATTTTTGAAATCTTAATTGATTCAGTGTTATTTTTCCATTTTCTTACTTATAAATAGATTTCATCGATGTAATCAATTTTTTTATATCTTTTTCACTTGCATCTTTCTTATCGAATTTGACAAATTTTTAGCGTCTACAATAGCGGCAACAATATTTTTGAAGGATTGATGTTTGAAACTATTAGACGTGATCATTTACATTTCCAGAACGTGGTTTGAGAAAATAAATGTCAAGCTTATTTGAATTCAATTGATATAAAAGGAAATCAAATTATTTATGAACAATTCGTTCACGCCAGTCTCAACTCCCTACACAGTAGGTTAATGGACTGACACCTAACAGAAAACAACTACTCCCCTGGCTAATACCACGAAGGGCGTTGGATTATATCCGACAGGTGTCAGTGCAGAATTCTTAACAGAAGTTATTCCTGCATATGCTGTTGGCGATACAACTGTCACAATAGATTTTCAATTATTGGAACACACTTGCAGACCGGTTTCGTGCTATTTGGCCACTCGTCAGTGCAAGGTAGTGTATATCATCAACGTAAAGTCAATGATTTCCGATAATTGAAAATCGAATTCCGTCAGAGTATCATTCCTCGAACTAAGCTGAAGCATACAACAAACAATAGGTTTGTCGTCGCCCCATCTGCCTGTGTAGGGAGTTGAGACAACATCCCTACTGTGTATGGAGTTGTGACTGGCGTGAACGAATTGTTCACAGATAATTTGATTTATAGCCACTCTTCAAGTATGCCCACTACTCTATATGTGAAAGTTTTCTTTCCTTATAAGAGGAATTGGGCAAATTTCGGATATGCAATTGGTTACCTCGTTCCGCCGCCGATATTTTGATGGGAAAATTTTCGATTGAAAATTAGGGTGCTTTTTTGATATTAAGTCAAAATAAGGTGAATAAATAAATATTTCAAATCAAATGAATTACAGTGTATTTGAGACATGAAAAGGCAAGTTTTCACCAAATTTCGTAGATTTTTTTTTTGAAAAAAAAAACCAAAAACTTGTTTATTTCAATCATTAAACATTTCCTTGAAGATAATTTTAGAGGTACCAGAATACGTTTTTATGGGTTCCAATGCATTCTATAGATAATTCAGATGTCAATGGTTCAGTTCCCGACAATATCTTATAGAAAACTATAAGAGAAATATTTCAAGTTCCAATCATAGATAAAAAATATTTTCATATCAAATCGACACAAACATATCTGCTCCAATAGGACTGTCTAACATGTATGTTTATGTTTATAACATAGACATGACCTCACTGATTAATATCTGCTCCATCTGCCGGATGTTTATGATTATAGAGTGACAATACTATATTCTCGAAATTCATTACGATCATCTAGTTGGACATCATGACGACTTGAAATGACCACAAATGCTAAAAATATTTGGAGAGTACCCGTAACTACTTGTGATAAACAAACACAATTCTGGAGAGGAATATTCAATAACAGAAGTCCAACAAAAATTGTGATAAATCACACTCCTAATGTTGAATCGAACGTAAATTCAATAGAATTGGCCGAAACCTGATAAAAATCTATTCAAGTGTTACTATCTTCATTCGGGTTTGAAGGATGTCGTAGTTTGGAATCATAACGTTTCGTCAGCACAAGTGTCTGGCTTCTTCAGATGTTTATTCATCTTGATGATTCACCGATGACTGGTGATATCTAGTTTGTAGGTTGTATTTTTGTTGACTCAGGTAGTTCGCCTCTCTTGTTGATACGTTACTATTGGCCGAAATGTTATTACGTAACACAGCGTTGCGCAATGCAATGTTACGTCATTAACAATAGCAATGCATCAACAAGAGAGGCGGACTACCTGAGTCAACATAAATACAACCTACGAACTAGAAATTTTTTGTTTTTATTCATTTCATTAAAGTGATCATGAATTAGCACAAAATACATAAGTCATCAATAACACATATTTGAACTAGAAATCACCAGTCATCGGTGAATCATCAAGATGAATAAACCTCTGAAGAAGCCAGCCAGTCCGGCTGGCGAAACGTTAGGATGCAGTTCCAAAAACCGCAACACGTCTTCCGCCAGCTTTTTCCTTGAATAGGAAGGAAGCACACATCTTCGAAAATCAACTACAACGAAATCCAATCAAGTAAAATAATGACTAACTACCTATAAGAGTTCCAGAAATTGATCTACATAGAAGAAATTGATGAATAAGAATGAACATACTTGGGTTTTGAAAATTATGTTTCGCACATTGTTATTACCCTACATGACGTTAAATTGAAACCTTTCACTTCAATACCTTCTCAAAAACAATAACAGGTTGGAGAGATTTAAATCCGGACTGGTAAGCCGTGGACGAATGGAATCTGAAATACTAAACGGTCTCATCTGCAGAAGCAGACAAAACATTTGGTACTAGAAGTTTCGTTTGACCACGGCCTACCAGCCCAGATTTAGATCTCTCTAATTGTGACTACGTATGTGAAAACTTATGTTATGTTTGTAATTAAGACTGTTAACTTGGCGGATGTTTCATGAATGTCATGGATATTATAAGCAGTGTTATTCCAGGCGTTACTTCAGTAACAAAATGTAACTTTTTGGCGTTTAGAATTACCAAATTATATTCTCACCTAATTTGTTGCATCCTGAGAAAATTTCAACGGTCAATTTACGCATCAGAACTGACAAGTGACACATAAAAACTGTTAGTTAACCTGTCGTTTGTAATTTAATGAACTGAGGTATCCAAGCGGACGATTGAAGAACATTTTCACACGTCTCCTGTCACTTTTGAAACGTCATCTGTCACTTTTCACCAACCTCTCGACGCAAAATGCTGCGCTTTGTGTGCGACTCATTCAAAAGTAACAAGTTTTCATCGATGGCTTCACTCACTGACATAATATGTCACAAATAATCTTATAGCAGAAAAAACAACAATAATTATAAGCATAGGCGTTTTTTTTTTCAAAAATTTGTTAGCGTTATTTGATATGTACATATCAATCCAAGATCCCAGAGCGATCAGACATAACTTATTTTCACAAAGATGAAGCCTCAGGTTCCCAGTAGCGTCTCATGTTCTTTGAATACCTGTGTGCTTGTGGAGCTCGCCTTATGACACCTGGGCAGGTACCAGGTAAGAAAGGTAACAAAAAATAAGAGGTACTCATCCTGAATTTACAGGGCTGATTTTTATGTGTCTTGTAGAATATTATTCTAAAATAGTATCATCAGTGTCAAACACTTTCCTTGAACCAAAACTTTCATCATACGCTTGAAGCTTCACAAGAAATAAATGAACTTTACTTATTTTCACATGTCTGATTTTTCAATATGTTATTGAGGTAACTACTACAAAGTTATATTCCATCAGACAGGCAAATTGTAGCGACCAAACATCCCCTAAACACAGCGCAAGAGCACTATGCGCATGCATCTGAGAGTAAAATATTCAAATATTTCTGCAGTACTTACTGCTTTCGATTCGAAATTTTTGCATCTCTATTCAAATAAGATGAACTTCAGCATCGAAGTAATCATTAATATTTAAGTGAATTAATTCATTGCATATATTCGGGAAAATAAATTTATTCGGCGCAATTTGGTTTTATGAAGTATTATTTTCATTTTAGCATAAAAAGATACCAGTTGAAACAATTGGAACAAAAATCATTTTTTAAAAAATATTTAACTATGATTAAGTAAAGAAAGTATTTGTTTATCTTTTAATTATCGTAATCGTCGTCATAATCATGGGAATTTTGATCATTAGCCCAATCATGATATTGTCCATTCGAGTCATCATCCTTCTCATCATCAGGTATGTTGTCGTTGGTGGCAGCTTTTTCTTTAAAAAATCAAAAAATTATGAAACATGAAACTTCAAATATAAAGACTTTCAAACTTGAAGTCAAAGTATAGCAGCTGATTCTTGAAGGGATTCAACGTCTCCTGGTAAATAGTCAACATCAAAGCAATGAAAATGATATTGATTTTCTTCTAAAGTCTACCTATTGTTTTCAAAAGTTGAAATGGTAGGTTACTTTTGATTTGCATCGTTCCGATTGCTAGCAATGTAATTATCTCGAAAAAATTGTTTAAATAACAAAAACTTGCACGATGGTGAACTGCTGACATGAAATTTTTTACAGTTTTTGGAGTGAATTCTTGGAATATAAGATACCCTGTAATTATTTAAAAATAACTGAAATCGGGCAGCATCAACGACGAGTATGCCAGGAACACTATAAATTTCACAGATAAATTTTTATATTCAATTGAAAATGTCTTCTTGTATACGCTCATCGGTAAACGGCTCTGGATATCCAAATTGCATAAAAGCTTGCTGATATTCATATTTCTTCATTGATATATTAAATGGTCTTTGTTTACCTTTCTTAAAAAAGACGGAAAAAAGTCACATCCAGTCAATGCATGGAATCCTGGCAAACCTCAATACAAAGATGGTCCCAAGTGCTCTTAAACTTTTGTTAAATTAATGTATCTTTGGTTATTTCCGGTGCCTGTATGGGTATAGTGCTCTCGCGTTGAATAATTTTTGTATTTAAGGAATGATCGGTCACTACAATTTATCTGACTGACTAAATAGTTACCTTCATAGCATATTTAAAAGACAGACGTCAAAATAAGTAGATGTCATTTATTTTTTGTGTAATTTTGAAGCGTCTAACAAAAGTTTTGGTACATGGAAAATGTCTGACACTTATAATACTGTTTTTGAATAATATCCTGCAAAACATATATAAAAATTAGCCACATAAATTTAAGTTGAGTAACTTTTATTTTTAGTCACCTTTCTCACCTGGTACCTACCGAGGTGTCAAGGCGAATTCTATAAGCACGCAGGTATTCAAAGAACATATGACGCTACTGAGAACGTGAGGTTTCATCTATGTGAAAATAAGTTTTGTCTGATCGCTCTGGGATCTTAGTCCTATATAAGTTGTACTGACGGGGTGAGGTTCAAACTTTAAGTTGCTGTACTTTTGGGAGAGACTTTTGAATTTTGCTCACGTATTCTTAAATATAAAAGCCCTTTCGAAAATGAGGAACCCGAATATTTTAATCCATCCTGCAGTATGGCATACATGTCAACTCCATTTCCAAAACTACTCCAAAAAACTTCATAATTTGATAACTAACCTTCAGTTGTGGCATTAGTTTTAAATTCTATGACTTTAGTCAGTACTTTCTCATATTTTTCACTCCTGTATTTTACGGCAACAGTACAAGTTCCCTGGCGATACAGAAGGTACTGGAAAAAAGTAATTATATAATGTTGTTTTCAATATGCTTCATCAGTTACCAAATTGGGATATATAAGTGTCACATTTTTTGTATATTTCTTATATAATATTCCCATGTGACCTCCGATCAGAAGCATTTTACAATCGTTTTGATTTTCTTTCGATTGTTCGCAACATTCCTCCATATGTACCGATATTTCCAAATCTTTGTCACATTTACTCCCAATCGTAAGATCTGAAAAAATCGAATGACACAAAACCGTAAAGAACTGATTTTGTATTCTCACAAAAAATCATGGCAATATCACCTTCACTAACCGGAACAATTCCTGCATCCTGAAATTGAATTCAAATAGACAGTTTTATCAATGAAGTATATTATTTTACCTTTATTTCTATATCAGATCTGCACAATATAGAAAAAGTTAATATTGATATTAAATAGAAGAGCATGAATAACTGAGTTTTGACATAACTTATCAATAAGTGACATATCTTTGGGCACACGTCATTAGCGGCATTACTGAGAACATGATATGTGTATAGTATGTTACAAAAATCCAACGTTTAGAAGTACTTTAGCTGAATTTCATTTAAAACATTGATTTTTTTATGTTTTCACTCTCAGACTACGACTCCGAAAATATGTTATTTTTGAAGCGTGTTTTTTTTCACGTGTTTCTAACGAAATTTTAATTTATTGAAAATTAAACATCGGCATGACTTCATGGTTCTTTGATTGTCTACGTTTCATGATAGAGTTAAGTGATAAATGGGTGAAGGGGGCAAATGTTTTACCATAGCTTCTACACAAAAAAGTATTTACGTAAGGTAGGAACTTAAAGTTTATTGGTGATTTTGTTGCCCATTCAGTTTGTTATTAAAAATACCTTCTAATTTGAATGTTGTTTTTTATTTTGAGTTCACAAGAGGCTCTCTGCAGTATTTCAAAAAAGAATTTTGGAATTTAGCCTGTGATGAAGCGGTTTTCTTGTAGTTTTTGAAGTCATTCATCACAATTATGCAGTTTTTGGCTTGATTGTTATGCCTTCTGACATTTCATCACCAAAATATTCAGTCGATGTTTTCAATTTAGAATTGAAATCTTAGATCATTGTCGAATAATCGAAAAATTAATATCTTGTACAATTTTTTTCTTACCTTTTAGTATATTTGTCCTTCAAATGACCATATAAGGTAAACTTTAGAATCAATGGTCATATCCGGTCGTAATTCTTCTTCATCCTTTGATTGATCTGCAAAGTATTGATCAAGGTTGAATCAATATTTGCTTCTGTCTACTGCTCCAAACTTTTGAATAATTGAGTGGTACCGGGGCCTTTGGGTACATACTTTTTTGAAAATTTTAGGTTTATTCGCCTTTCTGATATATTAGAAATGGAACGATCATGGCTTGGCCCCCCTATGGTTTTGATCCTAAGTACGCCCCTGCCTCATGCTGATTTTAAGTATACCAAATAGTCAACTAATATTGAACACGACTAAGGAAGATCTTGTAAAATGAATCATGTGTTGCAGTTTTGTAATTATGAGATGATAATTTCGTAAACTATGTTGATCAGTATGGTTACCGTTACCAACCTTGAGGTTGGCGTTATTCCTGAAGTTTTTTTTGGTGCTCTGTAGTTCTCGATCGAGTTGAGACGTTTGCGTTGCTGTTAATTTCTCCTGGTCTGTATCTTATACTGAAACTATTCCTTCAGAACCATAGCCCCATTTTGCTAGTTTTGTAGTCTTCATCAGTTAACAGATAGACTAATAGTAGATGATCAGAATATGTAAAATAGCTGCCTACGATATTTTTTGATAATCCAATCTACATCCAAACAGTCTCGCTCATAAGTAAAATATTTTTGTTCTGCTTAATTCAGAGGACGACTACTATAACGAACTGGATATTTTATCATATATCTGGCTCATTCAAATTGTATCTGTGGTCACAATAAAATTAATTCCACATTTTACAGTTCTAGTTTCTGGGTAATGTTCAATTGCTTGTCTTTTCAGGCGCTTGAAGCACTTTGAAATCGATGCCTGTGCGAAAATAACAATTCACGTTTTTTTTTATATGTACCGCTCTTGGTGGAATCAAATGTGCAAAGTCACTCAAACACCTCCCGTGAAATTATATATTAAAGAGAGACAAATCTCCAACCTTTCTTCGATGTTCCAGACTATCAAGGTTGCAAGTGATGTTCGTGTCTCCAATCAGGCGAGTGGCTCTTTTCTGGATATAATCCAGCGGCTTAAGGGTATGCTTAGGGGCGGAGCTCCATCAAAAGCATCAAAAGTTGCTGAGGTGTGTACAGTTTTCCAGTTCGAAAAAGTATTTCGAGCTTTTGAGAAGCAGACTTTCCAATTCCAGCAACATGATTGTGCCAAGACATATTTGTGTCCATTTTAAACCCCAACAAAGTTATCGATGCAGAAAGCGGAATTATCTGTCCTGACAATTATCCAGTTCGGACACATTCATCTTCTTGGAGAAAACCGATGACTTGGTTTTTGTGGCATTGAATTGAACCTGGTTATTTTCACCCCAATTCGAAATCACTTCTAGATCCTCATTAGGATATGTAACCTCCTGCTGCTGGTGAAGATGTACCTCCGTAGCCGATGTCCTGGAATCCAAATGGAATGAAGAAACAAGTATGATGTCAGCAAAGCAATATATTGGATTCCTGAAGATAAATCGTTATAAATAGTCTCTCTTGAGGAAGTAGATATCTACACAATGGTTGATACTGTTATAATCTGGCAACCGATTAGCATAAGGCTGCTTTT
This sequence comes from Leptinotarsa decemlineata, assembly GCF_025532065.1. Lineage (NCBI taxonomy): Eukaryota > Metazoa > Arthropoda > Insecta > Coleoptera > Chrysomelidae > Leptinotarsa > Leptinotarsa decemlineata. The sequence goes on from NW_027412686.1 coordinate 867,516, forward strand.
TCTCGAGACGACGTACCCAACAATTATGTATTTTGTGTATTGCCTATTTCGAAATAATGTGACCTGCGTCTTTAATTTTTGTAACCATTACGTACATTTGTAACAAATGAAAGACTAATGAAACCAATAAAACTTTATTATAATTTACTATATTTACGAAATATAGAAACATGCTCGAACCATATCAAAACCGCTTTTATATTCAATTAGTTGTAATGAGTTCCGAATCATTATCTAGTTTCACACAGTCGCCATTTTTTCCTCGTTTGATAATATGTGGAATCATTTTGGGAACCATTCTGAAATTAATATGGAATAAATATAGAAGTTATTGTGAATTTCTACGAAGATATCTTACGTAATACAATCGATCACAGGACACACAGACATACACAGGGTACATCCTGTACAATCATCGTTAACTTTTGGGATGTGAGTTTCTGGATCAAAGTGTATGGCTTGGTATCCGGAATCATTACAGGCCATGTAACATTTTCCACAATTTATACACATATCCTAGAAAAACATTAATTTTTATCAATTCATATTTTTTTTTTCATTGATACAACTATACGTATACAAAATTTTCGAAAAGATTACTCATAGGTATCAGATGTCAACAAGCGATAAAATGATAACATCGATTTCTAATAACTAAATAATACACACACTGTAATTATAAAAGTTGATCAGTAGAAATTCAATGAAATCAGACAGTTTTTAAATTGCCCAGTCAATACAGGTGTCACCTGTCGTTTATTTTTTAGTATCCACGTTATTGGCGTGGTTATCATGTAGTAGAATCAATCCACTTACAAATTGATAAATGCTCACGAGAAAACTATCTAACAGAAATTGAAATCATTCTGATGACTGTGTCGAGGAAAAATGAATACATATTGAGGAAATGAGATGAAATTCGAGATAAATAAAATGTAGGGTCTTTTCAGGAGGCGCTTCCTATCTTTTCAAACTGTGTGTGAGATACATTGAAATGTTTTATTCGTTCGAAAAACCTATTGATATCATTATGTTTAGAATAGATCATGTTAGCTTTTTGGACCGCTGTGGTTAACCGATGACCGCCAGCCCTAAATCTATACCATAAATCCGGAATGCATTGGACGCTCTCGGTCTTTTGGGTATGGGCCCAAATTCGACAATTTTGTTTGTTCACGCACACATTCATCCAGAAATAGGCCTCATCGCTGAAGATGATTTTTCGATTGAAATTAGGCTCAGTTGGCAACTGCTCCAGAGCCCATTCAACAAACACACGTCGTTGTCTATGGTTCTCCTCAGTTCAGATCAGAATGATACTTATTCATTTATCTTTTGATTTTCATAGAATTATTTTCCAGCAGTTCGACTGCATTAACCCTTCTCGATTCCATATAATTTCTAGAAACATGTGGATTCGTTTTTCGATGACATTCCAGGTTAGCTTCCCAAATTTCTGCCACCGCAGTTGTCGGTTTATTGGTCAAACCATCAACACTGATATAAAATCTTGGTAAGTATCGCTTGCGTGTTCGCAGTTATTTCTATTAAGTACTTTTCTTAGTTTTTCACATTTTGTCTTCAATCGAGGACCGCTTTCTCAGCACTGACGATGCCCAATAGGCTGAAACAGCTGTATACCGGTGGCTCTTAAATTGAAATCAATATGGGAATGATCAGAATGGTACTTATTTATTGATTATATATATATATATATATATATATATATATATATATATATATATATACAGAGATAAAAATATTAACGAGTGTGTAAGATATAAATCAAAAGGGGAAAATTCGTGGACAGAACACTCAAAAAATAGGGGCAAATCGCGGACACGTATTTCTGGCTATTGGCCTCACCAGCGCGGTGCAGCCAATTGCAAAGATGAACAACAACTGGTTACCAAAAATGAAAAACTTCACATATGCACGGCGTCACCAACAGGAGCTAACCGCACATTTGTGGTTTCAATTAGAAGACCTAGAATTCCCAGGCATCATCTAACATCACCACGTAGGCAGCTATAGCTACCTGCGTGACTTCCGGGTCCAGGATATAAATACAGAGATATAAATATCAACGAGTGCGTATGATATAAATCAAAAGGGGAAAATTCGTGGACAGAACACTCAAAAAATGATGTTAGATGATGCCTGGGAATTCTAGGTCTTCTAATTGTAACCACAAATGTGCGGTTAGCTCCTGTTGGTGACACCGTGCATATGTGATGTTTTTCACTTTTGGTAACCAGTTATTGTCCATCTTTGCAATTGGCTGCACCGCGCTGATGAGGCCAATAGCCAGAAACACGTGTCCGCGGTTTGCTCCTATTTTTTGAGTGTTTTGTACACGAATTTTCCCCTTTTGATTTATATTTTACACACTCGTTAATATTTATATCTCTGTATTTATATCCTGGACCCGGAAGTCACGCAGGTAGCTATAGCTGCTGCCTACGTGGTGATGTTAGATGATGCCTGGGAATTCTAGGTCTTCTAATTGTAACCACAAATGTGCGGTTAGCTCCTGTTGGTGACACCGTGCATATGTGATGTTTTTCACTTTTGGTAACCAGTTATTGTCCATCTTTGCAATTGGCTGCACCGCGCTGATGAGGCCAATAGCCAGAAACACGTGTCCGCGGTTTGCTCCTATTTTTTGAGTGTTTTGTACACGAATTTTCCCCTTTTGATTTATATTTTACACACTCGTTAATATTTATATCTCTGTATTTATATCCTGGACCCGGAAGTCACGCAGGTAGCTATAGCTGCCTACGTGGTGATGTTAGATGATGCCTGGGAATTCTATGTATTCTAATTGAAACCACAAATGTGCGGTTAGCTCCTGTTGGTGACACCGTGCATATGTGATGTTTTTCACTTTTGGTAACCAGTTGTTGTCTATCTTTGCAATTGGCTGCACCGCGCTGATGAGGCCAATAGCCAGAAACACGTGTCCGCTGTATATATATATATATATATATATATATATATATATATATATATATATATATATATATATATATATATATATATATATACAGCGTGACTTACGGTCGATAGTAGGTTAGACGTTTCTGGAAAACGCGCAAAGCATGATTTTTCGTTGCCACTTCTATCAAAAAGTCCTAGCAATTATATTTTTTTAGATGGAACATCCCGTATATTAATACATTTTTGTAATCGCTCTAGTATTTCAATACTTTTTTGTTGATAATGTCCTATACCTATCTCTATCTGTTTTCGAAATAAAAAATAAATTGTGCTAAATATGGTCCAAAACATAGCCTTAATTGAAATTAAGTACATCAGTACTCTCAATTCATGAGAAGTTGATATTTTGATGATAGTTTGGACAAACTCGAAATATTCAAATAACACCAAGAAATCGACTCCATATCATACAGGGCGTGCGAAAATTACTATTATTTCCATTGTGCATTAAAGTAGTCGAAAGTTCATTTTTTCAAATGAAACCCCCTGTATATTACTCGATAAATTTGAAGATGGTGATCAATGCTTCAAAATGATATATCATGTCCCTATACCTAAATCGTCAAGTTTTCTTAATAAAGCCGTTTTTGTGGAAAAATAGTTATTCACGTTTTACCTTCAAGTGTTGAAAGTGGCATTTGATTTTGTGACTGGAGATTATTGCAAAACGAGCGTCAGCAAGTGGAGCAAACTCACGAGCAAAATAAAATCACTTTTAACAAATGTATCATACAAATTGTTTTGTATAACGTTACTGCTGATAATAAAAAAAAATTATAGGGTTCATGGGATTTGAACACACGATCTTTGAATTACAAGGCATATGTTACAACTACATACGCCAACTCAAGTTATTTCAAGGAGGAATATTGGTTAGTCATGAAGGACTTTCTACAGTTGGACTGAATACTACTTCGTCATCGTCAGTAACTTCGCAGGGATTTAATATTAATAATAGCACGAACTGCATGTGTGAACTTTTCTAAATGATTTGTTGGTGGGTGTTCTGATTGAAGTGTTTCTATCAAAGAGATTTTCAACAACAGTTGTACAAAAAATAATTTTTAAAAAATTTGATTTCTAGGTAGCCGTGGAAATATCAAGCTTATGACAGTTTGGTGACTTTTATAAGTAATTGATAAATGGTTATTGACGGTGTTTCAAAAAATCGCCAAAAATGAATGCAAATATTGATTATTCAAAGGAAGTTCTTATGAAATTATTTATTATACACGGACAGTGATTTGATCACACTGATCAAATCATTGCCAGAACTTGTAGAAAATTCAACCAAATGTATCCTGAATTGACACCAATGAACGAGAGGAAGTTTGTAAGATTACAAAATAATTTCCTTAACTATGGCTCCATGTTAAAAGCGCCTTCAACATTTCCAAAACCTATTACTTCAAATGAGGACAATACTGTTAACGTTTTGGCATATTTTTATGCCTATCCAGAAGCTTTCATTCGCAGTGCAGAAAAAGATTTAGGTGTATCACATGCTTCAGTACAACGAATTTTGAAAAATCATGGAATGCATCCGTATAAATTTACCAAAGTTCAAGCTCTAAAAGCAGAAGACTTCGAACGTAGAATGCATTTTTGTGAATCCCTTTTGATTCATACACAGGAAGATCGGGAATTTTTGTCAAAAATAATTTGGCGACGAATCAAAATTTACGAGGGATGGTATTTTCAATAGAAGGAATAAACATTTTTGGGCTGATCATAATCCTCATGTTACAAAAGAAATGGGTTTTCAAGAAAAATTTGACCCGAATGTTTTCTGTATTCTGAAGAACAATAAAATTAGCTTTTTTATTTACGAAGACACACCGAATGCAGAGAGATATCTCCAAATATTAAGGACGACTGTAACCGATTTTCTTGAAAATTTGCCTTTAGAGGAATATAGGAATTCATGGTTTCAAGTGGACGGAGAGCCAGCTCATTCCAACCAGAAAGTTTCCAGGAAACTTGACGAACTCTTCGACGATCGTTGGTTTAGGCGTTTAGGGCCGTGGGATTGGCCACCGAGATCACCCGATCTAACGCCACTTGACTTTTTTTATGGGGTGTTTTAAAAGAAAGGGTATACAGTACTCCAGTGTATACCAAAGAAGAATTGCGACGGCGAATAGTGCGGAGTATTGAAGATCTGGATCCCCAGGAAATTGAAAAAGCAACCACAAGTCGCGTACAAAAAAACATTTTAAAGTGTTTAGAATGTAATGGACAACATTTTCAGCATTTATTGTGAAAATGTGATATTTTGTTTACAATTTTGTTATTTTGAATCATCCTATTCTGTTATTGTCTGTACTTTCACATATTTCAGCCCACAAAATCTTACTTTTTACCTAGAAATGACATTTTTGGTATAGTTGTTTCCTGGAAACATTGTTAAGAAAATTATTTTGTAACCTTACAAACTTTCTCTCGTTCATTGATGTTAATTCAGGATACATTTGCTTGAATTTTTCACACGTTCTGACAGTGATTTGATCATTTTTTTCATGTGTATAATAAATAATTTCATAAGAACTTCGTTTGAATAATCGATATTTACATTCATTTTGAAAGATGATTCGAAATACCGTCGATAACTCTTTGTAAATTTACTTATAAAAGTAACCGAACTGCTATAAGCTTGATAATTCCACTGCTACCTAAATCCAAATTCTTAAAAAAAATAATGTTTCTAGAAGAAGCGACTTTATTGAGAAAACTTGACGATTTAGGTATAGGGACATGATATATCATCTTGAAGCATTTTTTACCATCTTTCAATTTACCCAGTAATATACATGGGGTTTCATTTGAAAAATGAACTTTTGACTACTTTCATGCACAATGGAAATAATAGTAATTTTAGCACGCCCTGTATGATATGGAGTCGATTTCATGGTGTTATTTGAATATTTCGAGTTTGTCCAAACTATCATCAAAATATCAACTTCTCATGAATTGAGAGTACTGATGTACTTAATTTCAATTAAGGTTATGTTTTGGACAATATTTAGCACAATTTATTTTTTATCTCGAAAACATATAGAGATAGGTATGGGACATTATTAACAAAAAAGTATCAAAATATCAGAGCGATTCCAAAAATGTATCAATATATGGGGTGTTCCATTTAAAAAATAAAGTTGCTAGGACTTTTTGATGGAAGTGGCAACGCCGCAATGCTGAAAATATTTTAGATCGATAGAACAGGTAAGGAAATGTGAGAGGTGAAATTTTCAGAGAAATCATGCTTTGCATTTTCCAGAAACGTCTAACCTACCATCGACCGTGAGTCACGCTGTATATACAGTAAAATGGAATAACTGGGTCTTTCAGTCAAGAAATCAAAAATCAAAACTCTGCTTTACTTTGCCAAGCTTCCGCTTCTAGTGGAAAGAGAAAAGTGAAAAATATAAATAGATTTCTAAGGAATGAGAAATTTGAACAAATTTCAAATTTGAAAAGGCGTGTTAACGCTAATACGAAGGTACTGTGAGAGACATGTAGGATTTTTGTCATAAAATTCACCAAAATAATCAGAAATTTCAACATCATAATCAAAACTTATTCGTATAATAAGCCATTTTTTATTCAAATGAAAATGTCATTCTGAATATCAATGAAATCGAATAGAATACGCGACGTATTGGTGATGTATCTAGCCGCGTAAAGGAACGATATATTTCACCTTAAAATCCTATTGTTGAAAAATACGAGTCATTTACGTACTCTGTTCATAAATTCACGTTATTCTAGTGAACAAAACGATTTAATTTGGGAATGGATATTCTGTTCTTATATGGATGCATTCAGTTGAGAATATTTCAGGAAATAATCTTTACTCGACCTCCCGACCAAAAAATTTTCTCAGATAAATGTCAATTTTGCCCTCATGGTATTGCTGAATAACAAACGTCTGATTGAAAATGGAGATTCATCGAAAACATCACTTTCTATAAGAGAGACTTCATTTAATCACTTACATCATCTATCACAGCCACCACTTGCTCATTCGCATTTAATTTCTTGTAGGGTCCAATCTTGGAAAGCGATCTACCAAGAAGATCCAGAACCTTTGGACTGTCTTTTCTGCAACCAGCTTGGTTCTTTTGAGAGGATGTAATTTTAAATCCATCAGTATGATGAAGAATAGGATCGTCTCTCACATTTGATTCTTTATATAACTTAGATAAAAGTTCCTCCCTTTTTTTATGATAGGGCCCGAAGTGTGGTAATTTCTGAAAATTGATAAGAAAGATACATCAAAGTTACTCAGTTATTCAGAAAATCCGATGCAAAGTTTTCTGAATTACTTCGTATGATTATATGACTTTGGCTTTCTTTTCAGAACACAGCCCCTTTTTTCCAACTAGTAACAAACTTCGTGAGACTTGCAGCATAGAACACATCTACTAATTACTAATATCTAATAAATTTATATAAATGTAAAATAATAATTCATCGAATCTCCGTTCATTATATGAAATACACATTAATATTTTATTTCAATACACTTTGTTCAGAACAAGAAAAATATTTGATAGCCACAAAAATATTTTCAATATGAATTTTCACGGCATCCAATTTCATTACTAAACATTATACTTCACAATTGATTTGTTGAATATTCCTACTTTCAACTGTTTCAAGCATTTGAACTTTCACACGCAAATTTGTTTTCTCATTCTATGACAAAAAATGTTGCTTGAAATCAATTGCTAGTTGAAGTAAAACGTCGCTGTTGATAGATTTAATTTATACTAATTGATCATGGAAAACGTTTATACCTTTCCATTTTCGTCGAATAGTGAAATAACTTTTTTTCCTTTCTGATGTTTAAAAGTCGGAGGACTTTGACCTTGCCAACCTTGTAGTCTGCCATCCAAATACAGCATTGCTTTCAGTCCGGTACAGTAATCATCGATGACTGTGTAATCCTGATTCTGAACTGCGCTGCATACTTGAAATGCTGAAGCTCCACATTGTAAGTATTGGAAGGCAGTATACGCAGAATCGATTCCACCCGTTGCTGAAAGCATTCAGAAATTATTTCAATTACAAAAATTATCAAACTATCCATGATATGCAATGATTGAACTAGTTTTCAGAAAAGTACTGCTTGTTGCCCCAGATAAAACAACATTCAATGAAATGAAATGACAATCGACAAAACTTTATTGATGACTGATCAGAACGACGCGATGCATCAATTCGATATGCCTGAACCAATATTGAGACCTTCAGTACTTTTTTTTTCCAAAGACTCATCAAACAAGTGTTTTTGTACTATTCAATGGAATTGTAGCTACATGTAGGTAATGATATTTTTTTAACCAATATCAGTGACTGGCGATATCGCTCACAGGACCACATCCTGGTTCTCCACCAAAGGAAATGTTATATGAGGATGTTGAAACATCACAGAATCCAATGTATGCTTTTCCAGGAAAATAATTGATTTCGAACGATTTTCTAGATATTCATCCATAAGTGATTGAAAGTAGTTGCATTAGAAGCAATCGTTTGTGAGGTAGAGCCGTTTGCAAATAATATAATTTGAATAAGAAATTAAGTTGACTTGGTCCTTGTTCATAAGGTGAACAATTCATTCACAACTTTTAGTAAAAGTTTTTTTTTGATTTTCAATCGCTAGAGAAAACAATAAGATGTTTGTTGTTCATCAGATACCCTTGGCAGGAAGGAACCCCTTCTGAAATCTTAAATAGTGAAAAATTTGAAATATCAAATTGAAGAACATTCAAGTATACAATTCGTTAAAACTCTCATACCATGAACTCTTGAGGTCATCCAAATCAAAAACAAAATTATGTATCAGAAAATTTTGTAGTCAACCACTCCAGAATGGTTTTTCCAGCAAAAGGTGATTTACTAGGAAAATAATTCAATTACGCTATCCTTGATTCTGCCATCTGTCTTTTTATATATCAACAGTTATTTTTTCTCATATCTAGAGGTCTTGAGGTTTCACCCACATATCCACAAAAACAAGATATATTGTAAATACATATTCTCTATTGATTTAGCTTTCATTTTTCAGATTATGGAAGGTTACAAACCCAAAAAATAGTAGAAAGTATTGAATCCTCCACAAAAAAATGTCATTCAAAGAATAACTAAAAAGTAGTTTTACTTCATCTGATCATATTTCGAATACACTCCAGAAGCAAATTGAACTTTTCGTGATTAATAGTCTCATTAGTGGTTCAAATTAAACGCAATCATAATATACAGAAAGATAAGACTTACATTAATATACTTTCCAAATGATTCAACAAATATTCGAAATTCTATGAATGAAGATTTTGAAAAATTATATTTTTCTATATCTATTATTAATCTATATTTATTAATAATATAGCACTCTCGCTATGAGATATCTCTCACGCAACAAAATTCAACTTCCAAAGCGGCGTTGTAATACAAGTGAGACTAAAATTCACAAGAGTCCTGAATGGCAAGGGTTTAAATAGGTTTAAGTCTTTGGCGAGTGTTTGCAAGACCTTCGACAAGTGCAACCACACGCGAGGGCAATATATTGCTATTATTTACTTGAGAATTGACTTTCTTTTGATTATTTTTAAATACATGCGTAAGTTTGAAAATGTGTGACGTCATATCAGGGGAGGTTCTAAAAACGTGATAACCTGTGACAAGAACCACGGGGACCTAAAAGTTCTGAAATTCGTATGACGTAATTTACGGATGTGAATCACTTATTGTGATCTTTCAAAAAATTTTCTGTTCATTTTGATTTATCGTACATTGATTTTTTCCAATATACTCTGTAATAGTTCCTTGAAAAAATAAGAAGTATTATTATAAATACCTAATATCGGGAAGCTTGGAAACTTTTTGGCAATAGCTGAGACAGCCCTGAGACCGACAGGCCTAGTTGCGTTTCCACTAACTCCTCCATAGGTAGTCCTTTTATCCATTCCAACTGAAGGCCACGCCGTTGAATCTGGATTGATGTGCATCAGTCCAGATATGGTATTAATTGCTGTTACTCCAGAAGCTCCACCTATAAGAAAAAAAATTAAACAAGTACCAAACACACATACAGTTTTTTATTTCACATTGGAGTGTATCCAAAATGAAAATCAACATTTCAGTTTTGTTACATTTTTGGTTCAGTTATATTGCCTTAACCATACAAATTTATCTTTTTTTTCAGATATACCTGATATTCAGTTATACCTATAAAAAGCTACAGACTCTTGCCGTTTCCTTGATGTGAGGTGAAGCTGCAAGAAGAGCACACTAATTCAATAGCGCCTTCGAAGGTAATATTTACGCTGATTGGCGGATGAACAAGTTGAAGTTCTTGATTCTTAGAATTTGGCGTGAAATGAATCCATTGACAAGACTTCTCCTACACCAGAAAAAATATACTGTCTCTCGACGCGCATGACTGTGCGTTCTAATACCTAATCTTCATCTGAATTTCACTAGTTCGGACTTCCATTGTCTAAGTCTACTATATAAAATGATTTGAAATCCCTGAAACAACTAAAAAGAAGAATTAAAAATAAATAGCTGAAAATAACAATTACATTAAACAAAAAAACCTGAAATGGAATAATACTGAAATAAAATATAAGTAAAAATAGAACAATTGAACAAAAATGGAAAATAAAGAATTACAAAATGGAAATAAAGATAAAAATAAAAAAGGTTAGGAGATTTCAAGCCAAGTTAGTTCATGACGTTTCGATTGTTATTATTCACAATCGTCTTCGGGTGATGACTGGACTGGTTCCTCCAAGAGATGACTATTTATGGGTCGTTCGAGTACTTTCACTTATCCCCGCTTTCCATATTTTCCGCTTCACTGGTTCTGTGGGAGATGACCGTTTGGCGGAAGTTGGCCATTTTTCGCTTGATGATGGGTTTCCATATGTTGCGTATTTCTACGCTAGCTTGGCTGAATACGTTGTTGGACAACATGTATGCGGCTTCCTCGAATTTTCTCCTGAACCAATGTTCCTCTCTGTGTGAGATCTCAGCTTGGGACTCCTCGATGTAGTGTTGATGGGTCCAAACATGGTCTGCTATTCTCAGGTTTCTCCTCGCTGTGTGTGTTTATTTTGCTTGGCAATGCGAACATTCAGAGCCCGAAAGCACGGTCTAATAGAGTCTTGATGATTCCTCTTTTAGTTGATTAATGGTGGTTAGATTCGTGGTTCAGATACTGTCTCTTGTGAGTAGGTTTTCGGTATACAGATGTTTCCCACTTAGTGTCGGTCCTCTTCACCAAAACATCTAAGAATGCCAATTCGTTGTGGATTTCCTACTCCATTGTGAAAGTGATGAAAGGTCTCACGCTGTTGATGTCTTTCAGGAAGGCGTCTAGTTCAGTATTCCTATGGTTCCATAGTATAAAAATGTCGTTAACATATCTCAACCAGACTCTAGGTTTCTCGTGGGCTTCTTCAATGGTCAGAGTTTCAAACAACTCCATATATATGGCAGTCCCTCATCTTATGTAAAGAATTCGTCCTTCAGTTGGAAATAACAGTTTCGTACACAGCATTCCATAATTACTTCTATAGGTAGATTCGTTCTCTCTTTCAGGTTCCCGTCTTCGGATAGCTTTCTCTGTATGATTTGGAGTGCTTCTCCGACCGGAACGTTGGTGTAAAGGCTTTCCACGTTGAAACTAATTAGTTGATATTCCTGTGTGACTTCGATTGACCCTAGTAGTTCGACAAAATGCCTTGAATTCTTCACAAAAGTCGATGTTTTTCCTTGTAATGGTTGTATTATGGAAAGTAAAAATCTAGACAAGTTTTACTAGGATGCTGTGTACGAAACTGTTATTTCCAACTGGAGGACGAATTCTTTACAAAAGATGAGGGACTGCCAATGGGATCGCCACTTTCGCCAGTCATAGCCAACATATATATGTTTGAAACTCTGGCCATTGAAGAAGCCCACAAGAAACCTCGAGTCTGGTTGAGATATGCTAACGACACTTTTATAATATGGAACCATAAGAATACTGAACTAGACGCCTTCCTAAAACACATTAACAGCGTGAGACCTTCCATCACTTCCACAATGGAGAAGGAAATCCACAACAAATTGCCATTTTTAGACGTTTTGGTGAAGAGGACCGACACTAAGTGGGAAACATCTGTGTACTGGAAACCCACTCACACTGGACAGTATCTGAACCACAAATCCAACCACCATCAATCATCTGAAAAAGGAATCATCGAAACTCTATTATAACGTGCTTTCGGGCTCTGTAACACGAAGGAAGGTCTCGAGACGGAACTAGACATCATCAAAAATGATCTTCAACGGAATGGCTACTCCAAAGCGATGATAGAAAAGATTTTGGCTGAAAGACAGCAGGAGCCTAGCAAGGAACAGAAGTCGTCACAACCAGTGCTTTCACTTCCGTACATCAGAAGATTATAGGAGAGGATAAGCAGAATGGGTTCCAAGTACAACATCAGAACCTGCTTCAGATCCGATAACACTATCCGTAGCAGCCTCATGAAAACCAGGCCACCAAACACGGACTGCGATTCCAAGAATTGCATCTAGCGGATACCCTGTGAGTGCGGAAAATCCTATATTGGTGAAACTAAGAGGCCATTGAATGTTCGCATTGCCAAGCAAAATAAACACACACAGCGAGGAGAAACCTGAGAATAGCAGACCATGTTTGGACCCATCAACACTACATCGAGGAGTCCCAAGCTGAGATCTCACACAGAGAGGAACATTGGTTCAGGAGAAAATTCGAGGAAGCCGCATACATGTTGTCCAACAACGTATTCAGCCAAGCTAGCGTAGAAATACGCAACATATGGAAACCCATCATCAAGCGAAAAATGGCCAACTTCCGCCAAACGGTCATCTCCCACAGAACCAGTGAAGCGGAAAATATGGAAAGCGAGGATAAGTGAAAGTACTCGAACGACCCATAAATAGTCATCTCTTGGAGGAACCAGTCCAGTCATCACCCGAAGACGATTGTGAATAATAACAATCGGAACGTCATGAACTAACTTGGCTTGAAATCTCCTAACCTTTTTTATTCTTATCTTTATCTTCATTTTGTAATTCTTTATTTTCAATTTTTGTTCAATTGTTCTATTTTTACTTGTATTTTATTTCACTATTATTTCATTTCAGATTTTTTTTGCTTAATACAATTGTTATTCTCAGCTATTTATTTTCAATTCTTCTTTTTTTTTTTAGTTGTTTCAAGTATTTCAAACCTCACAGATCATTTCGTAAAACCCAGACTTCCATTCCTGTCGTTTTGTCTTTCGTGTTGCCCAACACTTGTTGCGTATGAGCAGCTTTAAAAGACACTTTCATATTCAGTTCAACCTATCCGTTGGTGTCGTATTTGGTTCGTATTAAAGAACTGTAAATTTAGAGACTCCATATTTCTGAAAAGTTGAGGATTTACAACTACGACCATTGTCTAACAACAGAAAATGGCGGGACTAAATTTTCTTATCCACAGACTTGTCACGTTCACCTTGAGCAAGTAATCCTCGACTTTTTTGAAAAACAAATTATCATAGTCCAAAGTTTTTCTATACAAACCAAAAAAAAAACAAACGAATCAATTGAAAATTATGAAGAATTGAAAATGAAAGTGGCTTTCAAAACTGCTCGTACACTTCGAAAAATATCTTGGTCAAACTGATCGGACTATAATAACTTGCTACAAAGTACACGTTTCACATATTCGATTGCATGGACCAGAAAAATCTAATGTCGCTCAACATGCCATAGAGAACGATCATACCGGTTCCTACATGACAACCGCAAGTTTTTGACTGCCTTCGAAAATTTACAAATCGATAAATGTGGAAAGATCTATGAACGGCGACAAAGATATCATTCCTAACAGTCTTTTGCGTTTACTCTCTCCCACGTAATATATAGAAGGTATATGAAGCTGGGATGATTCTGCAACCATGTTAGGAATCACACGTTTAAAGGTAACACCTCGTTAGTCCTTAGCTCGTACAAGTTTCTCAACTTCCGAGAGTTGTCGTTTGTATAGGGGCGACAGCTGATTAACGAAAAAACAGATTTTAAACAGATTCTCAAACAAATGGTATCTATCAAATAGATATTGAAATTAGAAACAATAGAAATATACTAGAAATAATTTCAGTGACTTTCATTATGTGAGGAGGTGTATCGTTCAGATGCATATAAAACATCAACAGCAACAGCCGTAGAATTCAATCTAAGTCATCTCCTGATTATGCGAAACGCGCTTCGGGCGAGGTATTTTTATTCTGGTGTAGAAATTGTGGTTCGTTAATTTAGAATTCCAGCCTCAGGACTAAACTGTACAAGGTATATCAACGATGCCTGGTTGGCGATTCCTGCTTTTCTATGCGAGATTAATAACGCCCCGGATAAATGTTGCTGAAAATTTTCTAAAATTAACTACCGACATATGAAATATCCAAAAATATATTATATATCTGAACTAGTTGTTGCCCGCGGCTTCGCCCGCGTAGAATTTGGTTTGTCACGTTAAGTTTCGTGACAGACCATTTTAAACAAATAGTTGGTATATAGATAGATCATGACCTTGAACAACACATAGGGTAGGTTTCCACGGTAACGCGGGTAAAACAGCGACGAACAGCTAGTATTGTATATGTGGAACCCATTGATTGACTGACACTCTCATATTAATAAACGTACAGCTGAAGCTACTGAACCTAGAATCTTGAATTATACTGATTGTTTCTCTGTACAGCGTATAAAAGCACCAAAAACGAAAATCAAGAATTTTCACCTCCAAGGAGAAAAATAGGGGTTCAAAGATAGTATTGAATTTCGTCAGTTTTTAAGTTGGACACCGGAAGTTTTGGGTTAATAAAAAAATTATCGTAACTATTTGTTTGAAATGGTTTGTCACGAAACTTAATGTGAAAAACCAAATTTCACGAGGGTGAATCCTTGGGCAACAGCTAGTAATTTATATTTTCACTTTAAAAATACAGTAAAAAAAAATATGCCAACTGCCCTAAGTAATGAATAGCTTCGAGAATCGAATTATGTTACCTAGAAAGAAATTTTGCAAAACTAACACAACAGTCAACGACATCTGCCCTCACGCGTCTGCTCGCGTTGGGGCGCGCTTTCGGCGATGGCCCTTCATTGCTTAGACCGCCCCTCTACCCCCGCGCATCGTCACCCGTCGTCTCTCAGTAGATGCGACGCGTAATGGCTTACTGCTTTGCGTCAAGTTAATCTCATCGTGAAAACTTTCAAACGATTAGTTCAAAATACTCAGTATAAAAGACAAAATTTACCTACATCGAATGCTTAAAACGACAATTGTATCAATTTCTATAAGAATTTGACAGATATCCAAATCAATTGTATTTATGGCTCAGTATTTTGTATATAGTGGCTACTACATAAGAGGTCGATATGAGCTATCACGGACTTTTATGAAGAACTATTCAAGATAAACAATCTCTCGGTACATTATTTTCATGTAACTTTAACGGTATAGGCAGCGCACGCCAAGATAGCTCTCAAATAGCAAGAATTTTTCCGACTCACTTCATACTTATCGTTATATTATGACCAAAATCACATAAAACCTTTGTATATTGTAGGCTATATGTTATTCTGATGTATAAGCTGTATTTATATAAAGTTTCATCTATATGCGTTCAGTCGTTCAGGAGTGAAAGAGCCACAAACATACATACATACATTTATTCATCCTCACAAACTTTCATATTTATAATATTGGTATAGATTATATTTTTGAATGAAATATTTGGCGTCTTTTCGCATCGAACGTTCAAATTGAAAAAGGATTTTTTTAAATAATTTTGACTTTCTTCATTTCGAAAAAAATATTGGGAAACTTCCGAAGAAATAAAGAAAGAAATGTACTTCAATATAGACTCTTCTCAAAAATGTGTAGATCAGGCAGAGAAGTTTTTTCAGGTACAAACTGAAAGAAACACTACTTCCAGATTAACATTAAATAACACGAAAAAAAGTACTTTCGAAACCACTACTTTTATATGATCCTTGAATAACACGAAAATCTCATTTTCTGTTCTGTTTGTACACAAAACATTTGTTATGGAGTTGAAACAGATATCATTTATTGGAACGCTACACAACGTTGAATAAGAAAGAGTATTAATGTAAAATTTCACATATTTTCATGGATCACTATCATCGTTAAAAGTATACTTTTTGAAATTTTATGTTGAAAATACTCGTCATCAACTCTTCATTAGGACATTCTTGAACATTTAAAGACAAACATGCATTTATTACTCAAGATTGCGACTTCATGTCATCAAAACAGGCAATTCTGCTCTTGTTATATAAAATGACAATTCGTGAAAACAATCATACGGATAATAACCCGTATTTTCAGATCAAACGTAATAACGTTTTTATATTTCAGGAAACTTCGAATCAAACTTCTGTTGAAATATTCAAGAATTGATTAGAATTTCCAGGTGAAAAACCTCAGTTCCAAGTTAAAGTTAACAATGTTTTATTCAGAAATGTTTTCGTTTCGAATAATCCGCAATATTTTAGTTTTTGTACCTTCTTTTGCAGCCTCTGCCAATTCTGTGATGTCTGTAATATTAGGTGTTAGCTTAACGAAGAACGGTATTTTGACTGCATTTTTGACCCACTTGCATACATTCTTCAAAAGATCAGGTTTCTGCAAAAAATAAATAGTTATATAGATACAACTTCCTTCTATGGTATATCTCTGACTACTTTCGAAGTATAAAAACTATATTTCAACATTAAAATGTTTTCTATATTTTAATTTGGAAAAATACATCAAAATTTCAAAAATTCTACTCGAGTTTATCTAATTGTGCTCAAAGCTCACGTGAAAACACTTATGCTATTTTTTTATATGACATTATGACTCATTTGAAAGAGATAACATTGTTTTATTGACGAGTAGCTTCAGAAACTTTGACTTTTCCTGTATCTTCTTCGTTGAACTTTCTTCAAAAATTTGTTTTTCATCATGAATTGAAAAGGGTATATTTTTAGGAGAGAATGATTTTTAGATAAATTTTTGGCTTTCTAATTCTCCATATTTGAACAAAAAATGTAAACTCTTCACAAAGATGTGTAGAAAATGCGAAGGAGTAACTTTCAAATACAAAGTGAAAAAAAACGTTCTCTCCAGAAAATACACCCCTATCAATTTCTAAATTTCCATTTTATAAAACATAAAATTGCCTTAAACTTTCGAAGCAATTCATGATTGAAAACGAATTGTTGAATGAAACTTCAACGAATAAAATACAGAAATAGTCAAAGTTCATCATGAAACATTGTCAATCACCTTCAAACAAACACAACTCCACATGTTTTTTTAAAATCATGTTACCTCAGTGAGCTATTTTTTTTTGTAAACCAAACTCATCTTCAGAGTGATACAAGAGTATTCGTAGTTTGAATGAGAAACATTGTATTAGTGAATATTGAGAAGAAAGGAAATCAACCCGATATTTTCACAACTTTTGTTCATACATAATTGAAGAAGTCATTATATATCTATCTTCTGCCTGATGAAAAGAACTGTCGAGAACAAATTAAAAAACTTTTTCTATGAACAATTTTTTAAGTGGCACACTTTTCACCTGTCCAATTGCTAATCCCATTCCAGATTCACCAACACCATGTGGACAACTCAAATTCAACTCCAGCATATCAGCACCAGCTTTCTCAACTTTTTGAGTTATTTCTATCCAGTCTTCTTCGTTATAGGTAACCATGACACTACCAATTATGACCTTCAAAATGGAGAAATATATACTCAGTGTATTGAACTGAAGAAAGAATATACTCACTTTCTCTGGGAAGTCCTGTTTGAGTTCTCGAATACCTTGCAACCAGTAATTGAAGTATTTCTCAGAAATAACTTCGATGTTCAGAAAAGATCCCTGTTGGGGTCCGTAGTTTTCGCCAGATGTTGTTCCTCGAATTATTCTGGGAGATATATTAGTCACTGCATTCTGAAAAAAAAACGATAACTTTAGTTTTCATTAACTATTTTTCAAAATTTTTATCATATGGTACAATCGATAGCTTCTAGATATAGAGTTAGTAACAGATACCCATAGTTATCAGTCGATAGACAATAGTTATTCAGGAAATTGGGGTTCTCTAGTGAAGACATTTTCAAAATATCCAGATTTGGTGGAAAGTAAGCAAACAATTGTGAGTCAGCAGAAACTTTTTGAAAGTAACATCTGCCTGAATATATGAAATGTTTATTCCATTCGACTCTTAATGTTTCAGTGATTTCATTAAATATACTAAAGGCTATTAGAGAGTATCCATTACTATTGTATATTTCATTTCATCGAATTCGGTTCCACCTAAGAATAACGAAATTGAAACATTAAAAGAAAAATTAAAACAAAAAATATACTACAATGTATTTGAAATATCTATCGACTTTCGAGAAATATATCCAAAAATTCATCTCCTAAGCAGTACTTGCTTCGAATTTATTCTACGTCATTGAATATCAAGATTATATCAGAAATAGTCAAGTAACAAAATCAAAACTGCCAGGTCACAAACGGTGAATATCGAGTTCATCGTCAGCAAAAAAAACAACAAGATTCGTTGGATTTTTTTTAAGTTCTAAAGAGCGAAGTAGATTGTGGCCATGAAAATTCCAGATGAGTATCTGTATAATATCCTAGCTCTTTTTTGATAGGCATAATTGGTAGCCTCCCCATAAAATTTGAGGCTATTCATCGCAATCAATTAAAATATATTGACAAATAATTATGATTATTTTTTTCTAAAAATGCTTAGTTATCATCACTTTACCATTAATTTTTATTATAAATACATAATGTGCCCGAAAAAACACTCACTCATTCACTACGTAGTACGTACCACACTGTATCCTGCATCACCAAAACTCAACGCCCATAAACGAATAACGAATAAACCATCAACCCGAAATAATAAATGCCATACGTTGCAAGAGAGCCTCTGACCGCTTTGAAATACACAGGCTGCACGAGACCGATCCAACCAGCGATATACGTCCCGATTTGTAATTTCGGTTGCAGAAATTATAGCGTTAGAGGAGGCTAGCCTCCAGTTGGTATGACTGCGTTTGTTTTTTATTCAATTATTCGGACGGGATGCCGTGACGGACCGGGACTGAAAAATATTTCGGTAAATCGTTTTAATGTTTCTTGGTAATATTTGTTATTTGTGTATAAAACAGGCAGTATTGTATTATAGCAGTGCTTTTTAGTAATATTTTTAATGTGTTTTTAAAATGTTTTCTTTCAATTTCAAGGTGTTTTCAGGTTTTCACTTTTCGGTAAGTTTTTTTTTTTTCATTTATTATGGATAAGTTGGACCAAATTAAAAAATCTGACGATATAGTCGATTGGTTGCTGACAAATAATTTTAAGTCTTTATCTTATGATAATAAATTTCACATTATTAAAACTATGGAAAGGTCTCAACCAAATTTGGTTTCAATTAAAACGTCAGATAATCGACAAAATCGAGGATTTAATATTAGTTGGTACAATAAATGCAATTGGTTAACCGGCTCCATTGAACGAGAAAAACTTTTTTGTTGGCCCTGTATTTTATTTTCCGATCAAACCGAATACCAAACGTGGTCTAAAATAGGATACTCCAATTTAAAAAATTCACCTCATTTTACAGAAAGACATTTCAAATTTAAGGAGCATATATTTTCGTCTTGAAAATTAAAATTGTTTAGCAAACAAAATATAGCAACAGCTTTAAATACAGCTCAAAAAGAGGCCATAATTTCTTTTAATAATCAGGTTAGGGAAAATCAGTCGAATTTAAAAGGACTTATCGATATTATGATTTATTTGGGTTCCCAAGAATTAGCTTTTCGTGGACACGATGAAACCGAAGATTCGATTAATCGCGGCAATAACAAGGAACTTTTAATGTTATGGGACAAATATGATTCACAATTTGGCACTTTTTTAAATGGTAGCGTTTTAAGGGCACCTCAAAAACCATCCATAATCAGCTTATATACAGTGTGGCATATATTATTAAGGAAAATATAAGCAAGGAGATTGAAAGTGTTTCTTTTTTTGCATGGGAAATTGATGAAACTACCTATATTACCTGTACATCACAATATTCAATCATTTTTAGATATGTCAAAGATGGTAATGTAGTAGAACGTTTTATGGGTTTTCATGATGTTTCATCTGGGCGCACAGTTGAGGATCTGTTTAATTTTTTAATTCGTACATATGACACCTATAATTTTAGGCAAAAGTTGATTGCGCAAACCTATGGTTTACCAAAATGGTTTACAAACTAAAATGAAGTCCATAGCTCCTCATGAACTTTTTGCGCATTGTCATCCCCATGTCCTAACTTCAGTATTAAGCAAATCGTGCAACAACATAAAAAAAATCCGGCCTCCGGCGGGCTTTTCTGTGTGTATATAGCCTTTATGACTTTAGCCTCCCCTGTTCTTCAATGCACGAGCCGTCACTGGTTACTGATGAATAAAACATTTTTCTTTGTAAAAATACTTTGAGTTTACGCAGTAACTTATCGAGGTGAACTGAATAGATATCCCTTTTTACACCTCTATAAAGTTCCTTAAAACAATTTTCTTTGTTTTTTCAGATTGTGGAAGATGAAAACACCCAAAAAGTTCAAAAACCTAAAAAATCATTTTCGTTCTACATCCATTATTAACTTTTTCAGTGTCAATGATCGAGAATCAATACCACTTACCTTATCAAGTGTGAATGTTTTAGTCACAACAAAAGACCAGCCTTGCTCGAAACTCCTCCTGATCATAGCTGGAGTTGTAACTGGTGGGGCGGATGCTAACCCGAATGGGTTTTGAAATTTAACGCCACATATTTCCACAGATATATCGACTTCATCAATTTCTGTGTAGAATAAAGGCAACTTTGGTTTAGTCTCTTTCGGTAAACCCTATAAATATATGATTAATTTTAATCATCATAATGGAATCAAACCATTGGTAAAGTAAAAGTTAACGTACATTATGAAGTTTGCGACAGATGGAATTTTTTTAATTTCAAAAAAATCGCCAAAAGTCAGTGCATGTTCGATAACCATACTGTAGAATAGAATTCCATTGTATTTATATTTTTTCAGGTAACAGTCAACTTCATCTTTGTTGCTGCATTCAACATTTTCTTAATATATTACATTGAAGGTATATACAAGTATATTATTTATAATGATGATGTGCAAACAATTACAATGAAGAGAAAACAAAAACTGTTTGCATAGAAAAAAAATGCTGGAAGAACTTCAGAATTCAAAAAAACCCTAGAAAAATTAATACCACGCGTGTAGGTGAAATTGTGAAAAATTGTTCATTTCAAACTAGAGAATACTCATGATTTCAGATAAGATTTTTCTGTATGGGTCCAAGAAGAAATTGAAGAAATATGTTAATTCCATCGACATATTCTATTATATAACAAACGATGTTGTATCATCTCAATATTGAAGATATTGGACAACATGGCATTGCAAAATATTCACAATTTATGGTTCCAACATGATGAACGTGCTTTCCATTCCTATGGTGACATTTCTAAATGGATAATTAGGAAATTTGGTAATTCACAGATCCAAGATATCTTCCTCGTTCTCTGCAACATCAGAGGACTCAAAACCCAAATATAAACTCTGTGCACCAACATTTGCAAACAAGTAGTCCTCATGTTCTTGCACTCACAGAAACCAAAGTCAATGCTTCAACAAACCCCGTCAATTTTCTATATCTCGGCTGTGATTTCCACTCTCTATTCAAACAAAACTTTGAATTATGTATTTTTATCCAAAGCGATCTCTCCTGTCAACGAGAACAAATGCTGGAACCCCAAAACTGTGATGTTATGATGTTAAAATAATATCACAGAAGACCACTAAATTCATATGCTGCATTTATCGCCCACCAAGCGATACACCAAGCAAACAACATTGACTTTCTGCAATCCAATCATACTAGTGCCGAGATTTCGTTCATTCTTTAGTTCATTAAAAACGACGAAAACCAAGATAAATATATCTCAGGTCCATACCATCAACACACGAAGATATTTGGAAAGATTTTCAAGGAATTAAAATTGAAGGTGGTTTTTAAAACAAGTCATACCTCTTGAAGATGATCACTTGGTGATCGAAACACGGTTTAGTGTTGGTAAAAAAACTGCAATAATATTAATTACTACACCAAAGGTTCCAAACAGTACATCACAAGTAGATTTATGTTGAATGTCATCCGAAAACAAAATGTCATATACACTAATTTGTATCATTTATGAATACTATTCGAGACTCAATTTCTTCCACAGGATTATTCATTATACCGGCAACAGATTTTTCAATATCACCAGATATTCCCGTTTTTAAACTGTCTCTGCTTCTTCCTCTCTTCAATTCCCTTTGCTAGATTTTTCATACTCCCCCTTTCATTACTACTACACCTCATTTGAATTTTTCTACAAATCTTTTATGGGTAACAATGAAGGGCATTCTCTTTATCGTAGATATCTCCCTTCACAAAACTATTTCAGAAGGTTGACTACAAATTCTATTAAATTCATGTAAATCGTTTCCATAGTTAAACCTTTTTTCTATCTAGATTTCCAACATATCTTTAATATGGTGTACCAATGTTTCGTTTCATATTCTTAGTAATATAGAACAACATTTCTTCGAATGAAACATTTAATAATAAAACTTAGCAATGTTGTTTTGCGTTTCATATGGAGAGTTAGTTCCTCATGAAATACTGGGTGTAACTGAATGAGTGTAAAACATTCAAGAAGGTGATTCCTCATCGAAAAAAAGATAGGATCTTTCATATAAAGAAACTTCATTGGAGCATCCCTTGTTAAGAAACAGCCCCTTAAAGGGGGTACATAAAATTTGTATGACAATTTTTTTCAAACGCACTGTTACGCAAAGTTACAATATTGAAATCAATCTGACGTTTTGTACTACCAAAAAGACACCAGAAATTTATTTAGTTTACCCCATGGTTGTAAGGGGTGGAAAACGCAACCCCCAAAATTTATTTCCAATGTAACTTTTTGTCTTATTATTTGTTTATCATTTAAAAATTCATTTCCGATAGCTTGTTTCATTCTAAACCAAAAATGTTTCTTAGGTTTTTTGCCCAGAATGAACCAGTTCGCAGCAATTATTTTACGAACAACTACAGAGATACATCGTCATAAATGCGAACTGGATTTATTGTTATTTTGTAGTTAGTACCTGCATTAAATGATTGAAGGGTAATAAACAAAACTAATTTATCAATAACAAAACACACAACATGTAGAAATCATAGTAAATGTTCAATATGTCTACCTTCAGACATTACGCATGCGTCTAGACGTCGGCGCATCAAGCCACGTATTCGCTCAAATATTCCTGGAGTCTCTCTGATTACCCTGCACACATCGATGATGCGGTTTCTTAAGTCCTCTACATCGCGAACAGGAGTACGATAAACCAAATGCTGTAAATGGCCCCAAATAGAGGAACCGAGAGGATTGAGATCCGGAAATCGAGCGGGCCAGTTCTGTGGTCCTCCTCGACCTATCCACTGATTTGCATATGTTTCAGTGTAATGCTGACGTGCTACTTGACTGAAATGGGCGTGAGCCCCATCATGCATAGAAAACATTTCCCTTCTGACGGCCAAAGGAACTTCTTCCAACAGTACTGGATGCATTTCTTTTAAAAATTGAACGTATGCCTCACCATTCAATCGAAGAGGTAGGAAATGAGGCCCAATTAAATCATCCCCAATTTTTCCGAGCCACACGTTAAGAGAAAACTGTTCTTGATGGTTAGTTTCGACAATAGCGTGAGGGTTTTCATCGCCCATATGTGATAATTATGAAAATGAATAATCTGGTCCCGAGAAAAACTACATTCGTCTGTGAATTATATCGTCTTCAGAAACTCACAATTTCTTCTAATCATTTCTAGCATCCAATTGCAAAATTCAAGACGGTTCGGAAAGTCTCGCGGTAACAGTGCCTGTACTCTTTGCAGATGGTAAGGGTATAAAAGTTGTTCCTTTAAAATTCGAAATACCATCATATGATCAACATTTAGCTGGAAAGCAATCTTTCTAGTACTGGTAGTAGGTTGTTCTTCAATCAAATTAAGTACTGCTTCCTCGAGCTGCCAACCACAATCTTCAACCATATCCTCGTAATCGAGCAAATATTCTATCTGAAGGATGCTGCCGTTGAGGATACATTTCTGCATATCTTCTAGAAGCTTCTAATCCATTCTCCTCCGATAGATCGTAAACGTAATGCAAATCAGCCATTTCCTCATTTGTGTATGCCATTTTAATAACAAGTGAATTATTAAAGTAACAAATTAAGAACAGAACAACAACACACAATTAGTATTGATTCCATTTCGAAAATTCACAAACTGACAGCGTCGTACCAATTTAATTGGTATGACGCTGTCTACTAGATAGATTAGTTTCGAATTTTCGCATTTATGACGATGTATCTCTGTAGTTGTTCCTAAAATAATATTTTGCTACGAACTGGTTTATTTTAGGTAACAAACCCAAGAGACATTTTTTGTTTAGAATGAAACAAGCTATCTTAAATGAATTTCTGAATGGTAAACAAATAATAAGACAAAAAGTTACATTGGAAATAAATTTTAGGGATTGCGTTTTCCACCCCTTACAACCATGGGGTAAACCAAATAAATTTCTGGCTAAGTGTCTTTTTGGTAGTACAAAACGTCAGGTTAATTTCACTATTGTAACTTTTTTAGTGCTTGTGAAAAAAATTATCATACAAATTTTATGTACCCCCTTTAAGGGGCTGTATTTTAACAAGGGATGCTCCAATAAAATTTCTTTATATGAAAGAGCGTATCTTTTTTTGATGAGGAATCACCTCCTTAAATGTTTTACAGTTATTTAGTTACACCCTATATAAAGGCACCACATCAAAAATTAATTTTTTTGACCTTGTCATTGAAATGGCAGAAAAACTGACAAAAAACTTCTCTTCAAATATACAAGTGAACTTTACTCCAAATATCATTATATTACCTCAAAAGCACAGTGTATGTACCAAGCTGCTATTTTACCATCATTTACGGATTCTACCGTAGTCTGGGCAACTCCGGCAATATCTCCTCCACACCAAACGGAAGTATGGGAAGATTGCATTGTGATTGGGTCTACCACTGGTAAATTATCTTCATTCAGTTTCAGGGGTTTTAAAGCATCAATCACTGAAATAACCATGTGAATGTATTAAGAGGGCTTGGATAGGTATAGAAATTTTTTTATATAAATTTGGGTGATACCACCGATATTCGAAGATAATTCATCATTATAATAAAATTGAAGTTGATGTTCTAAATGAAAATAATTGAAAATAATCAAGGTACATATTTACAAAATTTCAACTTTTTTTAACAATCATGTCGAAATTCCATTGGAAAATCCAGATTTTGTAGAAATTGAAATAATAAATAAAATGAAAAATTAAATTAAAATCATTTACTTTCTTCATCTTCCAATCCTGAACCAAAAGCAGAAATGAGGAAATTCGCCTTTATCGTATTCAACTGTTCATTATCTTGAAACCATTTTCCATCTTCAGTTTGTTCATTTCTACAGAAAGTTACTGAATGAATTTTTCCATTTTTTATTTGTACTGAATGTGGTGTCAAGAAACCAACCAATTCACATTTCTCTTCAACTGCAACTGAAACCTGAAATAGTATAGAATTATTAATATTATCAAGTGAAATATGAAAACCACCATTATTTTCCAATTATAAATGAAGTTGAGTTTTGTGTCCCTACCGTAAAATTTCCTACTTTTTTTCACAACTCATGGAAAAATTAAGAATAATAATGATCGAAATCACTTGGTAAGTAACCTTAAAAAATAATTAAAAAAAACTAATCAATACTGCTTATTGTATGATTTTCACTATAAAGAAAGGGTTTTACACAAACCGGGACACGTGTTTCGCTTTACAACAGCGTAAAATTTATGCTTGAGGAAACTATTGTATAGTGAAACACGTGTCGCGGTTTTTGTAAAACCCTTCATAGTAAAAATCATACAATAAACTGTATTAATTAGTTTTAATATGGACTGCCATCAAGTATCGGCCAGTTCTATTCAATTCTTAGAAAATAATTCTACCATGGCAATTCCTAAACGAACATCCACTACTTCAGTTTAGTAGAATTTTTTTGACAAATATTCGAGATTGCTCAATATTTTCATGTTGAAAATTGTTCTTCAATCAATGAATACTTTCCGACAGTGAAGGACTGAATATTCGTCAATGTACGGGATACTCAATAAAACCGTGACGTGGCAAACAATAACAGTCATTACGTTATCAAGATTGAATCTTCCAAACGAAACTGTAATTACATAAATTTCTCCTTATCGTAATACTAACCAGAAGGGTCGATAACCTAAAATATGTAATTACTTTCAGCGATTTTCTACTAACTAAAATAATTGATCAGATAAATTGTACTCAAAAACACTTGAAATGTTGACAGTGGCATACGGTGGTAGTACTGTTAGTAAGAAAAATGTTCACAAGTAGTACAATATTTTCACATACGGTCGAGAATGTGAATGACGACGCTCGCCCTGGACGCCCCAGCATATCAACAACCGATGGAAATATTGATTATGGAAAATCGTCGAATCACTATTAGAGAAGTTGTTGAGGATGTCGGCTATCGATTGGATCATGCCATGCAATTTTTTCGGCAATTTTGGTCATGAAGCATGTGGCAACGGACTTCGTTCCAAAATTTCTGAATCTTGTCCATGAAAACCGTCGCATGAGCATCATTCAGAAATTGTTGAAAGACATCATCGGCGATCCAGATTTGCTTGAATGGGTATATGATTATAGTTATGACATCGAAACAAAAGTCCAATTGTTCCAATGGAAGAGCCCAGTAGAGCCAAGAGCGAAAGAAAGCGCACACTGCTTTCGTAGTGGCGTAGTGTATCAGGAGTTTTTGCCACACGGTCGTACGATTAATAAGGACTATTATCTTGAAGTTTTGCGCCCTTGCCAGAAGCAATAGGAAGAAAACGTACGCACAGTAATGCACCTACTCACTCGTCATTGCTTGTTCGTAAATTTTTGGCCAGTCTCAGCCACCGTATTCACCAGATTTGTCCCCCTGCGACTTTTCATCTTTCCATACCTATAACTTTAGTCTTTCATCTCCAACGTGTAATGGAAGTTGAATGTAACATTCACTGTATGTATAACAAGTCATTATGAATGCTATGAAATACTGATTTTTTCAAGAAATAGAAGATAGGCTTTCAAGAACTATAGAAAGTCATGCACCATCATGCGATGTTCGAATTCTGTCGAATTAATAATATATCTTATGGAAAAAGAAACTAATTAATAAACTTTATTGTATGATTTCCAAATATAGCGTTTTACAAAAACCGAGATAAGTTTTTCGCTAGTCAATAGCTTTCTCAAGCATAATGAAACTTTGTCAATCATAAACAATCAAATTCGTTACAAACGTTATATGAGTTTCATGAACATCAATTTGAAATTCTCACCTCTTCTGGTACCGCCCTTATATTAGTGAATCCTCTCCTGAATACAACGAATACTTTCTTAGCACCACATCTCAAAGCAGAAGTTGCACAGTCAAAGGCAGTATCTCCGGCGCCCAGAACTATCACTGTACCATATAATTTGGGAAGAACAGGCGTAGTTTGTTTACACAAGCAACTTCCACTTGTAAGGTTTTTACTGGCTTCCGAAACTCGGTGTAAGAAGCTCTTGGATGTATAAAATCCCATTTCCACTGTGAGATCCTTGAAAATAGGATCAATTTTTGGCTGGGGCAGACCGATTCCTATAAATACTGCTTTCGAGTCTTTAAGTATATTTTCTATCGTGAGATCTTTGGTGGAAAGGGACCTGTTTGTTAATATTTTCACTCCTAGATCTTTCACCAATCCAATTTCGTAATCCACAGTTGTGATGGGTAGTCGGTATTGAGGAATTTCGGTGGCACTAAAACAATGAGAAAATCGGTGCTTAACTGAAGTTGTTTGAGATCAGAAGTCTTTTAAACTATGAAAATTGAGAAATGAAAATTTCTTTGTTTTTTATCAATTCAATTTGTAAATAAAGTTACTGTAGTTTCGTCATATAATGACATTTTCAAACTTATACATTAAACAAAAAATGAACGATAATTTTACCCTTTATATAATACCACTGTATAAGTAATAACATAGGTACTTAACTTAATTGAGTACCTGCATTATTTTTACCTGTGAGTACGCTAATTTGAAAACCGGTGGGTAAACTAAATCGATTTAATCATTCACCAGGTTACAGCCCAACCCTTGATTGCATAGTGCAAAATTTCCGTATCGTTTAGATTCGGGAACTTGTGGTTGCATCCCAAGCAATGGTTTGAAAACGTCGAATCATTTTTACCTAGTCTGAAGGACCTTTCATGTTCAGCATACCGTTTTGAGAAATTTCGACCACATAAACACTATTACACTCCAGATTTCTTCAACTTGTTCAATGAATTCAAATGAATTACGAAAAGAACCGGTCCTAGGGCCGTACCCTGAGGTACGCCATATGAAACTGATTCTTTCGAACCCATAACTCCATTAACTTCGACACGCTATTTTTTACATGTTAGGAAGTTTCTGAACAAATCCAACATCACTCACCTCACACCAAGATGTTCCAATTTATATATCAAAAACTCGTACTAACCGTGTCGAAAGCTTTTGACAGATCTATAAAAACACCCAAACAACTTTTCTTGGTATCAGCAGCATTATATATCATACAAGTAAGCTTTGCAATGGCGCCTTGGGTGCTTTTGCTTTCACGAAAACCATGTTGTGTTTTCGAAATAATGCTATTTTGGTTCAAATAAGTACTTCACTCATATTTTTTTGATTATTTTTTTGAATAATTTGGTAAAGGAGAAGTTCAGGATATTGGTCGATAATTTCATACATTTGTTCTTTCTCCTCCTTTGTACAAGGTTTGATAGTTAGCAGTTTTAAAATGCTCTGGTACTTCATGTATCCATACATGAATTAAATATATAGGAAAGTGGTTCAGACACATAATCAAATGAAAGTTTGATAATTTCATTTTTTATTTTGACCGGTCCATTTTCATTTTTTAGGTTCAAAGCCCTCATTTCCTCTCTATCATATATGGATTTGTAATTTTTTCTTTTAATTGCTGTCCTACATGTGAAAAATTTGATTTTAATGATACCTTTGTGTTTATTTCGATAATTATTCTTTTCTATTTTTTTTTCAGATTTCACGATATCTGAATTGAAAAAGTCCTGGTTAGTTTTTGCAATTAATTTGTTCAGATTGTTTCTATAACCAACTATTTTTTTGTCGTTATCTAACGGATTTTTTATGTACATATGAAATGATTTATCACGTGTTTTTATTGAATTTATTAGGCCCTGAGATATTCATGGTTTTCATTTTCTCATTTTTTCCAAGTAAATGTTGTTGTCGCGGATTTGTTTAAACTCTCATATATGTTATATAATATATCAATAGCTTTATTTGAATCTGAGTTTACATATATTTCATCCGAACATTGATTTTCTGATAGCAGTATTAATTTTTGTTCGTCCAGTTTTTTGTGAACATTTTGGCATAGATGATTTTCCTTCTCTTCAATACTACTAATATAACTAATACTGGAAAATGATCTGTTATTGCTACTTTATGTAGGGCTGAATATAAATAATGAATGTCATTACTTTTGATGAATTGATGGATGTAGCCGTTAACGTGGTAGGAGATCATATTGAAAAATGAAATTTTCTATGTTTTTTACCACTTTCATTTGTAAGTAACGTTACTGCCGTTTCGCGCTATGAAAACATTTTCAAACTTATACATTAAACTAAAAATGATTGATTATATTAGCCCTCATATAACACTACTGTAGGTAATAACAGATGTACTTAATTTAATTGAGTACCTGCAGGTTACAACCGCAATGAGTTGCCAACCTTTGCATAGTGCAAAATTTCTGTATCGTTTACATTCGGGAACTTGAGGTTGCATCTCAAGGAATGGTTTGAAAACTTCGAATCATTTTTATCTAGTCTGAAGGACCTTTCATGTTCAACATACCGTTTTGAGAAATTTCGACCACATTGTCCCATATAAACACTATTACACTCCGGACACTTAAGCTTATAAACTCCAGATTTCTCCAACTTATCCACTTTATATTTGGCATTGAATAGGAAATCAGATAACCTGACATGTGATCTGAATGCCATTTCCACATTGTTTTTTTCTGAAGAAACCTGCAATTATTTCTGTTCTTTTACCAAAATATGTTAGAATTACCCATTTCTTGATTTCTGATTGTTTGATCTGGGGGTATATTAATCTGTAAGTGAATTTACGGCTTTGTTTTCTGACTAACTTCTGGATTGTATCTGCTTGGAGACCATTATTATGACCTATCTGTGTAATTATATCAATTTCCCTAGCTAGATTGTTAGCGGACGAAGGTAGTGAGAATGCTCTGTGCAACATTGAATTGTAGGCTGCTAATTTATGACTCTCAGGATGGAAAGAATCATTTAGGATTGTAATGCCTGAATAGCTCGACTTTCTGAATACATTGAACTCAAATTCATTCTGATTGTGTGTAATGGTCAGGTCTAAAATATAAATCTATTTCTCTATCTCTGTTTCAAATGTGAACTGTATGTTTCTATCGAGATTATTCATGAATGTCATAAATTGGTTCAGCTGTCGTGTAGTACCTGTGAAACAAGCAAGAATATTGTCTACATATCTATACCAAAAATGAATATGTTTTTACCCAGGTCGGAATTTACTATAGTGATCTCCAAGCTGTTCATAAATATGTCTGCTAAAAGTGGACTAAGAGGTGAGCCCATTGGTAAACCTGAATTTTTTTTATGAAATTTGTTGTTGAAATAATTCGTAATTTTCTATGAAAAAATACCACATTCTTTTGTATAAAGATGGAAAAATAGTCAGTCAAAACCTTTACCTTCCCAAAATATCAACCCCTTCTAGAAATATACACCTTTCAATTCAAACTTTTTAAATACAACACAAATAAAGATCAATTTCATCACAAAATAGCACAGATAATCAAGTATAATACTTATATTTAAGATGCATTTCTTCACACAGTAGGTTTAATTTATCGTGAAAATTCTATAATTATTATCACGTATATAGATTTTTTTAAACGGAAACATTAACTGAATCATTGAAAAATGAATTTTTCCAAATATCCCATTCATTTTGTTTTCTTATTGATAAAAAATACATGAACATATTTTTTCAACTTTTCATTCAACTAATATTCAAAAATTGATGACATCGAGGGAGAAATCTTTTTCATTTCTATTATATAAAGACTCATTCGTTAATTATCTATTTATTTTGCGCGAAAATATTAATATTAAGAACTTATATTTGGTGAAAACCATTAATCTTCCCAAATCATCCATCACATTTTTATACATTTCGTTGCTATTTGAAAAAGTCTCGTATGAAAGTTATTTGTTGTACAAGAAATTGTTCATCTGGCGGTTATTTCATGTTGAAACCCCATATGTCAAAAATTTATAATTTTTCAAGAAAAAAAAGTAAAAGAGGAAGTAGATGCTGTGTTTTGAGTATCATATGTTTCCGAAACCAGTGAATGATCAATAGACGGGCTCTTAAGATGAGTCCAATTGCGGTATGTACTATGCTTACTACGGTTTTTTTTATCATGCGAGTAAGTGTATTTTGGCATTGAGCAAGCATCACTTGAGTAATGAAATATTGTAGTTTGACACCGTAACAATTATTGGTTTTAAATATTATACCCCAAATATCCCCAACCATAAGTTTATGCATCAATCTCTTGAAAAAACTCTTGAATATTGTGGATGTGGTCTCTATATGGAATGTTCAAAAGGTATCGAACGAAGCCATATTTTCAATATTAGTCATGAGATATATATTTTATACCTTTTATCTGAGTTATAAATATATTTCACCTGCGTTTTTGTATGTCAGTCAGACAATTTCAAAGAAAGGATTGTATACTGTTTCAATAAATATTTGCAAGATACCCTCATTCCAACTTCAGAAGTATATTCCATTACACCTTTTTTAAGAACAATAAAATAAGTAAAACATTTTTTTAATTAAACAGTTTAATTGAAAAAATGTACTGAAATGTAAAAAATAATTCGTAAGGTCCTAGATAGCAGTCATCATACCACTCTTCTCAGCAATCTATGATATTTAATTTTTATCTGATCAATACCGTAGATTGCTGAGGAGAGTGGTGAGTTTTTCAATAAAACCATTTAACATAAACACTTTTTTTACTCATTTTATTTTCAAATTTTCAGTTTATAATTTTTATCCACCCTAATGCCACACAGTTCTTGGCAGGTTTTGACCTTTTACCTTAACTTGGGTGGGGTATCGCTAATGACCTATCATTTCTAGCCACCCTAACGCCACCCAGTCCTCGACACGATAGAATCGGGATAGAAGCATGAATCGCCCACCCAAGTCAAGATTTTTTTCAAGTTCTTTGTATAGATTATATCGGATTTGCATCTTTTTCATAGTGTACTTGTCAAGCCCTTTCGTTCTGATACCCATATTGGGGTAGTTGTAAAAAATATATAATCTGCCATTTTGTAGCTGTGGCCATCTGAAATTTACAATGGTACAGATTTCATTAAATTGTATTGTCTTCAAAACTAAATGTGTGTACCAAATATCTGATCAATCTGTCAACAGGAAAGAAGTCGAACTTCAATTACTAAAAAAAAACTAATCAATACTGTTTATTGTATGATTTTCACTATAAAAGGGTTTTACAAAAACATACAATAAACTGTATTGATTAGTTTTTTTAATATGGATTTTCATCAAGTATCGGCCAGGTCTATTCAATTATTCAATTAATAAATTTGACCCATATGAATGAATAAATAAACATAAACAAACGAACAGGGCAAGCTAAATAGAACAGTTTGAAAAATAGAGATGAATGAGCGTCTATTGGATATAACATAGACACATGTGATATAATTGGCAAAGTACACCATTTTTTCAGTTTATTTACCCACTTAATTTGATACTATATGTGTGTAGCATAGCAACTCAAAGATTACTGACATGGCCTTGAAAATTGATTCAAGTGATCCATTATTTACTGAGAGAAATTCATTTGATCAGATAAATACATGGTATCAGTTTCTAAGTTCATCTGGTAATGTACAATCAAGTGATGAAATATTAGTTTTTGTAATAATGAAAGAACTGTTTTGAATACCACTTCTGAACAGTTCAATATCATAGTAATTCTATGATACCTTTTTTTTGTATCATCACAAAAATCGTATTGTGAAATCTATTTTCGTGCTCACGTTCACTTGATAATTGAAATATAAAATAAATAAAACAAGCCCAAGTATTGATCTTTATGGTACAGTACATTTATTTATTGATGTG
Source organism: Leptinotarsa decemlineata (assembly GCF_025532065.1). NCBI lineage: Eukaryota > Metazoa > Arthropoda > Insecta > Coleoptera > Chrysomelidae > Leptinotarsa > Leptinotarsa decemlineata. Next base: position 901,202 of record NW_027412686.1, read on the forward strand.
GCCGATATCTAAGATAGTATAGTTCTCACATTCGGGGTTATATATCTCAAATCAGTCTTATCCGCCCATTTTCCACCCTCAGATAAGAAATGAAGAATATCTCTATAAATTTGACACTTCTCATTTCTCACAACGAATTCAATAGATAGATAGATGGTTCATTAATAGTTTAGGTGTACATTCATCGTTCATTTAGAAAGCACAAATAATATTCGTCAATTTCGTCATATTGTACTTATATAAAAAAAATATATTAGATACAATACAGATATTAAAACTATGTTATTAAAATATACAGAATAATAAAATATTGTAAGTGTCAAAATAATATTTAAATATAAGTTTAAATAAAAGCATCAAAACATTTCAAAAAGAGAATGAAAATTTGCGACAATACAGTGTAAGTGTAAGTGATCTTAATGTGAAGTGATCTCAATACTGAACTGGTCTCTCATTTCACAGGTAACAGGGCAAGCGCATGATCCATATATTCCTTTATAGAGTACAAAGCGTTATCAGTTAAATAACTTTCCATGGTTTTTTTAAATTTGTGGGAATTTAGCTCTTTGACCCAAGAAGGTAGCAAGTTATAAAGATTAACATCGATTAAATTGTTCTTTGACCTTTGGAGTCTAAATTTGCTTGGTCTAATTAGTAGACGACTGCGGGTGCTGAATCTATGAAAGTCTGCATTTAATGCGTAATCGTTTTTCTTATTATGTATTTCCAATAAGGAGTGATATATATATATATATATATATATATATATATATATATATATATATATATATATATATATAAATGCTAGGTAGAGTCATAACTTTCAAGGATGAGAAGAGGGGTTTACATGAATCTCTGTATTCCGCTCCAGAGATAATTCTTATTGCCTTTTTTGCATCATAAATACTTTATTAGAGTGGGCACTATTACCCCAGAGGATTGTGCAATACGATAACTGTGAATGGAAGAACGCATGATATGCGTTCTATTATGATATGTTAATAGAGCATGTGTACTGAGAATGTCTTTCAACTTTCTAAGCAAGAACAGGTATTTGGAAATTTTTAGGCAAAGTTATGTGAACAGACCAGCTCAACTTATCATCCAGATATACACCCAACAAATATGTGTTGGCATGTGAGGACACGTTAGCACTTAAGGAAAAGAAAATTGTTTGTGTTTTATTTTTATTTAACATTAAGTTATTGTTCTCAAACCAAGTTTCTGCTTTTCCTTGCGCATTTTTTATGTCCTTATCCAACTCAGTGGCAAGGTTATGAGAGTTTATGATGGTTGTGTTATCTGCAAATGCAATCCATCTATACCAAATCATATAGGTGAAGAGGTCATTTAGATAAATAATAAATAAAAGAGGACCCGACACTGAGGGGGCACTCCACATTCAATTTTTAACAGGTCTGATGTATTATTAGAATCCAAGGAAACACATTGTTGTCTGTTTGATAAGTAGGATTTAAAGAGATAGAGGGCAATCCCCCTTACTCCATAATCCAATTTATGAACCAGAATAGTATGCGACACACAGTCAAATGCCTTACTCAGGTCGCAAAGTGCAGCCGCAGCATGTTTTCTTTCCTCAAAATCATTTATAATACAGTCTACAACTTTTTTTAGAGCTTGTGTAGCTGAGGAAGACTTCATGAAACCATATCGGTTTGGATTGAATAGGTTATTATTAGAAAAATATGTATAAAGTCTATTTTTTAACAGAATTTCAATTTTTTTCCAAAGATAGGAATTATTGATATGTGTCTATAGTTTCCAATATCATCTTTACCTTCTTTCTTAAACATAGGAAGACCTCTAGCAATTTTGAATTCATCAGGAAACTGACCTTTCTCTATGCATGTATTGAATAAAAAGGTAAGAGGTTCTATGAAGTTTGAAGCAGTTTCTTTTATCAGTTTGCTATTCAAATTGTATATTTCAAATGAATTGGATTTTTTTAAATCTGAGATTGCATTAACAACCTCAGTGTATGTGATAGGTCCTAAGAAAAATGATCCAGCATTTTTTGGCTTGAGAATAGCAACACCGGTATATCAATATCGTAGACGAAGCGAAGACACTTCGCTGTATAGTGAAAAGCGTCTTGATTCAATTCTAAAGTGTGAAAATCGTATAATTATCTTAGCAGCCTCGCGTCAGCCTCTGCAGTTTTGCTTGACGTGTTTACACCCGTTTGGGTATTGTGTATTGAACACATGAACGAATAAAGAATATCTATCCATCTATCTAGCTGACATGAAGCTCTATAGTCATCTCGCGACTAGGATAAACTGAGTCGTTGAAAACTCCATACCGGCAGGTCAAGATCTGTTTTGACTGGATGGAAAACAACACATATCTGCGTTGAAATGTGAATACCATTTATTGCACCATCGCGATAAAACATGTGAATCTTTTCGAAACTCATGGGACTCTCATTCAATTTGGTGTCATCTGCATATTGGGATTTAGGTGATTCAATTATTTCCCATATATCATCCTAAATGTGAACCATAAACAACAGGAGACCCAAAGCGCAGCTCTGAGGTTATCCACTGCTTATTAGAGTTTAAGAGGGAGTCGACTCATTAACTCCAATTTACAACTAACTGCCATTATCAAATCGAGAAAAGGTTTTTATCGTGTTCGATAATTAGTTTTTTCAATGCATGTGCTGGATCAAGTTAACTAACATACATGTCAGACGATTAAGAAAACTCAATCGGTTGATATGATCTAGCAAAAAATCAAACTGGAATTAATATGTGAAAAACTGCCTTTTATTTGTACAAACACCTATAGAAAACAAATTAATTTCAGTACTCTTCGAGTCAAAAATGGAAATGTAACGTATGAATTGTTAAAATCTAGTGTATGGTGAGTCTCATCTACTCATGAGTATATCGCTTAATGAAAAAAGTAATTAAAAAAAAATATTGTCGAACGGTTTCATTGAAAAATGAAGATAATAGTGATGTAGATGATGTACTAAAAAATAATTCGGAAGGTCCTAGCAGTCATCATACTACTCTCCTCGGCAATCTACGGTATTGATCAAATGATAAAATCGTTAGGCGTAGAATCTACATATTCACTCAGGTTACGCTACACCTAACAATTCTATTATTATACCGTAGATTGCTGAAGAGAGTCGTATGATGACTGCTACCTAGGACCTTCAGAATTATTTTTCATTTTATAGTACATTATCAACATAATTTTTATTACTTATTTTATTTTCAAGTTTTTAGTTTTTAATTTTGTTACTCAATTCTTCTCATTCTCTTTAGGGTATCCAAAATAAAACCTTTCAAAAGCCTTATCTACTACTATACTAACTGTTATATGACATTATTACCTGAGTCCACCTAGAGTGTGTTTGTTCTCGTAAATTGTAATATTATCGTATCCCAATCGTCCCAGAAACGTTGCACACGAAAGTGAAGCTGGCCCTGCTCCGAAAAGTACTATTTTAGCATCTGGACATTTAGGTTTGGCGGTTTTCGGGTCTCTTATTTGTCTAACACCCATTTTACTGAATACCTGAAATGAATATCAAAAATATTATTAAGCAAAATCCAATCATATAAAAACTTGCCTCGGTTGCAAATTGCTGCAATCCTCCAATGTTAATAGGACCTTCTTCGGTAGCCTGAAGGTTGCATCCTCCAACGCAGAGGTCACTCGTAGGGCAAACCATTCCACAAGTAATACCCAAGGGATTATCAGAAAAAATTGCTTTAGCAGCTCCATAGTAATTCTAAAAGTTTCAAGAAATTTCAACGAACCTTATATATTTTTCAATTTTTTTATTTCTTCTACACAATGGAAGAAAAAAATGTATTATATTGTATTAAGGTAAATATGTTTACTATAAATATAAATATAGCTATAACCAAAACTATAACTATAACTATTTGTCAATATCAACATTTCTCACACAATGGAAAAAAAAAGTTTCATTCACGACATTTCAAGGGATTGGTTTTTTTTAAGTATTATGGTTTTAGTTTTACTAACTAATGCAAAAGTTTTTCAAATGGCCATATTTCTAAATTTATTCAGTTAATCCTTAATACCCTACATACTCTACCAAATACAACTTACCCTGTTAGCAATACTGGTTATGAATGATTTAATGTCAAGTTGTGTCGGGCAGGATTTCTGACAGGGTGCATCGGCACACTTGAGGCACCTCGAAGCCTCTCGAAGGGCTCCTCTTTCACTGAGTGTCGTGGATTTAACGTCAGAGAAGTTATTTTCGAGTGAAGGGCATTCCTGAAACAATCAAATCATTCATTCATAGACCAGGGTCGATAATTTTTAAAACGAAAAAAAGTAATAGTAGGATGAAACCCATTAGAAAAGGAGGAGAATATTATAAAAATGAAAGAAAAATAAATTACGGGAGATCTGAGTTCGGAAAGTGGGAGGGGGTGAGTTTTTGAGGGTAAAAAATGGTTTATCTTGATTTTCGGCAAAATAACAAGTCCTATGGAAAAAAGGTGAATGGCATAGTTGTAGCTAATAAAAAGGTCTTCAAGTTTCGTGTCAAATATTTTTTCACATAACCTCTGAATTTATGTGAAAAATTGAAATAACCAAGTTTTTTTTTGTTTTCTTTTATCTTTGTTTAAAAAAAAACATTTTCTACGAAATTTGTTGAAAACTCACCTTTTTATGTCCCAAATACACTGTAATTTATTTGATTCAGAATATTTATTGTTTCACCTTACTTTGACTCAATATCAAAAAAGCACCCTAAATTTCAATTGAAAATTCTCACGTAAAAAATCGAAAAAAGCTCGAATTCCAATTTTTTTGTATGATTGCTGCAATTTTATTCAGTTAAAAAGTTTACTTATGAAATTCTAATTACACTCATGTCATAGAAAATCCTATAAAATATAAATGTACATGTAAATCGTACTATTGGTTGTTCAAACGTTAAGAACACAATATTTTACTCTTGTTTTTGGCATTGTTTAGACAATGGTGTCATAATAACTCGGAATTTTTATGAGCGGCACAGGAATAATTTTTGAAGTATGATAAGTCAAATTAGTGTGTACCTTTTCCATGAACCCATTCCAACCATCGGATTTCTTGTTTGCAAATTTGGAATAAAACCATGTAAAATCTGCCGCAGAAATTTCATAGTTGTCCGTAACATCTAAAATATCTTCTATCAGATTTATCGGAATTTTTGTTTTCAAAACGTTTGAATTTCACAAATCCAATTTTGCCTATCTCTTCAGAACATGGAATCTGTTTTAATCTAGAGATGGTTTTCTTTGAAGTAACACTAGACGCCGGAATAAGAACCATTATTCCATCCATTGCATGAAAAGTATATTTGCCATCAATCGTGCATGTATTATAGTCCGCATTGTCATAAATGAGGGAGCTCTCCTGAAAATCCCTTTTTCATTTCATTGACAGAAAATTGATATTCTGTTTCGTTGGCAACGATATAATTTGTAAGACAATCAATAAAATTCTTTGTGTTTTCATATGCTGAGCGACCCCTTTTTTCTTTCATTTCTTTTGTTATAAAAAATAGCCATACAAACAGTGTGATAATGAACTTTTACTGCGACTAAATCAGGAACATTTATCAAACGAGCTGATCTTTTTATCGTAGTCATTCAATGTGTTTTGTTAATTATAGTAGTATATTTCAATTTGAAATTTTTCCGTTTGTAAATGTAACTTGGATTCTCACGTTTTTTGAGTGATTAAAGTGAAAAATTCAATAAATAGCTCAAAATTGTTTATAATGATTAAAAACACATTTTCGAATTCTAGTTTTTTCGATTTCTTGCATAATACTAATGTATATTTTTTTACAATATCGGAAAGTAGAGATTTCAACGAATAAAAAGCATATCGAGCATAACGCGGGAATTTTCGATTGAAAATTAGGGTGCTTTTTTGATATTAAGTCAAAATAAGGTGAAAAAATAAATATTCATTCAATTCACAGTGTATATGGAACATAAAAAGGTGAGTTTTTACCAAATTCCGTAGAATTTTTTTTTTGAAAAAGTTAAAAATAAAAAACCAAAAACTTTGTTATTTGCATTTTTTACATAAATTTTGGGATTATATGAAAAAAATTGTAAATACAAAAATTGTAGATCTTTTTATTGCCTACAACTTTGCCATTCAACTTTTTTCCAGAGGACTCAGATCGCCCGTAATTTATTTTTTATTTCATTTTTATCATATTCTCCTCCTTTTCCAATGAGTTTCATCCTACTATTATTTTTTTTCACTTTTTACCATTTTTGAAGCCTTCAGCCCTGGTCTATCATAGCATAATTTTAAAATTAATTTTAACAAATCGTAAACCAGTCATACTTAGAAAATCATAACCTGAACATACATAATGTCAGTTTTATGCAAATCATAAACAAAATAATCAAAAAATGAAATAACGGAGATAAATGATAAAAAAACTTCAAAAAAATAAAAACATACTACTTCAGGACGCCTGGAATGTTAATATCCACGGACGACTTAAGCAGCCACATACATGTGAACCTAGTTCGCCGAACTGGGTTTTACAAGAAATGAGAAGAAAAGATCGCAATGTTCCAAGCAGTGGCTTCGTGAGAAAAAGAAGTGGTCTCACCTCAATCTCTTATATCACCTTAGGGAGAACAGTGCGAAAGATTACACCAATTATGTAACAATGAAATGGGGCGATGAAAGAAATGAGGTCATAGTGCCATAATATGACAACCCTTATCCATTAGAGCGGTTGAGGTGAAACCCGTGAACGGTAACAGATCATCTCAAGATGCTCCACTGAAATATACAAACAAATAAAAATAGGTATTACCGCTAGATAAAAGGAAATATTCAAAATTTTCAATTAATAATTATATAGATGAGCAGCAGCGATCCTTTATATGCAAAAGTACAAACTATTGACTAAAACAGACAGTGAAATGTTATGCGAGCTATGAATCTCTGCAAATATTATCAAGTCAATAATACTTACACTACATTTATTGTCAGCATTTCTCTTCCAGTGAGCTTTGTTCTTCTTTGTGATACTGGAAGGAACAAAATTAGAATGGTCGCTGACCCTTGGATTCAAAGCCAGAATATTCTGAAACCCAAACAAAAATTCAAAATGAAAAAGTGCAAAACAATTATAGTTACTGGAAATTGATTTTGAATACAAATTAATTTATAATGTTGCACTTCAGTTTCGGAGTGTCGGTGAATCGAATCATGCAATATCCATCGAAAATTATATTATGAAACATTACATTTTGGATAATGGATTTCAAAAGAGAATTTCGAAATTCCCGCTTGTTCAATACATGTATCAATTCACGTGTCTGTTTTATCACTCATTTACATGTTTCAGTTTGCTGGCTCCAACAACGCATCCACGGCTCTTTCTGTTCTGAAATTGATAAACGACTTTCAGAGATTTTACTGGCAATATTGTGTCAAAAATCATAATATTATGTCAGTGTCAAAACTTCAAAAACTGTCCCAATGTTTTTGGTTGAGCAGCTATTCCAAAGAGATGTGAAAATAACAGCTGTTAGATTTAGAATGTATGTTTTTATCATTCCCTCTGTATAGAGATTTTCTATTTAGTTTATGTGATGTCTGATAATATTTTTAGTTGAATCAAGTTTGTTAGTAAGAAGATTTTGATGAAAGTTGCCAAATAAATAGAATTTAAAAACGTCAGTAAGAATTTATTTGATGATAAAATTATATCCATCCCATATTTAAAAACAGCATTATCTATAGATAAATAAAATGTGTTTCTTCTTTTCATGTTTTTATTTTAATCCTCAAACTAGGATATGTATGATGAGAATATAATGAGTAATGTTTCAGTTTGATAACACACTAATATGGCCGATACTGTACTTTGGTACTTTGAATCGGTTAGAGTCCTTACAGAACTCATGCTCACGACTGATCAAAAGAATCAGAAGACGAAAATATATATTGCATAATTTGGTAAGGTGTCAGCCACCCTACCGAGGATCACATGAAAACGCGACGTATATTAATAGTAAAAAATTCGTTATTTGAAGTAGTACTAGATCTATTCATCTCATAATGCTTCATGACACAGGTTGATATGTAGTCCCGTCACGTATAGTCTGGGAACTTCTGTCAAAGAACACCGAAAATTATGATCCAGGTTCATTTGATTTGGAATGACCTCTAGCAAATTTTTGAGAAATTTTAAGAGGGGTTCGAAAAAAAATGCAAAAGTTATAAACAATTCAGTAAAAAAGGGGGGTTTAGTTTTTGACAAATATCTCAGAAAATATTAAAGATATCCGAAATTTGAATAGAGATCTTTAAAAAGGAGAAAATTTACTAAAAAAAGTCCCACCTCCCGGAACTCTATCACCAATATTTATAATTTTAATTTAAAGACGAAAATAGCGCTAAAAACGGCGATGCCCGTCCCGCACGCGCTAACCAATACGGACCTTTGAACAATAAAAATTATTTTAATCATCAAACATCATTATTAAGAAAAAAATTCACTTGAATAAACGGAAATACATGGAAAAAAATTTTTTCCCGTGATTATTTTATTAGATATACTTTAATCAACTGATTTTTACAAGTTTTAAATTTACATAAAAACATAATTTTTATAAAAACCTCAAATTTTTTTCACTTTTTGGAGCTTTTCTTGAAAACCTTCTAAAAATATTTCCGTTGGAAAATGAATATTATGATTTTTAAAAACAAAATCGTTTCTTAAATAAATAGCGATGCGTGTCCCGCGCGGTAAATTTCCTCCTCTTTTAGGATCTTTTTTCAAATTTTTGATATCTTCAATATTATCCGAGATATTTGCAAAAAACCAAACCTTTCTTTTTTTTTACTAATTTTGTTAATAATTCTAAAATACAAATCTTGAAATTATAAAACAACAACAAAAATCAATTGGCGCTCCGGGGCGACTTCACTGATTCCAGAGGCGCATTTGCTTTTTCAGCTGCAGGAAAACCCGGAGAAACCTGTAGCAACATCATCTTTTGCAATTCATTCGAACCCCTCTTGAAATTTCTCAAAAAGTTGCTAGAGGTCATTCCGAATCGAATGAGCCCTGGATCATAATTTTCGGTGTCCTTGGACAGAAGTTCCAAAGAAGGATTTCGAGATCCAGACTAGTAAGCAAAAATAATAAACTGTTAACTAGTTAACACCTTCATTTTGGTGTTCTAAAAGTTGTCTCAAAAGTCTTATGAAATCCCGTGTCTGCGCCGGAAGTTATTCAAAGTAAATGGTCACAATAATCAGTTTTTTGCGATTATCTTTTTAGCCAACAACATTTGTTGAAAAATGTAGAACATTAAATTTGCAACGCATTTTGTTTGAAAATTCTTTCATACGCCCGACAGCTTTTGAGATAGAGATCAGAAAACTTGCAGCACTCAGCCATATTCTCTGTAATAGAAAGTTAACCGTGAATCTCAGTGAATAATACCTCATATGAAGTTGTTAAATTGATGCATTTTATTGGTTCGGACTTCCATTGTCTAATATGATATAAATTGATTTGAAATCCCTGAAAGAATCTATGAAAAAATAAAAAGATTAGCTGAAAAATAAAAATTATTGTATTGAGCAAAAGAAACTGAAATTGCAATGAAAAAAAAAACAACACTCAAAAATTTGAACTATTAACACGAGATGTAAATTAAAAATTGTTAACAAGAAGTGAAAATTAACAATTAAAAGATTCCAAGCTAAGTTATTTCACGACGTTTCGATTGTTAGTATTCACAATTGTCTTCGGGTGATAACTGGACTTGGTCCTCCGAGATCATTCGAGTGGTTTCACCTATCCCCTCTTCCCTCTCTCCACTTCGGCGGTTTTAGCTGACCGTTTGGCGGAAGTTAGTCATGTTTCGTTTGAGTATAGGTTTCCATATGTTATGTATCACTACGTTAGTTTGGCAAAATGCGTTTTTGGACAACATTGTATATTCGGCTTCTTTGAATTTTCTCCTAAACCACTGTTCTTCCTTGTAGATGATTTCAGCTTGAGCCCACTTGTTGATAGTAATATAGCTATAGGAGTTCTGGCTCATTCCTTATGGAGATTAACATGGGAAAACGGTCCATTCTGGCGTTTTTTGCACCTCAGGATCAGTTCACACGGAAGGGACAAATGTCCGCACTTCGTCTCCGCCAGACGTACATTCTGTGTGAATATTGGTTTGTTCATTGATAGTACAATAACATATAATTCATTATAACATTAAAAACAACAATTCAAAAACAATTCTCCAAAAGGCTCAGAGGTGCGAAATTGTTTCCTCCTTTTCATAAAAGAAGATGTATGTATCTCCACTCACAAGCGATTTTGGTGAAATTGGTGACGCGTGTGAATCATTGTATTCGTGCCACTTGCCAGTATAAGGATGTCTACAGAATGCTGTATAATGTCTGCTGTAGGTAGACCCAGTGTGATTCGAAAGTGCATATAGATTATAACGACAAGGAGTCACATTGTGTGCTGCATAATTGTTCATATCTAATCCATCTAGACGAAATTCGATGGCAACATTTAACTTGCCTCTAAATCTTTCTGTTGGAGAAAATTTTATAAACTGAATGACTAAAATACGTGGAAACTTATGAATCGATAGAGACTTTGTGCATTTTCTTCTTTCCTTGCAACTTGAACACGTCGATTTTCCATATCCATCCAAAGTTTCCTCTTTTGTGAAGAAAGCCAAGCACTGTGATAAACTTAATGGCCAGTTCCTTGTGGTATGGGGAGTGATAAATCCCAGAAAGGATCGAAGGTTACAGATGAGTGTCCACAATGTGTGATTTTATCGTGGATTTTAATTGACCAACGAAATTATCTACAATCTCAGAGTTATATGTGAATCGGGCTTTAGATTTTCAGAGCCTACTTTTACCGTTATTCAGTCAACCAATCAGCTATTGCGCATACAGAGGCAAATTCAAACCACCAGTAGATGAACAAAGAGCTTCTGCCCTAAAATCCCATGTATTTTCTTTTGGAGCCAAACTTTTTTCAATTTTTGGTTCAAACAGGAATGGGGGAAACATGTGACGTAATCGACGAAGGATGGAATGAGTATCGTAGCGATTCAAGCGTGGAACTCCGCCCTCTGCCTCCTTAGTAATCCGCCTCGCCTCTCGGCCCCCTTAGTACTCCGAATCACCGCTCAGGCCCCCTTGGGACTCCGCCTCACCCCTTGCCCTCCTTGTCACGTTCCATTCACGTGATCCTAATTGAAAAAGTTTATAGTTATGAGAATCGAACCCGGGTCCCGGGTCATCCGCGTGGTACTCGTGGTAGACGTTGTTCTTAGCCTCAACACCAATGTAAGATATTGGATATGATTGCGAATGGTGGGTATTTATAGCGTTTGTTTTGTCGGGAATGAAATTGACTCATTTTATATACTTGACCGCATTTTTTTTATTTCCGTAGAATGTTAGGGAAGTTGTAACGTCATTATCATATTGAAGATAGGAAAATATACTTAGATTTATGAAAGAATTGATATTTCATATAAAGGTGTGTGTGAGAATGAGACACGTGTGACGTAATCGAGGCAAAGAGAGATGGAGATGGTATCGAGGTTATACGCCGTCAATGCCAGTATGGCAGGTTCGGTGTTGCCAGTTGTAAAATAAATCGCTGTTTATTGGGCTATGTAGTGTTGCCGGTTTCAAAATTAAGCATGAAGGGTTAGGAATACGACTCGATAAAAATTGGAAGCGCGAAAGTGATATACAGGGTGTTCCTTAAACAGATGCTAATATTTAAGGAGGTAATTCTCAAACCCATTTTAAGAAAAAAACGTCCTATGGACGTATGTCCTAAACGCCTTAATTTTTGAGATACAGGGTGGCAAAGTTTTCAAAAATAATCAGTTTTTTAATAATAACTGAGATAATTTTGTAGGCATCTTTGGCATATTTGGTACATATGTTCCATGCCTCAAGGCGCATTTTCTGATGTACAATTTTCTTAATTTTCTCTGCCAGTGGCGTACGTACGAGTTTTGAAATGTATATTTTTGGCGAAAAAAATACTACGCCACTGCTTTATCTTGAATTAAAAATTATTTTTAAAATCTCCATACATTTTTGAGCACATTTGATTTGCTGGGTTTTCTTTGTCCGACGCATGGTTTTCGCTCAAAAAATTAAAAATCGCTTTACTTAAGGATAAATTCCTTAAAAATCTGATGCGGTATCGTGCATCGACTGAAAGCAAACTAAGAGATCAGATTTGTTGCAAAATAATTGAGGATCTAAAAGGTATTTGTTTGTTGTCAGATGCACTGTTCTCAATTAAAATTACGTCATAACGCAGCACCGCTTAATAATTTTTGAAAACATAAATTTAGTTATCCTGGAATAAATACGTGTAGCAGAATTTATGTACTGCACCTCTTGGAAATATGGAATTTGTCGATATGTGATTTCTTTTAAAGATTGAAAGCAGAAAAAACAGCGTACCCACCATAGCAATAAAAAATTAATTCTCTGTATGTACAAACGTCAGTAGCTAATATTGATGTTGGTTTAAAGTAAGGTGTTGGTGTTAAAAACTGTCACAGCGCGTTTTGATTGATTTTGAAGTGTTATTGAAGTTATTTTGGTAGTCCGCTGTTTTTCTGAATATCAGTAAATATGGTAAATTATACGAATGCGGAAATGGCGCAAATGCATTACGCATATGGCCTTGCCGATGGTAATGCAACAGAAGCCAGGCGCATTTATCAGGAAAGATATCCTAATCGTGCCTTACCAGATAGCCGAACCTTTTCAAATATTCATCGTCGACTTGAGGAAACTGGTAGTTTCAAGAAAGGGGCTCCGGAAGGTAGACCTCGTGTAGTAAGAACTCCTGAAATTGAGGAAGCGGTGCTGCAAGAAATTGAGGAACATCCTGAGACGAGTACGTGGAAGATCGCTAGAACTCTGGATATTTGTCATCAAATTGTTTGGCGTATTTTGGTTGATTTTTTGTTATACCCATACCATATTTCAAGAGTGCAGGCATTACTCCCCAGAGATTTTCCACAGCGTGGAACTTCAGTCAGTGGTATCTACAAAGTATTGCACTAAATCCACAGTTTGAGACACAAATGTTGTTCACAGACGAAGCAAATTTTTCTCGGAATACCATTCAAAATTTCCATAACAATCATGTGTGGCCTGAAGAAAATCCCCATGCAATAACCGAAACCCATTTCCAACACCTATTTTCGGTTAATGTATGGGCAGGAATTATAGGTGATCATCTAATAGGCCCATTTTTTCTACCCGGACGCCTTGATGGTCGTTCTTATTTACACTTTCTCGAAGAAGACTTACCTGGGTTATTGGAAGATGTGTCATTTGCGTTAAGGAATCGAATATGGTACATGCACGATGACGCCCCTGCTCATTTCAGTGTAATTGTCCGAAACCATTTAAATACAGTTTATCCTAATCGTTGGATAGGTCGCGGAGGACCTCAGCAATGGCCAGCAAGATCCCCCGATCTCAACAGTTTAGATTTTTTTTTATGGGGTCACCTTAAAACTCTTGTGTATAAAACTCCCGTTAATACTTTAGAAGATTTAAGAGAGCGAATAGTTGCCTCGTGTGAAACTATACGAAATACGCCGGGAATATTTGAACGGGTGCGTAATTCCATGCGTAGAAGGGCGGAAGCATGCATACTAAGTGCAGGTGGCCACTTCCAACAATTTTTATAATCAGTTTTGGTATTATTACTAATTAACAAATTTGTGCTATTCGTTTAGACTTACTGTCACAAAATAAAATAAAACTCGTTTTTGTGAAAAATTTATTTTTTTGCAGATTATGTTTTCAAATATTATTAGGGAATTGGTAATGCGTTATGAAGCAATTTCCAGATTCTCATTCATTTTAGAATTGATCTAATTTCTTAATTTGCTTTCTGTCGATTTTTATTTTTTTGAGTGAAAATCATGCGTCGGACAAAGAAATACCAGAAGATCAAATTTTCTCAAAAATAAATGAGGATTTTAAAAATGATTTTATTTTGAAAAGAAAGCATTGGCGTAGTACTTTTTCCCCAAAAATATTCAATGCGAAACCCGTAGGGATGCCACTGTTTGAAAAAATACAAATTTGTGTACATCAGAAAATGCGCCTTGAGGCATGGAACATATGTACCAAATATGCCAAAGATGTCTACAAAATTATCTCAGTTATTATTAAAAAACTGATTACTTTTGAAAACTTTGCCACCCTGTATCTCAAAAGTTAAGGCGTTTAGGACATACGTCCATAGGAAGTTTTTTTCTTAAAATGAATCTAAGAATTACCTCCTTAAATATTAGCATGTGTTTAAGGAACACCCTCTATTGATAATAATGAATCAGATTTAAGAAAAAATATGACAACTCAACATTTCAACCTGCGATCCCTCAATTATACGAAGTGTCTCTAAATACATCATTGAAGGAAAAACCATGGCGTCGAGGTGTACGGGATGCGTCAAAATACATCATTTAAGAAAAAACATGCTGGTTTACCAGAAGTCTAGCATTCCAACATGTCAAAAGGACACCAAATCATATGATTGGTAACCAAGTTAGCATCATCAGGAGAAGGGGGAGATGGCACCAAATGTGTCGAGGAGTTACGTATTGTGGAGTGAAAATTCGAAAATGTAGAAGTATTCGACCGTTTACATGCGTTTCTACCGATTTATGCGCTTTTCGACCGTTTTAGTGCGTTTTCGACCGTTTTGCGTGCGTCTCAACCATTTTGCGTGCGTTTCAACCGTTTTGCGTGCGGTTCGACCGTTTTACGTGCGTTTCAACCGTTTTGCGTGCGTTTATTTTTTACGTACGTTTCATCGTCATTGTAGCCGTTTTCATGTTTCAATACGACAGTCATCTATCACTTAACGCGTTTCGTTAACCAAGTGTGCATCATAAGGAGAAGACTAAAGTCCATGCTTTATCGTATGAAGGCTCATTTTGTGAATTTTCGGACTGCTGAACGGAACCTTGTGGAACACTCAGCTTAACTTCTGTTACAGAGTTGTGTCGGTTAGCCAATCAAAATGGAGGAATCAAATATCGGTCAGTTGATTGTGTTAGATGGAATTGAATAGGAGAATTAGGGTCGAATCTGTTTAGAAAAAATCTGTTTTTTCGTTAACCAGCTGCCGCACCCCTACAAACGACAACTCTCTGGAGTCGAAACTTGTGCAAGCTAAGGATTACCGAGGTCTTACCTTTTAACGTGTGATTCCTAACACGTGATTATTCCTAATAATAATAATAGTGATAAAACATTGAAACTTTGAAAGTGACGTAGTGGTGTGTGAGATGATTTGTTAAAATGAATGAGTTATTACAAAAAATTGCGTAACATGTCAGGAAGGCACTAATCCACATCTTCGTTAATGATAGTTGAATCTCAACGGGCAGCATATCAAATGAAAGGGAAACAAATGCAGAATTCATCGACAGAGAGAAAAGAAAGACGGCGTAATATGTGAAGGGCACTAAGCCACATCTTCGTTAATCATAGTTGAATCTCAACGTGCAGCACATCAAATGAAAGATAAATGAATGCAAAATTCATCGACAGAGAAAAATCAAAGATAGCGTAACATGTCAGAGGGGCACTAAGCCAAAAACTAAAAAAAACCTAAATCGATAAAAGAGTTCACCAAATTGATGGCTACCCTCCAACACAAAGAAAAATATGTGATTCATTATCGCGCCCTCAAAAAAAGCCATTGCTAATGGTCTTATCATCACAAAAATTCATAGAGTACTTCAATTCAACCAATTACCATGATTTAAGTCCTATATAGATTTGAAAACTGAATTGCGAAAAAGGGATAACAATAAGTTTGAGAAAAACGTTTTCAAACTAATGAATAATGCAGTATTCGGAAAAACGATGGAAGACATTAGAAAAAGAGTCAACATTAAACTCACCACCAAATAGGCTGGTCACTACGAAGCTGAGGCCTATATTTCCAAGCCAGAATTCAAAAATTGCATGATATTCAATGATAATTTAGTGGCAGTCGAACTGAGCAAACTGCAAGTTTATCTAATTAAACCGATACAAGTAGGACAAGCTATCTTAGACTTGGCAAAGACTACCATATACGATTTTCATTATGGCTATACGCGCCATCGATTCAGAGATAATTGTGTAATTCTTTACACCGATACAGATACCCTGATTTATGAAATATGCAATCAGGATCCTTATCGCAGTTCCGATGACTGAATATGTAGACGTTAGGAAATTATATACAACTAGGGTATTGGTAACGGAGGATAGTGTCAATAAGAAGCGTCAGAGTTGGTAAATGATGGCTATGACGAGAAAGAAATGAATCAAATGATCTCATGCTTGGGGGTTACCAAGAAGGCAAAGGGTGTCAAATCTTCTGTGGTGAAGAATAAAATTACTTTCGATAATTATGTGAATTGCTTAGAGAATTGGAAGAATGTGAGTGTCACCCAAAATTTGATTCGATCCGATAAACATCAAGTACATTCCATCGCCCAATACAAGATGGCTCTCAGCCCTGAAGATGATAAACGTAATATATCCAGATTCACACGATACGCTACCTTGGGGTCACTATTCTATCTCTCAAACGTCAAATGCTATCCATGGATATTGATGATTATTAAAAGATATATATTTTAGTATTTCATCACTCAATGTTCAACTAACTACTCCATATTATTGATAGATTTTAGGTTTAGAGATTCAAAAAACTTTGATAGCAGCAGAATGTCTCGATACTCGAAAAATGTAATTGTGAACATATCAATGGAATGATCAGATATCAATAAATATTTCCTGGTATATTGTTTTTGAATTTACGAATGATTCCTTCCTACATTAGAAACTTCCAAATCTTTTCAGATTCTACTCACCCCTCACTCATAACTAACATGATGCTAATTACAGTCTACAAGCAATTTTTATCTATTCGAAAGGTAAAAGTTTGCTCCTTCATGTGGTGGCGCTGTTTCGAATCATTATGGTTTAACCAAAGTGAACTGATTTTCTATTTTTCTCAATATCCTTAGTGAAAAAATCTCGGTTCTTTACACGTTTCAGCGCGTTATATTTTTATGAAAATTTTTATGTGATTTCCACTTCATAGAATAATACGCCATTTTTTTATTATATTGACATTACCTACCCTAATCACTGAATTGGATGTGTAGGACTTCAAAATTAGCCAGCTCGTAGTCCTGATATGAATCCTCTAGATTTTGTATTTATAGGATCATTTGAAGACTCTAGTTTATGAAACTCCTGCACTAGATGTGAATGAATTGAGGAACCGAATAATGGACAGATGCAATGTCATAAGGAAATGGTATTTTTGAACGTGTCAGATAACACAGGTCGGCGATGAAAAAATTGTAGGACATTGTGACAAGTGATTTTAACAGTATTTTGTGTGCAGATTACGGAAAAAATAGTAAAAATATTTTATCGCCTATAGATAAGTCACAAATTTCACCTAAAATTTCTTATTAAATGGATTTTTAGGTTCGGTGTGGCTGTTTGCTCTGTTCCTCATAGACCTGACTTGCCTATTCCTTCACCTCCGGATACCTTGGACAACATTTTAGACGATTTAGACGCAAAAACACATAGTAGGAGTAGCGACAGTGATGACAGCTACGCTCCAGGTACCACAATGACCCTGAACTTTTCTCTCAATCAGACTTGAACGATTTAGTACGAGATCTGGGCCTCCCAAAAGACTCAGCCGAAGTTTTATGGTCTAGACTTAAAGAAAGACATATGTTAGCCTCCGGTGTTTCATTTTCATGCTACCGATTTAGAGAAAGGGAATTTATTCTTTTTTTTCACACAAGAGGGTGACCTAGTTTTCTGCAACAATATACCCGGCGTCATGGAAATGTTCAAGTGAAATGGAGACTTTTCATCGATTCATCAAAAAGAAGTTTGAAACCTATACTTCTTCACAATGTGAACCAATATGTTTCTGTGACTGTTGGACACTCAGTCCATTCGAAAGAATGCTCCAAAAATCTTGAATTTGTTCTTAATAAGCTCAGCTATTCTGATCATGAGTGGGCCATTTGTTACTAGATCAACAAAGTGGTTACACTAAGTTTCCATGTTTCCTATGTGAATGGGATAGCCGTGACAGGAAACAACAACAACACTATGTCATGCAGGTGTGGCAAATAAGAAAGGGTCTTATTTCTGGAGTTGGAAATGTCGAAAAACAAAGTTTAGTGGATCCTAAAAAAATCTTATTTCCACCACTCCATATCAAATTAGGGCTAATGAAACAGTTTGTGAAAGCATTAGACAAAGAAGGAGATTGTTTCAAGTATCTTTCTGAGAAGTTTCCTGGTCTATCCGATGCTCAACAAAAAGAAGGAGTCTTCGTTGGGCCTGACATAAGAAGGCTTTCAAAAGATAAAAGCTTTGTCATTAAAATGGAAATGAAAGAAAAAAATTCCTGGAATTTATTTAAATTTATAGCAGGCTTTCTTGGATACAAAAAGACCCAAACTACAAAACTCTGGTTGCTGAATTGATACAAAACTGCAAAATGTTGGGCTGCAACATGAGTGTCAAAGTCTATTTCCTTCACTCACATCTGGACTACTTTCCCAAAAATCTAGGGGCTGTAAGTGAGGAACGAGGAGAACGGTTCCTTCAAAACATAGAAAAAATGGAATGCAGATACCATGGTCGGTGGAATGTTAACATGATGGCAGACTAAAAAGGGAAAATTACCAAGAACATTTTTTCAAAGACTTATAATTACTTTGCAAACACTTGTGTATCATGCTTAGTTTAGCTATGTAGCATTGTTGTTTTTGCTTATACTTTATGTCAAAATAATAAAAATAAATCCATAATTACTCGTTTTTTGTACTTTTTCAATTATTTCATCTTTATTAAATAGGCAAACCTTACGTGATAGATAAAAAAAATGTCATTTTTGAAATCAGCGCAAAAAACTACATGAAGATCAATTTACGAAATTTTTTTTAAAATTTTTTGCTGACTTGTGTAATCAATGACAGATCGATCGCAGTCGTGTATATTATCGGACATTTCGCACATTAATTTCAGGCTAGAAATAGTTTATTATTTACTTTTGGTCTTCACCTCACCATCAACTACACACAACTTCACGCCAACCTAGCCAGTTCAGTTGTGACAGTGTGATAATGAAAACGTGTCTTGTGAATTTGAATCCCTCACCTCCAAAACTTCAAGACCCCTTCTGGTTTGATTATGATTAAAACTGCTGCTATTGAATTTCACTTATGGTTGTTGGTAACCTAACAACATTGAATTTCAAGTTTTTTTAATGTTTTTTCTTTGTATTTGAAATTCTCCCTTCGTTATTCCACATTAGACGCTCGATATTATATTTTTCACAATTAGCAAATGAAATCATTTAAAATGAGTACCCACTTCGGCCTGTTGCAGCCATTATAACTGAAATAGGTAATGAGGTCCTTTTGGCTTCGGAAAGTTATTAATTATGTTTCTTTACATCCAAACGAATTCATTGATGCCAAAATCATTGAAATCGGACGACCAGAAGTGGAAATCATAATATATATATATATATATATATATATATATATATCACTAAAATATATCGTATGTTTTAGTAAACGATGATTTTTCCATTACCGGATATATATATATATATATATATATATATATATATATATATATATATATATATATATATATATATATATATATCACTAAAATATATCGTATGTTTTAGTAAACGATGATTTTTCCATTACCGGATGTGTTTATTTTTGCATGAAACGTAAAGATATGTCAGAGGTTTCTTTATCATTTTCAACATTCATGCCCCTTCCATGTGCTTTACATCATAATCTGTATGCGAAGATGTGAACTAGTGCCCTTTTGACATGACGTTATCTTTGAGTTCCCTGTATGAATTCGATTCTCCTTCTAGCATTTGACGTGATGCACGTTGAGATCCAAACATTATCAACGATGATGCGGCTTAGTGCCTCGTTGGCACTGTCTTTGTTTTTTCTTTGTCGATGAACTATACATAAATTTCCCTTTCACTTGACGTGTTGTGCGTGACGATCTGATCATCATTAGCGAATGTACAGTGCCCCTCTGACATTTTGCGGCCATCTTTGTTTTTTTTTGTCAATGAATTCTGCTTTCATTTCCCTTTCATTTGATGTGCTACACGCGATGATGTGACTGTTATCAACGAAGATACAAACAACTCAGTGCCCTATTGACATCATCTTCGTTTCTTTTCTGTCGACGAATTCTACATTTCTTTCTCTTTCATTTGACGTGCTGCACATTGAAATTCAACTATCATTAACGAAGATGTGGCTCATTGCCCTTCTGACATGTTACGCCATCTTTGTTTTTCTCTGTCAATGAATTTTGCATTCATTTCCCTTTCATTTGATATGCTGCACGTTGAGATTCAACTATCATTAAGGAAGATATAACTTAGTGACCTTCTTACATATTACGCCGTCTTTGTTTTTTCTCTGTCGATGAATTCTGCATTCGTTTCCCTTTCATTCGATATGCTGCACGTTGAAATTCAACTATCATTAACGAAGATGTAGCTTAGTGCCATCCTGACATGTTGCGCCATTTTTTTAATAACTCATTCATTTTAACAAATCATCACACACGCCACCACCTCCCACGCTGACTACGTCACTTTCAAAGTTTTAATGTTTTATCACTATTATTATTATTTGACCCTAATTCTCCAATTCAATTTTATCTAACACATTCAACCGACCGATATTTGATTTCTTCATTCCGATTGGCTAACCGACACAACTCTGTAACAGAAGTTAGGCTGAGTTGATTGTTCCACAAGGTTCCGTTCAGGAGTCTGAAAATTCACGAAATGAGCCTTCATACGATAAAGCATGGACTTTAGTCATCTCCTTATGATGCACATTTGGTTAGCGAAACGCGTTAAGCTATAGATGACTGTCGTATTGAATCATATACGCACACAAAACGGTCGAAACGCACGTAAAACGGTCGAACGGCACGCAAAACGGTAGAAACGCATGTAAACAGTCGAATACTTCGCTTTCCACATTTTCGAATTTTCACTCCACAATACGTAACTCCTCGACACCTTTGGTGCCATCTCCTGATGATGCTAACTTGATTAACAAACATACGACTTGGTGTTCTTCTGACATGTTGGAATGCTAGACTTCTGATAAACCAACATGTTTTTTCTTAAATGATGTATTTTGACGCACCACGTACACTTCGACACCATGTTTTTCATCAATGATGTATTTTGAGACACTCCATATACATTGAGGGATCGCAGGTTGAATTGTTGAGTTGTTATATTTTTTCTCAAATCTGATTCATTATTATTAATATATCACTTTCGCGCTTCCAATTTTTATCGAGTCGTATTCCTAACCCTTCATGCTTAATTTTGAAACCGGCAAAACTACATTGCCCAATAAACAACGATTTATTCTACAACCGGCAACACCGAACCTGCCATGCGGGCATAACCTGGTATAACCTCGATACCATCTCCATCTCTCTTTCTCTCGATTACGTCACACGTGTCTGTCACTCTTACACACACCTTCATATGAAATATCAATTCTTTCCCAAATCTAAGTATATTTTACTATCTTCTACATGATAATAACGTTACAACTTCCCTAACATTCTACGGAAATCAAAAAATGCGGTCAAGTATATAAAATGAGTCAATTTCAGTCCCGACAAAACAAACGCTATAAATACCCACCATTCGCAATCATTTCCAATATCTTACATTGGTGTCTATAAACTTTTTTAATTAGGATTACGTAACTGGAACGTGACAAGGAGGCCGAGAGGTGAGGCGGAGTCCCAAGGGGGCCTGAGCGATGATTCGAAGTACCAAGGGGGCCGAGGGCGCTTCAATCGCTACGATACTCATTCATCCTGCGTCGATTACGTCACACGTTTTCCCCACTCCTATTCGAACCATAAATTGAAAAAAGTTTAGCTCCATAAGAAAATACATGGGATTTTGGGACAGAAGCTCTTTGTTCATCTACTGGTGGTTTGAATTTCCCGCTGTATGCGCGATTGCTGATAGGTCGACTGAATGACGGTAAAAGTGGGCTCTGAAAATCTAAAGCCCCACACAGAATGAACATCTGGCAGAGACAAAGCGCGGACCTCTGTCTCTTCCGTGTGAACTGAGCCTGAGTTCCAAAAAACGCCAGAATGGACCTTAGCCGTTTTCCCGTGTCAATCTCCATAAGGAATGAGTCAGAACTCCTATAGCTGTATTACTTGTTGATGACTCCAAACGTACTCTGCTATTCCTGATTTGCTGGTTCTTATGTTATACTTGAACAATTTTTTTATCCTTTCCGACAATCCTCTGATGTAGGGAAATACAAGTACTGGTTGTGGCGGCTTCTCTTCCTTGTGAGGCTCTTGATGTCGTCTAGCCATAGTCTGGAGTACTTCGAAGTAACCATTCCGTTGAAAGTCATTCTTGATGATGCCTAGAGGTGGAAAAAATTTGGCTAGAAGACAGCAAGAGCCTCACAAGGAAGAGAAACCGCCACAACCAGTACTTGTACTTTCTTACGTCAGAGTATTGTCGGAAAGAATAAGAAAAAGTGGGTTCAAGTGTAACATCAGAACCTGCTTCAGATCTAGGAACACTATCCGTAGCAGCCTCATGGAAACCAGGCCACCCAACGCGTACTGCGATTCCAAGTATTGCATTTACCGGATACCCTGTGAGTGCGGAGAATCATACATTGGTGAAATTAAGAGGCCATTAAAAGTCCGCATTGCCGAGCACAAGAAACACACACAGCGAACAGAAACCAACAAGTCAGGATAGCAGAGCATGTTTGGACTCATCAACATAACACCAAGTGGTCTCAAGCTGAAATCATCCACAAGGTGGAACACTGGTTTAGAGAAAATTCAAAGAAGCCTAATATATTTGTTTGAAGGTGGTTGACAATGTTTCGTGGTGTATTTCATCAATTCGGACTTCAATTCTCTAATTTAATATAAACTAATTTGAAATCCCTGAAAGAATCTGTAAAAAATTGAAAAGATCAACCGAAAAATAATAATTTTATCGAATAAAAAACTGAAATTACACAGAAATAACATACAAGCAACAACCAATAAAATAAAATTTGAAATATTAATACAAGCTGAAAATTAAAAAAAAATAAATATCATCAACAAGAAATGAAAATTAAAAATTAAAAGATTTCAAACCAAGTAGTTATGTCACGACGTTTCGGTTGTTAGTATCCACAATCGTCTTCGACAGTTATCAATTTTTTTTATTTATTTTGGTTGTTGCTTATATGTTACTTCTTTGTAATTTCAGTTTTTTGTTCAATAAAATTGTTATTTTTCGGTTAAACTCTTTAGCTTTTTACAGATTCTTTCTGGGATTTCAAATCAATTCATACTAAATTAGACAATGGAAGTCCGAACTGATGAAATAAGCCAAATATATGTTGTCCAACAATGCAACAAACTAGCGTAGTGATACGCAACATATGGAAACCTATAATCAAGCAGAATACGACCAACTCCCGTCAAACAGTCTGCTCCCGCTGCTAAAACCGATGAAGCGGGAAGAGGAGGTAAGTGAAAGAACTGGAATGATCCATAAATAGTCATCTCTCGAAGGAATAAGTCCAGTTATCACCGACGAAACGTCGTGAAGTGGCTTTGCTTGGAATCTTTCAATTGTTAATTTTCATTTCTTGTTAACAATTTTTAATTTTTATCTAGTGTTAATAGTTCAATTTTTTTATTTTTTATTGTTTCTTGTATTTTATTTCATTGTAATTTCTTTTTTTTTGCTTGATATAATTTTTATTTTTCAGCTAATCTTTTTAATTTTTTATAGATTCTTTCTGAGATTTCAAAACAATTTATATTATATTAGACAATGGAAGTCCGGACCAATGGAATGCACCAAGAAACATTGTCAACCACCTTCAAACAAATTGTTGAATTGATAAGGTTTTACCAGTTCAGTTGTTAAAGCAATCAGTCAAAATTAACGATTGTAAAATCTCAGTAGATCAATTGTTACTCTTCCAGAGGATAACTGTAACCGAATATTTTGAAAGTAACCTCGTAGGATACCTTCAATGTGAATTAATTCCGACATCATTATTTGATACTAATGACATGAGAAAAACCACGAAAGCCACATTATATGATAACATGACACCTGTTAATATCGAACTTTGTGAAAATAATGTGACCTATCTCATAGATGGTAGATTGCTTCTGCATTGCGTCGTATGGAGTAAAGGCAATGCTTTTTCAGTAGTTCTAGATGAATACGTTAAGTATTTACAAATATATTATGGTACGAAAACTGCTGTTTTATTTGACAGATACTTAGACTACACTAAAACATAAAAGCAATGGAATCAAATCAATCCAATAAAAAAAACTTGATTTCTATTAAGGACAAAATACAAGCAACACAGGACAATCCTTAAGGCGCTCCCAGAGCGGTGCCTGTGCGAAAGTAGCGATTCACATTGGATTTGAATCGCTGGAGAAAAAATCATTTTGTAAAAACGTTCTCAGGAAGTTTATTCTACATAAACGCAGTTCTCCAGATGAAAGAGTTCTCAAAGAGTGAAGTTCGAGGTGTACAGAGTTGAACCTCAAAACGATGAGCAACCACAGTCCGTCGCGTATTTCTGATATGCACCGCTCTTGGTGGAAGTATTAACAGAAGAGAGACAAATCTCCAACCTTCTTTCGATGTTCCGGGTTATCAAGGTCGCACGTCATGTTCACGTCTCCAATCAGGCGGATGGCTCTTTTCTGGATAGAATCCAGCAACCTTAGGGTATGTTTAGAGGCAGAGCTCTATACATGATAACAATACTCCAAAGTAGGTCTGATCTGAGCTTTATAAAGCATCAAAAGTTGCTGAGGTGTGTATAGTTTTCTGGTTCGGAACAGTGTTCCAAGCTTTTGAGCAATTTCAGCGACATGATTGTGCCAAGACATATTGGTGTAACCCCAACAAACTTTTCGAAGCAAAAAGCGGAATTGTCACACCTGACATTATTATATCCGATTCGGAGACATTTATCTTCTTGGAGAAAACCGATGCGTGGGTTTTTGAAGCATTGAATTGAATCTGGTTACTTTCACCCCAATTCGAAATCACTTCTAGATCCTCATTAAGACATGCAACCCACTGCTGCCGGGGAAGATGTGCCTCCGTAGCCGATGTCCTGGAATCCAAATGAAATGACGAACTGCTGTCGTCAGCAAAGCAATATATTGGATTCTTTGTTTTTTCCAATATATCGTTGATATATTGGGGGCAATATGGATCCCTGGGTAACACCAGCGTTGTTGGTGAAAGTATTCGAGAGATATCCATCGACGGCCACTTGCAGGGAACGCTCTTTCAGGAAGCTAAAGAGCCATACACAGAAATGATCCGACAAGCCATAGCATCGAAGTTTGGCCAGCAAATCCTCATGCCACACACGATCAAAGGCCTTAGAAATATCAAGCATGAGAGCTCTTGATTCTCCATGTTTCTTGACTGCGTTATTTCAAATAGGGGTGACATACGATAGAAGGTCGCCTGTTGATCTTTGAATCCGAAAGTCTTATTGATGATCGCTCAAGATGTTGAAGCGTTGCAAATATTTGATAGCATATAAATATATAGTTATTTGGAAGATTTTTCTTGCCTTTTTTGGGAATAGGCTGAACGCGAGCATACTTCCAACAAGAAGGAAAAACCCCTTTTTCGTAAGACAGGTCAAAAGACTGCAAAATACTGGTGGAAGTTCATTTGCGCACTTTTTAAGTACGATGACGGGCACTTCATCAGGGCCAGACGCCTTGTTGATATTGAGCTGTTTCAAAATTCTCCTGACTAGACGCTGTCGAAAAGTGATTTCTGGCATTGTGGATTCTAGTGTGGGAGTAGAATATAGAATAGACTAATCGGAAAGTTAGATAGTGTAAATATTATAACAAGACAAGCAGGAGATGATGCTATCGAAGAATACAAAGTATAGTAATTGAAAAGTCAGACAGTCTAAATATCGTAACAAAACAAGCAACAATCCAAACAAGGAAGGATTTCCGTCATCATTGGAGAAGACATAGAATTGCTCGTTATTTCATTTGGACGCACTCAACTACTTCAAGAAGATATTTTTGAAAATTAAAAGTGACAATTTCAAAGCAAGAAATTAAACGTTTGTTTGAAGGTGATTGACAATGTTTCGTGATGAATTTCACTAGTTCGGACTTCCATTGTCTACTATATAAAATGATTTGAAATCCCTGAAACAAGTAAAAAAGAATAATTAAAAAAGAATAGTTGAAAATAACAATTATATTAAGCAACAATAAATCTGAAATGAAATGATAGTGAAGTAACCTACAAGTAAAAATATAATAATTGAATATATAAAAAAATTAAAGGAATGCAAAAAGAAAATAATAAAAAATAAAAAAGTGTAGAGATTCCAAGTCACGTTAGTTCACGACGTTTCGATTGTTGGTATCTACAATCGTCTTCGGGTGATGACTGGACTGATTCCTCCGAGAGATGACTATTTTATAGGTCATTGAAATACTTTCACTTTCTCTACTTTCCATTTTCCGCTTCACTGATTCCGTGAGAGATGACCGATTTGGCGGGAGTTGGTCATTTTCCGTTTGATGATGGGTTTCCAAATGTTTCGTATATCTACGCTGGCCTGGCTGAATACGTTGTTGGACAACATGTATGCGGCTTCCTTAAATTTTCTCCTGAACCAATGTTCCTCTCTGTGCAAGATCTCAGCTTGGGACCACTCGATGTTGTGTTGATGGGTCCAAACATGGTCTGCTATTCCTGATTTGCTGGTTTCTCCTCGCTGTGTGTGCTTCTTGTGCTCGGCAATGCGAACATTCAATGCCCTCTTAGTTTCACCAATGTAGGATTTTCCGCACTCACAGGGTATCCGGTAAATGCAATTCTTGGAATCGCAGTCCGCGTTTGGGGGCCTGGTTTTCGTGAGGCTGCTACGGATAGTGTTACCGGATCTGAAACAGGTTCTAATGTTGTACTTGGAACCAATTTTCCTTATCCTCTCCAATAATCCTCTGATGTAGGGAAGTGCAAGCACTGGTTGTGACGGCTTCTCTTCCTTGCGAGGCTCCTGCTGTCTTTTAGCCAAAGTCTTTTCTACCATCGCTTTGGAGTATCCATTCCGCTGAAGATCGTTTTTGATGATGTCTAGTTCCTTCTCGAGACCTTCCTTTGTATTACAGAGCCCAAAAGCACGGTCTAATAGAGTCTTGATGATTCCTCTTTTTGTCGATTGATAGTGGTTGGATTCGTGGTTCAGATACTGTCCCGTTTGAGTGGGTTTTCGGTATACAGATGTTTCCCACTTAGTGTCGGTCCTCTTCACCAAAACGTCTAAGAATGGCAATTCATTGTGGATTTCCTTCTCCATTGTGAAAGTGATGGAAGGTCTCACGCTGTTGATGTGTTTCAGAAAGGCGTCTAGTTCAGTACTCCCATGGTTCCATATTATGAAGGTGTCGTCAACATATCTCAACCAGACTCGAGGTTTCTTGTGGGCTTCTTCGATGGCCAGAGTTTCAAACCACTCCATATATATGGTGACTGGTGAAAGTGACTGGTGAAAGTGGCGATCGGAGGAATCATTCGGAGGAATCAGTCCAGTCATCACCCGAAGACGATTGTAGATACCAACAATCGAAACGTCGTGAACTAACGTGACTTGGAATCTCTACACTTTTTTATTTTTTATTATTTTCTTTTTGCATTCCTTTAATTTTTTTATTTATTCAATTATTATATTTTTACTTGTAGGTTACTTCACTATCATTTCATTTCAGATTTATTGTTGCTTAATATAATTGTTATTTTCAACTATTTTTTTTTAATTATTCTTTTTACTTGTTTCAGGGATTTCAAATCATTTTATATAGTAGACAATGGAAGTCCGAACTAGTGAAATTCATCAAGAAATTAAAGTTGAGTCAAACCTTCAATTTTACTTAAAACAAAAATCAAACACAATATACAAAATTTTATGTATGGATTGTTTCGAAATATATAGGACAGTCTTATCAGTCGCATAACTTCACACAAAAGCAACTGCAGATGAACCATTAATTCTTGCGCATTCAATTAACACGTCAATACGGACACACCAAACTCTTAGATAGGGAAACAAACTTAACTAAAATTACATTTTTAGAAATGACCCACATCAATAATGAAGAACATCGCATGAACAAGAAAACAGATCTCAACAATTTGAGCAAAATTTATACATTTCTACTTAAATACTAGAAATATAATAGAAAATCACCCAGTATTCAGAAATTTGCCACATGACACTCTGTCAAAATCTGACATATTTAAAAAAATGTATGTTTCTTATGAGAGTTTCTATTCGTTTTCTTCCAGTTTCTTTATTATTCTCTCGTTAGTATGTGTTCCATATTTATATCTTTATGAAAAAGTATATTGTAATCTTATATTGTAAACTTGTATTGTGTATTGTCTTATACTGTAATCTTATATTCAAATACTTTCTTATCATCTTAGTCTAACCTGTATAGAACAGCGATCTTGCAATATTTGGAGTTTTTCAGGTAAATTTACCTACTTTCGGGACCCATCATCATTATACCATTATAATGCTATTTTAATATCATATAACTGAGTCTTTCTGACTCCATGCAATTATTGATTACTTACACATTACTTTATTTGCTTTGAAGGTGTCTACCGTAAAACGACAATGAAAAATTGATATTATGAAATCTTAGATATCCTTAGTGGTGGGTTTCGCGGTATAAGGTATTGGCTAAATTATTAAAATAAAACCAATCAGACCATTGAGTTATTAAACCCAAATCAAATAAAGGGAAGAGAGTCAGAATATTACTACACTACCTACACTACACAATGGGATTAAACCAGGAAGTTTATTGCAGTGGATAAGCCAATACCATTTCGTGTGAAACATTCCATAGGATCATTTTTTCTGGTTAACTTTAGCTCTCCTTCACTTCAACGTTTCGGATCAAATGAATGATTTTTTCGCAAATACAAAGCAAATACAAGCAAAAAGTTCTCAAAAATTTATTTGTTTCAACTTAATGTTAATATCATCTTTGCTGAAATCACAGAATATATAGAAGTATATAAGAGTATCAGAATGTATAATATGCTGATCTAACAATATTTTGAAAATGTTTCCCAATGAATGCATTTTTCACTACAAAATTCTCATTTTCAACCAACATAAATTAGGAATTAACATGAGATGCCAAATATAGTTGAACATCCCCTTTTTTTCAAACAAAGATGATAACATTTTCAAAATATTTAAATTATAGATATTTGATATAATCTTTCATTGAAATTTAACCACAATAAGGAAAATGGTAGTATTCAAAATCATTCTTTCAGTCAACGAAATTATAATACCACTCTCCTGAATTCATAATTTTTGAAAATATAACATAACCCCTCAATATATATAGCTCACAATGTTTTGGAATCTTCCTATGAAACCAGTCAGGTTTTCGTAGTAAACATTCTTGTGAAACAGCCTTTACAACTGACAGTTACTAGTTGGAACCAATTGATGGATAAAGGAAAGTATATCGTGGCAGTGTTCATTGATCTGAAACGAGCATTTGAAACAATAGATAGAGGTATTTAGTGCAGAAATTAAAAACATATGGAATTAAATCAACTGCTTTGAAATGGTTGGAAAGCTGACTGAATAATAGAAAACAGATTGTGAAAATAAATAACCAGTTTTCTACTAAAAGACAGATAAATATAAGTGTCCCACAAGGTAGTGTAATTGGACCACTACTATTTGTACTATACATCTCTCTGTTCTGTTTAAAATCTGTTTTTTCCGTTAAACAGTTGTCGCACCCCTACGAACGACAACCTCAGAAGTCGAAACTTGTGCGAGCTAAAGACTAACGAGGTCTCACCTTTTAACGTGTGATCCCTAACACGGGTTGGGTGATAGCAAGTGAAAATCGATCGTTCAGCCTGGGGTTTGAACCAACGACCAACACGGCGATCGATTTGAATGTCTAAACAGAGCACCCACGTCAAACCGACCGGCTACTGACCGACCATGAATGACATCAACTGCTCTGTTAATTGTGAATTTATTAACCTTTATGCAGATGATACTCTGTTGGCAGTTAGTGGTGATTGTGTGGATACTTCTGTTCAAAAAATGAATAATGAATCAATTTAACTTTGAAAAATTCTTGAAGAGGAATAAGTTGAAACTTAATGTACAAAAAACAAAAGCTATGATCATTTCTCATAAACAATAGAACAAAAAATATAGATAAAAATAAAATAACTTTAATTATAGAAATTAACATTGGGATTGTATTGGATGAAAATGTATCAATCCAAAAAAAAAAATTCTAAAATAACCTGTTTCTTCTCAAAAATAACTGCTCAAATATCTATGAAACCAAGATTGACAGTTTTTAATAGAATCATCAAACTGCATTTTGATTATTGTTCTACAATACTATTTCTATTAGACAATAACAGTAAAGTTTCTAAAAAACTAATCAATGCAGTGTATTGTATGATTTTCACTATAAAGGTTTTTTACAAAAACCGCGACACATGTTTCGGTATACAATAGCTTCCTCAAGCCTGAGGAATATTGTAATAAGAAATGAAGTACCTACTTCAAAACGTAAGTGGAGCCAAAAGTTTAGGTAAACTGTTGGACTCCAATTTAAAATTCGCAAATACATAAATCAGCTTATTCAACGTGTATACTTCACTCTTAAACTATATATGGCAATAGATATTTACTCCCTATTCAAATAAAGTCAAATTTGTGTGACTCAGTTATAAACTGAACTTCGCCTTTTGCTTTGGGCCAAATTCACATTATATATGTATTCTTTACATTCTATTAATGCAAGTAATTATTATTATTATCATTATTATCATATATGTGAAAATATTCTGCTCAACTAGAAATCCAGTCAAATTAAAGCGTTCCTTATGAGATCATGCACTGCATAAAAATCGTTCAGGCAGTGAAGGTTTTTAAAAATGTCAAGCATGAATTACTCATAATTGAAAAAAAACTCATTGAACAAATCAAATTGTCGAGTTGAATATGTTCAATAGTATCAAATTTCTCTGCCAGTGTTTTCTGCGAACAATAGAATGTATAATCTTAAATGTAGTTCGAGTCTCTAGTGATTGGGTGGGCTAAGAATCACGTTAGTTGCAAGAAATTATGCAAACCCAATTGAGATACATTTTTATTCTGAAAAGTGAACAATTTCCGTGTTAGGAATCACACGTTAAAAAGTATGACCTCGTTAATCCTTAGCTCGCACAAGTTTCCACTTCTGAGGGTTGTCGTTCGTAGGAGTACGACAGCGGGTTAACGGAAAAACAGATGTCAAACAGATAAACCAAAAAATACTGATAACTAATCATTCAATTCCATTACAATTACAACATAGTTTCGAACATTGTGGTTGAATTATCTGATGTTTATTATTAGCGTCCTTGTGCTGAAACTCTCATAATATTGATGGAAAACATAGAAAAACCAACAGAATTGTGTAGAACTACACTATCGGTTGTAGGTACATGAAACATGTCTAACAATTACCCAAATCCAAAATTTAAAATTCATCTATTTCAAGTACCTAAGTGTATCGATTCTCTTAGTAACATTATCTGAAATTAAGATCATTCAATATATAAAGGGAATGAATACATAGAGGAATTGTAAGTATATTCAACTGTCATGGGATATTTATCAAAAAAATATTTCATTGATTTCAATCGGTTTTCCTGAAAATGTGTTTTGTAGGCTGTCCAATATTTTGATAACATCCCATTTATTGTTTTCAATAATTTGTATGACTGTTACTGTGTTACTCATTCACAAACTCATTTCAATGTTCTGTTATATTTATAAGCGAAACTAGTAGAGTAGATATATTTTTATGAATATTTTTCGCGTATATATCACGTATAGGTTATATTGAAGATTTTTTTTAACAAACGAACAAATGATATTTGACGAAGTATACTTTTGTTGTTTGTTGTTTCTCCAACTAAGTTGGTATCATAAGGAAATCAAAATTGATCATCTTTTGATGACGTCAACAACGTTTTACTAACGGTTTTTGAAACGCGAATCAGTACTGGAATGTTTGGGAAATGTTCTGTTGATTAACAAGTATTATGTACCTACCAATAGATACCTACAAGTACCTAAGAACGATTTTGGCATTGTCTATAGATATCTCCGCAAATATCGATAATTTCAAAAATTAACAACACTAGTCTGATTTACAAATATTACCGGAGTTTTAATGCAACACCAAACCGTTATATCAACACCTCGACACGGGTTTCGATCACCAAGTGATCATCTTCAAGAAGAAGTTAAATCTTCCCCAGTAATATTCATTACTACACCAAAGGTTCCAAACAGTGCATCAAAAGTAATTTATTCACGTTCATAGGTTCTATAAAATTTGTGAATGACCTTGCTGAACATGCTCTACCATCGAGAAAAAATTATTAGGAATCGACAATTTGTGATTGATTTTTTATAAAATGCCGTTTTCCAAAATCTCTGAACCGGCTTAAAATTTCCACAAAACACATTTCATCAAAATGAACGATGTCAAAAAATATTTCATCGCCGTTTTTTAAATTCTCGGTTCACTTTATCAATGGCTCTCTATACGTTATTTACAGAAACGCCATTCTTTTATTTTTAATGAACATTCTTGAATTTTAACAGCCCTGGTTTCGCCTATTTTTCGAGACGATAAGACAAGATTTGACTTTCCCATCAAACATGAATATTCAGAGCAGATCCGTCTAGGAGGTTCGGAGAAAATGAAACCAATTTTGTCGATTCTGTCGTCCGTCCGTATGTGTGTCTGAATATATGTCTATCTGTCCATCTGTCTGTCTGTCTATCCGTCCGGCTGTGTGTCGTACGCAGTATCTTTCAAGG
Source organism: Leptinotarsa decemlineata (assembly GCF_025532065.1). Lineage (NCBI taxonomy): Eukaryota > Metazoa > Arthropoda > Insecta > Coleoptera > Chrysomelidae > Leptinotarsa > Leptinotarsa decemlineata. The sequence goes on from NW_027412686.1 coordinate 934,396, forward strand.
GAATTAATATAGGATTTTTAATGGAACATGAATCTTTTGAAGGTCAAAAATTATTTTGTATCAACTATCTTCAGAACGAAAGAAAATATTCAAAAAATTATATGATCAATTTTTTAGACATATTGATGAGTTCAGTCATATATATTCTTGACTGAAAATCAACACTTTTCAGCTAGAAACTAAAGTCTCTATAAAAAAATTTTCACTGAATTTTATCACTTTCAATTTTCCTAGATAACACTTAGACTTACAGGTATAATCTGTCCTCTAGACACCTTCAGAGGACAAGAATACTTCAGTCAATAGAATTCAATTTTAACTCACCTCTATGTCTGGTAAATCCATGCTCACTTTATGCATTGTTAGTAAAACGTACGCCTTTCACTGCTACAAATATATTTTTAAACCTTATTGCAAGGTCTATGGTTCGAGTGAGGTTTATCTTATCTTTTATTGCATAGTTACCAGATGTGTATCTCAAGTTTTTCCACTTCAGCACTAATAGATACAAATAGACTAAAACGATAGCTTGGATCGAGCTGGCTCGATTCATTCTTAAACCGTAATTGAGTTGGATTCATCATTATATAAACAATGGTCCTCTTATCCGGTTTTCAACCTGTAATCTGTAATGGCTTGAGAGTAACATTTACTCCAGTGAAATTAGTCAGAACTGTTTTCAATTTGATTTTGCATAAATTAAAGTTCGGTATTTCGAACTTTGTCGGAAGTATTGTTAATCGCGTTTTTGCTCTGATTTCTAAATGAAAAGTACATCATATTGAAATAATCAAACCTCTGCTGCTGAACGACAGCGATGCAAGTCTTTCATCCCAACGATCTAATTGAAACTATTTTACCTGTTGTTTGTATACCCAAGGAACATGTACATAAAGAATTTTTTTTTCAAAAATTGCTCATATCCAAATTTCACCAGACAAGTTTTTTGAGCTTATTGGCATCATCAGTACATGTGCAACACTTGATTGCACTCGAAGAAGTTATTGAATGAAAGTCATCTTTTGTGGAAAAATCAAGAATTTTTATTGACACTTTCTGGGACTTTTCACCTTCCGCAATCTGAAAGAATAAAAATTTGTAATGGAGAACCTCAGACAGATGTGGAAACGGCAAATTTCTAGTTTAACCCGATAAATTAGATCAATTTCCACTCTTCACTTCTCACCAGACATAAAAATATATGCTGATTCTTTGAATTTGGGCTTCTCAGTTTGTGGTTCATTGAAGATCATGTCAGTTTTCTTTCAATCTTCTCGATGGTCACCATAAAGTTTCAAAACGTTGACAATTTTTACCCTAATAATTGCCTATTCTTAACTATCTTTTTTTTAATTCATTAACCTTTCAGTAGTCGCGCGATTTTTTGTAACAAGTTTAGTCGCGCAGTGTCTCTGAGACCGGGGTCCATAATGTTTTTTTCAACAGTTTTTTTTTTCATTTGAATGTTCAATGACGCATAAATAACTTAATTAAATGTTTGTTTGAAGGTGATTGACAATGTTTCGTGATGAATTTCACTAGTTCGGACTTCCATTGTCTACTATATAAAATGATTTGAAATCCCTGAAACAAGTAAAATAGAATAATTAAAAAGAATAGTTGAAAAATAACAATTATATTAAACAACAATAAACCTGAAATGAAATGATAGTGAAATAACCTACAAGTAAAAATATAATAATTGAATAAATAAAAAAATAAAGGAATGAAAAAAGAAAAAAATAAAAAAGTGTAGAGATTCCAAGTCACGTTAGTTCACTAACGTGACTTGGAATCTAACGTGAACTAACGTGACTTGGAATCTCTACACTTTTTTATTTTTTTCTTTTTTCATTCCTTTATTTTTTTTATTTATTCAATTATTATATTTTTACTTGTGAGTTATTTCACTATCATTCCATTTCAGGTTTATTGTTGTTTAATATAATTGTTATTTTTCAACTATTCTTTTTAATTATTCTTTTTTACTTGTTTCAGGGATTTCAAATCATTTTATATAGTAGACAATGGAAGTCCGAACTAGTGAAATTCAACTTAATTAAATGATGTTTAATGAGTTTTGAGTTGATATTTTTTTCTCGTGTGTTAAAGGACAACTGAAAAAAAGGATCTGAAAAATATAACATTTTATTGAAATACATAAATGAAAGAAAATAAAAAAATCTAAGAAAATATAAAAAGAAACAAATATTCTAAGTTACATTTGACACGTGTAGCACTAAAACATGCAATTATTCAACCTCCATCGGGGGTTGTTTGCACCCTGAACATAGTGATGTAACATGTTCCAAACATATATATTTCCTACGAAGATAACAAAAAAATCTTGTTTTTCTATTTTTTCGCCATCCACATTCCTCACATCGACCTGGTGGAATATTGACTTCAACAGCAGTTGATTCTACGCCTGTGATTTCTTGTAGGCGAAGCTTCAGTATCCGTGGAAGACCTGTCAAACATGCCCGTGCAGCTAAATGAGGTTTAATCAGATCATTTGCTAAATCGCGTAAAAAATTTCTTCTTAAAATGTTGATGGTCGGATTATTCGCACAAAAAATTACTTGGGAATTAATGCCCCCTTTATTCAGCATCAAATAAAAAACGACCATAGGCCATCGCCTGGTCCCTCTAGCACAATTGTACGAAGCACAGAGTTTGGCCAGGGTATCTATGCCTCCTTTGGTCTTGTTATAGTCTCTTATCATAACTGGTTTATTTAGATTATTTGTACTTTCATCGATCTCATCTTTTTTATGATAACTAGAAACCAGTAGTATATTTTTATTCTTTTTGGGTAAATAGGAGACTAAAGTACAGTTTGGTCTGAATCCAAACATACTGGAGTGTGGTGGTCTAGGAAATGGTTTTGTAAATTGCAATGGCAGGCCTCTTCTATTTTTCTTTATTGTACCATATGAAGTTAATTTGAAATTTATTTGTAACTTGTCAACAAGAGAAATCGACATAAACCAGTTGTCCATAGTTACGTTTCGTCCACTGCCTGATATGTGACTGCACATCCTGGTAACTACATCTTCTGAAGCATTGGATACTTTATATATTCCCTCAGGTTGTGTACCAACGTAAACCTCCAGATTGCTTGTGTAAAACATTTTTGCATCGCACAAGGCAAATAATTTTAGGTATACCATATTTTGTTGGTTTTTTTGGCATATATTGGCGAAAGGCACATCTTCCGCGAAAAGCTGGAAGCATTTCATCTATAGTTACGAACTTAGAATGGTGATACCCTTTTACACAATGGGATACAAAGAGGTCAAATATCTTACGAATTGGTGCCAATTTATCCAACGCTCTTCTCTCTAGTCTAGTCTCAACATTGTCAAATTTTATATTTCTCAATAAAAATCTAAATCTTTGTAAAGACATCGTCAAATAAAAGATTTCAATTCCGTATCCATCTTTTCTCCATAGATCTTCTAGGTTCAATTTATTTCCTTTCATAATTCCAGCCATATAAATTTATCCCAACAAAGCACGAATTTCAGTGACATCAATTTTATTTGCATCTCTTTCCCTAGTATATTTAGTTTTTATTTTTTCTATAAAAAGGTTAGTGCACATAACAATTTCCGAAAGAATTTCTTCAGTGAAAAAGTGGTTCCATATTTCTAAGGGTCGCTTTAAAAGCCTTGTTGTTTGTGTGGGGCCAGGTAGACGTTTTATAATATTTTCTTGTCGTGTTCTAATTGCTGTCCTTGGAGGTTTATGTTTTTTCCAATAAGTGTTGTCTTTAGCTGTAACAAAAAGTACCAAACGTAAGATAAAAAAAAATATAGTTAATTTTTGTTACCTATAAAAGATGGACCTGTCATCTGGTAGTTATCATTATTTTCATCAGCATTGTCAATATCTTGTTCGGAGTCACTACTATGTTCAGTGACTTCCTCGTGATCGGATTCATCTATGTCAGATTCATCGAATGGGACTTCAGCATCATTAGTTTCCAAATCCTCTGATAATGTTTCCTCCAATAACCGTTGCAAACGTTCCTGTTCTTTTTCATAAGAGGCCATGGATGGCTAGAAAAGTGAAACAATGAAATAAATAACAAAAAAATAAAGATTTCAGTTACCTACTTACTTCACCCGTAAAAATTGTCACGCGAGTGGTCGCGCCGGACTGGGACACCGGTTTAATTTTTGTAATCCGATACACAAACTCCACAACGATCAAACTTAAACTGTTGATTCGTTATTCGTTCCTTCCGTCGCTACAGCTACTGCGAAAGATGCGCCGGTTCTCCCACCATCTCCCTCGGATTGCTCAAATAGCTCAAAACCCGGTCTCGTAGACAGGTACGCGACTACTGGAAGGTTAAATACGTCAAGTTACTGATGAACAGAACATTTTCCATCGAGAATTTTTTTTTATTTTCTCAGATCGTGGAGGAATAATAAAATCAATATATGGAAAGGCCGAAAAAATATGTAAGTCTCACTGTTGAATGTATGTATATATTTATAGAAATTTCTTGTAGTATAAAAATTCATTAATATCGTGATTTTACAAAATTAAATTGCAAGAAAAATTGGAGAAGCGCGTTAAAAAAGTTGTCCATCAAAAATTTTGTAATATAAGGCTCTACAATTGAAAAATGCAAAAAGAACGAAGAAGAATTATAGGTATCCAGCTGATATTTTCAAGGTTGTGTGAGAGATACATATATAATCATATTTTCATTACAGACCGGAGCGAGAAACTTTATTAATTATAATATTATTGAATCAAAAAATAACTGCCGTGTGGTCGAGTGACAGACAAATGAATTCCGGCCATTTCAGTATGTTGACGAAGTCAAAATCATATTCAACGGTCGCCATCCTATTCAACCATTCAGTTTTTGGAACATGGCTACAGACAAGACAAATTAAATACAGAATAGGTTTTTCAATGAAATTTTGATTCTTTTGGGTACACACACACGTAATGAAGTCCTGGACAAACAACACTAAGAACCTACGTTTGTTTGAAGGTGGTTGACAATGTTTCATCAATTTATTTCATACTAGACAATGGAAGTCCGAAATAATGAAATAGGGGAGACCGGGGCTGGTAGGTACGCTTTTCAAATTGAAGCCCCTCTAATTTTTTTATTGATAGATAGTGAGAAAATACATTTGATTTCCAGATTAGTGTTGTTTTGTTTATATAAATTTCAAACTACATAATGTTTGGACCTATCCTAAATCCAGAATTAAATTTTTTCTTCAAGGATGCAAGTGTACCAAGCAACCCCGTATTTGGGGATAGTTTGTACATACCTTGGGGTTGGTTGGTCAAGGCAAAAACTAAGAAAATGATTATTGTTTTTATTTTTATGTAAGAATCAGCCTGCAAAAAAAATTATAATACAAAAAAAAAGGTACCTATCCGTTAAAAAAGTGAATAATCTAGTCAGAACCATCCGAATCACAATTATGACAAACGTAGAACAAGCCCGCATCTGCGCATTTTTCATATGCCCACAATTTGCGTTGGGTGCACTGAATCCATTTCTCGTTAGGCAAACTATTTGACCAGGGTTCAACGCAAAGCAGGTAGAAGGTTTTTTCATCACTGCTTGAATTGTCTTTAATTTTTTAATTATTTGCATTTGCTTGTTTTTTTGTGTTCTTTTTGGTTTTGCCAAAGACCTGTTTTTTTATCGATCTCGTTTTATTTTCTTTTTTCTTTTTCTTTTCTTCTAATGCATCTTCAATAGGCGTATCTGTCAAGATTTCAGATTTTCTTTTTGTGCGACCCCGTTGCACTTTCCTTTCTGCGACTTTTGGAAACGGCTTCAAATTTTCGAGATCTGTAAAACTACATGTTGCTACCTTGTTAGATTACTGGAGACACTGAAAATTCTGGGTCGTGGGCGTCTTACTTTCTGCAATTCTGCTTGGTCCAGCTTATTGCACGTCTTCGTTGGGATGTCTCTTGGTCTGGCAAGGGGTTGTCAACACGGTTCAAAGCCTCTTCGATGGGTGTAATTTGACCAAGTTCAGGTAGATTTGCTTTTATTCCCAATACTTCACCAGGATTTACGTTTTGCTCAATATCTTGCAAATCTTGTTCAGGATCTGGTCTCTCTTCAACATAAGCAACCATAAACTCACTGTCTGTAAAAATATCAGTATTAAATGGATAAATTCCGGATACCCGGAATCCAGCTGTAATGTTGTTTGGAGTTGCCGCTAATAGTAGTGCAGTACGAACAATACTGGGTATGTCATAAATGGTCATCGTTGCACCCGGACGATTAGTCATCCAAGAATCACAAGAAATATTGACATACCTCTTTAACGGTCCATACACACTGTGATTCAGAGGTTGGAGTTTATGGCTACAGTGTTACAATGTTATCCTTTCCGCCTGGAAAGGATGACATTGTTACACTGTATAAATGCGAATCGTGGTTGTCTATCAAAAGCAGGAGAGGGTTTTCTTCAGACACTTTGGAGTATTGAATAAAATGCTGGATATATTGTATAGAATGAACTTCTTTCATCCAGCCTGATAGATTGGCACTTCCATCGCTTCCAGGCGGGGCATCTCTGAGAAAATGTGGCTTGAAATGAACACGAGGAAATATAAAGAAAGGTGGCACAGTATTTACAGCAGCAGAAACAGCACACGCCAAAGATACAAGCGTACCGCGTTCTGCCGAAGTAACTCTTCCCACTTGTTTGACACCACGTCTATCCACAATTCAGTCAGGTCTCTGAACTCTCCCTGTTTTGTCCATATTCCAGGTGTCCATAGGACTAAAGTTATACCTTCTAAGAACAATTTCTAGATTGCTGAAAAATGTATCTATATTTGTATTATTGAAGCTCGTGGCTCTAGACAAACTGGTGGCTTCAGGTGTCCTTATAGCCAATCCAGCATTTCGCTTTAAAAATGATGTAAACCAGTTGGGCTTGCCATCTCATTTTTCTTTCAGCTATTTGGAACCGTCAGGTGCAAAGTAGTTGCATATAGATAAGCTAATCTTTTCCCTTCTTTGGGCGTAAGACCATAGTCAATATCGGCAGCTTTTTTTATGAAATCTGTGAGATTGGACCCTTGAAGCTCGGTGAAAATCTAAAACCAAAAATTTTACTAGAAACTAGATCATCAAGTATATTTTTCTCTATTCTTAAAGTATCCAACAACTGTTGAAGGCATTTCTCTTTCTGATTGCAGTTCCTTTAGTGTATACTTGAAACAATATCTTCTTAATGTTTTGAATGGAATTTCGAAGTCACTGGCAGCAGATCTTAGAGATTGCCCTTCCAATTTTACGGCTCTGACCGCCCTTAGCATAATATCCGGGGGTGTTTTGCCTCTTTCCAATTTTCTTCTAAAGGTACGCATCTAAATGAAGGTTTCCTTAAAAAGCCAGCTAGTAGCAAAACAAAAAAAACGTTAAGCTTGGTACACTGTACCAACCAGCCCCTTGCAGTTTGAACCAACCTCCCCCAATGCATTTTTTTACGTTAGAAATGTCAAAACTGAATGTTAAAACATTATAAATCAAAGTTTTATATTTGGTAAGTAGGTATTGACAGAAGTGCAAATTTTCTCAATATATATACTCTGTTGTTATCGAAAAAGCAATAAAACTGATATTACAAATATTTCAAACTCATAAATATTTATTTACGGGTGACAAAACTATGTGCACCAAGTAAAACTAAAAAAAACGCCCACACATCAACGATAACTGTCTTCAACTAGCGCGTATTCAAACACCTTTCGATAGAAGCGAGCAACGCTGGTGTTAACCGAACGGATTCCGAAATTTTACGAAAGTACCAACCAACCCCTGTGCCCAACCAACCCCGGTCTCCCCTACACTAGGAAAACTAGCCGGTTATGAAAATACTTCGAAGTTATTCAACGAAAGTCATTTTTTGTGCAAGAAAATCAGTTTTTCATCGCCCTTTTTTGGGTATTATTTCTTAACAATGTTTTTGATAGGGAAATGTGTTGAATACGACAAGTTTCTGATAAATAGAACATGTTTCTTTGTGAAAAATACTTCGATTTTACACAGTAACTTATCGGGGTAAACTAAAAAGTGTGCCCTTTCTACACTTGTATAACGTTCTCCATTATAATTTTAATATTTTTCAGATTGTGGAAAGTAAAAAATACCCAAAAAATTTAGATGAAAAACTTCGAAGCTCTTGTTAAATTGCAGAAAACAACAAGTATCACCACAACATATTCAAAAATATGTGAATTGCGTTCAACATTTGTTATTTGATGACAATCCGTTTGTCAATGACTGTCGAAAAATTGTAGTGAATTTTCAAAAAAGATACTCAACTTAGAAATTGAATACTCACATTGGAAAATGGAACGTATACAGAGTGATATAGTGCATGAAAAATCCACTTTAGTAAATATTTTGCCAGAAAATATATTTAAAACATTTGAATGTAACCAAAATAGCAAAACACAACACTATTATTGTACAAGTGTTGTGAATCAGCAAAAATTACAGATTTTTTCGATTAATACTGATGAAGAATGGTTTGTGAACTTAACAGATGACGATTTTTCCAAATGATGTCAAAATAATTTTGAGTCTAGGAGATAAATTCAATTCACCACATACAACAGAAAATATTGCAGTGCATCATATTTTGATAGATCTGGAATATATCATAGGAAATTTAAAAGTTGAGAACGAACGAATAAGAAATAAAATGCAGCTATAAATGTCATCACAAGTTATCTGAATTAAAGAAAGTTCACTAACCCACTCACCCACGGTTTAATCGTAAAAACATGTCTAAAAAAGCAATCATATTCCTCAAAAATAAGCCAGGCATAAAAATAACTGTAGCAGTGAATAAACATGATAATTTGATTAAAGCTCAATGGCTACTAAATGATGATTCGACTTTCGCCACTGAATAAAGACCCGACAAAACAAATTCTGGAAAAAAACAACAAGCTCATTGAAAAATAAGTGGATGCAAATTATCCATGTTGATAACCTAAGGTGCTTAAACAGAGTTTTTTCGTAGATAGTCTATTTGCCCAAGGTACACAAAGAAAATAAGTATTCCATTACGCCCAATTGATAGTTTCATTGGATCACCTACATATAATTTAAAAAAATTTTTAGATGGTTTCCTCAAACATGCATTTGTAAATGCATACATGCATACATAAAAAATTCATTTGACGTATTGTTATTATACCAGACGACTTTATTTTAATATCAATGAATGTAGTATCTCTATTCACTAACATACCAATAGATCTAGTATTAAGACTCGTTAATGAAAAATGAACCACACATCACAATCCCAGCATTAGAAGCATTCATTGAATTATCTTAGTTTGTAACGAGCAACAGCTATTTCAATTTCAATGAAGTTTTCTATAAACAGATTTTTGGTATAGGAATGGGAAATTGTTTATTTTGCTCTGATATTGTTATGTCTGACTTACAAAATAAATGTCTACATCAATGTAATTTTCCGATAATCTTTTTCAAAAGATATGTCGATGATATAGTTTTATGTATAGGAAAAAAATGTAGATAGAATATTAACAACATTTAATAGTTATCATACCAAACTTCAGTTCACCGTAGAAAAAGAAAAAAATGATAGAATTGTTTTTCCGGATGTTTTGCTGACAAAATCTAAAAACAAAATTATAACTGACTGGTACCATAAACCAACATACTCTGAAAGATTTATTAACTACCACTCTATTCACCCAATGGCACTAAAAATAAACATTATCAACAATCTTAAACATAGAGCTACACACTTAGCACATGAGAATTTTTAAAACCAAAATGTAAAACTAATAAAAAGTATGTTACTCAAGAACTGTTATTCTAGATTTTTGACTGAAAAAATGTATATTCCGACATAGCAAATACACAAAAAAGAAAAAGCACCGTTGAACATTAAATATTTCAAATTAACACATGTAGCAGGTCTAACACCGCAACTATGCATAAACACCTAAGGACCTGAAATCTAATATCATCTACAAAATACCATGTGCTAAGTGTGAGAAAGTATACATTGGGCAAACAGGTAGGTATCTAAAACAAAGAATGGCACATAACAGGGATTGTAAAAATATACACAACCTATTGAAAACAATGAGAAATCCCACTAGCCTTCCAGAACATCCCTCCATACTTTTGATTTCAATTCAGTATTATAAGACAACAGACGATATTGAAAAAAAATATCTTGAATGAAATGATTGAAATAACAAAGCATGGAACAAAATGTGTCAATAAAAGATCGGACATTGAAAATTTACACACCTCATATTTCAATCTAATAGAAAAAAATCAAACAATAACTCATTAACAGATAACTTTTTCCAATTACAATTATTATTTCTTTCATGGGCCTTTTTTGCATTTTAAAGAAACGATTCACCGACAGTTCATTTTGTTAATTTCTTCGTGCCTGTATCAACCTTTTTCGTGAACCTCTGTATGTATTTATATTTTGTTTCTAATTTATTTACTTCACTCTTTTGAACTCGGAAAGCCGCCCTAAATGTAAATACTCATCAAGTGTTCGAAGCGTTCTATTATTTTTTAATGATTGTTATTTCACACATTTTATTTTGTTTCTAACAAAAATACTTTCTAGAATCCCATTTTAACATGTATGTCTTGTTATTGTACTTCAAAGTCCTGAAGATCAAACAATAACGTTTCGAAACGGCGACAGTAGTAGATTACAGCCGTTTCTGGGCCTTCCCCCGCCACTAGGACGTATTAATTGCTTTTTTGTTTAGTAAAATCAAGGCGATGTGACCTTGAAGTGTCTGGTGCATGGATCATTCAGATTTTTTTTCTTATGAGATTGTGTGTGTGTGTGTGTGACATAATGACATAATTACATTTGGTTGGTGTGTGTGTGTGAGATTGCACGGTACAGGGTTTATCATGTGCGTGTCTGTGTACAAACATACGTCTGTATACTTCAAAGATCCTCCAAGTAATGAATGTTCTATTGGTGTGAGCCCACCAAGTAAGTGGTGTGACGTCACAGCAGCAACTGTTCAACGGTAGGAGAGAGATATGTTCATTCCACGGCGTGTGGCTGAGTAATGCGTATTCATCGGTGTGTCCTTACCTCTCTCGGTGCGGCGATGGCTATGACGTAACGCATCGCTCTACCCTCGCTGTCGATGGTGACGCGCAGGCGGCGAGAACTGTGTTAGCGTCTGTCCTCTACGATGGCGCAACGACCACCGTCTGTTCGTATCGATATCTGTTAACGCATCTAGCTGAGAGGATGGGTTGGCGCATGTAGCTGAGAGGTGGAGTTGGTTATGACGTTTTGACGGTCCCGATCAGACTGTATTTAAGAAGCGGACGAGTGTTGATTATGTCAGTTTACATCAAGTGAGTTAGTGAGAACGTATCATAGGAAACGTATTCCTGTGACTGTGGTAAATCTTTCACTCGTAGTGATAATATTCGTCGACATCAGCTCCAGAGTTGCCAAGGAGGGCCTTCAGAGTGGGTGATGCAACACCTATGTATACATGCAATTGTTGTAATGTGACAATTCTAATGACCCAAGTGAACTCTCACGGAAGAACCATGAGTCATAAAAATTATGCATGTGTTCAATTGTCTGAAGGTGTTCAAATTATAACGAATGCATTCTATTAACACATTGCCTCATACAGGGTGGAGAGTTCGATTGTATCCACTGACTACATGTCATTTTTTAATGAGATTAGGCAGAAGGTCATTGAATTACTCGAATCAGCCATCAGGATCCATAAAAGCATCAAGGTGAATATGGAAGTTTTTGGAAATTATATTCTTCAGACTCAAGATTCGAGGGACACGAAGTCATTAAATTCCCAAAATAAAATAGTGGAACAATCTTCTGATTTGAATGCCGTTTTTGATGGATTCCGCGATGTAATTGTGGCTCAAATGACTGAATTCCAGGAACGTGACTCAGGTATTTATTTTTTGTGAATATCAATGAGATTGAATAGTAATAAGTAGCAGATTACAGCTGGTTCTGGGCCTCCCCCCACCACTATGACGTATTAATTGCTTTTTTTTTGTTTAGTAACATCAAGGCGATGTGACCTTGAAGTGTCTGGTGCATGGATCATTCAGAATTTTTTTCATATGAGATTTTGTGTGTGTGTGTGACATAGTGACGCAATTACATTTGATTGGTGTATGTGTGTGTGTGTGTATTGACCCTTTTCATTAGGTTACCATTATAGTCTCAAACAAAATGTATGTGAAAGTATCCTCATCCCACACTCTAGTACTCATCATTATTTGAATATATATTCAATGATTTCTAAATTACCAACTCCAACTTTTAGTTACAGTAGTACTCATCATATGCACAGATATTCAATGACTAACAAATTCCCAAATCATTTGTCACATAATTTGTGAATACTACTACTACTACTACTACTGTGTGTATGAATAATGTAGCCCTGAAAAGTGCTGTTTTTTTACCAGTAGGTTCACGGTTAATGTGTCACAGGTTTGATATTATTACATACTATACATGTCGACACTCGGGAGAAGTTTGTTAGGGGTATCTCGCAAGCATCGCACCAATTCCGTCCCATTTCCATCATAGAAACGGTGTTGTGGGTGTTGATATGATGATACCACCCTCCATTGTTGTTTCTAAGGGAGTAAAAACGAAAAAAACACCAACATAGTTTTTTGATGTTGTCATCAATTGTTTTGATAAACATTAAAAATGATCTTCAACGGAATGGCTACTCCAAAGCGATGGTAGAAAAGACTTTGGCTAGAAGACAGCAGGAGCCTCACAAGAAAGAGAAGCCGTCACAACCAGTGCTTGCACTTCCCTACATCAGAGGATTATCGGAGAGGATAAGGAAAATTGGTTCCAAGTACAACATCAGAACCTGCTTCAGATCCGGTAACACTATCCGTAGCAGCCTCACGAAAACTAGGCCACCAAACGCGGACTGCGATTCCAAGAATTGCATTTACCGGATACCCCGTGAGTGCGGAAAATCCTATATTGGTGAAATTAAGAGGCCATTGAATGTTCGCATTGCCGAGCACAAGAAACACACACAGCGAGGGGAAACCAGCAAATCAGGAATAGCAGACCATGTTTGGACCCATCAACACAACATCGAGTGGTCCCAAGCTGAGATCTTGCACAGAGAGGAACATTGGTTGAGGAGAAAATTCAAGGAAGCCGCATACATGTTGTCCAACAACGTATTCAGCCAAGCCAGCGTAGAAATACACAACATATGGAAACCCATCATCAAGCGAAAAATGGCAAACTCCCGCCAAAACGGTCATCTCCCACGGAACCAGTTAAGCGGAAAATGGAAAGCGGGGATAAGTGAAAGTACTCGAACGACCTATAAATAGTCATCTCTCGGAGGAGTCAGTCCAGTCATCACCCGAAGACGATTGTAGATACTAACAATCGAAACGTCGTGAACTAACGTGACTTGGAATCTCTTCACTTTTTATTTTTATCTTCTTTTTTTCATTTCTTTATTTTTATTTATTCAATTGTTCTATTTTTACTTGTATTTTATTTCACTATTATTTCATTTCAGGTTTATTTTGGTTTATTTTAGTTGTTTCAGGGATTTCAAATCATTTTATATAGTAGACAATGGAAGTCCGAACTAGTGAAATTCATCATGAAACATTGTCAATCACCTTCAAACAAGCATAAATCCATGGGATCTTCTAATGTGTCGCTGACGTTGAGCAATCGGAGACCGATTCTCAAACCACCTTCACCTTCAGATGAATCAGCTACAACTCCTTCATCATCGCCTTCTCCATCCACGACCCTGTCAAACTCCATCTTCGTCGCTTTCGTTAGCCTCGTTTTCATCTTCGTCGACTCCAAGGTATATCTCGTCTTCATCGACTCCAACATCTTCTTCAACTAGCACTTCCTCTAGCGGAATGTTGGCGTCCTCATCATCTGATTTGCCTATCCAATTATTTTCATCAACAGCAAATATTCTATTAAATGCAGCAACTATTTTTTCTGAGTTCATCTTGATGTTTTCTCACAGTTGCAGAGTGAACGAATGAACTTCAGGATCACAAGTCGTCTTATATGATTGTATAGGTAGTGGTAGTGGTACGACTCCCACTTCTCACTTGACTCGTTTTTAGTGGGAGAGAAGGATATATCATCTCAAAACATGAGTTGGTATGATGAAGTCATGTTTGTGAGAAGGAGAAGTTCTTCCACTATATAATTTCACATGGTGTGGAGAATGTCGGTATAGGAGAGATCAGTCAGAGTTTCTATAAGTCATCTCTTAATATTTCTAATCGAATTAGTGAAATGCCGTTTCCAAAAGAGTGGAATGAAAAACTAAAAGTGTGCGTATATCCAATGATGATTGCTGGGGCTATTGTGTGCTATATTCGCCAAATAAGTAGACCTAAAGAAACCATTAATCCTTGCACTGGTATGTGCAATGATTGTGTGTCGCGGATTCAGCTGTCACCTCCATCTCATCCACCGAAGCGGACAAAATCAGAATATCGTCAGCAACAGTCACAGTGCCTTAAGTGTTCCGAACCTATAATATTCAATAATATGGGTATCTGTAGAAATATTAACTACCTGTGCTGCTGCTGTTCCAGCTCCGCTGCAATGTTGTTTGCGTAGCGATACATACTCAATGAATTGTTGGAATCATGTATGCACTACATGTAGAAGTACTTCGGATCTATGTGAGAAGGTTGTTCAACTCTACCCCAATAGAAAAATTCATTTCTTTCAATGTTGGTGTCCGACATATGAACAACAAATATTGAGGAGGAGAATTAAAGAACATTCCACATCAACAGAGACATATTACCACTTTTGATTTTTATCACCGTTATTGTTCTCTGTTATTAATAAATATATTATTTTTAATCTATTTGTATTATTTTCTCACATTTAAAAAATGCATGCAACAAGTGTTCCTTTAAATGACAAAGATCGTCACATGCGTGAACAGTTTAGTGAAAGAGCGCATGTGCTAGTTGATGAAAAAGCGCATGCGTTAGTTTATTTTCTTCTATAAAAGGTAAAGTATCAGTAACATCATCATCTCTCCTATTCACATTCTATTGCTATCACATATCATTCCTCAGACCTAAATAATCATTATTATGAGTTCCATGCCGCTATTGATTGCTGAAGATAGTTCACCAATTGTTGATATCGATCTCACTGATTTTGAAAATATTCCAGTATTACATTTATCGAGTCAAGAGTCGATGAATGATATTGATATTAACGACTTCATTAACCTTGTAGATGTGCCGGAACCAATTGAGCAAATTGTTGAAAATTCAATCGTTTAGCAATTATCACCACCCAAATACCCTTCATCTACCCTTCCTCTTGATATTGATAAAAATCTAGAGCAATCAAGAGGAAGGTTACTGATGCATCTTCATCGATTGTCACTGAGTTCAAAGAAAAGAAACAATCAAAAAGTGGTGTGCGAAAGAAAAAACCCACAACGAAAAGTGACAGATTGAAGAGAAAGACAAAAGGTGTACCTGAAGAAATGAAGGGTGATTTGGAAGCTGAATCGCTATCTTCTTTCAGTCCACTACATCGATTTGGGGATATGAGAAAGAAAGCAAAATGCCGCCTTGTAAAGGCATTGCTGAACACGAAAAGAGTGAGCGAGCTACTAATGGCAATAAGGAAACTCTTCAAGCATCAGATGCCAAGATTGCATTAGCGAAGGTTGAATTGGTTAAAATGTGTAAAGATGCAGATGAACTCCGTTCAAAAATTGTGAAAGATAACGAATTCAATCAACGTTCGAGAATGCGAGCTGAGGCAGAACTTGAGGAGTCGACTCAACTTCATGAGACGGCATCATCAGTGAGAGATAATTGGCTAAAAGAGTTGGAGAGTGCATTTCAAAGTGACATCGATTAGTTTTGGGAATGGAAGTGTGTTTTCAATATCGTGAGTTGAAAAAATATAAGCGAGAAATGAAGTATACGATTAATTTGGTTTGGTATACACAGAAGGTTGCGAATGTTTGGGGCAACGTTTACCGCTGCAATATTTTTCAATTCACGTAAATATAATTAAAAAGAAAGCAATCATGAACTTTAACATTACTTTATTCATAAATACATTAGTAGATAAATTTAAACCATATTTGATTCATCAATCCAAGAATTCTCTTCGCTAGGAAGGCCTAACCACTTCACATATACTTTATTTTTTCTTCTCTTCAACTTCTCTCAATCAGATATACGTCAGGATTTTCGGTTCGCAATAACTCTGCTTCGTAAAAACACCCTCTAATAGGTTGTTCATTCATATCTTCAAGATTATAGGTCGTGGGGGCGGTTTTATTGATGTTAACAATCTTGAAGAGCTCCGTGGTAAAGTTTGCAGCGTAAGACTTTTCAAAAATATTTTTGTACTTGCTTATAATTACAATATCATTCAATTGGAATTTGGGTTCACTTTGTTTTCCTCCAATTCCTTTGATACTTTTGAATTTCAATGTTGTTGTTATATCATCGTTGATGGGTACCATACCTTTTGTACGATGAACTTCATTGTTATATCTACTAGTTATAGTTGGAAGAATATCAAGCCATTTGTGGTGACATCTCATCGAAAATTCCTTGTAGAGCCATGCCTTTATTGTACGAATCACTCTTTCTGCTATATCCGCCTTCTTTGTGCTAAATATTGAATAATAATTGATATTAAATTCTCGCATGAGAGATGAGAAGCTTCTATTGAAAAATTCTTTCCCTTGATCGCTTTGTATATGTTTGAGGAAAAATTTAACTTCCCTCAGTACATGTTTCATTGCATTAGTTATTGTACTACTTGTTTTATCTTCAACTGCTACAGTCCACATATGTTTTGAGTAACAATCAATAACTACAAGTATATATCGGTATCCTTTATTACTTTTTGCGTAAGGTTGTCGTTTGACATCATTTATTTCATTAGTCATTCTATTTCAATAGGATCAAAGAGAAAAGTTGATAATGTTACTGCATTGAATGATGATATGGCAGTGATCATTACTTGTGAATATATTAATATATTATACCTTCTTCACGTAATTCTTCAATTATTGAAATTATTTCATTGTCATGTCCAGTATGCCCAGCTGACTTTGAAGCCACCAATAGTCGTAAGCGAGCAACTAACTCTTTCGATAAATTCCAGTACTCATAATTCACAGGATTAGAATCATATGTTTTTCCCATTTTCACTCGTTTGAGTGCTCCACCAATTTTACCTCTACTTCTTATTGGATATTGTGGTGAGTCTAATAGAGGTTTAATAATTTCACGAATTTTTTTAGAATTTGTTTTTTCATAACCATTTTTCAAATAATATTGTTTATATGGAGCATTCGTTATTTTCAATATTTTGGAATATACTTGACAAATTTCTTCATTATCAACATCTTGCGGATTCTTCAAAAAGATCATATCATACAAGTCTGAACTACCTGCGCATTCATATTTTTTCACTTTACCAGCATACCAAAATGAAATGTTTCCATCTTTGAAATGTACCACTAGACTTTCCATTTTCAGCTTTTGTGTAATAGGATCCATACGTACACCATATGTTCTATCATATGATGAATTTCTAGTTTTTACATTATTCAAATGTTTCGCCAAAACACCTTCACGACTTTCATTCATACTAGGTGAGGAATCAAGATCGAGGAATCGATTGAGGGACGATGATGGTGTTTCGAATAGAGTCGTTGTCATATCGTTTCGAAGTGTGTTCGTGTCACTATTCGCAGATGATACACTATCAAAGATTGTTTTTTTTTTCTATTGGACTACTCATGGGATAATTTGAAGTATATTGAACATTTCCATGGTTTGACGATAACACTAATGATTTCGAAGTAGCGTCTGATGATAAAACATTCAATGGTTTCGTTATGGGCTCATACAATTTTTCGAATGTCGTATGATTTTCAATATTATCATTCTTGATAGAGTTGAATTTTCTGCCTGAAAGCTTCTGTTGTCTCAACTAACTGACGTTTCAAATCCATTTCATTGTTTTTATTTTCAGAATCATTTTTTGTATTCACATTGCCTTTTTTAAATTATAGCTTAATTCGCTGAAGTGACCTCTACAATATTCAGTGATCGAATAAATTTGAATAACAAGATCATGGATATATAAAACTATCGAATCCTTTGCAATATCTACCTTCATCTATTTTTCTATCCCAATCAACGACTAGCAATCCATATTGGTCCTCCCAGCATTTAACACACATCAATTGGAATTGCTTGAATGTTACATCGGGTGATACATGATCTGAATTAATGTGGTGTAAATTCGTCTCATCTTGTTTGAATATTATGATGAAATTGGTACTGTCACCCACTAACTGTTTGGGCACCCGTGAATATGTCTGTCCGAGATAGAAACAATCAACATCCATATGCCGTCCCATACAGAAATATGATCTAATAATATCCTGCTTTTCACATATCACATCATCGAAAATGAAAACACAATTAGGCTCAACATCGGAGGGTTCCACTATTTCTGCATTATTGCTGAATGTATAAAAACCTAATCCTTTTATAGGTTCCAAAACATTTCGCAAGTACTGATATTTAGGTTGATTGAGTGATTTCGAATAGAGATACACATTTCTAAATCTCAGTCCTTGTGGATGTGTTGATAGCGATATCATTACATTCGTCTTTCCACAATTTGAAGGTCCTATTATTAGTCCTCGAACTGGTGATGGAAGTAGTGGAGCATGTCTCAGTACTCTTTGTCCATTCAATCCACACCCAAATTTCTCATCTAGATTATCTACAGCAAACTTTTCTCTCTGTTTTACAATGCGCATCGTGTCGTGGTTGGAGACTACTTAAATGTTATTAGCTTATTCATTCCAATGTGTACCATCGAACGAAACGGACGTAATGAACGTGATCGTAAAATCAAAAGGGGTTGTGGTTTTGTTAATGATTCAATAAAAAAACTTCCTTTCGAATTACATATTCCCGGAGGTTATCAAAATTGAAACAACGTTTAGCTTGCAACGATCCTAGAATCAATAAGTTAGATATTGTATGCAAAAAACACGATATTCAATATTCTAAGCATTCCATCCAATCTTGCAGCAAGACATTTAGCCGACAAAAAACTTTAATGCAGCGCTTGGGATAGGGTTAAATCGAAGGAAGCGAGTATTGGGGAAAGAGCAGCTGCATTACTTGTCACCAACATTATGAAAGCAAAAAAACATATGGTCATGGGTTGTAGCACCAATAAGAGAAAAAGTAAGAGGAAACAAACGAATAAAAATAAATTTAGAAAAGTTGCATTTTGCTGGGATAGTTCATAAAGTGCGAAGTGTTTTGAAGAAAGCTGGCGTGGATCAATTTGTGAAGAATAATAGCAAAAAAGCTATCAGTATGACATTGCAGGCGGCACGAAAATACCTCAAAGCTGTCGGTGGAAAGAAGAAAATCCGCACACCACGCATAATTCCTGTTCTCAAGATCAGTGGACTTTTGCCATTGATACCAATTTTTGCCGGACTATCCGCACTAGGGAGTTTGGCGGGAGCCGCTGCTGGTATTACCAAGGTCGTGAATTTAGCAAAAGCCAGCAAAGCGGCTTTAATGGAAGCCAATTGCCACAATGAAACCTTGGAGACTGTTGCATTGGGTAAACGCGGTAGTGGAATATACATTAAACCGTACCGTAAAGGCTTAGGACTATATTTAAATCCATACAAACCCACAAACAAAACAAAAAACTAGTTGATCCCCTTCCTCAGAGGCCTCTCACCGATATCGATCTCAATTATTATGCACATGAAAATTGCACATTTTCGTGATTTTTTATCCGTGACGATTACCCTCTTTAGGTACAAGACAAAACGAAACAGCTATTGTCAATTTAGATGGAATAAGTGGACCAGGAACACATTGGGTGGCATATAAAAAATTTGGGAAAGAAGTCGCATATTTCGATAGTTTTGGAGATCTACCCCCAACATTGGAACTGATTCGATTCTTTCGAAAATGTTGGAATGTAAAAATCAAATATAACTATGATCGTCAGCAGAAATTTAATACAGTTCTCTGTGGTCACTTGTACTTACAATTTCTCTCTGAATAATTTTCCAAATGAAAATGAATACAACACCAAAACTGGATCGAAAGGCTATCAAGGGAATGGAGTTTCCACTAAGGATGTTTTCAAAATACGGTACCTTGAAAAAAATGGATAAAGTGATGCTTGCAAATATGCCCAAGGAAGTGATACTTACATGTGTTGCACATGAGATTGCATATGTTTGGGAAAAGTTACCCAAATATCTACAAGATGACATCGACATAATGAAATATAGATATTGTTACGAACACCACCCCGATGAAAATTCAGATTCGGATGTGAATGATGGTCCTATACTTCGAAAATCTGTATGTTGCATTTGAAATATAGAGGATATGAATATCGGTATCAATAAAATTGATATTTATCACAAAACAACACCTTCGAAAAAGTGTAAATTGTGTGTAAATTGTCTCAGATGTGCTGTTGCTGTGCACAACAATAAATTGAAATGTGTTTCAAAAGATTCATGAGTCATGTCACGAAAGTTCGAGCTACAAGCTGTCGTGACAAGTGTCTTGAGTGCGGATTTTTTTTCACCCATTGAATTGGATAGGAACAGCCTCTATGGATTAGGACTTTTGGGATTCAATGGATGCAATACAATGAATAATATAACTGAAGCTAATAATTTCATGAGTTTCAGAATCAGTAAAGACAACTCACCGATAATCCAAAAGTACACAATTGAACTTCCATGTGGTGCTTACGAAATAGAAGAGATCAATGTCGTCATACAGAAACATATCATGTTCAGGTTGTTTCATGATAAAAAACCAATTGATATCGTTGCAGATGACATTTTCTATCTACACGCCAATAATAATAATACATTCAAATTTGAAATGTGATCCAAATATAAAATATATTTGACACATCCAAATTCTATAGCAAACATGATGAGGTTCGCTCATGGCATATTTCCACCAAATCAGATTCATTAATCCTCATTACCAATAAATATTACAACTGTGAGACTTATCCGCTTAGATTGCAATATTATATCTGGTTCATATATAAACGGTGAAGAATCCCACATTCTTTTCTCATTCAATTTGAATGTTGAACCTGGATACAATCTTACTAAAGAACCACACAATATTATATATTTATATATATATATATATATATATATATATATATATATATATATATATATATATATATATATATATCGAATAACTATTTTTATGGTTTTCCTTTATAACAGACCAAATCGTATTGAACAATCCCAAACCAAAACCAACTGCACCATTAAAAAAAAAATTTTCCATAAAAAGAAGTTCATTCCACAAGTGTTTGCTAAACAGTTAGCACATAACGGTCTGTCTGTGAGTGATCTTAAATTTTTGGAATCGATTGGATTGAAAGTGAGAAAATAACAATAGTGCTCGAAAGAAACAGTGAAAAGTTGAATATATTCGATGAACCAGTACTCGATCATCCTCTCATAAGTTTACATGAGCACGCATATAAGCCCTATGGATCACCGTTATTCAGGAATTCAGATCAAATTAGAATTGCAATCAATAATCAAGATGTTATACTAGATATTGCCGAGAGCTTCATTTACATAGAAGGTAAATTCTCCCCCAAAGACGTAACGAAAACATGCTATCTCTCGAATAATGCAATCGCATTCCTCTTTGATGAAATTCGTTACGAAATGGGTGGTGAATAAGTGCCTGTTGTCAGAAAACCCGGGATAACATCTACAATGTGAACCATGATATCATTTGGACAATCAGATGCTAACACATTATTGACATCTAGCTGGGGGCTTTCACAATTGAAATAAGATATCTTGGATACAAACAGTCATGTATTTAGTGGAAAACTACCACTGAAATATTTGATAAGTTTTGCTGAAGATTACAACAAAAGTATCTTGAATGCCAAACAGGAATTGATTTTGATTATCGCTCGATCATTCATAAACTCATATATAGGTGAGGTTGATGCTCGAATGGAAAATAAGACAGTAGATGAACAAGGCGGATTCTGGCACACTTGGGAGTGGGGGAAACGTCATCGAAATCGACGCAGGATGGAACGAGTATCGTAGCGATTTGAGCGTGGAACTCCGCCCCTCGGCCCCCTTGGTACTCCACCTAACCTATCAGCTCCCTCGGCCCCCTTCAGTCACGTGATTTTAATTTAAAAAAGTTTATAGTTATGAGATTCGAACCTGGATCGTCCGCGCCGTAGACATTGTCCTTAGCCTCTACACCATCGTAAGATATTGAAGTTAACTGCGAATGTTGGGTATTTATAGCGTTAGTTTTGTCGGGACCGAAATTGACTCATTCATTATACTTGACAGCATTTTTCTTTTATTTCCATAGAATGTAATCGTCATTATCATACTGAAGATAGGAAAATATACTTATATTTGGGAAATAATTAATATTTCATGTAAAGATGTGTATGTGTGTGTAAGAGCGAGAGGCACGTGTGACGTAATCGATGCAAAGAGAGATGGAGATCGAGGTTTTACCGGTTGCTAGTGCAAGCAGGAGTTGCCAGTTGTACAATAAATCAATGTTTATGGAGTAATGTAGCGTTGCCGGTTTTGGAATTAATCGTGAACTACTCGACGAAAATTGGAAGCGCGAAAATTATATATTTCATAATAATGAATCAGATTCAAGAAAAAATATGAGAACCTGCGATCCGTCATTGTATACGGGGTGTCTCAAAATACATCATTGAAAACAAACATGACGTCGAAGTTTACAGGGTGCGTCAAAATATATTTAAGAAATACATGTCGGTTCAACAGAAGTCTAGCATTCCAACATGCCAAAAGGGCACTATGTCTCGTATCTTTGTTAACCAAGTTAGCATCATCAGGAGAAAGAGGAGATCCAAAAGTGTCGAAAGGTTAAGCGTTGTGGACTCAACGTGAGGGCAATGGGAGAGCGAAGTATTCGACAATGACATTTCAAAATACGTTGTTTTCCGTGCGTTTTCGATCATTTTACGTGCGTTTACGGTCGTTTTTCGTGCGCCTTCAATCGTTTTTCGTGCGCTTTCGACCGTTTTGCATACGTTTTCTAGTTTTTGTTGAGGGTATCATAAGGCAGTGAGGTTAGATAAAAAAGAAGAAATGATTTAGAAATTTATTATACATTTTTATTTTGGTAATATATCACAAAGCCATTTGTATAAAATATCTACGTTTCGGAGACTGCAACTGTAGTTGGTTCGCTTGCGAATGTGATGCATACAGGGTGAGACACCTTCGTTGTTGTCGAATGTGGGAACCATCCATGTTGTATTATCATATTCCTCCAAATTCACAACGCGTGTCGGTATATTCAACTCGTGAAATTTTTCAGTTAGAAAGTCATGTTTTTGATGTCCTCGCACATAAATGACATCGACACCTTGTAGATTTTCCATGAGGATGGCATCCAATTGATTATATTCCACAAAGCCAGAGATATACCTCAAATCGTGAATGTTTCGCTCCAAGTAACAGGCGGTACGACGATCTTCTTTACTCAAACAGGAAAATGGTGTGTTTGGCAGCAATAAAAAGTTACTACACTGAATTCCAATCCTAATGGCTATTTCTTTAGGATGGAATTTTTACTCGACGGTGAAGCCTTGAATATCTACAACAGCTATTCTCATGTTAACTCTTCGATTGATACTGAAGCAAAATCACATGTTCAGTTCCATTTTTTAATAATTTCGCTGAGTGGGAGGTGTTCTATGACAGTGTCGTGCACAATTATGCAATAGGCTCTAGTATTTTGAGGAAATCCCTCGGATGCTTCAATTTCAAGTTTTACATCAACACTGGAACTTTTGATGCTCTCATCCCTTCTGGAACAATCGATGACAAAGAGAGCTTTGTCCGTGAAGACGGTGGAAGTGAGAAAAGGATTATGTTGATTGGTCATTTTGTAGCTGAGACCAAATTGTGAGTAGTTGAAATAAGCTTTCGAAAAATTCCCATTTGCAAAATTCAAATGCATATTTTCCTTGGGGTAATTCTCACCGTTAAGAGTGAGCGTTATATTGGTAATATTCAAATGATTGAATATTGTTGGATCATTGTTGACTTTAGTGTAGTCACGATTTTTTTGGAAACATACAATTACATAGCGAGGGCTTTCGAGGAACGAAGAAGTCTTGACGGCCCATATTTCATTTTTTGCACCTTGTGTGAGAGCAGGCAGCAAATGAAGTTTCCATTTTCTGAACGGTATGAGAATAGGTTTGTCTGCTTGGATAGCTTTCAAAAGTTGCAATTTAATTTGATCATGCGGAAAGAGTCGTTTAACTTTCAGTTCGATATTTTCAATTTCCAATTTAACTTCCGGTTTCGGTATTAGTGCAGCAGGAGTCTCTTCTATTTTGAAACAGTTGCTATCATCTCCAGCTCGTACTAATCGAATGGTATGTTTACCGTAGGAAACACACTGATAATCGTTGAAGATATTCAAAAATTACTTGATGGGTATGAGCATGTTGAATGTTAGATGAGTTGTGTTGATGACGCCTGTATTGTTGGGAAAAGTCCAACGGAGGTGGCCAAGTGTTTGATATCTTCGTCGGTGTAGATGAGAAAGCCTCTAACAGTACTAACAATTCCAAGTTCACGAACTGCTTCCAATTCCTTACCACTCTGCTCATAACTAGCAGATTGAAACATGAAAGCACCAGCATTGTTTACGAATGACACCTTACCGTTCCCTTTAGTCTTCTCAACTTTTCCACTAATGAACAGCAGACTATCGTACAAAGCATCGTAGGCATCAGTTTGATTGATGTTGATTTCAATAACATCGTTGTTGCGAAAAGATTTGACATACGGATAGTAGGTCCGCCTTTCTATCTTTTGTATGGACTCATCGATTTGCGGTTTTCGGAAAATGTTGAACACTTGATTGGACAATATGATAACCAAGAGATTACAGAAACAATTTATTTTCCGTTGTCAATAGTTGTCGACTAGTGAAGGTCTTGGTCAAGACTGACTTGGGGTATGGAGGTGTATTATTTTTATAGATAGTCAGCACCATACTTCCGCTTCAATTCCAAACGAATTATTATTTCTTCGTTTCGGAAATCAATGAGCCTAGAATGTTGGTCGAGCACTCGTAGCGTGATATTGTTTATTTCGTCTCTATGTGCAATAGGTAGGTAAATGGGATGATTAGGTGTTTCGTCAATTGCATATCCCGGATCAACACCAACAGCAAATTCGTATATCGTATGAGTCGGAGTGTCGTTGTAGAAGGCTCCAAACGTAAAGTTGCTATCTATGTGTATGGTGCGTACTTTAATGATATCCACAGGTAGATCAGATTCATGATGTATGTTTGGTTTGAGAAGAGTAGATGAAAACCCCAATATGTGAGCCAAGCTATTTGCAGGTCGGAAATCAATTGAGTGCTTCAGACAGAATATTTCACTTTTCAGCGTATTATTATTCGGTTTCAGATAGAAAAAATCCTCAGGGTTTTCCTTGAACGTTTTAGGCGTGATGTATTTGTTTATTAATTCTTCAATGTCACCAATTTCGTAAGATCCAACAGGTATATCGATGCTTTTCTGTTTAGTTTTGTCAGCGTTTTCATAGTAGTAGAATTTCGTACCTTCTTCAATGTTGGGTATACTGTTGTACGAATGGAAACTGAGCAATGCCAAAGTATATTCAGAATCAGAATCTAATCGAATGGGTGGATTGAAATCGATGGAGAGCGTCGAAGAACGACTCGTTAGCGTTAATATCATAGACATGACTGATATAATGCCAGTATGACATCTCCTTAAATAATGATTGAAACAACAACAACATTTTACATAAAAATCATTTATTTCTACAATAATAACATTCTATTTGCGAACTCACAGGACCATAATACATTGCTTTTTGTAGCGATGACGCAGCTGATGTAGGTGGTGGTACCTCATGTCGGTAATGAATGAAACATGGTAAACGAATCTGCAAAGCAAATCGATGTTGGTAGTCCTTTGGTAATCTATGCCAAAAATCCAATAATTCCCAAGGTTTAGCATTCTCAATCAAATAGTCGATAGTCAAATTTTGATACTGATCATTGTTATAGTCTATTTCAAAAGAGTGTAGAGTAATAAAATCTCATTAAGTATTCAAAAGCGCTACAGGGTGATCCGTCAATAAATTCTGTCACTTCCCTAGTCCGCATTGCAAAATTATGTCGTTTCATAAAGAGCAGGTAGGTATCACCCTGTTTTAAGGGATTTGTCCATTGTTATCGACGGATAAATACTGAGCCAGAGGCGCGCTAGTGGGATAATTGCCAAAAGAATATGCATTCATAAAAATTATATTAAAGGAAATAAAAATTTAATACAGCAGAACAGTGTTATTAAAAAAATATAAAATGTAACAATAAAATATATACGAACCGAAATCGGGAAATACTCACAAACACACACGAACGAACTTTACGTATTGAAACACTTGTGGGGACTTTAAATCAATTTATTCACAAAAACGACAAGAACTTTACTGGATACGTTATTACAATTTGACACTTGAACAATACTAAAACTGTGAACTTTCCTTAACGTTTAACAACACTCTATTTATACCCTAATTGAATGTTCTTGATCAAACAATACCTTGACATCTTTCATTTTAAATGTGGTATTGTGCCTTGCAACATATCCTTTAACTTGTGCCCATATAAGTTCTATAGGATTTAATTCGCAATGATATGGCGGTAGGCGCAGCACAGTTACTTTATACTTTTCTGCTACATCTTCTACGGCATATTTCATGAAGCGAGATTTATGTTGTTTTACTATGGCTAGTAGTTCCTTCTTTACTGAATTCGTCTCAAACTGAATACCTTTTTTTGACAGCCAGTTAATAATTTCTTGCTTTCTCCAAGCTGAAGTTGGTACCTTCTCTAAGCGCCTTGAATGGTAGCTTGCATTATCCATAACCACGACCGAATCAGCTGAAAGAAATTTTAACATTTCCCCGAAGTAGTCTTCGAAGACATCCGAATTCATGTCCTCATGATAATCTCCCGTCCGACACGACTCAAAGCTTAACAAACCTTCTTTTAAAAATCCGTCTTCGCTTCCAATGTGAGCAATTATAAGCCTCTTCCCTTTTCCCGAAGGCACTTTAATACCCGTCGAAAGGCCTTCTATGAAAGCTTGGCGAGAACTTGTTATATTTTTATCTTGCCACATTTTTTTGACTATATAACCTTCGTTTATCCACGTCTCATCAAGATAAAAAAATTTCTTTTGCTCTCTGCGGTACTGCTTTATAGTTGTCAAATATTTTCGTCTCCAGCAAACAATTTCATCACTTTCCAGTAATAGTGCCTTTCGATTGTGCTTTTCCCAGGCAAAATTCATACTTTTTAAAGTTTTCCATAAAAGTTTTCTGGATATCAAAGGAATATCGTTATCTTGGCTTATCTCGATAAATATTTTTTCAAGAGTGGGTATTTCCTTTTTAAAATAAAACGAATGAACTTTTCTTCGAATGTCACATTTGGTGTCTTCATCTAAGATTTTTATTGGTCTTCCTGATTTTCTCTTGCATGGACTTACCTGGCCTGATATCTTTCTTTCTCGCAATAATTTAAAAATCGTGGACTGTCCAATTCCAGTCATTCGGGCACATCGCTCAACACTTTCTTGCACAGACAAACTAGGGTGATCGTGTTTTATGCAATCATATACATTTAAAATTATAACTTTTTCGCAAACAGATAGCGGAGAATTTTTTACACTTCTTTTCTTTGGAGTAAATGTCCCCATTTTATAACTTTTTCACTATTTCTATATCACAATATCACTGTACGTTTAATTGGTGTAGTAACAATTACTATTATAACTCGAATGTTTAAGACACCATTACAATATATTTAAACCCTTTTTCTTAATTACCTGGGTTTAATAGGTATTGCATGATTGGTGGGCAGGGTCAAAAAGGGATTATTATAATGACATGGCACCTCGGAACTAAGTGTTAACCCTTTTTTGAGAAATCATGCTCAAGTATATGAACCCAAATTGCATATTAAATAAGTTTACAAGAACCACTAAAATTAATCTTAATCTTTTTTTAAGAAATTTTACTTACCTAAATACATGTAGGTACTTAGTTTTAGACCAAATTACTTTCCAAAAATGGCCTTTTATTATTATCTATGTCTGTAATTTTTAATTTACTTTAATTATTAAGTTTAATAATCCTAAGATTTGCCTACGCCCATGGACGACAACGAAATTCAGGCAAATTTTATGACACTTCATGATTTATTACTCTACACTCTTTTGAAATAGACTATATATGTAATCGTTATACCCCCTCCAAAATATCTGACCAATTCCATTGGAGGTTTGAGATTACCGAAACTATCAAAATATTGTACAGCATTGCCGTTTTTAATGTAAGCTACCCAATGAGTGCCTGCATTCAATTGAGAATCCAAGTTCAATACAGCACATTCTCGCAGTCGAGGACCGGGAGTTGGCAACGTGTCGCGCATAAAGACTCCACGAAAATGTGGAATTCTCATTTGACGGGCACATTTTTGAATTTCCGAATCGTATAATGCTCTATGGGGTAGCTTCAGTAGGAGTTTTTTTGCTTTTTCAAGTAAAGACCTCGCCCTTTGCGTTGCTGTTGTTTCTTTAGGAACAGACCAAATCTTCGAGGTGTTTTGCGTAGGTACAAACCGGAACCTAAATGTTCCATAGCTTTATTGTGGCGTTGATCTTCTTCAAGTTTCTTTTTGGCATGTTTAGCATCTATTACGGTTTTTGCGATAGCGCCTGCTCCACCTGCCAACGAACCCAAAGCTGGAAGGGCAGCGAATATAGGTATGAGGGGAAGGATTCCTCCAGATTTTGCTTCGAATGGTATTATTCTAGGTATTCGTATGTTCTTACGTCCTCCAGCTTGACTCAATGCCATTTTAGCAGCTCGCAAAACCGATACACTAGATTTCTTAATATTGTTAGGATGTGGCTTCCAATTTTTAGTAATTTTTTGAAGCATATTACGTCGAAAGGACAACCCCATGCCGAGCTTACGTTTCGCTTTCATTGTTGTAGTTACGAGCCAAGCTGCAGCTTTTTCACCGAATCTAGCGTCTTTCGATTTAACGCGTTCCCAAGCTCTATTTTCCAACACTTGATCTGCTTCATGACGGTCTTCTAATGAGTCGCTTCGAGAGTACGCGATATCGTGATCTTTACAATATTCGTCCAAAGGATTTACACCGGTGTCACCGCGTTCCAATCTCTTTTTCAATTTGGTGCCTGGTCCGCAAAACTGATAACCAGGTAGATGTTTCGAACGGGAGCTCAGTGATAATCGAATTGACGACACCTGCACCGGAGTAAGTCAACATTGAGAATGATTGGGTGATGACTGTGATGTTTTTATTTATAACCGTAGCGCACTCATTATCCAACATCACATCATGAAAGTCGTTCAACAAGACAAGACATTACCTATTGAAAATTTAGACTTTTTGAATGAAGTCAACAATAGTAGTGTAGTTGGGAAGCATGGTATATTATTACCCAATTCGTTTCGTGCAATAATTTGTGGGCCGAGTGGTTGTGGAAAGACAAACGCTATCTTAACATTGCTATTCCACCCGAATGGCGCCAAATTTGAAAATATCTAGTATATTCAAAATCATTGTATCAACCTAAATATCAAGTGGTTCAAGAAATTTTCAGTAAAGTCAAGGGGTTGGGATATTATCCGTTCAGGGAAAATGAGGATATCATAAGCCCTCACGAGGCCAAAACAAATTCCATATTCATTTTCGATGATGTCGCATGCGATGGTCAACAGAAAATTCGCGAATATTATTTTATATGTAGGCATAAGAACATTGACGCCGCCTAACTTTGTCAGACATATTCAAAAATCCCCAAGCAATTGATACGAGACAATTGCAATATGATTGTACTTTTCAAACAGAATGAAATAAATTTGAAACATGTATTCGATGAACACGTCTCTCCCGACATGTCTTTCGATGAATTCAAGAGAATGTGTGTCGAATGTTGGCAACATCGATATGGAACCGTTGTAATAAATGAAAGATTTCGATAAGAATGGTGGACGTTATCGTCAAGGATTCGACAAATATATAAGTATACACAGTGCGTGATGTAGTATCATTCACCATCATGAAACCGTTGAGCAAAGAAGATGATGTTATTCGAAAGAATAAAATCAACGAAATTGCACGCATCATTCGAAAAAAATATTTGGCTCTGAAATTGGGCAAATCCGAAGAAGATGAGTCATTGCAAAGATTTTTCAAACCTCTGTCTATTCCATTGAGAAAAATAGGTAATAAAACAGCAACACAGTCAGCTAGTACCCCATTGAAAACTGAGGCAAAAACCGAAGTCAAACAAGAGACAGTGGATGAGCCTGAAACGACTCCATTCCAATCCCTCTTACATGTTGCAGGTACAGATGAGGATGACGATGATGATGAAAACGTCTTTAGTGGGTATGCAGAAGACGAACAAGACGACAACGTTGCGTCAGGCATAAATGAACAAGTTTTAGAAGAATATATCGATCAATATCCGATAATGTCTCAACCGTACATTAAAAAACATTGGGGAAATGACAAGGAAATCGACAAAGTCCCATATATGATGGGGTATCTTTAAAATGGTTCCTAGGCCAAAAGGAAATCGATTTTGATAAGCGTAGCGGATACATAAAATTGGCTGGTTATCACTGGAAAGGAACACCCGGTATATATGAACTGTTATTTCTCGACATGCCTGAAAATTATAACACTGAGGATTTGAATGTATACAAGAAGATTTTGAATTTATCGAGCGCTCACAAGAATTCGGCTGGGCATCTAAAAGACACACAGAGATACAAGTACACCAACATAATCAAACCGTTGTTTCCTACAACAGGAAATCGTCGAAAAATTGGTACTGGATTTTTTCAACCTAAAACACCTCTTACTACTACTACTGCGATGACATCATGTCTACCCAAAACGTCACCTCTTGCAATGATATTCAATACGAAACCCATTGAATACATTTATTGGGACGATCCCAACGAGCTATGCGAACGTCTCAAATTATTGCTAGCCTCTCGAGATGCAGGAAATACTTCACACAACAATGAAATCATTGCCATTTTGAATGAACTCAAAGAGGCAAAAATAATTCTATAAGATGCACTACGTTCCCCAATACATTATCATTTTCAAAATGGTTATCGATAAGTTTGGACGTAGCGACAGCAACAGAAAGCGAAAATTGCCAACGCCCTCTGAAAGATGTTTATTGCATTATACCTCAGATGGTAATATTCATTGTGGTGATGTGAAATTATGTCATGTGAAGAGCCCCACCGCTGATAACGATGTTGCTAATAAAAAGTATGTGGATGGAACCGATAATTAATGAACTTGCTTCATTTATATATCAACTAGCTAAGAAACACGAAAAAGAAATGATCCAAGTAAATGAAAAACTAACCAAATTTCAAGGTGACATCTCCAAACAAATTACTGAAATAAATTCGAAGGTACAATCTACCATCAAGGAAATCAAGAAGATACAAAATAAAGTTCAAGCAAAACCATAATAAAAGAGCGGGGTTCACACATCTTCACCATCAGTCGTCATGTCTTCCAAAGACAAGATTCAACTTATCAACGAATTACATAAACCAATTAGAAAAAATTATCCTCGACGCCGTACAGTTATCAAAGGAATAGATGACTTATGGCAGATGGACTTGGCTGAGATGAGATCGTTCGCTTACCAAAATCGAAATTTCAAACTGATTCTAGTCGTCATAGATTGTTTTTCGAAATTTGTGTGGACTCGACCACTGGAATCAAAAACGGAAGAGAAAATTACGAAAACGTTTGCAGATATCTTGACACATACGAAATGTTGTTCAAAAAATGTACAAACCGATCAAGGTAAAGAGTTTTACAACAATAAGTTTCAAACTTTGATGAAAAAACATGGAATAAATCACTACAATACGTACAGCATCACTAAGGCTTCTATGGCTGAACGTATCATTAGAACGTTAAAAGAAAGACTTCAAATATTTCAGTCTGAATGGCACCTACAAATGGTTGAATGTCTTGCCTGAAATCACGAAATCCTACAATGATACGCGACACTCGAAGACAGACATACAACCTTCGAAAATCACCAAAACTAACGAAAAACAAATTCTCAAATCAACATACACCCATGTGAAAATAGCTTGACCAAGAAAATTCAAAGTCGGTGATGTTGTACGAATTAGTAAGGCGAAACACGTTTTTGAAAAAGGCTATACGCCCAATTGGACTACGGAATTATTCAAAATTATCAAAGTCAATATTACCAACCCCGCCACCTTCATGCTAGAAGATATGCAGGGTGCACCTATTAGGGGTGCTTTTTATCTCGTTGAAAAAGTCTTGAGGAAGAAAGATAAAAAAATGCACGTAAAATGGCTGGGTTTGGATAACAAACACAACAGTTGGATCGAAAATGACGATTTTGTATATAATCTTATAGAAAACAAGCACACTGACAATGTATTGGGAGGGCCTTTTGTGAAGAAATATTTGTGTGTTTAATAAACGCACAATATCTGAAACGGACCACGTGATCTGAAGCTATAAGAGCGCATGCAAACACAGATGGATATTCAGTTTGAAAATGTCTCTCGATAGTGGTTACGGTAGTGAAGTTGAAGTAATATTCGACAGTGAGGGTGAAGAATACAATGGAACTCTAAATGCAATAGACAGAGGGTTGGAGCAATACGAAATGGCTGCTCGAAACGAACATCAATTGCTGTTGATGGCATTTCCAATGTCATCTTATGAAATTCGATGTGGCCTAAGTCCATGCAGAGACTTCAGCCCATGCATAATTTTGAAGCAGCAGTTCTCCATTCGTTCCATTAATTTAACAAGTTATGAATGGCGACCCTCATTGACATCCTGCAACAAATAAAGGAAAATTTCTTTGAATCACAAATCGATGGATATGTAGACGAATATGATCCAATTACAACACGTTGCAGGGATAATATTTACGTCACACAGTACATCGAAAGTAATACCAAACAAGTTTCCATTTCCAAGGACACCACGAACATGGAGCTGTTTCAACGAGATGTAAACGAGATCCTGAATACTCACCTTGGTGTGCTATCTGACCGTATCGCTATGCTGGATGCTTTGAACTTTTGTGATTATTATCGAGGTGTTTTCAATATAATAAAATCATGGTTACGTGAACTAATTTAACTTTGGAAGAAATCATAGAAGGTTTTTGTCAAGCCTCAGCTCTAGATAGTCTGTATGCTAATGCTTTACGTGAATATTTATTTTATTATAAACAAAAAATAGTGTATGATTTATGTAATAAATGAGAAAATGATCTAACATTTGTTTCATTTAATGTATAAGTTGAAAAAAAATTTCAGCTTTGAAAAGTTATTTGATGGAATAAAACACCAAAATTTCAATATATATTTTATTCAAATTTTATCAACGTGTGTGTACAACAATAAATAAGTATACAAAATTTAAATATATTTCATTCAAATTGTATCAACGTGTACATGTACAATAATAAATAGTATACAAAAACTGAAATACTCAAACATATTTCTGTTTGCAGTCAATTCTTGAAAAGTTGGTAGTCTCCTACAGCTGTTGAAAATTCTCAGAGTAACACACACCTATCAATCATATTCAAACAAGGACAAAATATATCAATTAATCACATCAATAGAAATAAAATCCAAATGATAACCTCATTTCAAGCTATAGTGCCCCCAAGGTAAAGTGTCGGATGATTTGGGGATTAATTTTCGTTTATCGTCGTGTGGACTCAATCCTATTTTCACCTGCTCGATACTGAAATCGAATATGATGATGAATATGTATGATCGAATAGTGAACTGCTCACATATTTTTTCTTTAAAATTTCTGAGACAATCGATATAATCTTTGAAATCAATTTTATTTCTGACTACATTATATCGAATTTCCTTTGATTTTTTGATAACTTTTCCACCCTGCACTTTGTAGGTGTACATTTTGGAACGTAACCCTGCAAAGTGCGTGATTATTTTACCATTTGCTTCATCTTTCATTAATCCAGGAATTTTTTTAATCACAAGTGGAATTTGAAACTTATTATCGGGCGAATAATCGGAAGTATCAAATTTTGATAGGTTATTTTTGATGAGTTCTGAATAGACATCTTCACACGTTATTTCGTAGATGAAGCTATCTGTATCTGTATACATTAACTTGCAATTTTCTATACCTAGAGTGGGCACCATGAAATCGTAATGGAAATCAAACATGCATGTTTTTGAAATATCTAAAATTGCCATTCCGATGTACAGAGGTTTATTGAAAACAAGTTCAGTCTTTTTCAATTCAATAACCACCAAGTCTGTATCGAAAACGGTTCGACTCTGAAATCGGGGGCTCGCAATTAAATTTTTGGCGCCATAACGACCATTCCACGAATTCACAAGTTTGACCACCCTGTGTAACCGAATGTTTTCCATAGTTTTCCCAAAAATAGCATTTACCATTAGTTTATATAGATTTTTGAACTGGTGGCTGCAGCCCTTAGACGAGTATTCAACTCGATGTAGGGACGCAGCCATGCAGATTATTTGAATTTCAAAACCCGATGAATTTTGGTTAGAATCAAACCATTTTTCAATGCTTTTTTCAAGTTGCGATAATGCAAAATATATTTGTTTTTATTATACAGGGTACCCATTAATTTTTTTTGTTTGGAATTTGGTGGTGCTTGATGCTCTGGACAAAACGGAAAATCTTTATGTGAATCATGTATTCTCTCAGGGTATTCCAAATCAACTTCCAATATGTAGCCTTCTGAAGCATTGTCAGATATATATATATATATATATATATATATATATATATATATATATATATATATATATATATATATATATATATATATATTTTTAAATATACAGGGTGTTTGGTGTAGGTGCTACAGACCAAAATTCCATTTTTTGAAATAGAACGCTCTGTATATCATTACATATTCAGATGCTACGTTAAATTCTGATGTTTCAAAAAAACTTATTTACTCGTACACGAATCCAGTCTATATCTTTTATTAAATTGAACTCGACTACTACTGAATACAAACCATTATTCTCACCTCTACGATACGATATCGATATCAGTTGAATATAATATTGAAATTCTTGAGAATGTGACTAACTTGAGGGTGAATTGGTATATTGCACAATTTCATCAAGTAGCTTATGCTTGTTGATGCCATAGTAACAAATGTTGTTGATGTTTGTTTGAAGGTGATTGACAATGTTTCGTGATGAATTTCACTAGTTCGGACTTCCATTGTCTACTATATAAAATGATTTGAAATCCCTGAAACAAGTAAAAAAGAATAATTAAAAAAGAATAGTTGAAAATAACAATTATATTAAGCAACAATAAATCTGAAATGAAATGATAGTGAAGTAACCTACAAATAAAAATATAA
Source organism: Leptinotarsa decemlineata (assembly GCF_025532065.1). Classification (NCBI taxonomy): domain Eukaryota; kingdom Metazoa; phylum Arthropoda; class Insecta; order Coleoptera; family Chrysomelidae; genus Leptinotarsa; species Leptinotarsa decemlineata. The sequence goes on from NW_027412686.1 coordinate 970,158, forward strand.
TAATTGAATAAATAAAAAAATTAAAGGAATGCAAAAAGAAAATTATAAAAAATAAAAAAGTGTAGAGATTCCAAGTCACGTTAGTTCACGACGTTTCGATTGTTGGTATCTACAATCGTCTTCGGGTGATGACTGGACTGATTCCTCCGAGAGATGACTATTTTATAGGTCGTTGAAATACTTTCACTTTCTCTACTTTCCATTTTCCGCTTCACTGATTCCGTGAGAGATGACCGATTTGGCGGGAGTTGGTCATTTTCCGTTTGATGATGGGTTTCCATATGTTTCGTATATCTACGCTGGCCTGGCTGAATACGTTGTTGGACAACATGTATGCGGCTTCCTTAAATTTTCTCCTGAATCAATGTTCCTCTCTGTGCAAGATCTCAGCTTGGGACCACTCGATGTTGTGTTGATGGGTCCAAACATGGTCTGCTATTCCTGATTTGCTGGTTTCTCCTCGCTGTGTGTGCTTCTTGTGCTCGGCAATGCGAACATTCAATGCCCTCTTAGTTTCACCAATGTAGGATTTTCCGCACTCACAGGGTATCCGGTAAATGCAATTCTTGGAATCGCAGTCCGCGTTTGGGGGCCTGGTTTTCGTGAGGCTGCTACGGATAGTGTTACCGGATCTGAAACAGGTTCTAATGTTGTACTTGGAACCAATTTTCCTTATCCTCTCCGATAATCCTCTGATGTAGGGAAGTGCAAGCACTGGTTGTGACGGCTTCTCTTCCTTGCGAGGCTCCTGCTGTCTTTTAGCCAAAGTCTTTTCTACCATCGCTTTGGAGTATCCATTCCGCTGAAGATCGTTTTTTATGATGTCTAGTTCCTTCTCGAGACCTTCCTTTGTATTACAGAGCCCAAAAGCACGGTCTAATAGAGTCTTGATGATTCCTCTTTTTGTCGATTGATGGTGGTTGGATTCGTGGTTCAGATACTGTCCCGTATGAGTGGGTTTTCGGTATACAGATGTTTCCCACTTAGTGTCGGTCCTCTTCACCAAAACGTCTAAGAATGGCAATTCATTGTGGATTTCCTTCTCCATTGTGAAAGTGATGGAAGGTCTCACGCTGTTGATGTGTTTCAGAAAGGCGTCTAGTTCAGTATTCCCATGGTTCCATATTATGAAGGTGTCGTCAACATATCTCAACTATTCTTTTTTAATTATTCTTTTTTACTTGTTTCAGGGATTTCAAATCATTTTATATAGTAGACAATGGAAGTCCGAACTAGTGAAATGTTGTTGAATTGTATCTACTTGTCAGTTCGATTCAGTGATTCTTTGCAAAACAGTAACTGTGTTCTTTGTGCGAAAACTCCAGTATGCCTTTCGCGTTTAGTCCAAATGATTGCATTGATATGTTATTAATTTTTGGGGAATGTCAGAAAAACTGCCGTCAAGCACAACGTCTATACCAAGAACGTTTTCCAGACAGACCCATTCCGTCACGAATGACTTTTTCGAGAGTTGTAGAAAAATTGCGAACTGGGTCATTTCCTTCTACTATAAAGCATCGTCATCATACGAGATCTGTTAGAACTGAAGATTTAGAAATCAATGTGTTGGCTTATATTATTATTCATACACATGTTTCTATCCGTACTCTTGCAGAAGAAGTCGGTATGAGTAAATCTAATATACAGAGAATTCTGAAAGAAAATAAATACCACCCATTCAAAATTCAGTTGGTACAAGGTTTGAAACCCACGGACTTTGAACGACGACTTGAATTCATTGCTTGTATTCAGGTAATATTACATGAGAAAGTCCTAACATATTCAGTCAAATTTTGTGGAGCGATGAATCGCGATTCCACAATAATGGAGTTGTGAATCGACATAACAGTCACTATTGGTCTCAAGAAAATCCCCACTGGGTCCGCGAAAGTAATTTTCAAAATACTTGGGGTATTAATGTATAGTGTGGATTGTTCAATTGCCTTAGGACCTTACTTTTTCAATGAAAATCTCAATGAATTGCGATATTTACATTTTCTAGAAAATGATTTGATCCAGTTGATGGAAGATATTCCCATAGCAGAACGACAAGGAATTTGGTGGCAACAAGATGGTGCTCCTCCTCACAATTCACAGGTTGTTACTGAATATCTGGATAGAACGTACCCAAATAGATGGATTGGTAATAAGGGTCCAATTCGGTGGCCGGCTCGTTCCCCAGATTTATCACCGCTTGATTTTTTCCTATGGGGTTATTTAAAAGATATTGTTTTCACTACTCCCCCTTTGAATGTGGATGATCTGAAAATGAAAATTCGACTAGCGTGCAGTGATATTACGCCTGATATTATAAGAGCGACTTGTACGAGAGAAGTGATTCGACGTTTCGAAGCCTGTATGATATCTAATGGGCATCACTTTGAACAATTTTTATGACTTATTTCTAGGTACCTACCATTCTTATGAAATGATTTATCAAGTTATATTATTTACATTGTTATTAATTAAAGATTTGTTTTCGAATACACCTCTTTCAATTTCGCAATTGTTTCATATTCAAAATGATTCCTGACTGAATTCCACACCTCAAAATTGAAACCATTACTTCGAACACCCAAAATTTTGACTAATTTTCATGTGATCTGATGCAGAGAGAATAATTGTATGAGATATTTTTAAAAATAATAGTCGTTCTCAAGACTTTACATTTTAAGCAATAACTCAACAACGCCGTAACCGAAATTCAAAAACCAAACATGAAATGATATCAAAATTTAACGTAGCATCTGAATATGTAATGATATACAGGGCGTTCGATTTTAAAAAATGGAATTTTGGTCTGTAGCACCTACACCAAACACCCTGTATATTTAAAAATTATATCAAAATATAGCTCTCATGAACTCCTAAAACTTTTGTATGAAATATTTTTGTGTATCTCCTTCAACAAACCAGATATTGCCTGTCACATAAAATGTGGGACACCCGGTATATATATATATATATATATATATATATATATATATATATATATATATATATATATATATATATATTATTTGCTTCAGAATATCTATTTGAACAAACAGATATTCCGCCCCTTATCCCTTTTTCTACAAACATAATCATGTCAATGTCTTTTAAAATTTGTAATTTACACTTCGTATACTTCAACATGGTATCCCACGTGTACCCAGGCATAGTATAATACCATGCGGGGTCCAACCCATAAGTTGCCATGCTTTTTTGACGGAAATTTTCAAAAACGTCTGCCAGTAATAAACTATCTGTTTTCAAATATAGGTCTGCATACGATCCCAAATTTGTAATTTCGAATGATTCCCAAACATTTTGTGCGTGAGCATATTTCTCTTCTGTTATGTATTCATCATTCAATTTATTATAGAATTCTTCTCGTGATGGTAACTCGGTGATGTTCAATTTTTCCATGCTATCTATATAATCATACGGAAATACTCCCTTCCTGGTGAGAAGAGCGAATTTCTCCTCATCTAAATGACTAATTTTTTTTTTATTTCCAAATCATTTTGATCCAATGTGGATACTAATTCATCCAACGATGTTCCCATGAATCGAAAAGAATATATAAATCGAAATTTAATTTTAGTTTCAGCATCCTTCTGTGTAAAAGAAATGTATTTTTCTTTATTTGAGGAAAGTATGCTCACAGAGCCTTTTTTTGCGATATCTCTGATAATGAAGTGACTGTCGTATCCTGAAAGATTATGAAAAGTAATGGGTACCACGAATAATTTCCGAAAGTTGACATTACAGGGGGCTTGGTGAGCAAAACCGCGGAACGCCCCCGTATAGTGATCGTGATCTTACACGATAACATCTTTGGGGGCGAACGGTTTTTCGCAATGACAAGTCGTTGCAGCACCGATATTATTTAAAGGCACTGTCATCGGCTCAATATTTTTAATTTTAGATTCAACAAATTTTGCAATATCAGACAACTCATCGGCAAACCATTTCATACAGTCTTCACCTCGATAGCTTTTGAAATGAGAGAGACTGTCGTCATAGGAACACTTGAAGTAGTAGCCTGCACTGAAAGGTATATGTTTTTGGTATTTTGTAGTTTTGTTAGATATGCTTTCGTTACATTTTTCCAACAGTGACTCGAAATCAGCAAAAATTATAAACGGACATTTTTGTTTATAAACATAATTTCGAAATTCCACATAATCGTATGTAGGAAAGGAAATTTTACAATCATTCACTTTTTCGCACAAAACAGTATGATCATTTAATTTTTGCTGACTTGAAAAATAATTGAGGCATCTATCACAAAAGAATTTTTTGTCTTTCTTTTTGTTCAATTGGTTACTTAATAACCGGGACATGTCTTTGATTTAACAATAATGGAATTTAATTTCAGTCTCGTCATCGTCATTAATGGGTGGAGCCTCATAATTGTTCAATTTTGGAAAATATTTGTCTTGAATTGATTCAAGACAAATTAACATGTCTGTCTCGTTTTGTTGTCGTGAGTCTGGCAGGTACTACTACAGAAAATCAATCATTTGGATTTTATTTATTGACATGACTCACCGATATTTTGTTCACAAATGAAATTCTAGGTGTTATGAGTCGGTTTTGGAAGCTGCAGAGAATTGAATTTCGTTCTGTGGACACTGTTGAGATGGTTCTGGAAGCTGCTGTGATTTGAAACTCGATGTGGAAAAGGTTGCTAAGACGATTTTGGATGTAGTTGTTGAGATGAATCTGAAGTTATACTCCACACGTTGATGTAGCGTTCTGAAATAAATGCAATCTTCAATAGAAACATACATCAAAAAAAAAATCAAGAGTGGGGGTAATGTTTTTCATGGAGTGATTGTGAAAAATGAGCGAGCTACAGTTATAATTGGAAAAATCAAGTGTCATTCAAAGTAACGAATTTAAAACACATATTCTGCAAGTACTAAACACATAAAAAATATTGAAAACACTTCTTTATGCGAATCATATCTATGAATGAAAAAATTTTTGAGTCGAACAAAAAATATAGTATACAACCACAAACTCTATAGATATATTGAACAAAGAAAAAATGCAGTACTAACCTTAATTTCGTACAATTTCAAATGAAACGACACGACAGCGTATTTTCCTTATGAAAAATTCTTTTGAATGGGGGTGATACTCCTCCGTCACAAGGTGTGGAAAAAAATTGTTGTTGTTCCCTCTCCACGACTGAAATTGAATTTTAGGAAATCCACCTGCGAGAAACCAAAAATTAAAAAAAAATCAAATTATACGAACCCTCTTTCAATAAACAACAAGACGAATGAAAGTTATTCGTAACTTACTATTCGGTTTATTCAACTAGAAAGCTGCTCACAAAACGAGCTTCTGTTTACTACATTATAAATGTGTATATAGACAAGATATGACATTGTCAAGGACAAATAGATAAAATACGAGAAAAACTCTTATTCAGCTTGGATGATTTTCAAGTGAAATTAATAATCACGTTTCCTGGTTATGAGGCTGCCATCTAATAAAACATCAAAACAAATTGTGCGGTACAAAAATTACTGTAAGAGATAGTATTCGAGAAAAATGGATGTCAGCAATTACCAGTTCTTATCTTTTATTCATTATTAAAGCTTGAGAAATATTAGCAATTATCATTTCTTATCTTCTGATGTATGTAGGACAAAAATAGTTGTCCAGGGTCCAGGAATTCGTAAATACCTCTGAACCGTTTTGTATTACAAAATAATTGAAAAAAAAACGTTAATCCTCAAAAAGTATGTATGGAAAAACACTCAAGTATATTAATCTGAAAAAAAATTTGGAAAATTGATGATAATTCAACAACAACTCTTACAACCTTTGAATTAAATTAAATTTGAATAAATTCTTTTGTGAAAAAGTCAAAAACGTATAAAACATCTTGCAATAAAAATTCATAAAGTAATAATGAAAAACACTTACTTTCCGATAAAATCGTTGCACTTGTCACTAGTATCACTGATACAACTAACTCATCATTTTGCCTCGCAGGAGGTATTTATAGGAAAATAAGTGATGACAAATTATGAAACCAAACAAAGAGCCTTTGTTCCGTCACTTTGAGAACTGCATATCTCTGGGTGATGATTCAGCATTGACAGTGATCAATGTCACCTTGGGTAAGAATAGGAAAATAGATGATGACATATTATGCAATCAAACAAAAAGCCTTTGTTTCGTAACTTTGAGCCACGTGTCTGGCTTTACCGATAAGTGATAGCGATAATTCTGCATACCTATTTTATATATTCTTACCAACTTGAAATGAAACAAAAAATTTACTCAATAAAAATATTCATTTTTTTAATAAATTCCATAATTGTTGTACAACTCTAATCAAATTTTTTTCTCTAGCCTTGTTGCGTATTCTGGAACAAATTCAACAGTTTTTTTTTAATGACGAAGATCTTGAAATATCTTTTTCAATTAACATTTGAATGGTGTATTCTTTGGAATTGTGCCTGCGCAAATACCCTCATTGACTGATGTCGAACGAATCAATTTCCATTATTTACTCTAGCCTTATCGCATATTTCCTTGGAATTTCACCCACATTCGGTACGTTCACATATTGAACAGAAATTATTGTAGTCGGAAGTACAAAATTTGTTTTGCAGCATCGTTGACGACATATTCTACACTCTGAGGCTGGAACACTTTGTCTTGAATGTGTAAATTATTCAACTGCTTGAGAACATTTTCTTTTCCTCATATAATTGAATATCTTTACTTATTCGTTGAACACGTCTCTCAAATTCCTCTACTTTACGTCTGTATTCTCTGAATGCCATTATAATACTAATTTTTGTTTACCAACAACGTACGGAACATCGTTTTCCTTCGAAACGCATGGAAAACAACGTATTTTGAAATGTCATTGTCGAATACTTCGCTCTCCCATTGCCCTCACGTTGAGTCCACAGCGCTTAACCTCTCGACACTTTTTCGTCGAGTAGTTCACGATTAATTCCAAAACCGGCAACGCTACATTACTCCATAAACATTGTTTTATTGTACAACTGGCAACTCCTGCTTGCACTAGCAACCGGTAAAACCTCGATCTCCATCTCTCTTTGCATCGATTACGTCACACGTGCCTCTCGCTCTTACACACACATACACATCTTTACGTGGAATATTAGTTATTTCCCAAATCTAAGTATATTTTCCTATCTTCAGTATGATAATGACGATTACATTCTATGGAAATAAAAAAAAAATGCTGTCAAGTATAATGAATGAGTCAATTTCGGTCCCGACAAAACTAACGCTATAAATACCCAACATTCGCAGTTAACTTCAATATCTTACGATGGTGTAGAGGCTAAGGACAATGTCTACGGCGCGGACGATCCAGGTTCGAATCTCATAACTATAAACTTTTTTAAATTAAAATCACGTGACTGAAGGGGGCCGAGGGAGCTGATAGGTTAGGTGGAGTACCAAGGGAACCGATAGGTTAGGTGGAGTACCAAGGGGGCCGAGGGGCGGAGTTCCACGCTCAAATCGCTACGATACTCGTTCCATCCTGCGTCGATTTCGATGACGTTTCCCCCCACTCCCAAGTGTGCCAGAATCCGCCTTGTTCATCTACTTAAGACATATTGTACCAGATGATAAACACAAGCTCTAACTTTTGAGTAGAATAAACAAAAGCGGTCTGAATGCCAAAATCAAGTTGGCTTATCGTATGCGGGACCTCTGTGAACTCCCATCATTACGTGGGACTTCTTCAGACATATGAGCCTTCAAAACAAATAACGCTCTGGAAACTCCTCAACTCCTCGTTTTGTCATCATCGCATTCCAAAGTACTACCACATCTGAAGATAGAACACAGGATATTACAAAATTCATCAACTGCCGATATCAATAGTATTCGAATATACTTAAATATGCTTTTGAGAGTTTCCAACGAAGTTATTATGATAAAGATATGAGTGAACCTCTGATGGACATTGGACAATTCAGAGAGAATCCACTATTCATAATCGATTGTTCCCATCAATCATTGTTCCATCAACTATTGATATAAAGATTGAGTTTGAGACGAGGAAGACCAAGTTTCCAGACAACACTAAAGTATATGCATTAATTTTGCATGATACAGTTTTAACATACAATGCATTGGATGGTTCAGTTCACAGCAGATTATTAACATTCTTCAAATTATTGATACTATTTCATTTTTCCACTCTATCATGTACTGTTTTATAATCTTTTTTTTTATTTGTAACTGACTTATATCGTATATTGTAATTTTTTTCCAATTCCATTTCATATATATCATATTTATTGTTTTGTAATCATTTTCAATTGTTCATAATAGGATTTAAATAAATAAAACATGGAAATAATAGAAAGTTTTTTATTTGACATTATGATTTACAGGAACATACAGACTATCTGAAATAACTTCTTCCTCATAGTCATCATTTTCGCGACCATCTTCAATTTCCTCTCGATATTCATCATTCAATTCAAAGTGATGAATAATCCATTCTGGCAAGTATGGTTGGAGACTATACAGGAATCTTCTCAGGTTCAGTTCAATCATAACCTCAGAAAGTTGATACAATTCCAATTCATTATCCAAAAATTTGTTACAAACTTTTGCACCACTTCGATTGTTCTCAGCATCACGAAAACATGATTCGATTTGTTTTTCATCATAGCATACACTCATATCATAAATGCTTGCATGTTCGGCTCCATCACCCAACACCTTCAATTCAGTCGACAAATGTTGAACCGATGATTTGAGATCTACAACATCGATCCAATCTTGACTTGCATACTGCATTCACATCTTTGAATGGTGAAACTGAAATCGAATAAAAAACAATAAGCAACCTCCAACTTGTTTCCATGATATAATACTCACATTCCCATTTTACTTGTAGTTATAAAGTGAGTGTAATCAACTAAGATAGTAATGTGTATATTTCCATATAATTATCATCTAAATCATCTAATATATGAATATTATTAAAACAAAAAGAAATTCACTATAAATAATTACTACTAGTCATATTGAATTTGACTAGAGATCGCGTTTTCATACCAGCAAAACTTTGTGGGCTCTGACCTAAATACACCATCGTATATTTACCACCCGATTAGTTGATACAAGTTATATCATCATTACTGAATTGCAGCGAAATGCGTTTTGGTAGCCATGTTTTAAATAATTTATCATTGCTTACATCTTCCAAAGTTAATAAAATTGATTTACCAAATCTTGTAGAATAAGTTGACATATTCTTAATTATGTACACTTCATCAATTGGCAATGATGATAAGACCTTTTGCTCTAGTATTTCAACCTCCTGTACAATCAAATTATTGATTTTATGTAAGTCTACTTTTGAAACGGATGATGAAAATATGTATGAAAATATAAACAATTTCCAACAGAAAAATACACTCACCGTCTTCCTTATATTACGAACTGAATAACACTCTACCAATTGCTAACTGCTGCAGATATATTCGTCTACTGATATCATAGTGTGCCAGGCATTTCTTTTATGTTAAACAGCGCGAGTCACACCCACCAAGAAACCGTCTTACATTTCAAAAGGTTCACATTGCTAGTTGTTATCCATTAGAGATGCCTGACGTCACATCCAAGCCCACCTCTCAGCTGGACGCGTTAAGAGAAGTCGATACGAACACACAGCGGTCGTTGCGCCATCGTAAAGAACAGACGCTAACACAGTCCTCGCCGCCTGCTTGTCACCATCGACAGCGAGGGTAGAGCGATGCGTTACGTCATAGCCATCGCCGCATCGAGAGAGGTAAGGACACACCGATGAATACGCATTACTCAGCCACACGTCATGGAGTGAACATCTCGCTCTCCTACCGTTGAACGGTTGCTGCTGTGACGTCACACCACTACTGACTTGATGGGCTCACACCGATGGAACATTCATTACTTGGAGGATCTATGAAGTATGCAGACGTATTTTTGTACACAGACACGCACATTATAAACCCTGTACCGTGCATTCTCACACACATACACACACACCAACCAAATGTAATTACGTCATTATGTCACACACACAAAATCTCATACGAAAAAATAAGTTTGAATGATCCATGCACCAGACACTTCCAGGTCACATCGCCTTGATTTTACTAAACAAAAAAAATCAATTAGTACGTCATAGTGGTGGGGGGAGGCCCAGAAACGGCTGTAACGGCTACTGGCGACAATGTAGCAATCGGTTTTCTTCAACATTTCGAATGAATTCCTGCCAACTTGACAATCGAAATGAGTTGAGAATGTTCCTGAGTTAATTTCAAAACAAACAATATTTAACTCGAAAACAAACAGGTCCATACCCTTGATTATCAGATAGGTGAATACTGATCCTGGAATAACCAAACTACTTGTAAATAACTTTCCAGAAGGAAATCATTTCTGTTGTAGAATTTATAAACCGAAATATACCATTTGGAGATGATTATATTTCAAATACCCCTAGAACCTGCACAAAAATTATGGCCTGTTGTTGCAAAAAAAATTTTGTGCTTTGTGAATAACACATGATTTGATTTACGAAGGTTCATAAAGAACTGAAAAATTTCTTGTTTTAACCTCTTGCCAACCCTGTGGAAGACTGAACTTCAGTGTGGTATAGTCTTAGAATCGCTCTGCTAATAGTCATTGAGCTCATAATCGATCCCTCTCTTTGAAACAGAAGTATTTGTTCTTTAAAACGCGATTGTATAAAAAGTTTCTTTTATTCCACATATCATTTATATCACTGTTCATACATTATAACAGCATTTTTTTCAATAACCTCACTCTGAAAATTCATTGAAATTTCAATAAAGAGGAATTTCATCGCGTACCTAAAACAGAAAGAAAAGAAAAAGAATTGTCTTTCTGCCAATATACATGCATCTGAAGTTGTATGTTTTGTTTCAATAATGCCAAATGGTTGACAAAAACTTTCTCAACTCCGCAGTAGTTTTCATTACAATAAATATTTCCATCAACTAACCAGCCGAGATAATTTTCAGAGTAGTAGATGAGTGCAGAAACTTCTAGCCTCGAGCTACTGACCAAGTTGAAGAAAACTATTAATAAAATATTCAAGTCGAGATTTTAAACCATAAGCCAAAGCCTTCAGAATGGTAGGCTTCTAGTGTCCAAATTTCTTCTATTCCAGTACAGATTCTTGCGATGTGCCCAGTTTCTTCGCAGAATACCGTTGCCTAGCTTTTTAGGCGACTGGAACAAACTGAGAAAATTTCGAAAATCGATAGATCAGAAAAAATTCTCCACAAATTAGACAACAGCACACAGGACAATATAAATCTTGAAAATAAAGGTCATCTGCCGAGATTACGTTACGAAAAGGATGTCAAATTTTCAAATAGTTTCAATCGAAAAATTGGCATCACAAAGGATAAATGAGGAAGAAATGAGGTAATGCCTCAGTTTCCAATTTCAGTCAAATAACTTGAAGTTTTGAGTCAATAATTCTCTCATAACTAATACAGTTATGCAGCTCAATAACAACGAAAGTAATAGTAATACCAGCGATTACTTCTCAACAGCATATTATTATGCGTTATCTAACACAGCTCAACAATAACATAGTTTCTGGAAAAAGTTCCTGTAATCTCACTTCTTTATCGGACGCAAAGATCAACAGACTACCTTATTCTTTCAGATCTACCTTTGGAATAATTCAATCACGAAACACGGATATTCTCAAGATATTGCGCTCGATATTTTGAAGGCATTCGATCCTCTTTGCCAAAAGTCTTATTTTAATGAGCCGCAACTAAGCGGTAGTGAAATTTGACAGATTTCTCTGCACGATCGGTATCTACCTACCATAAAGTTTGAATGTCACTGAGAGCTGTACAAACTACAGCGTGCTGACCGTCGCGTCGGATAGCCGTACCTTTGGGCAGCAAGTTCCCGTGATTTGTCCCGTATGGACTATCATGTATAAGGACATATTGAAAAATATTGTATATAGAGAGCGCAAGATATTGCGCTCGATATTTTGAAGGCATTCGATCCTGTTTGCCAAAATTCTTATTTTAATGAGCCGCAACTGAGCGGAAGTGAAATTTGACAGATTTCTCTGCACGATCAGTATCTACCTACCATAAAGTTTGAATGTCACTGAGAGCTGTACAAACTACAGCGTGATGACCGTCGCGTCGGATAGCCGTACCTTTGGGCAGCAAGTTCCCGTGATTTGTCCCGTATGGACCATCATGTATAAGGACATATTGAAAAATATTGTATATACAGATCCTGCAACAACAGATCCTGCAAGAATATGGTTAAAAAAGTTTTACAAGCATTCACGCCCTAGATGTCGATGAAATCAGTCGCGCTGTAAATAACAATTTGATAAATAGAGTTAATGAATGCTTGAAAGTTAACGGAAATATTTTCGAACATATTTTAAAATAGTTTTTATATTTTGTGAATCACACTAATTTTTGAAGAAACAAGATCCAAAATTTCTGAAGAAATCTACAAAATCAATGGTAAAGGAATGTTTGCAAACATCTCTCTTGAACAATATTGTTGTCACTTGCTGTAATTTCCGAATATTCCTACATTTCATTATTTTCCAGTAGAAAAACTGTTTACGTGAACCCATTACTACAAAAATTAAAAATTCAACAAAGACTGAGGCAAAAATATAATTTAAATTCATTCTGTCAGCTGGGAGCCCTTTCAGTGACAAAGAATTTTCTCATTCTTCAAAACATAATCATTTCCATGTTATAGTTCATTAAAATTGTAAAATACATAGTTTCAATGAAACTAAACAGCGTGGTCCAAACAAAACTGGCTGGTATCTCAATCGCCACAAAAAATAACCAAGAAAGGAATTTCTGGCAAAAACATAACAATCTGCGCTGACAGCAGACAAGCCCTATTAGCCTTGAACAGACAACGTATAACCTCAGGGCTAGTACTAGAGTGTCACCAAGATTTAGCCAAAGCCTCGGTAGATAATAACATTATCCTGAGGTGAGTTAAAGGACACGACAGGAGAAAAGGTAATCGCATTGTCGACTCTTTAGCCAAGGAAGCGGCTGGAGTAAGAATTTTAGGACCCAGTGGCACCTGATGACTTCGACAATTGCGGAACTAGTCAAATGTTACACCCATGCTCAATCCTTAAAGAGATGGGATGGAATCAAAGGATGTAATCTTGCCAGGATCACCTTGGGCGACCCTGGGAAGCTGGCGCCGAAGAAATATCTGGCGATGACCATGAAAAATCTACGCTTAACAGTCGGATTTCTGACTGGCCACTGTCCACTAAGGAAACACCTCCATAATATGAAGCTAGTGGACACACCTCTATGCAGGATGTGTGAACAGGAAGAAGAGACTGTCAGGCATATCCTGTGCGAGTGCCCGGAGTTATCGTCAATAAGAGAGTGTGTGTTCGGCGAGTCTTGGCCTACGCACCTGCCGATATAAAGGAGATGTCTCCCAGTGACCTGTCCACCTTCCTGGAAAGGACAGAATGGACGATGACCTAGGAGGACAACTCCTCGGGAGGATGTACAATGGGTCACATGTGGCCTAATTGCTGTGGGCTTACACTCACCCTCCCTACTCTACAGATACAGATACAGAGATCTTGATGCATAAACAATAGCCATTGTTTCCAGTGCATATGAGTGATTTGTCGTTGGTCCATTGTGGTCTGTTCATTAAAATAAGAAACCACGTGTGACTGTCCTTTTTGATTAAATTATATAAGCATGGCACCCATTCCAACTGAACTTGCATCCGTGTGAAGCTACGTTGGCAAATCCGGGTTATATATAGTCAATGCAGGCGATGACGTCAGAATTCTTTTAATTTCATCAAAGGCATTTTGTTGGGGTTCACTCCACTCAAATTTCATATATTTTCTGGTCAGTCTGGTAATTGGTTCAATAATATTAGAAAATCCCTTCAAAACTTCCGAAAATAACTTATCAAACCAATGAATTTTCTCACTTGCTTTAAACATTGTTCGACGGCAACATTTTTGAAATTATATCTATTTTAGCTTTTCCTGATGTCACACGTCCTTCGCTGATTTCCCTTCCCATTAATTCAGCTTTCAATATTTTCAATTCCCGTTTCGTGGAACCATCACTATCACTATTAGCATTAGGTACTTGAGAAAATACGCCGGCGCGCCGTTTTCCCGAAAACGATTTTTTCTTGTCTTTACGTTTTTTTTTACCTATTGTTATTTTAAAAATTTATACAGTATTACGAAGGACGTATTTAGATTATATCCCTTCGCTGTCTTTGTCAGATACCATCAACATGAAATCCCAGAGTACAATATTTATATTCTCATCCCACCATAAACATTAATTCACAATACGTGTGCACTTCAACAAATGCCTAACTTCAACTGCCCTCATTTAACCGATCCAGGGTTATTTGTCATCTGAACATTAGTCATCTCCTACACGAGTTAATACTGTTTAAAATTAGTATGACGGTCATTCATTTAATATCCATGTCATGGGGGTGAATAATAACATAATCCACCATCTTTGAGAGTCTACCATATTGAATTTAGTATGACGTTATTTTACTCGACAAACATTCTCATTTGATACCGATATCATAAAAGTACATAAAAACTATTCCGGGATTTCATACCGATATCATTGAGGTGCACAAAAAACTAGTTCGCAATCTTGAACGGTCCACCTTAATGGATTCAAAGTGACGTCATGTTATTTTCGTATTATTTTCGGCAAATATTTTATTTACTACCCATATAATTAAAATAGTCCGTCATCTTGGGCGATCCACCATGTTGAATATAATTGATCATCCAAACTAAACGAGTATGCGAAATTTTCGCTGAATCGGTTGAGGATAACTGTTTCAAAATCCAGTTCCAAATTTGGCCGTATGTAAAATACATGCTAACATCATTGCAAGTTAAATAACAGCTTGTGAAAAATATGAGGTGGCTATAGAGTATAGAGATGGAGGTAATGGCACATTAATATGTTACATTATAGCCTCAAACTCGTTATTTCGAGATCAAACTGGTGATTTCGAGATCAAAGTCGAAATTTTGAGTTTGAACTCGAAATTTCCAGTATAAAAATCTAAGAGTTGTCGTTTGTAAGTATACTTTCAATCCACCCATTCAACAACAAACTTTCCATGCACATTCATCAATTATTCATTAGGAAACTATTCTACCTTTCCCCACATACGTTTTCCTGATTCATTAAGAATTTTTAAAACTGATGTCGTGCAGTAAATTATTGATGTTCTATTTCATTTTCCTCATTTACAATTACAAAAACCCAATATTCACACTACCCACTTAAAAGTAAAATGCAATCAATAATATAATGCAAACTTTTAAAATTAATATTTAAGTCATATGGACTGAATTAAATCAACTACTTTGGATCATTTTAAATACAGGTTAGTGCGCCTTCGAAATTTCATTGAATTGGCAGCATTGTGCTGAAGAATAGATAA
Organism: Leptinotarsa decemlineata; assembly: GCF_025532065.1. Lineage (NCBI taxonomy): Eukaryota > Metazoa > Arthropoda > Insecta > Coleoptera > Chrysomelidae > Leptinotarsa > Leptinotarsa decemlineata. The sequence goes on from NW_027412686.1 coordinate 985,686, forward strand.
AAAAATTAAAAACACCAAGGGAGTAAATGATAGGTTACGTTAGATTTACTACTATTTATCGTTAAACGAGAAGTGTACAAATGAAAGCGAATACGGAATTGTTTTAATTTGTATATGAAAAAGAAAATAATACAAATAAGAAATTTATAATTGAAAAATATGAGCATAATTTCATCACCTACCGGAAGATTGATGGTGCAGCCAACAATTTGTTTTCAACAGAAATGATTCAGTGGTGAATTGAAATGATAAAACTCAGCATCAAAAACAGTAAATGGATGAGACGATACAGAACATTCTTCATCATCGGAATTCTGATTTTATCCTTCCAAATTTTCTTAGCAGCTAAATTCATATCGACAAGCAAAAGCAATGAACCTGAAGAAAACAAGTGGTTACCATTAAGTTCTGGTCATGAAGTTTATACAGAACTAGAATTTAATTCTGCAAGGTCTAAATCAGAAAATAACGACGAGGAGGTTAGTTCAGTGGTACAAAAAAACAAAAGTAAAAGTAAGGTTAATCAAACTCACCTGTTACGATACGAGGAATTGGATTTTGTACCCCTTTGTCAAATTACTACAAAAGAAGCTGTTTCGGCAATAAATCGAGCAAAGACTCAGTACTGCAAGCAACTCATATCAAATATGACGTGCCTTTCTATAGAAAATAGGCTTTACCCCAAGGAGTTGAGAGGCTCTTGTCCTTCTGATGGTATGATTTCTGGAAAAGAATTGGGATGTTTCAAAGATGAAAAGAATTTCAGGTTGCTCAGTGGTTATTTTGGTGTGAATAAAAGAGAAAATTCTCCAAAATATTGCATTGATCTATGTCTACAATCAGGATTTCCTTATGCAGGGGTACAATATTCGTGAGTTCATCACAATTTTTCCTTGTAAAATCAGTTATGAGATAGAAAATAGATATTATTTTCATAAACTACACCTTAGGATTTGATCTCCACAAAATTTATTGGAGAAATATATCACGATATGTTTCGCTTCTTCACTTGAAGACCATTAAGCTCTTCAAAATGTGAACAGTTTGAGTTCTATACGATAAATATGAAGCAATCCATGTATCAACTACTCTGTGTATTCCTATTGTAGGTATACAATTTTTCTATCAGGAGATTATAATTCACTATGTCAAAATTTTTGTTTTAGTCAAAATAAATAGCAATGGTGTTTGAAGGTGGTTGACAATGTTTCATGGTGTATTTCATCAGTTCGGACTTCCATTGTCTAATAGGTATAATATAAATTGATTTGAAATCCCTGAAAAAGAATAAAAAGATTACCCGAAAATAACAATTTTCATTAAACAAAAAACTGTAATCACAAAGAAATAACATACAAGCAACGATCAAAAAAATAAAATTTTGAAATGTTAATAAAAGCTGGAAATTAAAAATATTATTAACAAAAATGAAAAAATTAAAATTAAAAGATTCCAAACCAATTTATGTCACGACGTTTTGATTGTTAGTATTCACAATCTTCTTCGGGTGATAACTGGACTTATTCCTCCGAGGTCTAACTATTTATAGGCCATTCGAGTGCTTTCACCTATTCCCTCTCTCCGCTTCATTGGTTTTAACGGGAGATGACCGTTTGGCGGGAGTTGGTCGTTTGTCTTTTGATTAGAGGTTTCCATATGTTGTGTATCTCTACGCTAGCTTGAGTAAATACATTGTTGGACAACATATACGCGGCTTCTTTGAATTTTCTCCTAAACCAGTGTTCCCCTTTGTGGATGATTTCAGCTTGAGCCCACATGATACTTGGACCCAATCCTAGGAACTAGGCATCATTAAAAATCACCTTCAACGGAATGGTTACTCCAGAGTGATGGTAGAACAGGCTTTAGCTAGAAGACAGCAAGAGCTCGACAAGGAAGAGAAGCCGCCACAATCAGTACTTGTACTTCCCCACACCAGAGGATTATCGGAGAGGATAAGAAGAATTGGTTCCAAGTACAACATCACAACCTGCTTCAGATCCGGTAACACTATCCGTAGCAGCCTCACAAAAACAGGCCACCAAACGCGGACTGTGATTCCAAAAATTACATTTACCGGATACCCTGTGAGTGCGGAAAATCCTATATTGGTGAAACTAAGAGGCAATTGAATGTTCGCATTGCCGAGCACAAGAAAGACACACAGCGAGGGAAAACCAGCAAATTAGGAATAGCAGACCATGTTTGGACCCATCAACACAACATCGAGTGGTCCCAAGCTGAGATCTTGCACAGAAAGGAACATTGATTTAGGAGAAAATTCAAGGAAGCCGCTTACATGTTGTCCAACAACGTTTTCAGCCAAGCCAGCGTAGAAATACGCAACATATGGAAACCCATCATCAAGCGAAAAATGGCCAACTCCCGCCAAACGGCCATTCCCACGGAACCAGTGAGGAGGAAAATCGAAAGCGGGGGGATAAGTGAAAGTACTCGAACGACCTATAAATAGTCATCTCTCGGAGGAATCAGTTCAGTCATCACCCGAAGACAATTGTAGATAATAACAATTGAAACGTCGTGAACTAACATGACTTGGAATATCTCAACTTTTTATTTTTATTTCCTTTTTAAATTTCTTTATTTTTATTTATTTTTGTTCAATTGTTCTATTTTACTTGTATTTTATTTCACTACTATTCATTTCAGGTTTATTTTGCTTAATATAATCTTTATTTTCAGCTATTCATTTTTAATTCTTTTCTAGTTCTTCTTTTTTGGTTGTTACAGGGATTTCAAATAATTTTATATAATAGAGAATGGAAGTCCGAACTAGTGAAATTCACACCTTAAGATTGCTATATTTACATGTAACTGAAATTTTATATCAAGGCTCTTCTATTTATCACGTTTTGCAATTTTCCTGGAGATATTATCTGTTTTAGTTCCATAATGAATTTTTGGAGAACAAATTAAATGAGAAAAGTATTTTTTGTAAAGTTCAATCTTCATGTGGAAGTAGTAGTTTCTAAAGAACATTTTCTTGGAAGCCTTGCATGATACTTTGGACCTACTAACCTACCTACACTTGTTAATCATTTTCACAGCAAGATTTTAAAATAGCTAGATTTTTTTATATTTGCATTTTCATTCTCCTTCTAATCTCTATTTGATGTCAGAGAAAGGTTCTTTATCTATATCTTAATTCTGCAATTCACTACCTTTTAGGTTCACGTTGTCACGAACAGTTTCTTCAACGTCAGATTCATGTTAAACCATCCCATTATAAACCTATCAGCTTTTCTAACAAAACCTTCGCCTCTGTTTTTCCTGTAAAAATTGCAAGTGAGTGCTTGAGGCAAAAAATCAGTTTGTCTAAATATATTATCCTTTATTACCGAAGAGTTAAAAACCATTTACAGGGTTAACTATGATATAAAAGTAGTAGGTGCTTATAACTACAAAGTTACAATTTGAGAAAATGAATAACAAAAATATAATATAATAAAATAAAATATAAATTCTCCATGAAAAACTGACATGCAGTTTCAACAATATATTCTAAGGAATCAAAATTAATATCACACAAATTTGGAATTAAATTGAAATTATCGCAAATACTTAAGATAGGTGACTTTATGTACAAATTTACAAGAGATAACACCTCCATAGCATCCACATTGTTGTTTGTACGGTTCGGTACTCTTTTATTTGAACAAATCTACAAAAATCGAGGTTTGAATATCTTCATTTTTTTAAAAATCGTAACTGTTTCTAATAGTATTAAAAAACGTTTCGCATTATATATTCATATATATTAGTGTTATTAGAGTGACTGAACGAACCCTTGTAACTTCAAAAGTAGCAGAATTTAAATTTTGTTTATATTGACCTCTGCCTAATAACTTGTGGAAAAATGTACACTTTTGCTATCAATTTCTCTTTAATGACTTTTTGATTTATAGGAATGAGTGTTTCTGTGGAGTTGATGAACCACCACTGAGTTCAAAAATTCCTGACTCCTCTTGTAATTTGAAATGTCCAGGCGACCAGCATTCCACCTGTGGGGGTTACTACAAAATCAATGTTTATCAAACAGGTATCAGAAGTAAGTAATTTTGTAGCTATCTAAGAACTGACTCTCTTATATATATATATATATATATATATATATATGGGTGTTCGGTGGTATGTGGGGTATGTGGGGCGGGGCTTCGGGTGATTATCATCACCGGACGTCTTGGTGGGGGGTGAGCATCGGGAAATTAGGGGTTTCTAGACAGTTGAAAGTCTCTGACCATCATCACGTTTGTTCAGGCAGAAAGGTCGCTTACAGCTTTAATGCAGGGAAGAAAAACTTTGTGGGGGAACATTGTCATCTTTGGGACTGAACTGAGAAAGAAGTTTGTTGACGACCGAAGGATCTGTCAATTTAATGGTCTGTGAATCCATTTTGAAGGAGAGCTGATTTGAGTTGATCCAGCTCTTTATCTGTTTATGTGTGTTAATTTCCTGTAGACCTTGTGGGTGAAGGAGTTATTGGATTTTCTGATGAGGACATCTAAGAATGGAAGGGAGTTATTGGTTTCAATTTCCATTCTGAATTTTATGTTAGGGTGGAGGTCGTTGAGGTTACCAAGGAAACTGAAGAGTTTCTAAGGTGTGGGGCCATATTAAGAAAACGTCATCTACGTATCTGAATCATCAAGAGGGTTTGTTGTTGAACGTGTCAATAGCCTTGGTTTTGAAGTCTTCAATGAAAAAATTTGCAAGGACTAGTGAAAAAGGAAAACCCATGGTGGTGCCCATACTTGTTTGTAAATGGTACCTTGGAAGAGGAAGTATGTGCTGGACATAACTAGAGTGATTGATGAGGCTGAGGGTGCCTTTGAAAATTTGGTGTTTCGGTTCGAGAATGTTCAATGTGATACGAGGATATTTGTGAATGAAGACATTACGTCGAAACTCACAAGGAGGTCAGTCTGTTGAATATTGAGGTTTTTGAGGATTTCAATGAAGTGAAATGAATTTTGTTACGTTGGCAAAAGTTCACTGATTCAAATGGTGCTTATTTTGGTTAAATTGAATAAGTATTCACTAAGATATAGTTTAAAGTAGACTAATAAAAATGGACAAAACTTTTGAAACAACCTTTTACTGTTAACAAGAACAAATTGGACAGTAATTTTATATTTAATTCTCTCATTGATTATATGTACAGAAAGATGCCAGAAAAAATGTATTTTTCCTCAAGAGTATCTAGTCACTTTTCGGAATACACTAGGATCTCGCTCTATTATAGAATCATGTTACTCGTGTTTGACTGTTGTGCTAGTTTACTGAATTTCTTAATCGCACTTCAGAAAATCTAAAATAGTGTAATGAATTACTTTAAAATATTCGTTTCACATGTATTTCGTCTGTGATATATATATATATATTACAGTGATCAGGTGTGCAGGAGAAATCTATTTTGCTGTGGTTGTTTCCATTTTCTAAATTTTGCATGAGCCTTTCCACCTATTTTGGTGAGTCATCCCACAAAGAGTCCACTAAAAATGTATATGCATAGGTTATTCAAGTATAAAAGCGTATAGTTTCTTTATTTTTTTTTTTTAATTATATGGATATTTTTTGCAAGCTTTCTATACAGATTTCATATCTTCGAACATATTTATTCTCACGCAATTCAACATTCAAATGAATGAAACCAACAAATTTCATCATTACTGTTTATATTATTTATACAAACTATGTTTCATCATGAAAATGAGAAATGAAACTTTCTATGTTTTTTATCAATTCTGTTTGTAACTAACGTTACAGCAGTTTCGTCCTAAGGACATTTTCCAAAGTTTCATTTTTCATGATGATTTCCTACCACGTAACAGCTACATTCATCAATTATTCAACTATATTTCAATTTTCAGGGTTTGTTCCTCAAGCTGCAAATATTTTATCAACAAATGTTACAAGAGAGTCTGCCAAAATTGTGTTTCTCCTAACCCTGAATGGAAGAGCACTAAGACAAGTGAAAAGGCTGTTGAAAATATTATACCATATAGATCATTATTATTATATACACGTAGATATTGTAAGTCGATTTTTTTACATTTACAAGTACATTTACAATTTTGTTATTACCTAATGCTTATTTCTATTGCAGAGGCAAGATTACCTGTTTAGGGAACTGTTGAGTTTAGAGAAACAATTGCCTAATGTTCGCCTTACACGAAAAAGATTTGCAACCATTTGGGGTGGTGCTTCACTTCTCAGAATGCTTAGATACTGTATGTGGGAGATACTCAACATAAAGGAATGGAAATGGGATTTTGTACTCAATCTTAGTGAGTCAGATTTTCCAGTAAAAACCGTTGCACAGTTAACACAGGTACTTTTAACAAATAAATAGTGATGAATAGACACTTTACCTTCACCAGCAGAATGGAAAATCTTTCTTCTTAGAAATTTTGGACTCTAGACATTATTCCACATAACCAAAATTAATTAACTTGTAATAATGTTTAATAAATAATGATTTCAATTTAAGTTGCGAGTTTTATAATTTTTTCTGTCATTTCAGTTTTTAACTTTGAACAAAAATCGAAATTTTGTTAAATCTCATGGAAGGGAAGTACAAAGATTCATTCAAAAACAAGGTTTAGATAAGACTTTTGTCGAGTGTGAAACAAGAATGTGGAGAATTGGAGACCGAGTTTTACCTTCTGGCATACAACTAGATGGTGGAAGCGACTGGATTGCTTTGTCTAGAAGATTTGTCGAATATGTTGCTAACCCTGCACCAGATGATCTGATATCTGGATTATTGAAAATTTTCAACTACACCCTTCTTCCTGCCGAATCATTCTTTCACACCGCACTTAGAAATTCCAAATTCTGCGATTCCTACATCGATAATAATCTGCATGTCACTAATTGGAAACGAAAACTGGGCTGCAAGTGTCAGTACAAGCATGTTGTGGACTGGTGTGGATGTAGTCCCAACGATTTCAGGCCGGAAGATTGGCCTCGGATTCAGAACACTCTTTCAAGACAAATATTTTTCGCAAGGAAGTTCGAGCCAACTATAAATCAGGAAGTTATATTACAGCTAGAACTTTGGTTATATGGTTTGGACAAACCTCCTAAACATGTTCAAAACTTATATGGATACTGGCAGAATGTTTATCACCATCAGGATTTAGGTAGGCCACATATGTTAATGTACTAATCTGAATAAATTAAAGATATCATTATACAAATTGTTCCCTTGAGTACTACAATTGGAGATATTTTTTGTGCTTGTATAAAGCGCTTTTCTTTTTGTGAGGTTAGAAAATTGATATTTGATATAATGGTATAGTTGAAGCAACAATGGAATTGAAATTTAATTTAAAATAGAACCCTGTATATTTTTTTAGATAATCAAATAGAACTGTGCTCTTGGTACATGTAACATGAGTAGCCGTTTCTCTTCAAAATAATGGCTTAGAAACCGTTTTCACCAAATACAATTTTTTTTGACACTATAACTCTACTAACACCTGGTTAATAGAAAATCACAATTTTTAACATGCCCTATATATACATATAAGAGCAGGGTAGGCGAACCTTTATGCATGAACGTGCCATTTTTTCTAAAGAATGTTCAATGACGTCATAGACGTGCCATCAAATAATTTCGACTTTCTGATTATTTGAAAAATAATAATAATAAATACTATCAAAACTCTTTATTTACTACAAAAAAGGTACATTTTGCAATGTTTTTTACACACGTAATTTAAATCAATGTAAAATTAGTGTGACTTCTGTTGTTGCAGGTTAGATGACAAATAACTTATATTAGGGTTGTAAGATGTTACTTTCAGCAGAATGCATGCTGAACTGGATTCATCCGTCAAACGGTTTCTAACCCAGTTTTTAATGTTATTCAACTCTGAAAATGATGACTCGCAGGCATAGGTAGATGAAAGCGTTACAATGGCATGAGCCAGCTTCTTCGTACAGTTAAATGTGTTTGGTAATGCATTCCATGTTTCCAGAATTTTGTTATTAGCCGTTTTACTTAAATTACTTGTCATTCTTTCTGTTTCAGTTAATTCCAACTCTCTCCTTGTTTCAATACATTTTTCAATCCATATTGAACTAGATTGGAAATCAATCAGCTATATTTCAAATTATTTAATTTCCAACCAATCAAAGTTCAGTTTATGAAATGACATCACATCAGGGTACACAATTAACTTGAGTATTTACGACAATTATTTGAAATGAGAAAATCTCGCTGAAAGTTCCCTAATTCAAGAATAATAATCAGAATCGTTGATATATTTTTTCAAGTTTACTTCACGATACACTCATAACGGTATTCCGACGCGCATCTCTCTGTCCGCTCTGTCCTGACTTGTGACGTCACTGCGAAGCACGGAGACGGACAACGCACAATTCATTAGAAGGAGAATGAGATTCGGTCGAATATCTCCAGGCATTTTCGCATGAAAATGGAATTATTAGTCTTGATGAATAAATACACATATCGGAAAAGTCTAGGGAAATTTTTATAACATACTAAATATCATAAAAATAAATGCATGAGGTCGTTTAATTTCGATTAAATTGGTACATTGGACCACCCTGTAGATTTCTATGCGTTGAACAAAGCCTTCAAAAACGGTAACTAATTTTTTTTTCAAGTTTTTTACAAATTGTAGGTTTTCGGCTAAAATGAATAATCTGAAAGTGTCGAGTTTGTACATTCTATGCAGTTCTTGCTCAGCAATTAAACTGGAAATATTGTGCTTTAACATGGAACGCCATCACTTACCATTGGCTGAGATGAATAGAGCTGTAGGGCTTCTTCAAGGTGGTATGCGACAAAATGATGTAGCTCTTCGTTTGGGGGTCTCCCAAAGTGTTATCAGTCGATTGTGGCGGCGTTTCCGTGAAACTGGTAGTCCAGCCGAACAACATCCAGGGCGAGGACGCGCTACAACTGCAGTTCAAGACCGATTTTTTGTCTTAACCGCAAGAAGACAACTGACAATCACAGCACCTGAGTTGGTTAACGTGTTGCAGCAGACGCACCAGGTAACCATTGGTCGTGATACTGTCAGAAATCGACTGCATGAAGCAGATCTCCACAACAGAAGGCCACTTAGATGTCCACCTTTGTCGAGAGGCAATCGCGGTAGAAGATTAGAGTGGTGTCAAGAACATCAAAACTGGGATGCAAATGATTGGGCCACAGTTTTGTTTACAGACGAATCCAGATTTGGATTTCATCCAGATTCTCGTCGAGTAAGACTATGGAGACGACCTGGAAATAATGAACGTTTGAGACACGTCCAGGAAGTCCACACATACAGAGGTGGTACAGTAATGCTATGGGGCGGAATCATGATCGGCGGCAGAACCGATCTCGTTTTTCCAAATCGCTCCCTCACAGCTCGACAGTGCCTCGACACCATTCTTCTACCTATCGTCCGTCCGTTTGCTGGTGCTGTTGGTGAAAACTTCCACCTAATGCACGATAATGCTCGTCCACAAGTCGCGCGTCTAGTGACAGACTCGCTCACCAACGAAGGAGTTGATGTATTGCCATGGCCAGCACAATCACCGGACCTGAATCCCATCGAGCATGTGTGGGACATGCTTCAACGAAGAATTACTCCGAATATGGGGAACATTCACACAACGTTTCAATTGAGAGCGCTGAATGGGCAAATGTACCTCAACAAGACATTGACAATCTCATTTTGTCGATGCACGATAGATGTAGGGCCGTAATAAACCAGCGTAGAGGCCATACTTTGTACTGATTCCAATTTTTTTTGTATTATGATTTTTTTTCGGGGTGCCAAAGAAGAGCCATATTTTTTTTAGTTTTGCTTATATGCGCACTCAGTATTTTTGACCATTCAATAAAATTTGTTGTAAGTTACATTCGTTTGATAATCACCCGTCAACTTTTTTTTTCCCTAAAGCGATCTAAAAAAAATTATTGCAATTTTTAAAAATATCCCTAGACTTCACATAAGTAGGAGAATGAGATTCGGTCGAATATCTCCAGGCATTTTCGCATGAAAATGCAATTATAAGTCTTGTTGCATAAATACATACATGTTGATTTTTTCAGAAGTAAGTATATTTGTTTCCTGAGTCTACTGAATACTAAAATTATGAGTCATTTTCTCACCCTATTGATGAAACCGAGGGTGATACATACTGTGATGATATTTCCGACTTTTGACAATATTTTTGACAAATTCAATCGGCTAGGTAATAAAATACATATTTTTTGAAGTACTTTTGTTTTCAAAAAAGATAAATTGCACATGGGTCAAATTTTCCATATTCTAATTATTTGAAGTAACAAGACATATGACAACGAGCTACAAAATGAGATAGAAGCTATTTTGGTAATTCATCTTTTCTTTCGTTGATTTAGGAACTTATTAATTTTTTTTCCATCCTGTTTTTCAAATTATGGAAACTTATTTGTTTGTTAATCTCCCGCAATCTTATATAGGTCCTTGTTCTGCACAAACAATGTAATGCATCGTATGGTATTGGGTTTTCTATCTTTTCTATGGTTCTTTGCGTTAAAGTTTTGAAGATACCTTTTTCTCTGGATAATGTATTTCCATGCATTCTCTGAAATTTGGTTTCCATTATTTGTGCTGCTTGAAGGAATGAGTTATTGGGTCTTAGAAAACCTCCCCTTGATATGAATTGCAACCAATCCAAATCTTTGGAAGAAGCTGGAAGAACTTCCGTTCCCAAATTATATTTTTTCTTGAATTTATGAGCCACATAACCCGCTATATAAGTTAATGAGTCATTGTTTATTTTTTCTTTCAATCCGAGTAACTACAACGCCTCTTGCGACATATCTGATCCATCAGTGTGACCTTTTTCATAACATGGATTTATAAAGGAATAAGGAATCAAATTTTCTTCATCTTGGAATTCCCGGGAGTTTTCCAGACATTCCGCTCCTGTTGATATATTCCCAAACATATCAGCAGTAATGCAGTTTAACTGTTCAAACTCAGGTTGTTCTGAAGTTTGTTCTAGAGGTTGGATTAAACATCCTCTTCGGTATTCCTGTTCTCAGTGAAAACTGATGCTGAGTGTTTTCCCAAAATGAACCAACGCATTCTATAAATGAAATCCAGAGAATTTGGATGATCATTAGATGACCCCATCCCTCTCATGTAAGAAAAGAAGTTTTCCAGAATATCCGTATTCAGTCGCGTAGTAAGAATATATTGGACATCGGCGTGCCTCTTCTGAAGATAAGGGAAGAGCTCAACAATTGATCTATTACTCAAAAGTATACCTTTCTGAAACCGAGTCAAGGATTTATGTTTTCCCACTCGTAGTGTTTTAATCACATTGGAAGTTTTTTCTAGTACTTTTTTCTGATCCTCTAAATTTATACCAAATGCGTTTTTAGATGGTTCGTTAGCCCTTATTTTCGTTTTCGAATTCATAACGTCAAACCATCTGTTAATGAGCTGAACGAAGTCTGATACTTGTTCCCAGGGTAACTCTGATGGCATTAATCCACTTTTTCCACAATATGAAACTGCCTTCGAAACAGAATTAGAGAACAGTTGCACTGCTGGCCTAACTTTTTGTCTTTCAGTTCCCTTCAATTCGATATGGTACTTGCTGACTTTATGTACTATAGAAAGCTCTGATGTAGATATATCCAGGAGACTTTCGAAACAGGATTTATCCATAAATGTACCATTTAACCAAAATCCTTGATCAATGAAGTGATTTCTCAATAACTTGATTAGATGAGGTACATCGACAAACAAAAAAATCCTCATAGATTCATTACAAGGATGTGGGAATGAACAATCCTTATTGTGAGCAATATTCATTTCCGAGAAATATTTCATATTCGTAGGACCTATCTCACTTACTATGGCTACCACGGTGAAACCGGCATTGAATAGTGCAGATATAATTTGGTTTAAAATTTCTTTTTTCATTGGCTGATCAAAATCATAAAACACTGGTTGCTTCCAATTACTAATGAGCCCTCATGCCATTACAGTTTGGCAAGTCTTATGTGGGCCTATCACTTGTTCATCTTTTTTATTTATATCAATCCTATTGGATAAATGGATTTCGTCGAAGGAAAGAACACACAACTTTTCAATGTCTTTCAATTGAAATGACATTTTTTGCATGAGATTGATAACATTGGTCAAAAGTCCGGGGCTGAGATTGAATGAAAAATCGATTAGAGGCAATATTCACAGTGACAATAAGTTTGATTGATAAAAGAACCTAACCTCTCTTTTTCTGTTTTTTGTTGTGCATTCGACTGAACTGAAGTACTGCAAGTGCTATCTACGTTTGTTTGTTCAGGTTGTTCTATCTCTTCAGTATTTAATTGTAGTGATGTGGAAACAATACCTTCATAATTTTCCAATTGTTGCTCTGGTAAAAGAGTGGATTTTCTCCTTTTAGCAAAACGAATTGTTCTTTCTGATTCTTCAGTTTGCTTTCTCTTAAATAAAAGGTTCAGAGTGGGCGCAGCATCAGTTTTGAAAATACGGGCGTTTTTTGTTGAAAAAGTTACCATATTGCTCTTTGACTGATAAATCTTTGAAACAATCTTTATGGAAATGAATAGAACAAATAGTTGCTGAAAACCATGGAATACCTAATAAATTATGTGTCATCATTGCTTTAATTAAAACACACCATTTTTCAAATTGATGTTGTCCTTCCTTCTACATGTTGAAATCCATTGTTTATACAGTTCTTTGCTCTTTGGGAATCGAAAATACCTAATATTGGTCCCTTTTGTCACTCTGTTGTAATTATTACAACCAAAAACCGCACAACCAGACATTCTTAGTTATATACCTACCCACTCGTATTTTTGTTTAATTATTGAAGCTTCGAATACGACACTAAATTGACAAAAGCTAATTAAAAATGTTTGAAAACCAGTCTTGACAATAATTTCGTAATAATTCTTAAACTTTACAGCACAACAGAGAACTTGTGAGAAATTCAAATTGAATTTAGGCAAGTCTAGGAAGTTACAATCCCGATATGCTTCGCATTCACGTCATCTGCGCGAACTGGACGCGTTTGGAACTAACGAGTAGCATACCGTTATGAGTGTATCGTGGTTTACTTGTTCTTTCTTGTGATAATATCGTTCCTGAAAACGTGCAATTCATCCTCGAAAGCGCGAATAAGATCTAACATGACAATAATTGTTTTGTTTGTCCTTGAAGCTTCACGTTTAATGTATTTAAATGTTGGCATGTGTCTGTAAAAACATCAATTTTGAAAGCCACATAACGTCCAACAACTGTGGGTATTGTTCAATTTTTCTCTCATTTTGCAGAAACAGTCTGATTTCTTCCAAGCGATCAACAAATCTTTCAAATACGTTCCCGCGACTCAATCAGCGAACATTATTATACATTATCAGTAAGCAATTATACACTTCTCCCAAAAAAGCATCGAATTTTTGCTTGTTTCAAGTTTGTGACGAGATGAGGTTGACTATTTTTGTAACTACCGTCATTACATCATTAAGGGATATTAAACAACTCTTAGCACACAAGGCTTGTTGGTGAATGATGCAGTGAAGTTCAAGAATCGAATGTCCTACGCCTGTTTGAAATAAACTTATGAAACCAATATTTTTACCCACCATACTTGGAGCACCAACAGTTATTACAGAAACATTTTTTAAGCAATTTTTTTCAGCAGGCGAATTTTTAACTGCCGTGCAAATATCTGTTCCTTTGTAGTTATTAGCAACGATTTTATCGCAATTAATTCTTCCATAATGACATTTCCTACACAATATCGAGCAAAAACAGCTAAGCGTGCAGATTTAGTGACATCAGTGCTTTTGTCAAGACATATAAAGAAGCATAGTTAATGTCAATTTTTTGTTGATCCGTTATATGTTTCGCGTTTTTGACTAACAAATTTGTAATTTGTTTCAAAATGCCGTTTAACAGACGATGTTCCAAATATCACTGTTCCAGAACATAAAACACACACACAATCTACCAAGTTTGAAACTCTCTGATACTCTTACTATCTTGCACTTTTTGTTTTTTGCTGAACTGGCCATAACAAATATCAGTTATAAATCATAAAAATAACTCGAATAAACTTTAAAATACAATTATATCAAGGAAATTTCATGTTATGCGTAATCAAACAATGCGTCATTAGCAATTGAAACCCACGAAAGTACAAAAACAAACGAGTGAACTTTAACACTCTGTAGCGTAGGATCATTCGCGTTCGATCGTCATAAAATACTTACTTAACACATTTTTTCTTAGTTCATAATGAATTTCGTGATCGGTGACGTGCCCAAAATATTGTGTCGCGTGCCATTGGTTCGCCATCACTGGATTAGAGTGTTAGCACATGGGGTTCTTCTCCGCTCTTGGGACTTTGTTCATTTGATGAAGCTGTTACTAGTTAACACATCTTTTTATCATAAGAAATTTCATACAGCGATTGAGCCATGTAGTCCCACACACACTTCTGTTTGGGTTATATCTTTCTGCGCTAACAAGGAGCAATATCTTGAAACAGGTCGGTAGGTGATATACTCAATTGATTTTAGAAAGGTCCTGCTACTGGACAAATAAGAAACATCTGCAAGGATTTTCTCGGTGAGGAAACTTGCATGAATTAATATTTTTTGCCCACATGAAGACATGTCTTCATATTTTTTTCCAGATTATGTTTTACTCATTAATGTTTCCATTTATTTTACAGGAATTACACCTGACGATGGTTTGCTAACAGTAGGAAATAGTATTAAAAGACGAGTATCGAAAATGTTCTCCAAACTTGATAAATCTTGTGATATAAAAATTGGAAAACTATTTCAAGTGAATACCTATCACTTCAACGATACCTATAATTTCAACGTATTCACTTACAACACCTCAGAGATGTATCAGCTAGAGATAGCCGTTCGACCTATAAGTCACATATCTGTTGTAAAGAAAACTCCATTGAATGATCACCTGGAAGTGTTCTTAGTCAGTAGTGATTATGACCAAAAGGAACAACTTTCGAGGAACTTTATGCGAATTTTGTCGCCATATTCGGAACCTGTGCTCATCTATAACTTTTTTTTTGTAAACCAAGCCCAGAAAGTATATAACATGACTTGTCTTTGGATCAGTCCATCAGGTGATCTTAATGATGTTACTGAGTATACAATTGATGAAACCTCTTCAATTGGACATGTCAAGCCAAATTTGAAGCAACCTATATCACCTGGTAAGCAGCTTTGAATTTTATAAAAATATATCAAGTTTTGAAAAAAAATTCATAGAAAAATATGCATTCTAAATTCAGATATAATACATTCGTTATAGAAACTAGTTAGTTTTCTAGGTGGGAATTCAGATTTTGTCAAGTTTAAATGATATAATGCAAGAGATTTTTTTGTGTAATAATGAAGAATCAGAAATCCAAAATTCTTTTTTCTTACAAAAATCAATCTCTTCTAAAAAATATCTTCCTTTTCAATATTTGAGCAAAATATTATAATTGAGAAATTCCTAGCAGAAGTTTTTTCACATTTCTATGAAAGTGTGTGCTACTATTGCCTACTACTATTATAAAACAATGAACTGTTGATTTGTGATGTCGAAGGACTAAGAATATAAGTAAAGTTCCATGACTTGGTACTGATTTATTGTCATGTCTATGCTTTTTGTATATAGGACAACCTATTTCAAAAATAAATAAAATAAAAATCGTCAAGAGAATTTGTAATGGCCATATAATTTAAAGAAAATCATGTACATAATTCAGAGTGGTAGTCCCTAAATTTCATTTTATAAATGGAGACCTAGGAATTCATTCTTTTGTTTGGAAATAATGAGTTCAGCACTAAAAGTAATGTAATCTAAATTGCATATTAGTTTTACTATAATAAAATTGTCTATTGTATGTATTTGTTGTAATCCTAACACATTTTTTCAAATGAATAACTGTCTAACACGGTCTAACACCAGGTTTTTGGCACAATTTAAATTATTTTGTTTACTGAGGAACATTATATTATCTACTTTTGAACCGAACCTAATTTGGGGGTTTGCTGTGGAAGTTATAATTATTGAATTCTTATTTAATTTGAACTAGTCATATTATATATTATGTGGACACTTGTCTCGAACATATGTTCTGTTTCAACTGTTTAGTTTGTTGGTGAGAGGCATAAAAATTAGAAGTGTTCGGCGATTTTCTGCTATCAAAAAAAATTTAACAATAAATTTGCATAAAATTTTGTGTAAAAAATGGAATTAAGAGAAAAATGTTTACCACTGATACAAGCTTTTCATAGAAGGTCGAGAAGATGTGAATGACGACGCTCGCCCTGAAAGCCCAAGCACATCAAGAACCAATGAAAATGTTAAGATAGTGATGAAAATTGTTATGGAGAATCGTCAAATCACTATTAGAGAAGTTGCTGGGTGTCAGCATATTGGTTGGTTCATGCCATACAATTTTTTCGAAAATTTTGAGCATGAAACGTGCAGCAGCAAAATTCGTTTCAAAATTGCTGAATTTTGACCAAAAAAACTGTCGCATGAGCATTGCTTAAGAATTGTTGAATGACGTCAACGGCGATCCAGATTTGCCTTAAAATGGTCATAACTGGGTATATGGTTGTGACATCAAAACCAAAATCAAAAAAAGCACGCCAAGTTCGATCAAATGTCAAGGTGTTTCTCTCTGTTTTCTTCGTTTACCGTGACGTAGTGCATCAGCTCTTGCCACACGGTCGTACGGTCAATAAGTTGAAGTTAGACACCGCTTGCGAGAAGCGAAACGAAGAAAAAGTCCGGTATTGTGGAAAAAATATTTATGGCTTTTGTATCACGATAATGCACTTGGTCACTTGCCATTTCTCGTTCGTAACTTTTTGGGCCAAAAACAACACCGTAATCATGCCTCAGCCGCCGTATTCACGTCTGCTACTTTTGTCTATTCCCGAGATTGAAGAGATCCATGAAATGATGGCGTTTTGCGACGATTGAGGGGATAAAAACCAAATCGCAGAAAGACCTCAAAGGCATATCAGAACTGCTTCGAGAATCAAAGAAAACGGTGAGACAAGTGTATTATATCTGAGGAGGACTATTCTGAAGGGAACAAAATAGAAATTGATGAGTAAATAAATATTTTTTGAGAAAAATTAAAATTCGCCTTATTTTTTGAACTGATAGCATATTTGAGCTATGAAATATGATATTTTGATTCAGTTTAAATATATTTTTTCAAGAAACCTTTTTTTAACTACAATCACTATATCATTGTTGAGTTGTCAGTTGAAATAGAAACTGTTACCAGAAGTAACTAATGTGTTTGTTAAAGGAAAATATGTTGATAATTATAACAAAATTAATATTATAGTAATTTTCCCATTAACAACACTATTGAATGTATCCAGAAATACTGTATTGGAGGAATCCAACTCGTGAAACAATTTTAAATTGATTAATAAATTCTGGTGTATAATAGTCAACATCTAAAATGGCATTTTTAAATTGTGTTACTGTGTGGGTCCCTTTTGTCTTTAGACAAAAGCAGCACTATCAGCAGCAGGAATTTATCGCATAACGTGCACTTTTGGGAAGGTATACATTGGAAGCACCAGAAGATCCATGGGAACAAGGCTTAAGGAAGCCTGAAATAAACTACAGACTATGCTAAACAGACAAGTCAGCTGTGGCAGAACACATACTCAGTGAAGGAAACCACAGGGTTATGTTTGAAAACACGGAACTCATCGTTCCTGACCAGAGATACCATTAGAAAAAGAAGCTGTAAACCTCAATCGAATATGGAATGCCATTCAGCATAATGGCAGGTAGAAAAGGGTCAACGAACGTTATTGACAATTTACCAAATGCAGGTACAGGTATTATCACGCCATATATCCAGTCATCGGAGATATTAACTCACTATGTATAAACCTCTAAGGAAGTTAATCACTCGCACCAGGGAAACGTCAGAAAGAAGATCCAAAAATCCACGGCCTTCAAACCCGGAAAATAGAGACACTGAAAAACTTGGCTGCAAAAGCCTTAACTATTTTAGATTTTTGTTTCATCAATCCTACTTCTTCGTTACTTATTAGTCATAATGTTGATGTATTCTGGATTCAACATTGGTTACTTCTCATGGAATTGAAACATATATATATTTATTTATTTATTTCAACGGACAAGCCAATTTTTACAAATATCTTTTTATAAATTGTACATGTGCTTACAAACTAAAGATACATCAGATGTTTTTAATCGTTTTTTTGAAGGATAATAATGATGAGATAGTAATGATTTGCTGATTTCAATATCCTAAATATTGTTTCATTCTGACCATAATTGGTTCTACAAAAAGGAATTTTAAAAATATCACTATTTCTGGTTCTTCTATCATTCACAGAGAGAGTAGTACAAAGCTCAACTATTTGTGGAGAATCAATATAGCCGTTTAATACTTTGTGGACAAACACAAGATCTGTTTCAAGTCTCCTATGAAGTAAGGTGTTCATGTTCAATATGTTCAATATCTGTGAGTAGTTATACTCTCCTCTATTTAATCCTAACTGAAAAGCAACATATCTCAAGAATTTGTTTTGACACCCCTCTAACAACTCAACATCAACATTATAATAGGGTGACCATACAATGGAGTTATATTCAAGAATGGATCTTACTTGTGCACAATAAATCAGTTTTATAGATTCAACACTTAGGTCTCTAGCAGAACGAAGTGTAAAACCTAACATCTTACGAGCTCGAGATGAGGCTTCCGTTATTTGGTACTTAAATGACATTTTTGAGTCAAAAATGACACCTAAATCTTTTATTTTATCCGTTACTGCTAAATCATTCCCGTTGATTTTATACGAGTAATCATATACATTATTGATCCTTGAGAAAGTAATTTTTTGACACTTATCTGGATTCAAATGCAAAAGGTTGACGTCACACCAGCTAGAAAACTGTACCAAATCACATTGAAGTGCCTGAGCATCTGATATATTTTGTATTGATTTGAACACCTTTAAATCATCTGCAAACATTAGAAATGAGCTGGAGGTAAAAAAAGTGGAGACATCATTGATAAATAAATTGAACAGTAATGGGCCTATGTGGGATCCCTGAGGAACACCTGATGGCACATTTATCGGTTCAGATATAGAGTTGCCATATTTAACGTATTGAACTCTATTGTAAAGGTAGCTTTCAATCCAATTTAAAACATCTCCCTCTAAACCCAAGGCATTCAACTTAGCAATCAGTAGGTTATGATTGACTCTATCAAAGGCTTTAGAAAAATCTGTGTATATAGAGTCCACTTGTAGCCTATTTTCAAGATTATTTATGATGTAGTTTTCATAAAGTAATAAGTTCGTAGAAGTTGATTTCCCTTTGGTAAAACCATGTTGTTGATTGATTATGATGTTTCTAAAATCGAATGAAAGTTTTCTAGTGATTAGACAGTCCAGCATTTTGGGCAACTCTGACTGATTGCAAATGCCTCTATAGTTTTTAACATTGTTACGAAGTCCACTTTTATGAACTGGTTTGATACAGCTTTGTTTCCAAAATTCTGGGAATATTCCTTTTTCAATAGAAAGATTGAATAGCCAGTGCTAGAGTATAAATACAATTTTTAATCAGGTGCAAGGGTATCTTATCAGGACCTGTTGTTAGTTTAAATGGTAGTTTCAAAGCTAAATCTATAACTTCCTTAATATCTATGTTATAGTGGCAGACGTAAGCTACATTTTGAAATTTGAATTTGGGGATTTCATTGACCGTAGTGCTGTCATAAATATTTGAGAAAAATTTTGAGAAAAGATTAACTATTTCATTAGCGTTATCAGTAGAGATATCATCATAAACCATACGGGAAGGGAGATTGTAAAGTTTCTTCTTATCATTAATATATTTCCACAAGTATCGGGGATTAGTTGACATATTATTTTCGGTTTTTGAAATATATCTACGATAGCACTCATCTCGCATAGTTTTACAATGAGATCTGAGATATTGAAATCTATGAAATGCTTTTACATCACCACTTTTATATTCTCTATGTGCTATTTTCTTATCGAGTATGCTTTTCTTCAAGTCTTTGCTGAACCAATTAGGAAAATTTGAGGATTTGAACTTTTTTATCGGGACAAAATGATAGATTGCATCATATAGTACATTATAAAAATTCATTATAGATAAAATTATATCTTTTTCAAGTAATAAAGTTTTCCATTTGATGCTAGCAAGAAAATTATTCATGAGGATGTAGTCACTATTTCTAAAGTCATAAAAGTATTCCTCAACTTTTAAATCAGGTAATGTTTCCATTTCGAAATCAAAAGTTATAGCTGAGTGATGGACACTATTGTGAAAGATGAATTCGACTGGATTATATACTAGAATATCTTTGTAAGACGAAAATAAAAGGTCTAGGAGGGTATTTCTTGAGTTTGGAATAGTATTCAACTGATATAAATTATGGTAACTGAAGGAATGCAGCAATACATTTGCCAGGGAATTAATCTCACAGTCGACATTCAATCCAAGTTCATCATTAAACCATATAGCATTTGGAATATTATAATCTCCACAGAGTATCATTTTGTGATTCGGGAAAGAACTCATAACATTGTCAACAGTATCAACATGGTTGTTGTATATTTCAATATCTGAAACTGGAGGTATATATACAGCACCAATAATTATGTATTCTTTCCCCAATGACATCCTGACAAAAATTTGTTCAATATTATTCAAAGTTCCTTCAATATGATTTGCGGATAATGAGCTTCTAGTTGCAATTAAAACACCACCACCTCTAGATTTCGATGACCCGGTTGAGTCTCTGTCTTGTCGAAAAATGTCATATCCTTTTAACCCCAATTCAGAATTTTGATAGTCTTTTGTTAGCAACGTTTCCACAAACACAATGACATCGTAATGAAAAGACATAACTGCCTGCTGCAATTCTAGTAGTTTAGTTCTTAAGCCACCAACATTTTGATAATAGTAACTTATATGATTGTGCACTACTTTTTTACAATTTGTTGAGTAATTTGGGGAACACCATTGAAGTATCTTATGATCACATTTTCTCCCTCATTTTTTCTCCTTTCCAATTCTTCTTTCAATTTCTTCCAATAATTGACTTGAAGTCGAGTCAAGTCGGCATTGATTGATATATGTTGACCTCTCAATGCATCCTTTTTTGCTCTGATGATTGAATCAGCATCATCAGAGTTACTAAGAATGACTTTAAGTGCACGGAAGACATTTTTGTTCTTTTTGCCGATTCTCACTGCATTGATAATGTTCAAGTTTTTTTGTGTTATTTTAGAAAAGATATTCTTTACTTCATTAAGGTCATGGGAAGAATTGTTCGGCAACTCAGGCATGTTAAAGATCATAACATTTTTTTCCTTTTTTGTCGTTCCTGTAGTTCGCTTATATAATCTTCTTCTGGAAAGGATGTTTTAGTTTCCTTTTTAATAGGATGTTTAGAACAGTAATTATTATATCACATCAATTATTTAATTTTCTGGATACATTTTCAACTGAGAAGTTATCTAACCAGCTCCAGAGTTATTTTTATTTATTTATTTATTTATTCATTTACGGGCAAGCCCATTTATTTAAAGTGTAAATTACAATGTTAAATTATAATTAAAATAAAATCAGATAAGGTACTGAATTACCAATTGCAACTAAGAATAGCTTAAAAGGGGTAAATTTAAAGTTTAAAAGGGGTTAATTTTAGAGTATAAAATGACAAAAAACAATGAGCGACAATAAAACATATACTACCTTAAAGTATATACTAAAACATTAACACAGTATTCCGTAATTTTAAACAAGTTAAAATATGCAATCTAATATTGTCTTATAAATTTTCAAATGGTAGTATGGAGATTGAGATGATTACGATTTTGTATTTTTCAGTGTGTTTAATCGTGCAAAAAAGTTAATGAATGTTTCAATTTTAGGCATATGGGAAGTCAAGGTGATACACAAGGATATTTTGATAATGGAAACAAAATTCCTCATAACCCCGTTGGAGTTTTATTCCGGTTCTCTCTTCAGGGAACGGCAGATCAACTTGGCGAATAATGGCTCAATACTAGTTAAAAAATTTAAGGGCCCTTTTGAAAAATTCCTTTCAGTCAATTCCAAGAAAAGACAATTGGAAGTTTCGAGCATATCTGATTCAAAAAATAGGGAACACTTTTTGACAGAATGGATTGATAAACTCCAATCTAAGTTTTTCCAGATGGAAAAGATGTGTGCGGTGGTATCTGCTTCTGTTGATATTTGTGGTGAGACTATTAGTGCTTGTGTGAAAACTAACTGGAGTTCCTTTGCTCCTGATCCAAAGAGTGCCATAGGAACCAATTTTAAGTCCACAGGGAATTTTAACATTTGGTAATGTGCTTCATGGATATGCAGAAGAATAGAATCAAGGCAAAGCGTTTAGGAAGTTTGTAATAATGACCATTCAGTCATCTGTTTTACTTATTCATTTTGAATATCGTATATTTGAGTGAATGGTCTCTCAACATGTTGTGAATATGAGTGGTTGGCTCAAGTGTTTCTCTGTTTCTTATTCTATAAAACCATGACAGATGTCGCCTAACGTGATATGTGATAAATTTGGTGCTCAATATGTTCTTAAAAATCTATTGTTGACTGATTAGAACTATGGAGTTACGTTCATTGCACATTCTTTTATTTTTGATACCTCATGATCTCGTTTAATTTAGTAACTATATAACTTTCAATATCTAGTGATGTCACCAAGATAAACACATTTACATGCTCCACTATCAATAATATGTTCACATAATGTAATTTAAATAAAAGATGTATATTTGGGAAACATTCATTTTGTGAAAAATACTTTTTTTGCTTTTATATCTCTATTAATATTCAAGAACGGAAACTCCCAGAGACAGAAAAAAATATTAACTGCCAAGAAAAACTGTGTAGAAATATGTCAGTGATACTCAGATGTTCTTTTAATACTCAAACAGGAAGAAAAGTCCATCTGAAACAATTCCTTTTCTTTTTGAACATTGAATTACATAGAGACACTATTTATGTCTCATATGTCAATGTACTTATTTTTCATGTTTATTTTTGTTTGAGACTTTTCTCATCATTTATATATTATTCAAGAAATAGGAAGCCTGAAAAATATTTTTTGACAAAAGTCTACTTCATTTGTTAAATTATGTGAGATGATTTTTCATTTAAATGGTGTTTATTTCTTACTGTCCACAAAAGTAGCAGTAAGATAATATTTTCTGTACCTTCTTCTGACTTTTTCATCAAAATTTTTCAGTCAAACCAAAAAATACTGCACTTGTTAAATAGAATTGGAGCCTCTAACATAAATTTAATCTATTTAAAACACTTTTCCCACATCAGAACACCTCAGGAAGCGATTGTATAGTGAAACACGTGTTGTGGGTTTGTAAACTATTTAGTGAAAACCTCAACACGTGTTTTGATAACCAAATTATCATCATCAGATGATAAAACTAAATTTCATAACTAATAAGCTTTTGTGCATCTGGAGGAACCAAAACCTCACATAATTAAATTAATTCCTAGTACTGATTGTGTTATTTTGTCATTGTACTATAAGTCCTAATTTATATGTAAATGACTACCTGTTACCCCTAATATACCTGTTTTCTATTCGTAATTATTACATTAGATAGTAAACAAAGGGATGTTTGAAGAGAAACCTTAGAATACAATAAAATATCAAAGTAATAATAGGGATTAATTTAATGATATGAGGTGATGATTCATCCAGATGGATATGAATTCTATAGCACAACTATAAGATTTAAGTTTTAGTCATCTGATGATGCTAACTTGGTTAGCCAAACACGTGTCAAGACTCAGTACTTTTGTTCTGATGCGAGAAAAGTGTTTTCAATTGAAAAATGATGTACATAATCAAACATAATTATAGTTCATCTTGCTCATAAAAAGTGTATTTAAAATAACACAATTTTTTTTAAGATGCCTCTCAACATTTTGGTTGATTTACATACTTTAGAATTGCCTTAAACAAAATTATTCCAATGAGGATAACATCTACCAATATAAAATAGATCTAATATTTAGAAAAACCGTTTTCCAGATGATAGTGTACATTAGTAAAAGTCACTCTCTTATCTCCGGTATCTCTAATTTTATAAATGGGTTCCCTTTTTCATCTTTAATTTTTTCTCGTGCAACTGATATTGAACATTATCAGATTGATTTTTTTTGTTATCAACTGGTATTGCCATTAGCCTCGTGTTTTTGGTAGTTTGGGCCTCGAAGCACCTACGGAGAATCAAATTACGACATATTTCATTCCACTAGATCAAGTAACTTCAATATATTTGTAGAAGGTCAATAAAACAAAAAGGTGAATAATCCATTCTATAAAAGTTATAAATGATGACAGCACTCAAGCAGATAAAAAATTGGTTAGTTCAAGAATAAGTATGGAACCAAGAGAGATTAATGAAATGGAATAACGATACAAAATATGCGTAATTGAGTGTATCATATATCAAATGATATTTTTAGTATTTATACTTGAAAACTTAAAGAAGTTTGAAAACTGTTTTAATGACTATGACAAGAAGTGTAAACATTGACATGCACAAGTGACACACATATCGAAATCAACAAGTACAGAGAACTTCAAAATACTTTTTATTTTTCCAACACTATTTTAATTTTTTATTCAAATAGGCGTATCTTGTAATACCTTGTGAGTGATAAGCAGTTTTATATCTGTTTTGAAAACCTGCAAACAAATGATAAATATGTTACTTTGAAGGTGATTGGCAATGTTTCATGATAAATTTCATTAGTTCGGTCTTCCATTGTCTGATATTGTATAAAATGATTTGAAATCCCTGAAAGAACCAATAAAAAAGAAGAATTAAAAATGACTATCTGAAAATAACAATTATATTAAGCAAAAGAAAACCTAAAATAAAATAATAGTGAAATAAAATACAATTAAAGATAGAACAATTGTTATTATACACAATCGAAACGTCGTGAAGTAACTTGGCCTGGAATATCTCAACTTTTTATTTTTATTTTTCGTTCAATTGCTCTATTTTTATTTGTATTTTATTTCCCTATTATTTCATTTCACGTTTTTTTTTTTGCTTAATATAATTGTAATTTTCAGCTAATCGTTTTAAATTCTTCTTTTTTTATTGGTTCTTTCAGGGATTTCAAATTATTTTATATAATGTCAGACAATGGAAGTCCAAACTAATGAAATTTACGTTAAATATGTGATGGAATTGGCCGATACTTGATGAAAATCCATAACGTATTAGTGTTGTCATTATGAACACGCCTGAGGAAGGTGTTGTATAGTAAAACACGTGTTGCAATTTTGTAAACTATTCAGTGAAAATCTCACAATGTGTTACTTAAATTGAAAAGTATCTTAATTTTCATAAAAATAGTATTCAAAACTTACTCTAGATTATTTCAGTTCATTCCTGACAATAATGAAGCCTATTAACAAAGCCAATTCATTTATAAGCACCTCTTTTTCTATCCATGAGTTCTGAAATGAAATGCAGTTGTCTATCGTATACTTCGAGTGTCACATATCTTCTCAAAAGCATCTTGAGTCATCATATCATGTAATCTAGTGGGCTCTTCTAAGGAACCTATGCCTATGCACCGATTTGGATAATTGACTTAAAAGAGCGTCAAAATGAAAAGTTACGTAGTGAACAATCATCTGGATGAATCTCTTATAAAGGTACCTTTTCAAAGTATCAACAGTGTTGTGGAATTGGCCGCGGTGGTAGTGCGCCCGACTCACGATCGGAAGACCGTGGGTTCGATTCCCGCTTCGACCAAATATTTTTCTAGAGAGAATTTATCTGTTTGAAGCTGGGATGATTCTGCAACTGTGTTAGGAATCACACTTAAAAGGTAAGACCTCGTTAGTCCCTAGCTCGCACAAGTTCTCAACTTTTGAGAGTTGTCGTTCGTATGGGGGCGACAGCTGATTAACGGAAAAACAGATTTTAAACAGAACAGATCACACTTAGTACTTTCTCTATTCAAATTCAAAGGGTGATGGTCACCAAGAGGTGAGAGAGGAGTTATGACAGTTGAGGTTATGATAGAAAAATTGACCTGTTTTAACATTTCTTTCTTTACAAATATGTCTTGAAAATATTTAATCTGTTTCTCATTTTCGCACATGACATGCACAGTGTATTGTGCCACTAGTTGCCTGTTCTTTTGCAAGGTATCTTGAAGTACTGTGTATTTACTGTCATCATAAGCAGTTTCCTCCCAGCCTAACACAGCCCTACAAAGGTTGTATGCTTAGGGATTCCAAAGACATGAGTATATAATTCACCTGTGATACTTCTTGTTATAGGAGTTTTTCATGGAATGGAATTAAATGATTGACTTATTACTACTTCAGAATTTTGCAGTAGAGTTGTTATCCTGATTGTATATTTAGGTCTCCATTTTTTTCATCTTTTAATATGTCATTAATATTGACTATGAGAAGTGCCCAAATATGAAAATTACATTTATGTTAATAACTTGGCAAATAATTGTGTAATAATTTCAAAAATTCTCCAGTAAGATCGCTCAGTTTAATGAACTAATGTAAAAAAAGATAGCCTGTTATCCTCAAATCAAAAATTAAGGAACTTGGTTGACTGGTATCCAACTTTTTGGGATAGATGAGTGATCTTTTTACATATGCTTTTATAAATGCTTTCTATAAAATTTTATTTTTTTTCGAAATTCTTGACAAGAATTCATGTTTTCATCATCTCAGTTAAATATTAAAAATTGAAAGTCAGGTTCTGTTATTCTTTTAACACAACTTCTTCTTTTTGATATTAATGATATTTTGGAATTCTTGATGCAGTGGCAAGCCTGTACTCGCCAGGTGTCGAGGTTATCTTTTAGATGTGGTTTGATTCTGTCTGCAGTTATTGGGTCATGATGAAAAACTCCGAAGATACTTTATGATTATAACTTGAAAAACACTTTCACTGTTGACATGCTTTATCATTTCCTGGAATTCTAAGTGTGTCTTTGAAAAATAGTGAGAACAAAGGGTCGCATGAGGAAGATATTTTCAATTTGGAGAGTTTATGTGATTAATTTCAGAGTTACAGTCTGTCATGGTTAAAGGCAGTTCCAAAAACCTGAAATGACATAAGAAGACCAGAAAACATGGTCATTCTTGACAGATATTTGATATAAAAATATTTAAAGAATTACATCTATTTTGAGTGGTTGATGTATATGTCGAAAAAGTCATTGTAATATATTTTTTTAAATATCAAAGCAACATCCACAAATGATCTAAATATTTCTCTAAATTTATTTATTCACACATGTGGGTTTTTTCATTATTTTATGTGTGTACCAAAGAACGTACAAATTATTAAATATATTTTGTAAGCTACAGTATTTACAATTATAAATTCTCCTGTACCACAGTTCTCAGTGTTAATAGAAGGAATAAATTGTTAACTGTTTCCGTAGAAATAATGACGTGAAAATTATTGTTATTTGGATGTGCAATGACAAAACTTCAACAATATCTCTTCTATCTCTTAATATATCATTGTACAGCTGATTAATGTAAATAATCCTTTTTTGACCAAGTAATAAATTGATATACATACTGATCAGTTAATTTTTTTATTAAATGGTGAGATAACTCCATTAAAAATTGAACTCATCATTGATGAGCATAATATTTTCTTTTGTTTGTTTTTGTTTTATGCAAAAAAGTATTGAATTCAAGTTGGTTAGCGATGTTATCGAAATTTCAAGATATAAATAATTCAGCAATGAATTTTTTTACTGAAGAGAGAGTTGTGTGGTAGGGTATCTGTCGGATATAATCCAACGCCCTTCGTGGTATTAGCTAGGGGAGTAGTTGAATAACTTTTTTCGAGATCAATTGCCCTAACACCAAACTGATATTTTTGCACTCGACGCGCGTTTCGCCAAAAAGTTAGCATCCTCAAGAGAAGATGCTGAGGATGCTAACTTTGTTGGCGAAACGCGCGTCGAGTGCAAAAATATCAGTTTGGTGTTAGGGCAATTATCGATCTCGAAAAAATTTATTCAACTTTCACACCAAAGGTTCCAATCTCATCGTTATAGGGGAGTAGTTGTTTTCTGATAGGCGTCAGTCCATTACACCTACTGTGTTGGTATATTCGAGACTGGCTTGAACGTTCAAAGTTCATTTCTTTAGATTTGTTTACTGCCAGTCTTCAAGCATGGCCCACTGACTAATAAGAAAGTTATATGAACACATCACATTGTATAATATCTTCCCCTGTACAATATCTGTTTCAATTCCATTACGAATTTGATGAGGAAAAGTTATTTCATTGTAATTTATTTTCCACATTTTTGAAAGTATTTTTTACAACTGGTTTGTATATTATATAACACGCCCGAGGAAGCTATTGTATAGTGAGCCATGTGTTCAGTTTTGTAAACTGTCATACTCAATATGAACACGACTGAGGGAGCTATTGTACGGTGAAACATGTGTTGCAGTTTCTTAAACTGTTCAATGAAAACCTCGGCAATAAAGTGTTACTTGAAACTGTAATAATTCAAACCAAATTGATAAAACTCAATTTCATTTTTGACAGGTTGAATGCCAACTACTCTGATCGGAGTATACCAGCATCAATCGACTATGCCCCTACTCCTATCATAATGTTGTAGCTGGCCTGGTGTCCTTCTAAGAATATTTCTTGATCACTTGTTATAGTTTGGATACATGATTATTTTGTGTGGGTCAACATGTATGCCAAACCTAAACCTTCTGGATTGGAGAATAAATAGGTGATTCACCTGTGTGTAGTAGAAAAGCGGTCGCACATGAACTATTGCAGTGTTTAGACGATATGGTGACGAATATTTGCTAGAGTCAGAAAATTATGAATATCCCTCCGAATCGAAAGCATAAAGTAATTCAGTTGTTAGGAAATCTTCCAGATTCTTTGAGAATACTAATCCAGTTTCGACTGATATGCAAAAGAAATTTCAGTGGGCAAAAACAGGTACATTGAGGCAGTTTACCTTCAATAAAAATCAAGAACTGTTAGTACCGGTTCCTCTCACAAGCAGACTTTTAGATTTTTCAATACTTATAATTAATAACACGTTTTTATCTCAGGTTGCAGATCAGATAAATGATTATGCTATTGCAGTTTTTCTCAGCAGTAGAAGTTAACATATCACAAATTGGAAGCAACTGACTATTCCAAAATTAGCAATTTTTGTAGGTTTGCACTTTCATATAGAAACTATTCAACTTGCAGATGTAAATGACTACTGGAAAAGGACCCACCTTCAATTTACCAATTTTTAGAAAATGAAGTTTGAAGGTCCGCATGTATGAAGATTCATCAGATGAATAAGGCGGTACTGGACGTACAACCAAAGTAGTTCTTCATTTACTTGAAGAAAAGTTAGGTCAAGGGCACGCGGTATACCTTGACAAATTCAACAGTGTTGACTTAGCAACAAGGCTGCTGGAAAATGACACCTGCTGTACTGGAACCCTAAGAAGTATACATAAGTGCAATCCACAAGAAGTCATGAAAGCGAAATTAAAACGAGGAGAAAACGAATCTAGGTTCCCTAACGAATGGATTTCATATTGAAAAATGTTTCTTCCATGCTCCTTCAGCCTTATTTCCATGGATCTTTTGGTGGTTCCGATGTATATCTTCCCATTGGAAGCACCAAAAGACGACAGGTAGGAAAGGGTCGACAAATGTTGAAACTGTTACCTAATTCAAATACAGGTATTAGCACACCAAACTACATGAGTCAACATGAACACGCTTTACGCAGCCGTAATATCCACTCATTGGAGATAAGTCAAGATGTATAAAACTGTGAAGAAGCTAGCCACTTGCGTCAGCGAAACGTCAGGAAGAAATTCCAAAAATCGACGGCCTTCGAATCCGAAAAATAGTGACACTGAAAACCTACTGCCTTTCAAAAATTTGAAAAACCACAAATGAAATGAAAAAAGGAAAAACTGCAACCAAACGAGGATCTAGAAAAGAATGCTAAATATGCAGGCAAAACAAAATAAGGAAACAAATCAAATTTGAATGCAAACAATACCCGTTTTAAAGTATGAAGTGCTTGAATACTATCATAAAAAGAAATAGTTTTTGTTAGTCTGGTGTTTCCTATTTGTTTTGCCTTGAGCAAACTCAATTGTTTTGATTTTATTGATTACTTATTGCAAACCAAACATGTTTTTCCTTTTGTATATACAAAATCTTGTTACCAGTTCAGTTTTTGGCGATTCCTTATATTTTTCCTTTGAGAAAATTTATTTTTTATGAGAATTTACACATAAACCAAATATGTTTTTTGTATACCTTTATAATATCAGTTTAGTTCTTCTATATTTCTTATATGACAATAAAAGTTTTTTACCTAATTACATGTGAATTGTTCATATTACTAAAATGAATAACACCTCCGATGGCAGTGTTCCGCATCCCGTGAAAATATTGATGTTTGACGCCAACACCTCAATGGTAGTATATTTGGTCCCTATAATTTTGAACAAAAAAAAATCGACAAAGATAATAGAACTATTACTAACATGATTTATGACTTAAAAAACTAGAAAAATATGTAAAATAAAAAGACAAATATAACTATTATTTGAATTGAATCCTCGGAAGTACCTAGAAGATCCCTTTATCCTTCATTATTCTCTTCGTTAATGAATTCAGATTCGTAATTTGATTCCAGATATATATGAAACCAATATCATTATTTCTCTCAAGGTACACCTCCTTCCCCACCTCATCAGTTTCAGTTTGTGGTAACGGTCCGTCATGAGACCTTGATTCTTGATTGTACCCAACACAGATTATGTGCTGCAACATATGCAGTAGAGAAATAGCAAAATGTTCTGATGTGAAAATCTCACAATAAAGTGTTTTTTGTATACGTTATAAATAAATATAATGAAATATAACAACTACAAGGCAGAAATCTTAGCCTGACTAATGCAGAAAGTCGCTGTATTTGTCTCACTTCGTCTTTTCAGAATCCGCAATTTCTCAGACCAAATACCATTTACAAGAATGGCACCACCGCGCCTTTCGTATGTGTCCGAGCTTCAAGGGGAAGGCTTGACTGGAACTTGTCTAAGGCACGATACACTCATAACGGAATGCCGACGCGCATCTCTGTCCGCTCTGTCCTGACTTGTGACGTCACTGCGAAGCACGGAGCAGACAACGCACAATTCATTAGAAGGAGAATGACTTATGTGAAGTTAGCGTCGGGCGCCAGCCCTCAAATCTAGCGCCCACCCCCCACTCTTGAGTTCGATTTACACAGCACATATAACGGACTGGTATTATGAGGATGACTTTGATGGGCTTTCGATTCGAATATACCTATTAGTTTCAACTTATCACAGGGTAACTTTACATCAATTGAATTAATAACACAAAATGTATTCATACCAGGTAAAAATATGTTTAGATATTGAAAAGCTAGGTAGGTCGGTAGGTACCAAATAATGCCGGTATTGGGCTAAATGGGGTTCACTTCTACGGACTATACTAAAACCAATAATGATTGAGAGTAGAAGTAAGCCCAGTTGACAGCAAATCGGGGGCGTGCTTATTAATTTTTGAGAGGGTTAAGAATGAAAGAACAATTCTTAGTACAATTAGTTGAAATATTCATACACATTTTTTATTTATTTCATTAAAACTTTGCAATATCGTAATTTACCTAATCGTTGTAGTCATTAGGTGGGCCTTATGAAAACGGAGTAATAATCGTGGTAATTATAGTAGGTACCAAATAAATTAACAATATTAATAAAAAACACAATATATATATATATATATATATATATATATATATATATATATATATTTATATATATATATATATATATATATATATATATATATATATATATATATATATATATATATATGTATACATATAACTTTTTTTCACTATTGGGTTGCAGCAATTGATAAGTGAACTCTTTATAACTATTCTCAAGCTTTCGAGTAACTTAAACTCATCGTCAGGGGTACTAGAAAATACAAATTACAAATTTTTGATAATAGAATATAATATAAATGTAAATGTACAAATTTTCGTCTAATCTTCAACCTCAGATTCGTCAGTGTTGCTACCGCTATCATCAAAGTGAATTATGATTGGTTCAATATTGTGTTCAATACGGTTGTCTACGTCCCACATTTTTTGCTCCTCTTTTAAAACATGCTGCATGCATTTATTCCAATCTTCTGCAGAAACAGTTCGAATAGCTTCTTGTAGGTGATGTTGCACGTCCACTAATTCAAATGTTCTGTTTTCTCGTGCCACATATTCTTTTACTTGTGCCCAGATTAATTCTATTGGGTTTAATTCGCAGTGGTATGGTGGTAACCTTAAAACTGTAATTCCACGACTTAACGCCATTTCATCCACTGCGAATTTTTTATATTTGTCTGTGTGTAATTTTATTAGCAGAAGTAGTTCTGCGTTTAAACTATCTTTGTTATATTGGATGTTCTTATTAGTTAACCATTCTTGAATTGCTGCTTTTTTCCATGATTGTTTCGGTAATGGTTCTAAATGTCGACTATGGTATGGGGCATTGTCCATGACGATGACAGACCCAGGTTCCAAAAGTTGAATGAGGCCTTCAAACCATTTTTCAAACACCTCCGCATTCATCTCTTCATGATAGTTGCCTGTTTTCTTAGATTTGAATATTAATTCACCATTTGGTAAAAATCCACTGTCGCTTCCTATATGCGTAACTATCAGACGACTACCTTTTCCAGATGGCTTTTATAACCCAACTAACAAACCTTCAATAAAGGCTTGTCGTGCACTTGTTATATTACCATCCTGCCATACTTTTTTGACCGTATGTCCTTGGTTAACCCATGTCTCGTCCATGAAGTACAATTTTTTTTGAGCTTCCGAAATTCGTCAATTTTTCTTATATAGTTTCTTTTCCATGCTATTTCTTCTTGACGTTCAATGAGAATGCTTTTCCTGTCAACTTTTCCGTACGTAAATTTCATTTCGTGTACAAGTTTCCTAAAAGTTTCTTTACCCATTTTTGGGACCAATTCATGATCGCTAAGTGCCTCCAGAACTGTTTGTAGTGTGGGCAGCTCATTTCTGAAAAAGAAACTGTGAATAGTTCTGCGTATACTGGTTTTGGCTTCTTCATCAACTGTGATTTTTTTTCGTCCGCTACTAGTTTTTGGCGTTTGTACGTCCCCATGAATTTCTGCTTCTCTTAGTATTTTGTAAATCGATGATTTTGGTACACCGGTATAATCAGAGCACATATCAACTAATTTATCTTTTGTAATTGTGGAACTTAATGATGTAGAAATGCCCGGTTGGTTATTCGGAGGTACACACGTAGAATTACAGCACATATGCACAAAATCATCTTTTGGTCGCTGATGATCTCTTTCAAGACAGTGAAATACTCGCAGTACAATTTGTTTTTCTCTTACTGACCGAGAATCCGACCGTTTTACCTTTTTCGACGTGGAAGGCCCGACCATGTCTCCCATTTTTTGAGTAGTTTGAGAACGGTGTAGAAATATAATTATGTAACGCTTAAACACTTATTAGCACTATTATTTTCACCAATTGTTATCACAACACGTCGATTGCTGACTAACTTAACTGTAAAACGTACAATTCACGCTGTATAATTCACTAACCAATGATACGCTCATGGCTGCAAGTACATTAGTGCGGACTGCAACGATGAGATGGAAGTTACGGTGAAGTGACAAAGACAGAAATATCGTTGCGTACAGCGTTGCCACTAGTTGTAATAAATATCTAACACTATACAGAAAATAATGAATTTTAACTGATCAGTAATCAGGAAATGTATAAGTATTACTCATTACAAGCTCATTACTAATTTTTGTCATAAATAATACCTTTTAATCGTACTAGTATTGTGTATTATCTATAATTTGCCACAACCTACAACTCTACTGCTTACTATATTTTGATTCTGCTATAAACTGGTAACGTAAAATTTAGATATGACAACGCGCTTTACTCTCAATCATTATTGGTTTTACTATAATATTTTGTCTCCAAAAGCGAAGTTTTGGGACTGATTTTCAAATGATGTAAAATACTGAGAGTATAGAGTAGTGTGAAATTCAAATTTTTTCACTACATCATAATAACGGCAGCATTGCTGAAATGCCGTCCAACCCTAAGAATTAATATTAATATTTTTTAAAATCAGATGTTTGTGGCGGATTTTGATGTAGTGTGAAATGTTTGGAATATGGAGTACTGCCACAATTCAGTTTTTCAGTTCTTCAAGATATCGACAACGTTGCTAAAATGGCTTTTATCCATATACACTATTATTATTATTTTCTGAAAACGGTTATTTGTGACGGATTTCGACGTAGTGCAAAATGTTGAGGATATGAACTACTGTAACTATTCACTTTTTCAGTTCTTCAAAATATCGGCAACATTGCTAAAATGGCGTTTATCCATATAGACTATTATTATTATTTTCTGAAAACGGTTCTTTGTGACGGATTTCGACGTAGTGCAAAATGTTGAGGATATGAAGTACTATAACTATCCACTTTTTCAGTTCTTCAAAATATCGGCAACATTGCTAAAATGGCGTTTATCCATACACACTATTATTATTATTTTCTGAAAACGGTTCTTTGTGACGGATTTCGACGTAGTGCAAAATGTTGAGGATATGAAGTACTGTAACTATCCACTTTTTCATTTCTTCAAAATATCGACAACATTGCTAAAATGGCGTTTATCCATATAGACTATTATTATTATTGTTTTCTGAAAACGGTTTTTCGTGACGGATTGTGACGTAGTGCGAAATGTTGAGGATATAAAGTACTGGAAGTATCCAGTGTTTCAGTTCTTCAAAATATTGGCATCGTTGCCAAACTGTCAGTTTTTGTTAAATATTTTCGAAATACTCTAGAAAAATAGACTATAAGACTTATTCGAAGTCAAATGACTCCCAACATTATTTGTATAAAGATGGAGAAATAGAAAGCCAAAACCTTTCTTTCCCAAAAATTAATATCTTCTTTAAGTATACCCCTTTTCAATTCAAAGAAGAAAATCTATTGCAATAGTGTTCTTACGATTATAGCGTATTTGAAATTTATAATTAAATTCAGTATAGTATTCAAAGCATATTTGTGACAGACATACTTTATTCTAGTTACTATACTACTATACATATCGGCATAGTGGACAGAGTTCCTCAAATTCAAAGTACTGTTTGAAACAATTTGGTTCAATGATTCTTTTACAGCGTTTGCAACTAAAAACTTGTTTCAAATTGTCAACATATCTTCCACAAATTAAACAATATCTTTCCATATTCTCTGATTTCTTCAGTAGATACGCCTTAAGATATGAACGATAATTATCAGGGTTGAAAGATATATTCAACTCTTTCCGATTTATATAATACAACTTATGTAGTGTAAAACGAAAATTCCACAATTGTACGAATCAGTTTGCTGTGAGTGTGTTTCGTTGATGACTTTGAAATCAGACAAGTCATATTGTTACGGCGTATGCTTATTTAGTGTTTTAATTAATAAATGTACAAAACTTATTAAATATCTCGTACCTTTGTTGTTTTGTTGAACCATAAGGATCAATAAATGAAAAAGTTCCCTTCAGATAATCAATAATTATCATTGTGAAGTGTTTATTATGCAAAATGGGGATAAGATTCACTTTACTTCGATATTTTTAAACAAATCATCTTTGAAAAAATCGATTTCCAGTGTGTTCAGTTGGAATAAGAACAAATCCGTTTTGAATATACTCCAAATTTCCACAGTTGGATCTGGTTTTTCGGAGTAAATCAGATCAGAGATTATGAAAAATACAGTATTAGATATATACAAATATTTATTCAAGGTCAAATAATCCTCAATTATTAAGTTAAATGTGCAGTCATATCTAGCGATGACATAGTTTCCTAAGTCATCAGAAGGTATATAATGATCTGGTTTACGTTTAAGGGTCTTTATCCCTGAAAAAAAAGGAGTCAGAAACGATTTTTCTTATTCTGATTGAGGAAAGATTGTATGAGTGTATAAAGGAAAAATAATAAAAAAAATATTTTTCGAATATTAGATGAATAAAAAGTATTCTTTCTCTCATTTTTGGGCATTTTTCTTCAATTCCACCATCAAAACTGACGAATATTTTGGTGTTATTCCATTTCGGTATTGAAGCCTATCATTTTCTCAGTTAAACGACTTTCTCATTTTTCTTTTTAATGTTTCCTTTATTTTGTTATTAATTTAATAAGAATGTGTTATTTACACGAATTTGATTTCCTTGCATTATGCCTTTCGAAATGGGAAATATCAAATTTGATCAAAGTCAACTAATAAAGTTTTGCTTCAGCCGTCGACTAGTGAAAACTAATTATTACTTTTGAATCTGGAGTCAGGATAGTAGATGAATTTCTTTTAAATGACACGCCCGTCAGGTAGCTCCTCCCACACGTCTGGTGAGGGAGAGAGAGAGAGTATCATAGAGCCATTGTAAAATGTAGCACAGGGTCGGATTGGGAATAGGAAAAGATAAAAGTCATTCTGACCGAACGAAAGATTGAAATATTAAAATTTCTACAATAACCAGATAGTTTTCAACTTACCTATCTGTATGTTTGCGTGTGTACACGTTTGTATCAAATCTTGCAAGTCTAATATCTTCCGAATGGCTTGAAATTTTTAAAGGTATTCATTACTAGGGACAAAACTTCATGATATTTTCATATTAAGTGCAATTTCACCCGATCTTCATCTTGAATTCGTTAAGTTTGACAAAAGATTCATAATCTCTGACCCCGAAAACTTCCTTATAGCAAGTCAAATCGGGCCCTAATCACAAATCTCGTCCGCATCTTGAATTTATCAATTTTGATAAAAGATTCATAATTTTCAAATAATCTGCAATTTTCGTGCAAACTTTGAGATCAACACGAAAACGAACATGCTTTAATCTAAAATGTAATTTGGAAGAACGAACACGTCGGCGAATAAAGTTCGGCCCTGGAATACCCCGGCCTGGTCAAGTTAGAATTAGGGAGGAGTTTGTATTTATTTCATTGGGTGAAATCGCACTGCCATCTGGCGGTATACGTTTTCGTAACTAAAGGCTAAAGACACTTAAGAGCATTGGGCATAATTTCATTTTTTTGTAACTTATGGAAAGGTTTCACATCGAAATGTCCACTACAAATGGGACAATAATATACAACGTCTGGGGAATCTAAAGGGCACGTAAATTCAAATATTCTTTTGTCGCAATCGAATTGTATCCATCTTGTGCAAAGCTCGCAACAAACCCAATTTGTATTCTGCTGCCCTTCAAATTGGCCGCACAAAGGACAAAAATTCATATAACATCAGATGAAAATTTCAACAAGATAAGTGATTTTCACAATATTCTTTCATTCGTAATGGTTCAGAAAGTGAGTCAGTACTGAAAGTTTCAGAAGTGATAATATCTAACTGAAATAAAATGTGAATGCTGGCCTCGAAAGCACACTGAACTGGTATAACATCTTGTTTGTTAAATTTTCATCCAGTTTCATCAATTTTTTTGAAAGTAGCAGATATTCTTTGCTCTCAATATCCGTGTTTCCGTATGGATTGAATATGTCCAATGTTTTATTTTTGAAATTAATGTCAGAAGAATCTATTTTTCATCAAGAAAGTGAAACGGAATGAAAGTTTTTTTTAAAAGGCAAAATTTTACCTAATATCATATTTTTCTCCAATTCATAAAATGAAGTGGCGCAGGGCCATACAGCTTACATCTGACTGTTTTTTATTTTTTGTTATTATAATCGCAGCTAAAGTATTCATTAATTTTGGAGAAAGTATTCGGGATAAGTCATTGTATTTCAAAACATTGAAGTCCTCCGATGATCTATCTCCTTTCACAAACTCATAAAATCCAATGTAGTACGAAAATGTTTCGAATATTTTATAATATTGACAGTCGTTCACCAAGTTATTTTCTAGAATATCCAATGAGATCATTTTATTTTCCGTGTTACTAACTGCCTGCGTAGATTTATAAGATGGTAAATATTTGAGATATCTACCAGAGAAGAAGGTAAATTTGGCCTTTGGCTGTCTGTTCCATTGTTCTTCAGCAGATCTGCAGAATCATCATCCGAAACAATGAACTGGTTACTTCTGGGGACTGTAGATAGTTTATGTTTCGATATACCTAGGTCAATTTCGGTGAAAACCTTCAAGTGTGACCTCTCTTTTTTCTTATGAAAGTAGTGGGTTTGAGATCCCTGGCTCCTTTCAATATATCTGTTTTGAGAAAACCAAACCATCGTTCTATTAAAGCGTTGCTCAGTCTTTTCTTGGTAACGACTGCTGACCACAAAGGAATAGTCCCATATATCTATCCAAGACGATTTCTAATTAGGAAGGACAATAAAAATCATTTTTATTGTAATTGTTTTTCGTTATATATGTCGATTATATATGTCCAAAAACAATTTATAAAAAGGGGATTTTTTTCTTAAACTTTTTTGATTGAGCAGATTTTCACTCGATTTACTTGTAGTTACCGAAATCTCTTGGGCTTCAAGACAATCTAAAGAATCCATTTTAGATATAATTTCATCAAGTACGTCGTTTTGATATTCCGATGGTAATATTATAGTTATATTTTTAAACCATTCACTTGTTTCCTTGAGATCAGTTATATTGAACGCCATTGCGAAAAATGTTTTAATATTGTTCCTTATTCGCTTATTTTCAATTGTTTTGGTATTTTCATCAATCAATTGAAATACATTTTTTATGAAATGAGCGCAACATAAATACAACTTGGTTTTCTTTGAGGGAAAGTGTTTCTTTGTTTGGAGATAGTCGAAGCATAAGTTCAAATAAATTATCTAATTGCATATTATTAAACGCTTTCGAAGCCGCGTTCAAATTCGCGAAACTAAAGTCGCTGACAAACACTTCAAATATTGGCCATGCTTTTTTCTCCTGGCAGAATTTCTTGAATTTTACAAATAATTCGTAAATTGCAAGTGTATCATGTTCGCATGATATCATTTCCAGAATAGGACAGATGTTTTTTTCTGGTAAACTAACAACGCCACAATAATATAATATTTTTTTATCGTCGTTTTTATTATAATCCACAACTGCCCCTGTGGCATCAAAATGGAAAACTTTACTAGTAGAAGTCTTCGCAATCTCTAGTTGTTGTGAACTGAACATTTTAACGTTCAACGGAGAACAGACTTGTTTGACAAAATTGAAATGATCCTTTTTATACAATATGAGATCGACCATATCATCTTCATGTCTCCTAAGACTATTTTGTGTTTCACTGCGGATTTTACGGACTACTTCCTCTGATTTGATATCCTGCAATTGACCTCGCCGAATGGCAGATTTATCGGCTTTCAAAATTGTTTTTTTTTTCAGAGGGCTTCATGGTCCTCTTCATGGTCCTCTATTTTTCAAATATTTTGTTCTATAGAAGGCAACATTACAACTATTATTAACATACTTTCCCAACTGGTTTCGGAAAAAATATGGATAATATTTTTTAGACAGTTGTCCTTCATTACTTATAGTGTTCCATTGTTGATTATTGATGTAGAACTTGCCTTCGAGAAAGTTGCATTTTGAATAATCGCTTCTTTTTATATTTTTATGCTTAAATGGATTGGTATTTTTGCTATTATGTGGAAGGACCCGATTATTCTCGAATGGTTTCTTTATGTTAAAACTGACAATTGAAAGTGACGAATCTGTTACGTTTTCCAAAGTGGAAATTGTATTTAAGCTGATCGAAGATTCGGTGAAAAGGCTTCTGCAGGTAGGAGGAGAGGTATCATTCTTAATTTTTCTATCATTATTTCTTTTACTTTCCATTTGATTATTATTGTTTTAGCCCTTCTTGCTGAAATCTAAGAGTTTTGATTCTGAACTGAATGATAAAGTAAAATGATCCCCGTCATTATTGATATTGTTCAATTTTTTTTTCTGAGGGTGTAGAATGTTGAGATACTATATTTTTCTTTCAGTTTCTGGATCACTCCATTATCAGAAATATGACCTACCAAATCCTCATCCTAAGGTTTCTTCGAAATATTCAGGATTCTCCATTATTTTATCACTTATTGGATTGGTCGGTGATCGCATTTGAAACGGGGCGACTTCTTCAGATGAAACTACTTCATCAGAAAAATTTTTGGAGGCACTGCCATGTGATCGAATCGATTTGTTTTCCAATAAATCCTTCAGATTATTTGAGTTTCTTTGGGTTAATTGAAAAATCCACTTCTTTTTTTTTTGTGCTCTTCCCTATTACGAATTTGTTCAACCAATTTGTCGTAAAAATTGTCATTGAACTGAATGGCCACTAGCTCAAGTAGGTATCCGCAATATATCAAAATAAATCACAAATAATCATATTCAGAAAATAATAATAATAGTATGTATGGATAAACCCCATTTTAGCAATGTTGCCGATATTTTGAAGAACTGAAAAAGTGAATAGTTATAGTACTTCATATCCTCAACATTTTGCACTACGTCGAAATCCGTCACAAAGAGCCGTTTTCAGAAAATAATAATAATAATAGTGTGTTTGGATAAACGCCATTTTAGCAATGTTGCCGATATTTTAAAGAACTGAAA
Source organism: Leptinotarsa decemlineata (assembly GCF_025532065.1). Taxonomy (NCBI): domain Eukaryota; kingdom Metazoa; phylum Arthropoda; class Insecta; order Coleoptera; family Chrysomelidae; genus Leptinotarsa; species Leptinotarsa decemlineata. The sequence goes on from NW_027412686.1 coordinate 1,026,571, forward strand.
AAGTGGATAGTTATAGTTGTTCATATTCTCAACATTTTGCACTACGTCGAAATCCGTCACAAAGAACCGTTTTCAGAAAATAATAATAATAGTGTGTATGGATAAACGCCATTTTAGCAATGTTGCCGATATTTTGAAGAACTGAAAAAGTGGATAGTTACAGTAGTTCATATCCTCAACATTTTGCACTACGTCGAAATCCGTCACAAGGAACCGTTTTCAGAAAATAATAATAATAGTGTGTATGGCTAAACGCCATTTTAGCAATGTTGCCGATATTTTGAAGAATTGAAAAAGTGGATAGTTACAGTAGTTCATATCCTCAATATTTTGCACTACGTCGAAATCCGTCACAAAGAACCGTGTTCAGAAAATAATAATAATAGTGTATATGGATAAACGCCATTTTAGCAATGTTGCCAATATTTTGAAGAAATTAAAAAATGAATAGTTACAGTAGTTCATATCCTCAACATTTTGCACTACGTCGAAATCCGTCACAAAGAACCGTTTTCAGAAAATAATAATAATAGTGTGTATGGATAAACGCCATTTTAGCAATGTTGCCGATATTTTGAAGAATTGAAAAAGTGGATAGTTACAGTAGTTCATATCCTCAACATTTTGCACTACGCCGAAATCCGTCACAAAGAACCGTTTTCAGAAAATAATAATAATAGTGTGTATGGATAAACGCCATTTTAGCAATGTTGCCGATATTTTGAAGAATTGAAAAAGTGGATAGTTACAGTAGTTCATATCCTCAACATTTTGCACTACGTAGAAATTTCGTCACAAAGAACCGTTTTCAGAAAATAATAATAATAATGTGTATGGCTAAACGCCATTTTAGCAATGTTGCCGATATTTTGAAGAATTGAAAAAGTGGATAGTTACAGTAGTTCATATCCTCAACATTTTGCAGTACGTCGAAATCCGTCACAAAGAACCGTTTTCAGAAAATAATAATAATAGTGTATATGGATAAACGCCATTTTAGCAATGTTGCCGATATTTTAATAAATGAAAAAGTGGATAGTTACAGTAGTTCATATCCTCAACATTTTGCACTACGTCGAAATCCGTCACAAAGAACCGTTTTCAGAAAATAATAATAATAGTGTGTATGGATAAACGCCATTTTAGCAATGTTGCCGATATTTTGAAGAACTGAAAAAGTGGATAGTTACAGTTGTTCAGAAAATAATAATAATAGTATGTATGGATAAACGCCATTTTAGTAATGTTGCCGATATTTTGAAGAACTGAAAAAGTGGATAGTTACAGTAGTTCATATCCTCAACATTTTGCACTACGTCGAAATCCGTCACAAAGAACCGTTTTCAAAAAATAATAATAATAGTGTGTATGGCTAAACGCCATTTTAGCAATGTTGCCGATATTTTGAAGAATTGAAAAAGTGGATAGTTACAGTAGTTCATATCCTCAACATTTTGCACTACGTCGAAATCCGTCACAAAGAACCGTTTTCAGAAAATAATAATAATAGTGTGTATGGATAAACGCCATTTTAGCAATGTTGCCGATATTTTGAAGAACTGAAAAAGTGGATAGTTACAGTAGTTCATATCCTCAACATTTTGCACTACGTCGAAATCCGTCACAAAGAACCGTTTCCAGAAAATAATAATAATAGTCTATATGGATAAACGCCATTTTAGCAACATTGTCGATATTTTGAAGAACTGAAAGACTGAATAGTTAGAATACTTCATATCCTCAACATTTCCCACTTTGTCGAAATCCGTCACAAAGAACCGTTTTCAGAAAATAATAATAATAGTGTATATGGATAAACGCCATTTTAGCAACGTTGTTATCTTGAAGAACTGAAAAACTGAATTGTTGCAGTACTCCATATTCCAAACATTTCACACTACATCAAAATTCACCACAAACATCTGATTTTAGAAAATATTAATATTAATTCTTAGGGCTGGACTGCATTTCAGCAATGCTGCCGTTATTATGATGTAGTGAAAAAATTTGAATTTCACACTACTCTCTACTCTCAGTATTTTACATCACTTGAAAATCAGTCCCAAAACTTCGCTTTTGGAGACAAAATATTAGTCCATAGAAGTGAACCCCATTTAGCCCAATACCGGCATTATTTGGTACCTACCGACCTACCTAGCTTTTCAATATCTAAACACATTTTTACCTTGTATAAATATATGTTGTGTTAATAATTCAATTGGTGTCAAGTTACCCTGTGATAAATTGAAACTAATATATTTGAATCGAAAGCCCATCAAAGTCATCCTCATAATACCAGTGCGTTGTGTGCTGTGTAAATCGGACTCAAGAGTGGGGGGTGGGCGCTAGATTTGAGCACTGGCGCCCGACCCTAACTTCACATAAGTAGGAGAATGAGATTCGGTCGAATATCTCCAGGCATTTTCGCATGAAAATGGAATTATTAGTCTTGTTGCATAAATACATACATGTTGATTTTTTCAGAAGTAGGTATATTTGTTTCCCGAGTCTACTGAATACTAAAATTTTGAGTCATTTTCTCACCCTATTGATGAAACCGAGGGTGATACATACTGTGATGATATATCCCACTTTTGACAATATTTTTGACAGTTTCAATCGGCTAGGTAATAAAATACATATTTTTTTAAAGTACTTTTGTTTTCAAAAAAGATAAATTGCACATGGGTCAAATTTTCCATATTCTAATTATTTGAAGTAGGTAACAAGACATATGACAACGAGCTACAAAATGAGAGAAGCTATTTTGGTAATTCATCGAGTTTTCTTTCGTTGATTTACGAACTTATTAATTTTTTTTTCCATCCTGCATCGTATGGTATTGGGTTTTCTATCTTTTCTATGGTTCTTTGCGTTAAAGTTTTGAAGATACCTTTTTCTCTGGATAATGTATTTCCATGCATTTTCTGAAATTCGGTTTCCATTATTTGTGCTGCTTGAAGGAATGAGTTATTGGGTCTTAGAAGACCTCCCCTTGATATGAATTGCAACCAAATCTTTGGAAGAAGCTGGAAGAACTTCCGTTCCCAAATTATATTTTTTCTTGAATTTATGAGCCACATAACCCGCTATATAAGTTAATGAATCATTGTTTATTTTTTCTTTCAATTCGAGTAACTCCAACGCCTCTTGCGACATATCTGGTCCATCAGTGTGACATTTTTCATAACATGGATTTATAAAGGAATAAGGAATCAAATTTTCTTCATCTTGAAATTCCCGGGAGTTTTCCAGACATTCCGCTCCCGTTGATATATTCCCAAACATATAAGCAGTAATGCAGTTTAACTCTTCAAACTCAAGATATTCTGAAGTTTGTTCTAGAGGTTGGATTAAACATTGCTCTCCGATTTCTTCGGTATTCCTGTTTTCAGTGAAAACTGATGCTGAGTGTTTTCCCAAAATGAACCAACGCATTCTATAAATGAAATCCAGAGAATTTGGATGATCATTAGATGACCCCATCCCTCTCATGTAAGAAAAGTAGTTTTCCAGAATATCCTGATTCAGTCGCGTAGTAAGAATATATTGGACATCAGAGTGCCTCTTCTGAAGATAAAGGAAGAGCTCAACAATTGGTCTATTACTCAAAAGTATACCTTTCTGAAACTGAATCAAGGATTTATGTTTTCCCACTCGTACTGTTTCAATCACATTGGAAGTTTTTTCTAGTACTTTTTTCTGATCCTCTAAATTTATACCAAATGCGTTTTTAGATGGTTCGTTACCCCTTATTTTCGTTTTCAAATTCATAACGTCAAACCATCTGGTAATGAGCTGAACGAAGACTGATACTTGTTCCCAGGGTAACTCTGATGGCATTAATCCGCTTTTTCCACAATATGAAACTGCTTTCGAAACAGAATTAGAGAACAGTTGCACTGCTGGCCTAACTTTTTGTCTTTCACTTCCCTTCAATTCGATATGGTACTTGCTGACTTTATGTACTATAGAAAGCTCTGATGTAGATATATCCAGGAGACTTTCGAAACAGGATTTATCCATAAATGTACCATTTAACCAAAATCCTTGATCAATGAAGTGATTTCTCACTAACTTGATTAGATGAGGTACATCAACAAACAAAAAAATCCTCATAGATTCATTACAAGGATGTGGGAATGAACAATCCTTATCGTGAGCAATATTCATTTCCGAGAAATATTTCATATTCGTAGGACCCATGTCACTTACTATGGCTACCACGGTGAAACCGGCATTGAATAATGCAGATATAATTTGGTTTAAAATTTCTTTTTTCATTGGCTGATCAAAATCATAAAACACTGGTTGCTTCCAGTTACTAATCAGCACTCGTGCCATTACAGTTTGGCAAGTCTTATGTGGGCCTATCACTTGTTCATCTTTTTTATTTATATCAATCCTATTGGATAAATGGATTTTGTCGAAGGAAAGAACACACAACTTTTCGAAGCATTTCAATTGAAATGACATGTTTTGCATGAGATTGATAACATTGGTCAAAAGTCCGGGGCTGAGATTGAATTAAGAAGCCCATTTCCTTAAAGTAGAGAGTGCTGGTAGGGGCAATGCGTTCGCTCTCAAATAGCGATATGCCTTTGGACTAACACTTCTCAATGATATGGCAGATGCAATATCCTCTGCTGACCACTTTCTAAGATTCTTATGAGGATTCAATAGTCTTTCTATTTGACCAGACGAAAAACATTTCTCCAATGATTTTCTGCATGTCTCCATATCTTTCTTCAGCTGTAAATTTTCATCGCACAGCTCCCAATTTAACGATTCCAAATGTGCAACCTTTTCTTCTAGTTCTGCTATACGTAACTCCGCCATTCTGAAAAAAAATTAAAAATGCATAAAGAAAAAAAATCGATTAGAGGCAATATTCACAGTGACAATAAGTTCGATTGATAAAAGAACCTTACCTCTCTTTTTCTGTTTTTTGTTGTGCATTCGACTGAACAGAAGTACTGCATGTGCTATCTACGTTTGTTTGTTCAGGTTGTTCTATCTCTTCAGTATTTGATTGTAGTGATGTGGAAACACTACCTTCATAATTTTCCAATTGTTGCTCTGGTAAAAGAGTGGATTTTCTCCTTTTAGCAAAACGAATTGTTCTTTCTGATTCTTCAGTTTGCTTTCTCTTAAATAAGAGGATCAGAGTGGGCACAGGATCAGTTTTCAAAATACGGGCGTTTTTTGTTTAAAAAGTACCATATTGCTCTTTGACTGATAAATCTTCGAAACAATCTTTATGGAAATGAATAGAACAAATAGCTGAAAACCATTGAATACCTAATAAATTATGTGCCATCATTGCTTTAATTAATACACACCATTTTTCAAATTGATGTTGTCCTTCCTCCTACATGCTGAAATCCATTGTTTAGACAGTTCTTTGGGAATCGAAAATACTTAATATTGGTCCCTTTTGTCACTCTGTTGTAATTATTACAACTAAAAACCGCACAACCAGGCATTCTTAGTTAGATACCTACCTACTCGTATTTTTGTTTAATTATTGAAGCTTCGAATACGACACTAAATTGACAAAAGCTAATTAAAAATGTTTGAAAACCACCCTTGACAATAATTTCGTAATAATTCTTAAACTTCACAGCACAACAGAGAACTTGTGAGAAATTCAAATTGAATTTAGGCAAGTCTACGAAGTTACAACCCCGATATGCTTCGCACTCACGTCATCTGCGCGAACTGGACACGTTTGGAACTAACGAGTAGCATACCGTTATGAGTGTATCGTGGTCTAAGGGAAAACAATAATAATCACAGTTAATAGCAAAGTAAATAATAATTTAGTAAACACTGGTATAATTTTTACTAGAAGCATCACAGGTATATATGCATGTGTAAGTGTAAAGAATGTGTAAGTACAAAAAAACTGTAGAGTAAAAAGAAAAACATACATATTTTTTCTCAGCTAGCATCTAAAAATGTCATAACATTTGTTATAAAATATTCCCTTCGGGAATTACACGGTCATACTTGTACATACCTACTATACAAATTGAGTGCCATTGTCAAAGAATATATCGTTGCCAGATTTATTTTTATTTATGTATTCAGATAGAACCCAAGTTTAAATGCAATAGTCTAAAACTATATGTTGGGAGTTTCTATTTCAAATAAAGAATTTCAAAAAAAAGTGCTCCTATGACCTAAAACAGTTATAAAAAAGTGATATTTGTTCTTCAGACTGCGCAACGACTCAAATACAGACGGCTTGGATTATAACTCCTCTCCGAGCAGTACCCACAGAGCCGAAAGGTTTTATAGTGTAAATAGGTCTTCAAGGAAGCCAACCGTCTCAAAATTTCACTCAACATTATAATGCAGAATTATGAAAAATTAGAAACGATGAAATAATAAATTCAAGTAATTCATCATATTTAAACTTCTTCACTGTCATTAGGGCTCTTCTTAGATCTTCAATGAGTTCAAAACTTCAACTTCCGCCATTATTCCCACGTAGTATAAGCGAGCGATGGACTATAGGATTATGACAAAGTACGTTATGATGTTTTACGTTATGATGAAGTACGTTATGACGCATTACGGTTTCTATCGATTACGATCGTTTGATGTTATGATGCATTGTGTTTATGATCGAATGATATTACGATGCGTTAGCGTTATGACGGAGTACGTTATGAAAAAGTACGTTATGATGAAGTACATTATGATGAATTACGTTATGAAACTGTACATTATGCCGCTGTACGTTTCTATCTTGTTCTATATGATCAATTGCCATTTCTATCGTTTGACGTTATGATGGAGTAAATTTCTGTATATTACGATTTCTATCTTGTACATTATGATGCATTAGGTGTCCCCACTCATAATAACTCATATAGACAGGAATTCGAATCCTTCTTCGAATCCAAGAAAACTAGCGACTACCACGAGGAAATGAACACGCAAAAGTTCAGAAGTTGGTTTTTACAGATTTCACCAAATCTTGAACCAAACTCAGTCGCCGTCATATATAATGCCTCCTACCACAGCGGACAATTGGAACTGTTACCAACAACAGCCTGGCGAAAAGCTGATATCATTAACTGACGGTCTAAAATAAATTTATCATTAGACAATATGTCAACAGTCCAGTTAATCAATATTACAAGAAAATATATACCTCAATTGAAGAAATATATGTCGACGAAATGGCTCATGAGAGAAATATAATTGTACACCACCTCCCTCCTTACTATTGTGAGCTGAACCCGATCGCGCTAATGTGGGCTCAAATAAAAAACCAAGTAGCGAGGGAAAGCTTGACTTTCAAAATGGATTGGGTAAAAGGCCTACCATCTTCTCGGGAGACAAAAGTGGGATTTCGACACTACAATGGACATTGCAATTGAACCATTGATTACCTTGATAGTTGATCATCCGACGAGTTTTCTTCAGACGATAATTAATAATACAATTCTGTAAGTAATTTTGAACTTTTTGCGGTAGCAGTGGATAATGTATTTATCTTTGCGATTATTCGCAGAATTTCACAAAAAATAAAGATAGACCAGTTAGATACACTAAACGACTTTTTTGTAAAATGCTGCAAATTCGCAAAAACAACATTAATTATCTAAATGTAAAAATTGGAATGTTGGTCCGGGAATATGAATTCGTGCTTTATTTTCAAATATAAACATTCATCATTTTACATAACTTTTTGTAAAATAATAATGGTACCTACTTCTTTTCTCATGTACATATGATCTAAGATTTTTTCTCAATCTCATTTCCAAAGGATGCATTTTTTTTATAAGAATGACTTTTTGTCAAAAATTAATATTTTTCTCCTCTTAGCAACTCCATCCGTGGACACACTGTATATTTTTTCATAAAAATGAATTATTTGTGATTATAGTTTTTAAATACTAGCAATAAACTTAAAATTAATTTTTCCTAATCTGTTTAGTATTTCCGTACTCCACTGCAAGAGACAGTGTTACGTAATAAATTTAACAGCTTTGAACTGTACAAAAAACAACTATATCAAATGGTTACGTAAACAAGGTGAAGCAAAGGGTTATGCTCACATCTAGCCTGAACAGGGAGAGAGGGGTGAGTTCCTGAAATACTAGGTGTCACTTTAACGGACGCCAATAGATTCAAATATTTAACCCTGACTCGAAATAATGAAATTAGAGAAATTGAATCTATAAGATCTACTCTAAAAAAAGGTAACCAATTGATAATGAACTTTGGCAGGTAACAATAATTAGAAAGACCACGGTATCAATTCAATAGAAATATATTATATACTGGCTTATCTATAAATATATAATCAATAAAACAAGATTTGAAATGGTTGGAGGGGTTTCGTGCACTTAGAAAACTCTCATGAGAGGGAAGAAGAGGAGTGGATGAGATCTGTATGGTAGGTCTTCGTCCAGTTCCCTAAAGACATTACGCAAAACTTACATAACTAATATACAGAAAACAGTTAAACAATATCCGCTGAGTGTAGTTCCCAGTTGATGATTACTAAACGTAGATATTGGCCCGTGGAAGTTACGGAATGCAAAATAAATGACCAAAAAACAAATTCCGCTATGCGGTACTTAGCCAGATTACTGGATTGTACGGATTACTGCACTTCCTGGAACGGATGTTCATTCCTTTAATTATATCCTTAGAAGGCGACCATGAATATTACAGAATTGCGACCATCGAATGACATATATTCTCTTCAAAGTAATTTTTATTTTCCTCGAGATGATTTCGATATATGGGGTTAAACGCCTAGAAAATCATATTTATGATTGTAGTGATCTTATTATAGGAAAATGAGGTATGGAACATAGAAAACTTATTCAACTGTGTGAAATTATAAGAACTCACCTCCGATTACCGATTCCCTAATAATCACGAGACGTTGACTTCTTTTACCACAAAAAAAGGCTGATATCTAAAATCCTCCGTAGAGACAAATTGGCAGTTGATAATATAATCCAACGAATTATTCGACCAAATATCACTGTCGAAAAGAACACTGATCAATTAAAACCGCCTAAAGCGTAAAATATTAAATCAACAAAATTTGGCGTTCAAGACATTCGAGCCATTTTCTGATTAAAAAAAAAATTCTCCAATCCCTTTTTTGTACCCGATAGTTCCTATCGCTACAAACAAAAGGTTTCCTCGTTTCATCGATGATGGCAGCAGCTCTCGTATGCGATATGAAAGATAATTGAAATGTATTCCTGGTTGCCTACCTTTTGGGAGTTTTCTAAAATTTTACGGATAACGTAACACTCCTCTCACTTCCTCAAAAAAAAATGGACCAATATCTATTTCAACAAACTGACATTTTTTTTTTTTAATCCAACTTCAGATCTTTGATATGCCACGAACCTAACGAACGACCTGTTTCGAAATCAGCTAGTTCGTATACATTGGTAGATAGTTTTTTTATTACCCTACATTTAGTGAATTTGCAAGCCAACTTCCCCAGGAAATTAATCAGCAGCATCAGACAACTTTTTATTTCTTTTCCAAACCACTTGCCCAACCGTTAAGGAGAGAGGACGGTGACGAAGGTTGTATCTTTGTGCACTGGCCGAGTACGACTGTTTCAGTTTTGTCTCAACTTTAGCACATAAATCTTGGATTTCCTGAACATGGTTTGCCCAATTATGTCTTGGGGCAAAATCCAACGGCTGATCCTGTGAACCATTGCCTTGTCTGAATATTTTACCCGACATATGAATTTCTCTGCCGAAATTCATATAAGACGGACTATATCCGGTAATTTCATGAACAGCTGTTCGTAAAGCAAAACCTATCTGATGGAGCTTTTTATCCCAATCACATTGAGATTCATTTATGTAACTACGAATCATGGTTTTGAGAGTCCTATTAACTCTTTCTGTTGGGTTTGCATGAGGACTATACTGCGCATTGAAACAGATTCGACGATCATTCGATTCACACATTTTCTTGAAATTTTTCGAAACGTACTGCTTACCATTATCACAGAGTAGGCGTTCTGGGACACCAAAGACCATGAACACGTTTTCTTCAATGAATTTAGTGCAAGCCTCGCTAGTAGCCGTTTTTAAGGGACAAAGCATAGTGAATTTCGTAAAGAGGTCAGTAACAACCAAGACAAATCGATGTCGTCTATGAGATAGAGGCATAGGACCAATCAGATCAGTAGCGACAACTTCCCATGACTTGGAGACGATACGACTCGACATAACACCATATGAAGGCTTTTGATCTGGTTTCTGAGACTTACAAATTTCACATTTCCTAACATAACCCAAAATATCACTATTCATGCCTGGCCAATAATAAAGGTTAGAAATTCTTTTCCTAGTTTTATAATAACCAAGATGACCAGCGCAAGGTTCGTCATGGTTTTCATGAAACACAGCCAAGCGTAGGTTTTTGGGGACCACTTGCTTCCAGTCCGTATTGTCGTCAAACACTGGTGCATCTGAATTGACAAATTTATATACCTTGTTTTCTGACACTTTCCACTTAGGATATTTTTCTGGTTGGGATATAATATTAGACCTCAAACGACTATACCATGTATCAACATCATTTGGGTCAACATCAACGAATGCGACTTCTGGAGGTTCTGAAACAGCCCTTGATAAAGCGTCAGGAACAGAATGAAATTTCCCACTACGATGGATAACATCAAAATCGTAACCCTGTAATCGTAACGCCCATCGAGCTAATCTTCCGGAAGGATTTTGCAATTTGTGAAGGTAACGAAGAGATGAATGATCTGTTACTACCGTGAATTTAGTTCCTTCGATATAGGGTCTGAATTTCTCTATTCCAAAAAGAACAGCCAAACATTCTAACTCCGTTGTGGAATAGCGAGTTTCGGCAGGCGTTAAGGTCCTGCTAGCATACGATATGACTCGTTCTCCGTCCTCGAAATTTTGAGACAGAACACAGCCCAATCCTATCTGTGAAGCATCACACTGGAGGAAAAACTTACGAGAATAATCTGGGGATGTCAGAATGGGAGCTGAAATCAACAACTGTTTTATCTTCTGAAAGGCGGTCTCACATTCTGATGACCAGACGAATTTACAATTCTTACGTGTCAGCTTAGTTAGTGGAGCAACGCAAGATGAAAAATTCGGAACAAACCGACGATACCACGATATCATTCCCACAAAACGTCGAACCTCTTTGACTCCTTTTGGAGTAGGATAACAATCCATTGACTCAATTTTGGCTGGGTCTGTATGGATTCCGTCTTTTGTAACGAGATAACCTAAATATCTCAGCTCAGGTTTCAGAAAATCGCATTTCTTCTGATTCACCGTCAGTCCAGCATCCCATAGCTTCTGGAACACATTTCTCAAAGTTTTCAAATGTTGGTCGAAATCAGGAGTAGCTATGATAATGTCGTCTAAGTATGCAAAAACAAATTCTTCCAGCTCTGGACCTAATATTGTGTCAATGAGCCTTTGCCAAGTGGCTGAACTGTTATGTAACCCAAACGGCATCCGGGTAAACTGGTACAGCCCTCGAGACGGAACAGTAAACGCAGTTTTCTCTTTACTTGAATCTTCCAGCAAAATCTGGTGATATGCACTTCTAATATCGATGGAAGAAAAATATCTGGCATTATTCAAACGAGCAAGAATATGGTTGACATACGGAAGCGGGTAAGCATCTCTTCGGGTGACTGCATTTACTTTGCGAAAATCGATACAAAACCTATAGTCTCCATTAGATTTCTTGACCATCACCACGGGACTCGACCACGCAGATTTCGATGGTTCAATAATCCCTAGGGATAACATTTCGTCAATCTCCTTATTGATAATCCCTTGAATAAAAGGCGAGCACGGATAATATCTCTGTTTTATTGGAGGACTATCGCCAGTATCAATAACATGTTTCACGCCCTTAGCGCATCCTAATCTATTCCCCATTTGATCGAAAAAGAATTGAACTAATTCGCATACCTGTGCCTTTTGATCCAATAATGAATACTGAGAACTATTTTCAATCTTACATATAGATTCATCTGGTTTTCCTAAAGTGAAAGTGTTATCACGAAAAGAAGAAACAATATCCATGTCCCTCCAAAAGTCAATTCCAAAAATAATTTCTTCACTTAAATCTAAAACTATCAAACATTTTATCAACCTAATTTTTTGTTCCAGCACGATCGGAACATTAACTATACCTAAAACTGTACACTTATCCCCATTAGCCATCGTGACTGTTTGGATACTATCTTCTAATGACAAATTCAATTTTGATAATTTTTGCCACCCCGTGCGACCAATACAAGTTTGTGAGGCTCCAGAGTCTAGTAGACCTCGAAAAGGAATATCATAAATAGATACATTCAAATACGGTCTTGGATCCTTTTCCCGAAATGTAAAAAGTGCCGATATCCTATCTTTCTTGTATTCACCCTGTACAAAAATTTTCCAAGAACCCCATGAATCATCTATAGGTTTATGTGATAATGTTAATTTTGAGATCTCCGTCGATTGCTGTGGGGACGGCGATCTCCAAACCCGTTTTTTGAATTACAAGAACACGAGTATTTGGTAACATTCGGCCTGCCACATAGAAAACAAAACTGTTTCGATCTAGGTAAGGTACATTGAGAAAAACCATGTCCTGTGGAATTACAATTCCAACATTTTGGCCTAGCTGAAACTGTCCTAGTAGGATGGACTTCATTAACCGGAACTGAGGGTACACCAGAGGGAGTTTCGTAAGCTAAATCTGGTTCGAGAAGGCAAACTGATTTCAGCATTTTTGACTTAAAGACTAAGTCCCGAGAAATCTCAATTGTTTTACATTTTTCGCGAAGTTCATCTATGTTTTTAGTGGTAACCAAGGATAATCTATCAATAAAATAAGGGTCGATATTACGATGCAAAGTATCCAATTTTTGTCTTGTTCACTTGGCGGCTCCGGTAATCTGTTGAACATATTAATCATACACGCGAAATATTCACCCACCTTTTCCATAGGCTTTTGCTTTCGTTTACGAATTTCATCCCACAATTCAATTTGATAGTCGTGACCCAAATATTCGGCTCTCAATTCTCGCGTAAAAATATCCCATGTACTAATTTTTGGTCTTACGGACCTATACCATATTAATGCTTTATCAGTTAATAAATCTTCCAGAGAAGCGAGCAAATCTTGTTCGGATACATGACGTGACTTTTTGTACTCTTGAACTCTTTCTAAAAATGCATTAACGCTAAGGGTATTAGGTTTACCCGAAAATGAAATATTCCATTTATGAACAGGAGTAGAGGATGGTTTATAACTATTATTTAACTGTACAGAAGATAAATTATCACGATTAGGTGCTACATTATCAGTAACAGCAGTAATTAACGTCGCATCGAAGTGTTCCTCTAAACTAGATAATTGACGAAAAACATTGGTTTTTGCATTAGCTAATTCTTTATCATTTTGTGGAACTTTCACTCTCTCCAATCGCGCAAAGAGATGTTTGAGCTTCGCCTCTAAATATCTGGCATCACTACTTTTCTGTTCAACATTGGGACGAGAGTTCAAAAAGTCATTCAAAGCAATTATTTTTCTATTACAAACATCTATTTCATCCGTGGGATTCGGACTAAAGGAGGCATGATACTCTACTGTTCCGAATTCATCTTTCTCCGATAATTCTTTCAATTTATCACGCATCGACCTGACCGTTTCTCCCGCTGTATTTAAATAACCCCTAACGTTAAGTTCATAAGTCAATTCATAGCGAACTAGTCTTGAACAATCCAATTCTAAACATGAAATTTATATACACGGTAAAATAGGAAAATACCAAAATTCAATTTTATTGAAGCTCCCGTACTATTGAAATAACTTTTAGAAACAAAATTAATCAAATAATACTCCAACGAGCCAGTATCTTTCACATAGAATGCTTATTTTTCTAACTCGATATAAAATCAAACAAATAAACAAGCCTTGCTATAAAACCAAGCTAGATACTTATAATAAAAACAAACAACCTCTTTTTTTGTTCCTATAATTATCTACCGTTTCGAATTAATGATTTTGAAAACTTTCGAATAACTATACATTTCCTGAAAATACTGCCAAAAAGATGTATTAGGGCCCCACGTCAAGGGTGCCAATTTCACTACTTGTTACATAATAAATTTAACAGCTTTGAACTGTACAAAAAACAACTATATCAAATGGTTACGTAAACAAGGTGAAGCAAAGGGTTATGCTCACAGCTAGCCTGAACAGGGAGAGAGGGGTGAGTTCCTGAAATACTAGGTGTCACTTTAACGGGCGCCAATAGATTCAAATATTTAACCCTGACTCGAAATAATGAAATTAGAGAAATTGAATCTATAAGATCTACTCTAAAAAAAGGTAACCAATTGATAATGAACTTTGGCAGGTAACAATAATTAGAAAGACCACGGTATCAATTCAATAGAAATATATTATATACTGGCTTATCTATAAATATATAATCAATAAAACAAGATTTGAAATGGTTGGAGGGGTTTCGTGCACTTAGAAAACTCTCATGAGAGGGAAGAAGAGGAGTGGATGAGATCTGTATGGTAGGTCTTCGTCCAGTCCCCTAAAGACATTACGCAAAACTTACATAACTAATATACAGAAAACAGTTAAACAATATCCGCCGAGTGTAGTTCCCAGTTGATGATTACTAAACGTAGATATTGGCCCGTGGAAGTTACGGAATGCAAAATAAATGACCAAAAAACAAATTCCGCTATGCAGTACTTAGCCAGATTACTGGATTGTACGGATTACTGCACTTCCTGGAACGGATGTTCATTCCTTTAATTATATCCTTAGAAGGCGACCATGAATATTACAGTATTGCGACCATCGAATGACATATATTCTCTTCAAAGTAATTTTTATTTTCCTCGAGATGATTTCGATATATGGGGTTAAACGCCTAGAAAATCATATTTGATTGTAGTGATCTTATTATAGGAAAATGAGGTATGGAACATAGAAAACTTATTCAACTGTGTGAAATTATAAGAACTCACCTCCGATTACCGATTCCCTAATAATCGCGAGACGTTGACTTCTTTTACCACAAAAAAAGGCTGATATCTAAAATCCTCCGTAGAGACAAATCGACAGTTGATAATATAATCCAACGAATTATTCGACCAAATATCACTGTCGAAAAGAACACTGATCAATTAAAACCGCCTAAAGCGTAAAATATTAAATCAACAAAATTTAGCGTTCAAGACATTCGAGCCATTTTCTGAATAAAAAAAAAATTCTCCAATCCCTTTTTTGTACCCGATAGTTCCTATCGCTACAAACAAAAGGTTTCCTCGTTTCATCGATGATGGTAGCAGCTCTCGTATGCGATATGAAAGATAATTGAAATGTATTCCTGGTTGCCTACCTTTTGGGAGTTTTCTAAAATTTTACGGATAACGTAACAACAGATTAAGGCAAAAACTTCAGTCATTTCTGAGAATTTAGTGCCTACTATTTTGGAATTATAGTATAACATTACTGCTAAAGAAACCTCTCACAGAGGAACATCAGTATTCATCGTTTGAATAAAGGCGCTAAACTACAGAATTTCTTGGGAGAAAGTGTAAAATAAACAATAAAATTTCAATACATATTATTTAATATATCAATTTAGATCCAACATTAACTTCACACTATTGTATAAAAAAATACTTCTATGTTATGTTAATCAATTTCAATGCTGAAGAAAATTAATGTGTACTATCTTCAAATTCAAAGTCTGACAACCGATAAACTATCAAATATAGGCCCAAAAAATCTGTATTCACATAACAAATTCTAAATTATATATAAGTAGTTTTCAATTCCTAAAGAGAAAATGAACTGCTGAAAATTAATATTAACAAGTTGAACCATACAAACGTTTCAATACCCAAAAAAATGTTTGTAAAAGATTAGTCCATAACTATTATTAACAGCTATATATACACACTGTATGAAAGTATATTATCATCACCTTGTCAAGGATATCAGCTCTCAACCCTACAAACACCATACATAAAATAAGAAATTATTTCAAGACTCATTTTCTAACAGAAAATGAATGGAGATTATTATAAAGTTTAAAGTCTGTCAACTGATCACTGAAAGTGAACTATTCAATAAAAAAAATCACAAATAATTTTTTAGATATATTGAAGTAGTAACAATCATTAATAATTATTTTTGAATAGAACATATGCAAATAGAAGAGGACTGCTACGAAATCAGTAGTTAAGATTTCAGTATTTAGGTAGACTTCTGCCAGAAATTGAACAACTGAAGACTGAATAAAGAATTCGTTTTATGGTCATTGGTGAATATAAATAACAGTGAAGTTATCCTCAATAAGAAAATTTAAAATTATTTCAATTCATTTTCACCTCTGGTTAACAATCGCTCATTATTGAAGAGTCGCACGATGGACCCTTTTACCTTCATTGGCCTATTTATAAAAGATAAAATTCATAACAATATACAAAATATGAAAAAAATTAAAGGAAGTCAGACTATAGTTGACACATGTGACATTTTATGACGCCACTAGTCTCTTGTTTTTAGTGAACACATTTTAAATCCTACACATTGGCCTGGCAAGTAACAAGTTTCATATTGCCATTGTCGGTATCCACTAACATTACTCATTTAGGTATATAAATGCACAAATAATGTAAACAACTCTCTATTTGCATTATACTTATTCAAAAATTATTCGAAAAAACAAATCACATTTATGAACATTTTTCCCAATGTTATTTTGTGCTCATGAGCAGAAATGCCAATGGAACCTCTCAGATCTTGAATTTTATAACGCAAAATATATGTAGTTATGATTGCAGACTATAATAATATCTAGAACATTTCATTTCATGCATATTCTGTACAAATTTAAGGGTATACAACAATTTTTTCTACACCAAGAGTTTTTAAAAGCTTCTTGAAGCATAACAGCACAGTGAAAAATACACCTATTATCTTATCGGAACACTCATATCTGGAGGTTATTGAAAGTATTCGTAATTCCTTTGACAGTGTTAAAAGCAGAATGCATAAAAAATTAAATTTATGAAACCGTTTATACATTGCTATCGAACAGACAGTGTTAAAAGCAGAATGCATAAAAAATTAAATTTATGAAACCGTTTATACATTGCTATCGAACAGACATTCTACAATCCACTAGTCAAATAAAGAAATAAAATGTTTCAGGTACTACTGGAGTCTGGAATCAAAGAATTCTATCCAAGATCAAACAAATTCAATTGTACAAATCTACAATGACAACCATTTAAAACCAACTGCAATTTCTCATTAAAGCTGTAAGTACAAAAAGAAACCAAACATAATTTCCATCCTTCAAAGAAAAAAACAATTGGTTCAAAATTGAAGTCCAACAACTATTTGCATATGATCTAGATTACAGTATGCGGCAGTGTGGTTTCTTTTTGGCTGGCATCACTGGGCAAAGAACGGCTCGAATAGCTTCATCAAACACAGTTTTAAGTCCTTTTTGTGTTAATGCAGAGCATTCCAAATATTTAACTGCACTAATTTCTTTAGCCATTGCCAAACCCTGCAAAAAGTTTCAAGTTCAAGAGTTGTTTATCCTTCAAGTAGAGTAAGAAATAGATCTATGCCTTTGCTTGATTTGAATTAAAGCCAAGTATTAAAATGAATCACTCTCTACCTCATCACAATCAATTTATATAAAAAAATAACCTGCTAACGGCGTTTTAAAAAAAAAAAACTGTTTTCCTAATTCAAGTAATATTTATTGGAAAGCCTCTATATGAAATCAACATAACGTGTGTAATTTTAAAACCCATACAAGTTTTTGAGAATTCAGAGTTAATAACTTCAGTTACTGGTTAACTAGAATTTCTTGATAGAAAAGTTAGGTTGAAAACTGCCTCTTCTCAAATTCCTAACCTAAAAATATACTTTTTTGTAAATTTAGAGGACACCTGAATAAAATAGGTGTATAATGTAGACCTTAGCATGTTATGTTTTACATGAATGAGAGACTCTGGATTCCAAGAGGCAATTGCAATTTATGGACAGTCAAAAAATTATGATAAAACATCTAACAAATTACTAGTACAATAAATAAGATTGTTAGAATAGGTGGCAGTGTTACAACAGACTCAACAAACCATTTACAAATTTCTCGTTTAAAATTATTTGATAAAATTTTCCTGAGCTTTATAGTTTATAACTTGAATATATAGTTTAAAATTTGTGTACAACTCAAAAGTTGTACACAAATGGAAAAAAGTTAAACTTCAAACATGTGTATCTTCCAAAAGAAGATACACATGTATTTATTTTCATTCTGGTTGCATTCCTTAGTTTGTTCTTTTACGGCTCAAGAAAGCACTCAAAAATTTTCTCAGCATTCACCACGATTTCAGACTCTCAAAAAAAAATAAAAATCTTCAATACTGAAATAGTTTCTGAAAGACAAACTATTTCAGTATTGAAGATTCAAAAAACTTTGTTCTGAAAATTTACACACAAAAAATCATAAGAATTCAAAAGATAATGGCAAGATGATGCCTTCTTTGAACAACCCAACTCAGGATAAATAAAAACTCACCTGTGGATATGTTATTGGAGAGAGTTTCTTGTCTTTCAGTTTTTCAATGGTCGTCCTGTCATCGCGAAGATCTAACTTTGTACCAACCAATATGATGGGAGTGTTTGGGCAATGATGTCTCACTTCAGGATACCACTGAAACAAAATTGAAGTTTTGTTAAGAATCCAAATTTAACTCCAGAAAGGTAACAAAATGGCATTTGAATACATCAGTAATGTTATGTCAATCATGAAATTTTCCTCAGACGGGAAAAGAAGACAATATAAAATAATATCATCATGGTTTCTTTAAGGAAAACATTTCCTGCATAATTTTCTTCAATGAACGAGTTCCCAAATATGGCTAATAATTTTTTCGCATTTATATTAGCATAAATTCATCGAGGACTAAAAATGAAAAGCGTTCTGAATTACTACCATCATGTAGTATCATCCAGAAAAAATCGCGAAAATCCGTGAGTATCCCATAAAGTACAGTTTAGCCAGAATTACTTCCACCCCTAATATTTCCAGCCTGTGAGAAAACTAGCTTCATCATTTTTCAGAGTTTCCACATAATCAAACATGAACAAAATGATAAAGGCAGACATGTGACATACTGCAAGATAGAAGTGCCCCTTGGCATATCACATGCTCAATACCTAAAATCGATTTGGTGACAACATTTACCTATATGTAAAAAAGGTTTAAAACAGATATGATTCAACTTAGGACCTATGAAATCCATATGAAACATATTTTCACTTATGAAATCGTTGAAATGACCATATAAATTTCCAGAAAATGTACAATTCCAAAAGTTGAAAAACACTATAGAATTCTTATGAGCAAGGAAAAATACGTGTCAAATTAGGGTACTTACATTTTTTTAGTCACCAAAATTACCATAACTCTTCAAAAATATTAACGCCATAACACTATTCATTATGCCATAGACTAATAAAGGTTACAAAATATGTGTGATGATCAATATATTTTTCGATAATAAAAGAGACGCTGTCTCATAACTCCCAACGAGAAAACAGTGGAACAGTGGACCATGAAAATGGAAGATATTAAACTCGACAGCCTATA
This sequence comes from Leptinotarsa decemlineata, assembly GCF_025532065.1. Lineage (NCBI taxonomy): Eukaryota > Metazoa > Arthropoda > Insecta > Coleoptera > Chrysomelidae > Leptinotarsa > Leptinotarsa decemlineata. The sequence continues at coordinate 1,046,285 of NW_027412686.1, forward strand.
TAAATGCAATTAAATTGACGTTTGACATTTGACGAGAATAATTTCGACGTTGCCAAACTTTCTTACCCCGCTGACAACTGTCAAGCTTGGTACACTGACAAATAACATATTGCACATAGTTTCATTCTGATTAAAGAGCAAATGTTTCAGTTCAAACAAAGCTATTATCATCAACTGATGAAAATGAAATGTGAGTTCAAACAAGTTTTCTTGTAAAAATTGTTCGAATTATTGTTTTATTCCAGAAATTATTGCCTTATTGACTTCTGTACAGTAGAAAAAATTTGGGCATTCTCTTTTCAAAAAATATATTCATTATGAGGAAAAATTATTTTTATTCATTTCATATTTAAGAGAACTCTGCTTGTATCTTCATGAAAATAGTTTACAGATAAATTTAGTAAATGTTATTAGATGTTAAATTGTTTACCTAATTTGAGTTTAATCTCAAGGTTGAGATATTTGATATTAGATCTTTTAATAAAATTAATAAATACGAAAAAATCATCATCAAATTATTGAAAGTAAAAAATCATGTAATACCTATAATCTGTAAAACGAAAATTTTTAGAACGGACTCATATCAGGAAATAAAAATTTCAAGAAAATTAACAAAAGATAACTAGTTCCTTAGTTATGTATATGAAAAACTTACCTTAGCCCTGACATTCTCGAATGAAGCAGGATTGACAAGTGAAAAGCAAATGAGAAATACATCTGTTTGGGGATATGAGAGAGGTCGTAACCTATCATAATCCTCCTGCCCTGCAGTATCCCAGAGACCCAAGTTGATAGGTTTACCATCTACCATTACATTGGCTGAATAATTGTCAAAAACTGTAGGAATATATTCGCCTGGGAAAGCATTTGTTGTGTAACTGATCAGCAGGCATGTTTTACCAACAGCACTGAAAAAGAAAGAAGATGCCATTTAATCAAATTGTCTGTTTCTCTATTATAATTATTTACAAAATATCTTTGAAAAATCCTCTATAAAATATGGTATTAATTCACAGTTCAGAGAACTGATAAACAAAAAAGATTATTATCTAATGATTAGTGCAATAATAACTTTTTCAATTTTCAATCAGTATTTTAAAGTGATGAAATAAATGAAATAGTGATGACTTTCAATGCAAAGATGGGAATGAAAATAAAAAACGATTTTCAAAGATGAATGAGGATCCCAACAACGGTCTGTTGCAAAACCAAGTATCAACCGCCGAATAAGAAATCGATTTCTCTCTCTCTGCAGCTTCCAATGCAAAACTAGATATACCCACAGCTGAAGCGTGCATCATGAACCAATACAAAATAAGCATGTATATTTCATTTCAATTCATATACGTTAAGGTAAATATTTGATTTCCGAACTCGCCCTAGTTTTTGAATAATGGTTAATTAGACTTATACATTTTTATCCGATGAACAGAAATATGAAGTCAAAACTTGGTGCTCCAATCTACTGTCGGAGACATAGACACTCAAATGATCCACATTTAAAAAACTTACTTCTGGATATTTTTCACTTCTGCATATATTCAAAAATAATATTTATTTGTTCTTTAAGTGACATAGAACAGGATAAATAGATATAAAAAACTGTTTCTAATATAATTATATGGTAACTTTAGGTATCCCTCAAGGTATTTCAACACTCAAGAACCTCCCTTTCCGGATGATTTTAAGTTTTTGGCAAGCATTTACTTTGAGCTCAGATAATTTCCCAGGTACAAGAGTACTATCTTCTGTATGTTAATGTCAATTAGTGCAGTGGAAAGTGTAATGTGATTTTTTAAATATTATAACCCCATTGAGTGTGAGTATTTTATTAACGGTAACAATCTACAAACTGACAATACCACCTACGATTTGTTGTGTTTGATAAAAATCTGAATCTATAAACATGTAAATAATATCTGTAACAAAGCCCTGACAAAGCTTGTATTCATTAAAAAACAGAATCGATGTCATCTCCCAGTTATGTTAACAATGTTGGTGAAACGCGCATCAAGATACGGTCTTTATGTAACTGATACATGTTGTTACATAATTTTTTGAAGGTTCCACAAAATTTAATACTTCATATAGGTATATATATAATTAAACCATCGAAATATGCTTTGTAAGTTGAAGATTACGTACTACAGAGTCATATTAGAAAAACAATCGAAACACATTACAAATATTTCTGAGAACGACTACTCATTAGTTATACATGAGTGGTTTTATCTGTATGAGATTATGTATCTGATTACTTATATGGTGTCTTCAACATTACTCTGGAAAGAGTAAAGACTGCATTTATTCTGAATTCAAATATAACTATATGGGATACCGAAATTTCATTCAATTATTCCCACTTCATTAAAAATAGCATTTGTATTTGCATTTCAAGTGTTGATAATTATTTTTTATTATCAGACTCTTGAGGTTCACTTAATCACCAATTTTTTTTCAGTTTCAGTAATAATTCACCTTTATTTTGTAACAAATGTAAAACATTTCAAATTACTTAAAGTAATATTGAATGTATGTGGTTATTTGAGTGACGACAGATCTTTAGAAAATATTTTAATCAAGTTAAAATAAAAAAAGGTACTAAGCAATATCAGTATTAGTGTATTACACTTGTCAATTGAATATCCTTTGTACAGTGATGTTATCATGTATAGGTTACAGACAGTTTTGATTTATTAAAGATTTTACTATTATATTCTTAATAAATGTTCAATAATGTGTTCTTTCTTAAATTAGTAGGATTCAGTAGCACCATTAGATTTAAAAGTAGATCTTTATATTATCTGGGTCACCCTCAGTAGTTTTTCAATATGGACCAGAGTATTTGTTGGCTTTTCTGAGGATGTTTTTTCATTAGAAATTTATTGACTCATCAATAAATATCACCAAAAGGTAATATTTATCTAATTTGACAGTATCTATTGTGAGGACAAAAACATTTCATTCAATCCCAACTAATATTGTTAGTTCGTAATGGATAAACTAATAGAAACATTATCAGCAAGCCGCTGTTTATTCAAATAAATAGAAGAATTTGCTACAATGTAAACCAAGGTATCAAAAATTTGACAATAGAAGTTAAATATCCAAGCTAAACCATTGAAAGTGGGTGGATTAAGAAAAAATTTAAAAAATGCAGTAAAACCACCAATCACTCTAGAAGTGAACTTCCTATGATGTGAGAAAAGAAATCAATTATGTTGATATTAACAATGTCCACTGTGCATTTTTCATCTTGGATTCAAATTTGTGATAATTGAGTGTTTTGTAGTTTTATTTGTTGCAAATATATAGCAAAATAACATGATATTCAAAACTGTCAGCCTCCACCTTCCCTTGCAAGGGAGGCAGCAGCTTTATTACTTTCCAGGCAAGTGTAGTCAGGCATCAAGACCAGAGATAATTTATTAAGATTTTCTATTGTGAGATTTTTTTTGGCAGTGATATGTCCGTATCAATTATCTTGATAGTACTGTAGGGTATCAATAGAAGCAATTACTGGTTTCACAAATTTTGTTTCATCAGATTCATCAATCATGAAGTGAATAAATAAAATGAACTAGTTCCACTTGAAAGTCACCTATAAAATAATTTTTGATAAAGATGCAAATGGAAACAGTTTCCTCAGATTTTACTGAAAAATTGCTATTTGAAATACTAATAATAATAATAATCGATTTTATTGCCAGAAAATCACAACATATACATATAGATACCTATACATATGATACAGAGAAAGAAAAGTAAAAGTATATATATATATATATATATATATATATATATATATATATATATATATTTCTGACAAAAGGCAGAGTTCGTGCTTTCTCAACAGGAGTTGAGAAGCAGCGCTCTTCCACTCAACCTGAGATAAAATATTTTACATATAGAATGAAAACTCATGCACAGGCAGAATAAGAAGTTTTATTTTTCAAATATTCCTTGATTGTATTCAGCTGAGTGGAGAAGATCTATTGGGTGCACTATTAAGATTTTTCACATTTTCTTGTTCCTACCATTTTGTAGGAGTCAGTATTTTCCAAAAGTGAAACCATATTCTTCACTTTTATAGGACAATAATATTGGACAAGATTGAAGATAATTCTTCTTTAATGAACAATTCAGATGAATTACATCCAAAATGATTTTTAGACATTTGCAATAACAAAAAACAATTTTGTATTTTTCTTTCTAAGTATGTCTTAAATAATTTTGATGGATCATTTTTGAATGATTAAATAGTATTTGAAACAATCCTGCATACCTTTCAGTTGAAACAATTCATAATTCATTCAACTAAGCTATTCAGAAAAATAGATAGTTGAAGATTGTTCTGACTGGAAGATAAAAATGATAAGTTCAGTTAAAAATTGTTCAATAACTATATTATGAAGTATGACAATAAGAAGAATCTTTGAGCTACAAGTTGTAAAAACGCATCTCAGAAATACTTCCTGCCCTTTGTCCTTGTCACGCTCATGCATTTATTGCATTTATCAGACAACGTAGGCGTTCAGTGCTTTTTATAATCAGAAACAAATGGCAGTGGGAACTTCATGCCATGATTTAGAGAAAACGAATGTTGAGAATACGTACCCGTCACCTACCACCACACACTTGATAGCTTGCATATCTTATTTTGATAAGGATTGTATCAGTCACCAATAAATTAATTAAACTACTCGGATTGGGTGTGTGTATGTGTCAAACGCAAGGCCACTTATTCACCAAATCACTGAAATTGTTTAATTTCATCCAAAACACTTTCCGGGCATCACGCTCATCAACCACTTTCCAGAAAATATTTTAGGCAATGTATATTTTATTAGCTAATGTATCAATCAGCCAACCTCGACCACACGTAAAAGTTAAACCAGGAATGACAATAAACTGTTGGCAATTTGACTTTGACTTGACATGAACTGATAGTGAAAAGTCTAAACATGATGGTCAGTGTTGCCAGGTAATACTCCAATTGATCACAGAGGAATATATTTTACTGATCTGTGCCAATATGGAAAATTTTTACTCACTGCAACAAAAAATATAGAAATCATATAGATAAAAGCCAACTGAATTTTTGTTGAAAAAACTCATCTATAATGATTAGTATTTCAATAGTATTGCTAATTCACATGTGGAATTTTTGAAGTACTTATAAATTTTCCGACATAGGCACAAAACATACATAAAACTCTAACTCTTTGATTGAGTTGGCGTCAACAGGAGATGAATTAACAGAAACAATAACTCAAATAGTGTGATTTTTTCAAGTATAAATTGAGTGGAGTACTTATATTGGGATGGTAGTTCATTGAAGAATAATCAATGAACTTCTGGATTTTTATCACTGTCCATTATTCTTATCAAGCCTTATACTTTGCTATTTCCAAAATTTCGAAACCATCTAAAAATCTAGTATTATATACCAGCCAGGACAATTTCAAACTATGTTATTCTTTTATTTCATGTCCGTAAGGCATTTCGATGAGAGACCCTTTCATGGTCTGAAATACCAAATATGCACCCTCGTGTTCTCAAAACAATAACTTGTTTAGTCTGACCATCATACAGTTTCATAGCAGCAATCCCCACAGCTTATTTCGTAAATCTTCTTTTAGTTTCCATCATCTTATCCTAATAGAGTTATCCAACCAAAGTGAACACGCATCGTTCAAAAACTATATATATTCAAAAAAATATATATAATCCCTTCAATTCATATATATTTACTTTATGTATTTTTTTTAAATCCAATCTAACCATTTAGTGTATTCAATATACACTAATTCTCACTAAATGCTCAGAGATGTGTGTTTAAGGATGGAAAATGATTCCCAGGTGACTATATTATATCTCAAATATATCCATATGTTGCATGCATGCATAAATAACATAAAATCTGAATTCGTAAAAAAGAATACGATTCATTAATAAAGCGTGTTATCTGTTCACTATAGAAAAGATGCTGTTCGCATATGATACCCAAGAAATTCATCTACATCATTGATATTTTTGTGGTATCGCCATCTGTGGTACCGCCTTACATTGCAATCATTTTTATAATATTGATGCGATTCATGTTAGGCAAAAAAATATTTGCCCAACATGCAATTTGTGACATCATCACAATTTGAAGATTTTCTTATTCTACAACATATTTGTAATCAATATTTTTGTTTATGTTTGGGCGCTTCTGTGCCTGTCATGAAAAAAAATAAGCATTATTCGACATTGAAAATAAAGTTTATTGAGTTGATTTTCTCACAATAGATAATTCTGATAATTACCAAATTGTCTTGTTTCAATTGACCAGTGAGATTATCAAACATAAATGAGCACATTTTCAAAGGTTCAAAACAATTTATGATCAGTAGTATTTTTATTGTAGATCGTTCATGTACCTATACGGTGATTTATTTATTTCTATGCATATAAATAGTATTTCTTATAACGATAACCGTTCGTGACGACAAGGCTTACAGTCGAGTATGTAGTAAGTAAAATTGGTCATTCTTTGGACTTTTGTAGTAGACAGTCACTTTTGAAACGTCAATATCAATGTTGTCAAAATAACAAGTCAATAGATTGTCATGTCACTATTTATGGTTGTAACATAGACATTATAATAATGGACTGGGCGTGAAGTGACCTACACCTACGGATAACACGTTTTGGCAACTGCGTCACAGCATCATGTGACAAATCAAATCTCAAAATTTTGACATGGAAATATGCAACTCGTGAACGTAAATGCCAGACCGTGAAATCTCTTCGTCGTTTTTTAGTTGTTGGAGTCGTTGGAGTCAATGTTCTTTCTTCAATGGCTTGGCTAGTCCATATTTATTATAACGTCACTGGGTTTTAATGGGGATTATAAACAGTAAACAGTTCTTTCAGAAAATTACAAGTTTTTAGATTTGGAAAATACCGAAAATGAATGTAATAGCAGCCGTAAAGGCATATGTCGTTAAAATGACAGAAGAAAGCGAACCTGGTATGAAGGTATTGTTAATGGATAAGGAAACTACAAGTGTTATAAGCATGGTATATGGTCAATCAGAAATTCAACAGAAGGAAGTTTTTCTTTTAGAAAGGATCGACTCTCCAAATTTTTCAAATTCAACTGGTCTTCGTTACTTGAAATGCCTAGTATTTCTGAGACCCACTCAAAAAAATATCACTGCTTTATGTGATGAGTTGAGATCACCAAAGTATGGAGCCTATTACATATATTTCAGTAATATCATAGCAAAAGCTGATATAAAAATTCTAGCTGAACATGATGAACAAGAAGTAGTGAAGGAGGTACAAGAGTTCTACATGGATTATCTAGCTGTTAACCCACATTTATTTTCGATTGGTTTACCAACCTGCATGATTTCTTTAAAATGGAACCCCGCTTGTTTACTCCGAACTTTGCAAGGCATAATATCTGTTCTACTTTCTTTAAAAAAATGTCCCACAATTCGCTTTCAAGGCAATTCTGGTGTTTGTAAAGATCTTGCTATGAGAATTGATGAAATAATGAGTAAAGAATCTTCACTTTTTGCATTTGGCCAAAGCAACGCCTCTTTATTATTGATCTTAGATAGAAGAGATGACCCGATAACTCCCTTATTAAATCAGTGGACCTACCAAGCTATGGTACATGAGTTACTTACAATCGGTAACAATAGAGTGAATTTGTCAAAGGTACCTGGTGTTCCAAAAGAACTATCTGAAGTTGTATTATCAGTTGAACAAGATACATTTTATGCCAAAAATATTTTCTTGAATTATGGTGAAATTGGAACCAATATCAAGCAACTCATGGATCAATTTCAAGCAAAGGCTAAGAGCCACCAAAAGATTGAAAGTATCGCTGACATGAAAAATTTTGTGGAAGCTTATCCGCAGTTCAAGAAATTATCAGGAAATGTTACTAAACATGTTACAGTTATCGGTGAATTGAGTTCTATGGTGAACAAATACCATTTGCTGGATGTTTCTGAGGCAGAACAGGAAATTTCTTCTCAAAATGATCACTCCTCACACTTGCAGAACATAAAGAAACTATTAGCAAGTGATAAAATTAGAGATACTGATGCGACGAAGCTAGTTATGCTTTATGCCCTGAGGTATCAAGGCCATAGTAATTATGATGTTTCAGGGCTCATCGATTACCTGAAGAAACGAAACATTTCTGAAAGATTACTGAAAAGTATTGTAAATATTTTGGAGTATGCAAGTTCTCATGCTAGGCAAAGTGATATTTATGATGCTGAAAATGCTGTGAAAATAACTAAAAGGTTCATCAAAGGTCTTAGTGGTGTTGATAATGTTTACACTCAGCATAAACCTTTGCTTCATGAAACTTTGGAGGACATTGTGAAAGGTCGTTTGAGAGATCACATTTATCCTTTGGTTGGTAACCACAGTAGTGCTGGAAGACATCAAGACATCATTATTTTTATTATTGGTGGTGCCACTTATGAGGAATCACTGACTGTTCATTCATTCAACAAGAATTATCCTAGTTTTAATTTTCTTCTGGGAGGTACTACTATACATAACTCCTCTAGTTTTTTAGATGAAGTTGAACAAGCTATGAAAGATGTACCTAGAAAACATACTAGAAATATCAGGAACTTGAGGTTTGATTGAAAAAATAATATATTTTAAGGGTATTCGAGAATTTTCAGTGTATTACTTCTCATATTCTAAATAACGTTTGTTTGAGTTGACTTTCTTATGGAGAATGTAGGAGTAAGAATGAAAATGATGTAATTTTTTTCAGTAATTGTTGAAATGTATGCTTCAAATTATATTTTATTTTCCTGTGGATAGCTCATTGCCATGTATATGATTCATTTTATGTTCTAAAAACTGTATTTATTTTTATATATTGTTGATGTTTTAATTACATTATGACAACTAGTTACTATTTCTTGTAACAAGTACAACTAGTTACTTCTTCTTGTAACAAGTACAAAAGGAAATGACCAGTTACTTGATTTCACATTATACACAAAGTGCAGATATGAATAGTGCCCCCATCGTAACATGAGTAGATTTTTCACATCTGTAACGTAACAACTGTGTGTAATGAAATGAGTGCCTCATTTTGTAACATTATTCAGATAGGTGCTGAAGAGGTAATAAAACAAGTGTTTTATTCTGAAATATAGATATCGTCTGTCATTGACGATGACAGTATTCCATGTAAATTTATACCTATTTTATGCACTATATTCTGTAGCGTTCTTATGAATGATATCTGACTCAATTCCATAACGAATGTTTGGAGAACAAACTGAATAGGTGAAAGTGATTTACTTATAATTAATTGTTCATATAGAAGTAGTTGTATCAAAAGTACTGTATTGGTCATTAGCCTCGTGTCCTGGGTAAATACTGTTAATAACTCCCAGAGCCACCTAGGGAGCATCATGGCTGTCCGTCAATTATGTAACGTTGCAGAATCATCCCAATTCCTCTCCAGAAAAATATCTGGTCGAGGTTAGGATCGAAAATCACGACCTTCCAATCGTGAGTCGAATTGGCAGTTTTATTTTCGTTTTAGGGATATGCAAACAAATGATAAATATAATTTCAAGAAAAAAATGTATTCAAAACTCACTCCAGTTAATGCCAATAAATATTTGAAATGTTCACCATTCACTTCCTGACAGTAATGTGGTTTATTTTCGAATTCATTTCTTACATTATGGAATGATTTAGGGTAATTTCGTTATTTCAACCATGAGCTCTGGAAGAGGCTGCGGTTATGTAATGTACGTAGACTGTTAATAAATAAGGAGAATGTTCAAATTTTGCGCGATACATACATTCTATTAGGGACTTTTTTTATGTTGGTACATTCGTCTCAAACTTAGTTCACAGTTCACAGCTGATTAGCATGTTTAGTTGGTGGGTGACAGATATGAGAGTTAGAAGTGTTTTGCGTGTTCGGCGATTTTCTTTCTACCATCGAAAAAATGGATCAGAAAAATTGTATAAAATTTTGTGTAAACAAATTGATTACGTGCTCAAAACACATGAAATGTTGACAGTGGCATAAGGTGATTGTACTCTTAGCCCGAAAAATGTTTACAAGTAGTATAAGCTTTTCATAGAAGATCGAGAAGATGCGAAAGACAACGCTCGCCCTGGACGCATAAAAACCGAATCACTGAGAAAGCTCAAGAACATATCAAAAAGTGCACATCAGAACTGCTTCCAGGATTGGAAAAAACGCTGGCACAAGTATATAATATCGGAGGGGGGCTACTTTGAAGGGAGCAAAATGGATTTGATAAATAAATATTTTTTGAGGAAAATAGAAATTCACCTTTTACGACTTCAGATGTCACGAATCTCAAAAAAACTAGAAGGTCCCTCTAAGGAACCACATTTGCCTATCCACTGGTTGTGATAATTGTCATTTAGCCACTTTTGAACCAGTGTTCCATGATAAAAAGGTACCTCATCTTGCCGAAACATAATATCAGATGAAAACTTATTTCGTTTTGTCAATTATCTAAATCGGTAGATAGGCAGACTTAATCTCTTACAAGAGTTCATATGATGCCTCTTGATGTTATTGAGGGGATACGGGACAACTGAAATTCATTTCAGAAAAAAGTGGTCACAACGAAATTATACCAGAAACATTTCAAAATGAAGGAAATTAATTTGTGAAGAGACTTCATTGTTAAAGTTGATATCAATAAAGTAAATAACCTTCGTATTTATTTTTCAGTTATCTACATCACTAGTATCTTTTTTTTTTCAATATAAAAACATTTAACATAATATATTTTTTTACTTATTTTATTTTCAACTTTTTACTTTCTAATTTTGTCACTAGTTCTTCGCATTCTGTTTAGTTCATTTAGTGCGGCCGTCTTGAATTTGCAGCTTTTTCAAAGTGTATCTACTACTATTCTATTAGTTAAGTTCTGTCATTTGATACTCATATTGAGACAGTTGTGAAAAAATATGTAGGTAATCAGCGATTTTGTAGCTGCGGCCATATTGAATTTGCTTCTTTTTCAAAGTGTACTACTATTCTACTAATCAAGCCCTTGTGATTGATGCACTGTTTGGAACCTTTGGTGTAGTAATGAATATTACCGGAGTTTTTCTTTCCGACACCAAACCGTTAATTTAACACTTCGACACGTGTTTGGATCACCAAAGTGATCATCTTCAAGAGTAAGGGTATAACTATTCTGCAGGTCAGCAAATTGTTCTCAGTAGACATTGCTCTCGTAATCTTTCAGGAGGACAAACATTTTTGCACGTCGGGTCTGTCAGACATGAAACTCGACCAGGTTAATCATTTTCGACAGAAAAAAATTCAACCCCCACCCTTTGAGTACGGAAAAATTTCACATTCCTCATTAAATTGAAAATAAATTTTGCAGGTCGGCGGAAATTCTTGCAGTTCGGGTATGCCAAACATGAATCTCGACCAGGTTAATCATTTTCGACAGAAAACTTTTCCAACCCCCACCCAAAAATTTTACAATTCTCAAAAAATGGGAAATACATTTTGCAGGTCGGCGGAGATTCTTGCAGGTCGGGTATGCCAAACATGAATCTCGAACAGGTTAATCATTTTCGACAGAAAAAAATTCAACCCCCACCCTTTGAGTACGGAAAAATTCCACATTCCTCATTAAATTGAAAATAAATTTTACAGGTTGACGGAAATTCTTGCAGGTCGGGTATGCCAAACATGAATCTCGACCAGGTTAATCATTTTCGACAGAAAAAAATTCAACCCCCACCCTTTGAGTATGAAAAAATTCCACATTCCTCATTAAACTGAAAATTAATTTTGCAGGTCGGGTATGACAAACATGAATCTCGACCAGGTTAATCATTTTCGACAGAAAAAAAATTCAACCCCCACATTTTGAGTACGGAAAAATTCCACTTTTCTCAAGAATGTGAAATTTTTCCATACTCAAAGGGTGGTGGTTGAAATTTTTTTATCGAAAATGATCAACCTGGTCAAGATTCATGTTTGGCATACCCGACCTGCAAGAATTTCTTCCGACCTGCAAGGTTTATTTTCAATTTAATGAGAAATGTGGAATTTTCCCATACTCAAAGGGTAGGGGTTGACATTTTTTTTGTCGAAAATGATTAACCTGGTCGAAATTCATGTTTGGCATACACGACCTTCAAGAATTTCTGCCTACCTGCAAGGTTTATTTTCAATTTAATAAGAAATGTGGAATTTTTCCATAAGTACTCAAAGGGTAGAGGTTGAAATTTTTTTGTCAAAAATGATTTACCTGGTCGAGATTCATGTTTGGCATACCCGACCTGCAAAATTTTCTGCCGACCTGCAAGGTTTATTTTCAATTCATAAGAAATGTGTATCGAATTTTTCCATACTCAAAGGGAAGGGGTTGAAATTTTTTTGTCGAAAATGATTAACTTCAATTTAAGAGATATGTGGAATTTTTTCATACTCAAAGGGTAGGGATTGAATTTTTTTGTCGAAAGTGATTAACCTGGTCGAATTTCATGTTTGGTATACCCGACATGCAGGAATTTCTGCCGACTGGCAAAATTTATTACCAATTTTTTGAGAATTGTGATATTTTTGGGTGGTGGTTAGAAATTTTTAGTTTATTTTCAATTTAATGAGGAATGTGGAATTTTTCCATACTCAAAGGGCGGGGGTCGAAATTTTTTTGTCGAATATGATTAACCTGGTCAAGATTCATGTTTGGCATATACCCGACCTGCAAGAATTTCTACTGACCTGCAAAATTTATTTCCAATTTTTGAGAATTGTCAAATTTTTGGGTGGGGGTTCGAAGTATTTTCTGTTGAAAATGATTAACCTGGTCGAGATTCATGTCTGACAGACCCGACCTGTAAAAATTTCTGTCCTCCTACAAGATTACGAGAGCAATGTCTACTGAGAACAATTTGACCTGCAGACCTGCAAAATAGTTATACCCCTGTAGTAATATTCATTTAGTCAAGCCCTGTCATTTGATACCCATATTGAGGTAAATTTCACTAGTTCGGACTTCCATTGTCTATTATATAAAATGATTTGAAATCCCTGAAACAAGTAAAAAAAGAATAATTAAAAAAGAATAGTTGAAAATAACAATTATATTAAGCAACAATAAACCTGAAATGAAATGATAGTAAAATAACCTACAAGTAAAAATATAATAATTGAATAAATAAAAATTAAAGGAATGCAAAAAAAGAAAATAATAAAAATAAAAAAGTGTAGAGATTCCAAGTCACGTTAGTTCACGACGTTTCGATTGTTGGTATCTACAATCGTCTTCGGGTGATGACTGGACTGATTCCTCCGAGAGATGACTATTTTATAGGTCGTTGAAATACTTTCACTTTCTCTACTTTCCATTTTCCGCTTCACTGATTCCGTGAGAGATGACCGATTTGGCGGGAGTTGGTCATTTCTCGTTTGATGATGGGTTTCCATATGTTTCGTATATCTACGCTGGCCTGGCTGAATACGTTGTTGGACAACATGTATGCGGCTTCCTTAAATTTTCTCCTGAACCAATGTTCCTCTCTGTGCAAGATCTCAGCTTGGGACCACTCGATGTTGTGTTGATGGGTCCAAACATGGTCTGCTATTCCTGATTTGCTGGTTTCTCCTCGCTGTGTGTGCTTCTTGTGCTCGGCAATGCGAACATTCAATGGCCTCTTAGTTTCACCAATATAGGATTTTCCGCACTCACAGGGTATCCGGTAAATGCAATTCTTGGAATCGCAGTCCGCGTTTGGGGGCCTGGTTTTCGTGAGGCTGCTACGGATAGTGTTACCGGATCTAAACTTCAAACAAACGTTGAATACCCGGTACGGACCCGGAACCAGCGACTTATTCCGAGGATATGAGAAGACTATGGTCAAGCTTACAAAGGAAGAAACTCACTTCAGTTTTCTGTGCAGAGCCAGAGACAATAACATCATCCCCAAAGGTTTTCTACTGAAATCGCCAATCCCAGGAGAGAGAGCTAAACGCATATTGAAACGCGCCAGCCGAGCACTGATAAGGTCTCAAATCAATTATCACCGTTGGAAGAGGTCAACTTTGCTGCAGGATGCCACAGAACGATTCGAAGAAATAAGAAGAGAGACATTGGAAGATGATCATGGACCAATCTTTGCCAAGATTGAAAGGACGTGCTTGAAGATCCGCCAAGACATGGAGAATACCCACAACAGAAAGTGGGGGAAGTTAGTGAGGAAACAATGCCCAAATACAGACCGAAAACTGGACAACTATGAAGCCACCAACGTCATCAACATGAGTTCCCGCCCGCTCACGGGAATAGAGGAATCCTTGTTGAGGAAAGGCCTGAATTTTGCCATTACGCCAATATCTGTGCCCACTTTGGAGATAATTACTGCAGTGGAATCCACCAGTTCCCTCATTGACCAGACCGAGGCAGAAGAGTTCAGATGGAAAATTAGAGAACAGTTGGATCGAGAACCAGTTCCAACATCTAACATCAGTAAGGAAGAACGTAGAGCTCTGAACGGCCTACGTAGAGACAACACCATTAAGATCCTACCTGCAGATAAAGGAAACGCTACTGTGGTAATGGATACCGTTCTCTACGAACAGAAGATCGAAGAGGTTCTGCAGAAGGGACGATACACAAAGATCGTACGGGACCCAACTGCATCAATCGAAAGGAAATTGTACCAGATTTTGAAAAAACACAAAGTCTATTTTTCGGACAAGGAAAGATCATGCCTAACACCACACCACAGTAAGCCCCCTCACTTGTATGGTCTACCCAAAATCCACAAGAAGGACGTTCCGCTTAGACCGATCATCAGCTCCAGAGATTCGGCTACTCAAAACTTGTCTAGATTTTTACTTCCCTTAATACAACCATTACAAGGGAAAACATCGTCTTTTGTGAAGAATTCAAGACATTTTGTCGAACTACTAGGGTCAATTGAAGTCACACAGGAAGATCAACTAATTAGTTTCGACGTGGAAAGCCTTTACACCAACGTTCCGGTCGAAGAAGCACTCCAAATCATACAGAGAAAGCTATCCGAAGATGGGAACCTGAAAGAGAGAACGAATCTACCTATAGAAGTAATTATGGAATTACTAGGATGATGTGTACGAAACTGTTATTTCCAACTGAAGGACGAATTCTTTACACAAGATGAGGGACTGCCAATGGGATCGCCACTTTCACCAGTCATAGCCAACATATATATGGAGTGGTTTGAAACTCTGGCCATTGAAGAAGCCCACAAGAAACCTCGAGTCTGGTTGAGATATGTTGACGACACTTTCATAATATGGAACCATGGGAATACTGAACTAGACGCCTTTCTGAAACACATCAACAGCGTGAGACCTTCCATCACTTTCACAATGGAGAAGGAAATCCACAATGAATTGCCATTCTTAGACGTTTTGGTGAAGAGGACCGACACTAAGTGGGAAACATCTGTATACCGAAAACCCACTCATACGGGACAGTATCTGAACCACGAATCCAACCACCATCAATCGACAAAAAGAGGAATCATCAAGACTCTATTAGACCGTGCTTTTGGGCTTTGTAATACAAAGGAAGGTCTCGAGAAGGAACTAGACATCATCAAAAGTGATCTTCAGCGGAATGGATACTCCAAAGCGATGGTAGAAAAGACTTTGGCCAAAAGACAGCAGGAGCCTCGCAAGGAAGAGAAGCCGTCACAACCAGTGCTTGCACTTCCCTACATCAGAGGATTATCGGAGAGGATAAGAAGAATTGGTTCCAAGTACAACATTAGAACCTGTTTTAGATCCGGTAACACTATCCGTAGCAGCCTCACGAAAACCAGGCCCCCAAACGCGGACTGCGATTCCAAGAATTGCATTTACCGGATACCCTGTGAGTGCGGAAAATCCTATATTGGTGAAACTAAGAGGCCATTGAATGTTCGCATTGCCGAGCACAAGAAGCACACACAGCGAGGAGAAACCAGCAAATCAGGAATAGCAGACCATGTTTGGACCCATCAACACAACATCGAGTGGTCCCAAGCTGAGATCTTGCACAGAGAGGAACATTGGTTCAGGAGAAAATTTAAGGAAGCCGCATACATGTTGTCCAACAACGTATTCAGCCAGGCCAGCGTAGATATACGAAACATATGGAAACCCATCATCAAACGAGAAATGACCAACTCCCGCCAAATCGGTCATCTCTCACGGAATCAGTGAAGCGGAAAATGGAAAGTAGAGAAAGTGAAAGTATTTCAACGACCTATAAAATAGTCATCTCTCGGAGGAATCAGTCCAGTCATCACCCGAAGACGATTGTAGATACCAACAATCGAAACGTCGTGAACTAACGTGACTTGGAATCTCTACACTTTTTTATTTTTATTATTTTCTTTTTTTTGCATTCCTTTAATTTTTATTTATTCAATTATTATATTTTTACTTGTAGGTTATTTTACTATCATTTCATTTCAGGTTTATTGTTGCTTAATATAATTGTTATTTTCAACTATTCTTTTTTAATTATTCTTTTTTTACTTGTTTCAGGGATTTCAAATCATTTTATATAATAGACAATGGAAGTCCGAACTAGTGAAATTCATCACGAAACATTGTCAATCACCTTCAAACATATTGAGGTAGTTGTGAAACAATAATATGTTGAATTGAAGGGGTTATATTTTTATAGGAGTGATTCATTTTTGAGAAAGAAAGTTTTTGGCTTTCTACTACTCCATCTTGCATGATCTACACATCCATATATAGAGTTACTTATTTTAAAATTGATTACTTCCTTCCTTTCCGTGGAAGATTCCCTCATCCTTGTTTTTTGTACAAGATGGAGTAGTAGAAAGCCAAAAACTTTCTTTCCCAAAACATATGTTATCCGCCATTTTGTAGCCTCGGCCATTTTGGATTTACAATGATACTGAATTTATTAAATTGTATTGTCATCAAAACTTAATGTATGTATTAAATTTCAGATCAATCTGTCAACAGGAAGTTGGTCAAACTTCAATTAATAAATTTGACACAAACAAACATCAGGGCAAGCTAAATAAAACCGTTTAAAAAACATTTTTAACATTTATTGGAATGAACTGGAATGAGTTTTGAATAAATTTTTTTTCTTGAAATTATGGTATTTATCGTTTGTGTTGCAAAATCTAAGACTAACCACTCGCGCCAGCGAAACGTCAGAAAGAAATTCCAAAAATTGACGGCCTTCAAACCCGAAAAATACTAACACTGATTCAATAATATTTCTCAGGATTTGAGATAAATCAATTGCATAAACTGGGCTATCGTTTTCTATTATAGTTTATCCTAAGTTTAGTATACAGACTTGAGACTAGAACAGGCTTATCATGGACGAATGTCTCCCGATAGTTGGAACTAGTCTTACGTGGTCATGAGCGAAGACAATTTTAAACTAACCTCACAATTTGAACCTTTGAGGCCAGAATTATTTTTCGAGGGAAAAATTCAAATATTCGGTTGCATATGATTTTCAACACATTATTAAATATTTTTATACCTACTGTTATTTTTTATGATTTGCCTTTGAATTAGCTTTAGAAGGGAGTGCTCACAGTGAGAACACTAGTCGGTGAAAACAATTTTTTATTTCACATATATGAATACATCTTACTTTTTATGAAATTCCATAAAGCAGTTTTTTGTCGGAGAGGCATAATGCGAAGTCACATCTGAAACAAATCAGTGTTTTCATGGAAAATTCGACAAAATATCATATTAGTTTCTTAGTAAAATGCCATCTGGACTTATGAGGCTCCAACTTAGTGCTACCACATCTTCCTGGCTTTCCATGGCTTGGCATGTGCAAGAGTCGTAAGAACCTAATTTCATACGGCACCGTATGTTTGAAATTATTTGAAGTTGATGTTGCGGTTGATTGGCGTTCTCTTGGAATTTGATTCAGCGCCTACCAGCCCAAGTGTAACAGAAATACGAAATAATTTTAGGTAAAGTTGGGCCTGGGAATCTATACTTTTTTTATATGAAATGAAGGAAGTCACAAGCGACAGACACATCTATAAAATAAAATAAAATTCTATGCCACCATTTTTTTGACTTTCTGTCGACTTCATAGCATGCCTTCAGTATATCCATCTTATCTACTATCCCATGTGATCATTATAGTCCTTCATTATCTAATATAGGACAATTAACCTCTTGAAAAGAACCATCTTTATTCGTACGCCGAACAGAATCAGATTTGGTAGGATCCAAATAGTTACTCAAAAAATGGACTGGTCTATTATCCATCCACTTTAGAAAAATCAGTCCATCCATGCTAACCCGCCAATCCCAATCGCCCCTCTTCACACGTTTATCGTCAACAAGGTCTTTTGACAAATCTTTCCTACCTTTCCTCACCGTCCCACAAGCATTAATCATCTCTGCTTGTACCATTGTCTTAAACATTATTACACATACTTTTTACGTGGAAAGTTATGCGAGTTGTGAATGTATTCTTAATCTCGAAATATTTGTAACTCAGAAATATGGCGAGAGAATGACTCAATCTGTTTGCCAACAAAACACAACTTTATCACAGTCACAGATTAATCTGTGCCACTTTCAAATACACATGCGTCATCAACAAAATACGCGATAAGAACATTCTTTTAAATGGCACCCAAACCCTTAGAAAATAGTTAAGGTTTGCATTTGATCGGAGAGTATTCTTGTTTAAATGATAGAGATAAATAGGTGAGTTGTTGACAATATTTTTGATTTTTAGACCCTTTGACAGCTTTATGGAAACGTTTCTACAGTTTCAATTCTTTTATACTAACTACACAAATAATTGTTTTCACAGCTAATTAACTCTTGGCAGTTCATATTTCACAAACAGTAAGTTTTATAACGTTATTATATAAATTAAAACCTCAAATTTGGAATATCAGAGTTGAAAAATGGAATATAAAATATGTTTTCACAGAATAACCAATTGAGAGAGTCGACAGCTTAATTGAAAATGGTCCATATCAGAAGTTACCACAAAGTCCATTATCCAAAATGACCGCTAACGTAAAAGCCACATAAAAAATGCAAAACACTGATCACACCAATTTTAAACAGGAGGCTACAACTTTCAAATCCCACAGTACCAAAGATATATTGTTTACCAAAAATACACAAACCTTGAAAATCGATGCGACCAATAGTCTCAGCAATTAATTCGCCTTCGTATAATATCGCTAAATGGTTGACAAAAGAATCTCCCGATCTCCCGATCTCCCGATCGGCCCAACCGATGCGAGTGTTAAAAACTCACAAGAATTCATAGAGAAAATAAAAGATATTAAATTGGGAGAATGTGAATTATTGGTATCGTTCGATGTGAGTTCCTTATTTCCAAGCGTCCCAATATCACAAGCTCTAAGAGTATTTGAGGGATCTTCTGAAATCGAACAACTTAGCAAATGAAGCTTTTGAAGAATACATTCAACTCACCAAGCTTTGCATGGATCAAAATTGTTTTCAATATAATGACTCATATTATGAACAGCGTGAAGGAACGGCTATGTCTCCATTTATAGCGAACCTATTCATGGGTAGGTTTGAGACGGAAGCTGGGAAAGAACTCAGTTACTTCCCTAGGGTCTGGATCAGGTATGTTGATGACATATTCGCTGTAATGGATACAAAGATAACCAGAATTGAGAATGTCCTTTCAGCATTAAACAACTTGCAGGTGTAAGAGTATAAAATTCACATATGAAGTAGAAAAAGAACGAAAGTTGCCGTTTTTAGATGTATTGGTCATAAGGAACGAACAGAACGAAATAGAATTTGACATTTACAGGAATAGTCCAATAAAATGAGGATTTAAATTACCATGCAAAAGGCAAGCCTGCATTTTTCAATATAAGTTGATTTTAGCATACATTCAAAGGATTTATTGTTAAAAAATGTTGAATTTCATTTAGGGGATAGAAAATGAATAAAAACTACCCCAAAAATCCTTTTTTTAAATATATCTCGAAAGCATAGAAATATATGAAAAAAAGGTCGAAACAAAAAATGTAGGCAATAAAATTTTCTATAAAATCGTTTCTGATCACTTTTGACGTATTTGCAATAGAAACCGAGATATTTGCAATAATCAATTAATACTTATAGTTCAGACGGGCTGCAGTAGAGCGGCTATATCTCTCCAGCACTACGAAATAGATTAAGTGTTGTCCACAAACTACTTGTGGTGTTGTCGGTGTTTCCCAGGTGCACATATGAATGAATGCGAGTTATATTTATTTTCATTCCCGAAAGTGTTTGCATCCATTTCATTAGAGTGTTTTTTTTTGCATTTTATTGAAGAACCTGTGAAAAGTGAAAATGGAACGTGAATTGTGCTCAATTTGTGAATTGTCTCTTGAAAGTGATAGTGACACAATTGCAACTGTGAAAAAAATGGTTTAAAGACATTAATAGACGAAAGTAAAGTGAAAAATGACCTGAAATATAAAGTGTGGAAAGCCAAGGAGTCATGTCGATTTCATGATGGTTTGTATAAACTGTATATTATTTTATGTTTTACTCTACGATAACAGAACCTAACAGTAAAATGTTTTTATTGCAAGAAATTATTTATAAGAATATAATGAATTATTCATCTTATTCATTCTTATGTAAAAAAATTGAATAATTTATTATTCACATGTGTCACAAAAATATTATCGAAAATAAATTTGTATTCTTTAATCTGTGAAATGTATACAGTGTGTAAAAGCCAAATGAAATAAATTTATTATTACGGTTACAGTACATATTGAAAAAATCCCGGAAGACGTCAAATGTAAATTATAATTTGACATTCTTCTACTTAAAATTGTCACCCCTACCTTCAGCCCCCTTCGAATGACAGGTACAACCCCCAATTTTTTGATGTTATCGCTTTTAAATACACTCAAAAACTAAATGTAATGCAAAACGTAATTGAATGTAGAATATGAAAAAGATTCATGGATGTTAACGAAGTAAACCGCAAACGTCTTGGAAACATCCTAATCTCAAATAAAACTGTCTTCTAACATTATTCAACATATCAGGCATGACCGACCTAATCGCAAGCGTTATTCGTTCTATTGAGTCATTAAAATCTGAAGGTATAGTTTCGTAAACATTGCCCCTCACATATCCCCATAAAAAAATCTAATGGTGAAAGATCAGGTGCTCGCGCTGGCCATTCAATCGATCCTCGCCTCGCTTCATCCTGCTAAAACCATATCGTACTCACTGGAACTAGAGGGTTTCCTGGATCAGGATATAAATTCGCTAACCTTGATATGACATTATTTTGAGTTTCAAATGATTATCGCCCTTCAAGTTGCCCTCAATGAAAAAGGGACCAATGATATGGTTTCCTACAATCTCTGCCCAAACATTGACCTTTTGAGAGTATTGCGTGTGTTCTTTTCTCATCCAGTGATGATTTTCCGTTGATCAGTAGCGGCAATTTTGC
This sequence comes from Leptinotarsa decemlineata, assembly GCF_025532065.1. NCBI lineage: Eukaryota > Metazoa > Arthropoda > Insecta > Coleoptera > Chrysomelidae > Leptinotarsa > Leptinotarsa decemlineata. Next base: position 1,067,812 of record NW_027412686.1, read on the forward strand.
CGATTAGCATGACCATTAAGAGAAAAGTACACTCATCAGACAACATAACGTCTTAACTAGAGACGATAAAGAGCTTACTGAAAAAGCTTTTGAATACGAATTAGCGCCATTTTCACAATCATTATTCGATTCTGCAGGCTTCATGAGGAAGACCCAAAAGTCAGATTTGTTTACTGTTTCCAAAACCAGTCTTGAAAGTGATAAATTGTTATTATCTTTTTCATTCGTCGTTGATGGGGGGTTTTTACTCCACCAAGTCACCTGGCCTCATGGTAAAACATACTTGGAATTATATCAATCTTATCGTCAATACATTGTTACTCATTTTACTAGTAATGCAGTGGTTGTATGGATACAGCAGTGATCAATTTGGTGTCAAGTCTTACGAAAGATATCGAAAACAAGAGAAAAATGTTGCTGCAGATGTAGATTTTGACAAAAATATTCTTGTTACATTTACACAAATTTTTATCAGATATTTGTAACAAACACAATTTTGTTCTGAATTTGAGTGAATATCTACGCTCGACTGGAATTGAAGTAAAGAAAGCTGATGAAGATGATGATTTACTTATTGCCAATACCGCGATATAATTGAAGAATAACCATTGAAATTCAGTTGCAGTTGTTGGCAACGACGTCGATTTATTGGTTTTATTGATTGGTCTCACAACAACAGACGATAACATTTTATTTATAAACTAACTAGTTCGAAAAATCTACCAATAAATTATACTCCACTTCTGATGATAGTAATTTCAAACAATTCATATTATTTGCACACGCTTTCGCAGGTTGTGACCCAACCAGCGCCCTATTTGGGAAAGGTAAGAAAAAATTATCTATACATATAATATGTCAGAAAATCAACAGAAGCAGAAGTGGCTGATTATTTATGATATTTTGAAAAACGCTGAATCTCATGAGGATTCTGAAAAAGAATGGGTCCTTGATTATAACGATTTTTAGTACTAAACATTCTTCTTCACCTAAAAAATATTAAAAAGCAAAATTGAGGCATTTGGATAAGAATTATTGAAATTTTTGGCTTCCTGCTACTCGATGTTGTGTTGATGGGTCCAAACATGGCCTGCTATTCCTAATTTGCTGGTTTCCCCTCGCTGTGTAAGTTTCTTGTGCTTAGCAATGCGAACATTCAATGGCCTCTTAGTTTCACCAAAATAGGATTTTCCGCACTCACAGGGTATCTGGTAAATGCAATTCTTGGAATTGCAGTCCGCGTTTGGTGGCCTGGTTTTCGTGAGGCTGCTACGGATAGTGTTACCGGATCTGAGGCAGATTCTGATGTTGTACTTGGAACCAATCCTTCTAATCCTCTCCGATAATCCTCTGATGTAGGGAAGTGCAAGCACTGGTTGTGACGGCTTCTCTTCCTTGCGAGGCTCCTGCTGTCTTTTAGCCAAAGTCTTTTCTACCATCGCTTTGGAGTAGCCATTCCGTTGAAGATCATTTTTGATGATGTCTAGTTCCTTCTCGAGACCTTCCTTCGTATTGAAGAGCCCGAAAGCACGGTCTAATAGAGTCTTGATGATTCCTCTTTCAATCGATTGATGGTGGTTGGATTCGTGGTTCAGATATTGACCCGTGTGAGTGGGTTTTCGGTATACAGATGTTTCCCACTTAGTGTCGGTCCTCTTCACCAAAACATCTAAGAAGTCACACAGGAAGATCAACTAATTAATTTCGACGTGGAAAGCCTTTACACCAACGTTCCGGTCGAAGAAGCACTCCAAATCAATCAGAGAAAGCTATCCGAAGACGGGAACCTGAAAGAGAGAACGAATCTACCTATTAATTATAAGTAATTATATAATTACTAGGATGCTGTGCACGAAACTGTTATTTCCAACTGAAGGACGAATTCTTTACACAAGATGAGGGGCTGCCAATGGGATCGCCACTTTCACCAGTCATAGCCAACATATATGTGGAGCGGTTTCAAACTCTGGCCGTTGAAGAAGCCCACAAGAAACCTCGAGTCTGTTTGAGATATGTTGACAACACCTTCATAATATGGACCCATGGGAATACTGACCTAGACGCATCAACACATCAACAGCGTGATACCTTCCATCACTTTCACAATGGAGAAGAAAATCCACAACTAATTGCTATTCTTAGACGTTTTGGTGAAGAGGACCGACACTAAGTGGAAACATCTGTATACCGAAAACCCACTCACACGGGACAGTATCTGAACCACGAATCCAACTACCATCAATCGACTAAAAGAGGAATCATCAAGACTCTATTAGACCGTGCTTTTGGGCTCTGTAATACGAAGGAAGATCTCGAGAAGGAACTAGACATCACCAAAAATGATCTTCAACGGAATGGCTACTCCAAAGCGATGGTAGAAAAGACTTTGTCTAAAAAACAGCAGGAGCCTCGCAAGGAAGAGAAGCCGTCACAACTAGTGCTTGCACTTCCCTACATCAGAGGATTATCGGAGAGAATTAGAAGAATTGGTTCCGAGTACAACATCAGAACCTGCTTCAAATCCGGGAACACTATCCGTAGCAGCCTCACGAAAACCAGGCCACAAAACGCGGACTGCGATTCCAAGAATTGCATTTACCGGATACCCTGTGAGTGCGGAAAATCCTATATTGGTGAAACTAAGAGGCCATTGAATGTTCGCATTGCCGAGCACAAGAAACACACACAGTGAGGGTAAACCAGCAAATTAGGAAAAGCTGAACATGTTTGGACCCATCAACCCAACATCGAGTGGTTCCAAGCTGAGATCATACACAGAGAGGAACATTGGTTTGGGAGAAAATTCAAGGAAGCCGCATAAATGTTGTCCAACAACGTTTTCACCCAAGCTAGCGTAGAGATACGCAACATATGGAAACCCATCATCAAGCGAAAAATGGCCAACTTCCGCCAAACGGTTATCTCCCACTGAACCAGTGAAGCGAAAAAAATGGAAAGCGGAGATAAATGAAAGTACTCGAACGACCCATAAATAGTCATCTCTCCGAGGAATCAGTCCAGTCATCGCCCGAAGACGATTATAGATACTAACAATCGAAACGTCGTGAACTAACCTGGTTTGGAATCTCTTAACTTTTTATTTTCATTTTCATTTTAATTTCTTTATTTTTATTTTTTTATTTTTTGGTCAATTGTTCTATTTTCACTTGTATTTCATTTCACTATTATTTCATTTCAGGTTTTTTGCCTAATATAATTGTTATTTTCAGCTATTCATTTTTAATTCTTCCTTTTTTTCAGTTGTTTCAGGGATTTCATATTAGACAATGGAAGTCCGAACTAGTGAAATTCAAAAACCATGTGTCACAAGAAGGAACAAATTGTTGTTTTTGTTTTTTTTTGGTAGCATTTAAAAAATATAAATTGTAAAAATTAATTTTTCAAAACAAATTGTTTATTGAATAAATATGAATAAAAAACACAGTTTTTATCCAGAATATAAAAAAAAATAGAAATTAGCATTAAAAAAAATCATTCCTCGATATTCATATTTAGTAGCAAACAAAATTGTGAATCAACAAATGCGTTTTTAAGCAATACATTTTTTTGAGAAATGATTTTGTTTCAAAAAATCATAATATTCATTAGTGATAAAAATCCCCTCTGAAAAATTTCAAATATCTCATATACAATACAATTGTTTATAACAATTTTTCAAACAAATAGAGCTGAAAGTTGCGTAAAAACCATTTTTATGTAACTCTCAATAATAAGAATATAAACAAATTCGAATATAAAGAAAACTTTTTCATTGCTTCAATTGAATTTTGCACTTTTTACTATCTTCAATTATTTATTAATAACAATGTGAAAAATCATAGTTTTTATATTTTTTTAACGGGAATCTTTTTCAAAAGCTTTCAAGAGAAGTTTCAAGAAGTAAAAAAATTGAGGTTTTTAATTTAAAAATTATCGAGGTTTTCATGTAAATTCAAAACTTTTAAAAATTAGTTAATTAACCAAAGTATATCTAATAAAATAATCACGAGAAAAATTTTTTCCGTGAATTTTCGTTCATTCAAGTGTCTAGAAGGTATGTGAAGTTTTTTTTCCTAATGATGATATTTAATGGGTTGAAATAATTTTTATTGTTCAAAGGTCCATATCGGTCAGCGCGTACGGGACGCGCATTGTCTGCTTTTAGAGCTATTTTCGCTTCTTTATTGAAATTATAAATGTTGGTGATAGAGTTTGGGAAGGTTGTTTATTCAGTAATTTTTTTCCACTTCAAAGGTCTTTTTTCTAATTTCGGATATCTTTAATATTCTCAGAGATATTTGCAAAAAACCAAACCCCGCTTTTTTTTACTAAATTTTTACTTTTGCAATTTTTTGAGCCTCTCTGGAAATTTTTCAAAAAGTTACTAGGGGTCATTCTGAATCGAATGAGCATTTGATCATAATTTTCGGTGCCCTTGGACAGAAGTTCCAAAAAAAAATCTTGTAACCCAAACCCACCAAAAAGCTGGACTGCCCCGCGAAAATCGGGAAGTGTGAAGTGTGGTCACTCTCCCAAACACCCAACTACAATGATTTATTTCACAATCTATAACATCGACCTATTTCGTTACGCTTGCTCGGTGAATATCTCATAATACCTGTTGCCAGACAGAATTAGCCGCTCTACTGCAGCCCGTCTGAACTATAAGTATTAATTGATTATTGCAAATATCTCGGTTTCTATTGCAAATACGTCAAAAGTGATCAGAAACGATTTTATAGAAAATTTCATTGCCTACATTTTTTGTTTCGACCTTTTTTTGATATATTTTTATGCTTTCGAGATATATTCAAAAAAGGGATTTTCGGGGTAGTTTTTATTCATTTTCTATCCCCTAAATGAAATTCAACATTTTTTAACTATAAATCCTTTGAATGTATGCTAAAATCAACTTATATTGAAAAATGCAGGCTTGCCTTTTGCATGGTAATTTAAATCCTCATTTTATTGGACTAGAAAGACACGGGCACTTTCAGATACATTCCCAATGACTCGAATCATTGTCCACAACACAAAATGGCGGCACTGCAATTTCTGGTACACAGGTTAATAACTTTTCCTTTAAAGAAAGATAAGTACGACAATGAAGAGAGAGTGTTTCGGTATGTAGCTGAAGCAAACGGTTTAAACTCAGATATAGTTGACAAGATAATTAGAAAATGCAAGTTTAGGGAAGCACTTCGTAAATCTTCGACTTTTCAAAAAGAGGATAGTAATAAAAAGTTCATAGTAATCCCATATGAACCCCAATACACGAGAGGGCTTCAACAGATATTCGATAAAGTAAATATGAAAGTTGCATATAAAACTTCTTATAAATTGCAACAGCTTCTTGGTAATCCAAAAGATAGACTAGAAAACACAGAAAGGTCGGGGAATTACGAAATCAGTTGTCAAAATTGCAACAGCAAATACATCGGCCAGAGCCGACGAGCGATTAAAACCCGCTTCAAGGAGCATTGTGCACACATGAAAAAATATGTCTGTTTAAAATCTGTTTTTCCGTTAACCAGCTGTCGCACCCCTACGAACGACAACCCTCAGAAGTCGAAACTTGTGCGAGCTAAGGATTAACGAGGTCTTACCTTTTAACGTGTGATTCCTAACACGGGGAATACGGGGGAATACGAAAGGATAGAAAAATCCAGTGTCGCCCAACATGCTCTAAACAAGGACCACAGAATTGGTGAAAACAATCTGAAACTGATTAAGCATGTGCATGACACCAGGCTACTCGATGCACGTGAGAGTCTAGAAATAGCAAAATGTAAGAACAGCATGAATGGCGATAAGGGACCCATCCCGTTTAGCCCGCTTTTTAATCTTCTGTTAGGAAGAGAATAATTACTAAGAACTTGCAGATAGTTAATTACCGAGAAATTCCATATTGGACTACAGGTATACAACCTCAGGTAACAAATTTTAGTATATAAGGATTAATCAGACTAGACTAGGTATCAATTTTCTTCTCCTGAGGATGCTAACTTTGTTGGCGAAACGCGGCGTCAGTGCTAAAATATCAGTTTGGTGTTAGGGCAATTGATCTCGAAAAAACCTATAAACCCAGTTTTTTGTATCTTTCAAGCTTCTGCTGTAGAACTTTCATTGTTCTTGTTTTTTCTTTGTTATTTTGCACCTCATTCAATAGTTTTCTTCTTAGCCGTTTTTTTCGAGGAGTTTCTTCTTGTGCTTGGCTACTATGCGAAGCTGAAGTACCTGACACAGCCTCTAGGTGCGATGCTTTTCTTTTCAAAAACTGCAAAAATATATTTTTTAACAAGAATATCATGTAGGTACATATCATTTTTAAAATGGTGTAAGTTTTAAATGCGTGTATGGTGGGTTGAAATGGAATGATAATTCAGGGATTCAGGGCTTATGAACGATTCTGCAATCATTTTCGTCTTGAGTTTTTGAAGTTCCTCACAAAGAACACGTTCGGTTGCGACAAAGTTAGTTCCATGATCACAATATATGTGTCTTGGTTTGCCTCGTCTGTTCATAAAATTTTTAAAACAGAGGTTATCATGGCCTAATTTATGAGCTTCTTCAATATGTATTGCCCTAGTTGTTAGACTACATTTTTCTGTACGTCTTCCAATTATTACATTGATCGGACCAAAATAGTCTACACCAGTATGGATAAATGGAGGAATGAAAGTGGCTCCAAGAATTTTTAAATACACTAAAAAGTTTTAAATGAATCCTAAGGGGTCATAGATTGACATCATTATTCGCAGTGTCTCACGTTTTGTAGGCTTTTTTCTGCCTTGAAGAACTTCTTTGTTTCCTTTATTATACTTCAGAGAGAATACTAAGCAATTCGTGTTTAAATTCCACCACATGCCCAGAACTTTTTCTGTAGTTTCTTCGGAATCCATATTCATGTCGATTGTGAATTTGATTGCCAATTTCTGATTTCAAAGTTGGCTTGAGAATGAATGTGAGCTACCTGTTTCGCAATCTCAATAGCACTCTTTTCATCATCCATGGAATCTAATAGGTCATCTACGTAATTATTTTTAATAATGGACTCGACAGCTCTCGGGTAATCTGTTGAAAATTTGCGTGCATTTGTGATTTTTACAAATTGCACACAACTGGGTGAGCATGTTGCACCGAAAGTTAAAACTCTCATGATATTTGTATCCAGGGGTCTATTAGGATCACCATCTCGCCAGAAGAAACGTTGCACATGTTGCACCTCGTTTCTCACTCCAATCCTCAAAAACATTTCCTTTATATCAGCAGTAAATCCAATTCTTCTCTCTCGAAATCTTAGTAATACTCCTAGTAACGAAGAAAATGATCGTCACCTTTCAGGAGTAATGAATTCAATGAAATTCCATTTACTGTTGCCGCAGCATCCCAAACGAGTCTGAACTTTCCTGGTTTGTTCGGATTAAAAACAGGAAACATAGGCAAGTGCCAAACTCTTTCAAATGCTGAGCCAATTCTCCTGTAGTGAGTTTTCTCACATATCCTTTTTTAATGAAGTCTTCAAGTTGTGAATTTATTTTCATACCCAACTCCGGAGTATGTCTGATTCGCTTTTCTATACACTCCAGCCTTTGAAGGGCCATTCCACGGCTATCAGGAAGCTTAACGGTGTCATATTTCCATATCAAGCCAATTTTATAAAATTTTTCTTCTTGAACTATTGTGGACTGCATGATGTATTCTGCTCTCATGAGTTCTTTGGAGGAAACAGTATTTGTAGCTCTAACTCCAAGACTTTCAACTGTGAAAATTTTTTACTGTGTCATGGAGTTCTTCATTACTCACTTTGGTGTCTTCTTCACATTCGCAGATGTGGTAATTGATGAACTGTTCACCTAACTGAAGATTGGATAACAGCGCAAATACTGTCCACCCCAATCTACATTTAGCAGCGATAGGTTGGCCTTCACATCCCTCTTTAACACGAAGCGGTACAGTTAAGTCCCAGTTATCTAATCCAATCAATATACGGGGCTTGACGTTGTCATAAGACTTAATGGGTAAATTTTTCAGATAAGGGTAATCAACGGTGAGTTTCGCCATCTCTAGAGTTTGTTGCGGGAGGCCGAGGGAATTTACTGTTCGTTCAGAACGATTATTGAATAGCCTAGCGCCTGTAAAATTACCCATGATTGAAAGAAGTACCTTTCGTGAGTTCTTTTCAATACGATTCTGTTCACCGATCCATTTAAGACACAAAGGTTCCGTTTCTCCTTGTTTGTCGAAATCTTTTGCGATATCTTCATCTACCATCGATATTGATGAACCTTCATCCAAAAAGGCAAACGTTGTTACTTCTTTATCTCCATTCTTGAGGTTAACGGGTAATATTCGGAAACGAACACTTAGTGAAGAGTTCTGATGATAAACGTTGACTTCCATTCGATTGGAATGATGAATTCTGTTGAACACTTTCAAAGTTTTTATGAAGACGTGGATGATGCTTCCGTTGGCAGTCATTCTCATTACATTTTACTGGATATTTACAGGGAAATCCATGTCGTTTCAGACACAATCTGCACAGTTTCAAGTCTTTGACGACTTTCCATTTATCATTTATGGAATATTCTTGAAAATGTTTACAATCCGATATATATCTGCAGGTTTTACTACATACTTTACACTTTATTATTTTGTCATGTGACTGCACATCATTTCTTAATGCAGACTCAGATCTATGAACATTTGTCTGCTCATTGTGATGATTTTGCTTGGTACGCCCTGCAATGGCTAAAGTGGGTAAAGCAGCACATACATTAGTAGCTAAGTTATACATCCAGTTTGCGAAATCTATCAGACATCACATTTTTTCAGAGTACTGCGATGTAAGGCCCAGTTCACCTTCATTTGTGAAGAAAGCTTATGCAGGAGCTCGTGCATTAGCATGGGGTTATTTAGGTATTCAGTCATTTTACTAACTTGTAATGTAACACATAGATTCTTGACTGGTGAAACAAACTCAACTAGAGTTTCCAGTTTTTCTTGTTTTGAGGGTGCTTGACGTCTAATGGAATTTATGTGAGTTTCCAAAATTTGATCTGGTCTGCCGAAGAGCATTTTAAGAGTCCACTCTTGAAATAATTTTAGGTACGCATTCAGGTAACGTTAGGAAACTGGATTCAGCACATTTTGCTGTACCTTTGAGACTTTTTTGCAACCACAATAAGTTTTCATTATTGTCAAATCCACAAAGCTCTGTAGATCTTTCAAAACTACTGATGAAAAGAGGCCAATCATATGAATTTCCACTGAAAGGTGGCGATTCACTAGGAGTGGATCGTCGTGCAGCGTATTGATGTGGTGTGAGAGTAGGAGATTTGAGCCGGTTCTAAGCCTCCCCCCACCACTATGACGTCACGTGGGGGATGACCTAGACCGACTCATGAGACCTTGAAAAATGTATCTGGTGCATGCGACTTTGAAAAATATGTATGGTGCATATGACCTTGAAGAATATGTTTGGTGCATAGATTAAAGCCGTTTCTGGGCCTCCCCCCACTTCTATGACGTATTAATTGCTTTTTTTGTTGTTGTTTAGTAACATCAAGGCGATGTGACCTTGAAAGGTCTGGTGCATGGATCGTTCAGAATTGTTTTCATATGAGATTTTGTGTGTGTGTGTGTGTGACATAGTGACGTAATTACATTTGATTGGTGTGTGTGTGAGAATGCACGGTACAGGGTTTCATCATGTACTTGTCTATGTACAAACATACGTCTGCATACTTCGAAGATCCTTCAAGTAATGAATGTTCCATTGGTGTGAGCCCACCAAGTTAGTAGTGGTGTGACGTCACAGCAGCAACCGTTCAATGGTAAGAGAGCAAGATGTTCACTCCACGACGTGTGGCTGAGTAATGCGTATTCATCGGTGTGCCCTCACCTCTCTCGATACAGTGAAACTGTGACGTAACGCATCGCTCTAGCCTGGCTATCGATGGTGAAACGCAGACGGCCAAGGACTGTGCTAACGTCTGCCCTCTCCGCAGACCACTGCCTGTTCGTATCGACATCTGTTATCGCATCCAGTTAGAAGGTGGGCTTGGCTGTGACGTCAGGCATCTCTAGTGGGTAGCAAAGTAGGGTAAACTGAAGAGAGTTAAATAACGTGCATTTGTATAGATAATATTGTAGAATCTCGTGAAGTAATAATCTGAAAATTATCAACTTGAGCTGTGCCAAGGTATGGTTAGGGCGAATTAGATAAATATAACAGTTGACAGAAATTCTCCCTATTATAGCAAAATTTGACCTCACATTTTCGCTTTGAAACCTCATTGAACTATTGACGCCCGCGTCGGACTGCAAAGTTAAAGGTTATAAAATAATTAGAGATAACTAATGAGAAAAGTTTATTGCATGTATTCAAATGACTCAACATGAAACAAACCAATAAAGTACAAGTGATAAGAAATGAGAGTTCAGAGAGTGAATTCTTGTTGCTTGTAACTATCCAATGGAATTTAAGATCTGAATCTTGTGCAATGTTATATTCATGATGACGAATAAAAGAACAGTTATTATTTAGGTCTATTTTATATACGGAAAACACTGAAGAGAGTGAAATTGAATTACAGAATACATATTCGGAAGAGAAATAAATATATTAGGATTTGGAAAAATCTTGAGGTTTGGTTATAATTTAGAAATTGTCGAAAGAGACAACTGCTTTGATGAGCCGATTTTCTATAGTTTGTGCCTGTATTTCTTGGTCCCGTATGACAAAAACTTGTCGATTTTGATATTGCACGTAGCTTTTGCATTCCGTTTCGACCTTCACAGCATATGACATCAGAGTAACTATAACTGAAAAGTAGGATGTGCCATCACTTTGATCGAAAATAAATTCATTTACCTGTCATTGCCAGATTTACCCGTCAAGTTTGGTTTGACTTTGAAATAAATGCAAGGTTATTATCTGCCCCAAAACAGATGCGTAGACTGAACACATAACATTTTACAGGAGAACAGACTGACATTTCTCACGCATATGCATGTCTAACATGAGCTAGGTACCACATATTTAATGATGATTCAAAATGCTACACCATATTTTTTCTTGAAATATAATTACATTACAATTTGAAGCAACATAGTAGATTATATTGACGTAACTTCAACTGAAACGTGGGTATCGCCTCACTTTGGTCTCTTTTTTTCCACACATTGGCAAAATCTGATAGTGAAGTTTGGTTTAACCTTGAAATTGAAACTAGGATTTTCTCGAGGGTTGAGTTTTCATGTATTCCGATGACACAACATTGTGACGTCCCTAGATCTAAATGGAATTGAAAATAAAACGAAACTAGTAGTCAATGAATTCGAATGTTGGTGTAGAAACAATCATTTGATAAATAATGAAAATAAAACAACATTTATCCAGTTTTCAAGTAAGTATCAACGCCCTCTCCAAATAAATATAGGTTTCGAAACAATAGAATATACAGAATTCCTTGGAACACAACTTGACAATGAATTGTCTTTCAATAATCACATCGAATACTTGTGTACGTACTTCTCTGAAAAACGTATTTTGCCTTCCTAACAATGAAATTAAATTTTTTGACATATAATCTCTTGGATATATACTATGATCTAGTGTATTCTAAGCTTAATATAAATATTACCATTTGGGGACACTCATCAGAAATAAATTGAATCTTTTTAAGGCAAAAACGCTTCATTAGACTCATTTTTTATCTCAAACACAGAGAATCTTGTAAGAAAACATTCCAAGACAAAACATTTTTCACATTACCATTCATTTATCTTTACAAAATATTAAGCTACCTTCATGGACATTCCCATTTGCTAACAAGAAATGAGGAAATTCACTGTCAATAAACGAGACGGAGAAACGACTTCCATCAGGAAAAAATGAACCATAATGAGTACAAAGGTTCGGCACTTTATGCCGGGGCAAAATGTAATAACTTATTATCACATAGCATCAGAAGTGAAACAAATTTTCTCAAATTCAAGAAAAAAGTCAAATACTTTTTGGTAACAAGTTGTTTTTACTTCCTGATAGATTATGAAAATAATATTTTTGTGTAACATGTGCTGTTACTGATATAACTGCTATAAGATAAAATATCTTTTGTAAAATGTGACGTGTCATATATACCTACATTCATGTATCAAAAATGATGACTAAAATTTGACTTTGACTTCTTCGCCAATGTCATGCTAGACGGAGATTTGTAGACGTGTAGTGTCAACACTTGACATTTTACAGGAGAACAGACTGATATTTCTCACACATATGCATGCCCTACATGAACTTCCGCATGCACGGAGTGGAGTGTGGTTTGACTGTGAGAATGAATACAAAGTTCATTCATATATCATACTAAACGGGGTTTGGAAGTTCTCCAAAACAATGCATACAGTCACAACTCACCATTTTACAGCGAAAAAGACATCTTTTTCACACCTAAATATATTCTCGACATGAACTTTTACATGTAACAATACACATGTTTCAATTTGAAATGTATTACTATCTTGTTCTTAAAATTCAATATTATCCAAGATTCAAGCCAATATACCATATGACGTAAGCGTGTATTCAACTGAAAAGGAGGTATTTCCACACCATTCCATGATCTGACCTTGAAGTTCAGTTTGATCTTCAACTTGACTACGTTGTCATCTTCTGTCGATGTCCTGCTATACTGGTTTGTTAGTCCCCAAATATTACATAATGCACACATTTTTTGTACATACACACGCATGCTTCACACCATGCATGCTTATGCTTATGTTGTAGTATTTTTCTCTAGAGAATTTATCTGGTTGAAGTTGCGATGATTCTGCAACCGTGTTAGGAATCACACGTTAAAAGGTAAGACCTCGTTAGTCCTTAGCTCGCACAAGTTTCTCAACTCCTGAGAGTTTTCGTTCGTATGGGGGTGACAGCTGATTAACGGAAAAACAGATTTTAGACAGAAACAGAACAGTATGATGAATCCATCAGAAGTGCAATACTAGGAGTTTGATACAAACTAGCATTCTATTCCAATACATGAGTTGGATTCGACCTAATATCGATACTTACGATCAATGTAGGCTAAAGAAGGCGAAAACAAGTATCTCAAAGAATTTTTCAGTTCAATTTATTCAATATGAAGTTTTCGCATATTGGTTTCTCTATTCTTTTAATCAGTATAACATTTACTTGCTGCATGATAAAGATACAGTAATGCAACTTGTCGCTATCGAATTGGGTACTGTAATAGCGCGATAAACATTTTTGTCAACATTTTTACTGTTGTTCCTGTAAATATAGTGTTTCAGACTGATATATCATCATAGAAATTCATTTTTCTGATATACTATGATTCCATAAGACATGTGTCTCAATAGCAGATTTTATTCATATTCATATTTGGTCACATCTATCTTGAGCCTCATAAAAGATGAATACAAGAAAAAAAACAGTGAAGGATGGACTTGAAGAGTGTTATAAGGCTTCTAAACGAATAAAAAAACATCTGAAAAATACTACTACTATGGGTGGGAAACAAAATCTACTAGCATTTTTGGTCTATATTACAACACTACGTAATCAGATGAAATTTGAGATGAAGAAAGGAGCAGGCCTGATTAGCCGGAAAGAGACAGCCTCTAATCGAGTACATTGGGATGATTCAGAATCGGCTTTCAATTCGCGTATCCGGACTGAAGTGATTAGTATTCTCAAGCATAAGAACCCTACCTCATTTTTGATCGACTGTAAGACCCTTTTTGTGACACGAATTCAAAATGCATTGAAAAAGGATGCATTTTTAATATGACATTCGGTGGAGAATTTGAGGTTGTCATTCGAGGACTGAAGTTGTAAGGTAATCACTTTCCGATGACAATTATTCAGATAAATAGTTTCGAAGAGCAGAATGATCTCTCAGTCAATGTTTACACGTTGAAACTTTTTAAATCCAAGTATACTGTAATACCGCTAAGATTGAGCATAGCAAAAAATAAAACCAAACATGTGAATCTACTCATGATTCAAGACATGTATTACGATGAAAGATGTGAGGATTCAATAAATGTCTATGACGTTACGTCACCAACCAGAAAACACTTTTTTTGGATAAAAGATCTATCTAGTTTGGTGAGTAATCAACTCGACAACCATAATGGAAAAAAATATTTTTGTCATAGGTGTTTTCACTGTTTTTCCACACAAGCTATGTTAGATAAACACCTTGAAGACTTTTCGAAGACAAAGGAATGCCTACCAAAATTACCTATGGAGCGAAACATATTTTGAGGTTCAAAAATTTCAAAAATAAAATTACATCGCCTTTCGTCATATACCGAGTGTATTGGTATCTGCTCAAGTTGACAATAAATATCAACGACACATTCCGGCATCTATTGGATACTATGCGAAACGCTCTTATGATGATACACTATCATTTTATCGATCATTTCGTGGTGAAAATTGTATGAAATGGTTTGCCGACGGGATAGGTCAGTTTGCTGAAGATGTTGCAACTGTGTTCCAGTGTCCATTTGATGTAGATATATCAGCCAGCCAGGAAAATTTTTTCAGGCAGCAACTCATTGTCATATATGTGACAAACCATTCAATATATCAGATAAAATAGTATGCGACCATAATCGTCTAATACCTAAAAATAATCAATCGCGGGCCATCACACAATGAGTGCATAATAAACTATCAAGATGATCAAACAATTCCCATCGTGTTTCATAACTTATCAGGGTATGATGCACATTTTGTTATAGAAAATATTGCATTGGATCTCAATGGAAGTGTCGCCGTTTGGCCGATAAAAAGGAAAAATAAATCTCCTTCACTAAAAATATTTCTGGTAGCAAGATCCACTTCAGATTTTTTAACTCATTCAGATTCATGAGTTTTTCGCTGGATACGTTAGTATCATATCTATCAGATTTTCCAAATCTCATATCACAGTTCTCCAACCTCTCGAATGATGCAGAGTAGATTTTGACAAAAAAGGATGTAATGCCTTATGACTATATCGATTCATTCAAAAAATTCAATTGTTTACCCCCTATCGAAACCTTTTACAACAAATTGGAGGGAAAACCGTATCCTAGGAGATCTTACTTACGTGCCAAGCTGATATGGGCTACTTTTAATATAAACTCATTGGGAAAATATACGGATCTGTATTTGAAGACGGATGTTATGCTTCTGGCTATGTCTTCGAGCAGTTCCGCTCAAGTTGTCATAAAACTTACGGTTTGGATCCTGCCTATTATTTCACTCTGCCTGGCTATACATGGGATGCTATGTTATTGAAAACGAAACAGCAACTTGAACTTCTCACCGATGTAGATCAGTTGATGTTTTTCGAAAAGGGAACAAGAGCTATACTGAGTCAAGTTTGATCCAAGCGAAGAGTCACAGCTGATAACAAATACATGGGTGACAATTATGATAAAGCCAAAACTGACTCATACCTAATATATTTTGATGTTAATAATCAATATGGTTGGACAATGTCTCAATATCTACCATACGGCTGGTTTGAGTGGATGGACATCAACATTGATATCACAACTGTGCCTGATGATGCCTCGGAAGGTTATATAAAAATATACCTGAAAAAGTCAGGTATCGATACATTTTTCAAAAGTCTACCTGTAAATATACCTTACTATTATTACCTGCTTGTGAATAAATTCAATAAAGGCGAATTATTCAATTCAGTTTGATCGTTCATAAGATGGTGAGAGTTTTTGAATTTGTTTATTTCCATACTCTCCAACAGGTTGAGTTTCAAACCTTTCTTCTGAAAATGCATCCTTTTTCAATGCATTTTGAATTCGTGTCACAAAAAGGGTATTACAGTCGATCAAAAATGAGGTAGGGTTCTTATGCTTGAGATTACTAATCACTTCAGTCCAGATACGCGAATTGAAAGCCGATTCTGAATCATCTCAATGTACTCGATTAGAGGCTGTCTCTTTCCGGTTAATCAGGCCTGCTCCTTTCTTCATCTCAAATTTCATCTGATTACGTAGTGTTGTAATATAGACCAAAAATGCTAGTAGATTTTGTTTCCCACCCATAGTAGTAGTATTTTTCAGATCTTCTTTTATTCGTTTAGAAGCCTTATAACACTCTTCAAGTTCATCCTTCACTGTTTTCTCCTTGTATTCATCTTTTATGAGGCTCAAGATAGATGCGATGTATTTCATGACATCAGCAAACATTTTTCAAAATTTCAGAAGCAGGTTCAACAATAACTGATTGACCGAAATGGAGCGCCAGAAAATATTACTCGAACAGTAAATTAGAAACAGCACTACCTAGCGGGGAAAACTTTGCGTTAGAAGTAATGTGACCAAATATGAATATGAATAAAATCTGCTATTGAGACACATGTCTTATGGAATCATAGTATATCAGAAAAATGAATTTCTATGATGATATATCAGTCTGAAACACTATATTTACAGGAACAACAGTAAAAATGTTAACAAAAATGTTTATCGCGCTATTACAGTACCCAATTCGATAGCGACAAGTTGCATTACTGTATCTTTATCATGCAGCAAGTAAATGTTATACTGATTAAAAGAATAGAGAAACCAATATGCGAAAACTTCATATTGAATAAATTGAACTGAAAAATTCTTTGAGATACTTGTTTTCGCCTTCTTTAGCCTACATTGATCGTAAGTATCGATATTAGGTCGAATCCAACTCATGTATTGGAATAGAATGCTAGTTTGTATCAAACTCCTAGTATTGCACTTCTGATGGATACATCATACTGTTCTGTTTCTGTCTAAAATCTGTTTTTCCGTTAATCAGCTGTCACCCCCATACAAACGAAAACTCTCAGGAGTTGAGAAACTTGTGCGAGCTAAGGACTAACGAGGTCTTACCTTTTAACGTGTGATTCCTAACACGGTTGCAGAGTCATCGCAGCTTCAACCAGATAAATTCTCTAGAGAAAAATACTACAACATAAATATAAACATGCATGGTGTGAAGCATGCGTGTGTATGTACAAAAAATGTGTGCATTATGTAATATTTTGGGACTCACAAACCAGTATAGCAGGACATCGACAGAAAATGACCACGTAGTCAAGTTGGAGATCAAACTGAACTTCAAGGTCAGATCATGAAATGGTGGAGGGGAGGAATCAGTTTTCAGGTTGAAGTGTGGAAATACCTCCTTTTCAGATGAATACACGCTTACGTCATTTGGTATATTGGCTTTAATCTTGAATAATATTGAATTTTAAGAACAAAATAGTAATGCATTTCAAATTGAAACATGTGTATTGTTACATGTAAAAGTTCATGTCGAGAATATATTTAGGTGTGAAAAATATGCCTTTTTCGCTGTAAAATGGTGTGTTGTGACTGTATGCATTGTTTTGGAGAACTTCCAAACCCCGTTTAGCATGATATATGTTCGCAAAGAATGAACTTTGTATTCATTTTCACAGTCAAACCATACTCCACCGTCAGATATTGTAATATAGTGTTGCATTTCAAATGATTAGATTGTATTGCAATACGTGAAAGTTCTTGTTGGCGAGCATATGCATGTGTGAGAAATATCAATCTATTCTACTGCAAAATGGCATGACCCTACGCATCTCTTTTGGAAACTCCGCAAATCTCCGTCTAGCATAACCTGGGCAGTGAATAAACTCACGTTCACTTTCAAGCTCAAACCAAACTTCTCTGTCAGATCTTGACATGGTGGGGGAGAAACAGACCAAAGTGAGAACAACCCAGCAAACAATGAATCTCTGGCCGTCTTCTGGCCCAATGCATGATCGGTCGGCAATACGCTGGCAACGGCAAAGCAACATAGGCAAAATGTCGGCCCAATGTATGGCATATTGTAATCGGATACCTACAATCCAGCCAGCAATGGGCCAATACTATCAAAATTGTGTCTTTCGACCGACATCATAAAAATGAAGGCACGTTTCAAGTGTTATTGAACAAAATTTTCCAGAACAGACCAAAACCTTTTACGAATAAAATCTCTTGTTCAACAGCCAATTGAAAACAAGTTATGCTATAATCGAGAACTGTCATACGAACCGTGAATCTAGCGTGATACGAACTGGCGGATAGACACATGCTGACGAGTCATCCTGATTTCATCCAGGTTTGGAGACCAGCTCCCCTACCCTTTTGGCTGATCATTGGCCTTGAGAGGGACCAATGGGTAGCGGATAGACACATATAGATTTCCTATATATATATATATATATATATATATATATATATATATATATATATATATATATATATATATATATATATATATATATATATATATATATATATATATATAGGAATTCTATCCTTATGAAGTGCGCATGTCGAATGAACAGATTTTTTCAACTCAGTGGTTATTCTGCCTAGGTAAGGTTAGTCAGGTCAGGTCAGGTTAGGCTAATAAGTCACAGATTTTCAAATCACAAGCTAGGATAGTTTGCTCAGGTTGTGTTTGTGTGTAAAATCGTGAGCGAAAAACTAAATCACGCATTTTCAACTTGCATGCAGCTGTCTTGTCATTTAAAGTTCCCGCTATTTCATTTATGACAGAGAACAATCAAATTCAAATCTGATGTTCATGTGACATGCGCACTTCGAAGATCGAATGATTCTGTGATTGTGATTCAAGGACTATATTATAGACCGCAGTTCATTGTTATTTTCATTCATGTATTTTTGTGATTTATTAACTGCGATTAAACGAGTGTGGGTTAGTTTAGTGAAGAAGAATGATGACAACTTCTCCTGATGAATTAAGGTAATAGCACAGTATTTTGTATACAGTAATTTCATAAAGGCTGATTTGTGGTTTGAATTTTCCTACGCGCAGACCCACGCGTCGATGTCTTAGGTCTGCGCAAACGACGAGTTTAAGACAGGCATGCAAACCTTCCATAGTTGTCGAATTTCATGGGTTTCACCCAACCTACTGTGGTACATTATTTTACAACTCGTGAAAAAATGTTAAAGGTGGTCTCTTATTCCATAAAATTCTGATTGCTGGAATATTACTGGATGAGACGTTGGTTCTTAGAAATATTCCACGTATTTTATTCGAAAATGATCATTTTGGCAAATCTACAATATTATGTCGGATAACGATAATTGTCACATTGGCAACAGTGCAAAATGCAATCATAACCTATAAAATACTGTGATTTTTGTTTATTTCGTAGTTTTCACGTGTTCTAAGTTTTGTTGCATATACTCTTATGGTAAATTTTCGTTATCTGGACACCCGGCGATTTTGAAAAAATTTTTGACTGTACTTACGTATTTTGATGCGTAGATTACGAATCCGAAAGAAAAAAGCGGCGCTCTCCCTTATTTAAAAAGTTACGGCCCTTCAAAGTTCAGAAAAGGGCAACTTTTCAGCCTTCTTTTTCACTAAATAAACTATTTAAAAACACATGCATTTATTCACTAGGTCACTTTTACACCTTATTCGTCCTTCTTTAACACTTTTCACTTCAATAATCAACATTTTTCTTATAAAAAACTTAATTTAAAAACGAATGCTTCTCCTGGTGACATTATTCTATTTTTAGGTTAGTTACTAGTGACATTTCAGAAAAAAGCGGTTGGTATTTGCCGTCGCCTACTATTTCAAATTCGTAATACACCACCAAAAACCAATTTACGATCTAAAGAATGAAGGTAAAAAACATTTGAATTACTTCAGGAATATGGACTGCATCAGTCGTACCAACCATATCATTAACCTTAAAAACGTAAAATACAGTGATATGTAACCAAAAAGCAGCTCCGTACATTTTTTAACATTTTTATAAGAAAAATGTTGATTATTGAAGTGAAAAGTGTATAAGAAGGACGAATAAGGTGTAAAGGTGACCTAGTGAATAAATGCATGTGTTTTTAAATAGTTTATTTAGTGAAAAAGAAGGCTGAAAAGTTGCCCTTTTCTGAACTTTGAAGGGCCGTAACTTTTTAAATAAGGGAGAGCGCCGCTTTTTTCTTTCGGATTCGTAATCTACGCATCAAAATACGTAAGTACAGTCAAAAATTTTTTCAAAATCGCCGGGTGTCCAGATAACGAAAATTTACCAATTTGACTATCAAAAATACCTTACGACTGTTAATCTTTCGGAATCCAAGTCGCCTCAGACATAATTGCAAAGATTCTCACTTTGAAGAAACAACTTTGCAAGAGCTCTCTAGGACAAATAGTGGGACTTCGCCTGATTCGAACAAGGAACCAACTGCGAACCGTTTTGAAGTGTTCCTCATCAGTGCAGACCATGCTATCACGGTTGTATACACACAGGGACTCGGCACAGTATAGTTATATAAGTATACTGTGGACTCGGTATTCCTCGTAGACAGCTCTTGCAGAGTTGTTCCTTCAAAGAAAGGATTTTTGCACGTATGTCCGAGATATAATTCAACATCTGGGTAAATTTTCGTTATCTGGACACCCGGCGATTTTGAAAAAATTTTTGACTGTACTTACGTATTTTGATGCGTAGATTACGAATCCGAAAGAAAAAAGCGGCGCTCTCCCTTATTTAAAAAGTTACGGCCCTTCAAAGTTCAGAAAAGGGCAACTTTTCAGCCTTCTTTTTCACTAAATAAACTATTTAAAAACACATGCATTTATTCACTAGGTCACTTTTACACCTTATTCGTCCTTCTTTAACACTTTTCACTTCAATAATCAACATTTTTCTTATAAAAAACTTAATTTAAAAACGAATGCTTCTCCTGGTGACATTATTCTATTTTTAGGTTAGTTACTAGTGACATTTCAGAAAAAAGCGGTTGGTATTTGCCGTCGCCTACTATTTCAAATTCGTAATACACCACCAAAAACCAATTTACGATCTAAAGAATGAAGGTAAAAAACATTTGAATTACTTCAGGAATATGGACTGCATCAGTCGTACCAACCATATCATTAACCTTAAAAACGTAAAATACAGTGATATGTAACCAAAAAGCAGCTCCGTACATTTTTTAACATTTTTATAAGAAAAATGTTGATTATTGAAGTGAAAAGTGTATAAGAAGGACGAATAAGGTGTAAAGGTGACCTAGTGAATAAATGCATGTGTTTTTAAATAGTTTATTTAGTGAAAAAGAAGGCTGAAAAGTTGCCCTTTTCTGAACTTTGAAGGGCCGTAACTTTTTAAATAAGGGAGAGCGCCGCTTTTTTCTTTCGGATTCGTAATCTACGCATCAAAATACGTAAGTACAGTCAAAAATTTTTTCAAAATCGCCGGGTGTCCAGATAACGAAAATTTACCCAGATGTTGAATTATATCTCGGACATACGTGCAAAAATCCTTTCTTTGAAGGAACAACTCTGCAAGAGCTGTCTACGAGGAATACCGAGTCCACAGTATACTTATATAACTATACTGTGCCGAGTCCCTGTGTGTATACAACCGTGATAGCATGGTCTGCACTGATGAGGAACACTTCAAAACGGTTCGCAGTTGGTTCCTTGTTCGAATCAGGCGAAGTCCCACTATTTGTCCTAGAGAGCTCTTGCAAAGTTGTTTCTTCAAAGTGAGAATCTTTGCAATTATGTCTGAGGCGACTTGGATTCCGAAAGATTAACAGTCGTAAGGTATTTTTGATAGTCAAATTTACATTATATAAGAAGTTGCTGACTAATAGGACATGTTTCATTTAGAATAACTGTTTTTAATCTACGCAGCAACTTTTCGGGGTTGATTAGACATCTAGACTTGTATAGATTCAAATATCAACATTTGTCAATATATGTCGAGTTATTAGCTAAAGAAGTAGTTGTTTTCTGTCGGAAAACATATATAATGGTATAGTCAAAATGCATTTGGACTTGTCAGTGATTTTATTATCAATTTTTACTTGGATAAAAGCTGGAAGCAGCAAAACAACCTATTATCTTACAGTGTAAATAATTCATAACTTCCGACTCCGAAAACTCTCACATACATTTATAGTTAATACATACATACAAAAAAATTATTTTTGTATGATTGAACACTACATACTTAATTACTTTTTTACTTCTTCAAGTCCTGAATAGTAACTACATAATTCAGAAAGAATAGGCTCTACAGATTCCTTAATCTTGAGTGATGAATTCGATTAGGAATATTTTTAATAATTGGTCCTTAATATAATCGAATCAGCAAACTCGTCCGCCATCTTGAATTCTCCAATCAATAAATGAATATGCTATATTTGGCCCCAAAAATCACTACAAAGAAATTTCGCATGGATTCGTACCATGGTTCATGAATAACAAAACACGTTCTTTATCTTGTCTTTTTTCTTGTTGAAATGAAAATATATTTTGTCACATTCGAATATGAACATCTGCTGATTCCATGAATTTTTAAAATCTACTTGAAACTTAGTTCATCATTGCCCAAATGATCTGGGTTACTTCAATATTACACAAATGCAAAATTATCATTTGTACAATTTTCTCAGGTGCCCAACATGGTTTTCATAGACTGTTTTTTTTTTAGCAGTTTATATGAATAGTTGTTATGTTGAGCAGTGTATACACGCTTTGGTTGAGATTGTAGTAGGGAGAAATGTCATTAGTGTCAAATACGTCATCATTATAAAAAATGAAACTCCTGGACATCGACATCAAAGGGACCGACGCTGAGTGAAACTACTGTATACAGAAATACTGTGGTAATAGTATTTATTTCTATAATCAATTGTAGCGTCAGTTACAAGAAACAACCTTCATTAGTTTTTGAGGTTAAGTATATATCGCCAAAATCTTGTGCTGAAAATAACGACAATGTTCAAGAATTATTGCAGAAGTTATAAGTATAAACTTATTAGGAAAAATTTGGAAAAATCTGTAGCCTTGAATGGAATTGACGAAACAGTCACAACACAGTACAGAAGCCGAGGTTCTGATATACTCACATCTACCTCTAGGGAGTCTAGGGTACAATTAGACTCATATGAGCCCACCCCATCAACACTATTATAAATAAATCAGACAATAGCCGAAAACTTCCAGCTTTACAAAGTTCATGCTGTAACTGCATGAACATGGAAGGTAACTAGTTTAGCATGTTTATTTTTAAATTGAGTTTGATCCTAGACATGTGAACCATATAATTTTTTTTCAGCAAAGCTGGATTCTGCAATTAGGAAGATTGATTTACTAGCACATGACGTTAAATTTTTGTTACAAATAGTACAGCGAAATGCCATTTGTGAAGATGTGGAAACTCCTGAAAATTTGAATTTACCAATAAATCAGGAGTGTGAATTGAAAGAATTTGATAGAAAATTGGAAGATGAGGATTTTTTTCGAAATATGGTATGTATTTTGATTCAATAACCCTTTACTACATTTTATGAATAAATATATAAATACACACACACACATATATATATATATATATATATATATATATATATATATATATATATATATATATATATATATATATATATATATATATATATTATTATTATTTAAAAACTTGAGGTTCATGAAAGTTTCTTTCAGTCCGCATCTTTGTTAAGTATTGGAGGCAAAGACATTAGAGATTCAACAAGTAGAATAATGGCCAAACTAGTCTCCCATGAGTTATCTCTTCAATATAACTGGACTGGAAGGGGGAAATCAATATAAATCTTAAGTACCATTTATGTGCCCGTTACACTCGCACTTGACCCCAGTTTTTTTTCAGTTTGTCTTCGGAAAAATCCGTTTTGCAGAAATGCCACAGAAACCGAAATTGCCAGTGTAATAAAACTCTGGCTAAGAACTGCTTCTGACCGTCAAGGGGGGAGAAACAGAAGGAGGACAAAGCCGGCAGAGGAAGGGGGAGATGATACACATTGAACATTTCAATATTTGTTCCTTCATACCAAAGAATTGTTTTTATGTTGTTTCCTTTATTTCATTTAATATTTGTGATATTTTTTACTTTGAAGTTCATTTTGGTTCAATTGCTCAAGGTAAATTTGAACTTTTTTTTCACTCAAAATATATAAAACTTTATTCATTATCTCAGAATTCGAGCATATAGCTCGAGAGTTTTTGGGAGATCGTTTAGTAACGATAGTCGTTGCCGACCGATGTTTTACCCTTTTTACTCCCATATACACCTACGACGTAGGCTTAATATGGCACATACCTGTTAGAAAACAACTACTCCCCTGGCTAATACCACGACGGGTATTGGATTACATCTAACAAATACTTGTGCAATGTTCCTCATTACAGAGGACACAATTGCAAGTGCTTCCTGTAACCAACTAGTAGAATCCTGTACCGACCCGGACTTGCACTGATGATAGGCAAAAACCTTGAAACCGGTCTGCAGGTGATCCCCATGTCCGGGTCGGTACAGGGTACATAGTTAATTTCATTGTTAGGAAGGCAAAATACATTTTTCAGAGAAGTGCACAAGTATTCAATGTAATTATTGAAAGACAATTCATTGTCAAGTTGTGTTCCAAAGAATTTTGTATATTCTGTTGTTTGGAAACCTAGATTTATTTGGAGAAGACGTTGATTATACTTGAAAACTGGATAAATGTTGTTTTATTTTCATTGTTTATTAAATGATTGTTTCTACACCAACATTCGAATTCATTGATTACTAGTTTCTTTTTATTTTCAATTCCATTTAGATCTAGGGACGTCAAAATGTTGTGTCATCGGCATACATGAAAACTCGACCCTCGAGAAAATCCTAGTTTTAGTTTCAAGGTTAAACCAAACTTCACCATCAGATTTTGCCAATGTGTGGAAAAAAAGAGACCAAAGTGAGGCGATACCCACGTTTCAGTTGAAGTTACGTCATTGCTTCTAATTGTAATGTAATTATATTTCAAGAAAAAATATAGTGTAGCATTTTGAATCATCATTAAATACCTATGTGGTACCTAGCTCATGTTAGATATGCATATGCGTGAGAAATGTCAGTCTGTTCTCCTGTAAAATGTTATGTGTTCAGTCTACGCATCTGTTTTGGGGCAGATAATAACCTTGCATTTATTTCAAAGTCAAACCAAACTTGACGGGTAAATCTGGCAATGACAAGTAAATGAATTTATTTTCGATCAAAGTGATGGCACATCCTACTTTTCAGTTATAGTTACGCTGATGTCATATGCTGTGAAGGTCGAAACGGAATGCAAAAGCTACGTGCAATATCAAAATCGACAAGTTTCTGTCATACGGGACCAAGAAATACAGGCACAAACTATAGAAAATCGGCTCATCAAAGCAGTTGTCTCTTTCGACAATTTCTAAATTCTAACCAAACCTCAAGATTTTTCCAAATCTTAATATATTTATTTCTCTTCCGAATATGTATTCTGTAATTCAATTTCACTCTCTTCAGTGTTTTCCGTACATAAAATAGACCTAAATAATAACTGTTCTTTTATTCGTCATCATGAATATAACACTGCACAAGATTCAGATCTTTTTTTTTTGGGAAAGTTTTTGGCTTTCTACTACTCCATCTGATACATGATCTACACATCCATGTATAGAGTTACTTATTTTAAAATTGATTACTTCCTTCCTTTCCTTGGAAGATTTCCTCATCCTTGTTTTTTGTATCAAGATGGAGTAGCAGAAAGCCAAAAACTTTCTTTCCCAAAAATTGATCACACCTAAAAATATAACCCCTTCAATTCAAATTCCTCTTGGCTGGGATTAAATCAAATAGGTGAATGAATGTCATTATGATGTCATCGATGACACGGAATAAGCAGATCAAGCTTATTCCGTGACATTCAAAATCGTAATTCATGAATGAAGTGTGTGTATTTTCTATAATGTTATTCAATTTGGTACTGCAGAGCCTTAGGGCAAGTGCGAAACATCGGTGTATACCAGTGAGGGTGACAGTGTTCCATGTGAGTACAATTTATTGCCATTCATTCAAAGTAGAACTCATGTGAATGATATCTGATTCTTACTCCACAACAAATGTTTGAAATACAAACTGAGTAGAGAAAAGTATCTTCTGTATAATTCAGTGTTCATATAGAAGTATTTGTTTCGAAAGAATTATTTTCTTTCGTGTAATTCAATGTTTATATGAAAGTAGCTGTTTCAGGAGGACTTTCTTTCAGTTTGTGTCTGAAAGTTACTTCTTTGCATGATCTACACATTCACGTATAGAGTTTCAAATTGATTACTTCCTTTCTTTGGAAGATTCTCTCATCCCTTTTTTTGTATCAGATGGAGTAGTAGAAAGCCAAAAACTTTCCCAAAAAAAATATTAATAATTATTGAGAAATTAACAAATGTTAATGGTTATTTCTAACAATGACAGTCTTGATGACATAATTCATTGTAAAACAGCTAAAGACATATGGGAAACTTTGAAGAAAATCCATACTAAATTTGATACTTGGCATGGCTTAGATTTTATCAATACCACCAAAAGCACAGACGAGACGATCAAACAGTACCTGAATAGACGAAACGGGTTATATCATAAAGTCAAAAATGCGAGAAAGTTCAAGCAGGATTCACGGTATTAGGTTTACGTGATCAATATGAACACTTAGCAAGGAATCTGAGAGCCGATGAAGATGACCTGAATATGTGCAATTTGAAGTCAAAGCTGCTAGAAGCTGCTGAATGGACATAAAGAAAAAGATGAAGTTGAAGCATTTGCGACGCAAAAGACACAGCTGAATTTTAAAAGTGAAAATTTCAAACCTAGACGTGGAAAGCCATTCAACAGAGCAGGCTCGAACCGGAATAGAGAAGATACTACTGATACCATAAAATCCAGTTATTCACACGAACATTTGCAGAGGTGCTATAGATGTCTGTCTGGATATAGGTCACATTGTAAAAAATTGTCCTCTGTCTGCAGCAAAAGGAACGAAACCATACAAATCTTCCTATGAGTTGGAAAAGTCAGACGCTTCAACTTCAGAATTTGCAATCAGTGATATACGAAGGGAAGAAGAAGAAAATGAACATCATTTTTCTTACTTAATGAATAATAAAACAAATTGGGATACTTGGATACTAGACAGTGGATCTACCGATCATGACGTTAAATTTTGAGAAATTCATAAATTTCACCAAACGAAACACAGTTGTAGAAATAGCTAGTGAAAAGACGATCCTATCAACTGGTTTTGGAGATATTGAACTGAAATTGGACGAAGAAAATGGAAGATCCGTTATAGTACTTAAAAATGTTCTATATGTTTCAGAACTGAGAACTAATTTATTGTCGACGAGTGTAGCAAATGAAAAAGGCTTGAAAATAATATTTAAGAGAAATCATTCGAAAATAATTGCACCAAGTGGAGAACTAGTTGCAAAATCGATTAAAATCAACGGATTATTTTACATAAAAGAGATACTAATAAGAAGCAACATGAGTCATTTGCTAATATTTCTCCAAATAAAGCCATTTCTGAAGAAAATAAATTATGGCATAGACGTCTCGCTCATTTGAATATTCCTACTGTGAATAAAATGCTCAAAGAAGACAGAAATATACATAACTTTGATGAAGGTGACGAAATCGAAGAAAATTTTACCATTTGCTATCAAGGAAAGCTGAGGCGAAATCCATTTCCAAAACGAAGTCTCAATAGAGAAGAAGCCCCTTTGAAACCTATACATTCAGATGTAGTAGGCCCAATCACACCAGCTTCATTAGGTGATAGCAGATACATTATCACATTCATAGATGATCATTCAAGATATTGTGAGATTGGTTCAATGAAGAGCAAAGATGAAGTTTTCATTAAATTCAAAGAATATAAAGAGAGAGCGGAAAATTTACACGGGAAAAATATTTGCTGTTTACGAAGTGACAATGGTGGCGAATATTTGTCAAATGTATTTAAAGAATATTTGCAAAAACATGGTATTCAACATCAGTTAACCATTCCAGGGACTCCGCAACAAAATGGAGTGGCAGAGAGGACCAATCAAACATTGTTCGACGCAACAAGATGTATGATGATCGAATCAGGTTTACCTGAAAAATTTTGGGCAGAAGCACTTGCAACAGCATGCTAACTTAGAAATCGCTGTGCAACAAATGCTATCGAGGGAGAAAGCCGAATACAAAAATGGAAACCGATGATATCCATTGATAAATCTCATTTAAGGGTGTTTGGATGCAGAGCTTGGGCAGTGAACAAAACAAGAACAAGTAAATTCACTCCTAAAGGTATAAACTGCATATTTTTGGGCTACGATAGCAATTCCAAGGCATACAGACTGTGGAATACAAAGAAAGAAAAAAATCTTCATTAGCAGAGATGTTAAATTTGAAGAAGACGTTTTTCCAACGTTGCAAAGGAAACCAGATATGCCGAAAACCAAAACAATAGGAGGAGATGAGGTATTATTAATATGAAGACGAATATTTTTAATTTTGAAACAAAACTATAAACAAGGACAACAAAAATGAGAGAAAATGCAGAAAAAACTACCAAATCGGGCAGAATATCGAAGAAACCTAATTGGATGTCAGATTACATAGTCGACGAAGAAGCATGTACCTGCATCAAAATTTTGTAATGAAGCTAAACATTCTAGACCGATGGAAGAAAGACACCATGATCCAGTACATCTAATAGAGGCATTAACTGGAAATAACCGATTAAATTGGAAAGATGCTATTGTTCAAGAATTTGATAATCTCATTAGAAATAATATTTTATCAATCAGAGTTATGAGAGATCAGGATAAAATAAGATTAGACCAGTCATGATATGCCTTCGAACTTTTGAGAGAAATGAGCATGTTGGAAGCAAAGAAGGTATCTACTACTCTACCCGTAGGAGAAAAATTTAAAATTGATGACGATGAACCCTTAAATGAGGAAGATACAAAATCATATCAGAGAGTTATTGGAAGTCTTTTATATTTGGCAGTTTCGACAAGACTGGATTTAGCATTTCCCGCTACATTTATGAGTCAGTTCAATCATAGACCTTCAAAGCACCATTGGAAAGGTATGATACATATTCTCCGATATCTAAATGGGACAAGAAACTATGGATTAGAATATTCAAAAAAAAAATTATTATGGAAGCCTACAGTGACGCAGATTGGGGATCAAATGAAACAAACAGAAAGTCCTACAGTGGCTATGTTTTCAAAATTGGAGGAGGATCTGTGAGTTGGTTCTGCACTAAGTACTGTAGAATCAGAATTTATCGCCCTGAGCGTAACAGCCAAAGAACTGATTTTTTTGAATAAATTGGCTCATGAAATATCCAAGGAACAATTTTTTGGTGATTGTTTTCCTATTTTTATCGACAATCAAGGTGCGATTGAACTAGCCGAAAATAATATAATTTCCGAAAGATCAAAACACATTGATTTGCGTATGTTTCACATCAGATATTTGATAGAAGAAAAAACAATTGTTTTGAAATATGTTCCATCACGAGAAAATTTGGCTGATCAACTGACGAAATGTGTTGCTGCAGTCATTTTGGTGGAGCATTTGAAAGAATTGGGGATCAAAGATCCAGGGGGAGTGTTAGAAATGATTGATTTTTAGTCAGCTCTGTATTGAGCTGTTTCATTTAATTTTGAGTGTGCCCTGTAGACGTTGTTTTGAAATAGTTGTCAATTGCTAACTGCACGTCCAGATATTTGTTTTGCAGTAAATTATTTGAGTCGTTTTCAAGATTATGCAGGAGAGGAATGCTGGAAACACCTCAAGAGAGTTTTTAGATATCTACGCGGAACTTCTGAACTGAAACTTTGTTACAGGCGACGAGAAAAGGCTCCAGTAATTATTGGTGTTACTGATTCTGATTGGGCAAATGACATCGATAGGAAATCAACTTCTGGTTATTAATTTAAATCATTTGTAAATAAGGTTTCTTGGACAACAAAGAAACAACTGTGTGTTTCCCTTTCAACTACTGAAGCTGAGTACATTACTTCTTGCAATGCTGCTTGTGAAGGAATTTGGTTGAAAAATCTGATAACTGACATGAGAATAAACTTTTGTATTCCCATACAAATATTTGAGGACAATCAGGGATGTATTCAGCATTCCAAGAATCCCGATACAAAACGGTCCAAACATATTGATATCAAATATCATTTCATCAGAGAAAAAGTAATAACCAAAGAAATAGAGCTGAGATATGTGGAATCGAACAGGCAAGAAGCAGATATACTGATGAAAGGACTGACAAGAGATATGTTTTTAGAGCTCCGAAGTCTATTAGGATTGAATGATGGACTTCTTATTCAGGCGGGGTGTTGAGTTATGAATATGAGAACATCATTCAGTTTAGTTGATTTATAATTTTATTTTATCTAGTTGTATATAGTTGCTATTGTATCAAAAAAAAAAGAAAAACAGTTTTTGTCAATAAAAGTCAAATGAAACATTTCATTTTTCTTCAACTGAGGAAAGTTATTATTTCCAAAAAATACTCATCTGGACCCGCGTTTCACCAACTAAGTTGGTGTCTTCATCTCCTGAAAATGCCAACTAAGCTCAAAAAGATATTATAATATTAAATATAATAATATCTTTAATAATATATTATAATATGTATATGACCTAGCCCAGTATCATTTGTATTGTTTTCAGTTTTAAGGACTGATTCAGACATTGTAGTCTCAAGTTATCTCGATTATGGTCTACGTCGCTGTCTTAAGAATTTTAAAGGTGATGAATGATAATTATAATTTTGAATATTACTGGAGTTTTTTCAGTCCTGAAAAATCCGAATTTATCTCACTTCTTATGGAAACACCCCCGTATCTTCCGTAATATTCGAGGTGGAACGATGAAACTCTCAGGACTGATGGAAATGCTCAAATTGCACATACCACCTGAATGAGGTTGGCCAAAGTGATATACACTGTCCGCCACTCGCGATGGAACGCCCCATTTTTAGGTAAAAAATATTACGGCGCAAAATAGTTCGCTTCCAATACCTGAACCCCTTCATTCTATCTGGAGAGAACTCTCAGGTATGAAAGATACAGATGCTGCGAGATGCTATCATCCATTTTGAGCCTATCTGAGGAAAATGTCACAGCACCACATTCTCAGATTATCGAGATAGTGTGAAGCAGTGTATGAAAAATTATCGAAGGCGGCATTTATTATAACTGAAGAAGATTATTCGTAAAACTAATTCTGGTTGCTGAACATCCAAATTCTATCCCAACCAGAAGTGAGAGCTCTCGATTGATGAGCAAAAAATGGAAAAAATCTATATTCAAAGGTTCACATCTCGAAAACTGTACAATTCTGAGCTTTAGCTGTGGACACTTTCAATCAGCACATCAAGAACTACAACATATCAAAATTTCGGCAAAATTCAAGGCAAGCCATTTCTCATAAGAAATGTGCGGGGTCCTTTATCAAAATATTGGGGAAACATTTTACCATCCGAAACAAAATTAATCTTCATACTCATTCCAACACCGAAACAACTGTTAATTTTTAAAGAAAAAATCGCACTTGTTGTACAGGTAGAATTTAGATTATTTTACCTACTTGCTGAATTGTTGTCTGAAATCATTTGAAGGGATTGAATTACATCAGTTTCATTGAATCATGCGGTGCCCTGAAATCACCATGGAAAACAGTTGCTCATTGATATTTACTGTCAACCTGACAATATTGTTGAAAGATCTTGTATTGATCCCCAGACCAGTTTTCATTGCATTTGTTGTTTCTAGTATTGTTGTTCTTTGAATCACCATTGTTCCTGTTGTTTCTGCCGTGTTTTTGTTCCCATTGTGTTTATTGTTCCTGTATTTGTGTTTGATTATGTTCCAGTTGTTTTCTGTTCGTGAGTTCCTGTTTATATTTTAATATTTCTGAAGTTCCCATTTCAACTGATATCAGCTCATTTTGATTGACAAAGTTCAACATGGCACGTCTGTCACTTCAAGCAAAAATTGAAATTGTTTGTGAAGGGGTGAGGTCTTATCGTGAAGTGGCCGCTGAATTTAATAGAAGACACCCGCTAGAGGTAGCTGTACACCCTGGAACTGTACATAAAATATATAATCTATTCGTGAGCACCGGCCAAGTAACAAAGGACAGAAAAATTGTAAAACATCATATTGATGATGATACGATATTGGCGGCTCATCAAGCTGATCCTAGAATTAGTTTCAGAAACTTATCGCTTCAACTCAATATGAGCCGCAGTAAAATATGGAGGTGTTTAAAGAGGCATAAAATGCATGCTTTCAAACCCAAATTTTTACATACTTTGCACGAAGGAGATGAAATCCGCCGTATGGAGTATTGTTTATGGATACAGGGAAATTATCTCAATGACAGAAATTTTTCAAAGTATATCTTATACAGTGATGAGGCCCTTTACCACGAATGGTATTGTATCTTTCCAGAATATGAGGTTTTGGGCTGAACAAAATCCAAATTGGTTGGTGAATTGTAGAGACCAAATATCTCAGAAAGTTAATGTGTGGTGTGGCCATTTTTTTTCGGTCAAAATTTAAACGGACGACTATTCGTTGATTTTTTCGAAAATGCATTTTCCGATGTATTGGAAGAACTACCTTTGAATGTGAGACACAGCATGATTTTTCAGTTAGATGGTTCACCAGTTCACAATAGTGGCATAATAAGGATTTGGTTGAATAGGAATCTACCAATGAAATGGATGGGACCCAATAGCCTTCCCCAGATTTAACTCCACTGGATTTTTATTTATGGGGAAACTTGAAAAATAAAGTTTATAAGGATAGGCAAACAAATAAGGAAGATCTCCGTGCAAGAATTATACAAGCGTGTAGAGAAATCACACCTAGAGAACTGAGAAGAGTTAGAGAAAGTAATATAAGGCGCATAGAAAAATTTGTTCGGTTGGAGGGAAATTTCATAGAAGGCATGAAAATATAAAATTGTCAACAGTTAAATCATTTGAAATTGATTGTTTTGTTTTTTAATTGAAAATGTGATTTTGAAAGTAGTACTTCGAAAGAATTTTGAACTACATAACATTTTTTGCCACAAAATATCCTTGTTTTTTTTAATAATGGGAAAATGAGAATATGAACTAACATTAACCATCATAAAACCTCACTGATTACATGTTTCTGTTCCTCTTACAAAATTACCATTTTCTCACTTATTGAGAAGGAATAACTTTCCTGACAACAAAATAAAAAATAAATTATTTATGTGAAAACAAAAGTCGAGTTTCTCTTAAACAATTTCGTTCATGTTTTGATGTCAAAACAAAAAAAATCTACTTCAATTATTACGGAAGGTACGGGGGTATTTCCATGAGAAGTGAAACAAATTCGGATTTTTCAGGACTGAAATTTATTCAGGAAAAAAGTGTAATCGTAGTAAGTTGGTAGTCCTGATCACGAATCTGAAGGAATTTTGAGCCTATTTTGCCCCCTAATATGTTTTACCGGAAAAATGGGGTGTTCCATCGTGAGTGGCGGACAGTCTTTATCACTTTGGCCAACCCCATTCAGGTGGTAGGTGCATTTTGAACATTTCCATCAGTCCTGAGAATTTCATCGTTCCACCTCGAATATTACGGAAGATACGGGGGTGTTTCCGTAAGAAGTGAGACAAATTCGGATTTTTCAGGACTGAATTTTTTTCAGGAAAAAAGTGTAATCGTAGTAAGTTGGTAGTCCTGATCGCGTATCTGAAGGAAATTTGAGCCTATTTTGCCCCCTAATATGTTTTACCGTAAAAATAGGGTGTTCCATCGCGAGTGGCGGACAGTGTTTATCGCTTTGGCCAACCCCATTCAGGTGGTAGGTGCATTTTGAGCATTTCCATCATCAGAGAGTTTCATCATTTTACCTCGAATATTACGGAAGATACGGGTGTGTTTCCATGAGAAGTGAAACACACTGTATACAGTGTGTCCAAGATAAGGATCCTAAGCATGGGAATCTCAGTACCTATTGGAGATACAGCTTAGGTTAAATTAGGAAAAAGTTGTGTTCTTTAAAGCTTATTCACATGCCGTTTAGAAAC
The DNA here is from genome assembly GCF_025532065.1 of Leptinotarsa decemlineata. NCBI lineage: Eukaryota > Metazoa > Arthropoda > Insecta > Coleoptera > Chrysomelidae > Leptinotarsa > Leptinotarsa decemlineata. Next base: position 1,101,834 of record NW_027412686.1, read on the forward strand.
TTGAAAAATTTTCATGGCCTGCTGAGATATTTGGGAAAAACGAGAATTTGACAATATCAATTTTATTTTTTTCTGACTTTATTTGAAAAGATATCAAAAAACGAATAACACTTTTTCATTGGCACTTTCAAGGTACTACACGATGGTATTTTTAGTTTTTATATCCGACGTTTCGTTTTCAAAAAACCATCATCATTTTTTATTACGAATTCAACGATGTAACACATGCCATTGTTTTCTTTTTAGTTTAAGGGAAAATTACATTTTTTCTATTTTTAAAATGTATTTTTAAGTAGGTTAATAATGATTTTTTTTAAAGTAATGAAAACAACAAAGAAATTAACGCATTTTTTATTTAATTCAAAGGAATTGTTCAAACAGGTTTCCGTTATTTTCCAAACATAAGTATGATCTTCTAACTGTAGAACTTAAAACATCACGTAACATCTCTGGTGTAATACTGTTAAATGCGACAGTTACACATTCTCGTAACTGCTGTTCAGTTTCAAAAGAATGTTGGTAAACCCGGTTTTCAACAAAACCCCATATGAAGAAGTCCAGAGGAGTTAAGTCAGGGGATCGCGCTGGCCAAGACATTATTATCTATTCAACAATAAACAATAATAACGACAACAGTAACAATAACTCTAAAAACAACAACTCAACAAACAGGCTAACAACAACGACAATTACTATTTTATCGTGTAATTAAATAATATTTGACAGGCTCGGTGACAGGTATTTACGTCAAAGCATTTGTTTGCAACGCCTACTTAAAGATTTTTTTTAAAATAGAAAAAATGTAATTTTCCTTTAAACTAAAAAGAAAACAATGGCATGTGATACATCGTTGAATTCGTAATAAAAAATGGAATCAGATACAGGGTGTACTTTTGTTTCAGGTCATATAAAAAAATAAAGTTGATGATGGTTTCTTGAAAACGAAACGTCGGATATAAAATCTAAAAATACCATCGTGTAGTACCTTAAAAGTGCCAATGAAAAAGTGTTATTCGTTTTTTGATATCTTTTCAAATAAAGTCAGAAAAAAATAAAATTGATATTGTCAAATTCTCGTTTTTCCCAAATATCTCAGCAGGCCATGAAAATTCTTCAAGTTTCTAAACGGCATGTAAATAAGCTTTAAAGAACACAACTTTTTCCTAATTTAACCTAAGCTGTATCTCCAACAGGTACTGAGATTCCCATGCTTAGGATCCTTATCTTGGACACACTGTATATAATGGAGAAAGGTTAATGCAGTCAAGCTGCTTCAATCGAAGACTGCCTGCCCGGTACTGACGATGCCCGACAGACTGAAACAGCTGTCTACCGGTGGCTCTTAAATTGAAATCAATATGGGAATGATCAAAATAGTAGATTTTTTTAGATACCTATATATATATATATATATATATATATATATATATATATATATATATATATATTTTTTTTTTTTCTTTACTCACACACAAGGTTTTATCCTCAGTGGAAGTATCAGTTTATTCATGAAAGTAAAATATACCTCATATACTTCTTATTTATGTATTATTCTTTACTGAAGAATTAATTGTCATTATATTATTATTATACTGATTGAAAGTAGACCATTTGATGTAGCGACCTAGATGCAAGCGATTGTAGAATGAATAACAATAATGATAATGAATGATTTTATTGCAATGAAAAAACATAAACAATTGTCATAGTTTTAGACACAGCTATTGCAAAAAGCAAAAATGGTATATTTCTAATAACTATTTTCAAAATAAACTGAAATGAAATATAATATGTTAATTCACAGCAACTGTTTTATTATTATTTGATGAGTTCAATACATTATAACATCTATTACATAGTTCATTATCTTTCTCCGAATTTATTTTTCTGCATCTGGGGCAAGACACATTTTGACTTTTAGAGATTTCCAGCTCATAATCCATTTCCATATTGTCCTCAGTAATGCTCACATTTGATACTTGGAAGATATCAACCAGTTGCTGCTCTAGTTCACTGATTTCCATCAAGTTCTGAAATATGCACAAAATATAAGTGAACCGTAAAATATTTTTGAATGAACAAATAAAATATAAAAAGACGTTAATGAAGATACTGGAATGTCCATAGCACTGAAGCTAAAATTACGTATATAGTATTTGCTTAAACGCCCATATTTTTTGAAAAACTTTTAAAATAAATATTGTTATTTCCTCATACATCAGTTACTTTCTTCTGTATATGTAGAAAATAACTAATAAATAAAAAACTCCAACTAACAGGCACCCCTTTCAAGACATCAAGTATGCATACATTCTCAAGTACATATTACCCTATTCTTTAACAAAATCTCAACTTTGCTAAATTGATTTAGGTCTGGCGGATTTGGAATCATGGACTAATAGTTATACTAGTGTTCGGTGAGTGTATCCGGCATAATTTCAATGTTCTACAAATTGTACTGCTTCCTCTTACAATAGTTTTTTATGACCATGGTGAGAAAAAAAACTATAAACGGCTCATTACCCTCTAAGGAACTTTTTTTTGAGATGATGTATGAGGAGACATTGTTCTTGAACCCAATTTTTTTTAAAGCAAAAATATTAAAGAAAATCAATTAAAGAGGGACACCCCCTGTTTAGGCAAAAATGTAATGTAAAGAAATGAATGAATAGTTGAATGAATCATTTGAAACTCCTGATAACATTGAGTTATGCTAACAAAGATTACCACTTGCTTCACACACAAAATGCCTTGGAATTTTCATAGATGCCAACAAAGATTAACATTTGCTTCACATACTAAATGCCTTTAAATTTTCATAGATGAGACATTGATTTTCAAAAACCACATCGATTTTATCTCCAAGAAGCTGAATCAGACCTGTCATCGTTTGAGAATATTGATAAAAAAATTTCAATATAGCCAGAACCTTCTATTTTGTTAATCCTCATGCTCGGGGACCTTGCGGTATTATTATTTGGGGAAGTAGTAGTGAAGCTGTGAGAGATTTGAAGGCATAAAAGAAGCAATATGTATCAAGAATGAATTGAATTTTGATGATTCGTGCAGAGGATTAACAACAATGAAACTCATGGCGTACCAACACTCTCTATTCATGAAGGCATTAAATTTGTTTTTGAAAATTGGAGCTACTATGATCTTTTTGAGACACTTCACTCATTCCATACCACCATCTGTCCTGCACAGAAATACTCTGTTACTGTTTCGAATTTTATAATCACGCATCTATTGAAATAAAAAGAAATACTAGTCAAAATGCTCCCATTCATGAATTTTGTTTCATAACTGGTATTTAGGCATTCAATAATTTTACTGCAATGCCAATTTCATAGTTTGATGTTTGTTTTTATTTGCTGTACATTATCATATGTATTTTACTACATTCAATTATTATATTACATACCTTCATATCAGAAAACCTTTGCTTTGAAAATATTACAGTCACATTAACTGCCATCGTATTTGCTCCCAATTCCTTATTAATATCCTTCTTACAATTCAGTATAACTTCCATGGCCTTTGCAATACTCTCGTTTTCCCAATCTGACTCAGGTTGTGCATGGTGACTAGTAAAATATGTCTTACTATCTTTTTGAGGCATGTTCAAATGAATTTCTTCTGCCAAATGTGGAACCATTGGTGCAATTGACCTAGTAACAACTTCCAAAATTTGTAATAGCGTATGCTGAGCAGCTCGCCTTCGAGAATTATCCAAGTTGTCACAGTACAAACGGTCTTTTACGGAAGTGTAATACAAAGCTGAAACAGGGTTAGTCAGGAGGTGTAAAAGAGTAGCAGAAACTTTGTGGAATTGATAATTTTCAAGGAATTCCCCTACCTAGAAAAACAAATGATTATATGAAAGTAGGCATCATAAAAAATAAATAGGAAAAGTTACTTACTTGATTGTGAAAATGTAACAGGAGATGCAACATATACTTGTCAATTAACAACAAATTATTTTTGTATTCTTCTGAATTCTCATAGTCAGATAAGCTTCCCAGTGCAAATCTTAATATACTCCTGATTTTCTGCACTTCTTCAGCACTAGAATCCAACACATTTGTACTTACATGTGCTAAAGAAACTTGATTGGCATGGCAGGTCACCCACCACCTTCAAATGATAAAAACATGATATGGTGAGAAGTGAAAGATCATATGGCATATCTTTTAACATATAAAGAATATGAGAGACACATTGTGCGTCATTTAGAGCAGGGAAAAACTGCCTATCCATTGTTTTATTCTTCATTGGCTTCAATTAACTTTTTCTATCATAAATCGTTACTTTTCTTTTGAAAAGGAAATCATTTTTGATCTAAGGAGTAGGCAGATTGAGACCTTAAAGAGAACTCATGACGAGACCTGGGGAGTAGGCAGATTGAGGCCCCGGCGTCAAGTCACATCAAATTTTTGAAACGGACTCCTAAATGGGAGCTGAAACGTTGAATACAAAACTCTAGACAGTGATATATAAAGAAAATATTGAGTCTCTTGTTAATCCAATTACTCATATCATAAACACTATTCTGTGTGATAATATTTTACCAGAAAACCTAATAATGGCGAAAATAATTCCAATCTTTAAATCAGGGGACAGGTAGGATCTGAATAATTACCGTAGAATAGCTTCCATAGCTAAGGTAAATCAGCTTACCTAGCTGAGAAGCTGATTTACCTTAGAATAAGTGGTTATCTTGAGGAGAACCATTTTTTTCTCAGAACATCAGTATGGTTTCAGGGAAGAAAAATCTACAGCTGAAGCAGTGAGAAGATTTGTTCAGTTTGTAGCCAATGGGTTTGAAGCCGCAACTCCCTCTCTGGAAGTTTATGTTGACCTCCGTATAGCGTTTGACTGTGTCAATCACACTATACTAATGAATAAGTTAAAATTATACGGATTTTCTGACTACGCTATAAAACTGATGACCTATCTTCAAAATAGATCCCAAATAGTTCACTGCAATAATCAGAGCAGTTCAAGTCTAACAATACATAAAGGTGTCCCACAAGGTAGCGTTTTAGGACCGCTATTGTTTTTGACTTACAAACGCACATCTTGTTAGCTGATGATGCTACCTTCGCAACCAGAATAGAATAAAATAATTCTACAAGAATCGATAAAATGATAGGATTGATCATCAATCAAGCTACTGAGTGGTTCAAGGTAATAGAAGTAAGTTAAAACACACACAAAACTCAGACACTTGTCTTCATAATCAAGCATACTGCCACTAAAATTGTAAAATTTCATTGGAAATTTCATGTACATCAATTAACAAGCAAGTTATCAAAAGCAATATTTGCAATTAGACGGATGAAATCGCTAGTGATCTCGGAGGCAGCCATCTTCGCTAACCATGGAATGTTTCACTGTATTATGACTTACGGTCAAATTAACTGGGGCCATTCTTGCTATGATCAGTCTTCATGGTGAACAGACAAGTGACAAACTATGGACACTATAGTCCTCGATAAAGAATTCTGAGAGAGGCTAACGAGTCAGGTCTCAATTTTTTCCATAACTCTTTGGAAGTATTTAAACAGGAGGCCAAGGATTATGTGATTATATTTATTATCCAGACAAGAGCCATTAGAGCTCTGGCTGGTATAACCCAGACTGAAAGCTGTAAACTATGCTTCATTAAGTTTAAAATACCGACACTTCCATCAGCTATTGATTATAATGAATTAATCTATATAAAAACGAACGTGCATTTGTACATACTTAATGGAAATACACACAATTATCCGACTAGAATGAGATCCCATATCGCTATTCTCAATAATAGATTAAACCCTACTAATAAAAAACTTATTAGTATCAGATTATTCAACTCTCTACCAGACTTTATCAAAGAAGCTCCAATAGCCATGTTTAAAGCAAAACTAAAAACTCACTTACAATGCTCTGCCTATTATGACATCTGTGAATTTAGATTTCCTCAATGTTAGTTAATACTGAACCCTTTTTAACAAACACGGAAATACATTTTATAAACTTATTAATTTTGAAATTTGGAATTCAAATATCAGTGTCATGAAAATTTATATTAATTTCTGTGAAATCCAATATCTATATTTCAATCATAAACATTAAACAATATTTATTTACATTTAGGATTACTTGTAGTCAATGACTTCAGACAGACAGAGATTACAATGATATGATAAGAAGATTTATTCACCTTCAAAATTTTTCACAGAAAAACAGTATGTTACAGTAGACTATGAACAGTTTTAACTTTAGAGGCACACCGATGGAAAACACAAAAACATTAATCATAAAATATGTAGTCCACACTCTTGACAAGCAAAAATATAAGTATTTAGATCTATGAATGAAGAAAAATGTCATTTATATCATATAGTGGATTCAGCAACAATGATTGTTTTAGTTGGTATTTTAATGTAATTAAAATTATTTTAATGTAACTGTGTAAAACTATTTCAGATAGGTTACTTCATTATTCAATTTTGTTTAATTGAATTATCAAAAAAATTCTAATCTATACACAATTACAAACCTCAAAGTATCCACTCCATAAGGCTTTTGGCCTTTTTTGCCATCCTTAATGTGTACAGGGTTGACAACATTTCCTATTGATTTGGACATTTTAGTCCCATTTTGGTCTACTGCGAAACCATGAACGTAAAGGCTTCTGTAAGGGGCTTTATTTCTCAAGGCAACCGATGTCAACAAAGATGACTGGAACCAACCTGTTAGTTGATCTACACCTTCTAGATACATATCAGCCACTTTTTCTCCCTCTAATACCTTCGCCCAAGATAGACCACTGTCCAACCATATATCCATTATATCCTAAATAAAATCATTCATATCACATTTGGTTGTTTACAGTTTACTATAAGATTTTACCATCAAACATTACTTCAAATTACTTGTTTTACTTATGATTTCTATTAAATATTTTGTAATACTCAATATGAATCATGTTTTTATTTCATTATTGTGAAGGAAAAAAATACTCTACACAATTAGATTCACATTGATGACTTTTTTTTAATCAGTTGTCATCTCCATGTGAACAACAACCCTCAAAAGTCGAAACTTGGATGAGCTATGGATTAACGAAATATTACCTTTTGAAGTGCAATTTCGACAGTAGTGATGAATTATCCATTCATAATAACAGTTGATTCAATGAGTATGAATAACCACTCACATTAACCAACTGAAAACTAAATTCAAACGATTTTTCTCAAAACTAATAGTTAGCATTTTTGTTTGGTTCAAATACGATTTTCCGAATACAGATTTTGGCAAGAATACAGTATTCTACTCAAAATAAATAATACTCAGTTTCATATGTAAATATGTAAAAAAATGTTAAACTGATGTACACAATATAAAGGTTCAAGCTACTCCTGACACTTTTGATATATATTCATGAATTTTTCAAGAGATCATTAATATACTAGATAGGTAATATTTTTAGTTTACACTGAAAAACTACTAATATTCAAAAACATAACTGAAACAATGTTTTCTTCAGTTACCTAGATTATTTCAATTATAATATTAATGTTTCTTATTTTTGTGGTTGTGTTTTTTTTATATCTTTCTTTGAGTGCTATTTTAATTTTCTTTGCCAGTTTCAAAACTGACCTTGAAGATTGAGTGGCAGAATAAACCTGTAGTACTGATTCGACCTTCGCGTTTTGGTTGTACTATTTCACTCAATAAAGACCCATAATATTAATTTCTTTCTTTCAATTTTATAAATTGAAGGTCATCAGTTAAAAAATGTGTTATGTTTTTGTCAAATTATATGGCAATATTAAATGAAAAACGGATAATACTTTCACTGTGAACTTATTGAAAACATCTGGTGTTATTTGACAAGTTATGTACTCACCTCACCTTTTTCAAGTATTTCTGGAGAGGTGCATGAACTCTCAGGTAAAAGTTCTGATGTTGAAAACTGCCACCAGAAATCTGTTCCATATTTTTCCAACAAATTCAACTGATGTGCCATGGTGTTCCTTTCAAGAATATAGATTTCTAATTATTATCAGATCAATGAAACATCAAAACTTTCTTACTCATCAATTATGGTTTCAGAAGTGTTCTTATTGTAAAAAACTGGTATGGGAACTCCCCATTTCCTTTGACGGGATATGCACCAGTATGGTCTCTTCAGGATTTGATTCGTTAAATTTTTTTTGTATGTTTCAGCTCTTTCACTTGGAATGAATTTAACGCTATCTAAAAGCTCCTGAATAAAAAGTAAGGATGAAAATAATTCCATGAAAATAAAAAAATTAATAGATAAGTACTTTTTGATCATTCCCATATTGATTTCAATTTAAGAGCCACCGGTAGACAGCTGTTTCAGCCTATTGGGCATCGTCAGTACCGGGCAGGCGGTCCTCGATTGAAGACAAAATGAGAAAAACCAAGAAAGTACTTGTCTACCGGTGGCGGTATATATATATATATATATATATATATATATATATATATATATATATATATATATATATATATATAAATCGATTTAATTCGTGAGGTTGCAGTCAATAGCTGGGCTGTTACAAAGAAAACTCTTTGTTATATGTCAAGCTTTCGGTATATTTCACACCTTCGTCAGGACAACTACAATAATAAGATTATATATCTTGTAAAAAATATATAAATATGGAGAACTTACTAACGTGAGAATAAAATATAAAATGGTTCAAAAACAGATAGAAAAACATTAATAAATGACAGTTAATAAAAATTTTGGCTGACAATGTCAAGTGGGAAAATTCTGAATGATACTCGAATTACTAGATTTTTTATTTTCTTTATCATATTTCAGTAGGTACGTGTAAATTTTGCTGAGACTATCAATATCAGTTCGTTTATTCATTGAATGTTCTTCGTTATTAATATGTATCATTTCCAAAAATATTCTTTTCGTTGTATTGGTTTCTCTATCTAAAATATTTGGATTTTCAAAATTCATTTTATGATCCTCCGAATTAACATGTTCTGTTAATGCACAAGAATTAACATTTCGTCTACAGTCGCTCTTATGGGAAGTGATGCGACTACTTAGAGGTCTAGATGTTTGTCCTATATATGTTTTAGAACAATCCATACAAGAAATTTTGTATACTAAATTGGATTTTTGTTTATTTGAAATTGGAGCTTTTACTTTACTGTATAATTTAGATATAGAAGTGATATTTGTTTTAGATATTTTGAGGTTATTATTTCGGAATACATTAATTAATTTTGGTGTCAATTCTTGAATATATGGGAGTGATTTATATATATATTCAAGAATTGACACCAAAATTAATTAATGTATTCCGAAATAATAACCTCAAAATATCTAAAACAAATATCACTTCTATATCTAAATTATACAGTAAAGTAAAAGCTCCAATTTCAAATAAACAAAAATCCAATTTAGTATACAAAATTTCTTGTATGGATTGTTCTAAAACATGTATAGGACAAACATCTAGACCTCTAAGTAGTCGCATCACTTCCCATAAGAGCGACTGTAGACGAAATGTTAATTCTTGTGCATTAACAGAACATGTTAATTCGGAGGATCATAAAATGAATTTTGAAAATCCAAATATTTTAGATAGAGAAACCAATACAACGAAAAGAATATTTTTGGAAATGATACATATTAATAACGAAGAACATTCAATGAATAAACGAACTGATATTGATAGTCTCAGCAAAATTTACACGTACCTACTGAAATATGATAAAGAAAATAAAAAATCTAGTAATTCGAGTATCATTCAGAATTTTCCCACTTGACATTGTCAGCCAAAATTTTTATTAACTGTCATTTATTAATGTTTTTCTATCTGTTTTTGAACCATTTTATATTTTATTCTCACGTTAGTAAGTTCTCCATATTTATATATTTTTTACAAGATATATAATCTTATTATTGTAGTTGTCCTGACGAAGGTGTGAAATATACCGAAAGCTTGACATATAACAAAGAGTTTTCTTTGTAACAGCCCAGCTATTGACTGCAACCTCACGAATTAAATCGATTTATAGTTAATCCGTTCACTAATTATTCTGTTATATATATATATATATATATATATATATATATATATATATATATATATATATATACAGTCTTTGCTGACTAGTTAAGAACAAAACCTGCAAAATATCTTTGGGTGATCAGCAGAACGGAAGTGTACTCTTATAACACAAGTTCTTCCAATATTTCGATAAAATTTATTATCATCTTCAGGGAAAAGCTACTAAATTTATATGAAGGTGATACACTGTACAAATTAATAATATAAAAGGTCACAACTTACTGTTAGTGAGGTTGGGAACAGAATGTTATATTTACACAATTTAAACATGTCAATACAATAATAATAATAATAATAAAAACATTTATTTGGTAAGTAGGATACATTCCTAATATACAACAACAAAATTATAACTAACAAATAATTGATTAATATTCCAAAACTCATGACTTATGATCTTATTAGTAATACCTTCAGTTACATTTGTTATAAATATGATGCAGCAGATCAGTTTTAAACCTTTTTAAAGTTGAAGCTGATTTAAAAGAATGAGGCAATTTGTTGTATGTATCAAAACCTTTGACATATATTGAGTTCATACTGATTTTGGTATTAGTTCTATGTATATGTATGTCAAGATTATGTCTAGTGTAATATTTGTGAATATCATAATTAAAACAAATAGATTTTTTAAGATATGTTCCAGTTAAATCATTAACAATTTCATGCACAAATATCATTGTCTGGTATGAAAGTCTCTGGGAAACCGAAAGCCAATTTAGGGTTGTTAACATTGTAATTATGGGAGTATATCGGTTTCCTCTCAATATAATTCTCATTCCTCTATTTTCCAATTTTTGTAGTTGTGCCTGTTTGTTCAAATTGAAAGAGTATAAAATCGAAGCACAATAATCAAAGTGTGGTTGTATAATTGTTTTATAGACTAATATCTTTGTGTTAAAAGACAGATGCTTTGAAATTATAGAGTAAAAATATAGTTTTTTCGAAATTTTCTTATGTATGTATTGAAAATGTTCTTCAAATGTGAGATTGCAGTCCAGTTGAAACCCTAAGTATTTTACAGTATTATTCACTTTTATATTTTCATCTGAAGGGAACTGTTGATAAGATTCAATATAGCATGTCCAGCAGTTTCAAAAATTTGTTTAACAATTTTGACATTTAGCATTTCATATGTGTAACATTTATTGTCTAATGAAGCAATAATATCACGTAATTCTCCTAATGAAATCATTTTGAATTTAGTTACAGGTAAGTAAAGGTTAGAATCGCAATAATACCACACTTTATCACTTTGAATGCTCTCGATTATCTGGTTAATACTGTAATGAATCTGAAGCCGGCCCTGACCGGTGTCCCTGTCAGCCAACGCATGACGCATACCGCGAAAACTCCGGATGGGTCCCGAAATCCGCAGAGGGATCCGGAACGTACGTTGACGATATAAAAACGTCGCTATTCGTCCCGAAGAGGAGTCTGTACCAAGAAAGCGATTTGAGCGGTTAACAAACGGTGAAGATAAATTAAGCGTTAGTTACTGAGTGGGGTAAATAAATTAGTTGTGATAGTGAAGTATTGTTAAAATAAATTTGTTTAAGACAGTTAATTCTTTAATTCGTTACAATACTATTAACATAATAATTGTTGAAATGTTCAACTAAGGATGTCTCTTCCTTGACAATGTACGAGTCTCCATTATAATCAAATTGTACCTGACTGAATGAGTTTTCATTACTACTTTTTACAAGGACTTTTAATGTTTTCCACATCATCTGAGAATTGTTTCTATATCTGTCAATTTTATTCCACATGTTCACAACTTCATTTCTGAGAATTTTAAAGCTATCCCATTTGAGTACTTTTTCAGTTGGTGAAGATTCAATATATGATATATAGGCTTTATCTCTTTCCTTGATTTTACTATTTACTTCATTATCAAACCATGTCACACTATTTTTAAATTGACATATTCTTACAGGTGCTGCACAAGTTGATAACTGCAGAACAATTATCAATGATTTCTTGATATATAAAATTTACATCTATTGAACTCAATGCCCATTCGCGAGAAATCAAATTAGTTTTTATTTTATCAAGATTACTCTCACAAAAATTTCTATATTTTTTTGTAATATTGTTTTGTTTCAATGGCTTTAATTGGAAGTTGACTGATATTATCATATGATCTGTGATATTGGAGGATAAGTGAACGTTGGTTATAATATCATTTTGATTTGATATAACATAATCAATTAATGTTTCAGATTCTAATGTGATACGTGTTGGTTCGGTTACAAATTGCTTCAATCCATGTGTTGAGAATAAAGTTTATTTACATAGAATGCATTTTATGAGAAATTCAAATTAAAATCTCCCGCTAGTAAAAAACAATTATTTGCTAACATAATGATCTCTTCAAGATGTTCCAAAAAATAGTATCGGAACTCGATGGGGAATGATATAAACAACCAATAAACCATTTTGAAGATTTGAAATCAATTTTTAGGATTGTACACCAAAAATTACCATCGAGCACAAACGATTTATAACTAGAAAAATTAATATTGAGTCACAACGCATACAATTATACTGATCCATTATTATTTCCGAATCTTCAATATCCAGTGTCGTCCTAGCTTCATTTAGCAGTAATATACAGTGCTAGTCAAAAGTCCCCTCCCCCCCTCGTATCTTTGGAACGGGTATACTTATAATAATGAAATTTGGAGGGTGGAAATAAACGGATGTAGGTTTCTTAACTGGTCATAACAGGTGACGCAATAGTCATAAATGACGTCACAAGGCCACTGTGACCAAAAATTTTAAACGGGACCCTATGGCAAGTGACAGCTCGTTTGAAAGGTATTGAAAATACCTATTCAGTCATACCAATTTTGTTTGGGTTTCAGCTGATTTTGATTGATAAATTGAAGAAATACGAAAATTATTGTTTCGCATTTAATTAATAAAGATTTTAAAGTACGCCTCTGGTTCATTGTCAAAAAGGTTGACGTGTTTGAATTATCTACTTGTCAAAAGTGTTTATACCTTGAAAATTTACCTAAGCTATTGTTTAACGAGACGTTTAAGTGTTTACATAGGCAAAATGGTACGTACTGTAGCCGACAAAGTAGCAGCTATCTTAATAATTGGTGAATGTAGAAACAATTTCCATGCAGCGGAACGACTGTTTAATGAGAGGTACCCCGATCGCCCTATATCGAGGGTTTATTTGAGGGAGCTTCTTGGGAAGTTTGAAGCATCAGGTAGTGTTCAAGATGCCAAACGATCTGGTCGACCAACAATTAGTGATGACAAAAAAATTGACATACTTGGAGAAATGGTAGTGAACCCTACTTCTTCCACAGCCCAAGTTGCTTCTATCTGTGAAGTCAGTCAAAGGACAGTACATAGGGTGTTGGCTAAAAACAAATTTCATCCATACAAATTAAAAATGGTGCACCAACTTTCAGATGATGACCCCGACCGAAGACTAGAATTCTGTGAAACTATGTCCGATAAAATGAACCAACAACCAGGCTACATACAGACAATTTGTTTTAGTGACGAAAGTACTTTCTTTCTCAATGGAAATGTTAACACTCAAAATGTGAGGTATTGGAGTGACACAAATCCTCACATCTTTCGTGAAAAACATACTCAATTTCCAGAAAAAGTAAATGTTTGGGCAGGTATTTTGGGAAACCACATAGTTGGGCCTCTTTTTCTCAATGCTAACTTAACCGGTGAATTGTATCTGGAGATGTTACAAACTGATGTTGAGGCGTTAATTCTTGAAATTCTAGAAGATAATCCAGATGAATTCGACAACTTGGAAATAACGTTTCAACAAGATGGTGCTCCTGCACACTATTACGGTGCAGTAAGACGTTACCTAGATGAAGAATATCGTGGTAGATGGATTGGACGACGAGGTTCGATCGAATGGCCAGCTCGGTCACCGGACCTTACACCATTAGATTTTTTTCTATGGGGGTACTTGAAATCTAAGGTTTACGCTACAGCACCTGACAGTATTGCCATTCTGAAACAACGATTTGTTGAAGAATGTAGGGCAATTTCCGCTGACACACTGGGACGAGTACGACAAGAGTTTAGCAATAGGATGCATTACTGCCAGGAAGTAGATGGAGCACATTTTGAACACTTATTATAAGAACTGGTTCTTAAATCTATATTAATTAAATGCGAAACTATAATTTTCGTATTTCTTCAATTTATCAATCAAAATCAGCCGAAACCCAAACAAAATTGGTATGACTGAATAGGTATTTTCAATACCTTTCAAACGAGCTGTCACTTGCCATAGGGTCCCATTTAAAATTTTTGGTCACAGTGGCCTTGTGACGTCATTTATGACTATTGCGTCACCTGTTATGACCAGTTAAGAAGCCTACATCCGTTTATTTCCACACTCCAAATTTCATTATTATAAGTATACCCGTTCAAAAGATACGAGGGGGGGAGGGGACTTTTGATTAGCACTGTATAATGTTGAACCTATACAAATACAGCTATCATATTGGTGAAGTTCATGTGGATATTTAAATGGTATATTAATGGTATTAAATAATAAAAGTCATATTGTTGTGTTGTGCAAAGTGTCCGCCATCATAAGGTGTGGTTTACATTAAGATATAAGCAAGCACAGTGACATAATAGCCAAGTAAGTAAGTGGAAATTCAGTGAAATCAGGAGTGGATCGACTTTTTACCCACGTAGCTTTTTTGCCTGTGTTCAAAAAGTGAACTGGATAAAGGCAAAACGTGAAGGAGTGAAGGATAAAAAGTACAGACGGTGTTCAATTGAAAGAGTTTACAAATCTAATATGTGTATTATGCTTGGACATTTTTCATCCTTCTTGTGTGGAAAGGAAAAAGTGCCATAAACTTCTAGAAGGTCATAAAATCTATTGTTCCGAAAATTGAAAACAAAAAAGACAAAGACGCTACAACTAGAACAAACTATTTTCATGAAGAAATTTCAAAATTAAAACTTGTGATTCACAATAAGGACATTGAATTAGAGAATCTAACTGTCGAGTATAATGAAAAAATTGATGAAATGCAACAAACTGTTGATAAAATGTATAAAGATATTGGGGAAAAAGACAAATATATTAAGCGGCTGAATGAAAGAACTCAAGACTTCGAAAATGATGTGTTTGAAATGGAGAATAAAGATGCTCAAAAACTGAAGGATCAACGTGAAATCATTTCTCAATTAAATAAAGAGGTTATTAAATTACGTGAAAACATTAGATTATATGAGGAAGAATTTGTTGACAAAAATCAAACAGTATTAGAGTTAGAAATTAGAATTAAGGAATCAGATCAAGTTAGTCGTAGTATGGTACAGTCTATAAAAATGTTAGAAGACGAAAACAATGACTATAGTAAGGAACTGAGAAAACTACAAAATGAATTGGGAGTTTTCCAATTGAATCAGGCCAATCATGGGCAAGAAGTAACAGAAAAAATTACACATAAAAATGAAGTTGAACAAACAAATAGAATGTGCAGAATTAATCAAAATGAAAATTCAGTCAAATATAGCAATTCTGTTAAATTATTGCTCTTATGTGATCAATGTAGTCATAAGTTAGGTGAAATGTTAAATTGCCAACTTGAAAATCATAATGTTTTGTCAATTATTAAACCTTTTGCTTGCCTGAACAGCATTATCGAAAACTTACCCCATTTAGCAAAAGATTTCACATTACATGATTCTATTATTATTTTAGGAGGATCAAATGATTTTAGAAATAAACAATATCCACTTTTCAGAAAATTAAATGATAAGCTCAAAAGCTGTCTACATACAAATTTGCATGTTATATCAGTTCCTTACTGTATGAGTAATGAGTATAACAAATTAATTTACAAATTAAATTACAAACTGAATGCATATCTATATAAGTTGAATAAGTGTACACAAAATTTCGTTAATTTTATAGATGTAAATAATGATAAGGGTAAATGTTTAACAAAAAATGAATTATCTATTAAGATAGTCGAAAATATTAATTATAATGGGGTTGCAAATGTGGATGTAAATGCTCAAATTGAGGATAAAAATAAAAATAAGCATAGTTGGCACATTTTCTATACTAATGTATAAAAAAATAATTATAAAAAACTTGGATAATTTGTTGCACTGTATCTCGTTGCATAAACCTTTGTTAGTATGTTTATCAGAAACTCATATTACGGATGATATTGCTCTTCATGAAATTAATATAAATGGATATGAGTTAGTACTTTGTAATTCATCCAGCAGACATACGGGAGGAGTTGCCATATATATCAAAAGTGAATTGAAATTTGAACTAATTTTGAAAGATATTATTTTTATGAATGTTTGGTTTGTGGCTATCAGGGTTGTTGTAAATAATACTGTATACATAATGTGTGTGGTGTACCATTCTCCCGAGCATCATATGCAGATTTTTTAGCATTCTTGGAAGAAAAACTAGAAGAGATAGTAAGTTGTAATTGTGATATTATTATAGTGGGCGATTTCAATCTAAATCTTAAGGGCACAGAGAACACTTACACCCGAAAAATCAAAGAACTGATTAAATTCATGAGACTGTACCAATTAGTTGACGATTATACCAGAATCACCAAAGATTCATCCACATTAATCGATTATTTCATAACAAATAACAAGTTGTTGAAATTTAAAGTATCTTATCTCCAAAGTGTTTCAGATAATTCTAATATCTTTAGGTAATGTCTTTCATACTAAATCAATTTCCATTATTATAAGTAGGAGAGATTATAAATACTTTGATGAAATTAAATTCCAATTGTCCCTAATGAATACGTTATGGAATAATGATATTACTGACATTAATGAAATATCAAATTCATTCATCAATAATATTATTAGATGCTTAGACATACATGCACCATTCAAAAGGAAGCATAATTTCAATAATTTCAAATTGAAAGTGTGGTTTACAGACGAAATCATGGCAGATTTAAAAAAACGCGATTTTCTTCATAAAAAAGTAAAGGAAACCAAACTACAATGTGATTGAGATAAATATAAAATAAGTCGTAATCTCATTACCAAAAAGATACGAATTGAAACTAAAAAGTATTATGAATCAAAGATTGACGAAAATAGAGGAAACAGTAGGACTGTGTGGAAAGCACTGAAAGGTTTAGTAAAGGGAAATAGAAAACAAGAGTTCAAAGGTATACAATTTGATAGTGTTCTTGTAACAAATGAAGCAAAAGTAGCAGGATATTTTAATTCATTTTTCGTTGACGGTTAGAAAAATCAAACCGAAAGTATAGTACCAATAAATGATTATAATCATGTTCTCAGTTATATTATACCAACAAATGAGATACTTGGGGAATTTGAAACATTGAATATGTGCGAGTTAAAAAAAATAATTTTTTCCCTCAAGAAAAATAATACAGATGACAATGGAATTAATCTGAATATAATCAAGTTGATATTTAAAATACTGGGAAATAGGTTTTTGGATTTGATAAATTTATCATTAACCACTGGAACATTTCTTGATGATTGGAAAATTGCCACCATTGTTCCTATTGATTTTAGACCCATAAATACCCTGCGAATTTATGAGAAAATATTAAAAATCACAGTGAAAGGCAATTGATGAAATTTATAGCGAAACATAATATTTTGATTAAAGAACAGTCTGCCTTTAGGGAATCCCATTCATGTGAAACTGCACTGCAATTTCTAATCTCTTTGTGGAAAGTTGAGCTATCTAAAAAACGTATTATAGGTGTTGTCTTTCTGGATTTCAAAAGAGCATTCGAGACGGTCAACATTGAGTTACTTTTAATGAAATTAAATAAGTATGGACTAGATTATAAAGTATTACAATGGTTCACAAATTACCTCACATATCGGAAGCAGCTAGTTAAATATAATCAAGTGACATCAAGTACTCTAAATGTAATTTCTGGAGTCCCTCAAGGGTCAGTATTGGGTCCACTGCTATTCTTGCTGTACATAAATTATATTGTGATACATGTTAAAAGGTGTAATATAAAACTGTTTGCCGACGACACTATGTTGTGCTGTTCTGGGACGACTAATGAAATCTCAAAATGTTTAAATGAGGAATTATTAAATATAAACGAGTGGTTATGTGACAACGGCCTCAAGTTAAATGTTAATAAAACAAAATGCATGTTATTAGGTAACAAATATCGTTCAAAACAACTGCAAGATGAACAGCTGTCATTGAATCTTTATATTGATAATGTCATCATTGAAAGGGTAACAACTTTTAAATATCTGGGAGTGGTATTAGATCAAGAATTGAACTTTAATGCACACTGTAGTTATATTCAGAAGAAAATAGCCACGAAAATTCATCTTTTATATAGATTGAAAAATAAAATAAGTGAATATGCAAAATTAACAATTTATAAATCAATAATAGCACCCCACTTTGACTATTGCAGTACATTACTCTATTTTGTGAGCAATGAAAATCTAAACAGATTACAGAAGCTTCAAAACAGATCCATGAGGGCAATATTAAGTTGTAATAAACGCACATCTGTGGAATGCATGTTGGAAATATTGTATATGTAAATTCTTGTTAAGAAATACGTAATACTTTATTACAAAAATGTATATGACAAAAGTGATAACAGAATGACAGACTTCACTGTCTACAAACATCGGTAAAATATGACCTATACAGTGTGAAATATAAATGAACATATACAACATATATCTTCCCCTTTATTTAGAGGTTTAATCTTTGCACAGGTTTTCTCACTCGCGTACCTCGCCTTACTGCTTGATTGCTCTTCTCAGTATTTGATGTGTTCGTTTGTTGATCTTTATTGCCATCCGAATTTTCTATAGATGAATAGTCAGAAATTGATGCTTCATTCTCCGGTAGTGAAATAGAAATCCCTTCCTGTTGTTCATTGTCCATTTCCATTGTTTCCTGATTGGAGCTTTGAGTGGTAGATATGTTAATGCCTTCATTGGGTGATATATTTCCGTAAGAGCAACATCGGATATTTCTGTAATTATCCGACCAATCTACCTCCGTTGGCGCTATTTGATCCAAATGTCGTCGCCACAATTTACCATCAACCTCGATGTAATAATGCAGTGAACCTTCTCTTTTAACAATTTTTCCGAATTTCCATTTCGAGCTTTTATCATAATTCAGAACTCGAACTCGTTGACCAGGGATGAAATACTTCATTTGAGGTCGAATTAAATTTTTGTTGTCTTCATTTTCAATGTATCTGAGTAAATCAATTTTTGTACGAATTTCTCTTTGTAAAAAAAGCATGGCAGGTGACATTCCCGTAGTTGAATTTGGTATTTTTCTATATTGCATTAGAAAGTTGGCCAATTTACAATCCAAATTGTCTCGGTTAGATGTCAATTTCCTCAGTGCATTTTTCATTGTTTGGACGTATCTTTCAACCTGGCCATTTGTTTCCGGATGATATGGTGCTGAGTACTTGTGCAAGATACCATTACTTTTCAAAAACAGTTCAAACTCTTGAGATCTGAATGTTGGACCATTGTCGCTAACTAAAGTGACTGGTAGACCATAACGGGCAAAAAGATTACGTAAAATGGAAATTGTTCTTGAAGCTACCATAGAAGTCATGGAAATGATCTCTGGCCATTTAGAAAATGCATCTATTACTAGTAGGAAATATTTACCCATGAAAGGACCAGCGAAGTCAATGTGTATTCGTTGCCAGGGAGAGCTTGGGTATTCCCAACAGTGAGGTGGTACCTTCATCGGTTTATTTTGAGCACTTTGACATGGTATGCAACTTTTGACTAATTGCTCAATATCGGAGTCAATTTTTGGCCACCAGACGTAAGATCTGGCTAGCGCTTTCATTTTCACTATACCTGTATGAGCTTCATGTAGTTCTTCCAGGATTTTTCTCCGTAGTGTGGTCGGAATAACCACCCTTGAACCTTTTAAAATAACTCCATGTGTAAGAGAAAATTCCAAATCATTACCAACGTATCCAATTTCTGTGATTCTCTTTCCTTCAAGTAAACTTTTGTAGACATTCATTAGAATAGAATCCGCTTGCGTTTCTTTGGCAATTTCAGTATGCGTTACTGGTAGAACTAACAACTGTTGTAATTGGTAATGTGCTACTGTATCAATGGAAGTATGTGTTGTGTTTGCGGTTTCTGGTAATCTAGATAAGGCGTCTGCATTCGCATGCTTTTCTGTTGATCTGTATGAAATTTCGTAATCAAAGCCTTGTAAGAATTGAGCATAATGAAGCATTCTAGTAGCCACCATACTAGGAAGATGCTTCTCTGGATGAAAAATGGACACTAATGGTTTGTGGTCTGTGATCAGTCGGAATTTTCTCCCATAACAGTAACGGAAAAATTTATTGCAAGCCCAAAATATCGAAGTAGCTTCCTTGTCTATTTGGCTATAGTTTTTCTCTGATTTACTGAGAGACCTGGAAGCGTAAGCAATCGGTCTTTCAGTGCCATCCGGCATTATATGGGAGAGGACTGCTCCAAGCGCATAGGGACTTGCATCTGTAGCCAGTACTAATGGTAACTTAGAATCATATGGACAGAGAATTTCACTTGATGTAATTTCCCGTTTCATAAGATCAAAAGCATTTTGACATTGTTCTGTCCATTGAAAAGTAACGTTTTTCTGGAGTAAATTATACAATGGAGATAGTTTCGTCGCTAGATTCTTGAGAAATCTACTATAGTAATTTACTAGTCCCAGCCAACTCTTCAGCTCAGATGTGTTTGTTGGAATTCTTGCATTGACTACTGCCTTGATCTTCTCTGGAGTCTTTTCTAGACCTTTGTCAGATACAGTATGTCCCAGATAAGTAATTTTGGACTCGAAAAATTTACATTTATCTTCTCTAACTCTTAGGCCAACATCTTGCAAACGTTTCAGAACTTTTTTTAATGTCTGAAGATGGTCATGGAAACTTGATCCTTGTATTTTGATATCATCCAGAAATACGCATACCCCCGGTATATCGGATAAGGTTCTTGTAATGTAACGTTGCCAAATTGCTGGTGCCACCTTGGTTCCAAACATAAGACGGTTAACAGTATAATCTCCTTTCATTGTGGTTATAGCTTGGATTTTGGCGCTATTATCATCCATAGGCATATGAAGGTAAGCTTCTCTGATATCGAGAGTTGTGAAAAGCTTACCACCAATCATACTTGTAGCAAATATATCTTCCACATTAGGCATTAAATATCGATCATCTTTGAGAATTTTATTAATTGTAACCTTATAATCGGCACACAATCGAATAGTACCATCTTTCTTAACAATTGGAACTATTGGCGTACCCCATTCGCTATATTCAATTTTTGTCAAAATTCCTATTTGTTCCAGGCGGTCTATTTCGTCTTCTACCTTCTTCTGCAATGCATATGGAACTTTTCTTGCAGAACAGTAAATTGGTACAGAGTTGTCCTGAAGAAATAATTTGGCTTCATAATTATTTATTTTACCAATTCCAGTTTCAAAAACTGCACTAAATTCTTTTCGTAATTCATTCAAAATTTGGGATTTCGAATTTTCTGACCAATATATATCGTCCTGTACCTGATGAATTTCAGGTGGAATAATTTTAATATCTTTAAGCCATTCACGACCAAAAATAGGTTCTACCTCACCAGGTAATATATATAGGTTAGCCAATACTTTTTGTCCGCAATAACTGACTTCAAAAGTTGAGTATCCAATTGGTTTTATTATTTCTCCTGTGTAAGTCTTCAAAGGAAGTTCACTTGTGTGAATCTGTTTATTGGGAAAAAGTTCCTTAAACATATCATAAGATATAGAAGAAACTGCTGCTCCGGTATCGTATTCCATTTCTACATGTTTATCATCTAATTGAACATCAAGAAGAAATTTATCCGGTTTTCGCTTAGATTCTGGTAACACACAGTCTATGATATTGTTGATGTAATAGAATTCATCATCAGAATCATTTTCCACAATAACCTCACTAGAACTTGGTTGAGTTACTGGATGTATCTGATTCTGATTATTGGATTTCACAAATTTCTTGGTAGGTTTGACACTTGGATGAATTGTCATTGGTTTTCCATTTCTACAAACTGCATCTAAATGTCCAACTCGACCACACCTTCCACAATGTGAACGAACGTGTTTACAGACATTTGCTAAATGCGATTCATCACCACATCGAAAACAAAAACGCTTGAACGGATTCGGAGATGACCTTGTAAAGTTTTGACTGAATTTCAGTTGATTTTGAGATATTGACATCGAAGATGATTGCAATGCTTGAATTTCTTTCGAATCTTTGTGAGCCGATTCCATTGCTAGTGCTGTTTGAACACAATCCGAAAAAGTATTGTTAGGTTCTTTCAGCTGAATTAGTTTTTCCAACCAACTGGAGTTTTTCATTCCACTAATAAATTGCTGCCGTAGATGTTTATCAGCGGTGGACGCATTACAAGAAAGACATCGAAAGTCACAATTTCTTGATAGTTTCTTCAGATCTGCTACAAAATCGGAAATGCTTTCACCTTCTTGTTGTATTCTTCTTGTGAAACGATTTTCTTCCGCGATTACGCTGGGTTTGGGATGGAGATGTTCTTTAATTAGAATTTGGAGAGAATCATATGATTTGGTTTTCGGATCGTCAGGACTTGTCAAATTGTATAGAAGTTGTAATGTTTTTGTACCCATGGAATGTATCAACCATTCTTTCTTCTTATTGTCAATCTCTGCCAAGGTACCCGTGAAATTTTTCATATTGAAAAAATTCTCTAGTCTCTTGATGAAAATGTCCCACGTTTCCGTTTCTTCGCAAAAAGGTTCTAAAAGAATAACTTCTGGGGAACTGGATTTTTGTGAACATTGTAATGATTCCGTAAGAGTCTTAATCAGGATACTGAATTGTTCGGAATCCATTTTATTCTATCCCGTCCTCGTCGCCACTATTGTATATGTAAATTCTTGTTAAGAAATACGTAATACTTTATTACAAAAATGTATATGACAAAAGTGATAACAGAATGACAGACTTCACTGTCTACAAACATCGGTAAAATATGACCTATACAGTGTGAAATATAAATGAACATATACAACAGGAAACACTGTCTCTTATGTCTGCTAAACAAAGGATAACACTAAATGTGCTAATATTTATATTTAAAATTAAACACAATATGTTGCCAAATTATCTGAGTGATCAGTTGACCTACACGAGTAGTATTCATACACACTCCACTAGAAATAGAATAGGAAATTTTTATCTGTTTAAAATCTGTTTAAAATCTGTTTTTCCGTTAACCAGCTGTCGCACCCCTACGAACGACAACCCTCAGAAGTCGAAACTTGTGCGAGCTAAGGATTAAAGAGGTCTTACCTTTTAACGTGTGATTCCTAACACGGGTTGGACGGTAGCAAGTGAAGATCGATCGTTCAGACTAGGGCTTGAACCACCGACCAACACGGCAGTCAATTCGAGTGAGTGAACAAAGCACCCACGCCGAACCGCTTGGCTACCGACTTGGCTATCAACAGAGAACATATAGTTTCGTGTTGCAGCTTAACTGCAAATCAGGATTTCTTTGGGAAATGGATTGGTCTCCAGAAATCTTGATGTTAGAATTGCTCATCAATTTTCTATTTTTGAGGACGTGTTTAGCGATATCTGGTGATTCCAGAATAACCTTTATGGGCCTGTTCTTGTTAGGCATGGATTTATCCAATCTGAAAAGTTTTATGTTATCCATGTTCAAGTTGAAGCACATTAGTGATTATTTTCTTCTCCTCGGCAACTCTTTCATCCTTATTTTGTAAGGCGCATTCTACAATGTTATATATTTTTGGCTCGGTTTTGTCTGTCTATCATTTCGCAAATTATATCTTCTTTTTCAATTCCTGTGGAATCTACCTCCTCAGATTAAAGTGTTTCGACTTCTTCTTTCAGTTTTGTTATTTCACCATGGAAATTATGGAAACCACATGCCTGTTACCGGTAATCCATAATTTTAAACAAATAACGATTTTTAGTAAACTCAATTTCTTCTTTGTATCTTGTGAGGAGTCAACCTCTTTTATTTTAATGACTTGTTTATTGTATTGACATGTTTCAATTGTATAAATATAACATTCTGTTCGACACGGCCAACCTCACTAACAGTAAGTTGTGACCTCGCAGATAATCAAATAAAAGTCACAGAGCTTCAAATCCTTTTTGTATATATATATATATATATATATATATATATATATATATGTGTATATATATATATATATATATATATATATATATATATATATATGTATATATATATATATATATATACATATATAGAGAGCTGTAAAAAACTTAGATCGAATAAATCAACACTTGTTTGTGACATTATTTCCCTGATATGATGCCAAGACAACCAGATAATACCACCTTGCACAAAATTTGGTTAGAATCTAAAAACAAAAAACTGCAGCGATATCCTGAAAAAAGCAAGTTTATCACTCATATAAAAACAAATATTAGCTGCTACAGCAAAAGAAGCATATAATATTCATCTCCAGTTGACCAAACCCTATACCAGTACATCTGAACAAAGTTACTGCTTGGAGAATAAAACAGATACAAAATGAAAAAGTAACAAACATAAGATAAAGTTTAAAGTCTCTCAAAATGGTTACAACGCCAATGGGACCTCTGAAACCAAAACTCGGGTGTATATCTTGAATCACACTCTCACCGACAACGAAAAACACATACTCAGAGGAGGTTTTTCAATTTCGCGATCATTTCATAAACAGTTCTGAATGAAAAAATAATCTCTAGCTTGAAAGCCATCTTACGAGACATACCTCAAGAGATCGCAGAGAACAAAAGACATGACATTGCACATACCTTAAAATATGCAAATCAACTTGGAGGAAAACGAGAACATATAAACGCGCAAAACAACAGAAGTCATGAACACCACCAATTATCAAAAAAGATGATGCGCATCTCTAAGATAATTCCTACAAATGGTCAGCCAGAGACTAAGCGACTTACTTAGAGAAAACGAGCATAGGTAAAATCCAGTCTGTCAAGTTGAGTTGAGAAACCAAGTAGACAAACATACTTTGAGAATAATCTAAAAACTTCCCTAAACTGTAGTTGATAGGTGTATCTTTTGTAACATACAGTGCATTTCTTTAATGCCCCCGCCCCTTTTATCTTTTGAACGGGTCAACTCAAAAAATTGAAATTTGGGATAATGAAATTAATGCATGAATACTTTATTTTGAAGTGAAATTGACAGATGAAACTTTCAAGATGGCGTCTGGGCGCCATCTGGGAAAAAATTAAATGGAAAGGGGAGTCTTGTGACACACCATTTTGAAGCTCCTGACAAATGCTCCACAACCCTAGAATATAATGTCAATATCTTCAACTACCACAAAATGGCGAAAAATTTAATAATTTCCTGAAGACAAACACATTAATGTTTGTTTGAAGGTGATTGACAATGTTTCATGATGAATTTCACTAGTTCGTACTTCCATTGTCTACTATATAAAATGATTTGAAATCCCTGAAACAACTAAAAAAGAAGAATTAAAAATGAATAGCTGAAAATAACAATTATATTAAGCAAAATAAACCTGAAATGAAATAATAGTGAAATAAAATACAAGTAAAATAGAACAATTGAACAAAAAAAAAAAAATGGGGTCATCCAGTCATCACCCGAAGACGATTGTACATACTAACAATCGAAACGTCGTGAACTAACGTGGCTTGGAATCTCTCAACTTTTTATTTTTATTTTCTTTTTTCATTTCTTTATTATTATTTATTTTTGTTCAATTGTTCTATTTTACTTGTGTTTTATTTCACTATTATTTCATTTCAGATTTATTTTGCTTAATATAATTGTTATTTTCAGCTATTCATTTTTAATTCTTCTTTTTTAGTTGTTTCAGGGATTTCAAATCATTTTATATAGTAGACAATGGAAGTGCGAACTAGTGAAATTTAAACACATTAATATCAATATTTCTATAAATATTCTTTTTTATCTGCCATATGGCAATTCCAACAACCCAATAAGATTTGTTAAGTTATTTTTTGTTTATAAAAACTACAAAAAATGTCAGTACGACAATGAACATTATTGTTCAGTTAGAATATTCTCATTTAGTTTTCGGTTTTACTAGTAGAAAGGTAACACGTTAACAATCTCTAAAATGGTCAATTCTCGTCCATTGGAAAAAAAAATTGAAGCAATTTTTATTTACGGTACCACGCGTAACTTTCATGAGACCGAAAGGATTTTCAATGAACATTTTCCGATTCCAATTAACTGAAAATGACCCTGGTCGAAGAACAGAATTCTGCGAAATCATCATGGAAACCATTACAAGGCATCCTACCTATCTCCACAATATTTGTTTTAGTGACGAATGTACATTTTTTTAAACGGCAATGTTCACAGAGAAAATTGCCGTTATTGGAGTGACACAACTCTCATGTTTTCCGGGAAACACATACCCAAAATCCAGAAAAAATTAACGTTTGGGCAGGAATATTGGGAGACCATATTGTAGGACCTTTATTTATTGATCAAAATTTAACAGGAGAACTGTATTTGAATATGATGGAAACTACTGTTGATCCTCTCATCACTGAAATCGCTGAAGTGAATCCTAATGAATTCGATATGGATATTGTATTCCAACAAGATGGAGCACCACCAAATTGCTCCAGACAAGTAAGAAACAATTTGGATACTATTTTTCCCTGTTGTTGGATTGGCCATCGAGGTCCTACAGAATGGCCAGCCCGCTCACCAGATTTGACACCTTTGTACTTTTTTTATGGGTGTACGAAACTGAACCTGTTTCAATATTGGATATACGACAGAGAATAATAAATATTTGTAGAGATATTGACGTTACTGTGTTCAAAAATGTTCGCCGTGAAATATCGGATAGGCTGTTCATATGTTAAGAAGTTCAAGGCAACCATTTCGAGCATCTTCTGAACTGACCTCAAGCTAATTACCTCATATTATGTAATTAAATGTCAATGTATTCAGGCAATTATTAAAAGTTCCGGCATTTTGTAGTAGTTGAAGATATTGACATTACATTCTAGGGTTGTTAAGCCTTTGTCAGGAGCTTCAAAAAGATATGTCACAAGACCCCCCCCCTATCTATTTCATTTTTTTCCCAGAAGGCGCCTAGACGCCATCTTGAAAGTTTCATCTGCCAATTTCACTTCAAAATAAAGTATTCATGCATTAATTTCATTATTTTGAGTTGACCCGTTCAAAAAATGAATGGGGGGGACATTAAAGAAATGCACTATATATCTATATTACATTTTACAGCATTATTATTTACAATGTAGCTACTTTAAAAATGTTGCATATGTGTGGTCGTTGGAAACTTCATTAACAATGAAATAACATAATATTTAAAGTGGAAACAACTTATTTAACTCACCACTGCTGCATTTTTAATAGATTCGGTATCAATAAACCATTGCTTACTAGCTCTAATTATCACAGGTTTCTTTGTTCTCCAGTCATATGGATAACTATGAGTAATTTCTCCTAGATACATCAAATCATTCTTCAACATGTCTAGGACAGTTTTATTACCCTCAGATAAAACTTCTTTCCCTGCCAATATTGGACCAGCGTCAGATTCATAGGTGCCAAACTCGTTCACCAAATCTACCTAAAAGTGTGAAAAACTGAATGTTATAAACAAATTCAAAGTCATCATTATATGTAGAACGTACTATGGGTATTTTGTTAGTCAAAGCGACAACAAAATCGTCCGGTCCATGTGCACCAGCATTGTGCACTAACCCTGTTCCTTTAGAAGTAGTAGCATGAGGTGAATGGAAAAGTTTATGAACTCGATCCTTATATATTGGATGTTCATACTCAGCACCTTCTAATTGATCTCCTTTGACCACCTTAACAATTTCAAAATTGGTATTCAGTATGCTTGAAACACTTTTCACCAAATCAGTAGCAACTATGTAAATGTTGGTATCTTGAGGATCACTTCGCTTGAGAATACTATATGACAATAGTTCATTGTAGCATACAGCATGATTAGATGGTAGAGTCCAAGGGGTGGTAGTCCAGATGATGGTATATACTCTGAAAAAAAGTTTTCGTTTCCAATGCTTTTGGCATTTTTCAAAATCAACAAAAACAGCATATATACAGGGCTATTCAAATTCGTTTCTGTACATGGAGATCTCGTAAACGATAAGAGATAGAGTGTCAGTTGAATTATGGCAAAGTTGCGTATTTCAAAGACCTATTCAATGATGTAAAGAAATCGAATATAGCTCTTTTTGTTCTGAAGATATACAGGAAAACCCAAAAAATCACAAATTATTTTTTTGCCTATATCTTCTTTATTTGCAGACATATTGAAAATCTGTCTACATTTTGCTATTGGCACTTGATGTGGGCTCTCAGAATATATCCATGAATTTTTTTATACAGGGTGTCATCTGACTTGGGCCACCCCCATTTTTGAATTTTTAAATACGGACCTGTATTTTTTGTTGTAGTTTTTGGATCGTAGACGTAGAGTTTTTCGAGAGTTTTTTTTTATTTTTATGTACCTATTCATATTTTTTCCATTGCTCTGAGCGTTTTCTACAATGAACTTTGAACAAGACAACCTTTTACCTACATCAAAAATATATAATATGTGTTTTGATGAGCAGGAAAAAAATGGTAGCAATAATAACATCCGAAACGAACACTATAATTATAATGAAAATTGAAATGAAGTAAGTAATTTATATACACAAAAAAATTAATTGTGCAATAAATGTTCAAATTGGAGTCCTTCCATTTCGAGACAAATAATAGGACAATAAGATGGTCTGCAAGATCACCAGATCTCACTATTTTGGACTATTTTTTTTGGGGGACATTGAAAAATAGGATTAACGCTGGCAGAGAGATAGAAAATGTGGAAAACTCGAGATTGAGGATTTTGAATGATTTCGCAACAATGCAGCAAATAAGAGTAATAAGGGCAATAAAAAATATGAAAAACCGAGTTTAAAAATGTCTTGAAATGGAAGGACTCCAATTGGAACATTTATTGCGCCAATAATTTTTTTAGGTACCTATATAAATTATTTCATTTCAATTTTTATTACAATTATATAGTGAGTTTCGGATGTTATTATTGCTATCATTTTTTTTTCTGCTTATTGAAACACATATAATATATTTTTGATGTAGATATGTTTCAAATAATCATAAAAGGTTGTCTTGTTCGAAGTTCATTGTAGGAAACGCTCAGAGCAATGGAAAAAATATGAATAGGTACTTAAAATTAAAAAAAAAACTCTCGAAAAACTCTAAATAAATAGGGAGACGTGAAAGTTGCTATTATGTTTTTATTCAACTCAGTCAACCAATTTCCAGGGCCGTAAATTAATAGGGAATAATTCACACAATTATAATCGAATATTACCGAAACATCCCGAAATATAAAATTTAATTTAATTTCTCAGTATGAAGTGAACGTCTACGATCCAAAATCTACAACAAAAAATACAGGTCCGTATTTAAAAATTCAAATATGGGGGTGGCCCAAGTCAGATGACACCCTGTATAAAAGATTCATAGATATATTCTGAGAGCCCACATCAAGTGCCAATAGCAAAATGTGGTCAGATTTTCAATATGTCTGCGAATAAAGAAGATATAGGCAAAAAAATAATTCGGGATTTTTTTGTTTTTCCTGTATATCTCCAGAACCAAAAGAGCTATATTCGATTTCTTCACATCATTGAATAGGTCTCTAAAATACACAACTTTGCCACAATTTAACCGACACTCTATCTCTTATCGTTTACGAGATCCCCATGTACAGAAACGAATTTGAATAGCCCTGTATGTATATATATATATATATATATATATATATATATATATATATATATATATATAGAGAGAGAGAGAGAGAGAGAGATTTCCACCTTTCCTGAGCCAGCTATAGTGAACTGTACGTGCAATTTTGAGCCAGATTTACAAAGCTGAGCCGTATATGTGCTCAGGTTTGTTTTTCCATATCAAAAGGTTCAGGTGGTTTGAAAATATGTGATTATTTTCTTATAAGCTCGGGCGATTCTTAGTGAATCCTGATTCCTCATTTTTTTCATGTGATTTATCGTTATATAGCATTTACGCGCCAATTTTTACCTCCAAAAAATGACTCAGTTTGATACGAAAGATATAATTTATAGTTCAGCAAATTGCCAAGCGCGGCACTGTCGGATAATTCGTATATAGAAATCGTATATGTCTAAAACTAACTCCGTACATTACAAGCCGAGGCATATAAATATGACAACATTGTGCTTCCATTAATTGGTGTACGAGCATAGTAGGATGTACGAGTATGTTTTGACTGATAAGAAACACTATGACGACATTCAACGAAAGTAATTTTTTTATCGATTTATTTTGGGAATTTTTATATTCCACAATCTGAAAAATATGAAAATTATAATGGATAAGTTTTTACAAGTGTAGAAAGGGCAAACATTTGAGTTTACCCCAATAAGTTACTGCGTAAAATCAAAGTATTTTTCACAAAGAAAAATGTTCTATTTATCAGTAACTTATCGTATTTAACAATTTTGCCAATCAAAAAAATTGTTAAGAAATAATACAATACTTAACGTTTCGGAGACTAACATCCGCCTCCGTCTTCAGAAATGGACAAAAAATTCAAACTTATTTGCAGTTATTCCTTTGCTGATCATTTATTTCTTAACTTCTTCGACAGATGTCAAAGGAGTTTTGAAGTGTGAAATTATGTCAATGTTGTTGATTGACAACTGAAACATATGATGTAATACGATATCAGTCTGTTGCCATTTCACCACTATCCAAATTTTCCTTCAAGATGGGTAACCAAGTACAATATATTTCTAAGGAGCTTTTCGGAATGCAATTCTCTACAGATATTAAAATATATGCTGATTCTTTTAGCTTACGTCTCTTAGAGTGAGGCTCATTGAATTTTGGCTTTCGAAAAGTCAAGATAAGTACCTATTTATTGTATTAGAAAATTTTTTGGTAGGCAAAATTTTTGAATACAAGTTACTGGTATATATAACATTTATCTCTGTGAAAAATACTTTGATTTTACGCAGTAACTCATCGGAGTAAACTAAAAAGTTTGCCCTTTCTACACTTGTAAAAAGTTCTCCATTATAATTTTCATATTTTTCAGATTGTGAAAGGTAAAAATTTCCCAAAAAAGTCGATAGAAAACTATAAAGACAAAATGACATTTTGTTTTTTTTGTGACAAAGATGTTTCACATTTCTCCAGACATCTGAGAACTTGGCACCCAAATTAAATATAAGTTCAACTCAAAAGAAAAGCGTCAGGCTTTGAGTGTTTTGGGATAAAGAGGAAGTTATGTGAAAAATCAATCTATTTTGCAACTAA
This sequence comes from Leptinotarsa decemlineata, assembly GCF_025532065.1. NCBI lineage: Eukaryota > Metazoa > Arthropoda > Insecta > Coleoptera > Chrysomelidae > Leptinotarsa > Leptinotarsa decemlineata. The sequence continues at coordinate 1,133,447 of NW_027412686.1, forward strand.
GGCCAGTGAGGCAGGTTAAATCAGGAATACTATTATGTAGCAGTGAGTTTCTTCCCTGTCCCCATTGTTTAGGGTTTTATAAAAAGAACAGTTTATATAGACACACAAAGAATTGTGATAGTAGGCCAATATCAACTCAAGGAAAAAGACAAAGTTCTCAACACGAGGGTCAAACAGATTGAATTTTTATAGGCTCTCTGGTAATACTTACAAGACAACAAAAATTTCAAAACTGTTGCTTCTGGCAAGAGAAGTAGGATTGGACTTGAATCATATACAGGGTGTTTCAAATTCACCATAAGGATCTCGGAAACTATGAGAGATACGAAGATGGTTGAATTAGTAAAAAGTTGCGCATTTACCTGACTAACAATATACCGTTGAGAAATTTCTGAAATTCCGAATATACATGGAGATATCCGGAAAAACCAAAAATTTCGGAAAATGGTTTTTACTTTTTTTCTGGTTTCATTTTTTGAAGGATTCGAAAATAAATTGCACTTCCACGTTGCCACTTTTTCACTGCTACATACTCTACATACTCACCAAACTCGGTGAGATTTTGATCCAATAACTTGAATATAGTTCGATGTGGTTATCGTCTTTCGGGATACAAGTTTTCAAATAATTTCCGATGTCCTAACACTGTTTCTATCGTATTTGTAATGAATTTGTATTATATCTCTTTTTTCTTCATTCGTGAAAGCCATTTTTCGACAAAAAATCAATGACTTGTACAATAACAAAATGTCATTGAGTGTAACAAATTGAAGGTCAAATTCAGAAATATCAAAGTCAAAGGCTATTATGATAAAAATTAATTATTTTCAATATCTCCAATTTTTCGAAAAAGAATGTTAACTTATGATACATAATTGAAAAGGTATTTCTGTATTGAGAGAGATTTCGAAATATGTGGAATAACGTGCTCTTTAGAGATAGGTCCAACAGTAATATTATGCTGTTATAGGTCAGGTCACCTTTGGGTAAGAGCTCGATATTGGTTGAAAATCTAATTGATGCTTTACACACCAAAGGTGAATATTATTATTCTTGGTGATTTTAATTTCGATTCACTGACCCCACGTAATGACTTTAAAAAACTATGTAGCAGTCTTTCAGCATATAATCTGTTTGACGTTGTCAAATGGCCAACTAGAGTGACACAATATACGGCGACAATCATTGATCACTTATTTGTCAACTTTTCTGACAATGGGACAACTTGTGTTATCGATATTATTTCTGACCACCGCACCATAATGTTTTACCCAGGTATTGATCACAAATCACAAACCCATACTGATGATTACAGGAGATTCTTCAAAAATAACGCAGTTGAAAACTTTATTACAGATATAAAACATGAAACATGGCTAGAACTTTATTGTATCTCCGATATGGCTCAGGCATATCAGTATTTTTATAATAATTTCATGCTTTACTTTGAGAAGCATTTACCAAAACGCAAAGTTCTCAATCAAGTCAAAGGGAAATGTTGGGTTACTAATGATGTGAAAAAATCTAGCATGAAGTTGAAAGACTCGTTCAAATTAAAAAAACAAATTCCTTCACTATCAGATTTGTATATTCAAGAAAAACGTAAATACAATAGTCTTATTGATTCAGCAAAGAAACAATATTTTCAACAGAAAATTGATAAATCGGATAATCCAGCAAAGACTGCATGGAAAATCGTATCCGAACTCTCAAATAAAACAAAGAATGTATGAAACATAAACCTCAAAATAGATAATGACTTGATCGAAGATGATGAATCTATTGCTGAAATATTCAGCGAATACTTTGAAAACGTCACTTCGGAAACCATATCAAAAATTGTTATGCCCCCACAAGTAAATTGTGAACATCTGATGAAGAAATTAGGTAATCATCATAATTCTATTGTAACGAATTAAAGCATTGACTGTCTTAAACAAATTTATTTTAACAATACTTCACTATCACAACTAATTTATTTACACCACTCAGTAACTAACGCTTAATTTATCTTCACCGTTTGTTAACCGCTCGATTCGCTTTCTTGGTACAGACTACTCTTCGGGACGATTAGCGACGTTTTAATATCGTCAACGAACGTTCCGGATCCCTCTGCGGATTTCGGGACCCATCCGGAATTTTCGCGGTATGCGTCATACTGGGAACCGGAACGAGTTCCGCAACTTCGGTGATAAACCATGGCGGCGCTTAGGATTGTACAGCCAAACTAGGTCGCCGATTTCGAATCCTCCAGCATTCGCCTCGATGTCATAGGCCTCCTTCATCCTATCGCTGGCATTCCGGATGTTCAGACGGACTCGTTCATGAATGTCGTCCATTCTCTGCCGAAGCTTGCTGACATAGTCTTCCCCCGCAGTGTCTTGTTCTGGAGGCATCCCAAATTTTAGGTCGCAAGGAAGCCGCAGCTCTCGTCCCATTATAATACTGGCAGGGGTTTGGCCGGTTGACTCGTGCACTGCCGAACGATAAGCCAGCAGGAACAGGTGGAGGTATTGGTCCCAGTCTCTTTGATGGTCAGAGACTACCTTGGACAAGTGGCGGTTTATAGTCCTATTCATTCGTTCCACCATTCCATCGGACTGTGGATGTAAGGCTGTGGTTCTGGTCTTTCGAATGTCCAACAGTTTACATATTTCTTGGAACAGGTTGGACTCAAAATTTCTGCCCTGGTCCGAATGCAGCTCCAATGGGACACCGAATCGACATATCCATTCCTTTACCAGGACGTCAGCGACGGTAAAGGCTTCCTGGTTGGGCAGGGCATAGGCTTCTGCCCACTTGCTGAAGTAGTCCATGGCTACCAGGATGTATTTGTTCCCATGGTGGGACTCTGGGAACGGGCCGGCGATATCGATGGCGATTCTCTCGAAAGGACTACCCACGTTATACTGGCGCATTGGAGCTTTCGGTCGTATCCTAGGTCCGTTACTGGCAGCGCATACAGCACACTTTCTGCACCAGTCCTTGACGTCGGCTTGACAATTAACCCAGTAAAACCGTTGTCTTACTTTCTGGAGGGTCTTCGTTACTCCCAGATGTCCTCCAGTGACTCCATCATGTATTTCTTTGAGCACCTCCCGTCGTCTGCTCCAGGGTACCACTGTCTGGTGCCTTTCTTCTGCACCGTCTTCAGACTCCAACGCCCGCTTCAGAACTCCGTTTTCCAAAGTAAGGGAGTTCCATTGTGCCCTGTAGGACTTAACCGCTGGCGAATAACCTGCTACCTCCTGCCACGTTGGTCTTTGATTGCTTTTCTTCCATCCGATGACTAAACCAAGATCTGGGTCTTTCTCTTGGTCTTCCTTGATCTTATCATCCTCCCAGTTGTCGTCTACAGCTGTAGTTCTACAAATAGCTGCTTCCTTCTCTTCTGCTCGTCGACAATGTGAGCAGTCATCGGGGCAAGGTCTCCGTGATAGGGCATCTGCGTTTTTATGGCTAGTCCCAGCTCGATGTTCTATTTCGAAGTCAAATTCTTGTAATCTCTCAATCCAGCGCGCTACTTGGCCCTCGGGATTTTTGAACTGCAGAAGCCATTTGAGAGCTGCATGGTCCGTTCTCAACAGAAATCGTCTTCCATACACGTATTTGTAGAAATGCTCTACTCCTTTGACTACGGCCAACAGCTCTCGCCTGGTGACACAGTAATTACGCTCTGGTTTACTGAGCGTTTTGCTGAAGTAGCCAATAACTTTCTCCTGTCCATCCTGGATTTGAGAAAGAACTGCTCCAAGTCCCACGTTGCTGGCGTCCGTATCCAAAATGAACTTTCCATCAGGTAAGGGATAGCTCAAAACGGGAGCGTTGATCAAAGCTCTTTTAAGCTTTTTGAATGAGTCTTGGCATTCCTCAGACCACTGGAACTGGATCTGCCCTTTTGTGAGGCGAGTCAATGGTTTGGCGATGTTGGCAAACCCCAGCACATATCGGCGGTAGTCTTTTGGAATGGGCCAGTCCTTAACTGCTTTGATCTTTTGTTCGTCTACCGCCACTCCTTCCCCAGAGACAACGTGGCCAAGATAACGGACTTCTTTCTGGAACAGATGGCATTTCTTGGGACTCAGTTTTAATCCAGAACTCCTCAGACGCATGAACACCTCCTCCAGATTTTTCAAATGATCGTCGAACGATTTTCCGACCACGATTATATCGTCGAGATACACTAGACACGTCTTCCATGAGAGACCTTTGAGAACCGTCTCCATCAATCTCTCGAAGGTCGCTGGAGCATTACAAAGCCCGAATGGCATAACCGTAAACTGCCACAATCCTGAGCCGATGGTGAAAGCTGTCTTTTCTCGATCTTCTGGGGCCAATTCAACTTGCCAATATCCACTCTTCAAATCCAAGGTCGAGAAAATTGTGGAGCCGGCTAGCGTGTCTAGGGTGTCGTCGATTCTTGGAAGAGGGTAGCTGTCTTTCTTTGTCACGTGATTTAGTTGGCGATAATCCACGCAGAACCTTGTCGAGCCGTCCTTCTTCTTCACTAAAACGACTGGGGAAGACCAGGGGCTGTCAGAAGGTTTGATGACTCCTTCTTTTCCCATATCGCTGACTATCTTGTCTGCCTCTTCTCTCTTGGCAAGAGGGAGTCTTCTAGCCGATTGCCGGATTGGTCGGGCATTCCCAGTGTCGATTTTATGCTGAACCACATTCGTTCTGCCGCCTTTTCCTTCTCCAATATCGAAGATTTCCTGGTACCTCTTGACTAACTCCCTCAATTTAGATCGGTGAGTTGATGGTATGTCTTTGGAGGAAATGTCAATTAACTTCTCCAACTCTTTAGGCAAGTTGTTGGCTTGGCTAACTGAACTGCGTACACTCCGTATGACAGAGGAAATGGACGAACAGTGCCCCAGCATGGTTCCTTTCTTCAAGGTCACGGGAAAGTAGTTGACATTCATGACCCTGACCGGCACAACTTTATCAACACGCAACAGGGTCTTCCCCAGTGCAATTCCTCGTCCAATTTTCTCGTCATGTATCTTGGGCTCGAACATTACCACATTCCCGCTGCTCGCACCACCGTCCAAGCGAGCTTCTAGTATGGTTTCAGCCCTCTCAGGTACGCACACGTCTTCGGCCAACAGGACTCTAATCATCTCTTCGCTTCTTCCATGAAGCACCAGCTCTTCTCCGCCGACACGTAAGACGCCGTCTTGATTCCTTTTCGATCAAGTACGATTTCAAGCGAGATTTGAACAAAGGTGCAGGTGACTTCGAACATATCATTGTTCTGCAATGGGGAACATCAAAATTATTTTTTTGTCTGGTATTAAGATGGTGAATATCAGATCTCAGTATAAATTAAACTTTTTTTGGGAAAGAAAGTTTTTGGCTTTCTACTACTCCATCTTGATACAAAAAACAAGGATGAGGGAATCTTCCAAGGAACGGAAGGAAGTAATCAATTTTAAAATGAGTAACTCTATACATGGATGTGTAGATCATGCAAAGAAGTAACTTTCAGACACAAACTGAAAGAAAGTCCTCCTGAAACAGCTACTTTCATATAAACATTGAATTACACGAAAGAAAAAATTCTTTCGAAACAAATACTTCTATATGAACACTGAATTATACAGAAGATACTTTTCTCTACTCAGTTTGTATTTCAAACATTCGTTGTGGAATAAAAATCAGATATCATTCACATGAGTTCTACTTTAAATGAACGGTAATAAATTGCACTTACATGGAACACTGTCACTCTCACTGGTATACACCGATGTTTCGCCTTTTAAGACACTTGCCACAAGGCTCTTCAGTACCAAATTGGATAACATTATAGAAAATACACACAGTTCATTCATGAATTACGATTTTTAATGTCACGGAATAAGCTTGATCTGCTTGTGTCATTGATGACATCGTAATGTCATTCATTCACCTATTTGATTTAATACCAGCCAAGAGGAATCTTATTTGAATTGAAGGGGTTATATTTTTAGGAGTGATCAATTTTTGGGAAAGAAAGTTTTTGGCTTTCTACGACTCCATCTTGATACAAAAAACAAGGATGAGGGAATCTTCCAAGGAAAGGAAGAAAGTAATCAATTTTAAAATAAATAACTCTATACATGGATGTGTAGATCATGCAAAGAAGTAACTTTCAGACACAAACTGAAAGAAAGTCCTCCTGAAACAGCTACTTTCATATAAATATTGAATTACACGAAAGATCTATATATATATATATATATATATATATATATATATATATATATATATATATATATATATATATAGTGCGTATGTAGAAAATTTTTTTTTTCGGAAAGGAGCCTTGTGATAGCTCATTTGTATGTATTTCAATTCTCCATTCGGCATTTATTACTTTTGGAAATAGGATCAGCCGTTGCTGAGTAATTAGCAGTTTTATATTTGTTTTGAGAATTATTGTTATTATTATTTATTTATTAAGTAGGCAAGCCTAATATACAAAAAAAGAGAAATTACAAATTCATAAATATCTCACGACATTAACTATGTAAATATAATAACATTTTATAGTACCTTTCAAAGAAAACCAAATATACATACATATCTGTAGATCGTTAGGTTAGTTCACATTAAAAAATAAAAAATTACAAATATCATGAGCTGTCACTAATATACTTCTTTAATGATGACTTAAATTGGTTTATTGAATTAGATTCTTTTACAAATTGTGGTAGTTTATTAAATTCGTTTAAGCCTTTATGAAATATACTATTCATTCCAAATTTAGTGTTAGTTTTATTAATGTAAAAATTGTTATTTCTTCTCCTATTGTAATCATGAACTTCATTATTTCTCAATAAGAATTTTTGAAAGTGATTGGGTAGCAATCCTTTATGCAGCTTAAATATAAAGATCATAGTTATATATAATATACGTTCTTCAACTGAAAACCAGGTTAGACACTGTAACATCGACTTAATTGCTGAGTAACGGCTACATCCCAATATTAATCGCATGCCCAGATTTTGAAGCTTTTGCAATTGCGCTATTTTATTTTCACCATGTAGAAAAAGTAATGTTGTACAATAATCAAAATGAGGTTGTATTAGGCTTTTAAAAAAAGTCAACCTAGCATACATAGACACTTTTTTACATATACGAGAGAGAAAAAAAAGTTTTTTAGATATTTTTTTACAAATAAAATCAGCATGACTATTTAGTTTAAAATTTTTATCAATTATAAAACCCAAATATTTTATTTCGGTCACAATTTCAATGCTAACATTATTAATTTTTATAACAGCATTTGCCCAAACAATTTGATCATACTTATGAGATGATGTCAAAATCATACTTTTTGTTTTACTGACATTTAGTTTCAGTTTATTAACAAATAAATATGTTTCAATGCTATTTAAAGACCTATTCATTTCAACAATTGATTGATCCAAATTTTCATGTATACAATAAACCAATTATCATCTGCAAAAAGATTTATACAGTGTGATCCAGATATGTGATTAATATCATTTAGGTAAATAATAAAAAGCAATGGACCTAACACACTACCCTGGGGTATGCCACTCTCAATTATAAGTTCATCTGACAATTCTTTTCCAAATTTAGTTTTTTGTCTTCTGTTGAATAAGTAACTTTGAACCCAATCAAAAACAATCCCTGATATCCCATAATATTTTAATTTTTCAAGTAGAATATTTCGATCAATTGTTTCAAATGCCCTTTTAAGGTCGAGAAATGTCGCAACAATGTACTGATTTCTATCAATTGTATTTTTCCATTCAGTTATTAAAAATTATAGAGACGTTTCACATGAGTGTCTAGCTCTAAAACCTGATTGGTTGCCTATAAACAATTTATTGGTATAAAAGTACTAAATTAATTGGTTATATACAGACATTTCTAACACTTTTTCAAGAGTTGGTAGTATATTTAATGGTCTAAAATGTTCAGCTTTAATTGAATTAATTTTCGGTACAGGAACAACAGTGGAAATTTTAAATTGATCTGGAAACACACCGGTTCTAAGTGACGTGTTAATTAAATTTAATATTGCGTACCCAGCTACATCAAAGCTTTTTTTAAGAAATTATCATTTAAAATTTCTGCTTTGTTGGTTTTGTCAAGCGAGAATATAATATTTCTTAGTTCATTAATTGTTAAAGGCGTGAATTTAGTGTAATTAGCTGATATAACAGGGTAGTCATGGGTCCATTGCTGTACAATTTGAAAAACTGAAGTTATTTCATTTACACTATATATGAAATATAAATTGAAATTATTAGCAATGTCTATTTCCTTATTTAAAATTACATTTTGATTATTGATCTCAAACTGAATACGGCTAACAACATCTTGTTTTGGTTTAACAAGTTTTTTAAGACACTTCCACATTTCCATACTATTATTTTTATTTTTGTCTAAGTTTGTTCAAAATATAATATCTCTTTTTCCTTTAGTAAAACAACATATTGATTTCTAATGATCTTATAGACATTCCAAAGTTCTTCTTTTAGACCACCCTCGCAATGCCTAAAATTGTAATATGCATTATTATGCTCACGTCTTTTTTCTTTAAGTTCATCATCAAAGTAGGGTAGGTACATAATTACTTTTGAGATATATTGTTTTCTCAGAGACAATTTCATTAACAATTGTTGACACATTATCAATTAATTCATGTAAAATATTATGGACATTAACTGAGTTATTGTTCCAGTTACAAGAGATTAATTGCATTTATATTATGATACTCTTGATCTGTAAATTTTCTAAAAGTAATTGATTTTTCATGCAATCGAAAGTGTTCAGTGGATAAATTAATGGATATAATGCTATGCTCGGAGATGTTAGGTTCATTCACAACTACTCCAACATTATCATAATTTGTAACAACATAAACAATTAAAGTTTTTGAATCACCACAACATCTCGTATAATCATGAACAACTTGATCTAACCCATACATATTAAATAGTGTTTTCATTTTTTGCTCATAATATTCAGTACTAAAAAAATTGAAATTGAAATCACCAATCACATCTTTTACCATCAGAAAAATGTTTTTCTATCACATCCTCCAGAGCATCAATAAAAACAGGCTTACTGGAACTTGAAGACCTATAAAGACCTCCAATGTTCCATATATTATTACCTATTTTGATTTTTATGAACAGACACCAATAAACCATGTCAGTTATATGAGTTTTACTTGACTTAACTTCAACATCTTCCCTTACAAAAATTAAAACTCCACCCGTATAACGATTTGTGCTATTACATCTAAACATCTGATACCTTTCAATATAAAGTTCAGCATCATCTATCTATTCAGTGATACATGTTTCACTAAGAACAATTACATAAGGCTTATAACAAATAATGTTCAAAAATATATCAGCCTTGTGAACTAAAAAACTACTAATATTTGAATATATAACATGTTGATCAAAACTAGGAGAACTGACATAACGATTCTGAATATTAGGCTCTACTTGTTTTTTAAATTAACAATTTTAGGGACAGAGTTCACATATTTTATAGTTTTAGAAGGGATTATTACATGCTTGTAATAATCCCTTTGAATCTTTTTTTGATCAAAAAACACCTTAACATTACCTGGCAATTTATTCTTATTGAAAAAAACTTGCTTTGCATCCTTTTCAGTATTAAATATCACTTTCACTTCAGATGATGTGGTGCTGCAGGTTTTTCCGGGTTTTCCTGCAGCTGAAAAAGCAAATGCGCCACTGGAATCAATGAAATCGCCCCGGAGCGCCAATTAATTTTTATTGTTGTATTTATTTTATTTTTAAAACTAAAACATATAACACTTTCACTAATCTTATTTTATTTGGATCAAATTTTTCTAGTCTAAATACCTTAACGTTACGATCAAGCAGTTGAATATCTGAAAGTAAACGTTGTACTTTATCGGTTTCATCTAAAATCCTCTGTCTTATCGGTTTTTGTAGACTCACTTACATTTGTTATTATAATATTTTTGCAACGCTCCTTACGTTCTTCCCATTCAGAAATGACTTCCTCAGTTTGGAATAATGATGTATTTGTAACTTCAGCATGGCTAGCGATATGTAAACGTTCAATTTCTGTAAATTGAGTCTCTAGGGCTGCTATTTTCACCTCAATTGCTTCAATCCTTTCATTTAATTGTCCATTTTCCACACGTAGTTGTTGTAGTTCACATACAGCTTTATCAAGACTACTTTCTGTTCATCAACCGAATTGGATATATGTTCTGTAGATTTCTTCAGTTTGGAAAACTCTTTCTCAATAGATTTCTTAAATGGGTTCAGGAACTCAGTAAGCAGCTCTTTAAAGATTGATTTGATTTTTCTCTCATCCATTTTCGGATCACTCTCAGATCTGGTATGGGTGGTAAGTTGGCTATCGGTGTGACCACAATTTACGTACTCTTTATTGTCTCGCTGACATACAACCTTAGCCTGCCGCGCACAGCTAGGATGAAAGTATGAGTGACAAAACTCACATTCAAAGGAGAGCTTCACCCTTATTCCGCAATGCTTACAAATTTTTATTTCATCTTGACTATTATCACACATAACATAACAATAATTCAAATGTTAATAATTACGCACTGAGAGTGCACACTAAGTTTATTAACCAATCTGCAATTCTGCCTAAATTCACTGGACTAAAGGAAATTTGCATATATCACTTTCTTTATCAGTTTACTCTTTTTTGGTACCATGTGGTTTCTTTGGTCAGAAGAAAAAATGAATGCTGAACGCTTCTGTTGGAAATTATGCATTTGTTGTTGAGTTTTCAACCAAATTATTTTGCTCAGTAGATTTCTTGCTCTCTGCCTGACACTTTGATACCAAACACAATATTTAAATAACTCTATTTCACAATTTATTTGATAAACTTTGAAGAGCACACCAAATCGAACTAACCTTGACAATATTCAGCTACAGATATCTGCAAACAAAAGATGAATATGATAATTTCAAGAAAAACTGTATTCAAAACTCATTCCAGTTCACTTCTTGACATCAATTAGGTTTATTTCCAAATTCATTTCTTACATTATGGAATGTTTCTAGGGAAAAAAATTAAAGGACGTCATACAGGTGATTTATACTTTCTATCTTTGCCTTTTCACCGGTTTGGATAATAGTCATCTAGCTATTTTCGAAAAACGTAACATAAAGTGAAAACTCATTTATGTCAGTCATTTTATGTCAAAGTAGTAGATAGGCAGACATGGTTTCTTATAATGGCCCAATATATTACCTGAGATAACACCTCTAGATATTTTTGAGAGGATATTGGTACATCTGAAGTGTATGATGTACAACTGCAGTTCATTTCAGAACTCGCGAATAGAGAAAGAAGTGCTTGCATTCAAATTACCACCATTTCATAATGTGAGAGATGAATTTGTGAATAGACTTCATTAATATCTTTTATTAGAATTAAGTGGAGCAAGTTTTGAATTTTAATTATTTTATTTATCATTTGTTTGCAGATTCGTGAAACGAATATAAAACTGCTAATTAATCAAAGTTAGAAGGGGGTGAACTTTAGACGTCTGCAATGTATATACAAAGAGGCTCATCGAAAACTTGACAAGGGAGTTTTGGGTAACAATATCATAGATATAGAAAAACACTTGAACACGTTGATTTAAGATTAGAGGAAGACCTTGAGCAGTGTCACCATAACCTTCGAGCAGCTGGGTCAACCACCCCTAGTTCTAAAGACAAAAGAAAAAATTTACTTACTTTTTATCTTTCAAAAAGTCCAACTTTGGCACTTGTTTCAGTTCAAATCGAATGTAGGCACTGGGACTTTTGTGGTTGTCATTGTATTCTAACTCTGCTTCTGCGAGAGCAGTTCTAAAAATATAAACCAAATTAAATAGTTTTTAATAAAGATGGAAGGATGAAACATATACCTTGAGGAAGGTGACCAATGGACAGGTTTAACATCCCTATAAACTAACTCTTTTTTATACAGTTTGTAAAACTGACGAAGCTGTGTTTTCACATAATCAACTGTATAGGTTTTGTATGAATTTTTCCAGTCTCCTAATACACCCCAGGATTGGAAAGTTTTCTTCTGAACTTCTATTGTTTTTTCAGCAAAAGTTTTAGCTGAAATATTAAAAATAAATATTCAAATTCATTACAGTAATTGAAAAAAATTAATGAAATCAACGAATCATTTACAATCTCATTGATATTCAAGTTGAAGTATTTGTCTCCCATATTTTCAGAATAATTTTTAAATACCGATACTTTTTCAACTTTCTAAAAAAGACTTCGTTCTCACAATTTGCTCTACAACTTGGAAACTAGTTAAAACTTACTTATTAATCGATAAGACTGCATTTGCAATATAAAAATGACAATTTACTCTGTGCAATTTTAATTTTTCTCAAAAAATACTAATTTACTCATCAATTTCTATTTTGTCCCCTTCAAAGTAGCCCTCCTCAGATATAATATACTTGTGCCAGAGTGGGTCAAAACAATGCTGTTTGGTATTAGATCACAAATGCTATGTTTTTGGGTTCTAGTTTCAAATAGTTGTCTCGTGAAAACTGAGGAGGAAGAAAATGAATCTCATTTAGAAGTTGACGTCATAGCTTAGCTTAGCTTTGCAAAGTACTGCCTTTACAAGCTTCGTTTATTATTGATATTGGTGATTTTAATCTTATGTTGATATCCTACATAACGTCTTTGAAAGAAAGATGTCCTTGCTTACTTATACACGACTATTAAATATTAATCAACTGAAAATCCTAATTTGCTTTGAAATTTCAAGTGTGAAGAAATGTACAAAACAGCCCCAAATGTAGTTCCATTATAAGTACCTTTCGATCGAACTTCAATGGGATTGCAGTTTATTGAGCTAGTAGTCGCTTTAAGTTCAATAGGTAGACCATGGCAATCCCAACCAGGTACATAATGCACCTTGTTTCCTTTGAGTATATGACATCTTAAAATGGCATCTTTCAGAATCTGTAACCATATTTCATGTCAATATTATATCACTTGTTAGTAGTGTAGGCTATTTGCCTTATTGATTGCGTGTCCCATATGTGGTTGGCCATTCGCATAAGGTGGACCATCGTGAAGAACAAATTCAGGTTCTGATAAATGACTTCGTTGCCAAGAATAGAGATTGTCAAATTCAGCTACCTGAAGGACATAAAGATTATCAATTATTCAGAATACGTTTACTGGAAGGAACACTTGCAGTATAAATATTTTCGTCTCTTTCCAGTAACTTTTTATTATCTAACCTCAATGGAAAATTTGATTTGGGTAAAAAAATTGTGTCACTATAAAACTTATTTTTTGATATAGCCTTAGTGCTAAAATAAATGTAGTTCGGTTTTTTAAACTGCCTAAAACTACTCAACATCTTTTCAAATGGAAAAAATTTTGAAAGCTTGAAAAGTAAGGTTATTAGTGATTTCCATTGGCAAAATCGGTACAAACATAATTCTTCGGTCCATAGTTTGATGGTAACACGATGTCATATTATTTGTAGTTACTATTGAACACTAGTGCAAAAATAACGAGCGGCACGCGGCAGTTGAAACTTGGCTTAGATAGTTTCTATATTGTAGTTGGGAAATTTCCAACTGTTGAGAGAATCTGCACTCAGTTCATCTGCAATTTCGATATTTGTTATTATAATTACATTCACAAAATGGCTTCTTCTTTAGGGAAACTGTTATAGAACATTTGTATGTAGACTATTATATAAAAAATAGAACTGATTCGCAACTGTACCGTTCAAATTCGTAACATCTCTAGCAACAATCCGATATCAGAACAAAACAAACCTACTGAAAGATTAAGATTCATTCGTTGATTGTAGATTGACTCGTAGATTGTAGATTGGTTCCCTGGCCCTTAATGTTATGAATATTACTGGAGTTTTTTCCAACACCAAATTGTTATTTTTAACACCTCGACACGTGTTTCGATCACCAAGTGATCATCTTCAAAGAGGAAGATTAAAACTCAATGTTATGTTATGTTAAAAAAAATGTTTAAAATTTGTTTTTCCGTTAACCAGCTGCCCTAGTTTTGAATACAAAAAAGTGTTCTGCCACGAACACAGGGATCTGATTCTTGCAGCAGTCAATTTCACACAGAGGAAAATATATTCAGAGAACACAAATATTGAAGAAAAAGAACGTGAGAAAATAGAAACATTCACTCACATACTTTTTAAATGTCCCATCAACGCTGTTCCGGATTCATGTTGAAAATAGAGCCCATGTCCCATCAACCATTTTAACCCTCTTAAGTAAACTTAACATGAAAATATTGCAACTAATCATCAAACATATTGATTATAACAATATTGAACTGTAAAATGCTTTCAACGAGAATTCCTGAAATAACTACTATTTCCAACTATACCACTGTCACACATAAAATCATATACAACCATACTCTTTGTTTGTACCATACGTCTACCCATTAAGAAATTTCAGCACAGAAAATATCTACAAGAAAAAGAAGATCAACCCAAATAACTAGCAAAACAAGAATGATTACAACGTGGTATATAACAAAGTCACGTTGTAACCCCATGATCGACTTGACTTAATACGCCTGAATCTCAGTGTAATTTGTTACTCTGAGGCCTACAGTTAGAAAAAGAGAGAGATATTGAAGGGAAGAAGAGCGGAATTTTGGTCTACTCCGCCGAAGGGAAGCAAAGACCATAAAAACCGAGAAGAAGAAGAGCGGAATTAACCTATTAACTTGTAAAGTTTTTTCACAATTTGAAATTTATTAATTTTTCAAATAGAAAAAAAACTGTTCTAGCTCCATAATGATTTTACGTAAATTTGGTGGCTTGATAGAGCCTCTTAAATCATGCAACTTCCAAGGGCTGCTTTTTTTTACTTCTCGTGAGGTAGATTTTCATTATAACTATATAAAGCTTATCTGTATGTATTGTATAGGTCTGATTTATCATTTCTTTTTCGCTTAAAAATATAATTTTTTTATCAGGTGTGTAAGTTCTCTACTGAACCAGTTAAGTCTGTGTCTGGCAGTGATAGTCTTGAAGATAAAACCAAAAAAATTAGTAAAGCGATGAGAGCATACCTACAAAGAGCTAACGAACATGATGAATTTATGAAGAAACAGAAAGAGGAATTTCAGATTGGAAAAAGGCATCTGGCTAATATGATGGGTGAAGATCCTGAGACTTTCACCCAAGAAGATATAGATGTGAGTGATGGCAATCAAGCAAATGAAAACAGAAAATGAATTGACTAGAGTACTTCCTCAGTTGGACCAGCCCGACTAAGGAAACTAATAAGCTCAAAATACAGTCAAACTCCCATTCTCTTAAAAAATGTTTGAATAATTATGATGTAAACTGTGGGCCTCCATCAGAAATGACAAATTTCAAAATAGCATGTCTGGCAAAATTACCTCAATTTCATCTATTAGTGGTGTCTTCATTGAGAGTTTCCATAGTTTAAAGATTATTGAACAAATCAGAATTTGCCAATCACAACTATTTAATTGGCAATCATTAAATATAAATAGTTGATAAAAAGCAAATTGTAATAATCAATAGTTGAAAAAAAAAATGTTTTGAATGAATCAAAGAGTAAATCCTTCTGAAGATTTGCTATGAATTTGGAAACATAAAACACATAGGTTTGCATCATCTTCAATTCTTCATTTTATTCACTAATAATTTTCTTAGTGAATTGTACTTAGGCATACACCTAGATCAACATCTTTGATTTAATATAGTTAATATTTATTGTTATGTATCGTTTTATCCTTTAGCAGTTAACTTTTATCAGTGCGTAATTCAATTGATAAAACTCCCCAGCAGAGCAATAATATATTTTTAGAATTTTTTTTTCTTTAAATTTTTATCATTTAAGAAATCACCAATACCAAAAAATTTGTAAAAACAAAAACTGACAACACATTTTTGATTAATAGGTGGTTCATAAAATAGACCACTGGCCACAAAATGATACATGAATTTGAAAGTATCCATTTATTCAAAAATAATATTTACAAATTTAGTGAAACTCAAAACTTAGGCATGGAAATTTTGTAAACAGTTTTTACACTTTTCCAATCATAAGGAGACTTTACAAATGGAACTGTGATACACTACAGTGTTTTTGAGCTTCTGAAAGTTTCAAGACACAGTAAAACTTACTGGAAATATTGAAGGGTTGTGACATCAATTTTTCATGAATCAGATATAATACCTAGACATAAATTTTATTCGAGAAGTTATTAGGACTGCAATAAAAAAACAATAATTTATCTGAGTATCAAGTTGAAAGTCTCAGGAGTAACAGGGTGAAAAACAGGTAATAAATGCTACAATGAACATAGGTCTGTATCCAAATTTCAAAAAAAGTTGAGGGCAGTCTAAGTTGAAAGACAACCTTTCTTCAACGAGTCAAACGTCCTACAAGGCTAAATGACAATGGATGCATATTTTCAAGAAACTTGGTACATCTACTCAATACATATTGGAAAACAATTTTGTGTGTGGAATGGTTGTACTACAGAAGGAGCAACTTGATAGGAATGATTTTTAGCCAATCATTTTTTGAAAAATATTAACAGATAATTTTCATTTACAGATATGAAGTGTTAATTTTTAAAAATAAAAAAATAGGTAATTCGGATGAAACTAATAGACTTTCAATTGGTGGGATTGTAATCTCTGGCATGAAATGAATCCACCAAAACAAGATACTGCTTTTTGACGTGGGTTTTGCTAACAGTATTTTATTCTGGTGTAAAAGTGTTAATGGATAACAGACTTTTGTTTGCTATAACTTCTGAAATATTTCAGAGTCACAGTCACCTGGTTTCGAAACAATGTGTTGATATTTATAGAGCAGACACCAATGATAGCTTAAATTATACAGGGTGCAACATAAGTGCATTAAAATATTCAAGTGACGTATTCCTGAGAAAATTTTAAGAAAAAAAGTCTATGAACTTGTGTCCGAAAATGCTTTGTTCCGGAAATACGGGGTGTTGAAATTGATTTTTTTGTTCCCTTTTTGAAAATAACTCTTGCAAAAAATAAGTTATTTGCACGAAATTCGGTACCCTGGGTTTTTTTGACGTGGAAATCATAATTTCGTATTAATTTTCATGTAACATCTAGAGGGCGCTGCGTACGCTGTCATTATTTATTTCAAATTGCTCTAACTTTTTTGACAGTAAACTTTTGGTACTTTTCTTGAAAAAACCTAATTCCCACACCTTTTCCAAGTAAAATAGATACACGTCCTCAACAACGCTGGTGATCGTTTTTGAGATATTTACAATTTTCTATATCGATGCATATTATTTTATAGCCAAATTTGATTTCAATAATTTTTGTCACATTTCACATTTATGCTGTAACTACTAAATTCTAATCTTTTCCTCAGAATGCTATTGAATATTTATTTCCATCTGGACTTTATGAGAAAAAGGCAAGACCTCATATGAAACCTCCAGAGGAAGTATTTCCTCAAAGAAAGGCTGCAGAATTTGATGAAACTGGAAGGCCACATCATTTCCTATTTTATACTGGAAAACCAAATTTTTATCAAATGTTATATGTAAGTATGATAGTATTGAGTTTATAACATATAAATAGTCTTAAAGCACCATTTAGTTGGAGTGGCCCACTATAAAACAAGACGGTCTCTAAATGAGAAAATTTACATATAGAATAGTGATATATGTATAGGATAGGTAATGCCTCTCTCCCTATTTACTTATATGAACCTAGACTTACTTCCCTCAAAGTCATTTGGAAATAATAAAAAAGTCTATTCAGATATTTATTCAACATACACAGTGTGTGTCACATCGAGCTTTGAGACGAAGAAGTGAAGTTATCAATAAATGTTTCATATGAAAGTTTTAGATGTCAATGCATTGGGGAATTTTTGAAATATTTTCCAATATACATATCCAAAAAAGCAAGCATAGAAAAGATAGGTTTATTTGAATAAAGTACCCTATATTTAGATTCCATCAGGAAAGTACTTTTGAAAAATAAGAGATTGTATGTGTATGTACGGAGCGGTTAGAAGTCACTCCAAAAATAACATAACAAAATGGATGTATTAACTGTCCCCATTTTCAATGAAAACTCTTTAGAAAAGTATGATTTTTATGAAGATATTTTTAAAATGTAGTGTTTTCAGTTTCTGATTCTGAATAAAACTAGTTGACTATGTGAACTCTTTCTTTGCTTCCTTTCTTTCTTGTACATAAAGGGCGTATTTGATAATATGCCCTTTATGTACTCCATGACACAAGCTGCAGGTTGATAGACCACAGGCTCAGAGCACGTGTAGCTAGAGGTTGTCCTCAGAGGGTTGTTATCCCCACTCTTATGGAAGTAATGGGCTGAACCTAAGCCCAATGAAATCAATCATAGTAGAATGATGACCAAAACAGGTTCCAGAACCTCTGAAACTTCGAGGTGAAGAGATGAATCTCTGGGGGGAGGTAAAATATCTGGGAGTGATACATAGGTGCAGGTCAGATGCACCTATGAAAAGATGTGGGGCTTAAACCAGACATGATGTATTGGCTTTACACCGTGGTGGTTAAAGCCATGATAACATAAGCATCTATGATGTGGTGACCAAAGATGAATCAAACGACCATTATTAACGAACTAAGCAGGTTGCAAAGACTTGCGTGTTTGGAAATAACAGGAGCAATGAAAACATCCCCTATAGCTGCATTGAAAACATTTCTAAATCTTCCTCCTTCACATCTAGTAATAATGGAAGAGGCAAAAGTGGGCCATTTCAGACTGGGAAACTCACTGAGTTATATGGGATCGGGTAAAACAGAATATGTGGAGGAACCAACTTTCAAGGTGTGGTGTGGAACACATGAATCGTAATAAAAAATTCTCTGAAATGAATGCAGTCAAGCTGCTAAAAATTAATTCCATGAAAATCAAAAGATAGATAGATAAGTAGATATTATTCTGATCATTTCTATATTAATTTCAATTTAAGAGCCACCACAGTTGTCAGTTGATTGGTCAAACCACCAACGCTGACAGGCTGAAACAGCTGTCTACTAGTAGACTATATATCTAAAACTTTTATACAAAAAGCTTCTAATAGAAGCTCGGTGTGACACCTAGTGTATAAAGAACAATTTGCATAACTCCCCATAAATTAGTGAAAAGTATGAAATGATTGATTGATTGATTGAAAATTTCAATTCAACAGTCAAAATTATGAAATATTATCAATAGACATGTCAATTTTTATTTGTTCTGAAATTGGTGTTTTTCAGAATGCAGTTCAATACATGAATGATATTGAAAAATTTGAGGATACCATGATTCGAAAAGGATTGACTCCAGACCCAAATCTCACCCTGTAAGTGATTTAGACTGCAGTAATAATGGTAGTATATAACTTCAATAAACGAGAAATATCAATACTTGTGAGAAGTAAGTTTGTCGACGGGAGTTGAAGGTTCGCATTTTAAATCATTCAAACGAGTGATGACCATGAGAATAAGTTATCAATGTAAACAAATTCAGTAGTTGATTTCAAATAAATCCAAGTCAGTATTGATGAAGTCATTTGTTGGGAGGGTTTTTATTTGTGATGATTTGAATGACATCAAATTCACTGAATAAGTGAATAAATAAGTAAATTTCCTAGGAGCTATTCAGGTGAAAATCTCACTAGTCACCTACAAAAAATGTACAGTAAACTTAATTCAAGCTATTATTCAATCAAATAGTTGAAACATAGTTTCAATAGGTTTGGTTTGCTGAATGTTCATTTTGTGAATGCATACTGTCATCAGTTTGAACATCATTGCTTGGTGATGTAAGAGGGAATTTTTTAGAAACGTTTTTCAGAAACGAGTGTTATCATTGACGTTAAATCTGGGGTTTCAAGACCAATTTTTAAAAGCAAATGCTTGTTGACTACACCTGCAGTATATGTAATGAAATGTGTCACTTTTGTGCAGAAGAACCTTGATTCGTACATAACAAACTTGAGCATTCACAGTCAGGATACTTGCCGTACCACTGTTCTAAGAGTCCCTTCGCATTAGAGTGACCATTTCAAAAAATATCCATCATACAATGATATCAATTTTTAATATAGTCTTCCACTTTTTATAAATTCTGAAACAGGAAAGAAAGTAAGAAATTTAAAACTTATTATTATACAAATGTTACTTACCCCTACAGGAATAGGGAATATTTAGAGGAAACTAACAGCTGAATACTTATATTTTCGTCTGCTGTCAAGTTTTACTTGTTGTTATTGCTTCCGTTTCAGTGTTCTGATGGTGATGTTATTTTATTTTATATGTTGATGAATATTCACACCAAGGACAATTACCATATTTTTATTTTATTTATTTACTATGTGTTTATATTCTCAACCTACTAGATGTACTAACTGTACCAAATTGATTAATAACATTATTATTATTATTATTATAGAGAACTGTCTGGTTATCAATGGCTAGACAAAGGTGTTTTGGAAAAAAAAACTGATGGAATCCTTAGGAGACAAAGACTACGAAAATTTTGTTAGTACCTTTGAACGATTGTGCCAGTTACCATATTCATACAAGGCCAAGGATTTTATTTTTGAATTCACGAAGCCACTCATGAATCAAATAAAGACTTATGACGCCCCAAAAGCACAATATGATTCAGATGGTCGAGCATATGTTACAACATATGGTAAGTGAACTTGTTTTAAAATAAAAAGCTGCGACAACTTGTGAGAATGATGAAATATTATTTTGTATGAAATCTACTCATTGCAGAGTGTTTGAGAAAAACTGCTAGAGGTGACGTTACTATTAGAATGCCAGGTACAGGTAAAATCACTATAAATGGACAGGATATGAGTTACTTCAGTGACGTGCAGTCAAGGGAACAGGTAAGTACTTTATTAAGTTTTTGAAACTCCAAAAAACGAATTTACATTTTCTGTAACTTCCTGATGTCGATTTATTGAGTTGTCAGGCAGAGATGAAGTTTTTCTGGCGATATTTCATATACTATGACCCAGGATTTATGTTACAAGAGATGCAATGGACAGAAGATGCTTGAATTCCATTTTCTGATTGTGACACTGAGTTCTGCTTGATAAGAAATGAATTATAATCAATTTCTGAAAAAAGTCGCTCTTGACGGTGAAGTGAAAACCGTTTCTTTTTCTGATAACTTACCCTTTTTGTTCATGTTATGTAAAAAATGTTAGTACGAAAAGTATTGCTGCATGAGGAATTGGATCCCATATAAAATTTCTGGAAGATTCTTTTACTTTGTTAACCTGTAATTTCTTTAAATTGAACAAAATGAATTGTATGCACTCACAAATTGAGTTTACAAATCATTGTTTTACATATCACAATAAAAATTTCCTTCTCAAAATATCTGCCACCAATTTGGGTGATGTCTGAATTTTCTGAAACTGTTATGAATTTCATAGATGTGTATTTCCTGAACCGTGTTCCTTATTCTGTCATTTAGTATTTCTCTACCGTTAACCATATTTTTATATGCCCAGTGTTATTTTTCAAAATATTGAAAAAAGCTACTAGAAATTTTTTCTAAATACAGTTTTTAACCCATGCGCATTCAATTGCACCAGATAATTTTGATTATTTACTCATTTTTAGAAAATGCGTTACTAGCAAAATACAGATACAAAATTCAAATAGAGCAATTAAAATTTGATGAGAAGTTTTATTTGTTTATGGCCTTATATAAGGTGAGTTCATGAAATGTTTATTTTTGAAAAGGAAGATCATTCCTAACAGCTTAACATAATTGAGATGAATACACAGTGTTAACATAAACAATTACTGGAGTTTTATCCCAACACCAAACTGTAATTTTGGTTAAAACTCCAGTAATATTCATTACTACCCAAAGGTTCCAAACAGTGCATCACAAGTATATAAACAATGTAGAAAATAAATTTAATCGTTAATTTATTCATATATTTTTTTGTTTTGAAATATATATGCAAAATTAATAAGAAGTGTAGCTGATAACTTTGATGAATGTCTATCTGAATGTTATCCAAATCCACTATCATTTCAGGTCAAATCTAATCATTTCCATATACTATTCAATTAATTTTTGAATATCTTCATGCCATGAAGAATCAAGAGTTCCCCATATCGTAATACATTAGAAACATTTCCTTTTCAAATTGCACTTTATCTTAAATTGTATGATTCTGAAAAATACATGAGATATGCGTTTTGAATATTCATGCTGAATACGAGTAGTATCATGACAATAAATAATCCAACAAGTAGGATGGAAATCGGCAGCTGTGGCGACAGGTTACGTGGATGAAAGTATTAGCAATGAGAATAATATTTTATACATTATTGTAAATGCTATTGATGAATGTGTAACCTCATTGACTTCCGAAAATGTTAGCAGTATTAATTTTAATGGCATTATCTCCGATTTAAAAAACAAAGGTTTCATACATAATAATACAATTTCGAGCAGCCCAACTGTTCTTTTTACATTCATTAAAAAAGTTTAATATTTGAATAAAGTTTTTGAAACATTTGTTAGTAGTGGAGTTGTTAGTCAGTTGTGCATATTGTTGTGCTCCTGAAATCAATCAATTTTAAGTGGTTTCAAGTGACTCCAAATAAACTAGCTCTATATCAGTGTGTGTAAAAAAGAAAGGAGTATAAAATCCTGGCAAAAGCAATTATGTAAAACTATTGATGAATCTAGAAACAAATAAAATATAAAATTGCAAATAAGCACTGTAAAAATAGTTCAATCTCATTCATTTATTCGTACCAAAGTAAGAGAGAAAAGAAATGAGTACAGTCACACTGAAGAATATTGTCAAATTATTGAATGAAATAAAACAAGAAATATCGGACCTGAAGAAATACTTCAAAAGTGAGATCAAAATACTAAAACAAGAAAATAAACAACTGGAGGAAAAGGTTCTTTCACTGGAAAACCAACTGCAATATACAGAAAGAAAACTCGAGAAATACAACCTCGTTATATACGGAGTAGAAGAAGACAATGATGATTTGAGAGGAAAATTGAAGATAGTGAACCAGACCCTGCGGATAGTTTGTAATGAAACTAGTTTTAGGGACATTCAAAGAATTGGGAGAAAAAGTGACGGAAAAAAACACCGATATTAATTGAAGTTGTCAACTATCAACTGAAATTGTGTATATTACAGAATATCAAACATCATGTAAAGGAACTGAAAGAATTAGGAATTTCAATTTATCAAGACTATACCCAAAGTGATTACAAAAGAAGAAGGGTATTGATTGAATACCTGAAAATTGCTAGAGAAAGTAACTTGAAAGCTAAAATTGTTTATAAATGAGGAGGAATTCAGTTATGAAATATTAGTGCAACTTTCATTCTTTTCTTTATATTCCTTTCCCCTTTTTTCTCTTTTCTCTCAACCACTATACAAAGCAATGCTTTATGAGGCTAACTCTTTATTTATTTGTAATATTGACATTGGTTACTGTAGTTGTTTTTGGCAAATAAATATTATTTGATTTCATGTTTCAATGAATACTGACATTGTAAATTTAATTAATCAGTAATCAATACAACAGAATCAAGAAATAAAAATCCACCAAAACCACCAAACAAACCCTAAAAAAATCGATCAAGAAATTCCGTACGATACACAGACGATGAGATAGGGGGGCCTTATTTAAAACTGATCCTATCGATGCGCCTGTAGAACAATGAATAAGAGACTCACGTTCCCTGGGGCTTCAGCACGTAGTCTTTCTGCACGGTCTTGACTGAGGAATCATCGTATCTCAACCAACAGTTATAGCCGACGTAAAAGGCATTGGTTATGTAGTGTCCCATGTTGGCCATGTTGGTCGTTGTACTCAACGGCGAATAGGTTGTAATACTTCTCTTCTGGATAATGTGTTTTCGATGAAACCGGTATCGAATCAATTTTTAAGTCGAATTCATACTCCAAAGCCTTGATAATCTCATTGCAACCGCCGTGGCTATAATCGAAAAACTTCAAATGCAATGCAATTGATACTCCTGAACTGCACATAACAGATAATATAATATATAAAAGACATATTAATGAAACTAACACTCAATCATTTATTGCTTTCTTAAAGAGGGAGCAGTGGAAGGATATGGAAAAGATTCCAGGCTTCAATATCAAATTCTATACATTCTATGATACTTTCATGTTTCATTTCAACAATTCATTTCCTTACAAAAAAATTAAACCCAAACAAAAAGAAACCATGGTATACCAAAGAACTACGCGAATTACACAATACTGTCTGTGAAATGTCTAGATTAGCTAAATCCACTGATAATGGTACTATCAAAAATAGATATATGAGTTTGAAAAACATATACAAAAATCTAAAAATTAGTACAAAACATACCTACAATAATAACAGGTTAGCTAACAGCACAAATATAATGAAGGAAAGCTGGAAAATAGTTGGAGAAATGAAGCAGGGAAGTAGGAAAGAAAGTATGACCGTTCCTGATACTATAAACTATAAAGGACAGGAAATATCAGGTATATTATGTATAGTGAATGCATTTAATGAGTACTTTGTAGATGTTCCATGCGATAAGCCAAACTATAACAATATCAAACTCCCTCCTCGTGAGTTAAAATCTTTTTTCTTCACCCCAGTTATAACCACTGAAGTTGAATCAATATTAAAAAGATTATCGCTGAAGCCATATCCTTGCATTGATGAAATATGTGGAAGAGTACTAAGTGCAGCTGCCCACGTTCTATGTGAGCCCTTAAGTTATCTCATCAATGAGTCCTTCATATGTGGGGAATATCCCAATATACTGAAGGGTTGAAATCAATACCCATATATAAAAACAAAGGAGAGAAAAATGATTTAAAAAACTATAGAAATATCAGTCTACAAAGTCAGCTTGCTAAAGTCTTTGACATATGTTGCAACAGCAGATTGATCAATTTTCTTGAATCAAATAATATACTACTGAAATTTCAGCATGGATTTAGAAGAAATAAATCTACTATCACTGCCCTAAATGAACTTACGTCCTTTGTTTATGACACGTTGAATAGAAAGGAAACCCCACTTGCGCTCTACTTTGACCTAAGTCGGGCATTTGATACAGTAGACCATGGGCTACTGCTTGATAAATTAGAATATCAGGGTGTGAGAGGAATAGGCAATGACTGGCTGAGATTATATTTGCATGGGAGAAGCCAGTGTATTGTGCTAAATAATTGTATATCAGATATACAATATGTTACGCAGGGAGTACCTCAGGGTTCCGTACTTGGACCACTCTTATTCATAGTATTCATGAACGACCTAACTTACTTAGAAAAACAATCAGATTTAGAAATTGTGTTTGCAGATGACACAAATTTCTGCTTAAAAAACCAAACAGCTCAAGAATGTTGTGCGAGAGCAAACATAAGCGCCCAAGCATTTTACGATTACTGTCAAAACAATGGATTATCTGTTAATATTAATAAAACATTTTTTATGATATTTTTACCCAAAAATCTTAGTTACGATCCTAATTTAACTATAAAAATGAATCGATTCAACAAATTCAATCAATAAAATTTTTAGGAGTCACAATAGACCATAAATTAACTTGGGAAGGACACATTAATAAACTGATAGCTAAATTGAGCTCTGTTTGTTTCTTATTAAGGCAGTTAACAAATACAGTTAGCTACGATATTTTAAAAATGGTATATTTCGCCCATGTACAGAGTGCTTTATCATACGGTCTTATCTTTTGGGGATCATCAAGGTATGCAAATGATGCATTCATTATACAAAAAAAAATACTAAGAAGTATGATGGGAGTTTCGCCTCTGACATCATGTAAAGAGTTGTTTAAAAGGTCTGGAATCTTAAACCTGCTATGTCTCTATATATTCAAACTTATCATAGATTTTAAACAACAAAATATCCCTAAGAATACAAATAATCACCACCATGAAACAATAAATAAGAACAAAATATATCAACCATTCTCAAGAACGACTCTTGGACAAAAATCACATAGATATCAACAAATAAAATGTTATAATAAATATTTGGAATTATGTTCTGGCCAAAATAACTTGATTAAATTTAAAAGTGAACTATATGAATTTCTTGTTGACCAGGCATTTTATTCCCTGGAAGAATATTTTTCAATATGATAATTTTAATGTGAATCTTATACATTTAATGAATGAATTCTTTTTAATCTTTGTTTTATTATACAGGGTGTTCCTTAAACACATGCTAATATTTGAGGAGGTAATTCTTAGACCCATTTTAAGGAAAAAACGTCCTATGGACGTATGTCCTAAACGCCTTAACTTTTGAGATACAGGGTGGCAAAGTTTTCAAAAATAATCAGTTTTTTAATAATAACTGAGATAATTTTGTACATATTGGTACATATGTTCCATGCCTCAAGGCGCATTTTCTGATGTACAATTTTCTTAATTTTATCTGCCAGTGGCGTACGTACGAGTTTTGAAATGTATATTTTTGGCGAAAAAACTACTACGCCACTGCTTTATCTTGAATTAAAAATTATTTTTAAAATCTCCATACATTTTTGAGCACATTTGATTTGCTGGGTTTTCTTTATCCGACGCATGGTTTTCGCTCAAAAAATTAAAAATCGCTTTACTTAAGGATAAAAAAAAGATTGAAAATCTGATGCGGTATCGTGCATCGACTGAAAGCAAACTAAGAGATCAGATTTGTTGCAAAATAATTGAGGATCTAAAAGGTATTTGTTAGTTGTCAGATGCACTGTTCTCAATTAAAATTACGTCATAACGCAGCACCGCTTAATAATTTTTGAAAACATAAATTTAGTTATCCTGGAATAAATGACGTGTAGCAGAATTTATTTACTGCACCTCTTGGAAATATGGAGTTTGTCGATATGTGATTTATTTTAAAGATTAAAAGCAGAAAAAACAGCGTAACCACCATAGCTATAAAAAACGAATTCTCTGTATGCACAAACATCACTAGCTAATATTGATGTTTTATGGGGTCACCTTAAAACTCTTGTGTATAAAACTCCCGTTAATACTTTAGAAGATTTAAGAGAGCGAATAGTTGCCTCGTGTGAAACTATACGAAATACGCCGGGAATATTTGAACGGGTGCGTAATTCCATGCGTAGAAGGGCGGAAGCATGCATACTAAGTGCAGGTGGCCACTTCCAACAATTTTTATAATCAGTTTTGGTATTATTACTAATTAACAAATTTGTGCTATTCGTTTAGACTTACTGTCACAAAATAAAATAAAACTCGTTTTTGTGAAAAATTTATTTTTTTGCAGATTATGTTTTCAAATATTATTAGGGAATTGGTAATGCGTTATGAAGCAATTTTCAGATTCTCATTCATTTTAGAATTGATCTAATTTCTTAATTTGCTTTCTGTCGATTTTTATTTTATTGAGTGAAAATCATGCATCGGACAAAGAAATACCAGGAGATCAAATTTTCTCAAAAATAAATGGGGATTTTAAAAATGACTTTATTTTGAAAAGAAAGCATTGGCGTAGTACTTTTTCCCCAAAAATATTCAATGCGAAACCCGTAGGGATGCCACTGTTTGAAAAAATACAAATTTGTGTACATCAGAAAATGCACCTTGAGGCATGGAACATATGTACCAAATATGCCAAAGATGTCTACAAAATTATCTCAGTTATTATTAAAAAACTGATTATTTTTGAAAAATTTGCCACCCTGTATCTCAAAAGTTAAGGCGTTTAGGACATACGTCCATAGGAAGTTTTTTTCTTAAAATGGGTCTAAGAATTACCCCCTTAAATATTAAAATGTGTTTAAGGAATACCCTGTATAATTACTTTAATATTAAGATTTTAAACTAGTATGTAAATCCATATTTGACTAGTCTGATAAGCATTTTATATGTTCAACTGCAAAGATCTGTAGATTGCTTTAATGATGAATAAAGATACTACTACTACTACTACTACTGCAATATGAGGATAATGGGGGGTTCGCAGAGTGGTACTTCCTCCCAGGTTATGTCTTTCTGAAACAAGTAACAGATTTGTGAATCTACTAATGGGTAATATTTGCTTCAATGCAAGGTATAAAAGTCTGTTGTTACTAAAATTTCACTTGTGATATATGAAAGCTCCATTTATAGTTTCAGAATTTCTTTTATTTGGTAATTGGCTTTTTCACTTTTTTTTTCAAATCAAAAGAAAAATTTGTTGCATACTGATCCCCTATGACTGATATTTTCTTGGTGTTATTAGGCATTTCCAAGTCACTTTCAATAATTGAATTCGCGAAAGAGACTCTTGAAATATCCTCAAATAAGTTGAGTTAGTGTGAGTTGGCATTTCCTCCCGGTCATGAGTATTAATGAATGCTGTTATTTGCAATCATTTCTGTATGTGCTCGTCTGTGTACCACAATCTTTATGAATTAATGCATCTACATTATTTTCCAGCAAAGAACCTTCTAGGTATTTCAATACACTGGTAGTTTGAACTGTAGCGTTTACTTTGCGAAGTTTCTCTTCTTCAACTGTTTGAACTGTATGTGTTTTTATAGTGTGTAATGTCTTATTTTCTATATCATTTAGTCGGTTTTTGAAGTTCAATGATGCACTCCTGCTGTGTTTTAATTAGATCATTCTGTTCGGCTTCTCTCTGCACAGCATCATCAGCAAAAGCTTATTTTTTTCATTGAGTATTTCAATGTGACTGTTCAACATTACTGTATTTTCTGTTAAATCATTCACAGTTTGCTCCAATAAACTTTTTTCTTCATTGTAACTAGTTTCCGGATCACTTTCTCCGCAGTCGCCACAAAGAATTGAGAAATCTTTCAGAAAATAGTAGTCATTTTTCCTTTTCATCACGCAGTTCTTTGGAATACTTTAAAACATGTTTTGCGAATATAGTAGTTGGATGGGAAACTTTATAAAATATATGAATTTCTTCAAAATTAAGTTTCCTTTTTGATGGTGAAGTAGCCACTTCCAAAAACAGTAAATATTTCTCTGGAATGGTGTCTACAAATTAATTTATCTATCACGGATTCCCAGATAACTTTTTGTGAAGGCAGGTTCTTTTCTTGAAAAAACTGGGTCAGCACATTAAATGACTCCGAATGATTGCACCATGGAGTTGATGGTCAAACATTAAGTAAATACTTTTTTGTTTAAGTGACAGTAATTATTTCACGTTTCTCTTTTTTTATCATGCTTCTCTTTTTTTATCACGCTTTTATTAGCTTCACTTGTATGTATGTTTGTTTGTAACTCTCCTTTTCATTTCATATTTATTCCCGTTTGAATGCTCGGGATCTGTATTTGACAGAATTATCGACATTATTCCTTGATCTATTCGCGAGCAGATGGCGATGTACGTAATCCTTGATATAATTCGAACTTACATGTATTTCTTCATTTGAAAAAGTATTTTTTTTCATTAACACGCGCGTCTGCTGCCTTATTTGTAACCCTCCTTTGCGCGCCTTTTGCCTTCCTTGGGCTTGGTCGCTGATTTTCAGGCTCCCGCTCCGGAATTGGAAAATATCAATGGTCATTTTTCTAAACAATATACGGCTGATTGATCCCAAAGTCTAGATAAAATAAATATAGTTTGAAAAGACTAAAAAACACACTTTTATAGCATACGAAACTTAAAAATGATAAAATAAATATAGTTTAAAAAAACTAAAAAACACGCTTTTAAAGAACTTCGAACTAAAAAGTTCAAAATAATTTTAAAAAAAAAAGCTTAAACCAATAACGAACAAAAAATAATAGTATTATTGTGGATAAAGAGTGGGCGCTTTGTGCCATATTTTTTGTATATCAAGCGCCCGTCGCTTTTTTCACAATAATACTAGTATTTTTCGTTAGTTATTCTTTTAAGCTAATTTAAAAAATATTTTTAACTTTTTAGTTCGATGTTCTTTAAAAGAATGTTTTTTAGTTTTTTAAACTATATTCATTATCCTAGACTGTTGAAGATGCATAGTGAAGATCATTAATCTCTCTATACATAATATATATGTAAACACCATTATTCAGCCCAGATCTCTTGATAATTCTGATTAAATATTGCCTGTAATCAAATAAATTTTATTTTTCATTCATTCTTCATTGCATAATGAGTACATAACACAAAAATTCTATATCAGTGTATCATACGAGCATGAATTAACGTGAGCTCTAATAGTTTTCAATAGTTTATTGTGACGGACATACTCGTAAACTGGTGCAAACAAGAATTTATTCTGGAGACGGTAATTTTCGATTCTGATGATAGTTTAAACTTAGTATAAAATAGTTGGTGATCCAACTATTTTATACTACAT
Source organism: Leptinotarsa decemlineata (assembly GCF_025532065.1). Lineage (NCBI taxonomy): Eukaryota > Metazoa > Arthropoda > Insecta > Coleoptera > Chrysomelidae > Leptinotarsa > Leptinotarsa decemlineata. Next base: position 1,163,867 of record NW_027412686.1, read on the forward strand.
ATTATTATATACTACAAGTGATTATATTTAATTAACGCTTTCTTTTTGTTTTTATTTCCAATATCAACCTTCTTAACGCAGACACTCATATCATTCATCATTCAATTCTCAATCCAGTACTGATTAATTTTTTGAGTTCCTGAGTAATTAGTAAACTGCTAATTAATTATTTAGGAATCGCTGGTCCAATTTTCAAAAATAAATAATAATAAGAGTATTGAAAGATTTATCAAACAATGTATCACAGTACCCCCCCATTCATATTCGAAAAAAAAAATGGTGAATGATGTCACAGCTGTGAATGATGTCACAATATTTTTAATCAAAAAGAAATAAAAATTTCATTATATATCACTCATTGTCTTTCAATTATTTTCCAACCCAAAAGGAAGAGTTGAGATTCCCGTTCCCTACTGGTATATGTATAGTTGTCAGCACTTGCCAAATTTAATCAAGACAAAATTATTTACCCGATTGTACTTCCTGATAAAAGTTGGTAGAAGATAGTTACACTCTCTCTTTATCGTTCGCGCATCTCAAAAGCACATCTAGATTTGCTAAGCTGTAGTTACTCTTGATATTTCGTAATTTCATCAGTCATCTAGGTCTTGATGAATACTTTTTTTTAGTATTATCATCATTACTCCTGTGTGGCTTGAATTTTGCCATTTACACATTCATTTAAGAAGATGAAAATGATCATAGACAAATATTAAAAATAGAGAATGATCACAATTTGAAATAATTGAACATGAATGCTTCACAGTTATAACATACATACCATACATATTTTCCACAGAACAACCAGTATATAATATAATTTTTTATTTTTTTACTTTGTATATACACACATATATATATATATATATATACACTTTTATGTTCGGGTCGGATCTTTCCTGCACTGATAAGAGGTAATACTTCGAAACCGGTCTGTAGATAGGTAACCTACGGGAATAATTTCAGCATGGTCCTGCTGCTAGATGAATGAGAAACATATGCGAGACATTCAAACGAATATATTATATATTTCTGTTGTACCATTAACATAACCTTTCAGCTGCTGGGTGTTCAAATCATGATACATTTCAGTACATCAAAAGGTAAGGTTAAAAATGGTGAATAATTTGCATTTGACTGGGTCAAATTTTTCTAAAAAAAAAAAAGGTACTTCCTAATTTACCATAGTGGTCTGGAAAAAATTGTGGGGGTCTTCATCTGGATAATGGTGTAGTTCATTGTTATTAGCGTCTTCTAAAATTCAACATGAACTCAAAATGTTCATAGAAACTAGATTTTCATCAATCTCGATTTTTAGTAACCACTTCATTGTCAATTAAAGCAATACTGACCACTGAATAGTCGCAAATTACGGTGTATGTCCATTTAAGTTTGGCTCCACAACTATTGATAAAAATGCAAAAAATTGTATTTGAAAGAATAGCTGGAGCAGATGGTAATATAGTCCATATCCGATTGCCAATCACGCCTCTACCTTTTTTGCAAAGATTTTCATGATAACAAAAATGCTTAATGTTTTTCATTGTATCACTGCTTTGATGATGAAAAAGATACTTCAATTTTTATACCTAATTTGAATGGCGAAAACTTTTGATTAACCAAAAAAGGTAATACCCCATTTTATAGTAGGTATACATACCATGGAGTTCATTATAAAATGAAGATTCATTGAAATAATTATCCTTATTGGCCTTTCCAGCGTAAAATATTTTCATTCAACGACCATTTACCTTTAATTTTTTCAGCGATTTCTTATATTCTCCCCTAATTTAGTGTCTCATTCCATGTGCTTTCCTCATTCTTTCGCCGCCTATGGTGTAAGCATTATTAACAATCTCAAAACCGCAAACTATCTTCCCATAAAACCAGTGCTGTCTTTGTAGGTATCCAGCGTCGCGTTACTGCTCTGAAATGAAAAGAACCCCCCCACGCCAGATTCTTTAAGAGAACGTCTTCTAAACGGCAATTTAGTAATTTGTGTTGTTCTCAGTTATTCGCAGTTAGTTTGGTTTTCGTTGGCTTACCACGACCTACGCGAACCGATTTTTCGGCGGTGATTTGCCCCCCCATGCCCCCACCCGAATCGAAGTCGAATTATCGCTAAGCTGCACCGATTTCCGTAATGAATGAAAATGGTACCTTTTGTTGGGATGCGTATTTGCGTCGATTACGTTCGATTACATGGTTCTATTGTGCCTAAATAATTAGGTGTGTTGTTACAATGGTGAGAATTATTCAGTGTTCGCAATTTGGAATTTTTTCGTGGGAAGATTCAGTCGGCAGATTTCTATAGTGGGTAAGTACGGGTTCTATTATTATCATTGTTGATTTTTTTTACATCTGACGTTCCTTCGCGGCTACTAGGACATTGAAACATTTCCAGTAGTGCAAAGATGACATTAGTCCTTCGGAGATTCTTGTGTTTGAACTAATTGTCAAGGTATTTGAAAAATTTACTGAGAAAATGAATCGTATTCCACCTATCAATATCAATATTATTTTCATCGTCGCATGTTGTTCACCACGAAATATATAAGGGAATTATATATTTAATAAGTGAGTAATAAGTCTTCCTTCCAGGAAAGGCACATTAATTCAATTTCCAAATGGGACAGTTTCAAAAATTATTTTTTGTCCTCGCGGATCAACCCTCTGAAAGATAAATATGGTCCCTTCAGAATTTCAAATGGTAAGGGCATACCATTTTGAATTATTTCAATTGTCGTTCGAAGGGTTAAAATGGTCAAGTTTTCCAACAAAAATGTTTGTAAGGGTTTCTGTTTAATACGCTTTTATTAGCTTCACTGGTATGTTTGTTTGTAACCGACTCCTTTGGACTCGATTTTGACTAACTTTAAACGGACAGATAAGTCTGAAATCAGAATAAATCTATAAAAAAAAATTAATTGTGTTCTAAAAAAGCGTGGGGTGCTAAATATCCATTGTTATGAATACTTGTTTAGAGCTGTTTGTCATATTGGAGCCATAATAAAAATATAATTGCTTACAACAAAATTAATTTTATTGTAAATAGATTTATTCTGATTTTAGACTTATTAAAAGCCATTATTTACATCAAGCCATAGGACTTATTATCGATATTGAACACAATCTTAAGTTAGTTTCGAATGATTTTTTATTTTTTAGTTTGTTTTGCTATCAAAGCGTGTTTTTTAGTTTATAAACTATTATTTATTAGTAAAAATGGAGATAAGTTTGCACTGTTCCAAATGGGTAACAAGATAAAACACATTTCGTTTTAGATCACTGAAATCAGCAGGTAAACTAGATCAAGCAATATCAGCAGGTAGCAGGTTTTGTTTTATAAACAACTGATTTAAAATTTTACCAAAGAAGAAACCCAATGGAATTGAATCTGGTGATCTCAGAACTAATCGATTGCTCTCAAAAATAATAAAATAGTGTAGGTAGGTAGCTAAATAGGTAGACTCAGTGAATCGGCTTATTCGACACTCACTGAACCAAACATATTCATCTTCCTGGCCCGTTGGACATCGTAGGTATCCCTGCTGAAATCTAACAATCGTTGGTAACTTCGAAGGATTTATAAAAGCCTTGGAATGAGTCAATTCTGGTAAATTTTTCCAGATTGCTGATTAGAAAATATTAAAATTGGGTACCATTGTACAAACAATCTTAAAATGATATGCCACTTGACTCGCTTCCTATTGACGTGTCATTCCGATTTTTCATCAAAATTGACACCTTCTATACATTCTGTGAAGAACCACAATATTTTCCTTCAACAAAGAATATTGCACTTTTCCAATGAAAGTTTGTTACCAAAAAATTCTGGTGATTTACAATGAAACACAGTTACATGATTATAGTATCAGATATTTTCAACATCTATGCATATTCCTTCAGTTTAGTTGTGAGCATTTCATAATGTCATAAATATTGGTTGGCTTTTCAAAAATTTGGTTATTGTCAGAAGTAACTAGGTACTTTATAGGAATGTAGGCTCTCAGGGCGTCAATGTTTTGGTTGGTTTACGGTATCAACAGTTGATCAAGGAGAGTACTTCAACCACGCCATTGAAGATTACTGCCGCAGTTTCAATTGAAACGTTTGATTGTAACTAAAGAAGATCACGGCAAAACCCAGAAACCAACCAAAAACATCTCTTAAAAATATGTTCGAAACTGTACACCTTTTGACAAAAATAATTTCGAAAGAACCTTTGGATGAATTTCAGGTATTCCCAATTAAATAAATTGATGGATGTAGCTGTTACTACGTGGTAGGAAATCATAATGACCAAAAGAGAAATGAAACTTTCTATGTTTTTGACCACTTTTATGGTAAAAAACATAGAAAGTTTCATTTCTCTTTTCTCCATTATTCCCAATTTAAATCTTACTCATAGTTCAGACTGTCATCGCAGAAATCCAATTTTCTTACCAATTATCAACCATAGTATAGATTTCCATTCATATCAAATTTGATTAGAAGGTGAAACCAATGTTCGATATGAACTTCCAAGCCTTTTGTTTTTAAATGGAACAAATAACCCGATTCAATAGTCTTTCGTCGGCTCATCGCTTTGGTATTCAGAATGTTTTCAAATAAAACCACTCCCTCGTTGCATTCAATTATTAAGTGATACATTCATGTCACATTTTTTTTATTTGAAAAACTAAGTTCATATCTGAAGGTTTTAAATGAGAATAATCACGATCCCTTATTCTTCTAAAAATTCATGATGCGAATAACTTCTTTAAAAGTATTTTGCGAAATACTCAAAAATTGGGAATTCTTTTTATAAAACTAATCAATATAGTTTATTATATGAGTTTCACTATAAAAGGGTTTTACAAAAACCGGTTTGATTAGTTTTTTAATATGGATTTTCATCAAGTATCGCCAGTTCTATTCAATAATTGTTTTTATAGTATACCCTATTATCTCCAAAGATCGTATTAGTTCAGTACTACTACGACCTGAAAATTCATAGATCTTCATATTCACTATTTCACGGGTTTCGGAATTGGATATTGTAGAATTAGTTCACTACGACCACTACCATTACCAAAACATAATGATCTTTTCTACTAGAAGAACAATGGCAAAACCCGACCTTTCTTTTCCCTGCCAGAAGTTATTTCATTCTTCAGTTAAAGCTGATCAACATTCTTGATGAATGAAGTTTTACTTCGATCCGTCTGTACTGAGGGCTTAATTTTGAGACCTCTTTCACGGTTGGTTGCGCATCGTTCTTGTTGATCGAGTTGGTGGTGAAATGAGAAGTTTTGAGGTGCAGGTAAACAAAAGCCGCTTAGAGATGAAGCTATTCAGGACTTTGGATATTGAAGACTATATGCGATGCTTCATTCCCAATATTTTTTCAACATAATGATTCAGACCTATAGTTATTCCCAGAATAACTATAGGTTTTTTGAAAATATTATACAAGTGACTGACACTTGATGAAAATTTATTATAACGTATTCAAAAAAGCACTTTAATGTGAGATTTCCACGTATTTCGCTATATAATAGCATCTTCGGGCGTCACAATACTCTTTTAGGATTTTAGTATTTTTTTAGTCGCAGACCCAGGACAGAGATATCAACCTGCCTAGAAACCTATGCGACTGTATTTCAAGTGGAAATTTACGCTATTGAATCGTGTGCGGAGAGATTAGAAGAATCCAACCTCATACATAAGTCAATACAAATATTCTCGGACAGTCAAGTGGCGTTGGAAGCTCTTGATTCCTACCAAGCAACGTCTAAATTGATAGCAAATTGCCAAAAACGACTCTACTCGATAGGAAGACCTAAAAGATTGTCTCTGGTCTGGATTCCTGGCCACACTGGCCTGGTCGGCAATGAGACTGCTGACTCCCTTACAAAGGAGGGTGCTGTAAGCAGCTTCATTGGACCAGAAGCTGTCATTGGCATCGCTTTAGGCTTTGCCAAACAAATATTGAACACCTGGATGGCAAAAAGATTTATGGACTTCTGGCAGAATCTCCAGGATTGGCTGGCTCCAAGGCGTTTATTCACCTTTCGAAGCTTGATACCAAAAAGTTGGACTACAGTAGAGATGAACTACGATCTCTAACAGGCCTTCTTACAGGTCACTGTCATTTGAATCATCATATGCAGAGACTCGGACTGTCGGAAGACAGCAGGGCCGTACTCTTATCATCTGACCTGAAAAACCACTCACCATACAAACTAATCGGCTTCGTTAAGAAGCTGGGTTTATTTGATCGAGTGTGAATAGGTGTGAGCCACAATGAACCCTTGCGGGTTGCGGTGGAGGGTCGAATAGACCCACTCACTTTGGACCTAACCTAATCTAGTATTTGTGACTCCTGATAATGTTCATTCCTTCTCAGGTCCTTGTTGAAAATCTTTACTTGATAGTTTCGCGTGTTCTCATAGAAGAGATCCTGTCTGCATAACTGTGTTGAGTTTTGTGTCTGCCAGTCTGCAAATCGAAGGAATACGAGTAGTTTTTTGTTGGGTCAGTCGATTCGTGGACTTTCTGCGATGAAAATAGATTTTTACACTTCGACCAATCTTCAAGCTGGTCTTTGTTGTCGACTCTCCAACGGTCATTAAGATTGAAGGAAAACATTTATCTTCGAAGTAGCAGTAATTGTTGGGAACAGGAAGAAGTTATTAGATGATAATTCATGAATACGGGCACTGAAACATTAATTTAGTGTTTGTCTTCTTCAAATATTCAATGTTTGACGTGCTATGTGAGAGATGACATTATCGTCCTGAATAATGTTTCGTGTTGTTCGACTGTTTTTTTCTAATTTCATCGATGATTTGCGGTAAGCAAGATTTTGTATATTTATCGTAATTCATTGTGATTCTTAATTAGTGGTCGAATTTAGGTAAAATCACAGTAGAAAGCGATTCGACGCTGTAGGTTTTTTCAGATTGACAGATTCAAATTGTGTGCCGTAATTTTTTGAGTTGTTCATAGTAATACACCTCTTTCAAAGTTGTACATCAAACTTGGCTGAATTTCTTGATTATGTAAGTGAATCAATCGATATAAAACCATTTTGAGTTCCTGATGTATGGGCGCCGACAATAAAGCTCAATTTATTTGCGGAACAAGGATTTTTTTGGGTGATTTCACAGAATTTTCGGTGAAATAGGCTTTGTTTTTTTGAGGTTCTCAATAGGTCTGGTCGAGACTCTTTTATTCTCGATAGAAAATACTATTTTGTTGATTGTTGTAAGTAGGTAAATTGTGAGAATTTTTGCGTCAGGTAATTATCAATGTGCCTACTATGGGTTGAAATTGTTACCTAATGTTACTTAATATTTGTATGACTCGCATTGTATAGATTTTCATTATCTTAACAAACAAGATTCATCGTTTTTATAAATATTTTGCAAGACTACTGCAACTTGGTTTCAGGAGTATTTGAAATTTGTCAAATGTTTGGTTCATTGTTTATGTAACATATCAAGATGGTTCCTGTTCCATTCAACAATCATTAGTAATCAATTTAATGTGATTGTGCCAAAACATTTTTATATTTAATATGAGGACCGTAACTGGATTTCGTAAAAGATGTAGAAATATTTAATTCCAGATGAATGGATTTTTTCTTCATATAATTGCATTTTTCCATCTGAGACGTATAGGGTTTTTGATTTATCAAAATTTTACTACAATATTCTCTCTATGGTCGAATTTCTTTGCAATTAACTACTTCTTAATTGTCTTCGCATTAAATCTAGTTTCCTTCGTTTTGCAACCATCCTTGAAGTTAAACCTTTCAAGGATTTTTCTACAATACTATTCTTTGAGTGAAAATGGGTGAAATATTGTAGTGTTTGTTATACTCGAAATAATATTCTAATAATCATTTCCCAACCTTATTTTTGAAATAATCATATATAATTGTTTCTATTGCGGTTGTAGATGACAGTGTAAACTGAAAACTTGCTTGAAAATCTTTATACAGTATTCGTAGTAGGTACACGTGACAAATAACCGCATTTTCTATGTAATGAGTAATACATTTGTCTTAGTAACGTTACAGTTACTTTGCATACTTTCAAATCATCGTCTTTCTATTTGTTCACATTTTGTACCGATGTACTTTCACCTCACTGTTGTTGATAACACCAGATTCCCACCGTTCGTAGAATTTTAATAATCTGCGATCTCCATGGCTACATAGTGCAATTTTCTTCTGAGAAAAATTAATTCATATTCTATAATCACTTAGTTCTGGAACCTCATTTTACTATACAATAAAGAAAATATGTTTTCGATGCCGTGTGTCCAAATTTTTTTTATCATTTAGTGCCCTGAACACAGGATTCATCACAGCATTTCAAATATAATAAGCTCTCGGTAACAGTGTAACTTTCGAATAAATCTTTTGAATGAATCTCAATGAGTCGCCAGTATTGAATCAGAACAAAATTGTTTTGACTGTAACAATGATCATACAAACAAGTAGATATTTCAGAAAAAAAAACATTCAAGGCCTCTAAGTTGGAAATATACGCTTTTGCCCAACTGTATTAGTGCGAACGGGCTATCTGGCTATTGTCCACTACAAAAAATTCACAATTAGATCATAATGAAAATCTTCAAAGAAATAATCACTGAATTGATATCATACTCAAGAAATACTTAGATGAATAAAACTGGGAATGCTACCCCATCACAAAAAATACCTACTCTATTTTATATTCAGTGTCACTATCTTCCGGGTTTGAAGGCCCTGGATTTTTGGAATTTTTTCCTAACGTTTCGGGGCAAGAGACTAGCTTCCTCAGAGATTTATACATCATGCGTTAATATCTCCGATGACTGGATATTACGCGTTACGCAGCCGCGTAACGCGTCTTTATGTTACCTGCATCTGGCTTAGGTGAATTATGTAAAGCTTGTTTAAATTGATTCAGGTAGTCTAGTATGATAATACCTGTTCCGGGGTTTGGTAAATTATTAATAACGTCTGTTGGCCCTTTTCTACCTGCCGTCATGGTATTTGCTAGTCTTGATCTTCTTAGAATGGGATTCCATATACGATTAAGGTTCACAACTTTTTCTTTTATGTTGAATTATCCGTGTGTTCGTGGATTTTTATTGCCTTCCGTACCAGTCGGCTATGGTAAAGTGCGTGCAACACAGCTGACTTGTCTGTTTGGCCTAGTCAGCCTAGTCTGCAGTTTCTTTCATGTTCCTTCAGTCTTGTTCCCATGGATCTTTTGGTGGTTCCGATGTATACCTTCCCACAAGTGCACGGTATGCGATAAACCCCTGCTGCTGATAGACAATTTACCAAATTTAGGTACATGTATTATCACACCAGACTACCTGAATCGATATAAACACGCTTGACATAATTGACCTGAGCCAGATAAAGTTAATAGCACACCAAGCTACCTGAAGAGTCAACATAAATACGCGTTAGCTCCCTTTCACACGAAGAGCTCTCGCTCCCGAGAGAGAGAGCAAGGCTTTTAGCGCCAAAATGCAACGAGTCCAATGGAGCTTTCAGACGAAGAGCGGGAGCTGCCACGTCTCGGGAGAAGAGAGCTCTCAAGTCTCCTGCACCTCAAAATGCAAAAGGATGAGTGGAGGTTCCACACGATGAAAACGGCTCTTCCTGGTTGACGCTTCACACCATTTATCATGGCAGATTACGGTGTGGAGCTGTTAATTAGTGCTGTCTGCAACCGACCCGCTCTTTGGAACAAAAGTCTCCACATTTATAAGGACCGAAATGAAGTCGTAAATAGTAGGGTGGAACTCTGCAAGGTGCCCAACGTATATTTCGCAACTTTATCCATCCAATTCTTGATCGTTACCGTTTCTGTCGTCGAGGTTTGTGTCGCCGGTAGAGAAGGTATATGGCAACAGCTCACATGCGATCCATTCTACGACTGACCTCAAGAAAACAGGAGCTAAAAAGGCTCCCGGCGTGAATAGGCGGTAGGTAGGAGTGATAAACGCTCCCGTATAGGAGCGAGAGACGTGAATGAAATAATCCTTACGCAGCCGTAATATCCAGTCTTCGAAGATATTAACTCAGGATGTATAAACCTCTGTGGAAGCTAGCCACTCGCGCCAGCGAAACGTCAGGAAGAGATTCCAAAAATCCATGGCCTTCAAACACGGAAAATAGTGACACTGAAAACTTCCAGCCGCGGAAGCCTTAACCTATTTTACATTATTGTTTGTTTTGAACACTTGGAATAATTTATAACCAACATTCCTATAATATGTTATTGCTTTCAAACAGTTAATATTCAAAAGTTGTTCATATGCGATGAAAGTAGTTATATTATTGGAAATCGTTCGAGAAGAGGTAGATGAAAGGGAAGATTTGACAAGTTTAACAAACTTCTCATTCAGATCCCAACATTTTATAACGTTTACAGTGAATATGAATATTCTATTAATCCATGATGATAATTATAAAATTTTCACACAATTAATTTTATCTAAGATGCGTTTCGCTAAACAGGAGCTTCATCAGTTCGACTGTTTTATGACCTATCGTTACTACTTAATAGTTACTCACTCTAAAACTGTTGGATGTATAAACACAATATTGATATTTATGGTATAATAGTATTCAAAACTGAATACGTAGAGGGTGTCAATTTGATAATTTCCACCCTGAATATTTCCTTCCAGGAAGTGAAATGAAAAATCGGATATTTAATGGGAGATATTAAGTGGACCATAAATCTGAATAGAGGCACCACATTTCTTTATGTGGTATTACAAATCAAACAGGGCACTAAAAAACATATTCATGCCAAATTTCAGCCTTATAGACGATTTTGGCGAAATGAAAAATTTTTGAAATTTTCACGATTTTTATCTGGTCAAGATTTGGTTGGATTGATATATGAAACTAAAAAATGATCATCTTAAAAATTATACAAATCCTGAAAATGAGGTAACGCTACCTACAGAAAAACCTAAACAACAGTAAAACCCTTTTTGTTTTGTTATATCCGAACATGTTTTCCATGTTTTAACAATGTTTATGTGAACGATTTCAACGTGTTATTTGTAATGATTTTATCTACAGAACCCCATAGGGGTTAGTTACATCCTGCTATTAATCATGGTGAATCATGTGAACCAGTTCTAGCCAATAATCTATTTCAAAATAAAATATCTTAGCATTTAGTTCAAACATGCAGTAGATAGTTTAAATTTTCAAATCCTTTGACTGACATTTTGGTTACCGATCATTATTAGCAGCGGAGGAACTTTAGGATATAATTATGTGACCAAATTTGTGTATTATCCATTTGTGATTACCAAATGATTTTTTCAAGTCATGTCTGTATATGTTGATTTGTGGTAATTGTGATGTTAATTATTGTAATTGTGAGGTCTAGAAAGTTTATCGAACTGCTGGTTTCTAGTTCTATCGTATATTTTATGGTTTTTTTATAATGATAATCACTAATCTTTATTTATCTATAGAATAACTAAATAGTATAAACAATGTCCTATATCTAAAAGAAACTTTTTTTTAATCTATCCAAACAATTAGACTCTATCATGAACCACCTACTTCTTCTAAGTGTGTTTACAAACCCTGTTAAATCTTTGGCTGCTCCAGGTTGTTATACAATAAACCACAATAAATCCATTGCCAAATATTTGCGTCATTTTCATTTTTGAGTACTGTTTGAAAAATCTCTCTTGGATCACCACTATTGTTACACTGGCTAAATTTTTTATTAATTTTTTTCACCATTTCCATGTACCTTTCGAAATTCTGCAATCTCGCAACCGACGTGGAATGCTATCTATTTCATTGCAATTCAAACATAAATTGCAGTCACTGATTCCATGTCTCACAGTTTTTGAACCCACCGCATATTTTCGTGTATTGCTTTGTATGCAACCGAACTCCATTTTGACGAAATGTTACTGTTTCCAATGACTTTCCATACCATACTCCAATTTATATTTGTAAATTTCCTTTTTATTAAAGGTTTAATTATAACTTTTTTGAGATACCTAGTTTTGATAAATACTTTTTGTGGTCATTATAATATTTTTGCCCCATACCCAGTCAGCTTCTTGAATAAATTCATGATATTTATTATGAGAATATTGTATTTGAATATTTGTCATTTTGAAACATAAGGTTTAAAGACGACTCATATTTGACTCCACAGCTTGCCCACGAATTTTGTAAAGTGTTAACAAACAGCGATTTTGCTTTCAGTTCAAAATTTGTTAGGTTCAGACATCCACGGGTGTGAAGTTATCCACATCCACAAAGTACACTGAGAAAAAAATATCGCATTATTATTTTTGCATTTATCGACTCTGCACACCTACCATTTTTCAATATGATACGCTTATTGACTGAATTAGTAAAAAAACAGAGCCATCCTAGTTTATTAAACTGTCTGAAGGGGTGAAAATAGGGTGGAAATATTTAAAAAAATCGTAACATGGAAAATCGACTTTGTACACCTACAAAATTGAGATATGTTATTCCTGATAATCTATTCGACAGAACCGATTTGACGAGAAAATCTTCACGTTATAGTTTTGCAGGCTGTCTGAGGGGGTGAAAATGGGGTGGAAACTTGAAAAAAATCATATATTTGAAAATTGACTTTTTACACCTACAAGATTGAGATATGTTATTCCTGATACCCGATTTGACGAGAAAAACTTCGCGTTACAGTTTTCCAGGCCGTCTGAGGGGGTAAAAATGGGGTGGAAACTGGAAAAAATCATATATTTAAAAATTAATTTTGTACACCTACAAGATTGATATATTTATTCCTGACACCCGATTCAACGAGAAAAAGTTCACGTTATAGTTTTCCAGGCCGTCTGAGGGTGTGAAAAAGGGGTGGAAACTTGAAAAAATCATATATTTAAAAATTGACTTTGCACACCTACAAGATTGAGATATGTTATTCCTGAAACCCGATTTGACGAGAAAAACTTCACGTTACAGTTTTCCAGGCTGTCTGAGTGGGTGAAAATGGGAGAAAGTTGAAAAAATCATATATTTTAAAATTGACTTTGTACACCTACAAGATTGAGATATGTTATTCCTGACACCCGATTTGACGAGAAAATCTTCCCGTTATAGTTTTCCAGGCCGTCTGAGGGGGTGAAAATGGGGTTGAAACTTGAAAAAATCATATATTTAAAAATTGACTTTGTACACCTACAAGATTGAGATATGTTATTCCTGACGCCCGATTTGACGAGAAAATCTTCACGTTATAGTTTTCTAGGACGTCTGAGGGGATGGAAATGGGATGGAAACTTGAAAAAATCATATATGTAAAAATTGACTTTGTACACCTACAAGATTGATATATTTATTCCTGACACCCGATTTGACGAGAAAAACTTCACGTCATAGTTTACCAGGCCGTCTGAGTGGGTAGAAATTCCAAAAAATCATTGAAAATTTAATTTGAACACCTACAAGATTGGGATACTCCTGATGATCGATTTAACTAAAAAAAAACAACGTGTCAGAGTTTTTCAGTTCTGAGAAGACTGGAAACTTTTGTACCATATTAGTTGTTAAATGTAATGAATTGATAAATGTTAGTGTAATGTATGTAGGACTAGATACTTCGTAAACAGTCTAACAACGCTGCAAAGTAAGTATCTTTCAGATGCTCTATATGAATACATATCTGATTAAACTGTAGTAATAAATAGCCTCAAAGAAACATATCAGCCTCTTGATTTGAATAATTCATGAAACCAAAGCAAAGGAGAACATTAGAGTTAGTAAAAGCATGTTTTTGAAAATATTTTTCACTATTTATTAATTATAACAATTGTATGTTTCGAAAAGATCGATTCTGTGAAATATGTTATTTCCTTTTCATTTTCGATACTGAATATAATCCGTCAGAATTTCATATAGTAAATAAAAGAAAAATGAAGTAACAGCCAAATTACCCTGAATTTGGAAATAGTACTGACGACTTTCCTTCAAACATCCATTGTTATTGAAATATTTCAGTTTTTCCTTAAAAATGGCTTCTGTGGGATTCATGTTCCGAATTGTGTATGGACATTTGACCTCGACCAGACCATCTTCGTCAACTAAAGCATCGGGTGAAGCACCTAGATAGGGGTATTCTTGGTGAACACACAAACCCGTACGATACACTTTTCTATGCGAATATTGATGACTATAGATTTTTAATGCGTGAAATTCGTGTTTACGGCCATAATCCATTGCTTTTGTTAGAGGTTTGTCATAATACAACATATTCTTTACTTTCTTACAGAGAGACTCAGAACTTCTGGCGCTATACACTAAACCAAAATTTGAGGCCGTTAAACGTTTTCGTCTCTCTTCTTTCCAGATTGAGGATTGACACTGATTTACAGTAACAACTGCGAGGTTCTGTATTTCAGAGTAAGTTAATGTTGAATTCTGAATAAAATTCTTACACATTGCCTCGAGAGACATTTTTACTGGTAATTTTTTTTCGTCGGATTCGTCCTGGGTACTTCCAGTAAATGTATTTTTTTGGCCCATTCTGTCAAGAATTTTTTTGATTTCAGTTCCTTGAAAATTATTAGAAAATGGTTTTAACCGTTTATTCCATTTTTCTTCGAATAAATTTAGAAAATCAGACTGGCAACTAATTCTTGTCGATTTTTTTCAGTACAGCGACTCTTCGGTATTTCAAGAGTTAACTCTTTATGTAGAGCAAGGGTTCTCTTTCTCATTTGTCTGATAACTCTACTACACATTTGGTTAGTCCTTCCCTCTAAAATAATGTTTTTTACTAAAGAAAACCAGTTTTCCACTTCAGCATTGCTCAATCTTTAAGTAGTAATCCACTCCACATGGGCAAATAGGTGATATACCGTTTAAGAAATACTTCTTTGTAGTAGATTGGGTTGAAATACGGGTTAGGAAGTTGACTGAAATTCATGAATGCATTATATTCAGTAATAAAATGTCTATAGAATGGACTATTTTCATAAATCGCGTCGCTGCCAGCTTCCGACGTGAGAGGTATCGCAGTCGACTCATCTTCCTTGTCTTCCATAATAGTCGACTCATAATAAACCGATTTGTTAAACAAATATTTCAAGGCTGACTTTAACTTCATTGTCCATATACTCCTTATTCAAAATGATAGTGAGACACTTAATATACGAAGTGATCAAATCAAATTCATTTATATTAAACAAAGGAGCTATCACTTTCTTCATAACTGTCTACGCTTCATTATGAGTGAAATGTTTTTTTAAATTAGTTGAGATTATTTAAAAAAAGTGTGAACAACAAATATGAAGCGTTATCAAGTTTTTGAGTTCACCATCGTTATTATTGACTATATATTCAGTATTCACTGAATTCGTGTGAGGAATTTTTTTGGTGAAATATTTCAAGTTGGTTCTGTAAGTTTGTGTAGGAGTTATGAATTTCTGAAGTAATGAAAGTATGCTCAGCATTACTATTATCCAATATTTTAGGTAGTTTCGGTATTGAAATGTGCAATTCTTTAGGTAATATATATTCAGAAATTACATTGATTTTTTTTAAGAAGCACTAGATAGATTTCCAAGTATATTCGACGCCTTACATAAGGATATTGATTCCGTGATATTCGTTTTATTTTTGTTTGCAAGTATTCGTTTACAATTTACTTTTATTCTGAATCTATTTCGCCTGTTATTCTTAATTCCCAGAAGAAGGCATGTTTCAGAGAGAGAAGATGTTTCTTTTGCTGGTGACTCGATCAATGAAAGTTGAAAGTCTACTTTTCCGTTCTCTACAAGTCGCATTAAATTTCTAAATAATGATATTCGAAAATATTTTTTTTCATTTGGCTGTTCCTAATCGTTTAAGTGCTCCCATTATCACATAACATTTTTGGTATTCCATGTTGCCAAAAATGAAATGGGTTGCATCTTGAATTTCCCTGCTGGACTCAGTCAGAAGAGGTATATTCAAAAGAGTTTCCAAAGTCTATACAAATTTTATCAATTTGTCAATATCGAAAGACAACGGGCGTACCATTTTTTCAAGTTTCCACCTCATTTTCACCCCCTCAGACGGCCTGGAAAACTATAACGTGAAGTTTTTCCCGTCAAATCGGGTATCAGGAATAACATATCTCAATCTTGTAGCTGTACAAATTCAATTTTCAAATATAATTTTTTCAAGTTTCCACCCCATTTTCACCCCCTCAGACGGCCTGGAAAACTATAACGTGAAGTTTTTCTCGTCAAATCGGGTATCAGGAATAACATATCTCAATCTTGTAGGTGTACAAAGTCAATTTTTGAATATATGATTTTCTCAACTTTTCACCCAATTTTCACCCCCTCAGATGGCCTGGAAAACTATAGCGTGAAGTTTTTTCAGCCGAATAGATCATCAGAAATAACATATCTCAATTTTGTAGGTGTACAAAGTAGATTTTTCATGTTTAAACATTTTTTGATATTTTCACCCCATGTTCACCCCCTCAGACGTCTTGAAAAACTAGGACGTGAAGTTTTTTCAGCCGAATAGATCATCAGAAATAACATATCTCAATTTTGTAGGTGTACAAAGTAGATTTTTCATGTTAAAACATTTTTTGATATTTTCACCCCATGTTCACCCCCTCAGACGTCTTGAAAAACTATGACGTGAAGTATTTTCTGTCGAATAGATCGTGATAGATAACACATCTCAAACTTGTAGGTGCACACGTTCAATTTTCGAAGATACGATTTTTTTAAGTTTCCACCCCATTTTCACCCCCTCAGACGGCCTGGAAAACTATAACGTGAAGTTTTTCTCGTCAAATCGAGTATCAGGATTAATATCTCAATGTTGTAGGTGTACAAAGTCAATTTTCAAATATATGATTTTTTCAAGTTTCCACCTTATTTTCACCCCCTCAGTCGACCCGGAAAACTATAACGTAGAGGTTTTCTCGTCAAATCGGGTGTCAGGAATAACATATTTCAATCTTGTAGGTGTAAAAAGTCAATTTTTAAATATTTGATTTTTTCAAGTTTCCACCCCATTTTCCCCCCCTTAGACGGCCTGGAAAACTATAACGTGAAGTTTTTCTCGTCAAATCGGATGTCAGTAATAACATATCTCAATATTGTAGGTGTATAGAATCAATTTTTGAATATATGATTTTCTCAACTTTTCACCCAATTTTCACCCCCTCAGACGGCCTGGAAAACTATAGCGTGAAGTTTTTTCAGCCGAATAGATCATCAGAAATAACATATCTCAATTTTGTAGGTGTACAAAGTAGATTTTTCATGTTAAAACATTTTTTGATATTTTCACCCCATGTTCACCCCCTCAGACGTCTTGAAAAACTAGGACGTGAAGTTTTTTCAGCCGAATAGATCATCAGAAATAACATATCTCAATTTTGTAGGTGTACAAAGTAGATTTTTCATGTTAAAACATTTTTTGATATTTTCACCCCATGTTCACCCCCTCAGACGTCTTGAAAAACTATGACGTGAAGTATTTTCTGTCGAATAGATCGTGATAGATAACACATCTCAAACTTGTAGGTGCACACGTTCAATTTTCGAAGATACGATTTTTTTAAGTTTCCACCCCATTTTCACCCCCTCAGACGGCCTGGAAAACTATAACGTGAAGTTTTTCTCGTCAAATCGAGTATCAGGATTAATATCTCAATGTTGTAGGTGTACAAAGTCAATTTTCAAATATATGATTTTTTCAAGTTTCCACCTTATTTTCACCCCCTCAGTCGACCCGGAAAACTATAACGTAGAGGTTTTCTCGTCAAATCGGGTGTCAGGAATAACATATTTCAATCTTGTAGGCGTAAAAAGTCAATTTTTAAATATTTGATTTTTTCAAGTTTCCACCCCATTTTCCCCCCCTTAGACGGCCTGGAAAACTATAACGTGAAGTTTTTCTCGTCAAATCGGATGTCAGTAATAACATATCTCAATATTGTAGGTGTATAGAATCAATTTTCGAATATATGATTTTTCCAACTTTCCACCCCATTTCCACCCCCTCAGGCGGCCTGGAAAACTATAACGTGAAGTTGTTTCAGCCGAATAGATCATCAGAAATAACATATCTCAATTTTGTCGGTGTACAAAGTCGATTTTTCATGTTACGATTTTTTAAAATATTTCCACCCTATTTTCACCCCTTCAGACAGTTTAATAAACTAGGACGGCTCTGTTTTTTTACTAATTCTGTCAATAAGCGTATCATATTGAAAAATGGTAGGTGTGCAGAGTCGATAAATGAAAAAATAATAATGCGATATTTTTTTCTAAGTGTATTTTGTGGATGTGCATAACTTCACACCCGTCAGACCTTCTTGTTTAATTGGTAGGTGTAGTTGCTCTCTACCCACCCTATATATGTGCCCACTCCAAATGTAATTCCCTGTAATTGATTTAATTTTCTTGCTCTGTTGTTTGGAAACTGTGCAATGTACCATGCTTTAGTAGAGAGTCTTATGGAGCTCCTAATGTCAAATTTTTTTGAGAGATACCCGTTTACCAATACCGAGGAATTGCCAGTGTTATAAATATTCCTTATTGTTGAATCCCATAGCAGACATAACTTTCCAAAGATAGGAGTGGTTTACCACATCAAAAGCCTAATGAATCGAAATAAATATATATTCCAAAATTGGTAATAATCTTATTTATTTAGATATTCAACAGTGAATTTCGGGATACGCCATCCTGTATGAAAAAAGTAGGTATCTATTTTTTTATTTATATTTTGGAGAATACCACACTTCTGGGGAAAAAACCACAATGTATATAATATTCTTCAACAATCTAGTCGAATATACCGGGTATTTCAAATTCGACTCTCACATTGGGATCTCGGAAACTATAGGAGATACTAAAACGGTCAAGTTACGGGCAAAGTTCAGAATGTTTTGAAATTGGGAAATACGTAATTTTTTCAAAATTGTTTAATATTTTCCTGACTTCATTTGATGAAGTATTTCAAAACGAACTACACATTTTCATTTGAATCTTCATTCTGCTACATGATGTAGCTTTCAGATTTTCCATCCGACATTTCGCCTGTTGGGCACCATCATCAACTCTATTTTTTAATGAGCGCCATATGTGATTTTCACAGTTGTCGAAAGCCTTTTTTGTGCGCCTTTCCAAATGATGTATCACAAGTTATATTTCTGTGTACATAAGTTTGAATTATCAATGAAAACGACTTTTTGCGGTACTAAGCTTTGATTTCTCAATCACATTTTCATAACATTTTTCAAACGAAATGAATCACTATTATCGATCAAAATGTACTCCACGGATGAAGAAAAATGCAATTAGATAAAACTTTACTGAAAAATCATTAAAGACAAACAATTTCTTGGTCATATGATTTTATGAATTACAAGAGATACTAGACATATACGTGGTTATCTGAACAAATTATCACTGTACGATTTTCCTTCTCAATCTCCCTTAATGCCTAATTATCTTGAGTTGACGGTATCCGATATTGTGGTAATAATTTTTCGCCCAGTCCGTATAATGTGTCGAGGACACTGAGATCTGGAGACCTGGCTGGCCAACACCTCCTCGTTGCATGATGTGCATCATTGGAGAAAAAAACCCAAAATTTCGTTTTCATGAATACCAGCCCACACGTTAAGCCTAATATTGTTTATGCTTCAAACATTCTCATTGTTTCTATTGAATATTTCAAAATTTGTGAAAGTGGTTTCATTTTCAGAAATAAATTACACTGTTGTAATGGCTTTTCCGAATCACCTGTATGTAGTTTTCGGAATAAGTATGTGAATTCTGTATTATTTGAAATCACTTATCCTAAGCTCTCTCCCACCAATATGTCTTGGCACAATTATGTCGCTGGAATTGCATAGACTGCTTCTCAAAAGCTTGAAACACTGTTCCGAACCAGAAAACTGTACACACTTCAGCAACTTTTAATGTTTTATAAAACTCAGATCAGACCTTCGTTGGAGTTTTGTACTCATGTACGAAGCTCTGCCCCAAACATACCCTGAAGTTATTGGATTCCATCCAGAAAAGAGCCATCCGCTTGATTGGAGACGCGAACATCACTTGCAACCTTGATAGCCTGGAACGTCGAAGACAGGTTGGAGATTTGTCTCTCTTCTATAGATACTTTTAGGGGAAGTGTTCAAGTGACTTGGCACATTTTATTCCACTAAGAGTGGTATATATCAGAAATACGCGAAGGACTGCGGCTGCTCATCGTTTTTAGTACACCTCGAACTTCACTGTTTAAGAACTCTTTCATCTGGAGAACTGTGTTTATGTGGAATAAACTTCCTGAGAACGTTTTTCCAAATGGCTTTAATCTCCATCGATTCGAATCCAATGTGAATCGCTACTTTCGCACAGGCATCGCTCTGAGAGCGCCTTAAGGATTTTCCTGTAGTTCGTGTTTTGTCTTTAAAAAATGCACTCTTTTGAATAAAAAGCATTTACATCCATGAAAACTGGACCGGATTCTTATTCATCAGCAAAATATTCACTTCTGATGAAATGTAAATAACAAATAATAATTTAGGGTTAATTTTACCTAATTGAATAAATTTGCTCTTTTGTCATTCAATCGGTATCCATATTTTTCTCTTGGTTTCTCAAACGAACTAAACTCAGCAAATTTTTTATCCAAGGTTACTCACATATATTGATGAAGTTTTCATACTTTTTTAAAATAAAGTTTTATCGTTTTTCTTCATTATGAAGTTAATTTTGATGGACGATTGTGACAAATTAAAAAGTCAATGTCTAGTACTCCAGAAAAAGGTTTTCATTGATAATGACAATTTTGCAGAACCTGTGATACATCATTGGAAAGGCACAAAAAAGTCTGATATGGTGTTTATAAGAAAAACTGAAATTGATGATGGTGGGCGAGAGACGAAACAACATGAAATAAAGTTGGGAAAAAATGAAAATAATTTTCCGTTTTTTCCCAATATTTAGGAAATATTTCTAAACGGCATTTTACTGATCACATAAATGCACAACTTCGCTCCAATTTAACCGTTTTTATCTCTTCAATACTTTCCAAAATCCCAGTTGAGCTAAATTTGAAATACCCGATATTTGATATTCAAATATTTTGGTTTCACACAACTTTCATGTGATCATACAGTTTGTAGTGCTAAAATGCTAGAATTTACATCAAAAAAAAAAAATTAGATGATCATGTTTCAACTGTATTTATTACTAGCACTTAGGAATGAAATCAATGTATGATTGATTCCACTTTTTTCAATGACTTCATAAAAATAGTGAAATTGGTATTCAAACCTTCAATGAATCTTGTGCATTATTTAAAAAAATAATTTTGAATATATCAAAGTTTGTGAGTTATAATACTGCGTATAAATTTTCTAGTAATTTCAAGAAAGTAATCTTTATTGTTTTTAAAGTAAGTAAAGTTTGTGATTGAGTAAGTTAAGTATTTGGCAAAAGTTTCAACTGAATAACATTCAAACAATTCATAGATTATCTATTTAGACCGGGAGCCCGTGACAGAAATTTTCACCCAATTTTTTACCGTCTGCCTTATTCAGAGAACATATTTACAGCCACAAGAAACACTATTATGCGTTGAACGACTTTTTTTCCCATGTTACACATGCTTGAACATCAACTCTTGTTTGCATAAAAAAAAAGCTTCTTTGACTACCATTTTATCGTCTCCCATTCATGCGACCGGAAGGCTAGGTTACACAACACACAAAAAATGATTGGCAGACGGTTACATGGTGTTCTGGCTAAAGCATGAATTTTTTATTTAACCAAAAAAATGCTTAACTAAAATCAATTTTTTACCGTCTGCCAAGCACAGCGTAGACTAACAGTAGCTTGAAATGAACGAATTTTCACAAGGCCGGTTTGCCGGTGTATTAATAATTTAAAGGCATTAGTTAATCAACCATTTTTTTACAGTGTCTCTGAACCATTTTTTACCGTATAAAACTTGGTAAGATATAAACTTTAGTATTTAAAATACAGAGAAAAATTATTGGCAGACGAATAGCCCGTGTTTATACAACTGAAAAATATTAATTTGTTAAAAAAAAGTAATAACTTTTACCGACATTTTACCGTCTGCTATTGTTTACTTGCAATATATATTAGTATTAGGTTGACAAATTGTCAATCGGCAGATGAATAGATCATGTTTATACAACTGATAAATATTTTTTAATTTGCTGAAAAAAAGTAATAACTTTGACCAACGTTTTACCGTCTGCCGTTGTTTCCTTGCAATATATAAATATTTAGTTTAGTAGACAAACTGTCAATTGGCAGAAGAATCGACCGTGTTTAGATGAGAGTGATAGACAATTTGTGTTGACACAAGTGTCAATGTTACTTCACAATTTGGTTTTGGAAACAATTGCAGATTCATAAATGCCACATAAATCAGCCGTGCTCTTGGCTTTAAGCTTTGCGCTGGTTTATCTGCATTCCATTCCTTAACCGGCTATTATTTTACACCAGCTTTTTATAAAAAAAGGTAAAAAAAACTTTTGTCGATTTTAATGGGCAACGAAAAGTTTGAAAGAGCTTTTGCAGACTTGGCGACACTGGTTGTCGACACTGCACCAATAATCGAAGAATTTGTGTGCAGTATGTATGGAACAACCAAAAATAAGTTATCCAAAATCTCAAGACTGGAGCGAGAGCTAGGATATTTGAAAGACATTACGGAGTGATAGATGACATGGAGTATTTTAAGAACCAAGTTACATCGTTTGACGCATCCAATCTGCCATCATGTGCCAGAGAGTTACAGCAACAAATTTAAAGAACAGCATATATTTGAATAGAACTGGCCAATACTTGAAAATGTATAGTAAAAAACTAATCAATATAGTTTATTGTATGATTTTCACTATAAAAGGGTTTTACAAAAACCGCGACACGTGTTTCGCTGTACAATAGGTTCCTCAATCATAAACTGTACTGATTTTAGTTTTTTTGGTCAATTAAAAAAATTATGCTTCAGCCAGAACACCATGTAACCGTCTGCCAATTATTTTTTTAGTGGGTTGCGTAACCTAGCTTTCCGGTCGCATGAATGGCAGACGGTAAAATGTTGGTCAAAGAAGCTCTTTTTTATGCAAATTAGAGTTAATGTATAAGCATGTGTAACATGGGAAAAAAAATCGTTTAACGCATAATACTGTTGCTTGTGGCTGTAAATATGTCCTCTGAAAAAGGCAGACAATAAAAAATGGGGTCAACATTTCTGTCACGGGCTCCTGGTCTAATTCGGAAATAATACACGACATCGTAACGCTGACTTCGATTATATATCTAGGTCAAATTCTAAAATACCTGTTATATCTGAATCAGCTTGTTTTTATCATAATAATAAAATAATGTGGGAGGTGTTTATGAATCAAAGATGCGTACAATAATAAACCACTCTCATTTCTGCGGTATAAAAAAAATTCAATAGAAAAGAGAATATTTTTGGCTTTTTACCGCTCCATTTTCATTAAAGAAATGTGGTGAACTTTCAAAGAAAGTAAGAAAAAATTACTACAATAAAAACTCTTTATAAAAATATGTATTGAATACACAAAAGTTTCTTTCAGGCACAAACTGGATGAAAGAAACCCGTTCGAAACAACTACTTCCACATGAACATTGAATTACATGAAAGGAAAAACCTTTCGAAACAACTACTTTCATGAGAACATTAAATTACAGAAAAATCTCTTTTTCTCATTCAGGTTGTACTACAAACATTCTTACATAGAATACTACCACTCAACTTAATACTCAAACTTATTACCAATTTTTAGATCATTGTTCCACTTTTTTTTGAAAACTAAGAACAATAAAAAGGAAACTCTTGAGACCAGACACGTAATTTCAATTTTTTATTTTGAGATTCGTATCAAACTCAAACGAAACGAGACTAGTGGTATACAATCATTTTTAACATAAATATCAGTATGGTAATTCTGTGTGATGCCACTGAAACTACTACTTCCAATTTAATTACGTCAAAAGATGGGTTTATTAGTGTTATGAAACGTACCAAGCTTGATTATAATTTGAGGAATATCTTCTAAATAATTGGTACACAACCGCTTACTCGATCCATTGACTAAAAGAAGAAAAATTAAATAAAAATGTATTGAATGTGATTATTGAAAATAATTTTAAAAAATCGGACAGGAATATTCGGTTGAGTTAGTTAAAACAGAAGTAATGTCAAAAAAAGAAATGATTGAGCAAAGACAAAGAGCAAAAATTATGAGAACGCTAATTTTCTTAAGAAAACAAATTATTGTGACCTCTGGAATGATAATGAGTTGATAATGGGTTAAATAATATGTGAAACGTCAATTATGTACAACCAATAAAAAATATATACCTAATGCTAATGCGTCGTTGATCAACTTGTAAGCAGCTTCTTAGAATTCCCACCTAATATTTTAGTATCTATCTTCAATAATTTGAGCATTCAATTTTTTATAGTCTATTCGTTTGTTATTTCATAGATTTCGAATCTGTTAACATTATTTCAAAAAGGGAAGTTTGAACTTGTAACATTCAACAAGAAACAACATTAACACCCTGTTATTCGAAAAACGAAGCGATTTAATATGTAGCTAAAGTGGATATGTCATTAATTCGTTGTGTTTCTGGTTTAAATAATCAATTGTTCAATATGAACTGTGGGAACTGGCGTTGTCATGATAAAGAATCATTCTAAGTATGTATTAGGTTGTTTTACTAATTTCATGAGAGATATTTTGGCAAATAAATTGAAGCCGCAGTAAATTTGCTTATTCTATCGATGTTGCTATTGCCCCTCGCTTGTGTTAGTAGTAGTAGTGAAATTTTGCAACGTAAACCTTCTCTATTTAGGATTCTCTATACACTTGTTAGTAATTAACTCAAAACGAAATTGTGTTTGTTGTCGGACGACCCTAATGCATGCTACAGAAAATGTGTCTTCCCAGGAGTGGTTGTTTTCTTTTGATCCAGTAGACTTTTCCATCTAGGACTGACATCTGAGTAACGCCATTGCTTGTTGCAGAAGCCTTGGCTTCGCGACCTTGTTCTTCATTGATATATTTGGACATTGATATCACCAAATTTGCGCGTTTTGGCACTGGACAGTGATTAAAATAGTGCCCCCTCTCGCTTGGAGGTCAATAGGCGTAACTCATACACCTGGTGATTTTATGTTGCGTGATTTTATGTTGCGTTGGTAGCTTCGAACCTGGACCTAGCTTGAATATAGAAAAATGACGAGGTTTTCATAGCACTGACTTTTTTGGTTTCGGTAAGAGCAAAAATATGAGATTTTTTTGCAGGTTATAGTACACGGAATTCTCAAATACAGGTAATTTCGAATAACTTCCTCCCACCCGGAGATCCGACTGAGGAATATTTTATCATGTTCATAAAAGTTCCACTTCTGATCAATTGATGTGATAGTTTTGGCCATCTTCAAAATACTCGTATACAGTAATCAGTGAAAAAATATATGTATATGTATCCCAAACTATTGTGAATGAAAACTACAGAAATAAAAGACTTTGAAGTGAGCTTCATCAAACATTTTATAAATTATCATTAGGGGAGTTTCATCATTCTCGATATTGATAGACATTTCTTTTTTACTAATTGTAGTTTCTAGATACACTGGTTGGAATGTTTTATCAACAGTTTAAAAAGTGAAGTATCCGTTCTAATTATACAATTGAGAAAACACATAGAATTGAATGGTAAAATATCATTTTCGTAAAACTACTTGTTAGCATAATTAGTAATGTTGGTCTACCCTTTACCAACTAAGTGGGATCCAAGGATAACATGCAAATTATTCATTAAGTTGTTGAGTAATTTTTACTGCAACTTTAGTTTTTCTCACTACGATGTTTATTGCAAAGAAAAAGGAGACCGGGTATATAATCGGATGTTTGTTAATTTTATTTCTGCAGAGTATAAAAGTGCAAGCAAATTACACTTTTTGCATCTGCCAATTAGAAATGAATATTTTTTTGATGATTATATGCGACAAAGACTGCTGTAATTAAATCTGATTGAACGTGTTTGAAAACAGCTTACAATAATTATTTAGTAAAATTATTACATAGTTCAGGAGCAAAACAAATACGGTATCGGTGAATTAAATACCATTGCATTTTCTTCTTTAATTTCTGCCAATAACAAGTTGAAGAAGAACGATTAAAAATAATTGTCAGTGGTAAGCGGACACATTTCATTTTGCAAAACATACTCGGCGCAGTTATAATTTTTGCATCGGTAAATATCATGAAATATTGTTGTGAATAAAAGATAATTGTTTCTAAAGGATTCTCTTTGGTCATTTCAAATAGTTTATTTCTTATACAATTCTTGTTTTTTCAGAGTGTTCCTCAAAAATATCATTCCACTTAGGTACTGAAAATGTAATCTGGTTAATGATGGGGATAAAAAAGCTCCTGAAGGTCAGAGGAAATATATCGACCGAACATTTAGAATACTTAAGTGAAATGATAAGTATAATTTGGATCCTCTGGCGTAAAAGCAATCTATTAGAAACACATTTTCCTTGCCAGAAGAAAAATTTTGTCTCTCGATTTAAGAGACATACCAACAAATTATGAAAAAAATCATCAATAAAGCTAAATTCATGTAAATATCAATACTGTTGGAATGAAGAAATATCTATATATATATATATATATATATATATATATATATATATATATATATATACAATCGATCGCTTCAAAAATACTTCACTAACTTTCTTCGAAAGCTTCTGATAATTCCTCTTCCATATTCTCCGTTTCACTATCACTGTCGTCCACTAGTCTTTTTCAACTAAAATTACTTTTTAAATCCTTTTCTGCCAGTCTTCTTCGGTAATATTAGATACTTCTTCTTTAACTAGCTCTATCACCTTCTTATCAAATTTTGGAAAATTATTTTTACGCCTGATGCTTTGTTTTAATTTTCCCCAAATCAACTCGATGGGATTGAAAACACAAAAAAAGGGGGAAGTCTCAATGTGGTGTGTCCATACTTTTCAGCAATACTCAAGGGCATACACTTTTTCAAATGTTTTTGTCTGTAAAACTTCAAGTAGGTGGTTTTTGATATAGTTATCTTCAAAATACAAATTGTTATCCATTAAAAAACTTTGTATTGCATCTTTCCTCGAATTTTTATTCGGTACTTTGATGAGCTGTCGCGAATGATAGGAAGCATTGTCAAGAACTATTACACTATTCGCATCCAAATTTGGGATCAATGTGTTTTCATAATTTCAAAGAATTTGGAACCCATCCTTTACTTCCTCCGCAATGCACAATGATTAAGTCTTGATACTTTTTTTTTTGCATGCATGTTAGGCGTACACATTCTCGAACCATCAGTTCACCCTTTCGTAACTGTGTCGTGAGTATCTTACGTCCAAATAGAAAATTTGTATTTGTTACTCAATTCCACTATTCTTCTGCTTTCCATAACTGCTTGACGTTTGTTTATAATTTTAAATCAAAATCCTAGTTTCTTTATCCAATTCTGAAGTGTTTTGTCACAGCAGCCACGTTATGGCCCGAAGTATTCAATGTCTTCCTTATGATTTCAATTGTAGGAATCTCATTGCTTTTGTAACAGTCGTATATTGCTTTTTTTAATGATTTCATTAGATGAACATCTAAAGGTTTTGGTAATCCCGCATCAAATCGCGTCTTGCGTTCACAAGGTTTGTTTTTGACTATTTTACGTATAGTTGAGAAAGGAAATTCAGTCAAATCTGATGTTGCTTGTAATAGTTTTTCCCTCGTAACAAAACTTGATATGTAGATTCTTATATACATTGAAACATACTCTTTGTGTTTCAATATTCAAATGCATCCGAATCTTATTCACTGGTATCTCTTTTTCGCATTGTTCACCAGCGCTATTGGAATCACTACACAGGAAAAAGTCTGCGTTGTTATCACACTCGTTATTACTATTAGTACTTGTCCAAGGACGCCACATTTTGAACAAATAACAAAAATCTTAAGTAATTACCACCAATATCGAATTTCAGCACTCAAATCGCGACCAGTTCCTGAACTGAACATTGACAACACGACTCTTCTAACCATCCTAACATTCTATTGGTCACCGTAACATGACTTCAAATTTAATTTTATGACTCTTCAGCCAATCATAAAACTCAGTTAGTAAAAAGTATCCAATACGAACCGCCAATTCTTCAGTCCACGTGGACTAATTCGTAGCGGCATTATTCCTTTGTATTGGTTTTAAGCCTTAAGAATTGCTATATCGGTTACTTCGACTATACCTGCCAAATTATCAAAAATCATGAACATAAAAACTCATTTTTCTCATTTTCGAATTATATCTTTTGAGAAAAATATGTATCTAACTTGGGACACTTGCTCTTGAAATGAAGCTAAAAGAGTTAGGAACGTTTTGATTTCAGTTTTGAAGATGAATGAAAAAAGTAAAAACAGTATATTACTTACTATTTTGAAAAAAAAATAATGGGCGGTGGGAATTTTTTCCTCGCAGAGGACTGATAAAGTACTATAATAAATAAATAAAATAAGTTCATGCTTGTATTGTTTTTGAAAATTTTTCAACGTTCATTGACTAATAACATCAGTAGATTCGACACTTCAGAGTAAAGAATACAATTATTGGGCC
Source organism: Leptinotarsa decemlineata (assembly GCF_025532065.1). Lineage (NCBI taxonomy): Eukaryota > Metazoa > Arthropoda > Insecta > Coleoptera > Chrysomelidae > Leptinotarsa > Leptinotarsa decemlineata. The sequence goes on from NW_027412686.1 coordinate 1,192,607, forward strand.
GAAATAATATTCGGAGGAATAAGACAATATAAAAATAAATTATTAAATTGAATAAACAGAAATCGAAACTTGTGCGAGCTAAGGACTAACGAATTCTTACCTTTTAACGTGTGATTCCTAACACGGGTTGGACGATAGCAAGTGAAAATGGAGCGTTCAGCCTGGGGTTGAATATTTGAAAGCAAAAACCTACTGTGAAAATAATAATATATAAAAAGTACCATAATTGTTAGAAAACTCTCACTAGAACGAAAAATATTACTTTTCGATTCCAAATATGGAAATCGATGATTACTCAAATTCCAAATTATTTTAAATAAAATATTTGTCTCATAATAAAGACAAACCCAATATCTAGACAGAAACTTCTTGTTTCGATTGAAATAAATATATCTAAAGAAATGAACTTTAAACGTTCAAGCCAGTCTCGAATATACCTACACAGTAGGTTGTTTTGTTTCATCATCAACCAAAATTAAAATGTAGCATCTGGAATATTACTAGATTTTCACAGTTTTTTGTGTTTCCCACATTCGTCTCAAACTGATCGACTTTTCCCTAACCACAAAAGTATGACCTAGATAAATTCTTATTTATTCTACTGAAATGTGCGGTTTTACGGTTTCATGAAATTACTGATTTTATAAAGAAGGATGTTATTTTCAAATTTTCGAAGTAATGAGCCGTTTCAAGTAGACAATAAAGAAACAACTTGAAGGTTTTCACTTCGAAAATGTGTAGATGGAAATTTGTGTGGAAATTTTCGCTCAAACCATGTAGAATAGGTTTGAGTGATAAATTTTTGATAATCGATACCTATGTGACTATAAAAGCCTACATCATTTAGGATTTTTTATTTATAGCTATTTTCGTAATTCGACTTTGACACCAATTTTGTTTCGATCGTGATGAAACATGACCAAAGAATATAGAAAAAATAGTAGTCACGTGACTCGCAGTATCTGCAAAAATGAAAAATCAAAAATGGGTTTTTTTGTCAAAAATTTCGAAAAAAAACATTTGAAATTTCAGTTGCATAAGATAATTTTGAATTTTCTTTGTCCATTTTTCGTAAATTGCAACAGTTCTGCTTTACTATCAACTGAAAAATCGTGGAGAAATCAACATATTTCTTAATATTTGCTCCAATATCTTGAGTAATATCAATATTGTTTCCGGAACCAAAGATCAACTGGTGACTTCTTAATATATGGAATAATGCAATCGGAGCACATAGAGAATCTCGGGCCGTTTCCCATTGAAATCTCCAAGAGCTTTGATCTTGACTGGATGAGAGTTTTCTAATAAATCTTGGATGTTATGGTTTGACAGATCGTTTTTGTAGCTCATCACTTTTTTCAAAGAAACTTTATTCGCAAGTAACTCTCGATGGCTCTTTCCCTCGGATACCTTTTCCATCAAAGTTGGTGCATAAGATACACATTATCTCTAATTGAAAAAGACAACAAATCCATTACTTTGCTTCACTGATACCAGAACAATCGTCTTATTGAAAGTTATGGAGGAACAAATAAAATCTATTGAAGAAATCTTTGTTATTGTTAACTAGCTGTCGCCCCCCTACGAACGGCAACCCTCAAAAGCCGAGATTTGTGCGAGCTAAAGATTTACGAGGTCTCAACTCTTAACGTACGATTCCTAACACGGGTTTCACGATAAGCAGTGAAAATCAATTGTCTGAACTATCGGCCAGGCTCTCGGCTCGAACAATCGTAGAAATGAATACTAAAAATTACCGAATAATTAAGTTGGAACAGTTAAAATTAAAATTAATAAGTGATGAGTAAAACAATAAAAAAAAATGTAAGAACGCTAATTTTTAAATGAAAATTATTGTGACATTCAAATGAATTAATGAATGAGTTAACAATAAGGTGAATGTGAAATATATAGAAATAACCAAAATTGAAGTAACTTGATTTGAAATAGTGTTCTTATTTTTCGTTTTATTACATTATTCAAAGTCTGAAACTTTTCGAAGTGGAGACAGAACAGACGAACAATATTTATATAAAAAAAATTTTTAGTGTGTTTTTTTTGACTTCTTCGTATATTAATTAGTACATCAGAAATGTTTAACTATAGTTGTTTTCGATGGATATAACATTGATAACTTTGGCGTTTGATAAGAATCGTAGATATATAAATTATACCTCAATCGGCATTATTTTTTGATTGTTGAACTTGCAAGTAATTTTTTTATGTTATTTCACTGCGTTCTCTATGGAAGGTAACGAACTAAGTTGTATAGGGTTTTCAGGGATATATCAAATTGACAATTTATTCCTTAATGTACATCGGCAGGAGTTATAATTAATCATTTTAAATACCTGAGCCTTTGTTTGCTAGTGAATATAATGCGACTTTGTTTGAAAATGGCTGAACATTAAATCACTTTAACCCCTATGGAAAAATTACCTGCTTTCATCATTCAGGATCAGATTGTCAATTCGGTATATCTGTAAAAACACTTCATGCTCTGTTTGTTAATACTAAAAAACGTGCATTCAATTTTTATCACCTTTGGCAACGTACATTATGATAATAGAATCAATACTTTCATTATAAAGAGCTTCTTCACTTGGTTCTTCAAACATGAAAGTTTCAGCTGATGCACGTTACTTTCTAAAAAATTATTACAATTTTTTTTTTCTTTCATCATGAATGATTAATGTAGTATCACACCCAGTTAATGTATGAATGAAGAAGGGATGATTTGTTGTGTTATCAAGATATTTTATTATGGTTTTTGTCGAATGAATTTGTGAGGCATTACTTCTGAACGAATTAAAAAACATTCCTTTATCATCGAGTACTAAGCCAAGTGATAACAATAACACAACAATTATCCTCTGTTCAAACAACTACATCATGGAAGGTATTATATACAGCTGAGTATGCGATTAAATGATCTGCATCACTATCTGCTTGACTCCGATCAATAATATCATTTTCGGTCAGTTTTTTTGCAGATAAAACTAATAAAGCTATTTCTAATTTAACGGTTTCCTGAAAATTTCTTCTTGAATGTATTTAAACACATGTATTCTTCAAATAAATAATCGATGGAAATATAACCTATATATCTATCTACGATTTCTCTCAGATGCTCAATTACATCATTATCAAGAGTATAATCATCAAAAACAACACAAACGTTGATGTCATAGTTTTTACATGAATATTCTATTCTCAGAAACTATTTTGAACTAAAAAGTAGCATACATCTCAGCAACATTAAATGCTGGTATATAGCTGATATTAGACCTTTTTTTGGGAAAGAAAGTTTTTGGCCTTCTACTTCTCCATCTTGTTACAAAAAATGTGGGAATCTTTCAAAGAAATGAAAGGAGCAATCAATTTCAAAAATTTACTTTATACAAAGATGTGTAGATCATGCAAAGAAGTAATTTTCAGACACAAACTGATCCTCTCGAAACAGCTATTTTCATTCAAACATTGAATTATACAAAAACCACTTTTCTCTATTCCGTTTGTATTTCAAACATGTATTTCAACGATGGAGACGTAGAAGATCAAAAATTTTCGTTCTCAAAAATTAATCTCTCCTGAAAATATACCCCTTCAATTCATACCTTTTATATTAATGTTGCTCTCTTATACACTGAGTCTGTTAGTTTCATCCAAAAAAAGAGTCATCCGCCTTACTGGAGACCCAAACATCTTCAGCAATCTTGACAGTCTATAGAACATTGAAGGAATTTTGGAAACATGACTGTCTTCAATAAATACTTCCCGTAAAAAGTTCGATTGACTTGGCGTGCTTGATTCCATCCAGGGCGATATATGTCAGAAGTATGCGGAAAAATACAACTGACTATCGCCTCTGACCACAACCTATAAGCCCGAAGTACACTTTTTGAAAATTACTTAACTCAATCCACACGTCCTCGTGAGAACTTTCCAACATCTACAGCTACTTAAATTCAACGCATATCGCTACGTTCGCACAGGTACCGCTCTTTAAGCGCTTCAAGGATTTTCCTGAATGCTCGTGCATCTTATGCAGCACATCGCTTAAGCAGAGCGGCGCAGAAAGACACATCGCAGCTCATCAAGGAATAATTTTTCCCCCTCGAAAGCGTGAACTTTTTGACGTGCTGCTCTGTTCATTAACACGCAAATGGTTACCTGATTGCTTATCTGTATCAATTCATATTGTAGTACGAGTATTTTGTTACGTCTTTACCCGTGGGTTTACCAATAATTGACTTCACTGTACAATAATTAAACTCAACTTTATTTCACTATTAATATGTTTAAAATAATTTTTTTCCTTTAACCAGCTATCGCACCCCTACGAACGACAACCTTCAGAAGTCGAAACTTGTGCGAGCTAAGGACTAACGAAGTCTTACCTTTTAACGTACGATTCCTAACACGGGTTGGACGATAGCAAGTGAAAATCGAGCGTTCAGTCTGGGGTTGAACCATCGACTCACACATCGGCCGATTGACTGAGTGAACTAAGCACCCACAAAAAAAAAATCTGATTTTCCGTTGATTACCTTTAACTAAAACTTCAACATAACAAAACTTCAATTATTCAAATATCTATCGCCTTATTAAATCGCTCTGCACCGCACTGTTCGCGAAACTTTACTATATCGCTATGCTCGTAGGTAGAGTTTATATGCGGCAAACGAACTATCCCTAAACCGATGGAGAATTCCTCAGGAATCCATCGAAGCCGGTAGAATATTCGTCGAAATTCCATCGAAACGCCTGCTGGGCTGCGATCGTGGCCACGACGGCCAGCGGCGGCCGCGTTATCTTTTTTCAGGGGATGATTCACAACAATATCTATCTATAACCAGGGTAACCACGCGGATGCAACCTCAAAGGAGAGCCGCACTGAAGGTTTGGCGCCTTTGAATTGAAAATTCGTTAAAAAATAGTTATAATAAAATAAACTTCAATAAATATTGATTTCTTGTCGTCACTTCAAAAAGTATAAATAAATGAAAAGATCATTCTTAAAATTGAAAATAATTACAAAATATTTGAGATCTACCATGCAAAATGAAAGATTATCTGGTTTGGCGATATTAGTTGTAATTTCCATTTTACCTTAATTTGTTGATTGAATATTTCATTTAAATTGAAAGGGGTATATTTTTAGGAGAGATCAAGTTTTGTATAAATATAGAGAAGTAGAAAGCCCCTTTCTTTCCCAAATATTTTATTTGTTTTTTGTCTGGTTTGTTTTTTCCATTGTAACCGATTCCAAAAAGAAAAATTCGGGATCTTCAAATCCATATTATTTCATTTTAAAATATACCCACAAATAAAAAATAAATGTTTTTATACTTTGCAATATCAAAATATGTTTAAAATATGTTTTTTTCCGTTAATGAGCTATCGCACCCCTATGAATCACAACCCTCAGAAGTTGAAACTTGCTAAGGACTAACGAGGTCTTACCTTTTCACGTGTGATTTCTAACACGGGTTGGACGATAGAAAGTGAAAATCGAGCGTTCAGCCTGGGGCTTGAACCATCGACTCACACATCAGACGATTGACTGAATGAACAAAGCACCCACGTCGAACCGCCTGGCTACCGACCGGTAGCCGGTCGAACCGCCTGGCTACCGACCGGTAGCCGGGCGGTTCGACGGGCTGCACATGGGCGCCAATCACCCTTGCAGGAGCCCTGCCTTTAGCTCCTTTAGTTTACCCTTTACAAAAAATGTCAAATGTCATATATGTTTTCATAATAGAAGTATCATTTTCTTTGAAACAAAATATTCCTATTGGATTCTCCATTACAAAAAAATTTGTTAATTTGAACGAATTTGTTTATGCAATAATAACAACATGTATAACATAACATGTATTTTACATTTTTAATTAGTCTATGGTAATTCTGGAAAACAAGTAAATTCTAAACAATATCGGGTTAATAACTAGTATAATTCTCGGAATATTATGAAAACAAGTTTATTAATATTGATTAACTTCTTGTTGGTCTTTCAATAGGAATTTGCTTGTTTTTGTTTGTTGAATTCAGAGACTCCAGCAGGTTTAATTTGTATCCTTCATTATCTTTATGTACCATATCATAATTCATTTCGAAATCGTAGTTGTATCCTTAAAGGCGGTAGGCATGAGTAAAATCAATATTTTTCAATAGATTTTCTTTGTGTTTTGAGATTTTCATTTTGAAGTTTCTGGAGGTTCTTTCTATTATTTTTCTTTTTTTTTAAGTACAAAACACAAGCACCACAGGAAAATCCTTAAGGCGCTCTCAGAGCAGTGCCTGTGTGAAAGTAGTGATTCACATTGGTTTGAATCGCTGGAGATTAAATCCATGTGGAAAAACGTTCTCGGGAAGTTTATTACACATAAACGCAGTTCTCCAGGTGAAAGAGTTCTTAAACAGTGATAGTATCTATAGAAGAGAGATGTTCCAGACTATCAAGGTTGCACGTGATGTTCGTGTTTCCAATCAGGTGGAAAGCTCTTTTCTGGATGGAATCCAGCAACTTTCGGGTATGTTTGGGACAGAGCTCTATACATGGAAACAATACTCTAAAGAAGGTCTGATCTGAGACTTATAAAGTTTCAAAAGTTGTTAAGGTATGTATACAGTTTTCTGGTTCGGAACAGTGTTCCAAGCTTTTAAGAAGTAGCCTTAGCAATTCCAGCGACATGATTGTGTCCATTTTAACACCCAACAAACTTAAAGAAGCAGAAAGTGGAATTGTGTGACGTGACATTATTATATCCGGTTCGGAGATATTTTCTTGGAGAAAACCGATGCCTGAGTTTTTGTGGCATTGAATTGAACTGGTTTCTTTCTCTGTACATATAATTTTTTGTGAGGCCACGTAACGTGAAATACAGTCATATCATTATTTTTTCACTTAGTAGTTGCTGAAGAGTCTTATTAAAGAAGCAAATGATTGAAAAACTGATGTTTCCTTTAATCTTATATACTGAGAAGACTAGTAGTCGATGAAAATATAAAATAACGATAACTTGCTTCAAAACTGAATTTCACTAGTTCGGACTTCCATTGTCTACTATATAAAATGATTTGAAATCCCTGAAACAACTAAAAAAGAATAATTAAAAATGAATAGCTGAAAATAAGAATTATATTAACCAAAATAAACCTGAAATGAAATAATAGTGAAATAAAATACAAGTAAAAATAGAAAAATTGAATAAATAAAAATAATTAAATGAAAAAAGAAAATAAAAAGTGGAGAGATTCCAAGTCACTTCCAAAACGCCATTCTTAGACGTTTTGGTGAAGAGGACCGACACTAAGTGGGAAACATCTGTATACCGAAAACCCACTCATACGGGACAGTATCTGAACCACGAATCCAACCACCATCAATCGACTAAAAGAGGAATCATCAAGACTCTATTAGACCGTGCTTTTGGGCTTTGTAATACGAAGTAAGGTCTCGAGAAGGAACTAGACATCATCAAAAATGATCTTCAACGGAATGGAGACTCCAAAGCGATGGTAGAAAAGACTTTGGCTAGAAGACAGCAGGAGCCTTGCAAGGAAGAGAAGCCGTCAAAACCAGTGCTTGCACTTCCCTACATCAGAGGATTATCGGAGAGGATAAGAAGAATTGGTTCCAAGTACAACATCAGAACCTGCTTCAGATCCGGTAACAATATCCGTAACAGCCTCACGAAAACCAGGCCACCAATCGCTTACTGCGATTCCAAGAATTGCATTTACCGAATACCCTGTGAGTGCGGAAAATCCTATATTGGTGAAACTAAGAGGCCATTGAATGTTCGCGTTGTCGAGCACAAGAAACACACACAGCGAGGGGAAACCAGCAAATCAGGAATAGCAGACCATGTTTGGACCAATCAACACATCATCGAGTGGTCCCAAACTGGATCTTGCACAGAGAGGAACATTGGCTTAAGAGAAAATTCAAGGAAGCCGAATACATGTTGTCCAACAACGTATTCAGCCAAGCCAGCGTAGAAATACGCAATATATGGAAACCCAACATCAAGCGAAAAATGGTCAATTCCCGCCAAAACGGTCATCTCCCACGGAACCAGTGAAGCGGAAAATGGAAAGCGGGGTTAAGTGAAAGTACTCGAACGACCTATAAATAGTCATCTCTCGGAGGAATCAGTACAGTCATCACCCGAAGACGATTGTAGATACATACTAACAATCGAAATGTCGTGAACTAACGTGACTTGGAATCTCTTCACTTTTTATTTTCATTTTCTTTTTTCATTTCTTTATTTTTATTTATTCAATTGTTCTATTTTTACTTGTATTTTATTTCACTATTACTTCATTTCAGGTTTATTTTGGTTAATATAATTCTTATTTTCAGCTATTCATTTTTAATTCTTCTTTTTTAGTTGTTTCAGGGATTTCAAATCATTTTATATAGTAGACAATGGAAGTCCGAACTAGTGAAATTCATCATGAAACATTGTCAATCACCTTTACTTTAAAACTATCCTGGAAACTAGAGTAATACCGAAAATTTTAGGGTCTTAAAAATATATATGCATTCCATGTTTTAATAACTCTAGTGAGAATACTCATTCTCCCGAATGTTGTAGAGATTTTTGAATCACTATTTATGGTAATGAAGGAATCATTGTATCTTTCGATCATTAACAAAATCATTGAAGCTTTTTAAAACGGAAAACACATGGAAATCAAATGACTATCTATGAAGAATGAAATTTATTAACAATGTATTGACGTTCCGTTCATCCGCTGTGACTCACATCTTGATTTGCACACATCCTCAACAATGCTAATATTAAATTGTAATCGATTTAACCTGCGAGAGGTCAAAGAAGTTACAAACCTTTATGAAATCCACCTGAAAAATTTACTACAACTTCATAATGGTTTTGTAAGCAGAACGAAAGTATCGTAAAATCATTGATAACTTGATGAACAATTTTAGAGCAGTACAGTAAAATAACAGAACAGAAAAAATAAAACAAAAAACACGTTTGTAGGAATTTTTTTAATTTGTACGAATTGGGGTGAAAGTAACCTGGTTAAATTCAATGCCACAAAAACCCAGGCATCGGTTTTCTCCAAAATGGTTAATGTCTCCGAACCAGATATAATAATGTCAGGTCAGACAATTCCGCTTTTTGCTTTGATAAGTTTGTTGGGGGTTAAAATGGACACAAATATGTCTTGGCACAATAATGTCGCTGGATTTTTTCAAGGACAAAACACAAGCACTACAGGAAAATCCTTAAGGCGCTCTCAGATAGGTGCCTGTGCGAAACTAGCGATTCATATTGGATTTGAATCGCTGGATATTAAATACATTTGGAAAAACGTTCTCAGGGAGTTTATTCCACTAAAACGCAGTTCTCCAGATGAAAAAGTTCTTAAACAGTGAAGTTAGAGATGTACTCCGTTGAACCTCAAAACGATGAGCAGCCACAGCAGCAAAGGCTGCCTCTCAAGAGCTTGGAACACTGTTCCGAACCAGAAAACTGTACACATCTCAGCAACTCTTGATGATTTATAAATCTCAGATCAGACCTTCTTTGAAGTATTCTTCCCATGTATGGATCTCCGTGCCTAAGCATACCCCGAAGCTGCAGGATTAGATCCAGAAAGGAGCCATTCACCTGATTGGAGACACGAAAATCATTTGCAACCTTGATAGTCTGGAACTTCGAAGAAAGGTTGGAAATTTGTCCCTCTTTAATAGATACTTTCACGGGAGGTGTTCAAGTGACTTGGCGCATTAGCTTCCACCAAGATGGAAACATATCAGAAATACGCTAAAGGCTGTGACTGCTCATCGTTTGAGGTTCAACTTCACTTTGTACTCACCTATTGCTTGAAATATAATCAATTGAATCATTTAATTGATTAAACTTATCAAAAAGGAGCCATTGTATGGAGGAAAGACAATAATATATGGGTGAAAATAAATATTCCCCTATTCTAATGTTGTTTTGTAAACATGCATGTTTTGTGAAATCTATAAGAATATAAATATTCAATTTTAAAATCTTAATGGACATTCGTAAGTACCAGTCCACAGAACCGGTATTGTCTTAATACCTGAGCCATGTTTTCAATCTTGTTGAGGTTTCTTTCTCCGGAATACAGAGTGAGAAGTTATTTAGAAATGACTTTCACGTGAAGAAACAAGTTCGTCGCTTAATCTGTACACAGTATATGTTGTCCCGGGAGTTTATTTAGTGAATGTTTTTCAATTTCTGATTTGTATCATCTCCATCAAGGTATTATCTGGGTAAAAAGTTTTCAAATAATCATTCTCAAAATAAGTTACTAGCTCATTTTTCTTGAATTTCACAAAAATTAATATTCTCATCAGGCTAGGTGAAAATGTAAACTACAGAATATTATCAAAATTTATTTGAGTCCAATAATAATACAACTTCATTGGCAAATCACAAAATGAATTGTAAAAAAAAATTAAAGTAAGATTCAATTGACACACTTTCAAAAGAAGAAAATATATTTTGAATTAATTCGAATCCATTAATTCATTAGTCGCGATTTACCTCTTAGAATCATGTCAAAATACGTATTGTTGTTACATATTGTATTCTTATGTATCTATTTTTGTATGATATGAATTACGGTATGTAATAAATTGATGTGTTTGAATTTATTAAAAACTTATTTCCTTCATCTTAGAGCATATTAATGAAAACTTGTTTTTGAAAATGTTTTTCAGGCGGTCCGCCATATTGCATTTAAATTGACATACTTTTATATTTCATATTCTCTAAATTAGTATACATCAAACCCTTCAATTTGATACCCATATTATCATGGGTGTGCATTAAAAAGCTTGCCCGCCATTTTAGATTTGAAATAACGTCATCGTATATTTTTTCAGCAAACCTCTCATTTGATATTCGTATCATGGTGATGCATAAAAAAACTAGTCCGCCATATTGGATGTGGAATGGTTTCAATTGGCTAATCATGTAGTGCTATCCAAACAAAATTTCAGCTCAATCGGTTGAGGATAATTGCTTCAGAATTCTGTTGCGAGATTTGACCCGAACAAAGCAAGTTGAATGAAAACTTAAAAGAAAAAATACTATTTTTTGTCTAGAGCGAAGTTCAGTCTGGGGCTTTTCTTACACTTACTGACATTTGATCTAATTTGATTTTTTCTGGGTATCCAAATATATTTTTCTTCAAAAAATTCTCGCTCAAAAAAGTATTTCTCTACATAAAGTCTTTCATTTAAAACTCTCATATATGACATATCGTTTATCTTTGCCTCGTTCATCTGTGATATTCGAGGATTGAGTTCTTTGTCGATCCCATAGATGGCGTCAACATAAGGGAAGATTTCGTCGCCCTTGTTTCCTCAGACTTGTTCTTCAAAAATAGTTGAATCCAGCAATGCATTTGTGGTTCACTCTAGTACCACTGGCGGCTCGAAACAGTGTTATGTGGTGTCGGATCACAAATGCATTGTTTTTTAATATCCGTATGTGAAAATAGCTATTTTTTAGTTTATATCTAAAAAAGTTTAAGGGTGCTCTTTTGAGTTCAAATTGATATGTATTCATTTTTCTTCATTTTATTGGAAGTTGCCCATTCCTTTACATATTAAGGAAGCAGAAGAAAGTAGAAAGCCTTTAAACGTTTTTTATTATTGAAAATGCTGTACCTACATAATTTGATTCGGTAGATTTGCTCAAACAGTAAATATGCTGAACTGTATTTATGTGGATTTTTTAATGAAACAAAATAAAATGATATGAAATGAAATATCAGCTATTTTAAAAAAATATTTGCTTTAACCAATTATATATTGTTTATTGTAATCGAGTGAAACCTCATTGTTACTCAATTGTTATAAAATGAAAACATAATTATATGGAAACAGATACATGTAAAAAATTATCAAAAAATATATATTGCCTGAATAATTCATTAAATGTTCTCCATTAGCTCCTGGCTCAAAAACTTAAAAAAAAACCTTTGAGGATTAACTTTAAAAAAATACGAGTATTTTTTATTCCTTTGCATAATACAGGTCAAGCATGTAATGCATAAAAATTATTCAAAACAAGTTTCATTTCTATATCGGGTCCACGACTATACCGAAAAAAAATTGACAGCGGATTAAAAACATTATAGGGGTACACAAAATCTAAAATTTATTGTGGGAATGGAATATACAGGATTGGTAAAAATAAACCAACAAAATAGAAAAAGTGTATTGCAGTGTAGAGAATTGACGTAATTTTCAAACAAATACAATCTTATAAAAGGTTAAACTGGAAACTCTAGAATAGAATAAATCCAAATCAAGCAATTTTTTAATCAGCAGAAATGCAATACTCTTCTTGACGCGTGTTTCATCAAACAAGTTGGTGTCTTCAGCAAATGAAAAAACTCATCTCCATTGTTGTCATTTGATATTTTTCAAATAAATCCTCTTTGGGAGAGATAAAATTAAATAATGAAGTTTAAGTAAAAAAATGTCATTTTGATAACAACACTGGTCTGTCTAACGATTTTGCCGGGGACAATGTGAATCGGGTTCAAGATTTACAATATTTTATAGTAAATTTCATGAATGTGATATATTGTTAATTTAAATCAATTTCCTGAATATTGTGAATAAAATTAATAATAATACTTTCATCATTTTTCTTGAAGAACCATTCTACAGTTGAAACCAGTACCGAAAAAACAAAGCATACGTGATCCAACAGTAGACAACACTATTTCGATAGGTCTCATCAGTGGTGTTTGACTGAACCACGAATGCATTATTCGACTACACTGCCCTTACAGAAAAAACCTGAGTATAAGTAACCAAAATGCCCTTAAATGATAATCCTGAGTATAAGTAACCATGGACATCTCCCTTTATGGAGTTGCAACCTGTGATGTTTATGGATTAAGTCTTCTGTCGATCACAAATATGGCGTGCATGCTTACTTATAACTATTTTATACTGGATTTCAAAAAGAAATTCAGTATAATGAGTAGCACGAATGGTAAATACACACACGATGTTCATTTCATTCTGTTTATTTTATCAGTTCTGACAAATAATGTATCATTTCAGCAAAATGGTTTATGGGTCAGAAAACCACAAGCCTTTCGGAATGGATAACTACGGCTTTCAAGATTCCTCCCATAAGAAACTTGGCCGGTCCGTCAGCGTCAACGTTGAATCTTCCAACTTACCCCTTTATAAAACCACCACTTCCAACACCCTCCTCGGCTGGCGACGGACTCGGGACGATCCCGAAGACATCTTGGAAGAGGAACTTCCTTCAGATGACTTCGAGTACATGGAATGCGGACCATCACCTCCAGCAGATCACACTCCCAACATCTACGAAAGCTTTGAAGAATTTTCTACCAGTGCCGACTTGACCGTTCAAATATGTCACGACACAATCAAGATGAACCTTATGGAGCACATGAAATTGAGTTCTGGCAGACATCAGCTATTAGATGACATTGAGAATAGGAAAACTACATCCGACAATTTGAATGAGGTTTTTCACGGTGCATCAAAAATTGAAATCAACATAGCTTTTCTCTGGGCAGCTTTCATGAAACGGTGGGATTTATTTCCTGGCCTATTGAAACTAGGAGCTCAACTGCGTTATCACGAACCTAGTCAAGGTCTGAGTGCTCTTCATTTAACATCATTCAGCGGCTGTGTTGACGGAACTCAGTATTTGATATCTCAGGGATGCGACGTTAACGCTCTTTTCAAATGCTATACTCCTTTACATTGTGCAGCGTTCGGAGACAGTCCTGAGTCAGCTCTCGTGCTCCTTAATAATGGCGCTAAAGTGCAAACTTTGACTAATGGTCCTCACAGTTGTCACGAGAGTGTATTGCATTGTGCTGTTCGCGCCAATGCAATTGCCTGTGTTAGGCTATTTACTCAAGAAGGTGCGGATGTAGGACAAGTTGAAGACACTGGAGTATCACCTGTACATCTTGCCGCAGACCTGGGCCACCCACAGTGCCTTAAAATTCTTCTGGAATCCAAAACGTTCAATGTCAATACCAGAACTAAGGAAAAGGAACAGACTCCCTTACATCTTGCTGCCGAAAGCGGGTACGTCGACTGTATAGAAATTCTGCTAGATCACAGAGCAGATGCCAACCTCAGCAATCATAGAGACCAAACTCCGTTACACTTGGCTGCTAGGGCCCAAGCATTTGACTGTGTGGAACTACTTCTGAGGAAAGGAAACGCTAATGCCAACATTGGAGACTGCGATCAACGTACGCCTTTACATGCCGCCGTAGGCAAAGCAGCTAGATCTTACGATATAATAGATATACTGTTGAACTACGGAGCAGACGTCAACGCTAGAGACCAATACGGTTATACACCTTTACATATAGCAGCTTTGAATGAGCTGTCGCAGTGTGTAGAAATTTTAATTTACCATGGTGCCGATGTGACAGCCAAGTCCAAGTTTGGAATGACCGCTCTTGGAATCATAACGCGAAAAACTCCCGCGTCCTTAGGTATGGTTACACATAAGTTGGATTCCGCCATAACATTACATCATCATCCCGAATCTTCCAACAGAGAAGTTGAGCTCAGGTTGGACTTCCGCGGAATACTCCAGTACTGCCATCCTCGAGAAATAAGTTTTCTGAATACTTTTGTAGACGAAGGACAAAAAGAAATTTTGTTACATCCACTGTGCTCTGCTTTCTTGTACCTGAAATGGGAAAAGATCAGAAAGTACTATGTGGCCAGAATGGTGTTCTGTTTTATATTTGTTTTGAGTCTTTCTTTGTATGTTCTGACTGCTTTAGCCCACAACTGCTATAACCACGGAAAAAACATGAACGATACGCAACCACAGAATGTCATAGAACTTTGCGAGAAGAAATCTATGATGGGTCACATGCTCAGAAATAATCCGTTTGTTATAGAGATGCAGTGGTTTGTTCTGGTTGGGATCACCTGCTGCGAGATACTCAGGAAGATATACGGTATTGCCGGATATCCGAGTGTTAAGCAGTATTTATCTCACCGCGAAAATATAATAGAATGGACGGTAATTGTGAGTGTGTTCGTCATTTCTTTCATCTACACAGGAAGGACCTACACTTGGCAAAACCACGTAGGAGCTTTTGCTGTTCTATTCGGATGGACTAATATGATGTTGATGGTTGGACAGCTTCCCGTTTTTGGATCTTACGTTGCAATGTATACTAGAGTACAAGGGGAGTTCGCAAAGTTACTACTGGCATATTCTTGTCTATTGATTGGCTTCACCATTAGTTTTTGCGTCATGTTTCCTGATTCGTCGACTTTTGCGAATCCATTCATCGGACTAATTACCGTTATGGTAATGATGACGGGCGAGCTCAGCTTGGATTTATTGGTAGACGACGATCCTGAAGATCCGCCGTTTTTACTTGAAGTTAGCGCACAAGTCACTTATATTTTGTTTCTTTTATTTGTGACGGTAATATTGATGAATCTCTTGGTGGGCATAGCCGTTCACGATATACAGGGACTACAAAAAACTGCAGGACTATCCAAGTTGGTGAGACAAACTAAATTGATTTCCTATATGGAATTAGCTCTGTTCAACGGTTATCTACCTCAGTATTTGCTTAACTTGTTGCACTGGACTGCCTTGGTATCTCCGAAGGCGTATCGTGTTGTGTTGAACGTGAAACCTTTGAACCCAAGAGAGAAAAGACTTCCGAGAGATATACTGAAAGCCGCCCACGATATTGCCAAAAAACGTAAACGATTCGGACCGACTGTGTCGACTAACGGCACAATTGTGACATGTGCAAAAAAAATAAACAATAACTTGGATCAAAATAGTGAAATTTTAGAATATAATAATACCCTTCCATTGTTACAGAATAAAATCGATAGAAGTGCTGAACAAATTGAACATTTGAGCAAAGAAATTCAAAGTTTGAGAAGTGCCTTTGAAGCTAATCAGAAGTTGATTGAACAGGTGTTGAATACCATATTACATAACAGAAAAAATAGCAAATAAATGAACTGTGCTCTTATATGGTCATATAGTTTTCAATGCATATATTTTGTATTATTTGCAAAAAGCCATAAAATGTATGTAAGAATTAGTTTTTAAATAGTTGCTTGTTATTTTGTATAGGTTAGAAAAAAATATACAAATAAAAATCAAACTTGTGACATATTTGGTTAAGAGAGTAATTTATTTTTGATGAAATGTAAGCAGAGTTGCACATACTTTTTATGTGAATTTAATTCACAAATCACAATTCCGTGCCCAGCTAAAACTTCAATATCATTTTTACTCAAAATATTTTTACTATTTCAAATCCAATTTTGATTGTTGAATTTGAAATATGGCTTGGTTTTATTATTTTAGAAATGATTTGAAGCCACTAGGAATTAATTATGAATCCAATTCAAGAAAAACAAATCACAATTCTTTCACTCAGATTTTTTTGTTGATTTTCAAATTGGAGAATATAGAACAAATGTTTTTTTGAATCAATATGAGCTTATTGGAAATAGAAACTAACAGGTGATAATGCAACTTTCCTATTCAATACTAACATGAGTGTACTCAGTAATCAGTACCCTTTAAGAATTATTTTTGACTTGGTATTCCAGGTGATTGAAATTTTAAAAATATATCTGAAAGAATAGAATGATTGACAGCTTCTTAAATCTTGTGCTTGCTTCCAGGTTACAACTCGAGACGATTAATTTCAGTTCGATTTTTTGTAAGGATTTAACTATTCATTATTCAAAATGTGATATTAGATAGATAGGTACCATAGTAACTATTTAATCATGGCATAACATTAAAAAATTATGGGATACATAAAACTATTGAATGATGATTCCTTTTTTGTGTGGTTGGTTTATTTACCTGTACACTTCTGTATAATAATAAATAGTCATTCATTAAAAAAATAGGGTTTTTTTGACTTGACTATCTCACATATGATCAATACGTTTTTCCATCCTGTGGCGCTTTCTGACATAAATTACAATTATTTTGATATAGTGAGGTAATGCATACAGCAGGCCTTGAAGATAAGAAAGTAGACTGAGTCAAGCAGCCCCTTCAAATTAATCACAGTAGCATTCACCAAGAGAACATGGAAAGAGGAACTTCGAGATAAACACATTACAACTGTCGGGGGGAAAGTTTGAATATCCGAAAGTGATGTTAGATCTCAGTTGGGTTGAAACCAACATCTAAAAAAAATAAGAAAAAGTGGAAACCTAAGGTCAAACATGGGGATTTAAACCATACATGATATAATGGATTATACAAACAATAGGTCAATGACCTGATAGCAAAATATGACAAAAATGATTGCTATTAATAATATAGGACTTGCTTGTATAGGAATAGTGGGAATAGCAGTACAAACCATACCTCATGCCTTTAGCAACATTTGAGACTTTCTTCAATCCACCCATTTTATATTTTGTGGAAATAAGAGATGTAAAAATAGATAATTACCGAGCTGACTCGTGATTGACTTGATTAATGGATGATCTCATTTACTACTTTGCTTGTTCTTTATTATTGTAATAGATAGATTCTTCGAAAACATAGAAGAAAACCAAAGTTTAGATTTTATGCTCAATTTTATTTGTTGTTAATTAATCGATTGTTGTTGATGTTGTGTTTTCCAATCTTTGCATTCGTAAAAAAAGATGTCGAGATCTTCATATAATAGCCCCGTGTTTGCGGGACTGATTATGATGTCTCCTGATATTGACAATATCTGCCAATATTCATAGAATATTCTATGAATATTGGCAGAAAGAAAAATTCATAGAAATTGTAAGAGTGTTTGGATGTGGTCCGTCACTCTCTCAATTCCGGCTCCCTTCAGGAGATCATTTATTCAAGTATATCGACCGCTATCCATGATGATAGAAAGTACTTTATTTTGCATCCTTTCCAGCCATTGAAGAGGTGTTTTCTTTAGGTTGCAAAATATTGGACAGGCGTATAGCATTGCTGATCTAATCAGCTTTTTGTATATCAATACTTCGTTATTGGTGCTGAGCTTTGAATTTCTGGCAATAAGCGGGTAAGTCTGTTTTATTGCCGCTCCAGCCCTCTGTATGGCTAGGCTGATATGTTTATATAAATCTACATAACACACCCACTCGGTCAATATACATTGTTTTCCAGGCGGAAGTGTACGCAATCCATCAATGGACAATTATTTGAGGCCTCGACGGAATGTTGGGCGGCACTTTCAGTATTTTTAAACCCGAGATTAACATCCTGACTGATCTGGGAATACCATGAAGTAACAGAACTGACAGACAGTAATGGATGGACTCTTCACTGGTTATCGGAACACCCATAAAGATTGGAAAGGAAAACAAAGAAACGCTTCAACAGAGCGGGAATTGGATCAGAATAATTATAAGATTACTTACTGGAAACTGTTCGCTTGAAGGATAACAAAAAAGTACAACAAAATTGATGTAATGAGTGTTATGAAAATATGGAAGGAAAAACGTAATAAATCATCTTTGGTTGATGTTTTGAACTAGAGAATTTCGACTCTGGAATTATGGATTTTTTAAATTTTGACTAACGACCTTAGCAACTGACCAGAACGGTTACACTGTCGAATAATTCATTAACAACTCTTTTGTTAATCAGCTCTTTAGTTTCCTTCTATTTTTGACTTGAATTGACTGCAAATATTATCAAATCTGTCAGTTTTTGGTGCTAGTATTTTTTATCACTCACTTTAAATGAGATAGATATTTAGAAGTGGTAGTTTTGTTGAAATAAAATGTTGCTGTTATGAGGCTATGTTTCAATCCCTGATAAAAGAATTACCTTAGCTAATTCAGGCACGTATACCGATGGATATTCAGAGTTGAATCAAATACTGGATCCAAGATCAAAACCCCTCCTTGAAATATTTTCATAAGTAATTTCCCAGCAGTAGACCGCAGCCCGTGGTATATTTTTATGGAATCATTTGATACCTCTAAAAATTGTATGATTTCTATTAGACTGAAGTAGAAGATGAGCCTCAGCATATGCCGACACTTGTATGTGGTACACGTGAAAATTTCAGAAAAAGGAGTAATTTGCCAAACGTTCTTGGACGGTTTTTATGAGTCTAATATAATACTAAAAACACATTTTCTAGAAAATGACCTCTTTGTGCATAGTTGATAACAAATCTCTATCAAAAACAGTAATTTATTTTGTTATGTCATACAAATTAGTAGTCTCAAGGGAAGTAAACATTAGGTTAACAAAATAAAAATAAATAACTTTGAACCCTAATTCTAGGATGATCTAGGGGTGGTCTGACATAAACCAACTTATTTATAAGACATGACTACAAATAACCTTTTTGATATGAAAAACTACTTTTGTAAAAGCCATACGGGTAAGTACCTTTGCATATAGAAGTCATTTTTCGAAGATTTTTGAGTAGGTACACCACCTACAACTGAAATTCATCTTTTTACTTCCAGGTCTATTGAAATCATATTTTCAAGAAATCCTAAAATGCAGAATAGGCTTATGGGACTACAAGTCGTGCCTATTATTCCTAATTTCTCGTTTTAAGTAAACAAATATTTTTTTTTCTTACGAGTCAAATTGAAAAGGGTCATTATATTCCAAAAATGAATTTAATAAATTTTCAGTGTATTATACTGGAAGAGTAACAGGATGATCTAGATGTACAGCAACTATACATTCGATTATTTGTAAACATATTCCTTTTACAGTAATTCACAAAATTAAATAATACAAATGTCAAAAACTGCATTGCTTGTTATGAAAGAGAAGATTGATCATAATGCTTTAGTTTCATGCAAAGAAAGAGTTTTGTTTGTCACCTATGTTGATAAAAGCTTGTTTCATAGTTATTTTAGTTTGAAATTCTTCTTCACCAAAGTAAGCGATTAATTCTATATTCCATTTTCTGAATAGGGGTTTCATCTACTCATTCATGTCCCATCACTGATACATATAACACCATGTGGAAATACATGGTCTAAAGCAGAGGTCGGCAAGTAGATTTAGGTGGGGTCCTGATACTGTGGGAAAATTTTGACGAGGTCCAGAAAAAACAACTGATAAAAATTAAGTGTATCCATTGTATAATTTTGGGCCAAACATGTCCCAGAAGAATATGAAAACTGTTAAGAGACTAGCTATCAATTTGGCCACTATGTTTGGCTCGACATACATATGTGAAACATCTTTCTCAAAAATGTATTTTTTGAAAAACAAATATTATTCGAGATTAACAGACGCTCACCTAGAAGACACACTTCGAATTTGCTGTTCCTCTCGAGGACCAAACTATAAAAAACTGGCTCAAGACCGTCGGTGTAGTTTCTCACTTTAATAAGAGGTCTTGATTTCTTTTATAACTCACAATGTGATTTGAAACCAAAATAATATGTAGCACTTTATTATTAATATTTGTTTTTTTTTCTGGACCCCGTTAAAATTTTCCAACAGTATCCGGATCCCACCTAAAACTACTTGCTGACCCCAAAAAACTGCAGAAACTCAAGTATATCAAGTTGGTATATTGATAAATTTGTTCGAATTAGAGAGGTGAAAACGACATAGGACAGTCGAAAAGCCAATATGGCAGCAGTTTAATAAATCTTTTCTGCTCCCTGTATGCTCAATATCAAGGCCCTTAATTCTACTCAATATTTCTGTGACCACAATAAATCGACTGAATATTATTTTCCTTTAGTGTCTTGTTGATATTAATTTTCAACTCATTCCATTTTCAGTTACTTTTTCCTTTAATTTTCTCAAACATGTTGAATAAAGTTGACATCGAGTGCAACATTGTAGGCGGAGGAACATCTGGACAAGCAGGAGCTTTAAGGTGGGGTATTGCCTGGGGACTAAGAAGCTTCGTGGATAAAGATACGATTGAGAAAATGAGATTAGGTAAGTGATACTCCATTGAGAGAGACAGATAGGGGGGAGGTATAATGGAATATATTCCGAAAATGCACCTTCTCTCAAGCTGATCAACTCTTGGAAATGTATTCAATACATTTTAATTTCCAAAATGTATCTAACGGTGATATATGTCTTTAGAAAATTTTACTAAATAATATTTCAACACTGTAACTTTAAGATCTTGTAACCTCCCACAGAAGTCAATAATGATATACCTGCAAATATCATTACGAAAACAACAAAAGCTGATCCAAGTTATCAAACACAAGGTCTGTTCAAAAAATGAGGTGAATTTTCATTTCAGTAATATTTATTTATCAATTTCTATTTTGTCCCCTTTAAAGTAGTCCCCATCAGATATAATACCGTTGTGCTAGCGTTTTTCCCAATCCTCAAAGCAGTTCTGATATGCACTTTTTGGCATGTTCTGTTTTTATCTCCTCCATTTTGCAAACAAGCAATGACAAGTGAGCAGGTGCATTATTGTGATGCAAATGACATGAATTGTTTTTCCACAATACCGGACCTTTCCTTCATATTGCTTCTCGCAAGCGGCGCATAACTTTAAGATAATACTCCTTATTGCATAAGCCAACCGATAGGCCGACATCCTCAGCAACTTCTCTAATAGCGATTCAACAATTCTCCTAACAATTTTCTTCACGTTCTCAACACTTTCATCGGTTGTTGATGTGCTGGGGTGTCCGGCGCTAGCGTTGTTTTTCACATCTTCCCGACCTTATGTGAAAAGTTTGTACCAGTTGTAAACATTTTTCTGACTCAGAATACAATTACCATATGTTTCTGTCAATATTTCAAGTGTTTTCGAGAACTCAATTCCATTTTTTACACAAAATTTGAAATAAATTCTTTGATTGATTTTTTTTTCGATAGCTGAAAATTTCCGAACACGCCAAACACTTTCAACTTTTATGCCTCTCTAAAATCGCTAATCAAATGCATGTAGCCTGTGAAATTTGATCATTCACCTTATTGAACAGACCTCGTATATCATCTACTAATCTTTTTTCAATTTTCATATAGCGGGTCTTTTGACAAGGGACTACCGTACAAAAGAGAGAAAGAAGCCAGGACAAAGGGGAGCCAGAAGAAAATACACCTGGAAGAAACGTTAATATTATACAATTGTTGGATTATTAAAATGAAAAACTAAAAATATCGTTTTTTAATGAAAATATTTGACAAGAAAGTGAAACTTTTTTGCATGATCTACACATCTTTGTAAAAATTTTATTTTCAAATGAGTTGCTTCCTTTCTTCATTTGGAAGATTTAATATCAAGATAATTTCACCAGAAATTGATATATGAAGAATATTATTTTATTTACTAGTAGTTAAGGAAAAATTATAAATTTAAGTCAATGAACATTGAAAGAAAAATTCAAATAATACTGACAAACTGGGTTAAAAAAAAAAACAAAAATCGCTGGTTCTGGTTGTTCTGTTCTGATGGTGTCCTAAAAAAGTAAGTGGGTATTCTATAGATTCACAGTTCCGCAAAAATTCTGCAACTTTTGATATAATACTTAAGTTTGAAAGTATCGAGCGACACATTTGAGGATCCTATCATTTACTCAAAGTATATTTTAAAAACAAGAAAACTGTCTGCCATATACTTACTATATAAGAAAATATATCCACATCATATTCTTTGAATAATGAAACTCAAGTTTTTGTCAGCTACGAGTATAATAAAACATTTTAAAATATCACATTTCATCGAGAGGTCTCAGACCTAAAATAATCATTCCATTTTTCAATACTTCTCTGGCAGTGTTGAATAGTAGTAATCTCTGAGAGGCAACATCAAGGCTCATTCCTTTGACTCGAAGCATTTTGAAGGCTTTATTGATATGATTGCTGAAATGAAACATTTAAATATTTTATTTTTAATAATTGGTTGATGTAATTTTACCATAAACGAAAGAGATAATTGACCAATATATATGCTTCTAATTGTTCATTAGCTTTGTATAAAATATCGTGAAATTTTGCCAACTCCTTCAATAATACCAGGGCTTCAAGTTCATTCAAAATTTCTGGCACACATTCCTTAGCTGGAATGGCTCCAGAATTTCTTTCTAAACTGTTTAAACGACAGTGTGTATATTGCAGTCTTATCCCAGTGTCACCATCGACCTTAAAACCAGAGCAAAGCATGATATACATATTACATGATATATTTTGACCATATTAGCGAAGTTAGAAAGGGAGTTTGAGGAAATTCATCACAAGCAATTCTTTTGGGTGCGAAATTTCAATTTTTACACATTATTTTGCTTTTGAATAAGTATATGTTGCAGATGGGAAGTCAATTATTTAGTTTTTTTGATAAAAAATTTGATAAAAAAATTTTGTGATGAACAAATAAATACTAATGTTATGTTCTATGCTAACATTATTTCCCAAGGTGTGTTGTTCAAATCAACCACAAGAACTCAATGTTGAAAAACTTCGCTTGAAAAAGTGATTCCAAACGCACCAATATGGTCTACATCTTTCACCTGTAAAACTTTATCCCAATCAAATTGGTAGTCCTTCTGTCTTCGCCTTTTCAAATCATTTACAATAACGCAAGAGATTCCCAAGATGTCTGCAGTTTCTCCATCACTGATAGGCACTTTAGTAGCTGAAGAAATAAAAGTTAGCTTTGAATGTATATAAATTTGGAATTATGTAAAAAGTTTGTAACTCTGGGTTGTATATTTTTGTGTTTTTTTTCTTTCAAATTATTTGCCACAGTATAACGAATATGAAAGTCAATCATTAATGAACATTTTGATAAAAAAGTTAGGGAAGATTAGTTTTTGGGAAAAAACTTTTTGATTTTCCACATCTCGAATATAAAATGTGGAAACTTTCGAAGAAAGGAAGAAAGAGAATAGCTACAATAATATTTTCATAAATATATGTAGAGCATATACGGAATTTTCTTTCAGATACAAACTAGAAAAGAAATCCTTTAAAAACAACTACTTTTACATGAACATTGAATTACAGGATAATCACTTTTTCCCAATTAGATTGTCTACAAACATCCTTTATTGTATTGAAACGGATATTATTCATAAGAATACTACACAATGAGATATATGAAAGACAATTAATATAAAATGTCACTTCCTTTCTTTGGAAGTTTTCCACAATGACGCAGAAGTAGGAATCCAATAAGATTTTCTCAAAAAAAATCAAACATTTTTTGACATCCGGAATTATTAACATAGTACAAATAGAGTTTCATGGTAAGCTATATCTGTTGCTAGGCAACCTACGTCACTGTAATTGGAGTAGTAATTGTTCGTTTTTTTATTGTAGTGATATCTGGGGAAGATGGACAAAAATCACTTGAATATATTGCCAGTAAAATAAAAGCAACTTCGGCAAGTGGCTATACAAAAATCACTTGAATAAATATACTCCCTTGTGAAATAAAATACAATAGTCATGAAATACTGAACTTGAACTTACAATAAGTTGTTTTACAAGGTTCATTCGAGATTTTCTTGAAACATTTTTAATTCAATGAGACATTCTATTTTTTATTGAATTGTTCTCAAACAACTGAACTCAACACTATCATATTTAGCAAAAATTATATCAATCAATTTCAACAACAAATGACAGCTGCAACCACCAACGCACTAGTAACAAAATCAATGTGATAATTATTTTATGTGAGAGGGTTCCATCATTATATTTCATTTATTTTGTTCAATGAATGAAAATGATTCTAATAATAACAAGCTTTAGTTCGAAGGTTATATCAAGTCAGTTCTCTGTCTGTTTAAAATCTGT
This sequence comes from Leptinotarsa decemlineata, assembly GCF_025532065.1. NCBI lineage: Eukaryota > Metazoa > Arthropoda > Insecta > Coleoptera > Chrysomelidae > Leptinotarsa > Leptinotarsa decemlineata. Next base: position 1,217,407 of record NW_027412686.1, read on the forward strand.
TTTTCCGTTATTCAGCTGTCGCCCCCATACGAATGACAACTCTCAGAAGTTGAGAAACTTGGGCGAGCTAAGGACTAACGAAGTCTTACCTTTTAACGTGATTCCTAACACGGTTGCAGAGTCATCCCAGCTTCAACCAGATAAATTCTCTCAAAAAAAATATCTGGTCGAGGCAGGAATCGAACCCACAGCCTTCCGATCGTGAGTCGAGCGCACTACCACCGCGGCCAATTCCACAAGTTATTGCTGAGATTTTGAGATATAACAATCATCCTCACATTTAATGCACAAACCTATAATATCTGCCGCAGTAGTAGACGAAAAGTTTGGTGCTATGAGTTATCTCAATGAGTTGTCATTCGTTGAAATATTTCGATTATACCTATCAAATCAGTTTCAAATCAAAATCACCTATCACTAAGTTGGAGTACTTCCACTTCCGTTTTTGCTCAATAACAATTTGTAAACATCTGAAATTTGCATGAAAGAAAATATCCATGCAGTTTCAGGGTTAAACTTGGTTACTTTGATCCTAGTTGAAAATATTTTACTCTTTCTGTTTGTATCTGAAATTTTCCAAGTATATATCTGTTTGTATCTGAAGTTTTCTAAGTATACATCAATAATGGTTATATAACAAGTAGCAAAAAAGGCTTACTTGGTGACTGAATTTGCCTCTTGATCATCATTTCTCTACATTCATCCAAAATATCTTTCAAAAAAACTGCAGTACCTTTCCTAGTGCTCATACCCCTTATCCTACCAAACTTGACATGATGAATCCTATCAGCCCAAGGCAAATCCATTTTGTAAATGATATTTTTTAATGAATGAAAGTGATCTGTTTGACTATTATCTACTACGTAATACATCCTGTCAAAGTTATACTTTTTGAATCTGTCAATAGCTGCTGCTATATCTCTGGTCAAGTATAAAGTAGAACCATCACTTTTGATAACAGAAACTTCTTTATCATCAATAAGAGCAACTTCTTTCCCATCTTTATCTTTGTGGATAATGTTTTTCTTGCGTAGTACTTCAATTATATCTTGAATATGCTTAGCACTGTAATCTGATTCATAGTTATATTCGTCGAAAGTAACCCCTAATCTACTGTAAGTGTTTATTAGTTCCTTTTCAGAGTAGTCCATGAACTCTCTCCAGTATTTTAGATGTTTTTCTGATCCATTTTCTAAATGTGCAAATTCTGCCTTGGCTTTTTCAAAAATGCTAGAATCTTTTTCAGCTAACTTGTTCGCATATAAATAGGACTGATAGAGCAATTTGAGAGGGTTTTTTTTGATATCTTCTGGTGTATACTTCAGGGCATCAACACCCATTCTTATGAAACCAAACTGTGTGCCCCAATTACCCAAATAATTTAACCTAGTTACTGTATTTCTTGAAAAGATATTCAGGTTGCTTATGAAATTTCCGATTATTGTTGAGCGCAAATGTCCAAAATGGAATGGTTTGGCAACATTAGGAGAACTGTATTCAACTACAATATTTTTTGGTTTGAAATTAAGATCAGGCTGAGCACAATTCTCCATTACATCTTTCATAAATATATTTTTATCGATCTCAAAAGATATTTTTCTGTTTGCTCTGTCTCTGACAAGTTGAACATTCTTGATAATGTCATCTGGTTGTATTTTTAAAATTTCTGTAATGTTTGTTACACCAAGTTGCGTTTCCAAAATGTTTAAAGGTAAACTTAGTTCAACTTTATTTTCATCATTGGTGTTTCCTATATGTATGAGTGATTGGAGTTCAGAGGGCGAAAATTTAGTGGTTTTATGCAGAGAATCTATCACCTAGAATGAAAATTTTTCATTTAGAAAAATATGTCAGTCACTGAATTGAATGTATGTTATTACCTTTCTTCCTACATACAATTTCAATTTGGTGGACATAGTCCAGTGAAAATAATGTGGGATGTATTATCGATGAAAAATATTTTAATTGTAAAGGACACATAAATTTTGAGTTTGATGAGAATTTGAGGTTAAGTATGCACTACACCCGAGAATACCTACCACAGAGAAGCGACATTAACGTCGGATACTTTGATGTTCGGTGTCCCAACTCCGAACCGAAGATTTTGACTGATAGACAACCTGGTTCACTGAGAAAAATGACCTCTCAGCGATATACACTAATAAAAATACATACTCTTACGTTCTAGTATAGTACGTGAGCTCACTGTGAAATATAAAATTATAGTGTGAAGGGCATCTTACTCCATTCAATTTTTATATTGCTAATTGGACAACTTTCGCAGTAATAATAGAGAATATTCAACTATGTGGCCAATTTATTATTATTTATGATGAATTGGCTTTTAAGAAATAAATTAAATTACTTTATTTTGTAAATCCAATTCATTAGATAGAAAATTAAAATAAAGTTACGATAATAGAATAATGCTTATATTATATAATCATTTTATATTCTCTGAAATAAATAAGTCCACTAAGGATGAAATGAATAGAAGTGACTTTTGTTATTTTATGTAATCTTAACTTAAACTTTCATCAACAACATCAATACAATCTGAGGGTTCTAATTAAGTAAGGTTCCAAATGAAAAAAATAATGAAACAAGATATTTTATCAAAAACTCTTAATTTATAAATGTGACAGAATCTTAAGTTTCCTTTTTACAGTTTTACCTTTGGTATTATTGATGATATTAGTATATTTGATACTATAAAAAAATTTTCATTCTTATGAATAGCTTAATTATGTATATATATTTTAACATTATTTCCGCATTGTTGTCTTAGAGCACCAAAAAAATTTTCAAAACAATCTGAATTGAGTCGTCTCGTTTTTAAATATTTATAATTTAATTTGTAAAGCTTATCCCATATGTTAATTACACTATTCATGGAAATAATCCAGCATTTTTTAAATTTGACTCGATTTGTGACATTTTTGTCCTCTGAATTGAAAATTTCAACATTTTTCAAAAACGTTAGAGCCTCTTCAAAAAAATCTAATTGGAATTTCGAAGCTTCAAAAACGTTTTTGTATTTATAGAGATGTCGTAAAGAACACAAATTCAACAAATCAAAAGTTATTGAATGTCTCTATTACTTGAATTGTCCCAAAAGAAGAAGCAGGAAGTAAGTTCATTGCTACGAATGCATTCATTCCACTGGCAACTATACGGTTTAGAACTTGTGTTGCTAGATTCGCTTTCATTTTTTCAAAATTGTTTGGAGTGATATGTGATTTGGTAAGATTTGGTGCAAGTCTATAAAATTGCCCTATGTCTTGCTCATAAAAAGAGCGCACAAAAGACCAAGATGTACTTTTGCCTTCAAAATGAAATGAATGTTTTAAAAAATTGTTTCTAGTGGCTTTTATAAAATGACTTGGATCAAAAATATAAACAAGTTTTTTACCACCGAGCTCAAATTCAGATTCTTCTAAAGTGACCCCTAATAACTTTGCCAATTCATAAAAGTTAGAGCCCATGTCACTCACGATGCCATCAACATGCAGACCTATATTGGATAATTCAGAAATGCACTTATCCAAAATATCATGTAGATTTTTTGCTGGTAGCTGTGATTCAATGAAAAAAAAAAGCAATCGGTTATTTCCAGGGAGAATAAAGTCCTGTAGCCATAATAACGAGAACATTTCTACATATGGAATTCCTCTTATTTGCCTCTCCAATATCTTCGAAACCAATAATTTCATCACATCCTGTATCAATAAAAAAATTGGATTTTAAAGCCATCTCATCTATAGATATCACACATCGCTTGTCCTGTTCGAGCATTGTTTTAATTTTAATTTCAAGTGCCTTGAATATTGCTGAATTTCCAAAGCCCGGCCTACATGATATTTTTTGGGTCACCGAAACATCGTTTTGTTGGAAGAGTCAATAACTTGCTAAGATGTCTATAATTCCTAGAACTTGAAAAGTAGTTGATCAAAGCAAACTGCTTCACTTCTGAAGAATATCTGCGAGATATAGGTTTCTTGTTCTTTTGTACAACATGCGATTTTATCACTTCCGATAAAGGATTCTCAAGAAACGCATCACACCCTTTAAAAACGTACTCACTGATAAACCGGTTGTCGCCTTAGATCCCTTTTTGATTTTCTCCCTCCGTAAAATTTTCAATTTACTTCGCAATCTTCATTTTCTTGGAGTATTGCTGCTTAATTTCAACTCAGATTGAGTGAAAGTAGATGGCGAAAGTAAAGGTGGTGAAATTCTTTCTTCGCATTCCACATTTACACTGCAGGTTGAAACATTCTGCAAACCAACTTCTCGAGAAGTACTTGGACCTTAAACAAAAAAAAATAAATCTGCTTATCTACTCAAAAAAATCGAATTTTTGGTCAGGAATGAAACCTGAATAAGAGAGTGCTCATTACAAGGTGTAATTTACATACTATCTAAAAATATAAAATTCAAATGGTGTAACCACTTACTAAAATTAAAAATAAACTTACCATCTACGGTCAAGGAGAATGAAGGCATTTCATCATTTGCGTTTTTCACAAAAGAACACTTTGAGGGTGGAACAATTGTGATATCTGAAAAAAAGATTAAGTCTCAATTTCCATAATAAATCTACGTTACATACCTGGCAGAATGATCACTTTTTTATCAGGTACTTGAGATCGGTCTTTTCCGGTTTTTAAAAGGGAAATATTGTCGGTACTGCTTCAGGTAGTAATGTATTTTTCACAGTTCCCTTTCATATGTACCTACTTTCAAAATGATGCTCACAAGTTCTGTAGTTTTTATGAAGTGATTCGATTTTTGGTAGTAAATCTTGCCAACTGCAAGCTTCCAACCAAACTTTTGCCCTGTAGGAAGAAATAATATATCAGTTTTGAAGTTGTTCTTTTGTATTTTTCTTTTATAAACAGATCTATTTAATTTATGATGTATTGTTTGGAACCTTTGGTGTAGTAATGAATATTACTGGAGTTTTATCTTCCTCTTGAAGATGATCACTTGGTGATCGAAACACGTGTCGAGGTGTAAAAATAACGATTTGGTGTTGGGGAAAAACTCCAGTAATATTCAGATCTATTTAATTTTATTTATTTGATTGAAAGTATATTCAAGATTCCCATTCATCGTCACATATTTAGAAAATCGAAGTTTGAAAATAGTCAGTAATTTACTTTTGGAATATAGCAAATTTAATTATTTCTCATTACTATCAGTTTAGATATACATTTCCCAAACATATTTCCCAAGATGTATAAAAATATTTACCTTTCGCAATCTTGGGGAAATCTGAAAATACTCGTTCCTTCACCGGTTCTAGCTGAACAACCGCGGAAAACACAATAGTAACCAGGCATTTCGATTTTCACTTCTTATAAATACACACAAAATCTAGTTTTATGTTGATATTAGTTTAACTCGTAGAATTTCACTCGAAGATTGTCACTAGTATCGATTCAAAAACACACAACTACTGTGTCACGATTGATTCTTCAAAACCAATTATCTCCTGAAAACTCTTGCCTAAATAGCATAATTTCAATGTATACAGAGCTAGGTAGGTACTCTTTGTAACTAACTACCTACCTCATTATGTTTGCTCAGTGCTCACAGACTAATGGAGACAACTAAGCCCGAGAATGACGTGGAGACAACCAAGTCGACGCATCCGTCTACGAAAAAGGGACACAAAATGGCCGTCTTTGTCGCTTCTCTGTGGTAGGTATTCTCGGACTGCACTGTCAAAAGAAAGAAGACGGTTCACAGCAGAGTTGCCAATCTGATAGAGAGATAAAGATCGAAAGTCGTACATACCAAGTCAAATTTGCATATTTTTCAAAAAATTACTGTAGACTGTTAGAGAATCTCAAAATATCTCTCTTAAACTATAATTGTATCAAAAGCTATTAATTTTGGACATCCAGCTGGACAAAGAAACTCTAATGGCGTATCAAAAACAGTCAACTCTAGTATTTGAAAAAAGATATACTTCATGAACACAATACTTAATATTTACTACGTTTATGCACATGGCAGTATGAATCTTACACTGTATCGTACTCCGTACAACTACTCAAATTACCGTATGTCACAATAATTACCATACAGATTGGCAACACAGGGTTAGTATCTGTAATAATTATTATGACGTCACTGATGATAATAAATTTGAATATTCTGTAATAATAAGGGGAGAGGTTGCGAAATACTCGTTGAGCCAAATTTGGAGTTTTGGAAAGGAGTATGTCAGATGAACTGGTAATAAAATTAAATGTTTATTACGAATGTAGTCTTGAACTTCCTGGGCCCAAAACATGTCCCGATAGAAAATACAAGTCAGTTTTTAAAAATTCGAAAGTTTGGGATTGTCCAAGAAATACAACACCCTGCATGTAAAACAGTCATTCCGAAAAGTATGTGTTACGAATTTTAAATCAGTTGTTTTCCAAAACGCCTCTGAATCGAATTCAATTGCCAGCACGAAATTAAAGTAGTGAAAAAGTAAATACCAAGTTTAAAAAATGGGGGAGATGTTTCTTCGATAATAATGATTGATCAATTTTGTTCCGTGTTCATTATATAAAGTGTCTTCAATTTTTTTCTTGCTTGATCTAATAATAATAATAATCTACAAAATGCAACGCGGTGGCTTACTTTTTTTTTGTTGGCCAATGTGACGCCATTGGGCGTGATAATTCCAAGTTAGTTAGGCAATAAATTCCTCATAAGTTCAATTAACTGTACCAACTCTCAACTAAATTGGCTAAGGATATTTAAGATATTACTTATTATATATCGTTCTTAAAACTTCAATGCTTTCATCTCAGAAACGAAACAACGGATACATTTTCATAGAAATTTTTTTCTTAAAATGACCTAACGAACAGCACTATGAAGTTTCGTTAGAGGAAATAACCTGTCTAAAACGAAAATAAAGTTGAAGCGATTTAGGTCAACAGGGTAACAGATGTTTTACTACGAAGTCTTTTATTATAAATTAATAGTATGCTAAATTGATGGTATTCTCAATAAAAATGGTATAAATAGAAGACTTTTATGCTGAATAACACTAAAATCTGTTTCTGTTTTAAAATCTGGGTGAAATTGATGAGAAAAAAATAAAATGTTTTCAAAATTGTGGAACTGAGAATGTTTCAAAATTGATAGAAATGACAAGTTTACTTACCATCATGCAAATGAGAAATTGCATATAGACAATTTATGAACCTAGAAGATCTAACTGATCAAAATAGTTCAACAAACAAGTGCCATTCAATGTTATTTTAATAAACAAGCTTTGAATTCATGAATTTGAAATACAATTTCAAGATAGCCACTTCAAGCATTGAAAAATATATGATTTATGTAGCTTCATTTCCGAAAAACTGAAATTATATTATAGTGGAAATTAGGAATTTGAAAACTTTCAGTTTTCATTTTAAGCCTAGTTTTTTCTTTATTCAATTTTTAGCCCACTTCCTCTCCTCAAATATCTTAATGATTATAACTATATTAAGTATATAAAATTAGACTGTATATATCGCAGTTCAAATTTAGCGCTATTTTTACTTTCAGTAGCGTCATAAGGATGGCTCCGAAATTTTTTGACATTTCGTTTCTCCTTTTATACCAACCCTGTTACTCGACATGGACTCGATGTCCATGCGTTGATGAACACAAAAGAAAAAATTCAGTGCAATAAAGGTCAGTCAGATTCAATTCTGAAGGCATTGATGAAATGAGTAGAAAAACATACCTATAGAATAGCAAATGGAAAATAAGCAATCCTTTCTACTTGTAAAATTATTTACTATCAATAACAAGACACAATGTAATGATAGGCATCTTATTGGAATGTTGGTTGCCTACCAAAAATTGATTAGAAAAATGTTATTTTATAAATACGTCATCTAACGTCATCTGATGAACTGTCAACGAACGAACGAACGTCAGTAGTTGAGACCAGTTACCAGTTGTTCTTTCTTCATCATTTTGCGTTGAGCGGAGCGGTTAGTTGTAGGTTTTAGCTCTGCATTGCTTGCGCGTATCGTGTCAGTGCCTTGTGTGATTGTGGTGGTGTTTGGTAGTTTTAGGTGTTAAAGAAGTGAGTCAACAGGTGCAATATGACGGGCAGATTAGCAGGACAGACAATAAACGATAGGTTATTGGCCGCAAAACACAGCTTGGCTGGGCAAGGATTAGCAAAGTCCGTCTGCAAAGCCACTACAGAGGAAATGATTGGCCCCAAAAAGAAACATTTAGATTGTGAGTACCTTTTCCCATAAGTCTTTCATATTAATAAGAAGAATCTCCTCATATAGATCGAAAAAAATGATCTAACCTTTGTAAATCTTCACAATAATAAGGTATGTCAATCTTATCATATTTATTCACCTGTTTGTCATTGATAAGATTTGATACATTTCGGAAACTAATAACATAACATTATTTTTCTCAAAAAATTACCGATATGTGCCGGTATATAGGTACAAGTCATTTTAAAATAAATATCAACCTATTATTTGTATTTTGGTTGGTACTAGAAAGGAGTGGAGGGGAGATTTACTTATCTACAACCTACCTGTGGTGAGGAATGCCGTTTTTGTCGTTTACAATGCCATTGATTTGAGTCTTCTATTTCCAACACGCTTCTGTTTTCTTGTGCAAATGGAGTTTCTTGTGTCAAAATTTTAAGTTTTTATAAATATCTTACCTAATTTTGTAACCAATGTACAAGTAATGATTATAACAAATTTGATGAATTTTACTAGTTCGGACTTATATTGTCTGATATATGATTTGAAATATCAAGCAATAAAATGTGAAATGAAATTACAAAAAAAAAATGAACAAAAAATTAAAAATTGAACAATTGAAAATGAAATGGATAATTGAAAAAGATTTCTACCAATTTTTTTGTATCAGGATGGAGTAGCAGAAAGCAAAAACTTTCTTTCCCAAAATTCTTCACTTTTTGCATTGGACAACAAAAAATGAGCCCACAGGAAAAATACCATCCGCGAATTCTCTTAGTGATATTTTTATTCTTACTGTAAGATCATCGTTAATTAATTGAGTCATATCCCGCAATTTAGTCTGACATGATCTTTGGGTCTGTTATACTTACTTATATCTCTTTTCAAAATGCAGTTTTACTGATAATTTTACTTTTTTTTTGGTCCCTTGGGACCTGTCTGACTTGTCCATTTAGTTCAAGTCTCCAGAAAACACTGCAGCCTCTTGGGTTTATTGCGTTTATTCTCCCATCTTGTTATGACACCCATTCCATCAGTCTCGTTTCCTGTACTAGTTTGTTCAGGTTGCGTGTTGGATGTTTGTCATATTCTTCTGGGCGTAATTTTGTACGTCCATATATTGCCTGCCTCCTGTGATTCAGTGCCTCACATTCGCATAAGATGTGTAGAGCTGTTTCTATCCCTTCGTTGCATAATCTGCAGCTGAGGTCTCCGTTGTATAGCCCCATTTTATTCAGGTGTCCTCTAAACGGACAATGACAGGTTAGTAACCCTGTAATTATTCTGAGCTGATACCTACTATATTGAAGTAGTTTTTCGGTTCTTTTTTCGGGCGGTTCCCTAATGAAGGTTCTACTGTGTTGCCAGGTACTTTTGTCCAGTACTCTGTGTACTTCTTATTGGTCCATGTCCTAATCTGGTTTCGTACCAATGATTTTGGTATCCCCAGAGCTGGTTCAGGACCTACATATGAAGTTGATGATCCGTGTCTAGCGCATTCACCAGCTTTATCATTACCTGTGATTCCTGAATGCCCTGGCATCCAATACAAAGTTAATTTGTTCCTGTTTGCAAGTTCATTCAGTTCTTCATGGTATTCCCAGACCAGTTTTGATGTCAACTTCGGGTTTGTCAGAGCCCCTAGTGCGCTCTTGCTGTCTGTTAAAATATTGATTCACTCATTTCTTTGGGGTCTCAATTTTATAAGCCTTGCACACTGCATGATAGCATCCGCCTGAAAGACGGATGTGTATAGTCCTAGCGGATAACTGTAGTTTAAATTTCTATCCGCTCGGTATATTCCAGCTCCCGTTCCATGTTTGGTCTTCGATCCATCTGTATACCAGGTGTTTTTTCCAAACATGTTTTCGGAATGACTAATGGTCGTCCACTCTTCACGGCTTATGATTTTGGCCGTGAAGTTTGTGTTAAAGGTGTACTTCGTGTCATGTGGTCCGTGCACATATTCAATATGTGCTCCTCCACATGTTCCGAAATTTCTGTTCGGTCCGATCTTTTGTAGTTCGGTTAGTTTTCCAGTCTGAATTGGCCCATCCTGGCCTCCCCCATTATCAAAAAGTGTAAAGAAGGTAGATTCAGGAGTGTCTCCAATGCAGCTGTTTGGGGTAGTTCTCATTGCTCCCGTCATTCACAAACATGCAAGTCATTTTACCTTGCCCAGTTTGTTGATAGCGGTCACTTGCTTCATCTTTGGCCACCAAACCAGAGATACATATGTTATCATAGGTTTAACTTATGATGCACTGTTTGGAACCTTTGGTGTAGTAATGAATATTACTGGAGTTTTTTTCCCAACACCAAATCGTTATTTTTAACACTTCGACACGTGTTTCGATCACCAAGTGATCATCTTCAAAGGAAGATTAAAACTCTTTGAAGATGATCACTTGGTGATCGAAACACGACGTGTTAAAAATAACGATTTGGTGTTGGGAAAAAACTCCAGTAATATTCATGGGTTTAACCACAATCATGTATGGCCAATATACCATGTCTGGTTTTAGTCCCCATGTTTTTCCTTGGGTGCGTCTGGCGAGCATCAGTGCTACCTCCGCTTTCCTTTTTATCCTGTCCAAGTGTTGGTTCCAAGTCAGTTTGGAATCTAGAATCACTCCCAGATATTTAACCTCCCCCGACACTTGTATTTCTTCACCTCGAAGTTTTAGAGGTCCAAGACTACGTTTTAGTCTTCTTGGTGAATGCTACTATGGTCGATTTGGATGGGCTTATGTTAAGCCCTTCTTCTTCGGTCCATCTTGTTATAATATTCAGGGTCTGCTGCATGCATCCCTTCACTACATTATTGTATTTACTCTGGACTAAGATGACTAAGTCGTCTGCATAGCCCAGTGCTTTATACCCATTGTGGTCCATAGCTCGTCCATTATAAGGTTCCATAACAGAGGGAATAACCCCCCCCCTGATGACAGACCCTTGCTACCCGTGCCGCGACTGTTTTCCCCATAATGGTTGTATATACCAATCTTCCCCTAAGCATGAAGTCTATCCACCTACAGCTTATCTTGTTGATAATTTTACTTACTCCTTAATAGAAGTATACTGTTTTCACTTTTTAAATGGTTTTATTCAGCTTATCCTGTTTGTTTGCTTTCTGTTTGGGTCAAATTTAGTAATTGAAGTTTGACCCCCTTCCTGTTGACATTGATATGATATTTAATACACATATTTAGTTTTGATGACAATACAATTCAATAAATTTTGTATCATTGTAAATCCAAGATGGCCCCAGCTACAAAATGGTGTATTAAATATTGTTTCGCAACTACCTCAATATGAGTATCAAATGACAGGGTTTGACTAGTAGAAAAATATGCAAATTCAAGATGGACGCAGCTACAAAATGGCGGATTACATATTACCTTGTAATACTAAGGCACTAAATGAACTAAACAGAATGAGAAGAATTGAGTAACACAATTAGAAACTAAAAACTTGAAAATGAAATGGGTTAAAATAACAACAATAAAAATTAATTGGCGCTCGAGGGCGACTTCATTGATTCCAGTGGCGCATTTGCTCTTTCAGCTGCAGGGAAACCCGGAAAAACCTGGGTAAATTATTTTTTTATGTCAAACGGTTTTATTGAAAAAAAATGTATATAATGTACTGAAAAACTAAAAATAATTCGAAAGGTCCTAGGTAGCATTTATCACACCACTCTCCTCAGCAATCTACGGTATTGATCATATAAAAATATAATAAAATCATTGGACGTATTATTTACATATTTACTTAGATTACGCTAAGTCCAACGTTTTTTTTTTTTTATTTTTTTATCTGAACAATATCGTAGATTGCTGAGAAGAATGGTGTGATTACTGCTACCTAGGACCTTCCGAATTATTTTTTTGTTTATAGTACTTTATCTACACAGCAACGACTTTATTCAATAATAAATGAAAATATATTGCAGGATGTTTTTTGAGAAATGAAAATTATTTCAATGTTCTTGCCCGTCATTTATAGTTCGTGACGGGCAAGAACATTGATATTTCTAAATTTGACTTTTCTATTCGAAAAAATCTGTTTAAAATCTGTTTTTCCGTTAACCAGCTGTCGCACCCCTACGAACGACAACCCTCAGAAGTCGAAACTTGTGCGAGCTAAGGATTAACGAGGTCTTACCTTTTAACATGTGATTCCTAACACGGGTTGGACGGTAGCAAGTGAAAATCGATCGTTCAGACTAGTGAACCACCGACCAACACGGCAGTCAAGTCGAGTGAGTGAACAAAGCACCCGCGTCGAACCGCCTGGCTACCGACCGACCAATTTGTTACACTCAATGACATTTTGTTATCGTACAAGTTATTGAAGTTTTGGTGAAAAATGGGTTTCACGAATGAATAAAAAAGGGATATGATACAAATTTATTACAAATACTATAGAAACAGTGTTAGGACATCGGAAATGTATTTAAACTTGTATCCTGAAAGACGACAACCACATCGAACTATGTTCAAGTTATTGGATCAAAACTCACCGAATTTGGTTTGTTTGAAAAGCCATTGAAAAAATACGGAGACAGAATCAACAATCAGAATTTGATTTGATGAGGTGTTTATGAGGTAAATCAGACATTGTGTCCTTTTCAATGAAAATAGAAATTTGTGAACAAATAGCAATAATTAACTAAAATGTAAAGACAAAAGTAAATCACAGCAAATGCTCAAATTGCTGGCCTTATTCATGATAACACAACTGTGCCCTTCTTCGAATATTATTCAATGCACGAATAATTTCCCTCCTCAATCTTCCGAACTCTTTAACAATGCTGTATTGAAGATCCTCAATATTTTGATGTTCCTTCTGACCATAAACTCTATTTTTCAGTGTACCCCATAAGAATGTATCCATAACACTTAAGTCTGGAGACCTTGCTGGCCACCTCACCGGCCCATTATTCCCTATCCATTTATCACCAAACCTTTGAGTCAGGTAAGTAGATAGTCGTCTGGTAGTGTGCGGTGGAGCACCATCATGATGAAACCAGATGTTGTTATAGTTAGCCAAAGGTAGATTATCCAAATAGTCTTCGAAAATCGACATTAATAACTGGTGATAGGTTTCTCCATTCAGAATTCCGTCAAATAAATGAGGATCCAAAATTCTATCTTTGTAAATTCCTGCCCATACGTTAATACTAAATCGCACTTGAGGTCGAATTTCTCGGAACTGCCTGGGGTTGTTTTTGCTCCAAATGTGTTCGTTATTTCGGTTGAATATTCCACGATTCGTAAAAGTGCTTTCATCTGTCCTAATTACATTTTCCAGGAAAACAAGAAAATCAAGTCTTCTTATTAGCCAATTGCAAAATTCTAATCGCCTTTCGAAATAACCTGGATGAAATTTTTGGGATATGTGTATTTTGAGATATGTGTATTTTGTAACATTTTGAGCCCCTCAGAACTTGTATGACAAATTCATTTCGGAGGTAATTTGACGTGTAGGTTTCTCCGGGTTCATGTTTATCTGCAAATTATTAATTTTTATTGAAAAAGACACAATGTCTAACTTACCTCATACATACCTCATTTTCCTAGACTTTTCAAATGAACCAAACTGGGTGAGATTTTGATCCAATAATTTGAACATAGTTCGATGTGGTTGTCGTCTTTCGGGATATAAGTTTAAATACATTTCTGATGTGGCTAACAGTGTTTCTGTCGTATTTGTAATAACTTTGTACCTATATCTCTTTTTCTTCATTCGTAAAAGCCATTTTTCGCCAAAAATTCAACGACTTGTACAATAACAAAATGTCATTGAGTGTAACAAATTGAAAGTAAAATTTAGAAACATGAAAGTTAAAGCCTATTATGATAAGAATTATTTTTTTTCAATATCTCCAATTTTTCGAAAAAGAATGATAACTTATGATACATCATTAAAAAGGTAAAATCTGGTTCTATTCAAAACAGAAAGAATCCAATGGAGTGCCCATAAGAAAAAATAAAGTTGATGATGGTGGGCGGACGACGAAACGTTGGATGGCAAATCTGAAAACACCATTATGTATCAGGGAAAAAGTGGCAATGCGGAAGTGCAATTTACTTTCGAATCCTTAGAAAAATGAAGCCAGAAAAATATAAAAACTATTTTCCGAAATTTGTTTTTTCCGGATATCTCCGGATATACTCGGAATTTCAGAACTTCTTCAACGGCATATTGTTAGTCAGGTAAATGCGCAATTTTGCCCCAATTCAACCATCTTCGTATCTCTCATAGTTTTCGAGATCCCAATGGCGAGGATCGAATTTGAAACACCCTGTACATTGAATTATATCCGATTAATGCAAGTTACACCAGAATTGCACTACTCTTCTCGACGCGCGTTTCACAAACCAAGTTGGCGTCTTGGACTTGGAAAGAAAACCAATATATGGTGGATTTTAATTTTTTTTCAAGCACTCAGTATTCAAACTAGTTGAAATTGAATGAAATAACAAAAGGAAAACATTTAGAATGCTTTTAAGGTTGCTCCTTGTAATGGAATTTAATGTTATTTCTCTCATTCGGGATATCCTTCACAAATCAATCTTATTTCAAGATATTCATGTTATGAGTCATAGAAAAAGTACCGTATTCTACCCGCGAGAAATGATCATTACTTGCTCGAATGATTTACAAAGCTCGCCTTCGGCTCGCGTCGACAAACTTCAATTTCTGTAATGCAACATTTGTCGCTTGTTGAATAATATACTATTTTCTGAACTATATTGAAATGAATAATTATTTCAGATCACAATGCAAAAAAAGGATCCGGCAATGTTGTAGATAAGCTTGGCTTGAAAGCGTTACTTACCTGGACATATAGTAAAAGTGGAAAAGTTATCAGTGAGAGTTCAGTTCTCAAGACGGGAATAACATTCAATATGTTTACATAATTAAATTACGTATTCCATCTTCCGTATTGCACTGATTACCACACCCGAGTCAACTAGGTCAATAATATGTGTATTAAGACGAGAACTCATCAGCTTTCTATCTTGTTTATTCCGAACGGGTGATAAAAGTGTCAAGGTGAACCCCATTTCTCCATTTAGTTTTGTTTTTGAAGTATTATTTTATTTCGGTTCTGTAACAGTCTGCGACTAGAAGGTTGAAAAATTATTGTTGTATCGAGCCATTTCAAGTTATGAAACAATTCTAATTTATATTGATATCTAGACACTCATAAATTTGTAATTCCATTGTTTTTTATTTTTTCGCCATTAGGCTGCGTCCTCACTGAGTCCACAGTATCGATCGACTTAGTCCATCAATAATGTCGACTTAGTAATATGTCGATCGACATGTTGAATAGTTTTTCATCGACTATCGATAAAATTAAGGGATAACATTTTAAAGCTTGTCACCCACTTGTCCGGCACAGCACAGCACTGCCCGTCGCCTGATGGCGACGGGTAGTAGCATCGCCCACTTGTCCAGCTACAACCAGCATACTGAAGGTGCTGTTTGTTCGACTTCAAAGAAATTTCAGTTGATATCGAGCGGTGACAGAACCATGTCTATCACTAGCAGTTCTGACTAAGAATATGTCATTATAGTGGCCGCATTATTGAATGAAGAAGAAAATAGTCATAAAAAAGAAGGATGTGGGTCCATCCTATTGATCAAAAGACGGCAAATCTGGGAGAGTTTCATCATTTATTCAACGACCTGAAAGAAGACGAGGAGAAATTTTTCCAGTATTTCCGAATGACTCCAGGCAAATTTTCAGAACTTCTGGATATTCTAGAGCTTGCCTTAACAAGCAACTCAATTTTTCCTCGTTCATCTTCGTATGAACAGACTGACACCGTGCTGTCAACTGATGGAATAGCAAAACAGAGAGACAGAAACTTCCCAGTCAGGTTTGGATAAATTGATGCTGGCAAGCGCTGGCCGACGACGCGACGCGCTCACTTACGCTAAATGCACACACACCGATTTTGGACGGCTGATTTTATACCGGTCGTCCAAATTCCAATAATGAACCACATGTGTGCCAGGTCCCGTTCCCACATGTGGAATTTGGACGACCGGTATAAAATCGGCCGTCCACAATCGGTGTGTGTGCAATTAGCCTTAGCCAGTCCGTCACAGCACGTACCGTTATTTGCCGGACAGGATCGAAGAGCTGGATCCTTTTCGGCGGCGGACGCTCTTGGCTGTGCCGTGCCGGACTAGTGGGCTGTTGTCCATTAATTTTCATTGTTCCAATCATATATATATATACGTATTTTGACGGGACGTGCCGTGCTTTGCTGTGCCGGACAAGTATGCGACAAACTTGAATCAAATCTTTGGAACACTAAAAGCAAAGAATATATGGACCTAAATATGAGGCCCGATGCCATGGTGGAAATTGTCAATGAATTTGATATAGAAAAGTAAGTGGTAGAACAAAACAATAAAAAATTTCGAAGTCAGCTAGAGAAGTGAAAAAAAAATATAGCAATAAATCTGACAGTGGCACGGAAGATATATACAAGAGCAAATGCTTTCTGGGAAAGAAAGTTTTTGGCTTTCTACTACCCCATCTTGACACAAAAAAAGTGGGAATCTTCCAAAGAAAGGAAGGAAATAATCAATTTTAAAATAAGTTACTCTATATATGGATGTGTAGATCATGCAAAGAAGTAACTTTCAGACTCAAACTGGAAGAAAAAGCCCTTCTGAAACAGCTACTTTCATATAAACATTGAATTACACGAAAGAGAAATTCTTTTGAAACAAATACTTCTATATGAACACTGAATTATACAGAAAACAATTTGTATTCCAAACCTTCGTTATGAAATAAAATCAGATATCATTTACACACAGGAGTTCTACACTAAATGAATGGTAAAAAATTGCACTTACATGAAACACTGCCATCCTCACTGGTAGACATCGATGTTTCGCCGTAAGACACTTGCTTTAGGGCTCTTCAGTACATATATGTCAAGTTGACGAGACACTTTTCGAAATTTGCAAAGCGAATGGTTTCAAAATTTGCCGCTATTTATTCGCCAATTAGTTGCGGAAGAAAATATTTTTTCGCACCTTTTTTTGAAAAAAATACATGTTTTCTCGCTAACTTGATATCAAGTTAGCGATACCACTTTTTTATTATAAAGTTTTCCAGAACTTTGACTGGACCATTGGTTAGTATATTTATTCGCTAATTAGTTGTGGAGAAAAATATTTTTTCGCCCCCTTTTTTTAATACATGTTGTCTCGCTAACTAGATATCAAGTTAGCGATACCACTTTTTTATTATAAAGTTTTCCAGAACTTTGACTAGACCATTGGTTTAGTATATTTATTCGCTAATTAGTTGCGGAGAAAAATATTTTTTCTAATACATAGTGTCTCGCTAACTTGACGTCAAGTAGGCGATACGACTTTTTTATTATTAAGTTTTCCAGAACTTTGACTATAACATTGGTTTGATATATTTATTTGCTAATTAGTTGCGGAGGAAAATATTTGATTTACCTTTTGTTTTAAAAACATTCATAGTCTCGCTAACTTGACATCAACTTTTTATTATTTAATTTTTGAGAACTTCAACCAAAATATTTCCTCTTCCTTATTTTGAACACACATTTGAGTTTTCTGCAATTTTTACATTAGTCTAGATCCTACCATAAACTCTCATTCCGGAACAAACCAACAACCTCAGCTCTATACAGAATCTACCTTGAAGCAGGACACGAAATCGAAAAAACACTTGAAATATCACCACGGATGAGGGGGGATGTAGCGAGATAATCACATGTATTTAAAAATAAAAGTTATTAACAAATTGCCTTATGACCTATACCCTATACTGCCTTAGCCACTTACCAGTTTTGAAGAAAGTCTCGATACTTCGTGGCCTGAGGACATTGTACTTGTCACTTGCCATAAATGTACTATTTAAAATGGTCAAATAAAATACTCTCCTCTATTCTACAATTTTGAATATATTCTTTGTTTTAAGCACTTGAAGATATTTTGAATATTTTTATCAAAAAAATACATGTGATTTCGACTAGAGGGAAGGTAGTTCACAACATCACCAAGCATCACCAGCGGGGGAGGAGGGGGGTTGAAAAGTTACTAAAAATATCATTGATTAATGGACGACCCCGAAGTGCCGAAACAGCTCTCTAATATATTGCTTGATCTATCAAAATTGATTGGTTAATGTTTGGGATCATGGTAGAAAAATAATTGATTTTTGTGTATGTTAAAACAGACTGATTTAATATTTCGTAGCAGAACCTTCGAAAAACAAATCAATTACTTAATGAATCAATTTAAAGCCGAATTCAGGAGGGGTTCGTGAACACCCCAATTTTTTTTTGTTAGTAGTCATATAATGTCAAGTCTTAGTATTTCTGGATGAAAATTTTATTTTCAGATTTTCAACAATGTTTCAATGTGTTAATGAAGGAGCCTTAAATGTGCCTAAAATTATTGCATATTCAAAATTTCTTAAAAGTGAAGGATTTAGATTTGGTTCTGATAGCTTAACGGTTAAGCCAGCAGAACCCAACATTTTTTCGAAAAATAGAACACCTGGATAATCGGCGATAAGGGAAAAGATGTGCCTAAAATGAGCCTGAAATTATGATAGAATCCGATTTGACAAAATGTATTTTTATAAGGGTGGGTTTTGCTAGCTTAACGTTTAGCAGGACCCATGATATCTACGTTAAACGAAGAGCAAAAAATTCTGCAATAGAATACAAAATTAGCTTTAAATTATGGCCTGAAAATAAATGTAAAATTTCGAAGTGGTTCTGCTAGTGTAACAGGGGTGACAAATTAGCAAGACATCATGTATTTGTTTAAACGACGGGAAATTATAATATTTTCCTTCGCAAGTAATTCGCTAATAACTAGAACATGCTAATGGTGTAGTCAAAGATCTGGAAAACTCAATAATAAAAAATCAGTGAGAAAACAGCCACGATTCAATTTCAAAAAAAAAAAAATTCGTGAATGAAAACTGTATCTGGAGAATTCTATGTAAAACTATGTAGTTGATCAAAGCTCATATGTCTGACTTTTTTCAGGGCAGAAAATGAACCCACACTCTTTTTATTATTTCGTATCTCTCTCAAAATATTCGTGGATGTGACTTTTTTCTCATTAACATAAATTACATTATTCACTAAACAAATTCCGTAAGTCAAATTACTTTGTCGGGCAAAAAATCAACCTCCATCCCTGTTTTTATTCATTTCCAAAAAACATTTGTGAATTAATTGTTTTATTCTATCCACGAATGTTTGGAAGGAGTTATCAATTTTTGTTGAAAATGGATGAGAACAGGGATGATTTAATGCCTTACAAAATAAATTTGCATCTTTTTTTTTCGTGGAATAGTTATTTAATTGGCCCCTTACATAATTATTAAATTCCCTACATATAATCAACAGATGAAATATTTTCACAATTCAACAAAACTCTTGATATTGCTAGTAAATTTAAGATAAACCAAATAGATTCACTTTCGCTCCTTCAATTTCTAAGATTTATCCAACTCAATCTGCTTATTGAGAACTCTCTCACTATGAGAATCAGGTTGAGAAAGATCCTTGTAATTTTCATCATCTACAAAACAAATTTCGTGCCCTTCTGGATCTGCCAAAATTATCACACGAACAGAAGCTTTGCTAGGAGTGTCAAGAGATATAAGGGGAGTGAGCACTGTTTGTTTGGTGTCTTCAATTTTTTTGTTTAGGATGTCCTGTTCAGCAAATGGAATAGAAAAAGCGATGCGTCCGAAAGCCTTTCCACGATTGATGGACTTTCCAACATCAATTAATTCCAATTTTGCTTCATTCTCTTTGAATCCAACGGTAACCGAATTATCTGATTTTTCAAAAATGTTCAATCCAAGTATTCCATTCCAATATTCAATAGATTTCGCCAATTTAGATGAGGCCAAAGTTACTTTCTGAACTGGATCTGTGGTAGTGGGTTGGGGTTCATCGATTATCTTAAAAGCATATCCACCAGGTGCTTCTAGTATGTTCTCAGATAAAATAGGCCAATTTTCTTCCTTGGCTCGTTCTAAAACTTCTTTACTTTTTACGGTTATCTTCATAAAGTCGTTTCCCTTATCATATGAGTGTATCCCATAATTGTAGGTTAACTCTATCACAAAATGCGTATCTTCTGATCCATATCCCACCATGGTTTTGCTCCATCGTCCTTTGTATGGTCCATTACAGGTAGCTTCACAACCTTCAGAAAATTCTTCGTGTCTCCAAACTTTCATGCCTAAAACTTCTCGATAAAATCTGATAGTTTCTTTCCGGTCAGGAATCTTGAAAACATAATGCAAGGCTCTTCCATTCAAAAATCCCATCTTGTTTCCAAAAGAAAGTATTTTCAGAGCAAATTATTAATATTTGTCCAGTACAAATGATCTCACTGCTTTATTGCACGCTGACCAATTACCCAAAAAATGTGGAACGCTTCACGATTTTGCGTGTCATCCTTGCGCAGGGGTTATGCTAATCTTCTCTGTATCGTTCCTATTTTAGTATATGTACCGCCGAAGTGTTTATAGAAACAATTTACATCCACGAATGTTTTGAGAGAGTAATGGATTAATATAAATATGGGTGAAGGTTGATTTTCTGCCCTACAAGAGGTCTGACATATAAAGTCCGACATCTGACGAAAAATGTCAATGTCATCGGAGTAAATTTTAAGTAATTAAGTTAATTCATGGGAGATCTCTCGCATCGCGTCGGTTCGACAAATCCATGACTGGAACTCATGGCTGTTTTCACATTGATTAATAAAAAAACTTGTATATCGATGTTAAGTCAGCGAGACACCATATATGTCGCAGATAGTTCAGTTTCTGAATTTGTTATACTTTTTTTTGTACACATCTCTCTAACAAGAGTTGTCAAGTAACTGTCATTTGATATATGTTTGATAAGTCAATTGTATTGAACGTTTTTTGAATATATTTGAGTTTGTTAAGTACTTTCATAGTTTCTGATCCATATTTCGTCCTACATTCGACGTATTCAGTGACAGGGTAGGTGAATTTCGAATATTTAACATTTGGCGACCGTGACAGGACACCGACTATGGAGAAGGTAGTGAAGGTACTAGCAGTGCAGCGAAGAACATTCGACCAGGTTTTCAATGATATTTTGAACTTGTTTGGCCAAGAAAACACTGACAAGATTGCCATATTCAGCAAAATTAATATTCTGGAGCAGAAAATCCAGGTCCTGATGGATTTGCATAGACCAATGGTGGATTTTTCATTAGACGACGAATATACTTTGAACAAAGAAATATCTACGGCTGATGAATACTCTGACAAGTATTTTAAAGTCAAACTTTTAGCTGAAAATCTTTCAAACAAGAACATTATTGCTGACTCTCTTTCTCAATGCTCTAATGAAACGAAGAAAAAACTCAAACTACCAAAAATTAAATTTTGGAAGTTTGGTGGTGAGATCAGAGAATGACTACCCTTTTGGAGTCAGTTTCAGAGGGTGCATGATGATGAAGACATTGCACCAGAGGACAAATTTCAGTATCTTATCCAAGCATAGATACCTAATTCAAAAGCTCGTCAACTCATAAATAGTTACCCTGCCAGTGCAGAAAATTACCCAAAATTAATTGAAAGCTTAAAGAAAAGATTTGGGAGGAAAGATCTTCTTGTAGAATTCTACGTGCGTGAGTTGTTGAAACTAATACTGATTAATTTGTCGACTTAAAATAAACTTAGCATCCTTTATGACAAAATGGAATCCGAATTGCGTGCTTTGGAGACCCTCGATGTAACTTCAGATACTTGTGCAACTATATTATATCCTTTAGTGGAGTCTTGTCTCCCGGAAGACCTTATACGAGTATGGTAACGAAGCAGTCTGTACGATAGTGACTCTACACTCAAAGATCGCCTAGACAAGTTGATGAATTTTCTCAGGAAAGAAGTCGAGAACGAGGAAAGAATAACTTTGGCTACGTCTGGATTCGGCATTCAGGATAAATTCAAGAAGAAAAATGATTCCCAAAAACATCATTCTTCTCTACCAACCGCAGCTGGATTGATAAATAACAAACTACACAAAAAATGTAACTTCTGTAGTGGAAATCATCCAAGCGAACTTCTGCACCGAAGCAAAAAAGTGGACATTATTTGACCGCAAGAAGAAACTTCTTGGAAAAGCCTGCTGTTATATCTGCTTGACATATTTCCAAGAAATGTCGTGTGTCCATAACTTGCACCCTTTGCGGTGGTAAACATCATGCCATCATGTGTCCCAAGTCCGAAGATTCAGATTCAAAAGCAAATGTTATGAGTACGAGTGTAGAAAACAGTCTATCAAACCGTTCATATTCCGAAGTTTTTCTACAGACATTAGTCGTCAATTTGAATGGATTCGACAAATCCAGAACAGCTCGAATAATTTTTGATACCGGTTCTCAAAAATCATACATCACGAAATCTGCAGCTGAAGAGATGGGATACAACTGCTTGAGGCAAGAAGAAATCATTCACGCTCTTTTTGGTGGTTCAAGAACAACTGTTGTCAAACATAATTGTTATCGCATAAAATTGAGTGACTTGAAGAACAAATATGCTTGCAATTTTGAAGCCCTTGATCGAACAATCATATTCAGTAATGTGAACTATATTCGTAAAGGTCCTTGGATAAATAAATTGCAGTCTGTTGGCGTCGAAATAACTGATATCAGAGAAGGGCCAATCGATATTTTAATTGGTGCTGAAATAGCTGGAAAATTATTCACTGGTAACCGATATGAGTTGGAATGCGGCCTGGTAGTAATTGAAACTCTATTACGTTGTCCATGTCCATGTTTTCCAAATACGAATCGATTGCTGACTTATGGTCATTGAATGTGCTTGGGATTTCTGATCCGTCAGAAAAGAGGACACAGAAAGAAATCGAAGAATTTGTCATGTCTCGACTCTTAAAAAACATTGTTAGGCACGAAGATGGCAGATACGAAGTTTGTCTGTCTTGGCTCGAAGATCACCCTCCTTTACCGAGTAATTATGAAACAGCCAGAAAACGATTAGAATCCTTGCTGAAGAAACTCGATACAGATGGTTTACGTGATCAATATGCCCAGATTTTCATAGAATGGCAAACCGAGGGTATCATTGAAGAGGTACCCGAGTTGGACTTACTCGAAGAAGGACATCTACCACATCGCCATGTGGCAAAAGAAAACAGCGCGACTACAAAAATCCGAACTGTTTTTGATGCCTCTTCTCGACAGAAAAATCAGCCATCCTTAAACCAATGCCTAGAAAAGTGTATTATTCTCATTGAATTAATACCGTCTCTGTTGATGAGATTTCGTTTTTCACGATTTGGACTCATAGCTGACATTAAGAAAGCTTTCTTGCAGATAAGCTTGAATCTCAAAAAAGAGATTTTTTGCGTTTCCTTTGGCTAGATGATACAGGATTGCTGAAAACATATCGACATACAAGGGTTGTATTCGGGGTTCCTGTAGCCCGTTTCTGCTAGGACTGTAATCGAATACCATTTGAAAAGTTGCCTTGAAAATTCCGAAAATAGTAACATGATAACTCAGTTACTAAAAGGGTTTTTATGTAGATAATTGCGTTGTCAGCTTAGACACTAGAGAAGAAATTAAGAATTTCTTTGAAGTTTCGACAAGGCTCTTTGCTGATGCCAAGTTTGATCTGAGAGGGTGGGAGCATTCTGTCTTCGATGGTTCTTCAGCTGATGACAGCAGTTTTTCTTCGCTTATGGGACTTTCTTGGAATATAGAAACTCAGATACATTGCAGTTGACATCAGAATGATTTCGAAATATTCATACTGAAATGATAACAAAACGGGTTATTTTGTCGGTAGCTCACCGAATATTTGATCCCATTGGATTTTCATGTCCAGTTTCTCTTTATCCCAAGATATTATTGCAGAAGACATGGTAATTGAAAACAGGATGGGATACTGAAGTGCAAAAAGACATCAAAGAAGGTTTCCGAATCAGCTCTACACTCGAGATGAGGAGATGATTCAATCAGAGAAGAGTAGAGGTGTGATTTTGAATAATATTTCAACGTCAACTGATTTATCCTGGTATCATGAGAGAATTTCGAAATACAGTGAAATCATCCGAGTACTTGGTTGGATTAGAAGATTTATTGTCAATTGCCGTTCCAAAAATCAGAATATTTTTGATGAGGAATTGTCCTTGGACGAAGTGCAGTCTGCTGAAAAATGTACAATGAGATTTGTGCAATATGAAGCTTCGAATGGAATTGACGATTCTCAATTGAAGATTTTCTGTTCCTTCACTGATCATGATGGTATTTTGAGAATTAGAAGCAAGGTATCCGAAAGAACTGATTTTCCTGATTTCCGTTTTCCTGTCATTCTGCCTTCTAAGCATCCTGTTGTGAGTAAGCTAATCTACGAAACTCACTTGAAATCATTGCATGTCGGAGTTCACGGATTATTGAGTCTCCTGCGGGAGAGATTTTGGATAATCAGAGGGAGAAAATCAGTGAAATATGTCATTTCAAAGTGTCCAAAATGTTGCAGATTCAACTCCAGACGTATTGAGGTTCCACCTATAGCACTTCCAGTGCTATAGGTAATCAAATAGGTGAATGAATGTCATTACGATGACATAAGTAGATCAAACTTATTCCGTGACATAAAAATCGTAATTCATGACTGAACAGTGTGTTTTTTTTTATAATGTTATCCAGATTGGTACTGAAGAACTCTAAAGCAAGTGTCTGAGAGCACATCCTGAGAGATGATGATTACAATTACACAAAAATGTTATCAACTGAAAGAAATACGCATCTAAAAGATTGTTTTTGGAAATGTCATTTATATTACAATCCAATGATTGCCTCAATAAAAGATCAGACATTGATCACCTCAGTGAAATCTATGCCTTTTTATTAGACATTAACAAAAATCTACATGATTTCCAAACCAATAATAATTCTGGTTTTTCATTAATATAATTTCATAACATTTTAAATATTTTCTTTTTAAACAAACTTCCAACCTCTCTATGGCAAGGTTTTACTTTCATTTAACAACACCTTTTCACTTGTTTTCCTCAAGACTAATGAGGGTGTTGTCAATCAATTAACATATTTGATATTTGGGTTTTGTCATTGAGTTACTTACAGAACAGCAGATGTCTCTGATCACACTTGCACAATAATAGTTCTCTTTTCTTCCACAGTTTTATCATCTACAAACAAACTCACTTTTTCAAACTAAATTACATGACAGCTATCATTGTCAATTGTTTTGTGTCTCTCTCTGTGTTCTTCAACCTCATGGATTTTATCTGTAATCCATAATTTTAAACAAATAACGATATTTAGTAAATTTTAATTCAATATTCTTCTTTGTATCCAGTGAGGAGTCAACCTCTTTTAATGTAATGACTTGTTTATTGTATTGACATGTTTCAACTGTTTAACGGCCAACCTCACTAACAGTAAGTTGAGACCTTTCATAATAATAATTTTTTATATTGTATCACCATTATACAAATTTTGTAGCTTTTCCCTGTAATTCTTATAAATATAATCAGAAATGATTATTGAATAACAAAATTAGTTAGCACCCTAACTACATTATTAAAGGGGAACTTGTTGGAAGGTAGGTTTACTATATCGTTTACTTGAACTATTCTTATTTTAAAATTGATTACTTCCTTTCTTTTTTTGGAAGATTCCCATATTTTTTTGTATCAAGATGGAGTAGTAGAAAGCCAAATACTTTCTTTCCCAAAAATTGGTCACTCCTAAAAATATAACCCTTTCAAACAAATGCTTTCCTTTTTTAAGACGCGACATTGCACAAGCAATGTCACGAATCTCTATTAATCGGTGGCGGTTGTTGGCTAAATCATACCTACTACCCACTTATTTTTGCAGTCATGACACATATCAAATAATATAACTAAGCGAATATTGTTGCCCATAGTGTGCATACATTCACATTGACATATAAGACAGTAACAATATTTTGGTGGCAACTAAGATTCAAATTGAAATATTAGGTCTGATCATTAGTTGATTGTGGGTAAATTAAAATGTAATTCTGTTACTTTCATTTTTGAACATTTCGTTTACACAGTAGTGGTTTATTGTTGCAATTAATTGTAAAATGTAATTTCTGTTGATATGAGGTGTTTTGTGACCATTGATATTGAAAGGCCGTATGTGTCTAGTGATTGCTTGATAATTTTTAGAATATAAATATCGGTAATAACAACTTTCCACTTTCGAACACGAAAAAGTATAGTAGTATGATCTGAAATTTGAAATGAATCTTTTGAAATTTGTTTTCGGTATTTACCAGTTTATAAAATGGGTAAAATCGGTTAATAAATAATAATTTTACAAGGACGTTTCCAATCTAATTGGGTTAAGTAAGTACATATACAAAAAATAAAATGTGTTGAACTTTTAGAAATCAGCTCTAAAAATTTATTTTTTTTACTACTCAATGCATAAAAGTAGCAATTCTCTATGTAATATTCCAAAAGACACTTCGATGAAACATCAGTAGAAAGAAAATATTTTTCTGTCCGAATTGAGATTTTTTTCGTGAGGAACTACTATTTCTGGTTTGTCTACTACCTATGTCAATGCGTTCAATGCTTTATTGAAATTTATATTGCTGATAAAAACAAACTAATCAGTATATTTTTTCCTCTTTAGCTGGCATGTAGCCTTTTGCATATTCACCCAGAAAACTGTAATATATTCTGGATAATATATTTCCGCCACCATGAATATTCAGTTCCACAGACGTCACCCCCATTGACTTCCTCCCTATGAAAAGTTATATTGAATAAAGCGAGTCAGCTGTTTCTACTGTATATTGATCGAGTTTTCAATGCACGAAAATATTTCAATGCGTTAACGACTGGTCTTTGATTGTTAGAGGTCATATTATTGCAAATTGCGAAGTAGGTCGCCTCGACATTAACAACTCTATTGAGGGCAGTTACGATTTTGTTTAATTTTTTCGTTCGGTTTTTCTCAATAATTCGTCATACCTGACGTGAATAAGAAATGAGATTCTCTGAATCAGATACTGAACAGTAGCTGTGTAATTCAATTGTGTCACAATTAATTATTGATTATTCTGACATAATTTGGAACACACGAAATGTATTTTTTAGGAACGTTAGAACAACAGTAACTAAAAACTATAGTAGAAATTATGCTAAAAACTGGAAATGTAAAAAATAATGAAAATCTTGTAAATGCGGAAGTAATTGAAAAAATATGAGTAGGTATTTTTCAAACTGTCAACCATTTATGAAATTGTCCATTTAGGCGCCTTATGCTAATTTATGGATGAATCCACACTTTTTTGTTTTTTTTCTCTTCCTTAAAACAAGAGCACATTTTTTTACACTTTGAATTAAACACTTTTTTAATGAAAAGCCCTTTATGACATATTTTTTCTGGTAGAGAATGACGTTTTTCAATAAAAGAATGACATTTTTTTATGCAAATAAAAATGAAGGAATCATAGGAGTCTGAACTAAAATGAACCAATAATTAATTGTTCGAGTGTTTTCCCTGTATACCTAGATAAATTACAGGTTTCTATTTGCTTTTCAATGAAAAGAGCAGCCCGCCAAAAAGCTGACGCTCCTGACTCCTGAAAATATTTTTTTAAAGTTCTGTATATCTGGAAATGTGCCTATATAAACAATTATTCCAAAGTTTGAAGTGCAATTAACATCTGAAGGTCATTGGCTTACACACGTCTATTGTCTATACAGACGGTATACGTTCTGCATACAAAACTACAAAAGCGTACAAAAAGGGGTTTTGCAACTATCATATTAGGGACTAGTTACAACTGTAGTTTTTTCACAGATATATGGAAGTCGACATTGTACCATGATTGAACATGCAACTACACACGAATTGAAGGCGTCGAAATGTGACTATGGGTTAGGAAATTTGGCCGGGTAATTGGGCTGTAGTAAAGGTTGGACATTTTATTCCGCGCGTGTATTTCCGAGAAAGTATCAAAGTGGCTTCAGTATGTGACTGTTCATCGTTTTGAGGTTCAACTCGGTACACCTCAAACTTCAGTATTCAAGAACTCTTTCATTTGGAGAACTGCGTTTATGTGGAATAAACTTCTTGAGAACGTTTTTCCTAATGAATTTATTAATTACAATCCAACGCGAATATCTACTGTCGCACAGGGACAGCTCTTAGAGGGCCTTGAGCATTTTCCTGTAGTGCTTATGTTTTGTCTTTGAAAAAATGGGTTGACTGGAGGAAAGGTTTTACGGTTTGACTTTGTGCATGCCACTCGTTTCACGAAGCTATTTTTGCAATATAACCGAGGCTTTTTTAAGTGTTAATGAGTCATTAAAAAAGGGAAGGACCTCACTCGTTGAACTAACACTGGTTCTGAGAGTTGCCCGCAGGATGCAGAGGATGGAATGTTGTACAGGTTCCTACCGTTAGGTCGCGCCGAATAGCAAGAAATAATTCTAATGCTGTCTTGATAGCCGAGCCTTCGAACCCTAAATATACCAGCCTCATTAACACTAGTACCTGGGCCCTCGCCTTGCAACTTCAGTACCCACCCTCTCTTTAACTCTGAGAGATTTTCCAGTTTGCCTATTGGCGTTGTTCCACAAAGAACCCTTCAATCAGTCGCACGTTAGATTCATTCTTATAGGTGGGGCGCCTCTCTAGTTACCTAGAATAAGCCTTCTCTTATTTGAGCAGATCGCGAAACTTCGAACCACCTTTCTGAAGCTTTTGAAGCTTTCGAGTTCTTTCTGAAACTCTTGAATTTCGAGTTCTTTCTGAAGCTGGTTTTGATAAAAGCCAAAGACTCCTCGCGTTCTCGTAAACTACTGAAGTACTAGGAGTTCATCCAAAAATCCCCTATCCAAAACTGATTCACAGCAAAATCTCCAATATTCAGCTTGTCGATAACTAATAAACCATATCAATAACACGTTCACTGTCTCAGACCAAACAGTGAAATGACTTGTGCAGACTTGAAACCAAGTCAAGCACAAGTCATTTAATAGTATTCTAAGTCGAGTCAAGTATGTAGTTACTTCGTCAAGTTCTTGAAAAATCAAGTAGTCTTGATATTACTTGGCCTAAATTCATTTCTTGTCACATAAATATAATAACACAACAAAGATATAAAACTGGGCTTACAATAAACTTCATTTGTCGTAAATGACAACTTCAGATGAACTTTTTTCTGAAATGGTTCAGATGCTAAATCGTCCCTTTTGGACGTTTGCGGACAACTGAAGAGGGAAAACAGTTTTTGGCTTTCATACAGTTGTGGATGTTTCTGGGCGGTTATAAATTAAGATTTTTCCTGTTCATACCTAGATTTGCATAATCACTTTTGTGTTCACATAGCCGCGATGTCGTAATTTCTTTTGGGTCACAAATCAAACAATACCGCGGTATCGGTCTTGAGAACGGTCGATAAGACAAGCGTCGGCTTATCAATTACTGTATTTCAGGCCTCCAGTGGAACAAACATTCAATTTGCCAAGTATCAAGTAGTTTAAAAACGCTTGATCACAAGTCAAGCAGTACGGTAAAAAGGTCAAGTTAAGTCAAGCATTTATGTCTCAAGTAATTTCATTGTCAAGTAGTTCCCAGAAATATCAAGTTACTTGTACTGATTAATCCCTAAATCGCGGTCAATCGTATCTTCCCCTATCTTCCACTTTTAAGACCTATTCTATAAGGAGAAGCATTGGCGCTTTCAACGGTTTTCGCCTCATTTCTGTCGTCCCTGAGTCTGTCACACTCACTCCGATAAGAAACTTCTTAGCGAAACTTCTGGCGGAAAAATTCACTTCCACTTTTTACGATTTTTTTTCAGCACATTAAAATCCATCGCTCAGACAAAATAATTGCACTCTCAGTAACTTTTTGTCTTCTTGCCAGAATATCGCATTTGAGTTCGTCCTGAAAGACTGAATTCACCACTTACATAATTCAGCTCTCACGTATCAGCTTTCCCTACACTTCCCATTTGTTTTTTTTCTACACTTTTCAATAATATATCAGTAATGTTTATATCAAGTTGCCTTTTCGCTTGGCGTCACATAACAATACTCTCATTATAGGAGTTAATAACGTACCGGTTGTGTACGTACAGTGGAGCTTAGCAGGTTACTTAGTTGAGCGCTGTAAGCCTGATTGGAATAGTGATGGGACGGTATTTCATAGGACCTGATGCGTCAGGCTCCGCAACCATTAAGTAATCCGTTATTACTCAACTAATAATCAATTGGCAAGAGTATGTGAAGTACCTTCTCCGAATAGGCGGTACTAAGTAGCAACTGCGATACGCGACAGTCGCGACCAGTAAATGGAGCATTTATGACCTCCGAGATCACCGGATTTACCTCCTTTATACTTCTTTATTTGAATGCATTTCAAATTCCTCGCAGTACAACAATGTTCCAATTCTGTGATTTTCGAACGCGGTTTTTCTGATACTGCTGTTCAAAAAATAATTAATAATGTGTCATCTGAACCCCTTCTCATTCAAGAATCTAAGCGAAACATCTACCCTGCGTAGTGTGTTGAAACATGAGGATACAAAATATTCCTGGAAATAGTTCGCCTTGGAAATAATATTGATGTGTAGGTATTTCCGTTTTTCAATTGATTCTCTAATTTACTTATTGGAGAATGCGATCGATATAGTTGAAGATAAATTAAAACGGAATTTATATTTGTGGTGCCAGTGTTATAAGAAATGTGATTCATCCACTTGATTATGACTAATAACATGATTGAAATTGATAACTTTGGAAGAATTACAGTGATGGTCTGTTACGAATTGTTTTGTCAACATGTAGCATAAAACATAATTTCAAAAAATACACCTCACGATTTGATCTCCACAAACTTTATTTGAAAAAATATAATCACAACATGTTTCGTTAGCACATTAGCTTTCTCAAATGTATGAATACTTCACAAACTTTATTTGAAAAAATATAATCACAACATGTTTCGTTAGCACAGTAGCTTTCTCAAATGTATGAATACTTCAAATTATTCGTACATTAATATTTACATACTACTTACAGGCAACCATAATTGAGACTCCAAAAAATTACCTGAACCTCTACCTAAGGTACCTGTTGAATTATGCAAAATTTCGTGCACATAGAAAATAAAGGTTTGAAACGGAATCATTTGGAAGCAATGGAAATTAATAAACTTAAAAATTCAAACATTCTAATCAATGACCAACTGGATTTGAATAGATTACCATTATTGAACTTGTTTTCTTAAAATCCGAGAAATAATTATTATTGATGTAGATGTGAGGTAATATGCTTTAGGTAATCAAATGAAGTTTGTGGAGATCAAATCATGAGGTGTAGTTTTTGAAATTACTATGGATCTTCATCAAGTAACGGCCGAATCAATCAGAAAAATAAAATATAATAAATAAACGTTTTATAGAACTGACATAAGTAAATCAGATATGAACATTTTTCAAGGTGTAGATGAAAAGTTCCCTTTGTTTTCATTTTACAAATTATGATCTGAGTTATATTTTTCGGCCAATAAAAATTGAATATATAAACTTATCAATAAGTATGTGATGCACTTTACCGATACTTGATGAAAATCCATAACGTATCCAAGTAACAATTTATTATGAGAAATTCACCGGACAATTTATAAAACCACAACACGTGTTTCACTATACAGTTGCTTCCTCAAGCGTGTTCATGTTCATACTGTGTGAACACGCTTGGGGAGATATTCTTCTGGTAGAATTCCCATCGAAATCATTCATTAGTCAATATAAACTTGTATATTACTGGAGTTTTTTCCCAACACCAAATCGTTATTTTTAACACCTCGACACGTGTTTCGATCACCAAGTGATCATCTTCAAAGAGGGAGATTAAAACTAGAAACTAGTGCGAGCTATAGTAAAACCAATAATGATTGAGAGTGAAGCGCGTTGTCATATCTAAATTTTACGTTACCAGTTTATAGCAGAATCAAAATATAGTAAGCAGTAGAGTTGTAGGTTGTGGCAAATTATAGATAATACATAATATTAGTACGATTAAAAGGTATTATTTATGACAAAAATCCGTAATGAGCTTGTAATGAGTAATACTTATACATTTCCTTATTACTGATCAGTTAAAATTCATTATTTTCTGTATAGTGTTAGATATTTATTAGAACTAGTGGCAACGCTGTACGCAACGATATTTCTGTCTTTGTCACTTTACCGTAACTTCCATCTCATCGTTGCAGTCCTCACTAATGTACTTGCAGCCATGAGCGTATCATTGGTTTGTAAATTATACAGCGTGAATTGTACGTTTTACAGTTAAGTTAGTCAGCAATCGACGTGTTGTGGTAACAATTGGTGAAAATAATAGTGCTAATAAGTGTTTAAGCGTTACATAATTATATTTCTACACCGTTCTCAAACTACTCAAAAAATGGGAGACATGGTCGGGCCTTCCACGTCGAAAAAGGTAAAACGGTCGGAGTCTCGGTCAGTAAGAGAAAAACAAATTGTACTGCGAGTATCTCACTGTCTTTAAAGAGATCATCAGCCACCAAAAGATGACTTTGTGCATATGTGCTGTAATTCTACGTGTCTACCTCCGAATAACCAACCGGGCATTTCTACATCATTAAGTTCCACAATTACAAAAGATAAATTAGTTGATATGTGCTCTGATTATACCGGTGTACCAAAATCATCGATTTACAAAATACTAAGAGAAGCAGAAATAATTAATTCATGGGGACGTACAAATGCCAAAAACTAGTAGCGGACGAAAAATATCACAGTTGATGAAGAAGCCAAAACCAGTATACGCAGAACTATTCACAGTTTCTTTTTCAGAAAGGAGCTACAAACAGTTCTGGAGGCACTTAGCGATCATGAATTGGTCCCAAAAATGGGTAAAGAAACTTTTAGGAAACTTGTACACGAAATGAAATTTAAGTACGGAAAAGTTGACAGGAAAAGCATTCTCATTGAACGTCAAGAAATAATAGCATGGAGAAGAAACTATCTAAGAAAAATTGACGAATTTCGGAAGCTCAAAGAAAATTGTACTTCATGGACGAGACATGGGTTAACCAAGGACATACGGTCAAAAAAGTATGGCAGGATGGTAATATAACAAGTGCACGACAAGCCTTTATTGAAGGTTTGTCAGTTGGGTTAAAACAGCTATCTGGAAAAGGTAGTCGTCTGATAGTTACGCATATAGGAAGCGACAGTGGATTTTTACCAAATGGTGAATTAATATTTAAATCTAAGAAAACAGGCGACTATCATGAAGAGATGAATGCGGAGGTGTTTGAAAAATGGTTTGAAGGCATCATTCAACTTGTGGAACCTGGGTCTGTCATCGTCATGGACAATGCCCCATACCATGTCGACATTTAGAACCATTACCGAAACAATCATGGAAAAAAGCAGCAATTCAAGAATGGCTAATTAATAACAACATCCAATATAACAAAGATAGTTAAAAGGCAGAACTACTTCAGCTAACAAAATTACACACAGACAAATATAAAAAATTCGCATTGGATGAAATGGCGTTAAGTCGTGGAATTACAGTTTTAAGGTTACCACCATACCACTGCCAATTAAACCCAATAGAATTAATCTGGGCGCAAATAAAAAGATATGTGGTACGAGAAAACAGAACATTTAAATTAGTACAAAAAGCTATTCGAACTGTTTCTGCAGAAGACTGGAAGAAATGCATGCCGCATGTTTTAAAAGAGAAGCAAAAAATTTGGGACGTAGACAACCGTATTGAACACAATGTTGAACCAATCATAATTCACTTTGATGATAGCGGTAGCAACAGTGACGAATCTGAGGTTGAAGATTAGATGAAAATTTGTACATTTACATTTATATTATATTCTATTATCAAAAATTTGTAATTTGTACTTTCTAGTACCCCTGACGATGAGTTTAAGTTACTCGAAAGCTTGAGAATAGTTATAAAGAGTTCACTTATCAATTGCTGCAACCCAATAGTGAAAAAAAGTTATATATATATATATATATATATATATATATATATATATATATATATATATATATTGTGTTTTTTATTAATGTAAATTTATTTGGTACCTACTATAATTACCACGATTATTACTCCGTTTTCATAAGGCCCAGCTAATGACTACAACGATTAGGTAAATTACGATATTGCAAAGTTTTAATGAAATAAATAAAAAATGTGTATGAATATTTCAACTAATTGTACTAAGAATTTTTCTTTCATTCTTAACCCTCTCAAAAATTAATAAGCACGCCCCCGATTTGCTGTCAACTGGGCTTACTTCTACTCTCAATCATTATTGGTTTTAGTATAATCCTATTTATGCTATAAAGGTAACCCATACAGGTAAACCATCCAGGCGTACCAACCATACAGGTATACCAACCTAAATTAATTTTACAATTTTGCCTCATCTATTATTTTACAATATATGTTTATATAAAACAATTTTCAGTTATATAAAAATTAATTAACACATTTTTCCTTTTTTGTACTATTATTGTAAATATCCCTGATCCGATTTTGGTGAAATTTAAAGCAATTATTTTCAGTGACATGAGGGTCAATTCAACTCTATTTAGATACAAATTATTGATTTGTGGCGGCTCAGAGCACAGTTTGGCCTACATTATTGACCAAAAATGTATACCACTGACGTTTATTATAACATTTAATATTGCTTTGGTTGAAAAACATTTAAACATGAAACATGTTCATCACTTCATTCGTTTTTATAGTTCACTTTGTTTTCCATGAAAAGTAAATATCAACGAAACGCTGATAATTGTTTGCGATGTTTATAAAGTTTTATTGTTGTCATAACGGATATTTATGACATTAATACAGAATTTTTTTTAGAAAAGTTCCACATCCTGTATTTTGGAAACAACACATGTTTGGACATGTGTTCATTTAAGTATATGAACTTTTTTTCATAAAATTAACTTTCGAACACACCCTCACTTCAATTCTCACCGTAAATAAGAAACATTCTGTAAATGCCAGTTAACAACGAATCATAGAAAGGAAATAATTGTCCAAACCGAATTTTGACATAGTATTGACCGATTCACAAGTATGAGGTATTATTGGAATTCTTAGATTATTTTATATGTATTTCGGAAAGTATCAATTGTAACTTAACTCTTAATAAGTGTCTGGGGAAATGAACTGTTTTCATTATACAGGGTGTTACTTACATATGAAATCGCAGCTCTCAGATAAATTTCAATACGAGGGTCACCTTTTAGGTCTTCATGAATACAAGAAAAATTATTGTTTTGGAACAAAATGTTTTATTGGTTTTGAAAAAAATTACGTTTCAAATTGGTACAATTTTCTACAAGTTCAATCCAATTCTCTAAAAATATGGTTTTTGATGTCCTCAAAGTCTTCTTTGCATCGCTGTTCACAATTTTTTTATTCGACATAGAGAAACAAAAAAAATCATTGGGCGGTTAATTAATAGGGTACGGACAATGAACCGTTAATCAAATGATTTTTCTCTTTCAGATAATTAATTGTTTGAGCTGCCTTTGGTGTTGTCTTTCTTACAGAAATTATTATTCTCTTAGTTGTGTGGTTTGTATTATAGTAACAACAATTTTGCCAGATTCGGTAAGTTGTGGGAAGCTCCAGCATATAGATTTGACAAATAGTTTTTCATGAGGAGATATAAAAATATTCCTTTGTGGATTTTCTAAATCAGCAGTCGGTAATCTTTTGGCATGCAAGGGACCTACTTATATAATTGGTCATATCCCATAGAAAAAATGAAAATGCTATCAAAGTTGTTGAAACATACGGAATTCAATTTGTACATGTGATACTTGAACTTATTTTTTGTGAAAGTTTTTGGCTTTCTACTACTCCATCTTGATACAAAAAAAAGATGAGGGAATCTTCCAAAGAATGGAAGGAAGTAATCATTTTGAAAATAAGTAACTCTATACACATCCATGAATCTTCCAAAAAAAGGAAGGAAGTACCTAATCAATTTGAAAATAAGTGGATAGAGTTACTTATTTTCAAATTGATTACTTCCTTCCTTTCTTTGGAAGATCCCCTCATCCTTTTTTGTATCAAGATGGAGTAGTAGAAAGCCAAAAACTTTCTTTCCCAAAAATTAATCACTCCTAAAAATATAACCCCTTCAATTCAAACTTACATTATGTTTATATGTTTGGGCTTTATGGGTAGAAAAATAACCACTGAATAATAGGAAAGAAAACTATAAAGTTTTTAAATATATAACTGATTTTAATAAGTGCTCGACCTTATAGTGTGGATCCGCGCCTTAGAGGCGCGCTTTTACTTAAATTTATTTTAATATTTATAACTTATTTATAAAACGTTTAAGGGCCGTGTACTGCCGACTACTTTTCTGAATCATTAACATCTATTTTTTCACCCCTCTGTCAATTCTTTGCATGTATTAAGAATGTGATCTAAACCAAAATAATGAATTCAGTCAATCGGTAGTACGAATGAAATATCGTTTCAGTTAATCTTATTATCACATCACTCTACTACGGAAATGATTTTTCATCTACCTCAAGTTAAAATGTGAACGAAAGGCCCGGTGTGAAGGAAGCATTTAATGGTACCTACTCTAAAATCCTATCCAACATGGGCCCTCATGCCATATGGCCTATGTTCTTTCATGCATGGCAATATCTACCTCTGTTTGTTGTAATTGAAACCGTTTTTGACCAGTTTGCGAATACGTTGCTTCTTGAAATTACAACAAATTACTCCAGTTATATTTCCATGACAGCCGTCGCTTCAGCTGTAGTTATAATGATGATTAACTCAATTTACCTTTGTAATTGCGTAGTTATATCCAATTATAAAATGAACATAATTATTTTCTGGATATGACTGAGCAAAGGACCGAAAATAAAATATTAAGTTTTCAGTTGTGGGAACTTGCAAAATTGTAGTTTTTCCTTCAGTTTGCCAAACAAAATAAACGGATTACTTCGAAAACCAGATTGGTAAAATTAGGCATATAGCGAAGACAATGAAAGAGTTCAACATGCAAAATAATAATAAAAACTTTTGTTGATAAAAATTATGGAATTTCCTATTATTTAGGTTGGAACATTTTTTGAAATGGCAAAGAAATACATAAAAACGTGCTACTTCTTATTTTTTTGTGTTAAGTGACGTTTACCTTATTGTATCACGTAATTATAATTATTAAATTCTAATTGGAATCTGCCGCCTTCATATACCGTTATGTTCATATTTATTTTTTATTTTTCAGTCAATATCGAAGAGGTACGTACTAACTCGTTGTTGTTTGTATTGAAAAATTACTTATTCAGAAGGACTTTGCAATGATTCCAAACAAAAATTATTCATTATATTTTGATATTTCTTGGTAAGTTGAAACTAGTAAATTAGGAAAGAAATGTAATTCTTTATAAAAAGTTTTCTAAGGACTGATATCCAAAACGCAGTCATCGGTTATCAAATTATTTCAATCGTATACGAGGTTTGTCAAAAATATTAACCTTTCTCAAGATTGAATCAAGTTCAATATCAAAAAATATTATCGAAATCACGTTGAGATATGCGATTGCATTAGTTTAAGTACTTATTTTTAAACGGTTTTATTAAACGGTTTAGCTTGCTCTGTTTGTTTTGTTAAAATTTAGTAATTGATATTTGGTTGATATTGGTATACACATTTAGTTTTGATGACTAAACAATTCAATAAATACTGTATCATTGTAAATCCAAGATGACCGCAACCACAAAATGGCGGATTACATATTATTTCACAACTACTTCAAAATGGGTATCAAATGACAGGGCTTGCGACTACTAGAATAGTAGTACACTTTGAAAAAGAAGCGAATTCAAGATGGCCGCAGCTACAAAATAGCGGATTACATATTACCTTGTAATACTGAGGCACTAAATGAACTAAACAGAATGAGAAGAATTGAGTAACAAAATTAAAAACTTGAAAATGAAATAAGTAAAACTATGTATGTCAAACGGTTTTCCTGAAAAAACATAATAATGATGTAGTAGATATTAGCGAAAGGCGCGTCAAGTGACCGTATTTTCATTATCCTGTGAGATATTAACATATTGAGATATTGGGAACAAATATCAAATACATAAACGTATTGCGAGAAACATGAACTTCCATGGGAACTCTAGTTCCATGTGAAATTTATTTTCGAGAAAATACTAGTCTACCAGCGAAAATTTGGTTGACTCAATTACTAAATTTATTATTGTAGCAATTTATTGTGCTTATTTGTAAATTACTTAGTATACTTTCAAAGTTGATTGAATAATATAATAAAAAAAATCGAGCGAGTACGGTCCATACTATTCTTGTAAGTTTTCATAGTCTCGGAAGTAAACAGACAAATGTTTTATTAACTTACTTATGGAAATGTCACACCAAAAAACGCTTTATTTTATTTTGCACTATTATTAAAATACACTAAAACAGAACAATGAACTATTTCAATTTCGAAAATCGAACGTTAAATGCATTTTCAAAACAAGTGAACTACGAATACTGAGTCACGATTAACAAGCATTGATTTAATTTACCATAAGTTTACCATACTTCAATGGTCACTTGGCGATTTTAGTGCTTATTCCCTTGGTTTCTACTTTCTACTTACATGATTCACCTGTATGCCGATGTGAGATGGAATCCAGGCGATGCATATTTGCTTTCCTAGCTTTTGCTATACGAG
Source organism: Leptinotarsa decemlineata (assembly GCF_025532065.1). Lineage (NCBI taxonomy): Eukaryota > Metazoa > Arthropoda > Insecta > Coleoptera > Chrysomelidae > Leptinotarsa > Leptinotarsa decemlineata. The sequence continues at coordinate 1,256,533 of NW_027412686.1, forward strand.
TATATAAAATTCTTGTTTCGATCTTTGAGCAATTGGATTTTTTGTGTATGGCTGTTGCATGGTGTAAACGGCACTTAGAGAGTAAGGAGTATGTGATTTTGGTTAGTACTGAAATTAGTATAAACGAAAGCTCAATACATATACAGAGTGGTCCAACGAAAAGTATGCATCTTGCTTTTCTCCTTTTTTTGTAACTTAACGCAAAATGCTCGGACAGGTCAATTTTGCTTTTGAGGGAGACACATTTTAGATGTATTTTTCTACCTGTGCCTTCAACCCCCTAGCGAGGGTGAGTAACAACCCTAAAATTTTAAATGGAAAGTGGGGTCGAGTGATATATCATTTGAAAGGGCACAAAATTATCTTTCCAATGATACCTTATTTGTTGTATTTCACTTAAACATGTAGGTATTATGAAGAAAAACAACTACAATCCAGTACTTTGAAATGTGTAATTGACTTGGTAGAATCCTACTTCAGCAAGTGCTGAAAATGTGACCCATTTGCTTCCATACAATAATACAGATTTTGTTCAAATCTATTCCTAACATTCTGTAGCATATCAGGTGTTATACTTCTGCACTCTGCTGTAATTCGTTGGCGAAGATCTTCTATGGACTCGGGCTGCGTAGCAAAACATTTATTTTTCAAGTGTCTCCAAAGGAAAAAGTCTAAAGGCGATAAAATCAGGTGACCTGGCAGGCCATTCGAAGGGGCCTCTCCTTCCAATCCACCGTCCAGGAAACCGGTCATCTAAAAACTTTCTTACCGGAGCAACATAGCGAGGAGGTGTTCCATCTTGCTGGAAATGAAGCCGATCATCACCAGTTAAATTCCCAGGAATAAAAAGTGGCCCTACGTTATGACTACCTAATATGCCACACCTGACATTGATTTTTTGAGGGTACTGGGTATGGACCTCTCGGAATAAGTGTGGTTTACTGTCATCCCAGTAACGGCAATTATGCCTATTCACAGCTCCATTAAAAAAAAAGTACTCTCATCGGAAAAGCACGTGTTGAATGATAGGTGCGGATCATCAATTAGTAGGATCATCTTCATTGAGTTCCTGTACTAATTTAATTTTGTACGGATGAAATTTATAGGCTTTTAATATCCGTATTATGGACGAACGGGAGACACCTGAGGCTGCAGCAAGCTGACGGGTACTTTGAGTATGATCCAATTCAACATGTCCCAAAACAGCGACTTCCACTGCTTCATTTCTGATCGGTTTCCGTAGCTGGTGTTTCACATTACAGACTAACTTGACAACGTACGAATCATTCACATTTTTCTCGGGATGACTGTTATCAAAGAGGCGAGCAGTAAGTCTAGCACAACTATTAAGTTGATAATAAAGTTTAACAATTTCAACTCATTCAGGAATGAAATAAACCATTTTTACAGTAAAGTTGAAATAATTTCAAAAGCAACCGAACTGAATCAATGAACGTTTGCTTAAATTATTTTTGTACACTTATCTGCTGTTGTTATTTGAACCAAAAAACGCACGAGAGAAATTGGAGGAATGTAATAGTGATAAAAATGCCGTTTTTTCCGCATTTTCATTAACACCAAAAATATCGAGTAAATGTTCTTGCTTTTTTTATAACTATTCAAGTGAATACAACAAATTAATTATCATTGGAAAGAGAATTTTGTGCCCTTTCAAATGATATATCACTCGACCCCACTTTCCATTTATAATTTTAGGGTTGTTAGTCACTCTCGCTAGGGGGTTGAAGGCACAGATAGAAAAATATATCTAAAATGTGTACCCCTCAAAAGTAAAATTGAACTGTCCGAGCATTTTTGCGTTAAGTTACAAAAAAAGGAGAAAAGCAAGGTGCATACTTTTCGTTGGACCACTCGATATATCATATAATTCGACTGTATGAATGGGGAGTGTGGGTGTAACTATCAGAGATATTAGAAAAGTGATATTAACTGCTCCGACCCCTTCTTAAGTTTTGATTGCATTCGTAAAAGTTTTTCAGAAGAATTCGTATCGATTGAAGATAGTATTCAGGCTTGAGCATGGGTGTCCTTTTTTCTATAGTTCCTCAAAGATATATCGCATGGAGGTGTTTTAACGGCCCAGAGAGCAGGGTCACTATTTTGTGGAGGATAGGAATCGGGTAAGAAAATATTCAGCCCGTCAAAGTAGGCATTTACTTACGGGTGTGAAGTTATCCACATGCACAAAGTACACTGAGAAAAAATATCGAATTATTATTTTTTCATTTACCGACTCTGTACACCTACCATTTTTCAATATGATACGCTTATCGACTGCTTTAGCGAAAAAAAAAAGAACCGTCCTAGTTTATTAAACTGTCTGAAGGAATGAAAATAGGGTGGAAAATTCGTAACATGAAAAATCGACTTTATACACCTACAAAATTGAGATATGTTATTCCTGATGATCTATTTGACGAAAACAACTTCACGTCATAGTTTTCCAGGTCGTCTGAGGGGTTGGAAATGGGGTGGAAAGTTGAAAAAATCGTATCTTTGAAAATTGAATGTGTACACCTACAAGTTTGAGATATGTTATCCATGATGATCTATTCTGTAGAAAAACCTTCACGTCATAGTTTTCCATGCCGTCTGAAGGGTTGAAAACTGGGTGGAAATAATAAAAAATATCGTAACATGAAAAATCGACTTTGTACACCTACAAAATTGAGATATGTTATTCCTGATGGATCTATTCGACGAAAACAACTTCACGTCATAGTTTTCCAGGCCGTCTGAGGGGGTGGAAATGGGGTGGAAAGTTGAAAAAATCGTATCTTCGAAAATTGAATGTGTACACCTATAAGTTTGAGATACGTTATCCATGATGATCTATAAAAAAAATTTCACGTCATAGTTTTCCAGGCCGTCTGAAGGAGTGAAAATAGGGTGGAAATAATAAAAATTTCGTATCATGAAAATCGACTTTGTACACCTACAAAATTGAAATATGTTATTCCTGATGATCTATTCGATGAAAACAACTTCACGATATAGTTTTCCAGGCCATCTGAAGGGGTGAAAATAGGGTGGAATTGATAAAAAAATTTGGTAAAAATCGACTTTCTACACCTACAAAATTGAGATATGTTATTCCTGATCTATTCGACGAAAACAACTTCACGCAACTAGGCAAAAATGTTTTCTTCCAACTACCTATGGAGAATAGATAAAATGAATAAAATTTTTAAACTGGTGTACGCGACGATATGAACTTAATTCACATATTATTCAATATTTTGTCAAATATTGGAAACAATATATTTCAGAGAATAGTATTTTTTACCGTAGTACTTATCTAAATAATCCTAGTTACTGATGACAATAATTTAAGTGATGTCTCATTCGTACTTCGGTGAAATATGTTCGCTGATAGTGGAATTCATTTATACTTACTCGTAATTTGAAAGAGTTCACTCCGACTGATTTAACATACTAAAAAAATATTACTGGAGTTCTATCATAACACCAAACTGTTATTTTAACACCTTGACACGTGTTTCGATCACCAAGTGATCATCTTCAAGAGGAAGATCAAACTTCCTGTTGAGGATGATCACTTGGTGATCGAAACACGTTCGAGGTGTTGAAATAATGGTTTGGTGTTGGTAAAAAACTCTAGTAATATTCATTACCACAACAAAGGTTCCAAACAGTGCATCCCAAATACTGAAAAAAACTGCATGATCATGCTAAAGAAGAATCAGAGACTCTCAGCGTTGACACAATGGTATATTTGAATTAAACAGGCCTACATCACACAAATGGGTTTATTGCGGAAGGTGTTGGGCTATTAAAAATTCTATGTAATGAAAACGGAAGAACAAAATAAGAAATGAATTCAGTGTCCCGGTAGATTGAGTTATCAATATGTTTAATATAGTTCACTAGTATCTCGAACCCGCCAGATAGGTAGATTTTTAATTTTTATTTCACAATAATTCTATTCCCTCAGACGGCCTGGAAAACTGTGACGTAAAGTTTCTCTCGTCAGATCAGGTGTCAGGTGTCAATCCTGTTAGTGTAAAAACTCAATTTTTGGATCTGTGATTTTTGCAAGTTTCCACCCCATTTTCACCCCCCTCAGATGGCCTGGAAAACTATGACATGAAGTTTTTTCTGTCGAATAGATCATCAGGAATAACATATCTCAATATTGTAGGTATACAAAGTCGATTTTTCATGTTATGAATTTTTTAAATATTTCCACCCTATTTTCACCCCTTCAGACAGTTTAATAAACTGGAACGGTTCTTTTCTTTCACTAAATCAGCCAATAAACGTATCATATTGAAAAATGGTAGATGTACCGAGTCGGTAAATGAAAAAAATTATAATTCATTTTTTTTCTCAGTGTACTTTGTGGATGTGGATAACTTCACACCCGTCATTCACTCTTGTATGAAGTGGTTTGTGAGTTTTTGGTTTATTTTTAAATATATTACGGAATTTAATGTCAATAGTATTTGCGAACACCAAATTTTTTGGATTTGCGTGAACAGAGGCTGCCTAGGTTAGGCTCAGTGATGTCCTTCTGGTTTCTAGTGATGTATTTATGAGTCTGCTCCCCAGCTTTTATTGGTTTAGGGTCCGAAGTAAATTGAGTTTTTTTTAGCCGAATCTGTGAAGTGGTCTTTGTAGTTCAACCTTTGATCGAACAATATGCCTAAGAATCTGACTGATGTGGCAAAGTTTAACATTTTGGTTGTTCAGAGTGAGTTTGGGAATATTACGTTTGACTTTTTCAGAGAAGATAACGCATTTTGTTTTTGCCGACCAGTTTTCTAAACGAAATAGGAAGGATTGAGCGTTTGAAACTGAGGAATTCGTATCTTTTTCTTTGCAGAAGATCACGAGATCATCGGCGTACAGGAGGGTTTTCAGAGGAACAATAGTGGGCTTATCGTTGAACCTTGTGGGATGCTGGTTTGTTGCGTTTTTTCATTGGAAAGAATTCCGTTGATTCTGAATCTGAAGGTTTTGTAATTGAGGAAATTCTTTGCGAAATTCTTTCCATGCGTAGAGTTTTTTGATGATGTTGTGTTGCACGAAACGCCTTTTTGATATAAAAAATTATACCTAGCTTAAAATTTCTATTTCACTCCTAAGGCTTCATGAATGTAGCTCTCTAGGTCTAAGCTATTGCCTAATTTGCTGATTTCCAGTTCCATTTTGTTGATGGTTGACTGTGTTTCTTCGGCATTTTGACCATCAAATTCCCCAGTGATGATACGAGGAGAGGGTATTTGATTTAGAAGTGACTGGAGTTCCGCTTGATTCATTTGTTAATTAGGAGAAAAATATACATTGATATTCAGTTTGGATTCTTCTGAAACATTAATAGCTATAGCTTCGAGATTAGTTTTAATTGGTAAGACTTTGGTGGTTAGATTATGTTCAACAAAAATACCTACCCTCCCACTTTCTCTCTGAGCACCTATTACTCTTGAGACTGATGTTATTATGTTGAAAGTAGAATTTGCAAGGATGTGAGATTAGATAGAAGTCATTTATGTTCCACTGGTATGAGTATGTTACGTTTAGTATGAATCGTTTTCAGTGAGGATATATGGGAAGTTCAAGCCAAGGTATATCTGGAACTTTTTCTTTAATTTTGAGCATCTCATTTTTATGCTCCTTTCCTTGGAAAAGGGGTATATCATAGTCAACATATCTATTTTTTTCTGATTGATTCGGCTATGTTTCGCTATGATAGAAGCTTTTTCGTAGTGCTACTGTGATAGCGAAACATGTAATATTTTTGAAAATTAAGTTTGTGAAGATCAAGTTAGTGAAAAATATATCTATTAGCGCTAGAAAACCTTTGGTATACACTACACTTGAGTTTTAAAATCTGTTTTAAAATCAGTTTTTTCGTTAACCAGCTGTCGCACCCCTAAGAACGACAACCCTCAAAAGTCGAAAATTGTGCGAGCTAAGGATTAACGAGGTCTTACCTTTCAACGTGTGATTCCTAACACGTGTTGGACGATAGCAAGTAAAAATCGATCGTTCAGACTAGGATTTGATCCACCGATCAACACGGCAGTCAATTCGAGTGAGTGAACAAAGCACCCGCGTCGAACCGCCTGGCCACCGACCGTGCAGTCTGCTGATTCATAAATACTATGGAATAAGTCTCTTTGTTGGTTGGTTGGTAAGTGATAAACTTCTACATCGCTCAACCGATCGTGATGAAACTTGACATGTATAGGTAATTTTTCAAAGAGACGGTTTTTAGGCTATCAATTTTTCTGTAACTCGCCACTAGATGGCGCTGTAAAACAATGTTTTGGAAGCACTGTTCTATAACGCTGCGCACGCCTAAGTTCGTTGATTCTGATTCTGTCAAAACATTGGAACATCAGCGATACAGCAACATAGTACTAGTTTGCTTATAGTCAAGGACTAGTTCATTGAGTGATCCTTGATGAAATTTTTTGTTGGTTGGAATAGGTCTCCGAAGGACAATTTTTCTGATTTTTTTGTTTCGACAGTTATAACCTGATATTAATGAAACGATTGAAATGACCCTAACACAATACATTAGTGGAAATCGCACCCAAACCGGTTAAACCATTTTTGAGGTAAGCGCACACAAACGCACAGACAAACAAATAAGAATTTCTGAAATCATTGTTTTGGGTTGTATGGTTTTAATAAAGACCTCCAATGATAAATACCTTTGTTATTGTACTTTCTTAGAATATTCTTCACTGAATTGTGAAAATTTAGCTTTTGTTTTTTATCCTTTTATTTTTCTCTAGCTATTTCACAGCTAGATATTTATAACATTTCGAAACTGACTTATTTGAATAGCAGGTTTTATTTTTAACTTTGTCCATTCGATATAATGACTTTCTCTTGTACAGTCAATGTTGCCTTCAAAAAAGAGACGTGTGACCATATAGTGAGTACTAGACTTTCATAGTTGAAAAAATATGTTTTTTTTTACAAATATTCATCTGGCTGAAAAAGCCTTCAAAAAAGAGACGTGTGACCATATAGTATTAGACTTCCATTATTGAAAAAATATGTTTTTTTTTCACAAATATTCATCTGGCTAAAAAAGTTATTGGTATCTTTTTTATGAAAAATATAATATTTATGAAATGCATATGTGAGACATGAAAATTATTGTTCAGCCTTTGGAAGAGTGAAAACATCAGAGAAACATATAAGTTAATCAGTTTTATGCTCATAAAAAATCAACTTGTAGTTGTCGATTCTCTAGAAGTTTTTAACAATTTTATCGTTGTGTTTATATATTTGCAGTAGGTTAATTGAAACTTAGGCTTCATTTGCTCGTTCTCCGAAGTATAAACATTTCAATTTGTTTATTTTCAGTTTAAACTAACAGTAGTAACTGCATGATGGCTGATTCACCTCTGCTCTCACGATTGATTATAGTCTTTCCAAGAAGTGAGTTAACCCTAACTGACTGAAAGATGTTGAACATGGTGTTAGTCACTACCATAATATCGAGACGTACATATACTTTGTTCGTCGTACTAGTGATGAATATTGAATAAGGAATGACGCAAAAAGTCAATGTTCTGTTTATTCTTGGGTATGGTATGTGAAGGTGTATAATACAATTTGTAATTCATCATAACAGAATGATGAAAGCGCTATATGAAATGTTTTTTGCTGCTTTGCAGCTCTATTTTGACCTTCATAAAGTTAGCAAGGCAACTTGCAATAAAATTTTTGTAATGTACTTTTTTAATTGTCGAATAATTATCGATAATTTGTCGTGAAAGAAAATAATTGTCGCGCATCTCCTTTTTTCTATAAGGGATAATCCTGCTAACTTGATACAAAGTTAGCACAGCACCTGTAGTAAAATTTTTAATATAACTAAATTATTAAAACTTTCATTACTAGTATTTGTCGAATAATTGTCGTAACCCAATCCATATTCATGTCATACCTTACTATAAGGATATTTTGAACCATATGGCAAAACCGCAACAGGCGTATTTGATTTCTTCATATATTTTTTAAAAGGATCGTCAGTGAAAAGTGCTAAAATAAATTTGTAATGTATCTACGTGGAAATTATCCATACATTTTTTTGTTGTCGAATATTTTTTGCAATTAGCAACCTATTGACCAATTGTATCTCTTTCAACAATCAAAAATAAAAGTATTGTTCAATTGTCGAAACAGCAGAATTGATATATCGTATGTATGTATATTAAAGAAGAATTATGAATTTCTCCTAGCGGCAAAGTGATCTGTTTATCTGTTAATTATTTTTTTTACAAAAGACAACTTATTGATCAATTGTCGTATCTCTTTCGACAATTGTTTATGAAGGAAAAACAATTGTCGCTCTTCAACTTTTTTTTAAATAGGTGGCTATGCTAACTTGATATAAAGTTAGCAGGGTCATCCTGTACAGGTCTCAATAATACTCAAATATCGGAATTTTTGCTATTAATATTTGTCGAGTAATTGTCGTAACGCAATTCATGTGAGAAAACGATAAAAAATGTATTTTTCTGTACGTTATATTTTAAGAATAGTTTGCGCTAGATGGCAACGCCGTAATCAAAATATCTTATTGGATTATTAGTTTTTTCTAGAGATATTCAAAGAGTAAAGTATTGATGAATTGTCGAAATATCAGAATTGATATGTCGTATATGTATTCCAGTTGAAAAAGTCGATTATATTAAAGAGAAATTATGAATTTCTCGCAGCGGACAAAGTGATCCTGTTTTTCTGTTAATTATTTTTTTTTACAAAAGACAACTTATCAATCAATTATCGTATCTCTTTCGACAATTGTTTATGAATAAAAAACAATTGTCGCCCTTCAACTTTTTTTTAAATAGGTGGCTCTGCTAACTTGATATAAAGTTAGCCCCTTCTTAATGATACTCAAATATCGGAATTTTTGCTATTAATATTTGTCGAGTAATTGTCGGAACTCACTTGATGTCAAAAAATGATAAATGTATTTTTCTGCACATTATATTTCCACATAACTTAAGATCAAAAAACGATAAATTACATATTACATATACATCTACAATAACAAACGATGAGGTAAGTAAAACAAATGTAGGTACTCAACAAGGATTGTTTTTTTACAATACGTTAATTCGTTCTTTTAATTCAAAAGATAAGTATGAGTTTTTATGTATTTGGTGGGCAAAAGATCTATTGAGTTTAGAATATTTTCAATGCTTGTTGAAGTTAAAGAGCGACAATTGTTTTTCCTTCATAAACAATTGTAGAAAGAGATACGACAATTCATCAATAAGGTATCTTTTGTAGAAAAATAATTAACAGAAAAACAGGATCACGTTGCCCGCTGGGGGAAATTCATAGTTCCTCTTTAATCTAATCGACTTTTTCAACAGGAATACATACGACATATCAATTCTGATATTTCGATAATTCCTCAATACTTTACTTTTTGAATATCTCTAGAAAAAATAATGGACGAATAAGAAATTTTGATTGCGGCGTTGCCATCTAGCGCAAACTATTCTTAAAATATAACGTACAGAAAAATACATTTTTTATCGTTTTCTCACATGAATTGCGTTACGACAATTACTCGACAAATATTAATAGCAAAAATTCCGATATTTGAGTATTATTGAGACCTGTACAGGGGTGACCCTGCTAACTTTATATCAAGTTAGCAGAGCCACCTATTTAAAAAAAAGTTGAAGAGCGACAATTGTTGTTCCTTCATAAACAATTGTCGAAAGAGATACGACAATTACTCGACAAATATTAATAACAAAAATTTCGACATTTGAGAATTATTCAGACCTGTACTGGGATGATTCTGCTAACTTTATATCAAGTTAGCTGAGCCACCTATATAAAAAAATGTTGAAGAGCGACAATTGTTTTTCATTCATAAACAATTGTCGAAAGAGATACGACAATTGATCAATAAGTTGTCTTTTGTAAAAAATAAATAATTTACAGAAAAACAGATCACTTTGCCTGCTGGGAGAAATTCATAATTCTTCTTTAATATACCTACATACGATGTATCAATTCTGCTGTTTCAACAATTGAACAATACTTTTGTTTTTGATTGATCTTTATTTATAAACGATTGTCGAAAGAGATACAATTGGTCAATAGGTTGCTAGTTGCAAAAAATATTCGACATGATTATAGGATTACAAAAATAGATGAAACAAAAAATGTATCGATAATTTCCACGTAGATACATTACAAATTCATGTTATCACTTTTCACTGGCGATCCTTTTAAAAAATTTACGAAGAAATCAAATACGCCTGTTGCGGTGTTGCCTGACATATGGTTTAAAATATCCATATAGTACAAGGTATGACACAAAAAATGCTATATTTTCCAAAAAAATACGTTTCAGGAAATTTTTTGATATGGATTGGGTAACGACAATTACTCGACAAATACTAGTGACTAAAGTTTTAATATTTCAGTTATATTAAAAATTTTACTACAGGGGCTGTGCTAACTTTATATCAAGTTAGCAGGGCTACCTCTTATAAAAAAAAGAGATGCGCGACAATTATTTTTCTTTCATGACAAATTCTCGACCAGTATTCTACAATAAAAAAAATATATTTCAATAATTTTACTGCAAGTTGCCTTCCTAACTTTATGTAGGTTCTACCTTGTTCAGTTATCCTTTACATTGACCGATACCTAATGAATTATTGAATAAAGCATTTCGTTTTCACTGCTTGTTCTTTATTCTTTACAATGGCTATGAAATCATTAACAATTGTGCGATAATATAATGGTTGAAAAAATCAACAATAAACCAATTTTTCAATATCGGTGCTGCCTCTTCTAGCTTCCATTCTCCGATGCATTCCACGAATACCGAATAATGTACTTTTGGGTTATATTATTCCACTCTGTTATGAGAGCAACACAAAGTTCATTTTCAATTATTCCAGGCTCCAATGCTAATTGTATTAAAACGATCCCTGAAAAATTGCCTCTCATTTGACATCGTAAACTTAAATTCATGACTTAGTTTTATGTATGTAATATCCTGAAATTATTTTAAAATAACTTCATCTTTGTTAATTCAATGCTATTTCGATGAATAAACATTCGGGTGAGTTGCCGCACTGCCAGCGTTTGGCCTTGCAATTTTCCATCGTCGCTTTCCTCAAACATCCGTTCGCCTGAATTGATGTTTTTACTCCAAAGGTGAAACGATGATAGACGAAACCAACAAATGATTCATCATATATAATACAAACTTGATTTTGTGCCTTGACCTTTTCATCTATTTTTAGACGATTCGTCAATTTTTTTGGTTATTCGCGTTATTGAGAGATTGAATGTTACTGACAACATTTTAGTTTGAAAAAATTATATCTTATTTCCCACAAACACACATAAATATCTTGACATACACTTCGAATATTCAACTGCTCGTCTCTATACAAAAAGTAACAGAAAAAAGGTTGGTGGTTCCGATCAACACACGGCGACAATATACATTTCTGTCGCCTGAATTATCCATCGTTTATTTAGAATTTTTTTTCCATGAAATAAAACGTTATGATTTGGCACATCTCTGCAAAAAAATGAGATGAATTTTCATTTTTTTTTCCAAAAATCTTTATTAATCAATTTCTGTTTTGTCCTCTTCAAAGTAGTCCTTATCAGATATAATACTTGGGCCAGCGTTTTTTCCAATCCTCGAAGCAGTTCTGATATGCACTTTTTGGTATGTCCTGGAGCTCTCTCAGCGATTTGGTTTTCATCTCCTTGATCGTCACAAAACGCCGTCTTTTCATGGGGACAGGAAAAAGTCGCAGGGTGGCAAATCTGGTGAATAAAGTGACTGAGACATTATTTGTTGTTTTGACCAAAAAATTACGAACTAGCAATGACAAATGAGCGGGTGCATTATCGTGATGCAAAAGCCAAATTGTTTTTCCACAATACCGGACGTTTTCTTCGTATTGACCTTACGACCATGTGGTGAGAACTATGCCACAGTAATCGAAAAAAACAGTGAGCAAAACCATGACATTTGGTCGAACTTGGGGTGCTTTTTTCTGTTCTTGGCTTACCTGGGCTCTTCCATTGGGACGATATTGGTTTCGATGACATTACCATATACTCATGATTCGTCACCAGTTATGACCCTTTTGATGTCATTCAAAAGTTCCTGAGCGATGCTCATGCCGACATCCTCAGCAATTTCTCTAATGGTAATTCGACGATTCTCCCTAACAATTTTCTTGACTTTGTCAACATATTCACATCTTCTCGACCTTCTGTAAAAAGCTTGTATCATTTGTAAACATTTTTCCGACTCGGAGTAAAATCACCGTATGCCACTGTCGACACTTCAAATGTTTCCGAGCACTTAATTTCATTTTTTACCCAAAAACGATGCATACTCTGATTAATTTTTTTCGATAGCAGAAAATCACCGAACACGAAAAACTTTTATGCCTCTCATCAACAAACTAAACATATGTTCGAGACGAGTCTACCAACAAAAGAAAAATGTTTGAACACGCTAATCGAATGTACGTATCCGCGAAATTTTAACATTCACTTAATTCTTTGAACATCCCACCATATTGGATGACTATTCAATTTACAATGAAAAATTAAATGCTTATTAAAATTACACCTGCGAATGCGATTAATTCGTAACAGAGAGTAATTTTCAGTATGACTAAAGTAATTTTCATCTTTCGAAATGAACATTTCAATGGAAATTTCAATCATTTTTTCCAGTGTACGTTTATACACTGTACAGTGTACTTACTGTGATATTTTAATATTTGTTAGTTACAGCACAAGCAATTGTCCTTGAAATGGTCGATAAGCGCTTCCTGAAAACATCCGCTTGTCTGAATTACTAACTTTATGTCGAAGGTGTAGCGACGACATTCGATAACAATGAATGATTCAGATATCTGTTCTGGGTGCGATGGAACTCCATTTATTCGTATATCGCGTGTCGTCCTGACCTTTTTCTCGTATTTATAGAAAATTTGTGGGATTCGCTTACGCTAGTTGCACACACACCGATTTTAGACGGCCGACTTTGTACTGGTCGTCCAAATTCCAATAGTGAACCACATGTGGGAACGGGACCTTGCACACATGCCGACCGGTGATCGTCGCCGGTAAAATACCGGTGAGCAGCCGTCCACTGCCACTGTATCGCCGGCAGTACCGAGAAGTAGTGGCGTACATGACTAAATACACTCTTGCATACTCACCGGTTTTTTACCGGCCATTCCAGTCTCGAATGCTCGGTGAAATTGTAGTTACTACGCATTAACTTCATTTTGGTAGTGCGTGCTAATTACGACAACAAAGCAACTGATTGTTTGACCGATAAAAATCCGGTGAGTGTGCAAGCACCCGCTACCAATAAAATATCGGCCGATTTTATACTGGCCGTCCAAAATCGGTGTGTGTGCAACTAGCGTTACGCTAGTTGCACACACACGCAACTAGCGTTACGCTAGTTATGCTAGTTGCACACACACGCAACTATGACACTTGGTTTATATTTTCTTAGTGACATTATACGAAATAATGATTTCAGTGATTCAACAAAACTTGTTTTCAAGCATTTTTTGTTGTTTACGATGGAGGGAGTTAGCCATCCGTGAACATAATTGCTGAAATCAAATAATTTAATATATTTTTCAATGAACAATAAACTGTGTCTATAAATAGACTACCCTAGTCCTGAAAAAACGATTTGTATAAACATTAACGTGTACCTTCTGTTAACATTTCTCGAACGTACATTTTTCAGTGGTTAGACTGAGCCTCATAAATTGAACTAGTGACTTTGTTTTCTGCTCGTTAATCTATTTCCGTATTGAAACTGACTCATATCCGGAAATATATCGTGGTTTCGAAATCTCAGTTATTTATCTAAAGACTATCCGAAGTATTGGTTAACCACATAAAATGAGTATGAGGAACACAAGATATTTTAGTATATCTTACCATTATTCCAAAAATATGTACTTACATAACTACTAGCGTTCCGAGCGGATTTCTAGTTGAGCGTAGTATTTACGTAGGTTACTCTACGCCCAACGATTTTATCATTTCTTTTTCTGATCCATACCGTAGTGGTGTGGTAGTGGTGTGATGACTGCTGCCTTGGACCTTCCGAATAATTTTTTAGTTTTCAGTACATTATCTACATCATTATCTTTTTTTTTTTTCAATAGAACCGTTTAACATAAAACAATATTTTTTTACTTATTTTATTTTAATGGGTGATTTTGCTAACGTGATATAAAGTTAGCTCAATGCTCAGTTCCTTGATGAAACTCAAAAGTGAAAACACTTTCATTTTCCTCCAAATTTTAGCATTTTTGGTGTTATAAAGGTATTATTCAATTGTCAATAGTTCAGAATGAATTTGTCGTGTGTATCTCTATTGATAAAATTGATATTAAGAAGTTAAAATTATAAGGTACTCCCAGTTAAGAATGTAATTTTATATTAAGCTTAATTTTTTTTCACAATGAACAATATATTGGCGAACGACAATCAATCGTTTATGAAGATAAAACAATTGTTGCGTATCATTTTTTAATAGGTGATCCTGCTAACTTGATATCAAGTTAGCAGAGCTAGCTGAAATTGCAAAGGCTGCCTCTCAAAAGCTTGGAACACTGTACCGAACCAGAAAACTGTACACACCTCAACAACTTTTGATGCTTTATAAGTTCAGATCAGACCTTCTTTGGAGTATTGTTCTCATATATGAAACTGCCGAATTCCTTCCAGAAAAGAAACATCCGCCTTATTGGATTCGCGAACATCACTTGCAATCCGGAACAGTCTGGAATATCGAAGAAAGGTTGAAGATTTGTCTCTCTTCTATATATACTTTCACGGGGAGTTTTCAAGTGACTTGGCACAATTGATTGGCACAAGAGCGATACAAATCAGAAATACGCAACGGAATGTGGCTGCTCATCGTTTTGAGGTTCAACTCAGAACACCTCAAACTTCACTGTTTAAGAATTCTTTCATGAGAACGGCGTTCATGTGGAATACACTTCCTGAGAACGTTTTTCCAAATGAATTTAATCTCTAGCGATTCAAATCCAATGTGATTCACTAATTTCACACAGGCGCCACTCTAATAGCGCCTTAAGGATTTTCCTGTAGTGTTTGTGTTCTCTCCTTGGAAAAAAAACCGTTTCCAATGAAATTTTCTTTCAACACTGGTTACATGAGGGAACACTATTTGTGCCATGTCAACTTTTGTCTATTGATTAGTGTTTTCGGGGTGGCGATTTCAGATATCAAGAACTAATTTTGTATCAATCAAAAAAATAGTTTCTGAGGTGTGCGCAGTTTTATGGTTCGGAACAGTGTTCCAAGCTTTTCAGAAGCAGCCTTTTCAATTCCAACGACATGATTGTGCCAAGACATATTGGTGTTCATTTCAACCCCCAACAAACTTACCGAAGCAGAAAGCGGAATTGTCTGACATTATTATATCCGGTTCGGAGATATTTATCTTTTTGAAAAAACCGATGTCTGGATTTTTGTGGCGTTGAATTGAACCTGGTTACTTTCACTCCAATTCGAAATTATGTACTTCCAGATCATCATCAAGATATTCAAGCTCCTGCTGCCAAGTGAAGATGTGTGGATTCGCAGCCGATGTCCTGGAATCCAAATGTAATGCTGATACAAATTTGAAGTCGTCAGCAAAGCAATATATTGATTCTTGGTTTTTTCCAATAAGTCGTTGATATACAATAAAAGTTACTTCTTTGCATGATCTACACATCTTTGTATAGAGTTAATTTTTTAAAATTGATTGCTTCCTTTATTTCTTTGGAAGATTCTCACATTTTTTGTATCAAGATGGAGAAATAGAAGGCCAGAAGGCCAAAAACTTCCTTCCCAAAAATTATTAGTCGTTCTTTTCACCAACAAAGTTGGCGCCATCAGGACCTGAACTATACTGTAATACTACGTTGAGAAGTTGAAATAGACATGTAAAAGACTGAAGTCCCCATAAACGTGTCCCGGAAATGAACTTATTGTTTATTTTGAGAATACTCTGGAAATTACACGGAGAAACAAATGTCTCTGAGCAATATTTAGATTACAGTGTGTTCGAAATTTTATATTATATGAGTTTGCCTTTTCCATTCGGTATTTGGGTTCATTCCGGTTCAAGGTGGAATCGTGATGTTGGTATATTTATACCGGTATCGGTAGTATATTTTGTTTTTGACATCGCTTCTTCATAAAACGAGAAATTCCTGACTCTCAGATGAAAATCCCGGTTTAGAATAGCACAGAGACTTGTTCAGTTTTAATTATATAAATCGAACAGCCTGGTCGGTAGCCGGGTGGTTCGACGTGGGTGCTTTGTTCACTCAGTCAATCGGCCCATGTGTGAGTCGATGGTTCAAGTCCCAGGCTGAACGCTCGATTTTCACTTGCTATCGTCCAACCCGTGTTAGGAATCATGTTGGTAATTGAAAATGCAACACAGCCTGTATTGTACATCAATCATTCATTTTCAATTATTGTTTAATTTTTATGTAAATGAATTACTGTCAGATAAAAGTTTATAGATATATTATTTTTTGATATATTCAATATAACGTCTGAAAGTTACTCAGGCTTATTGTAATTACACTTTTGCACTGCCCTCATTGCATTTGCAACAAATCACACGTTAAAAGGTAAGACCTCGTTAGTCCTTAGCTCGCACAAGTTTCGACTTCTGAGGGTTGTCATTCGTAGGGGTGTGATAACTGGTTAACGGAAAAAATATATTTTAAACATATTTTAAGTCAATATTTTAACAAATTCTGAAGGCGAAAACAGTTGGGAGGAACTTGAAATATAACAGGTAATGAGGTAATGAAAATCCAAAGGAATTCCAGTTGAAACTAGCTACAATGAATAAGTCATTTGATATTGGAACTGTGAAAAATCTTGTAACACTTCAACTCAAGTGTTCAGAAGCACACATTTCTACGTAAAAATAATCCCTTATCAGCCACCACCCCACTACAACTCTCATATCAAAAATTTCAAGTGAAAATAATAGTCTGTATCCAACCCTGTAACGTTGTTGATGTCATAACGATAAGCAATGAAAAAATGAAGTATTTTTTAAAGTCTTTATTAAGTTTGAAACTAGAACAACATTTCTTTATTTGAGTTGTTCAAACAGAAATATTACATGATAATAATGAAAACAGAAATAACAAACGGGAAATTTCTTGGTTAAGTACACAATATAGTCCTAAATTTTATCACCTAGTCACTGCTGAAGATTTGATGGTTATCTCAAAATTATTCTAAAATAGTGACGTGTCAGATTAGTTTCATAACGAGTTTTTATTTTCGCCCTGTTTGAACTAAAGTTATCATTTCGTTCATTAACTTTTTTTTTTATAAAAGGGGTTCATGCACTTCAATAGTAGATTGAAATGATGTGTTTGTACTACGACCTTGGAAAATCTGGAAAGGACACTATTCGTACTGCAAAGTCCTGTACTTTATATTCTTCATGTTCCAGAAGACGTAGTAACTCGTCCACTAAAAGATATCATAACAGAGGAGACAGAACTGGAATCTCTTGGCGTTGAATAAATCCAAAACAAGCATTGTTCTCAAACACCAGAACTGAAACACTCTTCAGTTCTACCTTTCATGAAACTTCTTCAGAGAAGATTGTTGAACAGTGCTTAATTTACATTGAATTTTCATAATGATTTTAGTGAAGTTACTTTTTCAAATCGATGAAAAAATAAACTGAATGGGTTGTATGCTTCTGCAGTCCACATGATATACTTTAAAAGCTTTTGTTTTTTTACCGTACATAATCTTCTTTAAAAAGTATAAAGGTGTGGGTTGGAATTAGTTATATAATAAGAAGGTCGATTACTAAGATGGCTATTCATTTCCGTTGACGGGTATATTTGGATGGTGGCACGTTGTCTCTTTTGAGTTGATCAATGTGATCAAAAACTACTTGTGTTTAACATTCACGGCATTTAATAAAAGGTATATGTTACTTTCTAAGCGTACTCTAAATTTTAAAAAATGGTGATTAGCTGAACTTATTCTTCGAATAATTTCCAATCATTGCTGTGTTCACATTAACATTGTGTTATGCAGCAAGTCCATAGATTGAACATGTAACAAAATATACCCATATCACTTTCGTGATAGCAGCTTCTAACTTTGTTTTCATAACATAAACAAGATAAATATGAAATGTTTGAAGCCTACTCGTATGATAATTTGATGATAATACCAAACAACCAAACAAAAACGCCCAGAATGGTGTCTATCACCATAAAACGTAGGCGTATTCTCTGAAGATTATGTTCACTCCACATTCCATTTGAACAGTTAATTGATATACTTTAGTCATACGAAACCTTGTTTGTCTGTATCATTTGAACTGATATCCTAGTTCGTTGAAAATTGGAAAAAATATGTTTGGCAGGCGAAGCAGGTTATATGCACACGAAAAAACTGGTCATTTTTTGGCAATATGTCTATTTGATGAATGATGAAAAACTGAAGTCCATTTTTCATGGATTTGTATAAGTCTTACAGAAAAACCCTTGAAACATTTTGGAAGCTGCATTACGATTTGAAGCGCAGTAGATTATATTTATTTGGAAAAACCGCCTTGGGAAGTTTACTAGGTACACAAGTTGTTTTGAGTGGCTTCCGGGTTTTGCCATGGTCTTCTTTGGTTATAATCTCCAAATGTTTCAGCTGCAACTGCGGCACTCATCTTCAGTGGCGTGGTCGAAGTACTCTTCTTGACATATCAACTGAACCTGAAGTTCTCATTTCTGCCGCGTCATTTTTACTGCTGATTTTCCACGCACTTTCACCAATGACGGGCTTCGGACTTGGCTTCGTTTTGGCGCTTTTCAGTTCTGTGTGCCAGATCTTTTAGTAGATATGTGTATTTCTATGGCTTCTAAATACATTCTTGTTGAATAATGATTCGACGTTGCTAACCTCTCGGTATTTCCGAACAGGATTTTGTGTTCCTCGTCGGACAGTGCATGATCAGCGTCTGCAGACTTCTTGGTCTACCCCAATCGGCAACTCCGCTTGTGGTCAACTAGGCGAGTACCAATACTTCTTTTTGTCTGACCGATATAGACTTTACCACACTTACATGGAATCTTGTAAACTCCCGTTGATTTGAGTGGGTCTCTGCTGTCTTTTGCTGATCTCAGATAATCCGATATTTTCTTCCTTGGTTTGAAGACGGTGTTAATTTTCTCCTTCTTTAAAATATTCCAGATTCGGTTGGTGACACCTATGTCAGATAGAGTTGGTCCTCACTGGTTTTCATCTTCTCCCTTGGACGCGTAGCGAGGATTATGTGTTTTCTGTCGTAGCCGTTCGCTTGTAACACAGTTGTTAGGTGTTTTATGTCGTCATCGCCGTACCTTTCTTCACAAATTCTCAAACCTCTGTTCACCAGGGCGTTGATGACGGTTCGTTTCTGTTTTCGATGATGGGATGATGGTTGGATCCATTATGTAGGTATCGCACGAACATGGTATTCGTGGAGTTTCACTCAACTGGATACGGAGTTTCTTGATCTACAGCAAACAGTTGGTTAGTATATCTTCCACTAAATCTGCATATCAAAATATCTCAATGGGCGTTCCCAAGGCTCTGTTTTGGGGCCAATTTTATTTTTATTCTTCCCGAATGACATGAATAATATCGAATCTTCTGCCAGCTTTATTGGTTATGCAGATGCCACCAATATATTAAGTCTTTGACAAATGTGAAAATACTTTGTAACAAACGTTATATATATATATTTATATATATTTATTATATATTTGTCTTATTACTATTTCAATAGTAATAAGACAAATATAATTCGATTCCACAACTACCAAAAACAATGTGAAAATGTAACAATAAAACTGATGAAATCTTAGTTGCGCCTACTTTATCAGTTAAATTTCTTGGAATTACTATAGACGCTGGTTTAAACTGAAAAAAACATTGTACCAACTTGATCTCAAAATTGAACTCATTATGTTTTATGTTCCGAAATCCGAACATTTTGTTACGTGAACAATTATTCGTATTATATCATGCACAAGTAGCCTCCCGATTACGATATGGTATATATTATGTTTCTGGGGCGTTTCCACTCGAGCCTCAGACGTATCTATTGCACAAACACGCATTTTAAAAATTATTTGCGATACCCCAAGCAAACCATCCTATAAACCGACTTTTAAAGAATCAAAAGAATAAAAAAATTTAATAATGACATGAATTTTCATTTTAGAAATGTGTGTATACATATACACAAATAAGAATAAGTTTACTAGAATCCAACAAGTCTATAGTTATAATACGAGGAATTGCGTGTTTCATCAGTTCGGACTCCCATTTTCTAATATAATATAAATTGATTTGAAATCCCTGTAAAAATCTGTAAAAAATTAAAAAAGATTAAACGAAAAATAACAGTTTAATCAAGCAAAAACTGAAATTACAAAGAAATAACATACAAGCAACAACCAAAAAAACCAAAAAAAAAGAAATATTAATACGAGCTGAAAATTAAAAAAATTAAAAAATATTATTAACAAGAAATGAAAATTAAAAATTAAATGATTTCAAACCAAGTTACGTCACGACGTTTTGATTGATAGTATCCATAATCGTCTTCGGGTGATAACTGGAGAATTCGAGCTGATTTCCACATTCCGTACTGTAAATACGAGTATGTTGTATCTTCGAAATCTTCTGAATATTTGAGTTTGAAGATTTTTAATAAACTGTCTAAAGAAATAGTTAGTTCGGCTAATATTTCTATTTTTAAAACTCGCTTGAGAACATATTTACTCGACAATGCGTTTTATACATTGGATGAATTTTGTATTCTTTAGATTATAAGTCACTATTCCTATATGTTGTATCATCTTTGGGAAAATAAATGTGCAATTATTATTATTATTATTATCGATCTGTGTGTTTTTTCTTCCTGGACACCTTATGACCTAGTTGATTACCTTCTTTGATTAGTTAAACATTAGAGAATGTGATTTGGAGGTTTTCTTCTAATTTCATGATGAACTGGATTTTTGGATGAAAGCTATTCAGATGATTTAGGAAGTTCTGAAGTTCTTTTCCGGAAGCCAATCAAAACATTGACATCAGTCGTGAAAACCTACATTTCTAATGTATGAGTTATTCAAAAATGTGATTCGAGATGGAACTTTACGCGATGGGCAGCTGTAGTTTGCCCCTTTCTTATTATATTTGTATATATATGCCAGTCGAACAGTAACAGTATCTAAGGGAAATAGTCAAGTCCGCAACCCCCCCTTATATGTTCCTAGCTAGAAAGGTTGCTTACGATATTTGGGTCTCCGGTCTGGTGGATGGATCATTTGATATGGGCAGTATACTGCATTATGACAAGTAGATGCATTTTCAAGGCAATAACTTTCATATAAAATTTCATAAAATAAAAAAAATCACATGAGCAGCAACTTTACTGTTTTAATCAGTGACGATCTGACGTGAATAGTTGCATAATATTCAATGACATGACAATATCCTAGGCATCTAGATGTCTAGATTCCGTTCTTTTTATAGAATCGGATAAATGAGTTGCGTCTGTTCAATTCATCATAAATTGAGTACCTAAGTAAGAGAAGGGGTTATGCTAAAAAGTTGTTCTAAATTATACCGTCACATGTGGACCATAATACGAACTCCTTGGAAGTGTGCCATATCACCATGGCTCCTTCTTATACTGAGTTACTCAGTTGCTGTGTCTGAAGTTTCTGGTACAAAAAATGAATATTTCATTAGAAATCTTGGAAGTTGCCTCTTCCGATGCTGTGTGTGAGACCAGACAAGTTTCGTCAACATCATGAAAAGCAATTTGAGGCCTCACAATTCAGTGTAGGAGAAAAATATCGTCAAGGAAAGAAGAGATATTATTCATAGCTTACTATCACTTATCAAATATTATAAATCAACGACGTATTTCGAAAACTTGGACGTACCTAAGGTTCAAACCCAAGAAACGACAACCCTCAGAAGTCGAAACTTGTGCGAGTATGTGATTCCTAACACGGGTTGGACGATAGCAAGTGAAAATCGATCGTTCAGACTAGGGATTGAACCACCGATCAACACGGCAGTCAATTCGAGTGAGTCAACAAAGCACCCACGTCGAACCGCCTGGCTACCCACCGAAAAAACTGTTTAAAAAAGCAGTTTAATCTTTCTCTTGAAGATGATCACTTGGTGATCGAAACACGTGTCGAGGTACTTATGATGCACTGCTCTGTTTTGGTGTAGTAATGAATATTACTGGAGTTTTTTCTCGACACCAAATCGTTATTTTTTACACCTCGACACGTGTTTCGATCACCAAGTGATCATCTTCAAGAGGAATATTAAACAGTTTAATCTTCCTCTTGAAGATGATCACTTGGTGATCGAAACACGTGTGGAGGTGTTAAAAATAACGATTTGGTGTTGGGAAAAAACTCCAGTAATATTCACGAGGCGAGGTGGTGAAATAACGGTTTGGTGTTGGGATAAAACTCCAGTAATATTTATTACTAATAATATTTGTTGATTGCTTTAGGACATCCTTATATGCATACATTATTTTGAAAATATATAAATGAATGACATAAATAACAAAAATGATGATATGATAGAAGAAAAATAAAATAAAAACCATTTTCAATGATTCCAGAATGGTTTCAACATGAGGATATACATAATGAATATATTACCAAACAGAAAAAAGAAAATCAAGTATGATATTTTATATAATTCATGAGTTTTTTTTATTGGAAAAGATTCATTGAATCTTTCAACGAAAGTGAGAGTTTGTTATACTCAAACAAACCTTTATAAAATAAAGACTTCATCGTACTAGTGAAATTAGTTCGAGGAAGGTGGAATTTTTGGGAGCTACTCGCTCTTGTTTAGTGGTTATGGATTTGATATTTATATATACAGAAATTTTCAAAATAAGTTAGAAGCAAGTTATGTGTTAGTTTGAAAATGAATATCATTGCTAACTCGTACAGTCTCTGGGAAACAGACAGCCACTGCAATGTATTTAACATGTTTGATATACCTACTAGAATACCTATTCACTTGTAAAATAATCCCCATTCCACGATTCTGTAACTTTTGTAAAGCCGATACCTTATTTTGGTCAAATGAGTATAACAGACTAGTACAATAATGAAAATGGGCTTGGATTATACAATTATATAATGTAATTTTTGAGTACATCGAAAGCTGAGATGAAATTCTTGAGATAAAATATATTTTTTAGTAATTTGAGCATGAAGAGATAAACGATAATCCACCATGAAACCTAAGTATTTGAATTCACTTACGAACTCTATTACATCACCTGCAATTTGTAATCTTATGTTAAATTGTTGATGAGTGATAGCTTATAACCAGTTGATAAGATCATATATTTTATTTTGGGGGTGTTGAGTTTTAATATATTCCTATTCATGTACTTGAAAACATTTCTTAGTTCATTATTCATTTAATCAGCTACTGTTTCTATATTATCTCCTGAAATTGATAACAAAGTGTCGTCTGCAAAATGGATCATGAAATCACAACCATGGATGGTATCTATATCATTCAGGTAGATTAAAAATAATATAGGTCCCAAAACACTCCCCTGAGGTACCCCTAAAATGACATCGCGAGATGATGACACTGAATCCTTCATTTTGGTTACCTGTTTGCGTTGTGATAGATAATCAGTCAGCCATAACAAAACAGTTTCCCTGATACCAATACTTTGCAGTTTATTTTGTAATATGTGGCCACCAATTGTCTCAAAAGCTCTTTTAAGATCTAAAAATACGGTTATGATATAATGTCCCTTATTGATTCTTTCCATTTTGATATTGTGACTTGTAATGCAGACTCACATGAATGGTGTTTTCTGAAACCTGACTGATATTTCAGTAAAATATCATTATTTTCTAGATATTCAATGAGTTGATTATAAACAACGAGTTCTAATATTTTTTCAATACAACCAAAGGTTCCAAAGTGTGCATTACAAATCCACGTATACCTACCTATAGCAGCAATTGTCTCTTAGCTCACAAAATTCATATAATGAATGCTAGTTCGAAAAAATAATTTTACGTTATAAATGTGTTGACCCTTGACCCTATCATATTTATATGATATATAAATTTAGATATATCCCCAAGTAAAATGTATCGCTTGATGTCGATTTTCCGTTGGCACGTTTCGTGAAATAATTGCATTTTTAAAATCCCGTTCTATAAATCACTAATTACTCTTCTCTTGCGACACAGATCTAAAATTAGAATTCGATTTATATCGGCAATTGGCTGCATGCTTTAGAAGTTCCAATTTGTCATTTTTGTTTTCTAAGCCATCCTCTCTCGCAAATGGATAATTTACTCATTGAAATGTGAGTATTGATTGGGAATTGTCTTTAAATCCATGGAATTTAACAACGCTGAATATTTCAAATGTAGAAATGTACTTTTGTATCTGTGATTTTTTTAATATTTTACTACATGATTCACAATTAAAGAATACTCCAGAAAAACACAAAAATACTGCACATTTATACTGTTGATTTTCCATGCACTTTCACTAATGGCTGGTTCGCGCATACTTCTCGCGCGATTTGGATGACTTCGCTTCGTTTTGGCGCTTTTCAATGGTGTGTGCCAAATCTTTGATAGATATGTTCTCTCTTTCTTTCTGTCGAAGTTCTCTTGAACCTGACCTGTACATTACCGTGTATGGTATTATGAATAGTCATAATTCATTGAATTATCAATTAGTAGTTTGTTTGAATGTGGTTGACAATGTTCCATGGTAAATTTCATCAGTTTGGACTTCCATTGTCTAATATGATATATTATTTGAAATTCCTGAAACAACAAATGAAATTGGAAATCAAAATGAATAGCTGAAAATAACAATTAACTTTTGAAATGAAGTTCTCTTGAACCTGACCTGTACATTACCGTGTATGGTATTATGAATAGTCATAATTCATTGAATTATCAATTAGTAGTTTGTTTGAATATGGTTGACAATGTTCCGTGGTAAATTTCATTAGTTTGGACTTCCATTGTCTAATATGATATATTGTATTTGAAATTCCTGAAAGAACAAATGAAATTGGAAATTAAAATGAATAGCTGAAAATAACAATTAACTTTGGAAATGAAATTAGGTACAATAAAATAGAAATAAGCAAAAAATTACAGGATTATATGCCTGACGTTTTGTGTATCATTGTTCGTCAGTCTCAGACAATTATTGCTTTTCTGCCAGAAATAAGTTTAAAGAGGTTTTTATATTTGGCCGTTTCGTCTCAGTTGGTACTGGCAGATAGAGCCATGGATAATCTCTGGAATATATAGAAATTTATCAGGTATCCCTTTTTATCCCTATTTATTCGAGTTTTGACTGTTCATGAAAGTGCTATGAACCCAACGTCTGAATGAGTATAATACAAATATTTCGCAAATGATTCGTTTTATTAGGTGTTTTTATTGGAATAACGATGTTATTGTTGTATTATTGGTGCCATCATAGAATTATAGGTTATAACACTTGAACTGAAGATGTGGCAACCAGCGTGATGAAAAATTGATTGAATCCATTGACGCTCTGTTCTGAAGATGAAGACTCTAGGAACGAAGATAGGAGGCTCTATTTGTCAATTTATCTGGTACACTTCAGGTTACTGATGAAATAAAACTACTGAGCAGTCATGGAATTGTTGATTGCATTTCGGACTATGAGAAACACACCACCTCGATCGCAATCAAAGTAAACTTGATTTAGTTTTGAAAAAGTCTATATATAATATGAAGTCAACGAATGGTAGTTATTCAAATTATAGAATAAGAAAATGAGATCCATCGAAAGAAAGGACGGATTTTATCAATAAAAATATTTCCGGGTAGCTTATTAGTAAGAATCTGAGAGGAAAATGGTGGTGGTTTCCCTTCTCTGTACAATGCATGGCAAATCCACAAAAAATATAGAAGAACTCTACCGCAATCGGAATTCACAAGAGAGATTATGGAAAAACTTTTGACATAACTCCGAAAGGCACTGTGAAATGTCAACATCCTCAATGTCAGTTACATCGAACAGAATATCCGCTTTGATAAAAAGAAGCACTTGGTTGTTTGCATTCCACTGGAAACAAGTGAACGATATGCTAGAGAAGAGTGTTCGACTTTGTGCAAGAAATGTTATATAGGACTGTTTTTCGATATTTTATGCCAAATAAATGATGCAAAGATGATGATATCTCTCCGTACGAAGACACCATCTACAGGAACGATAGAAAACTCGATCCTCGAAAATCAAGGGTAAACAAGACTTCCCAAGGCGATCAGCTGCAAAGCTAGCTTTGTGTTCGGTAAAATAATTTGTTATGTTGTCTGTTGAGATGTGAATGGAAAACAGTGCAAGATTTATTAAAAAAGTCAAATATATATATATATATATATATATATATATATATATATATATATATATATATAAATCCTTTATTTATTCAAAGACTAATAAATTATACATATAAGTGAATAACAATTTTAAAGAAATCGATACAATCTAAAAATTATAGTATTTTTTTTTGTAACTTGTACATTGTCATTAAGCTGTAATATACTTATATTAAAAATAATTAATTACTAATTTACATCTCACCTCAAATATATTGTAAAATCTTATAAGTGAAATTAATAAATTAAACGTCGCGTCGTTCTATAGAACTGAAGTCAACAAAGTAAAATATTTACAATCTATGGTTCCTAAACATTTGAGAATTTATGTGTAGGTAAGTATCGACCGACAGATTTCGGATTATAGCACGGATTAGTTCGAAAGCAAAGAAAGCTATAGAGAAATAAGTGCGATAATTACAAAATGTGATTGAAGTATAGTGTTGAGTTGTTATTTATGTTGCTAAAGTTATAAATATTAATAAACCGGTTACTTTTGTATTTTTTATTGATAACCTACATATTAATAGAAAATTAGTGACAGCGATAGTCCGTAACAATATTTTGTAGTACTCTTCGAAGTCTTCTACGATCAATCATGTAATATTGAAATCCACTAATTATTTAAAATAATTTGTCAATCTAATAATAACACTGATGATCTTCAAACAAGACTCAACCCCTAACGGAAGCAATAAACTCTTTGGAAGGTTCGAAATAGATGAACATTTCAACCTAGCAGACCACTATTATAATATTCATGCAGTCATTGTTCACTGTGGTTCTGGCGTTGAATTTGGTCATTATTACGCCTTGGTCAAAGACGAAACGGACTGGTTTAAGTTTGACGATAGTAGTGTCACGAAGTGTTCTGGCGATACATTGAATTTATTGGAGCCTCTGGAGACACCCTACATTTCGTTTTATAAGAGAGAGGACATTGTTAGATCAAGATCTTCAGATGATGTGGTGCCGGGTTTTCTTGTACTGAAAAAGCAAATGCGCCACTGGAATCAATGAAGTCGCCCCGGAGCGCCAATTAATTTTTATTGTTGTTTGTATTTTATTTTTATCGTTGTTTTAATAAAATTTATATTGTTATATTATGAATTGCATTTAGTTCACGGCTTACTTTCAACCATCACATCACCAACAGTCCGTATGATTTCGTTATTAGAAATTTAATCTCTGATGAAGTTAAATTGTAGTTTTGTTTTTTTTTGAAATTGGTGAAACACTTCGTACTTCATTTTATCTCAAATTGTTTTTTATGGACAAATGGTGGAGTCAAATGTGTAAAGTCATTTGAACACTTTCAGTAAAAGTATCTATAGAAGAGAGGCAAATCTCCTACCTTTCTTCAATGTTCCAGGCTATCAAGGTTGCTAATGTTCGCGTCTCCAATGAGGCGAATGGTCTTTTCTGGATCGAATCCTGCAACTTCAGGGTATGATTGGGGCAGAGCTCCACACATGAGAACAATACTCCAAATAAGGTCTGATCTGAGCTTTATGAAGCATTAAAAGTTGCTGAGGTGTGTACAGTTTTCTAGTTCAGAACAGTGTTCAAGCTTTTGAGAAGAAGCCATTGCAATTGCAGCGACATGATTGTGCCAAGACATATTGGTGTCCATTTTAATCCCCCCAAACTTATCGAAGCAGAAATCAGAATTGTCTGACCTGAAATTATTATATCCGGTTCGGAGATATTTACCTTCTTGGAGAAAACCGATGCATGGGTTTTTGTGGCATTGAATTGGACCTGGTTCCTTTCACCCCAAATCGAAATCACTTCTAGATCCTCATTAAGATATGCAACCTCCTGCTGCCGGTGAAAATGTTCCTCCGTAGCCGATGTCCTGGAATCCAAATGGAATGACAAGATAAATATGCTGTCATCAGCAAAGCAATATATTGGATTCTCGGTTTTTTCCAATAAGTCGTTGATATACAATAAAAAGAGGGTTATTGTGAAAGTATTAGAGAGATATCCATCGATGGCCACTTGCAGGGAACGTTTTTTCAGGAAGTTGAAGAGCCATACACAAAAGTGATCCGACAAGCCACAGCATCGAAGTTTGCCAGCGAACCCTCATACCACATACGGTCAAAGAAATATCAAACGGTTTCGATTCTGAACAGAATCTCATCTTCCAGGTTGTAACTTCTATTGATTCAAACACAGTTAATTACAAAATGAGTTATACTTTGAAATAAATATTTGTAGTTACCAGCAAAGAGACCTTGTATCGTATGTAAAAGAGAGGTGAAATTTACACTCAATCCATCTTTGCTATCAGTTAGCTACTGTATTCAAAAACACTGTATTGCCATACAATGGCTTCTTCGGACACTCTAAATTAAGTATGATTGTCTTTTTTGTTTCAGATTTGGTGCATTGTACTAACGAACCCAACGTATCAATCCCACAGCTAGCAAATTTGTTGATTGAAAGATCACAAAACACAAACTGGATAGTTGTATATAAAGCCTTAGTCACAGTCCATCATATGATGTGTTATGGAAATGAAGTGAGTATACAGATCATGTCGTAATTCGATATCAATTATTTATAGTACTCTTTGTTCAAATTGTCAATCTGTTGACGAGTTATGAAAGAAAAATTGAATAATTTATGAAAATAACTTTCAATTTTTTCACACCAATCAGTTACAAAATGTGCCAGGTTTTAACTAAAAAATCATTAATAGATTTACCACATTCGATTTAACTTCAGGTAGAGAACATTATTTTCCTACGAGTACTCATAAAAACAACCTTTCAGTAGCGGTATATCCATAATGAAAACATCGATCCTATTTCTAGGGAGGAGACTCCCATATAGCCTATTCTCACAATGTCAAGTTCTTGGTTGTCGTTGACATTACTCTGTTTTCACTAAATCGTATTACATTACAATCTAAACCTCTGATAATGAAAGTAAGCACCTGTCTCGGGCTTATTTTTTATATTCAATTTATTTATTCCTTTCTTTGGAAGTTTCACAGCCTTCAAGGTTTCTTTTCCAAAAAAAAATAATCTCTCCAAAAATATTTCATTTTTGTACAACTGTCATTAAAAGTGACATTTTTAATGGTTGTCAAGAGTATTAAAAGATGATGTTTACAAAGAAGCGTGTTAAAATTATTTTTAACACTAGTGATAAAAGTATTTTTATAACGATTTTTTTTGGCCAAATAACAATAAAGAAAACATAATTATTCAATTTTGAAGTAAGTTTTATTATGAACAATAATAGATATAGACTTGTGATGCACTGTTTGGAACCTTTGGTGTAATAATGAATATTACTGGAGTTTTTTCCCAACACCAAACCGTTATTTATAACACCTCAACACGTGTTTCGATCACCAAGTTATCATCTTCAAGAGTAAGATCAAACTAATCATAGTTACAAAGCTATACCTATTTATACCTTAGATACCTGTTTCAGGTACCTGCGTTTTGAGTGTCTCAAATTAATTTTACAATTTGCCTTATCTACTTGTCTTGAATTAATTTTACAACGAGTCCTTATGTAATAGTCAGGTAAATCTACATATACTATACATACAGTTCATCCCCAGAGTATGCACCATATGCGAAACTTATTTATTAAGGGTTTTTGGACAAAAAGTTATTCTTGATAAAAGTTTGTGCATCCCCTAAAACTAAACATGCACCAACAAAATACAGTACAACACACGTAATATACGAGGAGCCTTCAAATATTTAATTTTGTGACAAGTGTTCACTCTTGTCCGAAAATCAGCAATGAAAAATACATCTAGATTTGAAGTCATGGCCATCTGAATGAAGTTTTATTTTTTTACCCATTTTTTTTAAATGGGGACTAAGAAAAAAATTTTTGCTAAAACGATAAATAGACAGCATCCTGTATACGACGGTTCATTTTACAAATCACACAACTGTCGTGCTAACCACCGTCAATTGTTTCGAAAAGTAAATTAATTTTCAAAGTTTTCGGTGCAAAGTTATTTTAATTTTTTATTAACACCGAAAATTACTCAAAATTATACAGTATTGTAAAAAAACTCAATATTCAATAATATCAAATCAAAACATTAAAATAAAATAGGCATTTCGGAACAAACTCATTGATTTTCTGGAAATTCAACTTAAAACACGTCTTCAGACTCCAACACCCGCTTCAGAACCCCGTTTTCCAAGGTAAGGAAATTCCATTGGGCCCAGTAGGACTCAACTGCTGAAGAATAACCTGCGACCTCCTGCTAGATGCTCTTCGATAACTTTTCTTACATCAATGACTAAACCAAGATTTGGGTCTTTCGCTTGGTCTTCCTTGATCTTATTGTCCTCCCAGTTGTTGTCTACGGCTGTAGTTCTACAAATAGCTGCTTCCTTCTTTTCTGTTCGTCGACAATGAGAGCAGTCATCGGTGCATGGTCTCCGTGACAGGGCATCTGCGTTTTTATGGCTAGTCCCAGCTCGATGTTCTATTTTAAGTTGAATTCTTGAAGTCTCTCGATCCAGCGCGCTACTTGGCTTCGGCGTTTTTGAACTGCAGAAGCCATTTGAGAGCTGCATGGTCCGTTCCCAACAGAATTCTTCTCCCATACACGTATTTGTAGAAATGTTCTACACCTTTGACAACGGCCAACAGCTCTCGCCTGGTGACACAGTAATTGCGCTCTGGTTTAGTGAGTGTTTTGCTGAAGTAGTCAATATCTTTCTCCTGTCTATCCTGGTTCTGAGAAAGGACTGCTGGCGTCCGTATCTAAAATGAACTTTTCGTCCGGTAGCAGATAGCTCAAAACAGGAGCGTTGATGAAAGCTCTTTTCAACTTTTTGAATGAGTCTTGGCATTCCTAAGACCACTGGAACTGGATCTGCCCTTCTGTGAGTCGGGTCATTGGTTTGTTGGCAAACCCTAGCACATATCTGCGGTAGTAGGTACACCAACCATAGAAGCTCCCAAGCTGATGTATGTCTTTTGGAATGGGCCAATCCTGCTTTGATTTATTGTTCGTCTACCGCCACTCCTTCCCCAGAGACAACGTGGCCAAGGTAACGGACTTCTTTCTGGAACAGATGGCATTTTTTGGGACTAACTTTCAATCCAGAACTTCTCAGACGCATGAATACCTTCTCCAGATTTTTTGAGTGATCGTCGAAAGATTTTCCGACCACGATTATATCGTCGAGATACACTAGCACTAGAACCATCTCCATCAATCTCTCAAAGGTCGCTGGAGTATTACAAAGACCGAATGTCATAACCGTGAACTGCCACAATCCTAAGTCGATGGTGAAAGCTGTCTTTTCTCGATCTTGAGGGGCGAATTCAACTTGCCAATATCCACTCTTCAAATCCAAAGTCGAGAAAATTGTGGATCCGGCTAGCGTGTCTAGGATGTCGTCGATTCTTGGTAGCTGCCTTTCTTCGTCACGTTATTTAGTTGGCGATAGTCCACGCAGAACCTTGTCGAGCCGTCCTTCTTCTTCACGAATACGACTGGGGAAGACCAGGGGCTGTCAGAAGGTTCGATGACTCCTTTTTTCCATATCGTGACTATCTTGTCTGCCTCTCCTTTCTTGGCAAGAGGGAGTCTTCTAGCTGATTGCCGGATTGGTCGGGTATTCCCAGTGTCGATTCTATGCTGAACCACATTCGCTCTACCGCCTTTTCCTTCTCCAATATCGAAGATTTCCTGGTACTTCTTGACTAACTCGCCCAATTCAATCAACTTCTCCAGCTCTTTAGGCAAGTTGTTGGCTTCTCTAATCGAACTGCGTACACTCCGTATCACAGAGGAAATGGACGAATTGTGCCCCAGCATTGGTCACGGGAAAGTAGTTGACATTCATGTCCCTGATCGGCACAACTTTATCAACACGCAACAGGGGCTTTCCCAGTGCGATTCCTAGTCCAATTTTCTCATCATGTATCTTGGGCTCGAACATTACCACCTTGCCGCTACACGCACTTCCGTCCAAGCGAGCCTCTAGGATGGTTTCAGCCCTCTCAGGTACGCACACGTCTTCAGCCAACAGAACCCTGATCATATATTCGCTTCTTCCATGAAGCACCAGCTCTTCTCCGCCGACACGTAGGACGCCGTCTTGAAAATTCAGCTCGAACCCTCTGGAATTCATGTCCATTCCAATAATCGCATCGTCCTCGATGTCCGCCACCAATGCTTGATTTTTCAAAAGAGTGCTGCCCAACACCAATTCGATTGGTAGTTCTCCAAGTACAGTGGCTGGCTCCCCTGTTGTGGTGCCGTAGCTTCCAAATTGACGGTTCAATTCTTGCCGGTTTTGGTTTTGGCAAAGGTTGGCCCAAGAATGGTTCTCGTCGCACTTGTATCTAGCAGCATGGTGCAAGGCTCGTTGTTGATGAGGCCGTCTTCGAAAACACCTATGTCTTGTCGTTGGAGAATGGCAACATATGCGTTTTGTACGGCGGCTTGCTGGGTACAGTCCGACGATTGCCCCTTCTCATCGACCCCCTATAGTTTTCCTGATTTGGTGTCGATTCTTTGAATGCTAGATATTTGTTACGCACATGCCCCACTTTCCCACAGTTCCAGCATCTTATTTGTTTTCTCTCAGGCAACACTTCTTTCATTACCTTTCTGATGGTGGCCTCAATATGAGCAGGCACCTGTCCATCTTCCTCGAACTTTGGTCTGGCTCTTGCAGGATTGTTTTGCAGCCTCAAACTCCAGAGCGCTTGCCAGTGCATTCACGCGTTTCTTGGTCGCGAAGTCCGTCCAAGAATGCCTGAACTGCTTACCGTTCCATTACATTTTCCGGTGAAGCAGGATATGCCAGACGAACCAATCGAGCTATGTCGGCTTCAAACTCCTCTAGGGATTCTCCTGATTTCTGGCAGCGGTTCTTCAGCTGTGAATGGTAAACATGCTCTAGGTGTGCCTATCCATACCGTAGGTCAAGATGCTTTATAAGTTGGTAATAGCCTTCCTTTTCATGGACCGTGAGGGTTTGCAAAATATTCGTTGCTTCTCACCGCAACGCCAGTGTTAATGCTACCGCCTTTTTTCTCCTGCATTCCATCCATTCGCTATGGCCGCAGCTTCGAGTTGTCGGCGGTAATTTGCCCAGGGAGTTTTTTCGTCGAACTGGGGCGGCTTCATGGAGAGCTTTCCTGGTTCGAAACTGACTTTCACATCTTTCAGTTCCGGAATTGAGTTTTCGGAAACATTTTCTGTGGTGTAGGCAGAATTAACGATTTGTTTTTGCAACTTGCTAATTGTTTCCTTCATCTTGCTGATTTCTGCCTGAACTCCGCCTTTGATTTCCTCTACTCATGTGTTTATTTCCTTCCTGATTTTGTCTATCTCTGTCTCGATGGTTCCTATCCTTTCTTCGAGTAGACTCGCCACACAACAAAGTTCTTCCTTTAAGTCTTCATTTCTAGAAGTTTGTCTGCCAAACTCTTCGAATTTTCCAGAAGCTTCCCCTCCAGGCACTTCGAACTTTGTTGAAATTCTTCTTTAAAACTCACCGAATTTTTGCGAAGCTTCTACTCCAGACTTTCCGAATTTTGTTGAAGTTCAGCGATTTTGTATTCTCATCGAGTTTGCTTATTATTGAACTCAAATCACCCCCAGAAACTTCGAATAAATATGTTTCGGGATCTTCTCCTGATTCAGTCAAGTTATTCCACAGTCTCTTCTGGAGTACTGATTTCTTTCCAGAACAATCTAGCTCCCTCTCCTCCAATTCTTGCTTCAATTCGGCGATTTTCAAGTCCGCTGGGCGCACTTTCCTCGAACACATTTTGTCTCTTATTGTCTATTTTCCACAAAACTGTATATGTTCACTTATTTTAATCGAGTTCGAAAACACTCATTTATTTTCACAAGTCTGTTTTTCGCGAGAAAGGTTAGTTATTATTTAGTTTATATTTACGTAGTCCGTAGGCCTCGAAACACATCGAATCATCAGTCTCTCTGCACGACAAATAAATTTCACCTCAATACAAAGATTGTCCACCAAGCGCTCACAAATTTATTTTAAAAATCCACTTCTGATCACCACTTGTAACAATTTAAAGAATTAACTGTCTTAAACAAATTTATTTCTTACAATATTTCACTATCACAAACTAATTTATATTCAACACTTAGCAACTAACGCTTAATTTATTTCCACTATTTGAATTCTTTGTTTAACCGCTCGATTCACTTTCTGAAATCAACTGCCCTCTCTGAACGAGAAGCGGGCCTTATATATCGGTAACGATCGTTATAGATTTCTCTAGTGGTTTCGGTACTCAACTAGAATTTAACCGGCGGTTTGTCGACTGCATTCCTTTTGCGGTGATGTCATGTGTTTATTCGCTGACTGAGATATCGGTCAGGGGCGGCTTCAGATTCGTTACATTCTTTTATCAGCCAGAAACTTTCAATAACTTGACCTTTACTTAGCCAACGAACATTTCGTCGTGTTGCAGTTAAGTCAGAATACGCTGTCAGAAAGAAACTCCTTGCAATGTCGGTGCTGAAGAGCAGAATGAGATCTCAAAAAATTAATCAACTTGACCAAGCTGTCCATCACTTCTTTCAGTGTCGCACTAAGTTTTCCACAAAACGCTGCCTGGTGAATTACGATATTAGACCTGAGTTTTTATCCCTGATTCTCTTTACTACGACTTTTTCTGAGCCAATCATTGCTGGGGCCCCGCCAGTTGAAAGTGACACTATTTTAACTCAATTAATATTAGATTTAGTAATAAATAAATATTCTCCTCGAGTGTAACCTTTCAACGGTAATATTGCTAGCAACTCTTCCCTAAAAATCTGGTACTCAATATCAAGAAATCTTAAGAAAGTAGACGTTTGTTCATCATCAACAATGTCACATGATTCATCAAGTGCTATGGCGTAGCAAGAAGCCTTTTACAAAAGTTCAAGAAGAGTGTTTTTAATATCAGCAGCAAAAATTTCCGTTTTATGCAGCGACAACATCTTTTTTTCTTCTTAACTGTCGTGCCTATTTCTAGCATACATTTTTTCACCATCTCAGAATCTGAAAATGGTTTCTGCTGTTTAATGAGGACTGAGATTGAAGTTTTTCTTTACGAGCTTATTGCCAACAGGAAAGCTTTCATGAAATTGCTGATGCGTTGTTTCGTAGTGTCGCTTCAAACTACCACTCTTAACAATAGCGACAGTTTTATTGCATATAAAGCACACTGGAACCGCTTGAGGCCTATTAGGCAGCGTAAAACAATATTGTTCAGTCTATTCTGCCAGAATACGAAAACGAACGAAAATATTATGAAAACGCGAAAAATCACAAAACAAATGAATGGTTGCTCCGAGGTTTGTGCTACGACTGACAGTCTGCTTCCCCCGCCCACACGCCCGCTAGCTTCAACAAAACAAAATAGTGACAAGCGCGCACAAACACACATACACACATACACACAGAGTAGATAGGAAACTAATAAAACCATATCAGTAGTAAGTCTAAACAGGTATAACCTGTATAAAACAGGTTGACTAGGCAACTTGAAATAAAATAAGTACATTCTTAGTTGAATTCTGTGTGGCTTAAAAATATTACTTCAATTAATAAAGGTATAGTATACCTTATTCACGTATTCATTTTTATACTGGTACTAGTACTATGTTGCTGTATCGCTGCTGTTCAAAAAAAGATGTCAAGATGTCTGACACCGAAGATGTTCAGTCTGTTTACTCTGATTCAAATTCATTCAAATGTTGTAAAAAAACACCACTGCATATTTTGTGTGCATCAAATGTTTTAATATATACCATAAAAGCTGTGCTTTAAGAAAAAAGAAGGACATTACCTTTACCGGAAGAAACAAAATAGTGTGCTGCCAAACCGAATATGTAAGTGAAACTGAAGACGAACCCGATTCCAGCATTCTACAACAAACACTTTCTGAGCTGATTGAAGACGAAAATTGGAAAATCAATCATATAAATAACGTTGATGAAATAACAGTTGATGAGAGCAAAGTAATTACTAATTGCTCTACCACTATTACGGCATCAGCTGGCGATTAATAGCAGAAGTGCTTCCAAAAACAATTCAGGGACAAGAGTGTATTATCCCTTGCAAAGAAGCATCTACTCCAGCTGCAAAAACCATACTGGTCATTGGAGATGAGTACTCAAAGAATTTTCCTTATGTACTGAAAAAATCAATAGACGTATCCAAATACCATGTAAGAGAAATATTCAACTCCAACGCAGAACCTGCTGACTTGATTAAAAACATTTTTCATGAAACTATAAATTTCGGTAGTGACGATTATGTTATTGTCATGTTCAATACTTGCAATGTAAGTAATAATCGCCTTTTAAATCTAGCACTAAGATAAATATTGCCTGAGAGAAACTCAAATTATGATGAAATCTTAATAAAAATACTAAATAACAGAATCAAAAACTTTAGACTGAACAATTGTAACTGTTCTTTAAAAATGTTCATTGACCGCCAGGTCAAAGGAAGTAAATTTGACATACTTGAGAATATAAAAAATTCCCTCTCAGAACCAAACTATTGTTTTCCTTTAAAAACTGTAATGCTTGACTACGAACCTGATACTAATAACATCGTTCAAGCAGCCTGGATTGACGATAGGTCCCAGGATATCAATGAATCTTTTTTAGTGAATCACACACAGAGAACCCCTGACAAATACCTGAATCTTATGAATATCAATCCAGAATTTAATAAATCTATCCACGATAGCTTTATTGACAATAAGACTAGTAGTACAAAATATATATTTCATACTAAAATATGCCACGTTAATGTTCAGGGATTTTTGAATAATTTGAACTCGATAGAATGTTTTGTAAAAACTCACAATATTGACATAGCATGCCTATCTGAACATTGGATCAGTCATGATTGTTTTAATAATGTATATTTCAATGATTATATAATTGCAGCATCTTTTTGTAGAAGTAATCATATTCGTGGTAGAGCTTGTATTTTAGCAAAACAAAACATTGAATTCAGGAAAATTGTCGCAATAAAACAACTATCCATTGAGTGCCAAATAGAAATATGCAGTATCTGCTGTAAGGTCAATAGTGTTAAAATTGTTATCATAACTGCTTATCGACCTCCAAATAGTGATGTAGATTTGTTTTTGGATTGTTTGTTGCAGACACTGAAAATTGCAGAGAAAAAATCACATAACATTATTCTTTGCGGGGACTTCAACATTGACTGCCTAGCGAATGCAACCAATACTAAATTACTGACAGACCTTTTTGTTTCATTTCAACTAAAGAACAATATGTTCGGTCCAACTAGGATATTTAATAACATTAATGGTCAGACAAGTAAAACATGTATTGACTATATGGTCACTACATTACATGATGCTAACTGTGATTGTGAGCTTATTCAACCTAACATTGCTGACCATCTATCGCATATTGTCATTCTCAAGACAGATATTTCTAAGGGAGTAAATGCATGCAACCCTAGTAAATCAATAATGAAGCGAATAGTTAATCCAAATTATATAAATGAATTTCGAACTAGACTGAATGGTATAAATTGGTGTCCAATTTTATATTTGTCTGTACAAAAAGGCTTTTTCCTAGAGTCTCTGTCCTGGTGTTTTGATGTATCATGCCCAATAAAACAAATTAAAGTTAAGAAGCCTAAAAACTCATGGATAACTAACGATGTTGTTCAAGAAGGAAAATGCTTAAGAGAAATGTTCCATCTGATCACCACTTATGAAGAATGAAATATATATATATATATATATATATATATATATATATATATATATATACATTAATATGAAAAATCAGAACAATTGCTGATATTAATACCTTACGATGTTGAAGAGCCTTGTAATATATTTGATTTGAACTAGCTGAGTTGACAATTTCATGGGCATGCTATAACGCTGTTAGGATTATTCTTTCAACAATAGCCTTTTTATAAGAAATAGATTGATCGATGTAACCCTCAGCTACTGTTGTAGACTCCCATCGTCGGTGCTTCTTAATATCCGTTATATTTGCTCCTGATTCTGCTAGTAAAGAAGCAGAAGACCTTCTGAAACAGTGACCTGTATATTGCTTTGGTTCCGGGAGGTTCAGAAACTCAGCAATGG
Organism: Leptinotarsa decemlineata; assembly: GCF_025532065.1. Taxonomy (NCBI): domain Eukaryota; kingdom Metazoa; phylum Arthropoda; class Insecta; order Coleoptera; family Chrysomelidae; genus Leptinotarsa; species Leptinotarsa decemlineata. The sequence continues at coordinate 1,295,247 of NW_027412686.1, forward strand.
TAGAGGGCATTTTCCCATACGTGTTTATACCACTGGGTTGGTACTGCATTTATAATTTGAGTTTCAGAAAAAATCGTTGATGATTGATAACAGTAGGGCGCAATGCAACGTATTTATTAAAATAGTATTTTTTCCAACAATGCAAAAAGAAAGACCTATTTTCTTTTTTTATTTAGAATTTGAACAATCAGTGATTTATCTATTAATTCAATGTCTTCTATCAATAAATGGCACAGCTCTTCACGCCGGCAGGCGTGAAATTGCTCAACTCGCAACGCTTGTTTCGCAAACTTTTTCACTCACAGAATAAAACCTTACTTTCAACACTAATATCATAAATAGCTATTTCTTTTAATGAAAAAATTATCACTTTTGATGCATTGGGATGAAGAAGGATGGATTTTTTTTCGTAGAATCAGGTTTGAAAATAAAGTTTCTGAAAAACTGTTAATGTTTCCTTGTATTAACTTGAAACATGAAATTTAATTTCATGATAATTAAACAGTTGTATAGACTGTTGTATTTTAGTTAAACTTCGAACAACTGCGATCACGACTGTGATAAACTAGTGATAACAGTATAACCTAGAGACAAAAAAGAAAGTTTGTTGTTTACCTAGAATACCTATTTTCATTTGTTTTAACTTGTTGAGATATTTCGAATTATTATGGTGATACAGCGTCGGTTGTGATTGCAGCATTTATTTAATCATACTCATGCAATAGACTCAAATAATATCGCTTGTGTTACAACAAACACCGGCAAACCAGCAAATCTCTTTTGTGTTCATTTTCTGTTTTCATTTCAGAAATCTCTGATAAAATGCGAAAAAATTATATGCATGGCTACAATTAATAGATAATTCTGAAAAAAGTTTACTCCACTTTTGGTTTAGTGGCTTTTTTGGCGTTTTATTATTCCTGCACTTTTCACAAGCAATTGAATTTAGCATTCATTAATTTATCAATTTGTTAACTTCGCCTTTGATTCCCGTAAATTGAATTATATTTTTCGTTTCAGAGATTCACACAATTTCTGGCGTCCAGCAATAGTACGTTTCAACTGAGCAACTTTTTGGATAAAGGTGGAGTTCAAGGTAAATATTGATTCTAGCATTTCAGGTAGAAGTGGTGGGAGTCGTATATTCGCGTCATTCCGTCATTTCCCTTGAATCGGTTAATGATAAAATGGGCTGTATGTTAGAGTGATATCTCCTGTATGCACACAAATCAAGTGTAATGCGAATGGCTCGAACTCAGGTTCTCATAAATGACATTTTATCGAAAACCTGACCTAATGATGATCAAACTGTCATTCGATTCGGAATTATCTAAATACTTCATGAAACTTTTGGAGAAGAGCCGGCAAAAATTGCGGAAGTTACAGAGAATTAAGTAAAAAAATTTATTACTAAAAATATTTGACATATCCATCAAGAGCAGGAAATTTAATTAAACAGTCTCACTTTTTGGAACTTTACCGACAGTATTTATATTTTCAATTTTGACTTTATAGTTGAACATAAAACGGCAGTGGCTTCTTGGCCGAATCAGACACTCGAACGAATGGAAATCAACCAATCAAAACTGAGTATTAAGAAGTGAGCATCTCCTGATGATGCTCATTTGATATGCGAAACGCGCGTCGAGAGACAACATTTTCATAGATCGGAAAAATGAACAAATCTAAATTAATTCAGAATCATCTGAAGTGTAATAGAGAGCAAACTGAAAATTTCACCCAGGAAACTTACTGCATAATACATAATACTCGTATAAACCACTGAAGTGTCCAAATCTTCCATCACTTTCTCACCTCCAGCGAGGAAGTGATGATAAATTTTCAAAAGACTTTTCGATAAACCGATATGATTGGGATTTTAAAATTAGTTCAAATAACTTAGTAATTTCAACAAGTAAGTTTTCAATACTAACTGCGATTTTCACAATTAGTCTAAGATCCAAACCTAAATCAACCTTCACCGAGCTGATAATAGAATGAAATATATTTTATAATGAATTTAGTATATTAAAAAAAAAATTTTGAAAATGGGTTCGCTAAGCTAAAAAAATCCCGGACAGACTATTTTTAATTATTTTTTGAAAAATTAAATTTTGCAACATCAAGATAATAAAAAAATTTTTGTCCTTACTTGAGGTATAAAACGTATAGAATGTGAAGCCGTTGGGTTGTCTACTATTTACCTGGGCGAACTACTGGTTTGTCAGGTATAACCAGGTATATCGATGCCAGTTACTTTCACTGATTAGATAGGTAATAAAAAAAAACTATATCATCATAAGCGCTGTTTCATTGCGAACACGTTGATATAGGGGTTTCTCCAAAAAATGTAGTGCTATTAGGGGTTTGCGAACTTTAAAGATTTGAATTTCAATGCGCGTGGAAATGTGTGACAGAGATCCGAGGTAAGTATACTGTGTAATAATAAAGAACCCAACATCGTAGTCGCCTCGAATGGCATTTAGATGATTTTTTAAAACCAACAGGTTTCATCGGAGATCAAACTTCTTTGAAAATCCAGGACATCGTCGAAATGGAAGAGAAGGAGGAAGAATCTAATGAATCAGAAGAATTCGAGTGCGACAATGATACTTCTGATGAATCAGATATAGAATAAAGAATATTTATTTTTCATTAACATAATTTTTGTAATCATGCTGTTCTGTAATAAATTTTTTTAAACTCAATACAAGATGTTCAGTCTATCTTTTTTACTATTTTATACTATATATATATATATATATATATATATATATATATATATATATATATATATATATATCGAGAAAGGTTAATGCAGTCAAGTTGCTGGAAAATAATTCCATAAAAATAAAAAAAATATGAATAGATAAGTACTTTCTGATCATTCCCATATTGATTTCAATTTGAGAGCCACCGGTATATATATATATATATATATATATATATATATATATATATATGTTCAAAATCTGTTTTTCCGTTAATCAGCTGTCGCCTCCATACGAACGACAACTCTCAGAAGTTGAGAAACTTGTGCGAGCTGAGGACTAACGAGGTCTTACCTTTTAACGTGTGATTCCTAATATATATATATATATATATATATATATATATATATATGTATATATTTAATTAATGCTGTATTATTTTATATTTTGGTATTATATTAAATATATTTGATTATTATGTAATTAATTATTTTTTTTGCAACTCAAATGTCAGTTGCTCCATACTTACCTCGGATCTCTCTGTCACACATTCCACGCGCATTGAAATTCAAATCTTTAAAGTTCGCAAACCCCTAATAGGACCGAATTTTCTGGAGACAACCCTATATCAACGTGTTCGCAATGAAACAGCGCTTATGATGATATACATTTTTTTTTATTACCTAATCAGTGAAAGTAACTGGCATCGATATACCTGTTTATACCTGACAAACCAGTAGTTCGCCTAGGTAAATAATAGACAACCCAACGGCTGCACATTCTATACGTTTTATACTTCAAGTAAGGACAAAAATTTTCTAATTATCTTGATGTTGCAAAATTTAATTAAAAATCATTTTTCAAAAAATAATTAAAAATAGTCTGTCCAGGATTTTTTTAGCGAACCCATTTTTAACATATTTTCTAATACACTAAATTCATTATAAAATATATTTCATTCTATTACCAGCTCGGTGAAGGTCGATTTAGGTTCGGATCTTCTACTAAATCTGACAAACCTGATTGGTCTGATTTATTTATTTCAATAAGGATGAAATATAAATTTTATAATTTGAAAATTACATTTGAAAAATATAAATCCGTAGGTTGGACATAAGTTGGACGATATGCGATATAAAAATTCTTTGAACATATGCTGATAGCTCATTGAAAACTCATGTGGCAATGTTTGAAACTATTTTCAATATATCTACGAATAACGAAAATATTGTCAACAGTATAATTTCGAAATTTTTAGGTTTTTCTCATAAACACTGCCGGGAATAATTAGGGTCATTCCGTAATTTGAAGTTATTTCAAATATTTCTTGATTTTTTCGGTATTAGAAAGATCTAATACCTCCCACACATTTACCAGTATGCTAGGAAATGAGAAATGAACAATTTTACTCTGATATGCATTTGATTGAAAAAGAAAAAAATTTAAGAGCTTCAGTAACGAGTCTTTCCTCCTCTTGCAATAACAGCTTGCAAACGATGAAGAATACTTTGGATAACATTTTAGATTACATTCTGCGGACGACTTTCCTATCCATGTACCAGTATGTCGTGTAGCTCTCTAGAGTTTCTGGAAGCCGGCACATGTCTCCCTAAAATATTATCAAGCTCATCCCCAAACATGTTCAATGGAGTGTGAGTGCGTACATTGTCATGTATAAATGTTGCGCCGTCTTCAGGAAAAGGCATGTATGTCCCATTCTCGATGATTAACTCCGTGCGAGCGTCAAACGATATGCTTTCCCATGACATAACTGATTCACCATCAAATGTGAGTCAATCGGCAATACATGTCTGAGCATATCTCTCGCCTTATCTTCTCCATACTCGTACACGTCTATTTGAGCCCGTAAGGCCAAATCGCGATTCATCGGAAAACAATACACGCCTCCAATCCGCTCCTATCCAATACAAGTGTTCTCTTGAAAAATTCAATCTTGAATCTGATATTCATGGGAAAGCGATGGTCCAGTAACTCTAGTTCAAGAAGATAACCCAGCAGCACGAGCCGTCTCCTAACTGTACACTCACTTATGTTTATATTTCTGACTTCTTGCAGACGACTTCGAAAGGAAACTGCCGTAACTGTTCGGTTTCTTAAAGCACTAGATACGAGAAAGCGGTTATCCCTAGTTATTGTAGTCCTGCCTCGATTTTTGCCGCAACAATAGAATTTATGTTCATTTCAATACACCAACATTGACAATAGTACACAAAAGACACTTGACAGATAAAACTATAGGAAAAAGGTATACTAATTATGGTTTTCAGGAATTCAGGCGAGAGCTCGTTTTTGTCAAACGCTTGTGGCCAAAACAACAACAACTTTGTTTTTCAAGCAATTCATTAGTACACCAAGGTACATCCAAAATAACTCAAATGAAAACATAAATTTCTAAGGTAATTTCAACTCATGGGATGACTCTAATTTTATGCCCGGCAGTGTATCTCCGGAACCAGAAAAGAGTGGTTTTGGTTTCTGTATCATTCATTCATTGATATTCCAACTTTGGCAACTTTTCCATAACGGCTTTTTATGTCTCTTACCGTTTACGAAATTCTTTTGCAGATATTCAAATTTGAGTAGCTCTGTATATTCACTTTATCACGTCAGTGCATTTATTTGCCAGCGAACACCGTTATTACTATACTCTCAACATTTTGAGTTCATCTTTCACCGCATGTGAAAGTCGCATTCCAATTTGGTTATTCAATAGTACATCAGTTGAGTTGGCCGCAACGTAAACTTAATCGTGTTTTAATTAGTCGTTAAATTAATACATAATGTTTTTCAACAAGAATTTCATAAATCAAATCATGAATACTTTTCACTTTGAATCATTCGGAATGTCACTTTAGTAGCTTACAGGCACTCATACTTCAATGAAAATTGATATGTTTCTCAAGTACTTCATTCCGTTTATCATGAATGTATTGTGGATAATGATAAATGATTTGTATTCTGTGAAAGCTACAATTCATCTCAACCATTAAATCGTGATCCATGAGCTTATGATAAAGATTTTATCTGAACAACATGGCCAAGGGAACAATTTCTCGATATACACTTTCAATTGTGATATGATACAATACTTATATTAGCTTTACCACACATGTGATGTAGGTATATCATCACAGCAGTACGGTACTCATGATGTGAGTGATAAATTCATTATGTTACAGCTCATGATGTAACAGATGGTAACGCCTTTATCTTGTTAGTCATATATACAATTGTTTATGTTTAATTTTTTTTTACACCTTCATTGTAACGTCTCCCTCTTTGAATATATTAACATATCAAACACACAATAATTATCAGTATTTGTCTGAAGTGGTACAGATAAAATGTAACAAAAGCTTGGAACACTGTTCCAAACCAGAAAACTGTACATAGCAACTTTTATTGCCCCTAAGTATACCCTGAAGCTGCTGGATTCCATCCAGAAAAGAGCCATCCACCTGATTGGAGACACGAACATCACTGGCAACCTCGACAGTCTGGAACATTGAGATGGTTCCGTAACTTCACATTGCTGAAGGACCGCTAATATAAGTATTGACAGAACACGAGACTAATGACCGAAGCAGAAGATGCAATTGACGCACAACAAAAAAATAAACAATTTGTATCCTTATTTATGCGTTCCATAGGAACGAGCGAAACAGCTTTCTTGGGATCATGGGATTCCTTGTAGCCCAGCCTTTCAATCTAGTGCTAGGATTGAGCCCTGATGCCCCATAAATAAATGAAACCCAGAGTATTTGTGTTGCCTCTTTTTTGTCCTTGAAAGAAATTTTGAGATCATCACGAATGAGCCACTGTTGTTATCTGTTGTTTATTTTATTCATAACCGAGGCAACATTAGAATATTGTTTTTCAACCTTAGTTGAAGGGGCAATCGGCAACGAACCCAATTCATGCATAAATACACATTTCAAGCTACATTTTAAACAATTTATAAACTGAAAGGGGTATTTTTAGAAGATATTGGTTGTTGGGAAAAAGTCTATACAATTTTTTGTATAAATCCAAAAATATTTTTCCCACGAATTTATAAATGAAGGCCATTCATTTGGATATAACTTATCTTGCAAGCAAGTATGTCTCTCTCTCTCTCTCTCTCTCCATCTCCATCTCTGCGTTAACATAGTGAGAAATTCTTATTTCTGGCTTAACCGTTTTTTTTGAAACGTGAAGCTTAAATCGCATATCGTGATGGACTAGCTATGATAAAAAAAAATCAATTGGAAGTCGGCTGATCCACCGTCAAAATTTCATCTAGGTGTATAGGTGCTTGCGGTTCTGGCGACAACGAAAAAATAACAACCAACACGATTATTGTTTGATATGTTACAGTTCATTTTCCCAGTAGTCTTATTATAGTTAGTTGAATTCCTAATAACAAGCAACTTATTTCCGAACGTTGGTATAACTGAAGTTAATGAAATTTCCCTATCATTCAATAATTTCTTTTTCAAAAATATAATTATAAATCTCTCGGTATATTATTCATTGGTCTCCGTGCGAACTATCGAATACAATCTATGCCCGCGCTACGCCTACCCTATTCCTTCGAATGAAAGGTGCGAATTCAACAAAGACAGAGAAACGATCAAGTGTCGTCTCTCGTTTCCTCGAATCCTTCCAGCAAATATTAAGTTTTTTTCAAATAGGTTTGTTGATCATTCGTCCCTCGAATTTTGGAATTCTCGGTGCACAGTGAAAATAGGACATTCAGTCAGTAAGCGAGTGTACTGGAGATCAGCGACTTGGTATTGTTATAAAGTTTTATCGATTTGAGGATTATTGCAGATATAAATCATCATATAGGAATTAGTTTGATGCTCCAATTGATACCAATCCTGAAATCTTCTGCTTCTATGGATTTATGAACTGAACTCTACTGAAGGAAATTTTGTGTCTTATCATTTTCTTTTGGAAACCTACTATTGAGTAAATGAACCCTCTAATATTGAGGTGAGGCAAAAACAAACATTGAAAATAACTATTCATCTCCCTTGTTGTGTTATATGCTAAGATTCGAATGGTATAATTTTTAGGGTGCCAGTTTTGGATTTTTCATTTCCTTGAATGCACCACAGATCACTTTCGATTTATTGCTCGACGATAGATTGTCTGGGTGAAATAGGAAAAGTCCTCAAGTCCCGCCAAGCTAAGATCCGAAGTATTGTCGTAGGATCGGTATTCGTGAGGACTATTTGGTCTATTTTTTTTTATACAATATTGCAAGAAGGATACGTCCGGTAAGCGAGTATTTCTTCATTGTTTATCTATAATTTCTACCGCTGGGATTGCTGCTACGATACTGCAAAAACCAAGAAATACCAGTGCAGGCTCTTCCTTAATTATAAACATTTTATTTTCACCTGAATATATGAGACCATATTTTCTTATGTCATAATAATAATAGTTTTATTTTGTGAGCCAATTATAGCTATATTTGGAGATTCATATATGAACGATATGTTGTCAGTTATCAACCATAGTTGATAACTTGTATTGGTTAAGGGATATCTAGTAAATCAATTCTTTTTATTGGACATTAAGTGTTGATTATTTATGATCGGTTGTTATTTATAATTGTCGATTATATTTCTTTCCCGTTTAAGTAAGTTTCTTGGCAACACAAAACCGTATTAAACGGGTGGCGCCCCTTTATTTTATATAACATTTCTTTTCTTTTGAGTTCCCACGCCCACACCACTGAGTGAGCAGGCTGGTTTTGGTCAAGAAACAATAATGCAGCATAATGTCAGATATTTATAGAATCATTTTCATCTAATTGTAGATGAAGATTCATATTGGAATTGCCCCCGTAACAGATACTTGAAATTGGACCCTTTATTTTCCATTATATTAGGAACCCAATCCTTGTCACAGGTCACCAAAGTAAATTCCAAGTAGTGGTACTAGACATACGCTAGTTTTACGAACTGGAACAAACTTGATCAACATTTCTCAGTCGTTTCTCTTTTGATGTAGATATTGTACAAGTTATCAAAAAAAAACACACGTTCTGGAATGAATGTCTACTCAGAATAATACTGAAACACGACTAGTAATTGTATCTCAAAAAATAGAGCTCCCAGAAAACAACGGAGAATATATTTAAAAATCAGTAAACAATTGCTATAAAATTTCATGCAACAAAAAGATTGTTGAATTTTGTTCCCTTGTGTTATTTTTAAATTGAAATTGTCAGTTTATATTTTTTTTTCATAATATACACGAAGGTTTTCAAACAGAGTTTTTCAATTGAACACTTGCTAGAATTTTATCCAGGATTTGTTAATTTCATTTGAGAAATCAAGATATCAGCTGGGATTTCTAGATTTTATATTTGATTTTGTAATGCTTTGAATAAAAGTTCAAAAAGATACTCCATTGTCAAATTCAATCTGATATCCAAAAAATGTTGCATGAATTCAATGGTCGTTCGATACGGTCATATAATTTTAATTTGAAGAAGCAATTTGAAAAATGTCAACTAGTTGTTGCCCTCTTCAGAACGACAGCCCTCGTCAGAAGTTGAGCTAAGGGTTATGGAGAAATCACCTCTTACCGAGCGTTTCATAGCACGGAATCCATACGTAATTAGCTTCATTAAATTAAATTATCATTATCCACGATGTTTTCGCATTATCAATGAATTTATTTTAAAATCCAAAATATATCCCGTTTGAAATTCAAAATAATCGTGTTCGAATTCTAGTCTGCTCAGTTTTCTTTTAGACCTTTATTTCATCGTAAACTGCATCTCTGGAAAAGGCCCAACGATTTCGAGTGTTTCTTTTATTTCTCAGTATAAATTTGAAAATAATATTCAAAATGTCTATGAAGTATTGACAGTATGAAAAAATGTAAGTTTCGAAGATTTTTCGTAGAACCTTTTTCAAAATAGTAGTAGTTATGTAATTATTAATAGAAATATCTCCAAAGCTATAAAAAACTATGAAATGATGTAAATGTTTTTTCTCATCGATTCATCGGTGTCTGAAACCAACAATTACGTATCTGAGTAATTCGCAATTACATTTGATTTGGAAAAGGCCTATAGACCACTCGTCAAAAAAAAAAATTTTTGGTTCGTGTGTCCATTGTATCATTTTAGTATCCAACTTTTAGTCAGACTACGATCTTGAATGCCTCACGTGTTCAGTTATTATTGTTTTATTGCTCTTTTTTTCATTATACAGTTGTAGAATACGCATGCCTGTTCTTATTCAAGTATTTTTTGGTATAAATGGTCGATTCGAACCTAGCTTTTTTGGTTCCGGACTAATAAAGGGGAAAACCCGAAAATTTCGGATTCGTATTTTTAGCTATATCTTCTTTATTAGCAGAAATATAGGATTTTTTTTAATTTGCGGCGACAACTTTCATTAAACTATCAGAATAGTATGTGTCATTGAATTTTCATACATGATGTCATCCGACTTGGTGGACACCGTCAAGTTTGAAATTTTCAATACGTATCTGTATTTTTTGTTGCAATTTTTTTATAATGTCCATATAATAATCAAGGTATTTTTGGAGAGTCTCCAGAGTTTCAATGATCATTAAATAAAATTGTATTTTTTCAATATAGCCCTAATAATAGCTTGAATGTAACCAGTTCTCAGTTTTATTATGCAGTAACTGAAATGTAACAAACCTGTAAGATTTCATTGAGATACTCCCACGTCGCACAACTTTCAAAGGTTCAAGAAAAAAAATTAACATTTTATGTCCAAGCCCTATTTTGTCTTTTTTGTGTTTGATCAGGAGTAAACCCGTAAAGAAAAATATATGTTTTTGTTTTAAAAAATTCATCTATCTGGTATCGGAACGAAAATAAGAATAAATTTGTCATAATAAAAAATTACTGATTTATTCAAAATGGTAGTAACTAACATGGCGTGTACGCCGTGTTTGGACGGAAATAAAGCATAGTACTGGTTCCGGAGATATATGTCTGCTCCCTTTTTTACCATTTTCTTGCTGTATTTGGCGCATGGTCATATGAAGTTACTGAGAGACGTTGCATATTCCAGAAACTAATAACAATTTTGACGATATGGAAGAAATGAACTCATGTATGTGCTTCTACTGGTATCGTTTACTTCGTTGAATTGTCCCAGTAACATTCAAGGGCACAAGTAACATTCGAGGGCAGTTCCTATTCGCGATATCTACAGGGGACGTTCCGAAGTTGAAACTTCGCTTGCTCGGTTGTATCAGACAGATAAACAAAGATACGAAAGTAGTTGTTTGTCGATTAACTTCTAGAAACATGATAGATAAACTCATGAATAAATGATCTAAGAAACAGATCAGAGTGATTTACTGATGAAATGATAAACATACGTTCAGAAAAACATGTTTTATTAACAAAAATAATACAATTATATAATGTTATATGTTTATATTTTGTTATATTTTGTTATATATATGTTACTATTTTGTCTCTGGAAATATCATAATAAAGATGAGATTTCAAAGATATTTCGTCTAGGCATAAAATACAATCTCTTTCTTTCTCCTTCATGAGCCCAATCCTGAATTCAATAACACGAAAAAAAAACGTTGAAGCCTGGTTCAACAATCCAATTTTTCGTGAAACGATGAAGTGTACTTTTTGACGGTAATCTACAAATTGTTGAAAATTTTTTGTACGCTTTCGGACCAAGAAAATAAACAGTCAATGCAAACTGTTTGAATTCGTCACTATACCTAGACCCTTTTGGTGCTTTATTTATCAAAGAAAGCTGTGCTTTCAAGAGCTTACAATATTGCTCAGGATATTTTCGATCCAGAAACTTGAAAACATCATCCAGAGTAATTCCGGTTTCGTCCAGTGCTCTTTTCGATGTTGAAGCTACTGTTTTCTCTAATGATACAATTTTTTTTCGTAATGCCACTTTTCTTGGAGTTCCCGAAGAGAGTTTAGCAGATGTTTGGCTGCATTCATCTGAAAGAAAGATGTGCGTACTTTCAATAATTGTTTTCTTGTCATCGTTTTTGTTTCCGAAGCATATAAAAATAGATCAGGTAAGTATATGATATAACGAAAAGATATTTCACCTCGTGATCCTAATTGATCCGTTTGAACCTGAGCATCAATGTAAATAAAATCCTTGCAAGTACCGGCAATGGCATCATCATCTGGAAGGTTTAAATAACAAAATTGATATTGTAAATTTCATATGTTAAAAAGTGGAATAAGATTTTTTCATCATTTGAATCTATAAACTTCACTGAACCAACCTTTCTGAGAACCATCTTGAGGCAGACGCAATGAAGGAACAGCATAGCTATGAATACGAGAATTCACAATATCATCGGCTCTAAAATGTAAGCTGCAAATTTTAATTCTATTGTGACTCTGCTCTGGGGTAAGATTAGCATATCTATGATTCCCAATGAAGCCTAATACATTTTTCCAACGTTGACACCTAAAAAAAAATTCAAGTATATCAATCGATAAACTGAACATTTTGAAAAAAGATTGAAATGAGTTTGGATTGGCAAATGCGGTATATTTTGTTATGAATAATTTTATACAACAAAACCATAAAAGGTATAGATAGGTAAAATAAAAATGAATGGTGAATATATTGAATGCATACCTTTCACTGTACTTTGGGCAGCGGAAAAACGAAATACCTGGGCTTCCCACCGTACTCAGACAACCATCCACTGAGCAATACGTCGACATTTTCACAAAATAAATATTTCGAACTCCGAACGAACACAACACAATCACAATACCAAAGTTTACCGATTCTGTAGTCTTTGACAATACCAAACAATACGGACAACCTTTATATCTCGTGTGCCGACGAGAACTGGTAACTTCAAGCGACACACTGTACTACCTCGGCTGGTAATTACCCGCTGTCGCTAGCGGGCGGCGAGATTTCTCAGATGTCGAAAAATGAGCGAGTGACACGTCTTATAGTATTCTGTAGTCTTTGGTTATACCCAGGCTTGCTTTTTAAATACGGTTGAATCCCACAGTACATTTCATGCTAATGAGACCTATGACAGTTGGAAATAGCGCTATCTGGTATTGAATCACGGTTGCTTCATTTCTGAACTCTGGTTTCGATAATTGAAACATTTGAACCAGTGTTTAGACAAATGAGCTGACAGTGATTTCATTCTGTGAAAGGTTTATCTTTTCTAAGTTGAAGCTTGTACGAAGTTCCTGGGAAATTTTGAATGGTACTCGAAAAATTCACCGAAATAAAAGATGCCTAATTTAATTCTTTCAGTGTCTTCGAAACTAAAAAGTTCCCTGATTTCTTTCATTGGTTTCTGGAATATTCAATTTCTCTCGGGAACTTCATATTATGAACTTTGATTTGATGAATTCATCTAAAATTTAAGTTCCTAACCAGCTTATTTGTCTATTTTCATCATGAATTGACTATTATTATTTACTCAATTATTATTAATTGAAGAGCATTAATGAGGAAGGGATATAGTTTAGGGATTTTCTTGACCTGGTGGAAGTTGTATGATGTGGGAAAATTATTGAAGTAGTTTCACATGATGACAGTAACAATTGCTTTTAATTTAATCGATTATCAGGGCCGTAATAAAAATAATTATGATGTATTTGATTGAATTGAAAGGGGAATATTTTTAGGATAGAATAAATTATGGGAATACTTTTCTTCTAGTTTGTATCAGAAAGAAACTTCTATTCACAATTTACACATCTTTTGAACTTAGTTGCTCTCTTTCTTTCTTTGAAAGTTTCCCAGATTTTTCGTGTGAAGATAGAAATATAAAGCAAAAAGCTCTTTTCCTAATTTGTTTGATAATCATCAAATCACTGAAATACTCAGGAATATCGAAAATACCTCAATTTCACTATATTGTATGAACATTACCAATGAAAACATTGTTACGAAAAGTACAGATCCGCGTTTAAAATTTCAAAGTTGAGCAAGTCGGACGACACCCTTTTAAAAATTCTACTCTTAAACTCTGATGGCCTAATAAAAGTTGTTATGGGTAAGTGTAAACTGATTTTCAATATTACTCCAAATAAGAATACAGCAAAGAAATAGAAATTTGATTTTTTGTTTTTTTTTTCCGTATATTTCCGGAACCAAAAATGCCGAGTCTATTTTCCATTCAATAGTATCCAAAATAAAGAACTTTGCCATAATTTAACCATATCTTACCATTCCGTACTGTTTACGAGATCCCCTGTAGAAAACTTACTTTCTTCACATATGACATAATATACATTCACATTTACAAATATTACATTTTGTGTTGGTGCACATATAATATATTGTTGGAATGATCGTAAACAAATTTTTGAATCATTTTTTTATTGATATCCAATGTTTTTTAAATAATCATTATTGTTTTTCCTTTCATTTTGCCAGGAATCCTTAGCGCTAGAGCTGGTAAGTTTTGTTTGGCAGTTGTAGGCCTTGTAGGCAGATGCACTTCCACATTGAACAGTAGCTTTAGTTGATTTTTCAGACTGCACACTTACTATAACTCATGACACAAAACTTCTAATATTTCTGAAATTTTCCCAGAGTATAATTGAGTTACAACTGACAAAAGTCTAAATCTGTTATTCTGGCTTCTGATCTATATAGGATGTTTCAAATTCGATCCTCACCATTGGGATTTCAGAAACTATGAGAGATACGAAGATGGTTGAATTGGGACAAAGTTGCGCATTTACCTGACTAACGTTGAGAAAGTTCTGAAATTCCCAGTATATCCAGAGATATCCGGAACAAACAGAAAATTCGGAAAATGGTTTTTATTTTTTCTGAATTTATTTTTCAAAGGTTTCGAAAATAAATTGCACTACCACATTGCCACTTTTTCCCTGCTACATAATGGTGTTTTCAGATTTGATATCCGACGTTTCGTCTTCCGGCCACCATCATCAACTTTATTTTTTCTTATGGGCGCTATATTGGATTCTTTCTGTTTTGAATTGAACCAAATTTAACCTTTTCAATGATGTATCATGAGTTATCATTCTTTTTTAATAAAATTGGAGATATTGAAAAAAATTAATTCTTGTCATAATATTGACTTTGATTTTTGGGAAAGAAAGTTTTTGGCTTTCTACTACTCCATCTTGATACAAAAAAAGAAAAATGACATTTTGTTATTGTACAAGTCATTGAATTTTTGGCAAAAAATGGCTTTCACGAATGAAGAAAAAAGAGATATGATACAAAGTTATTACAAATAGGTACGATAAAAACAGTGTTAGCACATCGGAAATGTATTTAAACTTGTATCCCGAAAGACGATATTGGATAAAAATTTCACAGAGTTTGGTTCATTTGAAAAGCCCAGGAAAAAATACGGAGACAGGCTGGACCAGGAAACTAAAGAAAATTTGATAAATGAGGTATGTATGAGGTAAGTTAGACATTGTGTCCTTTTCAATAAAAATTAATAATTTGCAGATAAACATGAATCTGGGGAAATCTACACGTCAAATTTCCTCCGAAATTAATATTTGTCATACAAGTGCTTAGAGACATCTCAAAAAAGCGGCTTAAAATGTTTCAAAATACACATATCCCAAAAATTGCATCCAGGTGATCCCGAAAGGCGATTTGAATTTTGTAATTGGCAAATAAGGAGATCTGATTTTCCTGTTTTCCTGGAAAATGTAATTTGGACAGATTAGAGCACTTTTACGAATTGTGTAATATTCAACCGAAATAACGAACACATTTGGAGCATAAACAACCCCAGGAAGTTCTGAGAAATTCGACTTCAAGTGCGATTTAATATTAACACGTGGGCAGGAATTTACAAAGATAGAATGGGCAATGTTCCTCCTGACGAAAATCAAGTAGTTTTCATAAGAGAGCTCTAAAACAACGCATTTCAAACTTATCATTTCAACCTTTTTTTTTTAAATTATATTTCAGAGGCGGGCTGTTCTGTTTACTTATGTTCCGAGTTCCGAGACTTTCTGTGACATATGACATTTTGTGCACCTAACCTATCTTCTATATAAATAAATTACAAAACAACTGTTGTTTATGTGGCTTGTGGAGGTGGTATTGAACTATAATTTATATTTTGCCTTAATTGTTGATTCATTTATAAAGATAATTTTCATTTTTTTTCAGTAGAATATGGTACGTATACATTATTTCAACTTGATATGGGCGCTGTTGCCAATATGTGAATTAGAAACCAATCCCTTTAAAAATTAAAACCCAACATTTGAAACATCAATTTGAATACTTTGCGAGGTGGATTTGGAAAACTCATGAAATAAACTCAACTTTATTTTGTTCAAACTTGCATTTGCTGTAATAACCCAAATTGAGGAACATTCCCCATTATGTGTCCTCATTTATTTGACGGAATTCTGTATGGAGAAACCTATCACCAGTTTTTACTGTCGATTTTCGAAGACTATTTGGATGATCTACCTTTGGCTAACTATAACATCTGGTTTCAACATGATGGTGCTCCACCGTATACTAACAGATGAGTGTCTATTACCTGGTGAGGCCGGTGAGGTGGCCAGCAAAGTCTCCAGACTTGAGTGGTATGGATACATTGTTATGGGGTACACTGAAAAATAAAGTTTAAGGTCAGAAGGAATATCAAAATATTTAGGACCTTTAACACAGCATTGTCAGATAGTTCGGAAGATTGAGGAGGAGGGAAATTAATTGTTCAGTCAATAATATTCGAAGAAGGACACAGTTGCGTAATTATGAACAAGACCAGAATTTTGAGCATTTGCTGTGATTTACTTTTGTCTTTGCATTTCAGTTAATTATATTGTTGTTTGTTGAAAGTTCTATTTTCATTGAAAGAGACACGTCTAATTTACCTTATACGCACCTCATTGTTGATTCTGTCTCCGTATTTTTTCATTGGTTTTTCAAAACGAACAAAACTCGGTGAGATTTTGATCCAATAACTTGAACATAGTTCGATGTGGTTGTCGGCTTTCGGGATACAAGTTTGAATACATTTCCGATGTACTAACACTGTTTCTATCGTATTTGTACTAAATTTGTATCATTACTTTTTTTCTTCATTCGTGAAAGACATTTTTCGCCAAACATTCAATGACTTGTACAATAACAAAGTGTCATTGAGTGTAACAAATTGAAAGTCAAATTTAGAAACATCGAAGTCAAAGCCTATTATCATAAGAATTATTTTTTTTTTCAAATGATAACTTATGATACATCATTGAAAAAGTAAAATCTGGTTCTATTCAAAACAGAAAGAATCCAGTGTAGCGCCCATAAGAAAAAATAAAGTTGATTATGGTGACCGGAAGAAGAAACGTTGGATAACAAATGTGAAAACACCATTATGTAGCAGGGAAAAGTGGCAATGTGGAAGTCCAATTCATTTTCGAATCCTTCGAAAAATAAAGCCAGAAAAAAAAAGAAACCATTTTCCGAAATTTCTGTTTTTCCGAATATACTCGGAATTTCACAACTTTCTCAACGGCATCTGGTTAGTCGGGAAAATGCGAATATATATATATATATATATATATATATATATATATATATATATATATATATATATATATATATATATATATATATATATATATATATATATATATATATATATATGTATATATATATATACATACATATATACATATATATATATATAGCCTGTATATATATATATATATATATATATATATATATATATGTATATATATATATATACATACATATATACATATATATATATATATATATATATAGCCTGTATATATATATATATATATATATATATATATATATATATATATATATATATATATATATATATATATATATATATATATATATATATATATATATATATATATATATATATATATATATATATATATATATGTATATATATATATACATACATATATACATATATATATATATATATATAGCCTGTATATATATATATATATATATATATATATATATATATTTATATATATATATATATATATAGCCTGTATATATATATATATATATATATATATATATATATACAGGGTGTCCCTGGACTTCCTCTTTTCCTCTCGGGAATGTATAGATGGGGTCAAAATATCACCAGTACTTCGTATCACTTTTTTTCCTAAAAGTCTTCGTAACCAAGTTACGGGCCCTCGAAGTTACAAAATGAAAAATGTTTTTCTTTGATAACTTTTCAAGTGAATATTCAAAATCATCCAAATTGTGGTAATTGACTAAACAAATGAATTCCGTCGATGAGCTTTCATGCAGGAGTCAGTTGTTTTGCTACAAAGTCAGGAACGGACTACCCCCGATGGTCCACACCCCAAAACTTTGAAATGACAGATATTTTTCAATATTTTTCAACAAAATAAGGTTACTTGGACAATTTTATGAATAAAAGTACTCGTGTGGAAAGTCGATCGGAGCAACGAGTCTTGATAAAAATGTAGTTCTACTCGACGTCATCAAACCCGCTCGTCCACCATTATTTGAAATGAATAATTATCAAAGCAGAAATAATAATGATAACGTTAATTCAACAACATTTATAACAGGAATAATACAAAGTATGCTAAAATGAAGTCGTAAACAAAAAGTACAGTACCTATATGGAAGTTTAAGTCACAATTGTGATAGCAGATATTTTTTCAAAAGAAATATCAAGTTCTGTAGATTCGTGGTGTTTTTAAACTAACAAGCTACTCTACTATGGAATATCGAATTCATTCCATATTTTGTATGTACATAATACGTGTGGAATAATCACGTTTCGTGTTGATCAGTTATCTGAATCTCATGAAACTCAACATTCGAATGTTTCAAATTCTTGCTCACAGCTAAACTGTTGAGGAGTTTCACTGATAATTATAATGTTATGGGAGAAATTCTTTAACACGAATCTAAATTTAGCTGAAAAAACGCACATCGGAAAAATATTTACTATACTAATAAAAAGCAAACGAATGAACTACAAAAACGGCTGCACATGATCAGGTGAAAAATATCCAGGGAATAATTATGTTCCATTTCTTTCACAGATGTTGACAAAAAAACCTTTTAGAAAGTTTTGATAAAAAATGAGAAACTGGAATACGATTTTGTTTTGTTGAGTGGTGCGTTGTCATATGACTATCATTGTATTGCCAATATTCTATAGGATATTTTGAATTTTTTTGATATGGCCGAACAGTTTACATGCAATGAATATGCAGATATGCATGTATTTTATGGACGAGCATTTTGTAATGCTTCAGAACCTCGTCGTCTGTATTCCGAGCATTTTCCCAATCGAACGGTACCGTCAAGAGAAACATTCGAGCGTGTCGATCGCAGCTTGAGGGAGACAGGTATGTAATAATTGATAATTAATTTGAGCACGTTGTTTTATTTCGATATTATTGTAGGTACAGTTTTGCCAAAATGAGGTGGTGAGGGCGCTCTTAGGACTGTACGTACCGTTGTATTGGAGGAAAATATTTTGGAAGCCGTCGCTGATGATCCTTCAATGAGCATCAGAAATCTATCAGAACAGTTCCATACATCCAAGTCCACTATTCATAGAATAATTAGGGAACAACTGCTCCACCCATTTCACATCCAGAAGGTACATGCCATGACACCTCAAGATTTTCCAGCACGACTGGAATATGGCAATTGGTTCATGGATAGGCAAAGAGAGGATATGACTTTTATTAATCGAGTTTTATTCACTGATGAAGCAGGTTTCAGTAGAGATGGAGTTATCAACTCTCATAATCTCCATATATGGGCCGAAGAAAATCCCCATGGGATATTGCAAACCAAACACCAACGGAAATTCAACGTGGATATTTGGGCTGGTATCATAGGAAACCATCTTATAGGACCATTCGTTCTACAGAACCGATTGAATGGAGAACGTTATTTGGAGTTCATTCAGAACGATTTGAATGGACTTTTGGAACATGTTCCATTGCAAACCCGAAGAGATATGTGGTTTATGCATGATGGCGCTCCTCCTCATTTTAGTTTGATTGTGCGTGACCATCTGAACCATATTTTCCACAATAGATGGATTGGTAGAGGTGGGCCATATTCATGGCCATCGCGGTCTCCGGATTTAAATTAATTGGATTTCTTTCTGTGGGGGCATCTAAAAAGCCTTGTTGACGCTACACCTATTCACACAAGAGATGCATTGTTGAATAGAATAAACATTACATTGTGAAGCCATACGAAACGACCCTGGAATGCTATTTCAAGTACAGAGAGGGTGTCTTCGCAGACTAAGAAAATGTATAGAGAGAGAAGGTGGTCATATCGAGCAGTTTCTGTAGCGAATTTTTCATTTCTGTTTGCTCTTGAGGCTCTTGAGTTTCGTTAGTTAAACGTGTTTGCATTATAAAAATTCGTTATGAACATTTTACCTATCATTTCCATTTTCCTTAAAAACTAATATTTTCGAATAATGGTAGACATCTCAGGATAAATGTTGTTGAATTAACGTTATCATTATTATTTCTGCTTTGATAATTATTCATTTCAAATAATGGTGGACGAGCGGGTTTGATGTCGAGTGAAACTACATTTTTATCAAGACTCGTTGCTCCGATCGACTTTCCACACGAGTACTTTTATTCATAAAATTGTCCAAGTAACCTTAATTTGTTGAAAAATATTGAAAAATATCTGTCATTTAAAAGTTTTGGGGTGTGGACCATCGGGGGTAGTCCGTTCCTGACTTTGTAGCAAAACAACTGACTCCTGCATGAAAGCTCATCGAAGGAATTCATTTGTTTAGTCAATTACCAAAATTTGGATGATTTTGAATATTCACTTGAAAAGTTATCAAAGAAAAACATTTTTCATTTTGTAACTTCGAGGGCCCGTTACTTGGTAACGAAGGATTTTAGAAAAAAAAGTTATATGAAGTACTGGTGATATTTTAACCCCATCTATACATTCCCGAGAGGAAAAGAGGAAGTCCAGGGACACCCTGTATATATATATATATATATATATATATATATATATATATATATATATACTATTGAACTTAGCCATAGGGAATACTTAATGAAATTTGTAGAGGTTTCGTTGGCGCTTCTTATGGATCAATAATATACAGGGTGTTCCATTTAATCTAAGGAAGATTTTGCAAATTTTCATTTACAATATTTGGCAAGCGGTTTTTCATACCCTGTATATCACAGGTCGATTTCAGATATATCGTTTGAGAGAGTTACCAATGTAGAATATTCGACCAAAAAAAAATTTCAACTGGACTTGGCACCACTTTATAATTTCAAATATTCTGAGTGACGAATATTGGAAAAAAAAAACTTGTCATGCTAGATATCTCGAAAACCGTCAATATTTTCGAAGTGCAGATATACATAAAGTTTATTTTATTTTCTATGAAGAAACCGAAAAAGCGATAAAAAATATAGGTTGCCATTTAAAAAGACACAGTTGGGATCCGCCCAGAAAAAATCGAACACCCTGTGTGACCGTCAATATTTTTATTTTGTCGAGCTCAAGCAATAAGGTAATATTATAGAAAATTAGATTCCTATCTGCTTCCTATATAGAGATGTGGAACACCGCGCCACTGTTGCAGGACCCTATATATATATATATATATATATATATATATATATATATATATATATATATATATATATATATATATATATATATATATATATATATATTCAGTTAATAACTTTTAATCGCCATTTTTTCAAACATCCACTCTTATAAAACCTTGTTGTACATAAACACTAGTTTCACCTCTCTGAAATTGTATGCGGTTTCAAAGTAATTGATCTCAGGATGATCTTATTCGTATTGGCTGAATTTTCAAATATTCTAGTCCAAATGTCTCATGACCATTTTCATCATTCACCGAAAATTCAACTTTCTCCTGATTTAACCAAAATTTCACCTTTCACTAATATCGAATCGGTAATAAATATAATTGAATAATCACCTTTCTGTACGTATCTGTCAAGTGGACATTGAATATGTCCATTTGGTTAATTTATTGTCTTCGGTCAGTTATCCCAAAATCACAAATATTAAGTTATTCAATTGCAGATTACATCAAATTAAAATAAAATAGAGTAGTGGGGCCACTTCTACTGAATTTGTCGAATCAGGAATTATTATTATAATTTAGTTCATGACACATTATCATATTGGAAATAGAAAGTGAGAGAAATTTAAGATTTTCTTAATGTCATAATGTACCTCTAAATGCACCAAGTTCAAAAGTTTAAAATTCCCATTACTCTGATGATTCCATCAACAACTTAGACAACAATAGTAGAGAGAGCAACAAAATGCATTGACATTAATAACTGAGATAGTTAAAACTTCAAAGAATACTCTGAGAATTTAGTGACGGAAATATCCTTACTTACTCAGTTCGTTAATAAAACAGATGTCAAGACATCAAACATGAGAACATCAAAAGAAATTTTGTTGGTAAATTCGTGTTATTTTAGTGTTACAAAATGTTTCATATAGAGCGTTTTCTGTTATTTTCTAAAATCCCAATAAGAAACGCAGATCACTATTCTGTTCAAAGGATGAAAATTCTGTTCAAAAAATAAGGTGAATTTAAATCTTTCTCAAAAAATATGTATTATATTCTGTCCCCTTCAAATCATTCCCCGTCGGATATCATACCCTTGTGCCAGCGTTTTTTCCAATCCTCGTAGCAGTTCTTATATGCACTTCTTGGTATGTCCTCGAGCTTTCTCAGCGATTCGGTTTTTATCTTCTCAGTCGTCGCGAAACGTTGTTCTCTCATGGTTTTCTTGAATCTTGGGAACAGGAAAAAGTCGCAGGGTGACAAGTCTGGTGAATATTGTGGTTGTTGTTGGCCAAAAAATTACGCAGAAGGAATGTGAGTAAAGGTGAGTAGATGATATGCCGACATCCTCAGCAACTTCTCCAATAGTGATTTGACAATTTTCCAGAACATTTTTTCCTTCACTTTCTCAACATTATCATCGGTTGTTGATGTTCTGGGTCGTTCAGGAGGAGCGTCGTCATTCACATCTTCTGGAGCTTCTGTAAATTCTTGTAAACATTTTTATGGCTGAGTGTAATCACCATATGTCACTGTCAACATTTCAGTGTTTTTGAACACCTAAATAATTCCATTTTTCACACAAAATTTGATGTTTTGAACAGCCCACTATTTTATAAAAATGTAGTAAAGTATGTTAAAAAATAAATCGCGAATGGGTTACCTGTGTAGACTACAATAACTTGAAAATTCAAAACTGACGTTTTTGAACATTTGTGTTAGATATACATTGATTATATTTTGTACCAATCGAAAGTGTGGAACCAATTGAACATATCATGCAAACTTTGGGTTGGCTATTTTTACTGGCGTAACTACTGGGTTGACATGTGTAGCCAGGTAAGGCGATACTAGTAATTTACACCCATCTGTTTAATAAACAAATATCAAAATATTCGCTGTTTCATTGTGAACACGATGATTATAGAAATGGTTTTCTGTGACAACTTTGACCTGAGAGACGATTGGCGAGCTTTAAAATGCAAAAATGATGCGAGTGGAGATGTACGCCAGAGATGTCCAGTACCCTGTCCCGTACGATAGAAAAAGACGCAACATTGCATAGTCAACTTTAAATGTTGTAAATAAACTTGAGCTGACTGAAACTTCTCTCAATTTCAGTGGATGTCATACTTCGTGTTTATATGATGGAATTGGCCGATACTTGATAAAAATCCATAACTAACGATTTCAAAAAACACTTTATTGGGAGATTTTCACTAAACAGTTTAACAAAAACGTAAGACGTGTTTCGCCACGTATTGCGTTTTTGTAAAACCGAGTGAAAATCTCGCAATAAAATGTTTTTTTAATATATTACTTCGTGTTTGATAAAAGGGTGACTGCTTTGAGAAATAAATACAATGAAGAATGTATAATTTTGAAGTTTTAGCCCAATTTTGACAGTGTTTTTAAAAAATGGGTGGAAATTCATCTCATATTTATTCACATCAAACATATTTCATAATGAGATCCGATTTACACACACTACACTAGGTAAGACAAAGTTATGTTAGTATTATCCAGGTTTAAGACACCCTGTGCTGTGGAATACAGATTTTCGATGATGCTCAAAATCATCCATTGAAATTTTTATGAAACTGTACACATGAATTAAAATGTATTTTGTATTGAATACATTACATACATACTTCTTGGCGTATAAATCAATTTAATTAAAAAATTACATATTTTTGGTCACCCTGTATGAATAATTATGTTAAAGATTATATCATTGATTAGGACAAACCAACGGTTGCAAGGTTGGTTCATTTTCTCTATTTTTTTTCGTCTTCCCTTTTGATCCTACGATTCGTTTCAAATTGATTAATTATTGAATGAAGCATTGCGCTTTCTCTGCGTGCTCTTGATTATTTACAATTATGGAAAACTTAACAATTAAACGATAACGAAAAAGAAAACAATAAACCAGTTTTTTGATATTGGGTGTTGCCTCCTAATTTGGGCAATAGATTTCGTGCTCCGAAACATTCCAGGAATTAGCATTCGAATATATTTCTGGGTCATGTTATTCCACTCCTCTATGGGCGTAACAAGAAGTTTATTTTTGTACGTATGTAGTCTTCCGCGGTCTCATACGTCCACCTGGACACTGTTACCACAGCTACCCTGTACGGGGTAGTTATACCCCCCTTGAACTCAATTTCACCCTCTCGCTCCCCTCAAGTAAATGTACCCCGCTCAGATATAAAGCAAAAGAATGTAAAATTAAAGCAAAAGAATGTAAAATAAAAATTGAAAAAATGAACAAATATTTAGGTTTGATTTTGAATCTACCGCGTTACATGAGCCGAGTACCCTTAGCAACGTTGGCATAGACTGAGTGTCTGGCGCCGCTGGCGGCGATTCCTTGGGTTGTGTCTTACTGTAAGACTCTTACACCACCGACATATAAAGGTTATGTCGATGTCTTACACCAGTGTTTCTCAAAGTGTGCGCCGCGGCGCCCTGGGGCGCCGTGGAACCTTTACTGGGGCGCCGTGGGCCACGGGGAGTCTGAAGGTACAACGTTTTACAACATAGATAACTGAGAGTAATACCTATTAATAAAAATCCTGTGATAATATGATAGTATCGTTAATTACAAAATGCAATCCGTTCAGACAGCCACCTACCTACTTTTATTAATTAAATATCTAGTGTAGTCTTTACGTTCGGGGCGCCGCGAGAACCTTCAAAAAACATAAGGGAGCCGTGAATTCGAAAAGTTTGAGAAACACTGTCTTACACCGATAGTTTCGATATTCTGTGACTGAGTACTGAGTTACACTACAATACTCTTTTGCTCTTCCAATGATACCGAGCGCCGTGATCATGCTCTGTGCGTGTGAAATGTTATTTGATGTTTGTGATATGACATTCGACATTTTTAGTTAAAGTTGAGAACGTAAATGTGGAAATGTTTATATTATGTGCAATCTCAGTGCGTGATGTAAATGTAGTTATATATATATATATATATATAGTCGAAGTAACCGATATTGTACACTATTAAAGTTGTCGGCACCCTCAAAGGTCATAAATCAATGAACTGTTACAAAATCAATGAGATTCCTACATAGAAATGAACCGGCAGCATTTCTATGTGTGGACTGGCGTTTCGTATTGGATAATTTTTACTAACCAAGTTTTGTGATTGTCTGAAGAATCATAAAATTGAATTTGAAGTCATGTTACGGTGACGAATAGAAATCGTGGAATGCGGCCTTTGGTTATCGCCGTCGTGTTCAGTTCAGGAACTGATCGCGATTTGAGTGTCGAAATTCGATATTGGTGCAGTTATATTTACTTAAAATTTTTGTTATCTATTTAAAATGTGGCGTCTTTGGACAAGTACTAATAGTAATAACGAGTGTGATAACAACGCATACTTTTTCCAGTGTAGTGATTCCAATAGCGATGGTGAACAATGCGAAAAAGATATACCAGGGAATAAGATTCGGATGCATTTGAATATTGAAACACTGAGACTATATTTCAATGTATATAAGAATCTGCATGTTGGTTTCGAGGTAAACAAACAATTACAAGCTACATCAGATTTGACCGAAATTCCTTTCGCAACAGTACCTGAAATAGTCAAAAACAAACCTTATGGACGCAAGACGCGATGTGATACAGGATTACCAAAACTTTTAGATCTTCATCTAATAAAATCATTGAAAAAACAATATACGACTGTTACAAAATCAATGAACTGTTACAAAATCAATGAGATTCCTACATTGAAATCATAAGGAATAAATTGAATACTACCGGCCATAACGTGAGCTGCTGTGACAAAACTCTACAGAATTGGAGAAAGAAACTAGGATTTAGATTTAAAATAATTAACAAGCGTCAAACAGTTATGGAAAGCAGAAGAATAGTAGAATTGCGTAACAAATTTTCTATTTGGACAAAACTTGGTGTGACACTAACGACACAATAATGAAAGGGTGGACTGATGGTTCGTGAATGTGTACGCCAAACAAGCTTGCAAACAAAGGATCGCGACTAATTGTGCATTGCGGAGGAAATAAAGGATATGGAAAAAAATGAGGACTGCAATGTTGACTATCATAAGAACATGAAAGCTAATATTTTCGAGGAATGGTTTGAAAACACATCGATCCCAAATTTGGATGCAATGACATTTGACATGTTTTTGATTACGATCGTCAAATTTATCATAGAACAAAGAACAACAATCATAGGTATACGTCAATAAGTCACTGTGATTGGTGTCATCATGTGAATGTGGTTCCACCCCGGTTCTACCCCGCTCCCTTCCAGAAATCTATCTCGATGAAAAAATGACTTGTGGCAACACTGTACCTGGATAGTCCCAGGCATGCTCATTAGAATTTGCATCCGGGGAGCATGCGTGATCATTGCATATAGGTAATACGTGAAGAAGATGCAATGCAATGCTTTATTCAATAACTCATGAATTAGAAGCGAATCAAGATGATCAAAATAAATGAATAAACAATGTATAGGGAATGAAAATCTGTATTTCTCCATTATGTGTTTTTCGTGCACTTTCTTTTCCCTCGTATATTATGTATAAATCGGGCCTTGGTGTTTAATGTGAATTGATCTTGAATATGTTTCAAATCAAACAATTATAGATAATTAAAAAAACACTTGATTATAAATGTTTTTTGATGTTCAATTAGTCATATTCATCGATTAAACAGAGGGTCGAATGTCGTACCTGATTCAGATCTTCTACTTTCAAAGAATATATCAGTGTGATAATAGATTTCAATAATGAATGATATGGTTCATATCATCTAGTCTGATATTCTGGATCTTATCATTTGAATTGAAAATGTTGCAAATATTCGGTTCGACATAATGTTTCAATAATTTGGTAATGGGAGTTTCGTTGTTTCGATTCAACTTTTTACTGTAATTTAGGAAAGTATCGCTGCAATTAGTTGTATATGTTCCATTAGAACAGACTTGTTATAATCACGTTTTCATATTTAATAATACCAGAAAAAACTGTTACACTAATAAGTATATTTTATCAGCTCTATAAAAATATTAGTCAGTTTTCAATAAAGTATATGTTGTATAAATTTTTCAGAAATATATTTCCATTCTAAACTAAATAAACTTCGATCTTTGAACGTCTGTGTAAATAATATACGTTTGATATTAATTACTCATATCTTAAAACTCATAATCGTTGATATGTATTCGCTTTCCTGTATTATTCCTAAGAGTATGTATAGTACTACTTTATGTCGGTAAAACTTATTAATTATTGAAAGGATATTGAATCAAAGAGGCCTGGTTCGAAAACAGATTTTTATATATTATATGCTACCAGCTAGTAATAATAACGCCGAGGAATTGTAGGCATCATATTGTGGATAATTACCATTATATTGTATTTTATTAGTGTTTGAAATGCACTCTTTGTTTACGCTCTGCATGTTTTGTTTATACATCGGACCGCCGCTCTTACATGACAAATTATTATCAAGTCAGTGGTTTCACAATCGCCTGTTTCCTATAATATGAATGGTTTTTTATTATAGAGTGAGTCACATACATTCTACAGGGTGCTTACTAAACGTGCGGCAAAAAATTAAGGGACTATTCCTTGGACTATATTCTAAGGATATTTTGTCTTTTGATGATTTTTGATAAAGCGCTTTGTTACGAAGATACAGGGCGACAAAGAATGTCGACAATAACAATTTTGGTAGTTTCAAAATTATTAACGTAGCCGAAATAAAAGTATAGCTTACTACACTGGACCCACCAAGTAAGTAATAAAAAAATCTAACATTTCCATTGGTACCTATCAACAACATTCCGATTACAGTGGAAGGTTTGAGAAATCGGATAATTGCTGAGTGTAACGCAATCAGAAACGCTTCTGGTATTTTTGAAAGTGTTCGGGAGTCGATGAGGAGAAGATTGGATTCTTGCATCTGAGCGGGGGGTAGGTAGTCATTTTTAACAGTTCTTGTAGAATCAAAAACATTACATATAATTTTTGGTAATCCATTGTTATTATCGAAATTCTTTTTCGCTCCGTATCTTCGAAACAAAACGCCCTATCGAAAAACATCAATGGACAAAATATCCTTAGAATATTCAAAGGAATAGTCCCTCACATTTTTGTCGCGTGTTTAATAAACACCCTTATAATCGGACGCTAATAGTTTAGTTTTGTGAAGACCAAACGAGTAGCAAACTCAAATACACCTAGACATGAGAGTGAAAATACACAAAAATAAATGCATAGTTTTGGTATATAAAAGCTGAAATTTTTCTCGATAAATTCTCTGAAAATACTTCATATTTTCAATAATTTCAAATGTTGTGTGAAAGATTTCACGAATATTCAGAATAGAAAGTAAATGAAATGTCAAAGTATGTTTTAATACATTCTATTGAGTGACAGAAAAAATAGATGACCAACTAACACAAGATATAAGAAATATATCTTGTGTTAGTTGTCCTAGAAATAACTTCAGACAATCGGTTCCTGAAAACGGAATTGAAAATTAT
Organism: Leptinotarsa decemlineata; assembly: GCF_025532065.1. Taxonomy (NCBI): domain Eukaryota; kingdom Metazoa; phylum Arthropoda; class Insecta; order Coleoptera; family Chrysomelidae; genus Leptinotarsa; species Leptinotarsa decemlineata. The sequence continues at coordinate 1,324,118 of NW_027412686.1, forward strand.
TGAATAACTTATTCAGAAAATGTCCTGAAAAAAAAACATTTTTTATGTCTATGCTCTCGAAGTAAAATGTATTTATTGAAAATACTTTTGGAGAGTTTCACAAAAATGAACATGTGTAACAGGAAAAAAAAATGCTACTAGTCGAGGAAATATCTTTCAAAATTCATCATTCAGAAGCCTTCTTTGTATTTTCCTTGTTCATTTAATATTGTTTGCGTTTCCAGGTCTTGTGAAATAATGTATATATGAGTAATTATATATCTGAATCTTTTTTATACTTTACATTTACAGAAGAACTGATTCTCAAAGGAGCATTGGGTTGACGCTTAAAAAATTACGTTTAAGAAATAAATGAATCAGATTTAGATAAATTTGCAGTATTTTGTATTGTGAACTGGAATGATACTAATTAATATAGTTTATTGTAGGATTTTTACAAGTTTTACAAAAACTGCGACACGTGTAATTAACTTAGTTTACGCTTGAGGAAGATATTGTATAGCGAAACGCGTGTCGCGGTTTTTGTAAAACCCTTCCTAATGAAAATCATACAATAAACTGTATTGATGAGTTTTGATACGGATTTTCATCAAGTATCGGCCAGTTCTATTCAATTATAATATGATTAAAATTAGAATTATTTTAATGTAGACCACATAGTAGTAGGTTCAACGTTGTAAAGAAAGCTAGTTTGATGAATTGAACAATTTTCTGATTGAAAACATTCAGTTTTAATAACCCTGTATATTCCTCGTATAATATCGAATATTCTGTCCATTTTCCAATTATGTTCGTGGTTAATTTATGATATTTTACGATATCGTTATACTTTTCCAAGATATTCAACCCTAATCCATTGAAGAAATATACTGAAAATGAAAATATCGCTTGTTTCTCCATGATCATTGTACACAAAATTTTGAGTTGACCGATTTTGAATATGTACGTTTATGCATGTATGTTGTAAATAATGATATGTTTGAATTAATGACAACGCCAAGAAATTTACACCGCTGTATAATGTTTTCAAATCAGAAATGCTCTGCATGCTTGATATTTTAATCTGATAAATTGCTTCCAATTGCTGTATTTTTGTGTGATATTATTTTAGAATTATTTGTATACTAAGTGTGATGCATGAATAGAAAACAAGTTACAAAAAACTTCAAAATCACAAAAAATATTGATTAAAATTGTAAACAGTATTTGGGAAAACTTTCGTTCTGAAATTATAATTTTGTCGTGAATTTAATTGACTTGGTACTAGCATTTGCATTCAATTTTTAATTTCACAATATTTTCACAATAATCGATTATAAAAAAAAAACAAGTTTAATCATATATAAAGTAGGTTTCTGATTATAATATTGAATAGAAGTGAGTTTAATTCGAAGCAGTTGAAAAAGTTCACCATACAAATGGTTTCAGAGCTTCTCTTACTTCTTCTTAAGTAAGTGTTCTAAAAATAATTATGTTAATGCGATCATTACAAGAATCAAAATGTTAAGCTGTACGAAACAGTGATTTAATAAAATCCAATCAGTTAAAAAATGGTTGGATGAAGCAATTGAAAACCGACGCCACCAATCGAATGAGCTTTGTCTTCATCCTTCAAAAGTTCTTGCAATACATTCATTGAAAAATAAAGCCAATTCAGTTGATTATTCTAAACTACTAAATATTTCCCAACCATTTGAATGTTTTCAAACTGTTGGAATTATAGTTAATACTTTTATGTCAGAACATTTTTCAAAAGTTTTTCATCCTATCATACCAGATATGAAATTTAAAAAATCGACCTCGCAACTTCTTTAACTTAATTTTTAATATACTTGTGATGCTCTGTTTGGAACCTTTGGTGCAGTAAAGAATATTACTGGAGTTTAATTCCAACACCAAACCGTCATTTTTAACACCTCGACACGTGTTCCAATCACCCAGTGATCATCTTCAAGAGGAAGATTAAACTGGTAATTTTAATTTTGAATATAGCATTCTCATCAGGCAACTATATAGATCAAACCAGAGCCCAAAACCAGATGTTTCCATCTGCCATAGATATCATCAGTGGTACTAGACCGGTCAAGAGTAGGAGTGCAATGTTTAAACTGATCTGCACTTGCGCATACTCTTGAGCATGCCGATTTCCTTCACGAAAACTCCATCCACTGGGACGGACAAACATCAAAGATAAATGAGGGGCTCACAGGTAATCTGTTGCAAAATCAGGATTTGGTACCGTTTGCCAAACAGGAAATCGCTTTCTGTCCCTCTCTGAGCCCAGTGTTTTCCAGTTACCTGTTGGCATTGAAAGCTAGAGAGAGAGAGAAAGAAAATTATTTCTGGTTTGGCGGTCTCGAATGAGCAGAGTTCAGTTTTTTGGCAGTTGGCGATGGCGTCTTCGTACGGGAGGCGTCATTCCCATCTCTTACTTTCGAAGGAATAAAATATTGAATATTTTTTTTACAGAAATAGTACTTAAGCTTCTTGACTGTAACTAAATGATGGATACTCAGTAGGACCTTTATCAAATATTTCTGAATAAAATATTAATATCTAGTAAATTATAGTGTGGTCGATAATTGCTTCAATAATGCAAATATTTATTTGCCTATCTTGTAGTTACTTTTGATTTATTTATACTACTTATTAGAACTTTTGCATTACCGTTATTATCTGAATCATAGAGACCTACTTTGTAAAAAGTATATATTAATTATAAATAAGGATTGTTCATTATAGAATGATTATTTGATTCGTGGGATTCGTTTTCATTGAAATAAAAAATATTTCAGTAATAATATTGTATATTTTGATTTTTACTCCTTAGTCAAACGTCTCAACAGCATAGGTTCTACCATGATTGAAACAAAAAGACTATTTTCTGAAATTATACAAATGAGTAATGTTGTTTTTCGTTAAATTATTTTTTTTATTTCTAGGATACGATATGTCTCCCTTCATAAGACGATATGCTAGGTATTTGAATGAAAAAGCCCTATCATACAGGACAGTTGCGTTCGATTTCTGTAAAGTTAAAAGGGGGTAAGTTTGCTTCAGTCTGTTTTAATAATTTGTTTTACTTGAATATCAGGTTTTCTTCTCTGTAATGAATATATTTAAATATTCGTGTAAATCATTAACTTCATTTATTATTTTGACATTCTCAAACTATCAACAATTAATTTACCAAGAAGTACGGCATGTTTTTTGGATTTAAACTTGCATGACTTATTTTTTCATTGAGAAATTTTCTCACAACTCTAATGATTTTGAATTAATACAATTCAATACCCACAAAAAAGCTCATATCAGTCATAAGATGATATTCCTCAAGTCAAGTTGAAAACCCACCAAACGAATATTGTTCTATCTTATGATTCTGCCATAATCATTGATTTTTCTCCTGAAGGGTAGGAATGCCTTATTGAACAATTGTCGAAGGTTTGCAATAAGTAATTTCTTTATTGCTTTAATTGAAGAGAAAGATAATTTATTCTGTTGAAGCCTCTTTGTTTTTTATGAATAAATGGCATGTTTGATTATTAAATAAGTTTTGAACATTAATTCATTATTATTTTCTCAATCTCAGAAACTGAATTTGTGGAAATCGTTAACTTTATGATGGCCAGATCGTCTTTGTGTTGGAAAATGATGAAACAGTAGATAGCACATACTTTGTGCCTGCCCCGCTGGGGACCGAATCAGCCGTACTCTTACCATCTGACCTGAAAGACCACTCAACATACAAACTAATCAGCTTCGTTAAAAAGCTAGGTTTAATTGGTCGAGTGTGAATAGATGTGAGCCACAATAAACCCTTGCGGGTTGCGGTCACTTTGGACCTAACCTAACCTAGTGTAATCCTTTTCCTGTTAAAAATATTTTTATTAAGAGGGTCATTTTAGAAAATAGTGCATTACAAGTCCAAAGAGTTCTGTTGGTTGGTCAGTTATTAAGTACGAGTTGGTTTTTGACGTTGTTCAATTATTCATTGATTTTTTTTTTCAACGATTTGGACCATCACCAAATACCTGAACTTTGTTGCTTTTGCAGTTTTTCTTGTTGGACATTTTTAGTCATGGTGAAGATCATATTGTTATTCAGTTGCGGGACTCGGATAATATAATATAATATAATATATATATATATATATATATATATATATATATATATATATATATATATATAAGAGTTTATTCATGACATTTTATAATATATAAAGATTATTTTTAGAAAGAATTTTTGATTAAGTTCAGCCAAGTAGGCTCTACTCACTCAGCCTCCGGCTAATATTCCATATTGTAGTTGTGATCGAACCAAAGCAAAATATAATAAATTCATATGATGTATACTCAAGAGTTTCTTCAAATATTTGAATTTTTGCGAGAGAATCTTAAATTTTTTCAGCAAGTAATTGGTTTGATGATCCCATCTCAAATGTTTGTCAATCATTATGCCCAAGTATTTGACACAGTGAGTCTCACTATAATTTTGGTGAAACATTTTGGCAAGAACTGAAAGTCAAATATTTGGTTTTTTCAAAATTTATCGTTAATAAATTACTATCAAACTATTTCTTGATAATTTTGAAATCTGATTCCATACTTACTTTTAAATTATACCATTATATAGCGGTATATGATATCACCGTACCAACTGAAAAAGATTGAATTTTCCCTTCAGTTTGTATAAAAAATAAAATAAATCATTGATGTGAATATTGAATAACATCGAACCCAAAACAGTACTTCAAGGAATTCCATAAATAAACATATATCATTAAATTTAAGGAAAGGAAGTTTTCGGCTTTCTTCTACCTAGTCCATCTCAATACAAAAAAAATGTGGTAATCTTCAAAAGAAAGGAAGGAAGTAATCAATTTGAAAATAAGTTACTCTATACATGGATGTGTAGATCATGCAAATGAGTTACTTTCAGACACAAACTGTTTCGGAAGAATTGTTCTCTTTCGTGTAATTCAATGTTTATATGAAAGTAACTGTTTCAGGAGGGCTTTCTTCCAGTTTGTGTCTGAAAGTCACTTCTTTGTATGATCTACACGTCCATGTATAGAGTTACTTATTTTCAAATTGATTACTTCCTTTCTTTGGAAGATTCCCACTTTTTTTTGTATCAAGAAGGAGTAGTAGAAAGCCAAAAACTTTATTTCCCAAAAATTTTTCACTTCTTGAAATATAACCCCCTCAATACAAATTAAATTTAACTTGTTGATTTCTAATTAGTGAATAACTTTCCATTAGATTGAATGTAGTTTCACGAAATTCAATTGCTTCCAAACATTTTTGCCAAACTAGATATCAATGTGATAGGTTATTTCATTCTTATCACCACTTTTATTAATTTCAATTTGGAAAGCCTCAGGGCATATTCCAGTATCGAAAATTATATTTATTAAATGCACTAAAGGTTCTGATATAAGATCTTTGGAAGAAGTTTCAAAATATCAATTACATTTTCAACTTCAGATGATGTCTTTATACCCACTGTTACGCCATTAGTTGTTTTGATGCATTTAATGTTATTATTACTTTCATTTTCATTACATATTTTTTAAATACAACTCCATAACTCTTTGGATGTTTCACTCTGATGAAAGTTAATTTTAAGTTTTTTCAAAATGGTTGTTAATTTATTCATATATTCTTTATACTCGATTTCAAATAGTTTATTATTTCTGTTTTTCACAACTTAGTATATAATTCATGCTTTATATTTACATCATGCTTTCACTACTCAGTTTGTTATGTAAGTTTTTGTACTAACTCGCCGTATTATTTCATCTTCGTTTTTGCTATTTTTCTTCTTCATTCCTGTTTTTTTTTAATTTTTTGATTTCTCAAATTATTTCTGCAACTGGTTTTGCTTGTCTCCCGTCATAAATCCCCGAAACCCCTCAGTATTTCTTCTTCAGTATCCCTTATTCTATTGTTATTCTTATAGATTCTTCATCAATGAGTGAAATGCTTGTTAGTTGCCACTTTGTTCAGCAATGCAGAATAACAAAATAGAATATGTCTTACTAGTCTCATACAATGATTACTTAGAAACACATTTGATTTACTAGACCTGACACTAATACCTACTATATAACCATATGTACCTATTGGAGCTGTGAACTGTTTTTTTAACTCACTGTTCTATTTCAAATGTATGTTTCATATAGGTACATGTATTTTATCTTTTGCCACAATTCAAATATTCACTGCCAGAAAGGTAGACATTGCTGGGTTTGATAACAGGGCCATACTTTTCTTCTTGTTATGGTAGTGAGATTTATTCAATCTTTCGTTACCATTAAATATCAACCCAACTATACTTGACGTCTCTTTTTCGACTATGGTCGCCATTAGAATAAAATATTCTGGCTCAAACATCTGTTGAATATCAAATATATTTTTACAGTGTCATTGTGAATGAAATCTTATCATATTCTGAAAAGTCAAGCTCATTTTTTATTTGCAATATGTCAGCATAATAACTGTTTTAGGAAAGATGATGGCGTACTGAGAACGATGAACGCAGATAAATTATTGAAAACCATTCCTGTTTTGCAAAATCAACTAGATGCACTCCTAGAATTCAATTGTTCTGTCGACGACCTAACAAACGGCGTTATCAACATGTCATTTATGTTGTTATTCAGAGATTTAATAAGACTTTTTGCCTGCTATAATGATGGCATCATTAATTTATTAGGTGAGTATTACCACTTTCTTTTTTCTTTTTCAGTCACTTTCACCGTAAAAACCCTTATGACTAAGTATTGTTTCTAAATATTCAAATTTCGAATTGAAATCTTATATTTCATGATTGAAAAAAATCAGTTTGTGTTTTTTTCTAATTAACCCTGTGACATATCTGATTCAGCTTGGAAGAACTATTTTGTGGTGATATTTTTAAGCCTTTAACAAATTATCCTGCTTTGTAGTAATCTATTGTGGAAAAATATAAATAAACATTATTGAGAACGAATTATATATTTGTTTATTTGATATCACACTGATGTATCAGTGATGTACCGAAAGTCATTTGTTATATCCTGGCAGGTTCAATGAATATTCAATTGGAACCAGAATTATGTTTTTGTTGATCTGAATAACATGAAACTATTATGCCATATTTTTTAATCCTTTGATAAAGTCGAGTGACAAATTGAAATCATACTTGCAGGAGTCAACAAATATGAAATCATATTATGGTGAAGTTTAAATAAACACAAAGCATAACGAATATTTCTGGAGTTTTTTCCGAACACCAAACCCTTATTTTAACACCTCGACAAGTGTTTCGATATTGGTCATTATTTCTACATAATAATATTATGAATAACAATGGTGGACCAATACCTAATAGAATATTATACTATATAGCTTGTATAAATAATATTTTATTTATTAGATTTACCTGACTATTACATAAGGACACATTGTAAAATTAATTTAGGATTGGTAGATAAGGCAATTTGTGAAATTAATTTTATATAGCTTAAAATATTTCAATTATTAGATTCACCTTACTATTACATAAGGATAGTAGATAAGGTATTATGTGAAATTAATTTTATATATCTTATAATATTTCAATTATTAGATTTACCTGACTATTACATAAGGACACTTGTAAAATTATTTAAGACACCCATGGCGCAGGTACCTGGAATAGGTTTCTATGGAATAAATAAGGATAGCTTTGTACATATGATTAGTTTAATCTTCCTCTTTCAATTATTAGATTTACCTGACTATTACATAAGACACTTGTAAAATTAAATTAAGGCACTCAAGGCGCGGGTACCTGGAATAGGTTTCTATGGTATAAATAAGGGTAGCTTTGTACCTATGATTAGTTTAATTTTCCTCTTGAAGATGATCACTTGGTGATTGAAACATGTGTCGAGGTGTTAAAATAACGGTTTGGTGTTCGGAAAAAACTCCAGTAATATTCATTACTACACCAAAGGTTTCAAACAGTGCATCACAAGTACAAAGCATACCCTGTATCAAGTTCGTTTATACAATGATCAGGTTGAGGTTGGAACAAGTTCGGTGAAAGCTTGATATGGCCATTGGAAAAAAGACATAGAGTCAAGGTTTTTTTTTCAATCGTACAGTTGTTGGTCAAAGCATATTTTTTATGGCGTCATCACTGTTCGATTTATGAGTCATTATATTTTTTTAATGGCAATACCCTATCTTGATGATACCATTGAAAATAACTAATGTTTCTATGTATCAATGTCATATTTGTTTGTATATCACATAACTGTATGTTCGAAATTTCAGTCGTAATGATTTAATTTATGACAACAGTACTCAATAAACCTACAAACTATTGAACTAAGGCTCTGAATTTCAAACCTTTTGTCTCTTGATAATATGCAAGGCAATTTTGAAACTCTTGCAAAACATTAGTAAGAGTATCAGCGTTAATTAAAATGATTTCAGTTCTAACTCTCTCTTCGAATTCATCAATAGTATTAGGTCTGTTGATGTAAACCTTTGCCTCAAGGTATTCACACAAAAAATCTAGTGGGGTTAGATCAGGAGATCTAGCTCGCAACTCTAAAAATCCGCGTCTGCTAATCCATCTAATGGAAAGCATAGTATCGAGGTATTTGGTGATGTGGATACAGAGCCACAAATGCGGAAATTATGTGATATTGCAGTGAATCCAAATATTTTTCATCGTTCAATGAACATTATGAACACTGAATAAAAAAGGTGCCACAATTATGGGATTATACTACTTCTCCATTGTTTTTATAAATGAAGTTTTTTCTGAAGAAACTATTTAAATGACTTGATTCTTTATCATAAGCAAATTCACAATTACCCCACTAGATTTATCAAATTTGTTCCAACTTTTACATGCTCTCGGTATATGGAACATTCAGTAAGGAATTTCCAAAAATTAGTACTGATAATGTTAGAATGGATCTCATAAAAGAAATTGAGAGAATGCAACCTGTCTAGGTTGGACTATTTTCCTGAGAGATTGGGAAGCAACAGTCATGTTAAAACTGACTAATTGAAATCTTGATTTCAATTCTTGATGTTTAAAAAAAATCTTAAGAATTTTTACCCCTTTCTTATTGATTGCTTTTCGAAATTAATATTTTCTCACATTCAACTATTCTGTCAATTATATATGTCTAGATTTGAAATTTAATTTGTGAATATTTTAAGTATTATACAATTTTTGCAGAGAAATTTTTCGATATGAATAAAAAACAATGCAGGGAAGCTTTTGATGTTTATAAGAAGTTTTTGGTAAGAATGGACAAAGTAGCAGAATTCTTGAAAGTAGCAGAGGTAAACCAACTTATCATTGGCAAGTCACATTTAACTAAAATATCTTTTCTTTTTTGTCAGAATGTTGGCATTGATAAAGGGGATATTCCTGATCTCACTAAGGCACCAAGCAGTCTCCTGGATGCTCTCGAGCAACATTTAAATCAGATGGAAGGGAAAAAATCATCATCTACTTCATCTCAATCATCTAGGTATTGAAATGTTGATTTTTTATTGTCGTAAAGCTTTCTCCCAGCGATATTCTTCAAAGATATACCTCATTCATTATCTGTATATGGAATCTGTTATATAATGTCATTGAAAAGTATCACAACTGATGTGAGATTTACACACTACTCCCTGCATAATAGAATTTAATAATACTATAGAGAGGAAAGGTATTGTTACTTTGAGAAATTGTGGGAATTTACTATTGTGTAACACTAATTAATATATTATAAAGTGAGATTTGTAACCTACATTGAATGCAAATCTGTCTGTGAATGTATTCATAAATGAGTCATCAAATGAACCATTTATCTTAATAAGTAAGTGATTTGCTCACATTACATGTGTATTTAAAATTGATAACAAAAGAATGTATATATATTGAGAATCTTAGCGACTGGAGAAATGTACAGTAGAATGGAATAACGGGGTCTCTTAGTCAAAAAATCAAAAATCAAAAACTCTGCTTTACTTTGCCAAGCTTTCGCTTCTAGTGGGAAGCTTCTTCAGGGCAGTAAAAATGAGTAAATGAGTAAAAAACAATTAATTGAACATATAAATCGACGAAAAAAGTTAAACATTAATGGAGTTTTTTGTTATATATATATATATATATATATATATATATATATATATATATATATATATATATACAGTATATATATATATATATATATATATATATATATATATATATAGAGATTTTATCGAGTGTGTATGATACAAATCAAGAATGAAATAATTCGTGACACAACACGTAGCTGCCTACGTGGTCATGTTAGATGTAGCCTAGGAATTCTAGGTCTTCTAACTGAAACCACAAATGTGCGGTTGGCTTCTGTTGTTGACTCCGTGCGTATGTGTTGTTTCCTGCTTTCGGCAAACAAGTGTTGCCCATCTTCACACTTGGCTGCACCGCGCTGATGAGGCCAATAGCCAGAAACACGTGTCCGCGGTTTGCCCCTATTTTTTGAGTGTTGTGTCCACGAATTATTTCATTCTTGATTTATATTTATATATATATATATATATATATATATATATATATATATAGATCTTTCTACCTTACCTGAGCCATTTGGAAATTCATACGTTCCTGATCCATCGATTATATGTATATATATATATATATATATATATATATATATATATATATATATATATATATATATATATATATATATATATAGCTTGCAGATTTATAATATATCAATAATTCGCCTGAATTTACCAAGCCAATAATATATATTTGGTGGGCATAGTACGTTCATAATCGTTTATGCACATAACGAGGCCCATATCATATTACTTTTATATCGGATTTGACATTGGTCAGGACAACAAATCGATACCTGTGTTTGAGGTACGAACTGAAAAGAGCTAAAATTGTATTTCTCAAAGTGTAATGCCTAATTTTTTCAATAAATACTGTGTGAGATACGCAATCAAAAGCCTTACTTGAGTCGAATAAGATACAGGAGGTATTTCAAACAACTACTGTGCCAATTTAGAAGTGTTGATTTTTGAGATCAAAACTGGATTACTTTCCGTAAAAACGATCTAAAGCAAACTATGTATATAATTTTAATTTTTTGCCATTGATTATTTCATTTGTGGAAGTTAAAATTGTTTGTTTGATTGTGAAAGGGTGAAACCCTAGATGAGTAATCAAGATTCAATAATAATAATAATTTTTTTACAATGAAATTTTTTGGAATATATCTTGATGAAAAATTAAGGTAGATTAAATTTGCATATACATTGAGAAAGCAATTTTTTTCTATTTTCGATATTCTATTCAAATTACACCATTTTCTGCATTTGAAATATCTGAATAAAATATTTCTTACTGATATACCACTAAACTTCAATATTCAAGAAATACTACTACTACCGGCTTTTACCGGTAATCCATAATTTTAAAACAAATAACACGATTTTTAGTAAATTTTAATTCAATATTCTTCTTTGTATCCAGTGAGGAGTCAACCTCTTTCAATATAGTGACTTGTTTATTGTATTGACATGTTTCAATTGTTTATTAAATGTAACATTCTTTTCGACTCGGCCAACCTCACTAACTTTATATTGTATCACCATTATACAAATTTTGTAGCTTTTCCCTGAAGCTGATAATAAATTTTATCGAAATATTGGAATTACCTGTGTTATAAGAGTACACTTCCGTTCTGCTGACCACCCTAAGATATTTTCCAAGTTTTTTGTATATATACAAAAGCCCGAAACACGTATATATATATGTATATGGTATGTTATCAGGAACAATAAAAAAAACTCCAATCCAAAAATTCCTTTACTATATGTATTCAGAATTTGCACTATCATCAATTTAGTAAAAAACAACCTATGGCATTTCAATCTGTTATTTATTATTGATGAAACTATTCCCACACCAGAACTAAATACTGTCTCTAGAAGTGTGTATATTACTAACAAAGTTAGCATCATCAAATATTATTAACCAACATCCTCATTTATCTAGATTTCAAATGATTTACTGTTAATCAAAATTATCAGAAGTATAGATAAACATGTTATTCATTATGCTGGAATAAAATTATACAATGAACTACCAAATACAATTGAAGAATATGGAAAATTTAAATTAAAAAAAAATTGAAAAACTGCTATAATTTTTAAATTACTGGCCAAACTTCTGAAGTCATTATAAATGTTTATATTGTTGGTCTGAAATATTTATTATCTGCTTCTTTATTGTTACTGTTTATGTTATTACTAACTTGTTGAGTTGTCTCCTAAAAAATAATTTCTTCTTCGGAGATAAATAGTTAATCAAAAATAGATTTTAAACTATAAAAAAGAAAATTTATTTTTCAATTCTTGATTGATTTTCTATTTAATGTGAGCTAATTCTTGAATTTTTTATTGTTCTTTGGTGTGCTGAAATTTTGAAAATTACGAGTTTTCAAAAGAAACAATCGGATGGATACAATCGGTACAACCAAATTAGTATTGTTTTTATGTCTCCGATAGTTTTCAAAATTTTAGTTTACCCAATCACTGTCATTTCTTCTCTTGTAGCAGTAGCAATCAAAAGAATATCAGATCTGGAGTAACAGCACTATCATCTACAAGTAATGCATTTGGTAATGTAGTAGCAAACGGTCGTTTTGATACTCCACCCAATGGAATAGATGAGAATCTAAAATCGCAAATTTTAGCAGAAGAAGAAGCGGCCATAAATCAGTTCAAGGTAATTATTTCACAGGATTTGACTAATAACTTCGCAACATTTGAAATTTATTCACCTGAATTTTTTTTTTCTAGATATTAAGTCGATAATTTATATAGATATACAGTAGGCAGTGTTAAATTATCCATAAATTTTGATTTTTTTATCTAATTTCAATATTTAACTTTCTGTCGTTTCAAAGCTATGGGGTTTTTCCGTATGTCAATATTCAATTCTCATAAATGATAATTTCACACTAAATCAGAACAGATTTATTATTGAAAAAAAATATTTGCAGAGTAAGAAACTATTCCCACTTGAAACACTTAATTACTCTCACTAATTTATTCCACTGTTATATTTTTTTAGTCGAAAGTCTCGCCATCTGCGGCCAGTAATCCATTTTTGAGCAATTCTTCTTCTTCAATGACAGTATCATCTCAATCTGGAAACGCTCTCACTCCAACAGTAGATTTATTCACTTCTGATCCTGTGCCTCCTCCTGTGAGGGTATCAGATGATCTGCTTCAGATGTCGAATCCATTTTCTGACGCTTTCTCACAGCCACTGCCTATTACCAGCAACCAACCCATGTTCATACCTCCACACCAGAATAATATATGGATGGCAAATGGCAATGGTAAGTGCTTAGGACACGTATGTACCTACCGACTGAACGGTTCTCTTTCTTTCTAAAAGCACAATGACTACCATGCAAAATCAGTTAAAAATAGATAACTTTCTATTTGATAAGTAAAGGTTTAGCACAACGAATATAAGAGTCATTAGTTGTTTATTACAGGACAACTTGAAAATTTAGGGACAATATGTTTGCTTTGAAAGTTGAAACTTAAAAATGTAAAGTACAATGTTTGAGCATATTATTGAAGTTTTATTGAAAACTTTAATATTCGTTGGATAACTTCGGATAGTTCGGAACTAGTTCTCAGGTGCATTTGAAAAATAATCATAACAAATGACAACTCCAACTGTACGGTGCAACATTCAAATTTTTTATTTCAAGTTTTTGCAAAATACGCAAAATACTACTTATATGTTTTTGATATGTTGTGTGGTATGCTATAAATAAAATCTTGAAAATTTCCATGTTACCATATAAGTGACAACATATCATCAAAATTTTGACTCAAACGACTGATTTTGACAACTTGAACGCATTCTTCAAGAACAATCTATATATGACTCAAAATCGTTTTGATATGTTACAAAAATTTAAATCTTCACTTGACAGCCATATACTTTTTTCAGGTTTTGGGGTGACTACTCCAGTAACAAGTCCTGTGATAACAAATGGAGCATTTGTCACGGAAAATAGTTTTGCTTCTGTTTTTGGCAACACAGAATCCAATGGTAATTTTTATATTTTAAACACTATATTTCTGGGCCGTATTTATTCATCAACATCAACAGATGATTGTTCATAACATCCCTAATTCATGCTTGTCTATCTGGACTTTGGGCATGTTAGTGTTGCACAAAAATATTTGTGTGCACCAAACATCTTCTGCCTGCTTTGATCACTATATGCAATTTTCTATTAACAAAATATAATAATGCTACTGTGGATGACAAAAAAATTAAGACTCTGGAAGACAATACATTATAGTACAATGTTGGTACTTTGAATACAGATGTCAAAAAGTTGTTACTTATAGTCTCATAATGGTTTATTACTCGATTTTCACCTTTCCTCATTAAGAATTGTATTCATTGATTTTTATTTCAATAATTGTTTTACAAAATGAGCAGTATTTATAGTGATTCGTTTTCTGACCACCTTTGAAGTTTTATCATATTTATTTATTCATTGAAATAATACCCTTCTCATTATTATTTTCTAATCGGCAAATAAACTCATTAGTAAACAGATAATGAAATAGCATTTTCATTTCTTGGCGAAAATAATGAAAGAACAGTTAAATGTTGGTGTCATCCCTCGAATAGGAATGGGATAGAGTGTTGTTTTCTAGAAAATGCAAAAATTGAATTGATATTTTTTTTTTGAAAACTTATTTCATCAATCGAGTGAATGCTGGAAATGTTGTCCGACAACCTCTATACCATACAGGTCATCTTCATAGCATGCTCTACCACTGCTGACGTCTCTGTATGTCCTAGCCAGTACTGTACCTATGCCCTAGGCGGTTTGACAATATCTAGTGAAATTTAAAAAACTCACATGTTTCTATCTTTTTCTCCTCATTGATTTTTTGAAATAAGTCGATATGTCAATATGCTTTGGTTGGTTTTGGTGAACATGGTGGATGGCCAATCAGTTTGTATCTCAGTAGGTTTAATATTTGCCTATGCTATAATCATATTAAACACACATTATCATGTGTGTTTCAGTGCAATATCTTGATAGAACAGAATCAAGGGCGTTTTTTTCTCATCTCAGCATTGAAAATATCAGTTGAGCTGTGTATCACTTATCAGTTATTGTTTTACCCTTTTCGAAGTAATCAAAATGAATAATGCTTTTTGAAAATATATCGATTATATCACCTTTTCAATCGATAGGGTGGTATTGGTCTTCTTTTGATGGCAATCGCCACCTTTTCTCCACTGCTTTGACTGTTTCTTATTCTCCGCAAATAAACAAACTTGGCATCCATAAAGTGGATAGAGTTGTCATGTTGAAATGTTCATATGTGATGTTATGTAAAAGCTTAGTTGATATCACACTTTGATTCTATGATCTGTCACGATCACATTATGAATTTTGTTTGTTGTTTTTTGATGGAGCATCTGAACTTTCATTATGGAACATATTTTTTTGAGTACAAACAAATGCAGCTTCATAAAGTTTCACTGTTGCAAATTCGCTATAAACAGCATCCAGTTCAGCTCTGATTTGTGCATTATTTTTCAATTTTTCTTAAACATAAAAGTTGCTTGCTTTCAACGACAGCTAAACTAAACTAATTTTTGTACCTGCTTAAATTTCAGTAGTTTGGATGGAAGATGTCAAAACCGATAAAAAATCGTTTATGACATTTTGCCATCTATTAAAGGTTAGGTTAATGATAAACCACCCTCATACGTTGAATCTAAGTAGATGTAGTAGAAATTAATTTTGAAACCAAAGTATAAAATAAATCCCTTGTATATTACTTACCCCCTGCTTTGGAAGGTGTTTTGTATAATGAAGTCAAAAGATTGGTCAAAAAGAGGTAATGACTAGTACATATCTGCAGTGACTGAGCATGCTGTGAATGAAGTATAACAGCACCAGAATATACAGGAAACCTCATAAAATCTTGAATCGTTTGATTGTAATACAATATAAAGGATCCTGATGTTTTTGAATATTGCAGTAGCGTGGAATAAATCCAAAACAAGCACTTCTCCCAAATAACAGAACTGCAATACTTTTCTCAATTCGTGTTTCACCAACTTGTTTGTTAAAACACGCATCGAGAAGAGTATTGCAGTTCTAGTGTTTAGGAAAAGTGCTTGATTTGGCAGTCACGACAAAGATACAATGATATTATGTAAGAAACAATAGTTCATCTATTTTTATATAAACGGTATTTTTTCATTCAGTGTCATAAAAAGTTGTATGTAATACATAATACATTTGAGAGATTATAAATATTTGCCAGTCACAACCTATCTATATGGTACAGAGTATAGGCAAACAATACTTCACATCATGAAATGAATTTAGGGAAAAATTAGGAATATACTTATAATATTCAACAACACAATGGATCTGGAAATTTTATAACTATACTAGAGATAAGTATGTATGTTTAGCTGGTTTCGTAAATAAAATTTAAAATTACCCCATCTGATCAGTAAATCTTCCATAATAGGAATAGGAAAAACAATTACTCTTCTGACTAATTTGAATGAATATTTGAGAAACATGTGCAATGTTGCTGATAAAATGTATTTGCCTTACATATTCATTAATGAATCAAAGAGGTTTTTTGTATTAATTGTATTGTATTAGTATTCCTACTACGGAACAGTGCAATGAATATGTAAATAGATTTGGAAAAGCTGAATACACTTAATTGAATTAATGAATCGAAGAGGTTTTTTGTATTGAAGTGTATAATTTTTAAAATTCTTGCAAAGCGCTTTCGACTTTCGTCATCATCAGTGCTCACCTGAAAGTAAGTGATCTAATTGAAAAGGAAGTTTAGTGAAAATTGAAGTTTTAAATTCTTTAATAATCTTTAAGGTTGAGAAATTTGGAAAAATTGTTTAATCAAATTAAGTACATTGCACATTTGTAATATTTGACTTATAGAGAGAGAGAGAGAGAATATGCTTTATTGTATACATGATAAATCATGGTTACAAAGCTTAAAAATAGTACAAAATAATACATATAAAATATTAAAATCAGTACAAGGTGTGTGTACACACACACCAACAGACACACACATGCATAGTACATACATTAAAAACACAATAAAGTCCTAAGCCTGAGTCAATTTTTACAAGAGAGAAAATATATATATATATATATATATATATATATATATATATATATATATATATATATATATATATATATATATATATATATATGTATATCAATCTGGATAACAATGTGTGAAATTATGAATCATATACCTAAACCACAATATCGCTTTACGAATATTTAAAAATGAATTATTACTAAGAATTTTGGAGTATGAATAGTACAACTATGATAGCGTGTCACTGAAATATTCCTCAAGGTGGTAATACGGTCTAACAACCAAAATATTTTTTAGAGCTTTTCTGAACTGCTTAAGAGGTATAATGTCTTTAATTTCATCAGGTAAATGATTGAAAATGGTAGTATCATGGTAGTATCATCGGCGAATATAAAACAAAATAGGCTTATAGCCATGAAAATATATTTTTGGATTGAGGCCATGTGGTTCAGTCAAAGTATTATATGAAGAAGGACAACTTGAGACAGAATGTGTCAAGTGTCATGTTAAAATAATGGTACCAACTTGAGGAGTGATCCATTATGGATTTGATTAATTATGTAGAGGAAAAATATTGAATAAATTGTATTAGTAAAATGTGATTAATTAATAATTCATAATCCTTTTATGAAGGGGAAGGAAATCTCTGTTTAAGTTTACTTGAGTATTCAAACAATGATCATTATTGGAAAGTTCTTTAGAAATCTCCAACTCTTCAAACAAGTCAAGTCTAAGGAAATTTTTAGTATCTATTTTATGTAATATTTTGGAATTTCTATTGGGACTAAAGTTGTGATTGTGAAATTTTGTGTGGTGGCCAAAAGCAGATTTGTCGGGTTTTTTAAAATGTTCATTAATACGAGTAAAAAGAGGTCTACAGGTTCTACCAATGTAAGATGCCCAACAATCAGAACAGTCAAGCTTGTAGACTCCACTTTTGTATAATTTGTTGATTTTGTTTTTGGAATTTACTAAAAAGTTACTTAAGTTGTTTTGAGATTTAAAAGAAATATTTGTGCCAGCTATGGTATTTTCTATAAATTTGGAAATAACAGTACACATATTTTGATCAAAATAAGGTAAGGAAAAATATTTCACAGAAGGTGAATTAACGAAGGTGGTAGAGTCTGGTCATGTCATTCCTTTCAATTGTTCGTTTTTGTTATAGTAAGATCTAAAAAGTTTAATTTATTGTCTTTTTCTATTTCAAGTGTGAATTTAATTTTTGGATGTAAGTTATTTAAGGAGTCAAGGATATCATGTGCTAAATTAGAGTTACCATCTATGAAAACCAAGCAGTCATCAACATATCTGTGACAATTGAGAATCTTATCAATTTTATTAATGACACTTGTCACATTCTGTCTCAAGTTGTCCTTCTTCATATAATACTTTCACTGAACCACATGGCCTCAATCCAAAAATGTATTTTCTTGGCTATAAGCCTATTTTGTTTTATATTAGTCAAATATTACAAATGTGCAATGTACTTAATTTGATACTTCCTGTTGCTGACAAGTAAGTAATCTTAAACAATTGTTCCAATTTTCTTACCCTTAAAGATTATTAAAAAATTTTACAACTTCAATTTTCACTAAACTTCCTTTTCAATTAGATCACTTACTTTCAGGTGAGCACTGATGATGACGAAAGTCGAAAGCGCTTTGCAAGAATTTTAAAAATTATACACTTTAATACAAAAAACCTTTTCGATTCATTAATTCAATTAAGTGTATTCAGTTTTTCCTAATCTATTTACATATTCATTGCACTGTTCCGTAGTAGGAATAAAATTGTTAGAGCCCACAGAATTGTTACGAAGTATTGGTGTTTTGCTTGAATCTAACAAACCTCCTGCTGGTATATCACCTGGCATTTACTGAGGAAATCAAAATTTTCAATTTCATTGGAGATACTAATTTGTTTTACCCAATGATTTGATATTGTTTCTATTTCAATTCTATGGTTGACGATATTTTTACATTTGAACATGTAATTGATCATTCAATATATTATTAATCAAAGAGGAAATAGTCCAAAATGACACTAAAAACCAAAATTGTTTACTCTCACTAACAGCGTTTTTTTTTTGCAAGCTGCCGATGAAACCTCCTCCAATCCTTTTCTTGTAGAAGATAATACCCCTTCCCTGCTAATTCTAGATTCCCCATCCGAATCCACTGATACACCGATTCTGAAAGTCATTGATTTTTTTCAAAGGCAAGGTCTATCGAATGAAGACTCCAGCTTATCAAAAGATGTTTGATTCCCATCACTTTCAACATATTGTTTCTTCTCTACCTTCGACAATAATATTTCACATACTAATATAGTTTCCCTCATAAATATTGAACTATTGAGGTATATTGGTAAATTGTTTGCACTTACAGTCAATGGTATAAGTGGTATATGTAAACAATTTTCAGGTGAATCCATTCTATATTTATCTGTGTTTGTTGTCTTTCATTTTATTATAATCTGTATCGCATGACATTTACCTGATGTGCTTATAGCATGTTGTAGCTTGTTTGGTATTTGAATGAATGCCCATCGCCTGATATTTCAAACGAACATCATCTATATTGTAAATCTGTTCCAAGTCACTTGTTACTCATATTCAGAAAAACAACTATGTAAGAAATTTTTGCTTTTTCACCTGAGTTTTTAGTATATTTATTGTAATATTAATAAATAACACATGTTTTCAGCCAACTACAAAGAAATTTGAGAAATAATGAACTGGAAATAATGAACATTTTTAGGTTAATCATATCATTATCTAGAAAAATTAATCTTATCTTTGTCATATTATTCAAAATAAAACATTTTACTCCTCTGAAATATCTGAAAACCATTCATTTCACTTTAATTTACTGAAAATTGCAACGTAATATGTTTGTGGCATTGCAAAATTTTTTTTCAAACCATTACAAATTCACAAACTAAAAAAGATTATATTTAGTGAGTTATTCAATATTTGCTGATTAATGGAAAAACAAATTTAGAGAGACAGACTATTGAGATTCAAAAATGTTTATTTCAAAGTCATTCTACTCCAGTATAACTTATGTTATCCAACTTTATACATTTATACTTATACATTTCATCTAGTATTTCAATTATCTTATTCGTTACTTGAATGGTTCTTCTTATAAACAAAGTTTTAAGAGCATGTTTTGTTTGTATATACTTTTTATCAACCTTTATTAACCCTCTATACAGGGCTTTTCACACGACGACCATTAATTAGACATTTCTGTCAAACCAGGCAACGAATCAACCTGAAAATTTTACAGTATGCATTAATTAATATGATCTACAAGCCTAAAATATTTAAGATGATGCGGCGACGCCGCTTGCACTATAATGTAGCGACTACTTTGATTTTTAAAATGTAACACCCTGTATATAATATCATATTATGATTTCTTATCACTTTGTCAACAACTCTATGTACTATTTCCGTATGCCAATTTTGTTACCGTTTAGAAGATATTAATTAATTTAAATTTTTTTATCAAACGTACTTGTATAAACACTGATAATCTTGGACTCTTTGGTATTAAGACGATCAAATTAGAAATGGAGTGGAGTAATACCATGAGGATCTACAGTTCGAATCATATTTTTATTTATACAGGGTTTAAAAAAATACTTTTATCACTATTTCCACATTTTTGAACTCTACATCCAATTTTAGATTGACTTTGTTCAGATAATCCTAATTCGATTTCGAACCATGTTTGAGGTAAACTGTTTCAAACGGAAACTGACGTGGTTTCCTTGTATTCATCACCTATTTTTGAAATTTAACATCTATTTTATAATACGTAATATTTCTCTTTGATTTAGTTTTTCTACCTACCCAATTAACATTGAAAATACATACCTGAGTTTGTGAATAAATCAATAAACAATAAATTGATGAATGTAGCCGTTACTACGTGGTAGGAGATCATAATGAAGAGAGAAATGAAAATTTCTATGTTTTTTACCACTTTTAATTGTAACTAACGTTACTGCAGTTTCGTCCTATATGGACATTCTCAAACTAATACAATAAACTAACAATTATTCATTACATTCGCCAATATATACCATTCAGGTACTTGATTGAGTACCTGAATTTACAGTTCACAATGCGGATATGCCAATTTAAAAACCGGAGAGTAAATTAAATCGATTTGATCATTCAACAGGTTGCACCCGCAATGTTTATGCTTGTAAATTTCCAAGGATTCTAAATAATTAAGATTGCAACCCTTCCTTGCATTGTGCAGAATTTCCGTATCATTTAGATTTGGAAACTTGTGGTTGCATGCCACGGAATGGTTTGAAAACGTCGAATTATTTTTTCCTAGTGTGAATGAAGGACCTTTTATGTTCAGCATACCGTTTTTGGAAATTTCGTCCGCATTGTCCCACATAAACACTTTTACACTCCGGACACTAAAGCTTATAAACTCCAGATTTTTTCCCCAACTTGTCGACCTTATTTTTGGCATTGATCTGGAGTTTATAAGCTTACGTGTCCGGAGTGTAATAGTGTTTATGTGGGACAATGCGGACGAAATTTCCAAAAACGGTATGCTGAACATGAAAGGTCCTTCAGACTAGGAAAAAATGATTCGACGTTTTCAAACCATTCCTTGGCATGCAACCACAAGTTTCCGAATCTAAACGATACAGAAATTCTGCACTATGCAAGGAAGGTTTGCAATCTTAATTATTTAGAATCCTTGGAAATTTACAAGCATAAACATTGCGGGTGCAACCTGTTGAATGATCAAATCGATTTAATTTACTCTCCGGTTTTTAAATTGGCATATCCGCATTGTGACCTGTAAATTCAGGTACTCAATCAAGTACCTGAATGGTATATATTGGCGAATGTAATGAATAATTGTTAGTTTATTGTATTAGTTTGAGAATGTCCATATAGGACGAAACTGCAGTAATGTTAGTTACAATTAAAAGTGGTAAAAAATATAGAAATTTTCATTTCTCTTTTCAAATCGATAAACATTAACGTAAGAAAAAACTATAAAGTGTACAAACTCATGTGAATAAACATGTAATAAATAAAATTAATTTGAACTCGTTTCATTTGGAGAACTGCGTTTATGTAGAATAAACTTCCTGAGAATATTTTTTCAAATGAATTTAATTTCCAACAATTCAAATCCAAAGCACAGGCACTGCTTTTGGAGCGCCTTCAAGATTTTCCTGTAGTGCTTGTGTTTTGTCCTCAAAGGAGTCATTTAATTCTATTTGGTCATTCAGTGAACGACCCAAATTCTTAAATCTATTTATTTCAGAACATTCTAAAAGATTGAGTTTCAAACTTTACTCTTCTAAATGTAACACATCATATTCGTGATTGAACTCATGTTCTTCTACTATAAAGTGGTTTTACAAATGTGGAATAATTGATCTTCCATTCTCATGACAAAATTGAATTCATTAGAAATTAAGTGTTTCTTGTAACAATAGTTTATTTTTGTTTTGAAAAAATTCAGTCAAAAGTAATTTTGAATAACTTCGAAAGCACTTCTTTTTACGGTAGTCAGAAAAACTTCTGCCACTGTTTGAAATCTGCAGTATACTTGGTCAAGTATCCTATGTGTCGGCTTGGAGCTATTTGGCGAAGAATGCTTTGGTAGTAACATTTCATTTCTTTGAGATTTTGTAGCTGATTCATAGTATAACATGATATCATCAACTTCTGAAAACAGTTTGTCTCTCAACGGGATGTCCAATAATTTTTTTTTCTATTTACGAAAACCTATTTTAACCTCTCGTGTGTTTGTTGTATACTTTATACTTTTTACATATCCTATAGCTTATTGCTCCAATGGATGAATAAAGAATGAACTGCATAGTTTGCACTACTCTCTGGCTTGCAAAATGGAACAAAAATCAAATAATTACATATTTCTCTACATTGAATGGAACATATTTTTCCATTCCAGCTAGCAGCTTTGACGCCTTAGGAGGTCTCCTTCAACCGATGAATTCAAGTGGGCATAAAAACGATACATCGACGATTTCGACAAGCAATAATAATGCTAATAACAATCAGCAATCTTCAACTAATGGACTTTTGACAGGTGATTTGGAGTCTAGTCTAGCATCTTTGGCAGAAAATTTATCCATAAACAATAGAGTACTTCCTCCAAAGTAAGTATCAAATATTATTTCTAGTACCTAGCGGTACAGCTCCAATTGAAAGAATATTCAGAATCAGAATATGCTTTATTGTCGAAAGAATACAATTCTTGTTGACAAAGTCAGTTGTCGTACATGCATGTATGTTAAAATATAGTTAAAATAACACTTACAGATGTATAAACACAAATAAACACAGAAATTGTAGTCTGGCAAATCTGGGACCCTAGGACCCTTACTCTGACATTCCAGAATAGAAAAGCAGGTTATAGTTGTATAATTTTCATTTTCATCTGAAAATAGAACAACAACAGGTTGTTTCAAAAGTTTTGCTTATTTTTATGAGTCTATTTTGAATACTCATTCAATTTATCCAAAATAAGCGCCATTTAAATCAGTGCCCTTTTGCCAACATAACACAAGTCTATTATTTCCATCAGCATAAAAATTGTGTGCTGGAAATTCGATGAAATCGACGGAAGACCGATTTTGCCTGGTCCTGATTAACGAAGGTTCTACCAGTTAGAAAGTGCTTAAAAAGATGGTAGTTGGTTGGCGGGAGATCGAGGAAGTATGGTGGGTGAGGCAGAACTTCGACGCTCAATTTGTTTAATTTACAGACCGTGATTTGTGAAACGTGAGGACAGGCGTTGTCGTGGAGCAGGATAACCTTCTCTGTTGACCAGTGCCGACTGCTGCTGATGCAGTTTTTGGTACATTTCGTCGATTTCCTCAAATAGGACTGCTGTGATGGTTTGGCTTGGTTTCAGAAAGTTATAGTGAATCACACCAGCCGCTGACTACAGTAAGCATGGTCTTTTCTGGTGGGTTTTCGCCTTTGGTAAGTCCTAGGTGGCTCATAGGTGTCCAACCACTGTCCTGAGTGTCTCCTGGTGTCGTAGAAGATGCACTTCTCATCACACGTGACGATCCGATACAAAAAAAGGATCATTTTTTTTAACTTTTTGACCTTTCCAATGCGTTCTAAACTATCAAATACCTCATAGGAGCTGACGCTCAGTTGTTCCGCCATCCCACGCACCATTTTTGATGTTTCCGTCTCCACCAGGGTCATCAATTGTCATCCTGTAGGACACTCATTTCGAAGATAAAATCTCCGGAACGATATTGCGCAAACCAACGTCGAACAGTGCATTCATTAACACAATCATTGCCAAAACCTTCGTTTATTTTTCAGGCTGTTACAACAACGCTTTGGTTCAATTTGAATTCGTAGAGAGAAATTGGCCGAAAATTGCTTAACGACATCATATAGTTAGTTATAAATTAAATAGAAGAAAAAAATCAAATTTGACAGAAATGAACAGCATCAATGTATAGAATACTATATTCTCTATAGATCAGTTTATACCATACTGGAATAAATATACATTGAGATATAGAGCTACACAACGGAAAAAGCTTTCAAAACAACCTAGTAGATATAGTAAAAGTAATTTTTCTATCAATCTACTTTGTCTTCAGATCAAATGTCTTCAAAGCACAATAACAACCTTGAAAGTATTATTTTCAAAATTGATAAAAGTAGAATTACCAACTACTTTCTATTTGAAACATACCTGTGAAATGGAACTGTGAAACAATCTGTTTACTATGTATTCGTATGTTGCTTGCTTTCTTTGGGTTTTATGCCGCAAACTCAAATTGAAAACAGGTATATATAGTATGGAACGTTTCTTTAACAATTTTTCACATTATGAATAAAGGTGGTACATTTTCCTAATATCGCATAAAAAATTAGTTTTTGAATGCCATTAAACTAGCAGTTGATTATTCATACTATTCTGGATATACTTTTGCAACAACAATCATTTTATTTTGAATTGAAATGGTAATATTTTTAGGAGAGGTGACTTTTTGGGAAAAAACTTTTTACTTCTTTGGAAGTTTTCCACATTTATCATTTAATTTCGTGAGAATTGGGGAAATTAAATTTGAAATTTTTTCCTTATTGTAATGCAAAATATATTTTATAGGAACGTTCAATGGAATTCCCCGAAAAATGGTTCCAAAACAGGAAACAGCTGGACCCCCCAGCCTATGTCAGACACAACAGGTGCAGGATATAAACCCATGAACCAATCCATGCAGACTTCACCATTCAGCAGTATGACAGTAACATCTCCTCAACCTTCGATTTATCCTCCAATCTTGGTATGTTGATATTAAATGAAGAACTAACTTTGAAATTTTTTTTGAAAATGAGAATTTATTTTTATTATACGAGGATATATTGATGAATATATAGTTAGCCTAGACTAGTTCCTTGAATAAACAATTTATTTCGTTATCATGTGACATATAGTCTTTATTTTTGAATTATGCCTTTCTCATAATTGAAATAAGGTATAGGTTTAAAAGGTTCAAGTATCAAGCAACTATCAAATGGCAATTTGCTAAAAAGAAAAAATATGTAATGAAACAAATACAAAGTAAGTAAATTAATGACAATAATTATATCAGATATTTTTCTCAAGAGAATTTATCTAGTCGAATTTGGGATGATTCTAAAAAGTTACATGGCTGACAAACTGTGAATAGCCATGATGCTCCCTAGGTGGCTTGTGGGGTTGATAACATTGCCTATCAAGAACACAAGGCTAATGACCAAGCAGTTGATGCCGTTGACACTCATGAACAAAAAATTATATTGATTTCATTTCAAGACACTATATTAAATATATTAGTTCAGCTAAACTCCGTGATAGGAATCACACGTTAAAAGGTAAGACCTCGTAAGTCTCAGAAGTTTCTCAACTTCTGAGAGTTGTCGTTCGTATGGGGGCGACAGCTGATTAACGGAAAAACAGATTTTAAACAGAAACTTACTTTTATACTTATCCTAATGAATACTAAAAATGATTTCCAGATAAGTACTTTCGGAAATAATGCATGATGAGAAAAGAAACTAACGAGTATGGAACTAGAAACACAGAATCACAAATTTATCTACCTATTACATTTTCAATTTTTCTTCAAATTTTCTTTTGAATGTAGTAGGCTTTGAATAATGTAGCAAATACGTTTAATGAATAGTCAAATTCACTGAATCCTGGTATGAAATGAGAGCAAGAGTTTTGGACTCGTTAAATTCTAATTTTGATAGAATTATTTATCATATAGCAGTTTTTTAAGACTCAAATATAAGCTTTTCTAAAATGGATAAAATATTTTTGAGGTGTAATAAGGATTTTTTTAAGAGATGATTAGCATGTTCACTAAATTTGAGATCCTTATCAAATGTAACACCTAAGTTTTTTATAGCATAAACCGGTTCAAGAATACCAACTCGTATTATTACTTCTATGGGCTTTTCGACTAATTGCCTGTGTTTTTTTCTTCCAAAATATATAACATGAGATTTCGTAGTGTTCAGCGGGGGGGTTATGCTTAGTATATAATCAATACCGAGGTTTTATACAGTTAAATCAGAACATATAAATAATAACAAAGGCACTCCATATTTTGACTTACCACATCTACTCATACAACAAAAATATTATAGTGAATAGTCACCATACATATACCGATGCATCTAAAACATCAGCAGAAGTAGCAACAGCCATTCTAACAAACGACCATTCAGAAAGCTTCAGACTACCAACAGTGACAACCATATATACAGGGAAATTATTTGCCAGTCTCTAGCTGCCACATCAGGACTAAAACAGAAATAATAGAATGTTCAAGTATATGCCACAGAAACAAACACACCAAATACAACAAACTCTAGTACTGCAGTTTCATCCTATATAGACATTTTCAAACTAATACGATTAAACTCTTATGAAACTAACAACTTACTTCCTTACTTGACCCATATCAATGTCATAAAATATATTTGAATGTAATTCAATGTATACTATATTACCACAGTTGCTAATAATCCAACGGATTGATGCGACTTCAAACATGAAATTTAAAAAAATGAAAAATAGTCAGCTCCTGTTAGCTTTATTTGAAAGTGTTTGACAATGGTTCTTGGTAAATGTTATAGGTTCGGACTTCCTTGTTCAAAATTATTTTAACAGATTGAAAATCTATAGAAATACAAATAAAATTGAGAAAAACATTGTTGAAAACATTGTAAATAATGGGACAGAAAATTCGGTTGAGTTCCATAAAACAGAAATGATGTCAAAAAAAAAAGAAAAAAAGGAAAATGAATCCATGATAGGTCAAACAATTAGTGAAATATCAATATACAATAAAAAAAATATAATGAAAGTACTAGTATATGAATGGCGAAGAAATGCCTGGTTTCAAACCAATTTACTTCACAATAGAAGAGAGACCTTTGCCAACTTGTTCAAATTTCTTATTCTACTTGCGTTTCATTCCATAGTCATAATTGTTTACAGTTTCTTGGGTTATAAAAGACACATGCCGAAACTTGTATGTATATTTGGAAGAACAGAATATATCTTCAGTTATCCTGAGATAGAAGTGGTCCCATGAAATATAAATTTCAAAATATTTCATTATTTGTTTTCAATTTTTCAGGGTATTCGTCCAATTCCTCCGAGTCATTCCATGATGGCACCAATACCAACCATGAGCCAAGTAAATCCCACTCCCAACCAAATGGGCCAGTCACTGTTATTCCACTGAGAAAGTGGGTGTTATGTTTTGTATGAATGTATGTACGCCATCCTTCAAATGTATATAATTTTGTCACTTGTAACAATCAAGGGTACAATAATGATAGTTATAGTTTTATTGTATCTATACAGTATCGATAAATTGATATAGAATGGCAGCAGATCAGGACATATCAAAGTGATATTCTATTGAATATATTTCTGTATATCTGCCGTATTTTAAATCAACTCGTATATATGAAAAAATTGTGATTATACTTCAACTGTTTTTTTGCCACTGCTTTTAGGGGCAGTTTCTTTTATTCTCATTTACTCCAGGTGTGATTATATATGAATAAAATGATGTAGTATATTACCATGTTTAAAAAACTTGTTTTGTTACTTTACTTCTCTTCTCATCACTCATCTGGATACGAAATACAATTGAATTGAATTTTAAGGAATGACCTGCAGTTATAAAAAAAGAGGTACAAGAACTTATTTGGAAATAGATTTCGTTGTCTCCAGACAGAAATTTTTTATGGCTATTTCAGCATTGTTTCCATTTATGTGAGGTCAAACCTTGAGAAGTGGTAGGTATATAAAAATTGGGTTGAAATGTTTTTTCCTGATTTTTTTTTAAATATGCCACCTAATTGTGGACGATCAATTTTTATTTTTCAGGGTTCATTTGTAATAATTGTAACTTTGGGTATGCTGCAACCAAAAAATTTTTTTGAGCACTGTCCGACTCGTATAGAATCATACTCTATTAATTGTTACTTAGGTCAATATACATTTGTGTTTTTACAATGTCAAAGAAATGAGGAATCATTACCTCAAAGAAGATATTTGGAAACAAATAAGAAAAAAATATTAGATGAATAAGTCTCTGGAATGACTTATTGAAGTATTTGTAATGTATTTTATGATCCTAAAATACTTCGAGAATGATTTTCTTGAATCACTACAAGGAGGTGCTGCTAAGAAGAATTGTTGACATTGCCATCTTTTAATTGGCCTGAATACTTTTAATACTTTCCTCAAAGAAAATGTGATGATATTTTGCAATATTTTTATTGGCCTAAATACTTTCAATATTTCCCTCAAAGATGATAGTGATAATACTCAATTCAGTTTTTGAATAACTTTTGGTTATCATTTGTAATTATTGTAGCATCTGAAAAATTTCCACTCTTTTTAACAATCAGTGATTTGCACTAGGTTTTAAATGACATTCTTTTATTGTACTCGTGATAAATCATCTATAAAGTTCGATGTCGACAGTGAGCATTTCAGTTATACTGATCCTCATATCACTATATATTAAGAGACTGATACCCAAAGTGGTGAAAAATATATAGTTCATTGAAATAACTTGATATCATTCAATTGAAAATGAAGTAAATGCAAATAATTTGACACTGGGATTTTGAATCTACTTTTTGAACTTTATATATTTTGGATTTGAGAAAATGAAAAATATTCATTACCTAATGATTGAGTTTCTAATAAAAACCGTTGGTAAATTTTCAATGATGTATTATACTTTTCATGTTCGAAAATGAGTGCCAAATAGAAAACAAACTTATATGAAAGCGTAGTGGGGCCACATGTTTTTATTATTCGTTTCTTGGAAATTACGACTTTGAAACTCGAAATTTTGAGGTTAAGGTCGAGAAATTTCGAGTTCAAAGTCGTAATTTCGAGATTGAAGTCGAAATTTCGAGAATCAATCTCGTAATTTCTAAGAAACAAATAATTAAAAATATGTGGCCCTTCTGCGCTTCTGTATAATTTCTAGTTAACAAGTCGAAATTCTGAAATCAAAGTAGAAATTTCCAGATTAAAGTAGAAATTTCGAAATCAAATCTTGACATTTTCGTTTTAAACTCGAAATCGTGACATTTAAACCCGAAATTAGGACTTCAAACTTGAAATTACGAGATGAAGTCGAAATTTCGAGTTAAAAAGTCGTGATTTCAAAAAATTTCGAAGTTAGGAGATTAAAGTCAAAATTTCGAGATTGAAGTCGAAATTTCGAGATCAATGTCAAAATTCCGACATTCAAGTAAAAATTTTGAGTTTCAAAGTCGTAATTTCCAAAAAAAAAAACGAATAATAAAAATATGTAGCGCTTTCATAGAATTATGGTTTTAAACTCAAGATTTCAACTTTAATTTCGTAATTTCAAAAAGCCATAATTTTGAAGTTTCTAGATTAAAGTCAAAATTTCGAATTCAAAGGTGTAATTTTGAAATTATGAGATTAAATTCGATATTTTGATATTCAAAATTGTGATTTCCAAGATACAAATAGTTATTTACTATCGTCATTGCCTTCTTATATCAAGTAACGTCAAGAATGTGTGAAAATGATTGTGCATAGTGAATTGTGATGTTTGTTTCTCACATTATAGAAAGTTTTGTATTTCCTAAACCATATCTTAAAGAAGTTTTCGATTCGAAGTAATTTCTGTTACTTCATGTACATTTGAAGAAAATTATCAATCTTCAATAAAGTCGCCCCGGAGCGCCAATTAATTTTTATTGTTGCTTTTATTTTTATCGTTGTTTTATAATTTCACAAATAAAAATGTTCAAGATAATTTATCTCACTTCTATCTCAAACTGTATAAATCGTTTTGTTTGAATCATTTGAAGCCTATTGACATGCACTCTCATATTTAAAAGGAATATAAAGTATTTTAAATTTTCATAACAAATATTTAGTGAAAATCATATAAAGATGTAATGAATATATCTGTTTCAATATCAGAATGATTTCAACTTGCTCTGCCTATGGGTTTTAATTTATGTAGAAAAAGATAATGAAATATGTATTTACTAAAATTATTTACATAGATGAGCAGAACTAAATTACATACCCATAATAAGTTTTAATTTTAAGCTAACTTTGAAACATTGGTTGATTCTCTTTCATTATTATAAAGAATGATTGAAATAATTCTCCGGTGACTTTTTATGAATTCAACATTTGTTTATAATCCCTCTCATTTTCTAGGAATTGATGACGAAATATTTTCATAGCATACATAGAGTGTGACAGAAATGAAAATTCCAGTACAATTTTTCTGTATGATACTCTATTTTGCTCCGTGGTGAGGTCACACAGACAAGTTGAATCGAAGTATCAAAAGTTTCTCGATTTAGAAATCTGTCTCGGTAAAGTCTCTGTTCAAAAACACAACCATTATGTGACAATGTATGAAGAACAGTCACTAATGTTTGAAAATTTTTGGTTGAGAATGGAGAGTCAATAGGCATGGAGATTTGTGAATACATTATAACTTTCATGCGAAATTGATTTCTTCAACTGAACTTTTCATCAAAAAAACAAATAGATTGACTCTCGTAACTTTTAAAGGTTTTTCTGATACAATTTCTTTTCTAAAATGTTGATTAGTTGTCAGAATCCAATCTTAACTCAACGGAGAAGGTATCAATTTTCTTCCTGAAGCTTTATTTCATATTTTTTGTTGTTCTTAGGACGATTTTACTATTTTTCATTTCTATTTCCAACCCTCTCCGGTTAGTCTTTTTACAATTCTTTTAAGTTTGTTGAGCATCATGAAAATTGATGTGTGAATGGTTATGAATATTTCTATTGATATTATATTTCCTCATATCATTTTCAGCATTTATTTAAATTCGGTATGTTTCACAAGTTTCCACATAATAAAGTCGAATGATTAATTCGTCATTCGAAATTTTTGACATTTACTCAGAAGCATTTTCACGAAAAATATTATTAGACTGGTCAAAATACAACATCAGTCAAAAGTGATTGGAATATGTCTTAATCAGTCTTCTTGAATATACAGAGTGAAGCATACTGTGAACTAGATTAATATTTTATTCTAAAACTTCATTTATTTTGTGTATTTGCATTCGAATGTTATACTCAAAGTAGTGAAGGTAATTATTAATGATATGCATTTAGATAATATTCTTTCTGCGTTTATTTGCTATATTTGATGTGAACAAATCGAAGAATTTGGGATAATTCCCTTCTCACTTTTTATTGATTATATTTTTTAATTTTCTGTCAAAAAAATCTTCATCAGAGCTAATTTTCCATACTCTCTAGATTATGGAAGCATTTACATTTATTTTATTCAAATATACACATCGGTTTCTAATTCTGCTTATTTATTTGAACATTTCTGAGTGAAACGTGATTTCTATTATGTTTGACAATAAAAAATTTCGAGAATGGTCCATTTTTACAGTAGCGGATATTAGAAAAAAATTGTTGAATTTATAACTGAGATTGTTAAGTGAAATGAAGATGTATTATATATTTTTAACTACCCATTTTGTAAAAGTTCTTATGCCATATTGTGATTAAATTGAAAGGTGTTTGTGACCACACTTTGCAGCACCAACTGTGTGTTGCACTATTCTTACATTTGTGTCGCTTGTTATATTTCTATAATATGGAAAGCTTTGTCTCATTATTTGTGTACAGACTCAAATCATCATATCAGTGTTCTCTGTGTTTATTTTATTTCTTTGCTTTGCTGTCGTAGAGAACCTTGTTAAACAACTTGTATAAATAAATTGATATCAGTAAGGTAACTCTTGTTTCAATTGATTCCATTCCTTATTTTCAGCTAACAAGGAATTGAGATAAATTATCAATTAGTTGAGGGGGTTTAAATTTTAAATTGGTTTCTACATCAAGAAGCGGTTGTCCTCATACAAACAACAACTCTTAAAACGGAAGCTTATACAAACTAGAGATTAACGAGGTATTTCCCTTCTACGTGAGGTTCGTAGAATATTGTAAAGATAGACATGCCTGGAATTGTTTCAATCAGGGAGCGTTTGAGTTCATACACTGCCTCGCTGCTATTTCCCCATCTCTGTTTGAAATGCTGGCGATGAATAATTATAAAAATCGAATTTTTTGCTTAACTTTTCATATGAACTGTATTGTCAAAATAGGTCATTGAAAAGGTGCATAGAAACCCTAATGTTTTCATCGATTCGCTTTTGTTTTGTCAAAAACTATTGACACAGATGAATCCAACTTTGTACATATGTTGATAGATGGTGCAAGAATAGAACATTGGTTACAATTGGAACATAACAATGAAAAGCTCTGCGTTGAATGTAGCAATAAAGAGATTTTTGAAAAATTTCAATATTTTCCATCAGTTGCAAATTATGCGTTTAGACGGACATTTTTGAAATACATTATCACTTATGAGTCATCAAAAACGAATGAATGCGAGTTTATGTGACGCTTGTCCACACTTCTCAATGAGCGAATGTATTTCAACAATGTCCGTCTCAACATTTAATTTTCCGCGATGTTGAATCGTACACTCGTCTCACTAATAAAATGGCTTTAACCGTTGGAAGCTGGTTGGAAGCAATCTGACTCTTGTTATGACATTTCCAATTAGTAACATGTTTAGGGTTGAATTGTCTTATTGTATGTAGTGATCTTCTACAATTTTATTTCAATTCCACTTTTATTCTATTGTTCTTATCAATTACTTGTTCAATTATTTAATTATTGTCTATTTTAGATGCTTTTTTGGTAAAAATAGGTTTTTCACTTCTTCATCATTGAACAAAAAATGTGGGAAACTTCCAAAGAATGGAAAAAAGAAAATGACTACAATAATTACTTCTATAAAAATATGTAGACCCTTCACAGAAGTTTTTTTCAGATACGATTTGGAAAAAGTTTCCCACTTTGTTTTTAATGATAGAAAGGTAGAAAGTCAATAATTTTTTCCAAAACAATATTTATAAATTCAATAAATTTCAGTTTGGAAAATAATTTTCGGAAGATATTTGAGAAAAATTAATTTATTGTATTACAGTCTTCATTAACGCAGTAAAATCCGATACAATGATTTTTCGAATTTTTGTCTATGCGTTTGTGCGCACTAATCCTTAAATCAATCAGGTGCACTTTTCACTAATGTATTGTGGTAATCATAACTTAACATTTGGTGTTTCATTCATTTCAATCGATACATAACTGAATTATAATACTGACCAGTTCATTTAGATCGAACTGTGATCAATGATATCGTTGGTTAAAGCATAAACGCCCCCTATTCTCAGTAAACCACTCTTATATCATTCAACAATGTGAGACTAGTTAGTTTACCACCCATACACAAACTATCCTGTTGATATTTATAAATCAAAAGATTCACTTTGAGCTGTTTTGATGAGGAGATTAAAAGTAGTTTCAGTTTATGATTCTAATGATTGAACTGCTTATTTATTAGTGTCGTGTTGAGTATTTTTTATAAGTCTTCAGCAATAAGTTTTTTAGATTTACTTAGGCTTGAATATGTTGTGATGATTTTTTGATATCACAATAAGCGCAGGGGAAAATTTCGATCTCTTTCATCATTTTTGACTAGCTCAGTGGGTTCAAACTCGGTTTCAGAATTCTAATCAACTCGTTCAGTATTGAACTCAAGCAAAATTCATTGACTGCCTCTCATCAGCTGCTTAAGCACTGCACTAGCTTTCTCATGGTCAAGAAATAATCCAAAAATGGAGTTGAAACTTCTGTTGTGAGTAATCCAAACTCAAAAATCCACAACCTGACGAATATAGGGGGAAGTGTGTAATTTCGGCTGTAAACTCTCAAGGAGATACATTATTTTGGCTTTCATATACGAGTGAGTACAGCTCCTGAAGAGTTCTTTCACATGCATTGAAAGTTTTACTCCATAAGTTATATGATATGACGTAAACATTTTGATAAAAATCAATGATAAAAATATCGTTTATTTGCAAAGTACTCAAAATATGTGAATGTATCTCAAATTATTATCTAGAGTACCTCTCACAAAGATGAAAGAGAATTGTTATCCAAATTTAAAAAATTCCAAAATGCATTTTAGACGCAAAACCCCCTCCCTTGTTCATTTTCAAACGTGATAAAATATCGGGGTTGAATAGAATTATTGATGTGGTTTTTACACTCTTTTGACATAACTTGAATAATAAAATTTTTGAAGTGACCTCAAAAGTGCAATATATTTATTGAAAATGGAACTATGGTCATGATATGAACTCTTGTTTGACAAATGTTGTTGCGAATCAGGCTATGATAATCACCGAAAAGCATACATAACGATAAGTAATTCAAGAGAGGATGATGGATAATTGGAAAACTTTTCAGAAATATCGATTCGCTAATTTTGCCGAATGAAACAAGTAAGAGAAAGCGGAAGTAATAGTGTCACCAAATTAAAATTTTGTCTCGTTAAATGAATAATCACATATCCGATTTGAAAGACCATAGTAAAATTGTGAGCCGCCACGAGACGCCTGGCAGATGTGAAACAT
This sequence comes from Leptinotarsa decemlineata, assembly GCF_025532065.1. NCBI lineage: Eukaryota > Metazoa > Arthropoda > Insecta > Coleoptera > Chrysomelidae > Leptinotarsa > Leptinotarsa decemlineata. Next base: position 1,359,452 of record NW_027412686.1, read on the forward strand.
CAATAATGATATTTTGTAACCCCTGTGATGAGTGTTGGGTACTGAAATGTGTATAAAAAATATGCAAAAACGTGGCTTCAGTATACTAGTAAACTCAAGAATCTTAGTTAATTATTACAATTTATTACTGAAGACTTTAAATTATAAATATCAATAAATAAATGTTTCAATATAAGTTGCACCATCATTAGAAAACTAGTTAATTAATAAATTTTTTGATGTTCGTAATGATAATAAATAAGAAAAACATTCGTGCGCTACTCGCTACCTATCAGCTGATTTTGAAATACAATTTTGTCAGTCTTCATGAAATTCATTTTTCAAACAAGTGTTTTACGGCATTATTTTTCATGTGAATGAAATTGTAATGAATAATGATTTATCTAAAAATATTTTATGCTACGAAAATTGTATGAATTTTATTTTCCAAGAGAGTAGATTTTACTTTTACTGACCCTTGAGATAAACCAAATATACGCGGTCATATAAGGTCACTGGAATAATGTATGCAGTTGAACTTATGTTGATTGTGTGCATCAATGCATTCATTAGGCTAAGTGACAACGGTAATGATGATTTTTAGTCATGCTGACATTTTGAATATCCTTTAATAAATTTGGGTCCTATGATATGATATGAAAAAATCTTCAAGAATATTTATTTTTGGGGAATTTGAGTACTTCCGTCGCAAAATACAAGACATTTTGGAAAAAGGGTTTGCTCACGGACAAATACAAAAAATAATAATTTATTTTTATCTATTATAATCGTATAAAACTCATGAGACCTGTGGAGATCGTCTTGTGGATTTACTGTTTTGCTAAACAAATTTCAACAATACTTAACAAACCTATATGCTTTATTAAGCATTTATCTTTTAAAAAACAAGACATATCGTACAATTACAGATACACAAATCAATTTTGATATTATTCGCTAGCACTTGAAGGAAAATTTCAAAATAAAATATCATTGGTCCTAAATTATAATTAGAAAAAATAAAAATGAGGCACATCAACATTTACTGAGGGTCTTGAGTTCATATTCTGACTTTACAACTTTTCATTCGACTTTTGAAAGGCTAATTTCAAAGTATATCTATGTATTTGTTTTGAAATTTTTGTAAGAAATATCATTTAATTTTTTTTTTGATGGAACTATATTTTGAAAAAGAAACTAGTGGTTGACATTTATTTTCATATTTTCACATTTCAATTTTTCGTGGAAATGGATATCAATCATCTGATCGTCAACAAACCCCTCGAACCTCAATCAGAACCTACGTCAATATATTTCCCAATCATGTGATATTTGATAAGTGAATGGTTCTCGCGAAATAAAATAAAAACCCTGTCCAATGTTTTCAGTTGTACCAGTCGCCATGTCTCTCCTAAGCGTGATAATTGCGTCTCTATTAGTGACTCTCACAGCAGCCAAGCCGTCTTTTACAGGGGACAATTGCACAATAACTGAGTTTTCTCAAGTCGAATCTGTTTCAGCGAAATGTACCAACATCATTGTGTCTAATCTGCAAGTTCCAGGTGGTGAAACGCTAGATTTTAAATTCAAGAAGCCAGGAGTTCATATTACTTTTGAAGGAAAAACCACGTTTGGGTACCAATTATGGAAAGGACCCCTTATCAGGATTCAGGGCGTAGGAATTACCGTTACAGGAGCACCTGGTGAGAATGAGAGTTTGATTAGTTTTCGATCTTGGTTGAGTTTTATTTCATTAGGGTCATACAAAATTTCATATAAGAAATTTTAGGCCAGTCAGACTTTTTCAGTTATACGAGGTTTGTTAAAAAAATTATATGAATTTTAATTTTTCTCAAAATATATTTATTTGTTCATCAATTTCTATTTTGTTCACTTCAAAGTAGCTCCTCTCAGAAATAATACACTTGTGCCAGCGTTTTTACCAATCCTCGAAGCAGTTCTGATTTGCACATTCTGGTATGTCCTTGAGCTCTCTCAGCTATTTGGTTTTTATTTCCTCAATCGTCACAAAACGCCGTCCTTTCATGGGTCTCTTCATGAGACATGATTGCATTGTTGTTTTTGGCCAAAAATCACGAAAAAACAATGACAAGTGAGCAGGTGAATTAGTACTTTTTATTGACCTTACAACCATATGGCAAGAACTTCTGATGATCTACGCCACGGAAATCGAAGAAAACAATGAGTAAAATCTTGACATTCATCGAACTTGGCGTGCTTTTTGGGCCTTGGCGCTCCTGGACTCTTACATTGGGACGATTGGACTTTGGCTTTGATGTTATAACCATATACCCATGATTCGTCACCAGTTATGACCTTTTTAAGTAAACATATATCGCCGTTGACGCCAACAATTCCTGAGCGATCTTCATGCGACGGTTTTATTAGTCAAAATTCAGTATGTTTGGAACGAACTCCGCTGCCACACGCTTCATGTCCAAAATATTCGAAAAAATGCATGGCATGTGCCAACGGATATGCTGACATTCTCAGCAACTTCTCTAATAGTGAATTGACTATTCTCCATAACAATTTTCTTCATTTTCTCAACATTTTCATTGGTTGTTAATGTGTTTGGGCGCCCAGGGCAAGCGTCGTCATTCACATCTTCTCGACCTTCTGTGAAAAGTTTGTACCTCAGAGTACAATTACCCTTTGCCACTGTCAACATTTGAAGTGTTTCTGAGTACTTCATTCAATTTTTTACACAAAATTCAAGTGAGACACTGGAAATGTGCCACTGGAAATGTGCCACATTTACAGTGTCTTTGATATTTTTTTTTTCGATGGTAGAAAATCGCCGAACACGCGAAAGACTTATGAGTTTTATGCCTCTTGCCAACAAACTGAACAAACTAAACAGCTGAATCTGTGAACATATATTCGAGACTAGTGTACCAACATGAAAAAATAAAAAAATCGCTAATAGAATGTACGTAGTCCACAAAATTTGAACATTCACCCTATTTTCTGAAAATACCTCCTATATGAACAATACAATTAAAGAGAAATGATGGCAGAAAAAAAAGGAAAAAAATTCAAAATGAATTATTTCTCGATGTTCCGGTTGTGGATACCAATAATCGAAGCTTTTATTTTCAATTTTTTTTATTCTTTCTTAATTTTTTTAAAATGCATTGTGAACTTCATTAATTAAATCTAACCTGATAAGTGATCGGACAAAGGTAATTATTTAGCTTATTCAACAGTGATTTGAATCAAATCTCAAATAAAGTTTGTGGAGATCAAATCGTAAGGTGTAGTTTATGAAATTACTATGGATCTTCATCAAGTAGCGGCCGAATCAATCAGAAAATAAACGTTCTGTTGTGAATTTTGGTAACGAACATACTAGGTAATTTTTTCACGATAAGCATTTGAATAGAGAGCCAATGAGTGATGAATTTACATCGAAATCAGGGCCGTCGCCACGGGGCGGGGGAGCCTCCCCCCCCTGCTTTTTCGACTTGGTTTTTCTGTTCGCTACGGCCCTGATCAAAATAAAATATTTTCAACGAGACGGTACCCCTCCTCATAATGCAGCAGTGGGAAGGGTACATTCAGATGCTATATTTCCAATAAAATGGATTGGAAACAATGGACCAATAGCCTGGCCAGCTTGATTCGCAGACCCTCACTCCTTCAGATTTTTTGTCTGGTGATATATAAAAGATAAATATTTTACACCTAGTACGAATATCGACCATCTAAAACAAAAAATATTTCTTAAATTCAATATAGTTTGTCATGTAAAATTCATTTGTGTATTGGTTTTATTTTCCCTTAAAAATTCATAATAAAATATATTGCTTTTCTGTTTAATTTTTGTCACTGATGATGCTATAAATTTTAAATAAAACGCTATGAAAATATCAAGTGTGATATATCAATGAATTGTGATTTCATCGCTTTTATATTTGTAATAAGAGGGAAAGGTCTGAATTTGGATGGTAGACATATTCTATTCTATTCGTAAAAATCCAAAAACAGCATTTTTAGTTTTTCCTATATAACTCAAGATGGGCAAAAGGCCCCGTCAATTTTCTTTTACCATTGTACTGTTACATGATAGTTCCATTTTTTTTTTATTTAATCGTCTTCATATCTGTTACAGTTTAGAACAGTGGTCGCCAACCTGTCGATCGCGAGCTACCGGTAGCTCGCGGAGGCAATTCTGGTAGCTCTCACAACGATTTTAATTTAAAAAATACAAACTGCAAAAATCAGAGAAGCTTTCGAAAATTCCACAAAAAAATCTAATTGTCATAATATTAAACATAAACAGCGGCAACGTTGCGGTGAGCGATCTGCCGCTGACGCCATCAAGCTAGAATCAGCTAGAACCGACCAGCCGGACCAGCGCGTTAGTGTTCGAGAACGATCTGGATTGCTTTGAACGGGATAAATACGCTCGGCGCGGCGACATTGCGCTTAGTTTAAAACTGAACGCGTAACCAACGTCCAACAATTGGGTTAGTAGAGAACAACAAAAATAATATTATAGCAAGCAGTTGTATTAAGGTAAAGACATACCACTTTCATTCGGAATGGGAAGAACAATACTTTTTTACAGAAGTTAAAGATAAAAATGTGTGTTTGTTATGTAATACTTCGGTCTCCGTTGCTAAAAAAGGAAATATTGAGAGACATCATAAAACTATACATTCTAATTTTGAAAAATCATTCCCACTACATTCTGCCGCCAGAAAGGAGAAACTGAAACAGTTAAAAAAGCAGTTAATTGGACAACAATCAATATTTTTTAGAACACTCGACAAGAATAAGGCTGCAACTGAAGCATCGTACCGTGTGTCCCAGATAATTGCACAAAAAAAGAAACCTTATGAAGACGGGGAAATGATAAAACAGGCGTTTTTAGAAGCTGCTGATTCGTTATTTGCCAACTTTAGAAATAAAGACGAGATAGTTTCAGCTATAAAATCTATGCAACTTTCTGCTAATACAGTGATGAGACGTGTAGAAGTAATGAGCAATGATATTTTTTTACAGTTAAGAACTGACTTAGATAACTGTGTTTATTTTTCACTTCAACTGGATGAATCAACAGATGTCGTTGACACTGCCCAGATGGCCGTGTTCGTCAGGATGGTTTTTAGTGATTTTACGATTAAAGAAGATCTTTTGAAGTTCATTCCACTGAAAGGACACACTACTGGACATGAGTTGTTTTCTCATTTAAAAAATATTATTTCTTCCGAGAAAATTCCAATATCGAAAATGGTAGGCTTGACAACCGATGGCGCTCCAGCTATGGTGGGTTGTGATAAGGGTCTGGTGGCGTTATGTCGTAAAGATGAAACTTTTCCGCAATTTCTCTGTTACCACTGCATTATCCATCAGCAAGCATTATGTGGAAATTTCCTGAAACTAAACAACGTTATGAAACTGGTGGTAAAAATTGTGAACAAGATTAGAGCTCAAGCGTTACAAAGAAGATTATTCAGAACCTTGGCCGATGAAGTTGACTGTCAATACGGGGACCTACTCCTTCACTCTGAAGTCCGATGGTTAAGTAGATGACGGGGGCTGAAACTTTTTAATGATGTCCTATCTGGCATAGTTCAATTTTTCAAACAACGCGATGAACCGACTCCGGAACTAGAAAATTCAATCTGGCTTAGAGATTTTGGTTTTCTCGTGGACATTACAGAGAAATTAAACGAACTTAATTTGCAGCTTCAGGGTAGAGACAAAGAACTATCGGAAATGATTTCTGATATAAAAGCATTTATCAAAAAGCTGGAGTTTTGGGAACAAAACCTAATTAACAGCGATGCCAAGCATTTTCCTATCCTTTCAGAAAAAATATCTCAAGATCCATTAGAACCCTATGACAACAAATATCATGTAGAAATATTTTTCTACCCTGAAGAATAACTTCAGAAATCGTTTTAAGGATTTCAATGAAATGGCTTTAGTAGCGCAGTTTGTTGTTTCACCCTTTATGGAAATTGATATCCAACAGTTTGCAACTTGTGTTATGCAGAACTTTGGCGAAGACATCGCTGCAACAGAAATGAATTAGCCTTAAAATCGTTAGTCTCAAGTACTGAATGTATCTGGCCTATTGTTAGTTATTGTTGTTAGTTATTTCATTACTCTTTTTTATTCAAATAACAATTTTATTCATGTAACATTTTAAATCAAGTGTCATTTAAAATAGAACAAATTTTGGGAACAATCGTTTTTAATGTGTCGAACAAATGCATGAATCAATTAAATTCAAACAAATACATTGTTAGTTGAATAAATTGAGGAATGAATATTTGTGACAATAAGAAGTAAAACGGCGTTCCATATGTATCACCTGAATGCAACAGTCAAAATAATTCATTTTTACAAAATACCAATAGAAAGTAAACCGGCGTGCCACGCCGTTTTACTTTTTATTAATATTCCTTTGAAATGATCTGAATTATTTTGTTTGTTGAATTTCAGTGATACATGAATTAAATTGATTGTTGATAATTTTTATTCGGCGTCACGGTTGAACGGCGTGTTGTCGTACTATAAATGAACTAGCATGTTGCCATATGTAACAATTGAAGTTCTTGATAAATCCGCTCGATACCAGCGCCGAATTAAAATTATCAACAATCGTTTTAAATGTATCTTTCAAATACAACAAACTTTTTAAATCATCAAAAAAATTAATTTTTTGTCAGAAATTAGCTTTTCAAAAAGACTGATGAAATAAAATGATACTTGCTTGAGAATGTTTTGCACAAAAGTTGTAACCAAATTTTAAATTGAATGCATTAAAGTGAATGTTGCAAATATTGTACACTTTCAATAAAATTGAAATATAACAATCTTTATTATTCATAGAAAAATATTTAGTATGGAAAGTTACTTTGCTATATTTTCAGACAAACGAAAGTCTATTTTTATTACCAACAATGTTTCATGGAAAAACTTTGACAGTCATTCAAATATATTCATTGAAATTGTATTCCCAAACTTACTTTTAGACAGTGAATTTAAAGTTTCATTGTAATTCAACAGTCATATAAATAACTAACATTTTATTGAAAGGTCAAAATTATATGCGGAATTGAAACGTTTGTTGAATAATCTCGAATAATACATTCCATTGATTGTTGAATTAAAATGTTGGTTTATTGCTGAGTTGAACTATATGTATATAGATTATTTTTCAGCATAATATATAATAAATTGGCGTTCCATTTTCCAATACTCTAAAACAATATTTTTCTTCGGAATCATTAAAAGCTTCAAGTTATTTCATTACTCTTTTTTATTCAAATAACAATTTTATTCATGTAACATTTTAAATCAAGTGTCATTTAAAATAGAACAAATTTTGCGAACAATCGTTTTTAATGTGTCGAACAAATGTATGAGTCAATTAAATTCAAACAAATAAATTGTTAGTTGAATAAATTGAGGAATGAATATTTGTGACAATAAAAAGTAAAACGGCGTTCCATACGTGTGGGTAGCTCGCTGTTTATTCCAAAATTAACAAAGTAGCTCAACACATTGAAGAGGTTGGCGACCACTGGTTTAGAATATAACGATGTTATCACATCAGAAAAAAACGACTTGTATATCCATGTCATTCTAATTTCCATAATAATTAAAACTTATCAATTCCTAGGTTCTGTACTTGATGGACAAGGTGCTCTTTATTGGGAGGGCAAAAACGGAAAAAAGACTAAACCTAAATTTTTCAAAATAAAGGTTAAAGAAGGATCAGTGTTCAAGGATATACACTTACTGAATTGCCCTGTTCATTGTGTATCCGTAAGTATGTCCGACCACGTAACCCTATCAGGATGGAACATCGATGTTTCTGCAGGAGACAAGGTAAGTAACATTTTCTGTAAGCACCTATGTAAACTTCGATTATGAATAGAATAGAAATTTATTTATATTTGACAATTCTACAAATATGATACAAAACAGAATTTTCATTAGACTAATCGTGAAATAGGTATAAATATGCATAGGTAAAATACAAAGTTTATATGTACAGACTGAATATGTATGAGAATAAAATAAAACTATATTTCTCAGAAACTTGAAAATTCATCAACAGAGTAAAACTCATTAGCTGAAAGATAATTCAATGAAGCTGTTCATTCTTGAAACTGTATGTTTGGTGCACAAACATAAAACAGACTTTGACTTTATTTCGTCTCCTTATGCTACTCGTAATCGCATTTTTAATATAAGACTTCCTATACCTAACTCAACATTAATCAAGGATTCCGTTTTTTATAATGGTCGAAAATTATTCAATCACTTACCAGTAGATATAAGGTCTCCAAATCTGACCAACGTACAATTCAAGAAAGCAGTTAGAAATTTGCTAGCTGATAGACCCTATTATAGCTTGCAAGAGTATTTTAATAAATCATTTTAAAACCTGTATTCCATTTTATATTTATTTTGATTGTATTTGTACCTGTTTTATTCAAACCTTTATTAATTGCCAGTTTTTATCTATACACCATTAGTTATGCTTATATTTATACCTACAAATATATTTTGATTGATTAATGGTCAGAACGTTGATTATTGGTTTCTGGAATACTCAATCTCTCTCAGGAACTTCGTATGTGGTTCTTGAATTAGGAAAGATTCATTCATACTTCGAAATCGATATCACTTCATTTTTCTTAAGCAATATGATGTGTTTTCATTACTGTTTCACTCCCAATTGAACATCGTGAGAGCCGTAAGTCATCTGGAAATTTTACGATATGGAAAAACCTCCATGGAAGTATTGGAGGTCTATGAATCACCATATCTCAAGTACTTGGGGAAACTGTGGTACATAGAATAATTATCAGGGCTGTAATGAAATAATAATTTATTTGTACATCATCAAATTACTGAAACTTTCGGGAACATTTCACGATTTAACATATAGACATCACCAATCAAAAACATGCTTGAAAAATACAATCACTTATAATTTCAAAGTTGAGTGTGCCCCAAGTCTGACGACACCCTATAAAAATCAATTATTATATTCTGATAGTAGGACAAAGGTTCCTATGACAAAGTGTAAATATATTTTCAATTATTTATATACGTGTAGGACAGTTCATTACCAAAATTCTGATCCAATTCAACACACACACAATTTAACACTAATGTAGTGAAGCAATTTATCTTAATATTTTTTTCATTTTCATCTAAAAACATATTCTAAAACATTTTTTAATGTTTGTTTGAAGCTATTCGGACTTTCATTGTCTAAAAGAGTATTGAAAGATTTGAAATCCAAGAGAAAAATAAAAAAATGGAATATTAAAGGTATTGAAAATATCGAAAATACTTGGACAGTAATATTCCGATGAGTTATTTGAAAAAAATATATATTTCTTCAAGGTTGACATTCAGAAATAAAAAAAAAATAATAAAGTAATTGTGACCTGAAATAGAAATTAATTAATGAATGAGTTGAACGATGAGTGAAATGATAATACACGAATATTGAGAAATGAAAAATGCAAACAATGAGAAAAATGTTTTGGATGGTTTCCGTATTTTGCCGTGGTCTTCTTTGATTATAATCTCCAAACGTTTCGACTGCAACTGCGGCAGTCATCCTCAGTAGGGTTGTTGAAGTACTCTTCTTGACGTGCCACTGAAGATAACTGCCACAGTTGCAGTCGAAAGGTCTGAAGATTATAACAAAAGAAGACCACGGCAAAACCCGGAAACCATTTTAAACATTGACGCCAGCCGTTAAAGCCTACATTCCTATAATGAGAAAAAAATTCAAAACTGAACTACTTTACGACGTTTAGATTGTTAGTATCCGGAATCGCCTTCGGATGATAACTCAGTCACCTTAAAAAAATTTTATTTCAGCTTTCAAACTTATGAACACTCTTTCAGAAATCGGACATCAGAGCTCCAAACTCTGTCAAAATTTAAGATATTACGGCCCGATTCTGTGATACTTTCTCAATATCTGTAGTTTTGGATCACACTTTTCGGACAGTAAATGAACAAAACTGAGTTTAACAAATCCAGCAACACTATTCTTCCCACATAGGTATTAACTGAGAAAACAAAAATATCGATTTACTGATTCATTGTTTGAATAATTTCCCAGTTTTTGAAGGTGTTTTTTTGTAATACTCCTAATCATTCTAGGATGAGCTAGGACACAATACCGATGGATTCGACATCTCTGAAACTAACAATATACTAATCGAAAACGCAATTGTCCAGAATCAGGACGATTGTGTCGCCGTAAATCAAGGTTTCAACATGACATTCAGGAATTTGGAGTGTATTGGAGGTCACGGACTCAGTCTTTCTGTCGGTATGAGCCACGAGGTGATCAAAAATACGGTGGCTAACGTCACTTTTAGAGACTCGATAGTCAAAAATTCGAGAAACGGTATTCACGTTAAAACTCATACTAACTCTGGAGAAGGACTCATCAGGGACATAACATACAAAAACATTGAGATGACAGGTAAATAACTCGAAGGTTTTATATATGTTATGTCTTAGAATTTAGTAGGTTTCCCTATGTAATTTGGCTTCTTGTGACCAGAAATTGCTACGAGGTAACGATATTCAATTATTGTGGAAAAATGATCCAGGTTTAAGATGATGACGTTTTCATTCCTAAAAATTAAGTTTGCGGTACCATACGGCTCAGTACTCTCTTTTCATTACATAAGTCGATAAGTTGTTTAATCGCAGATACGCATAGAAGACATAGTAGATGAGGCGAAACACAAATCTATTCAAAATTTGTTTCATGATTTGATTCATAGTGAATGAAGATATTTTATCCAATGCATCCCGCGAAGATTTATTGTGGCTAACACGTAATCAAACTCGACCAAATGAATCCAGTTTCTTGACGAAATCGATTACTTTATTTGGCAAGTGATCTTTCAGGTGAGCAGATACAGAGTCGGTGCTCTAGTTCCAGTGCCTAAATTTTTTTGTGAAGAATAACACATTTTAAAGTTGACAGTACATGATACACTTTCCTCTATGTTCTGACCTTCCCAGGTCGCAATGTGCAGCACTTAATTTTCACCTGGCAGTCATAATGAAAAAACTGAAGAGATTCCAGTTTATTGATCACTATTAAGGTTGTCGGATATTCAAGGTGCAAGATTTACACCTTAATGAACACAGCAACCTTCCCTTATGAGATCATCTTTGAGTCAGCTATATCCGACGATATATTAGATCTAGCCATGTAGGGCTTTTCGCCTCTAATTTTGGGTAAATCATCAGTTGAGCTTCAGCGTTTGCTGACTTGCTCATGAAAAGTTTGTTTCCCCTCCTGATGCAAATTCTGCTTCTCCGGCTGCTGAGTTTTTTGCGAGGCAGTTTCATGACATCCTGCTCTGAAAAAGCGATAAGTCGCTTTCAGGCTGCACCACCTAGGTTTGTTAATAGGATCAAGAGTTGATCTTGCTCTTGATCCGATTATCCGATGCTACAGGGAGGATAGTTGGGGTCGTTTAGTTGATGATCATCTCATTTGTAAACTCAGGATTGAATTATTTACTACTACTACTACTACTACTACTACTACTACTACTACTACTACTACTACTACTACTACTACTACTACTACTACTACTACTACTACTACTACTACTACTACTACTACTACTACTACTACTACTACTACTACTACTACTACTACTACTACTACTACTACTACTACTACTACTACTACACCACCACCACCACCACTACTACTACTACTACTACCACTACCACTACCACTACTACTACTACCACTTCTACTACTACTACTACTACTACAACTACTACTACTACTACTACTTGATTACTTCATGAGTTTTAAAGGTTAGTCACGGCAGAGACCCTCATTACCGTGACGAGCCTTTCTACGACGAGAACCCGCACTGCTTGCCAAAACCTACATCATATATTGACAGGGTGAATTAGATTTCGAGAAAAAGCTTTTTGACTCTCTTCTTTATACAAAAAATTTGAAAAACTTCCAGAGGAAGAAATAATTAAGTTCAAAATTACCTGTTTACAAAGATGGGTTGATTATGCATAGAGGTTACTTTCAGATACAAACTAGAAGAAAAATCATTCTCAACTACTTTCCCAATATTTGTTATGGAATTGGAACAAATATCAATAATAAGAACGTTACACAATATATGAAAGAGTATTGATATTTAATTTCACTTTCATGGAAAACTATCATCCTCAGTGGTGTACTTCAAAGATTCTAAACAAGAAACTAACCTTAACACTTTGGACAACATTACACGACGAAGCACTCATTTCTTTCATAACATAACTACTTTATGTTCCCGGAAGAGACGAATTTACTCATGTCACAATGACATACATTTCGATTGTTCCATTTAATCCCAGTCATGGGAATCTTGTTTAATCTGAACGAGGTGTGTTTTTCCGAAGGAATTAATTTTTTGTACTTCATTATATTTTCATAAGAACATAGATACTTCACCAGGATATTTTCATAATTATTAAGTAAGAAATAAAAACATGCCTAGGAAAATAGCAAATAAAACTCGGCTTATAACAGATGGAGAGACAGATAGCACTTACTCATATTGATAATATATGTGTCAGATTGGGATTAGGTTAGGTTAGGTCAGGTTGAGTTAGGTTGGGTTAGGTTAGATTAAATTAGGTTGGGTTGGGTGAGGTTAGGTTGGGTTAGGTTATTCTTACATATAATAGTTTAAAAAATTTGCATTAAATACTGCTCTTAATCAATAATTTTTTTTTGAAGTATTCAAGAGACCTAATGGTTTCAACACTCATACTTATCTCGCTTTTCCATGATTGATATCTTCTTGGGTTGCTCTGTTTCTATTGTAAGTCCCTTTTGGGGTGTTCACAGTTCTGAAGCAACCATTGAAAGACCAAATGTTTTGACTTATGTAAAAGCTCTTTCAACGAAGATGTTATTGTTTTGAAAAACATGTTTCGCGGTTTTTGTAGACTATCAAAAATATCACAATAGTATTTTTTTAAAACCTAAAAAATATTCATTAGATAATCGTCATTTCCATCACACATTTCAAGAATGCCCCTACGGGTGTTTTAACCCTGAGATCCTACTCTTATTAATAAGTAAAAATATTTGGTTTTTCAATGAGTGCTCCAAAAACGGGGTACACACTACTAAGGACTAACAACAAAAGCAGGACAGCCATGATGGAACCAATCATGGAAGAGCGATATGTTTTCTTTTATATTTTGAAGTAAAACGAGTGTTACGTTTCTTTTTTCAACTTCAAGTGAAAAGTTCACAATAACATGTTATGTAAATGTGTTGTAATGAATTCTCATGAAAAATCGGCCAGTTCCATCGCATGTTTGATATTTAGTAATTTTTTAGGAATCTGGAGATACGGAGTAAATGTAGAACAAGACTACAAGAACGGAAAATCCACTGGAAATGCAACAAATAACATCCCTATCAGGGGACTAACATTGACTAACGTTAACGGACAGTTAACAGGACCAGAGTCAGTACCGGTTTACATACTTTGTGGATCTGAAGGATGTGAAAACTTCGAATGGTCCGAAGTTTCGTTCCGTGGTGCTTCAAATCCAAGTTCTTGTAATTATGAACCTCGCGGTTTTCATTGCCCAAAATAATTAAGTTTCTAATAAATATTGAATAAAAGTTACATTGACTGTTTTATTTTTCACTGGATTTTATGAATTTTATTACCAAGATAGCTCTGGCTCGGATAAGTTGAAAATTGGTGAACATTAATTTTTCTTTCAACCATCAGGACTTCAAAAGATCAGTTGTCACACCTATTCATAAAAAAATTATCAAAAAAACTATCGAATTACACACCAATTTAATTAATTGCGTCGTTTGCCAAATGTTTTGAGAAAGGTTCAAATGCAAGACTTTCTGAGTCAGGGGTCGGCAAGTAGTTTTAGGTTGGGTCCGGATACTGTGGGAAAATTTTGATGAAGTCCAGAAAAAACAACTGATAAAAATTAAGTTCTACCTATGTATTATTTTGGTTTCAAATCAAATTCTGAATTATAAATCACAAGACCTAAAATTGATGTGAGAAATTACATTGACGGTCTTGAGCCAGTTTTTTATGGTTTGTTTCTCGAGAGGAACAACAAATTCGAAATGTGTCTTCTAGGTGAGCGTTCGTTAATCTCGAACGATATTTGTTTTTCAAAAAATTCATCTTTGATGATGATGATGTTTCACATACGTATGCCGATCCAAACTTAGTGGCCAAGTTTATAGCTATGGCGATTTAAGAAACGAATAGCTGGCCCATCTCTGCAAAGTCTTGGAATATTGTAGCAAATTCGTTCCTAAGATCGGCGAGAAATTTTACAAACACTGCAATGTCTTCTTCAGGGTTCTTTTTATGTTCAAGAATTGTCGAAAAATGAATAAATTCTTGTCTTGCAACGTCTTTTTCAAAGATATCCAGCTTGCAACAAAAAGCAGACACGCTTTGTATCAGATTACATAATAATTTTCTATTTTCTTGTAATTCTGTGTTGAGCGCATATTACGCTTGTTTGTTGTGAAATCAAAGTGTTTTCTGCCTCCTTCTGTATCTAAATTTTGCAAGAAGAAGGTTACTTTTTTTATCAGCCGGAAACGTTCAATAACTTGACCTTTACTCAGCCAACGAACATGGTTGTGTCAAAATACGCTGAATCACATTCGAAAGAAACTACTAGAAATGTCGGTGCTGAAGAGCAGCAGAATGAGATCTCAAAAAATTATTCAACGTGACCAAGATGTTCATCACTTCTTTCACTGTAGCACTAAGTGTTATCCCCGATTTTCTTTACTACACCCTTTTCTCTGCCAATCATTGCTGGGCACCCGTCGGTTGAAAGCGACACCATTTTATATCATTTTATATCAGTACCTCTAGTGTTACCTTTCAACGGCGATATTGCTAGCAACTCTTTCCTAAAAATCTGACACTAAATATCAAGAAAACTTACGAAAATAGATATTTGTTCATCATCAACGATGTCACATGATTCATCAAGTGTTATGGCGTAGCAAGGTGCCTTTTGCAAGAGTTCAAGAAGAATGTTTTTAATATCAGTAGCTAAAATTTTCGTTTTTCGTGTATTACTTCTCGCTGATAATGCAATACTTTGAAATGCAGCGACATTTTTTTTTCTTCAAAGTGCCGAGACTACTTTCAACATACATTCCTTTACCATCTTAGAATTTGAAAATGATTTCTGGTGTTTATTGAGCGTCCAGCACACATGTAACGCTGCTTCTGTGGATTTTTCTTGTTCGCTCTTGCAAAAACTAGTAATTTCGTGGTTTTTTTGTAAGAACTGAGATATACATGAACTTTTTCTTTACTAGCCAGCCTCACTGTCAAGAGGAAAGTTTTTGTGAAATTGCTGATGAGTTGTTTTGTAGTGTTGCTTCAAATTGCCACTCTAAACAATAACGACAGTTTTATTGCATATAAGGCACACTGGAACCACTTGAGGCCTATCAGGCAGCGTAAAACAATATTGTTCATTCCATTCCGCCAGAAACCTCCTATTTTAACTGTCCATATTAGCATAGGTACGAAAATATTATGAAAACGTGAAAAATCACAAAACAAATGAATGGTTGTTCCGCAATTTGCCCTGCAACTGGCAGTCTGCTTTACCCCGCTCACACTCTCACACCCCCGATTTCGATACTCGCTCGTACTTGTTTCAACAAAACAAAACAGTCGCAAGAGCGCACAAACACACACATGTGGTAGCTGGAAACCTAATAAAACCATATTAGTTGTAGGTACTTGCAAAACAGATTGACTAGGCAACTTGAAATAAAATAAGTACATACTAAGTTGATTTCTGTGTGGCTTAAAAAAATGAAGGTATAGTATACCTTATCTACGTATTAATTTATACTTGGTATATAACACATTACAATATTTGGCGGTCCAAGGTTCGACCTTTCGCGATCCGCTAACGCAGTGCGGTCCGCCTGTTGCCCACCGTTGTTCTAAGTACTTGACAAGATGTAATGTACTGTTACGTTTGACTACACTGAACAATGATCAAACTTAACTTTATTTTACTTTAAATAGGACAAACACTTCAACTAAAACTTCAACTATTATTCGAATATCTATCGCCTTATTAAATCGCTCCGCGTACCGCACTGTAACTTCCACTTGATAGTCTCGATGGGCGAGTGGATGGTGCTTATATTGGGCAATCGAAAACGTTGGAAAATTCCTCGGAATTCCATCGAAGCCGGTAGCATTATTCTCGCTACATCTAGTACCTGAGCGAACATCGAATATTCGCGCGTTCTTAGCTACGTCACAATTGGTCGCCGGCGCCGACCGGCGTTATTTTCTTTTGGGCACCCCCTTCCCTGACGTTGTTCGCCCCGAATAAAATTCCAAGAGGGGACATCACGACCCATGTAAGGAATCAGTCTCTCTTCGTGGACAACGTTAGGTTTGCTTCTGGGTGACAATTGTATTCTGTACACCAGATCGTTTATCTTTATGGTTACCAAGGATCTTGCCATGCTCTCTGCAATTTGGGCTACAAACCTTTCCGATATGAAATAAAATAAAAATAAAATAAGAAAAAAATTATGTTGAACGGTTTTATTGAAAAAAAAGAAGATAATAATGATGTAACGTATTCAAAAAACACTTTATTGTGAGATTTTTAATAAACTGTTTTACAAAAATGCAACACGTATTTTGCCATAGGTACAATGGCTTCTTCGGGCATGTCTTTACTAACTATATTCTACATATTCAATACTCAATATAACTGAAATAGGTATATTGATATAACTAATATACCTAAATTAGGTATATTAAGCATTGAATATGAAAAATATAGTTAGTAAAGACACGCCCGAAGAAGCAAATGTATGGCGAAACAAGTGTTGCGTTTTTGTAAAACTGCTTGTGAAAATCAATAAAGTGTTCTTTTGAATACGTTAGTTATGTATTTTCATCAAGTATCGGCCAATTTCATTATATATACCTAATAATTATGTGGATAATGTACTGAAAAGTAAAAAGTGATAAAATCGTTGGGTGTAGTATTTACATATTTACTTAGATTACGCTCAGGAATCTAGAACGATCGTTACCGATATAAAAGGTTGGCTCCTCGTTCAGAGAGGGAGTCTGTATTCAGAAAGCGAATCGAGCGGTTAACAAAGAATTCGAACAGTGAAGATAAATTAAGCGTTAGTTGCTAAGTGTTGTATATACATTAGTTGTGATAGTGAAATATTGTTAAAAATAAATTTGTTTAAGACAGTCAATTCTTTAATTTGTTACAATTGGTGATCTGAAGTGGATTTGTAAAATAAATCTGTGAGCGCGTGGTGGAAAATCCTTGTATTACGGTGAAATTTACTAGACTGGTGATTCGTTGTGTGGACAGTACCGGACTACGGAAACATAATCTGATAGACCTTTCTCGCGAAAAATAGACTTGTGAAAATAAATAAGTGTTTAGGACTCGATTAAAATAAGTAGACATATTCAGTTTTGTGAAAAATAGACAGTAAGAAACAAAATGTGTTCAAGGAAAGTGCGCCTAGTGGACTTGAAAGTTGCTGAGCTGTAACAAGAATTGGAGGAGAGAGAGTTAGATTGTTCTGGAAAGAAATCAGTACTTCAGAAGAGCGTGGGATAACTCGATTGAATCAGGAGAAGATCCCGAAATATATTTATTCTGAGTGTGATTTGAGTTTAATAATGAGAAAACTTGATGGACTTCAACAAAATTCGGTAAGCCTTGAAGATAAGCTTCTGGAAAATGCGAAAAGCATGGAAGACAAATTTCTAGAAAATTCGAAGAGTTTAAAAGATGAACTTCATTAAAATTCGAAGTGCCTGGAGGAGAACCTTCTAGAAAATGTAGAAGGCTAAAAAAAAACTTTGTGGTGTGGCGAGTCTACTTGAAGAGAGGATAATATCCATCGAGACAAAGATAGATAAAATCAGGAAGGGAATGAACACAAAAGTAGAAGAAATCAATTGCGGAGTTCAGGCAGAAATCAGCAAGATAAAGGAAACAATTAGCAAGTTGCAAAATCAAATCGTTGATTCTGCCCACCCCACAGAAACGGTTACCGAAAACTCAATTCCGGAACTGAAAGATGTCGAAGTTATTTCTGAACCAGGAAAGCTCTCCATGAAGCCGCCCCAGTTCGACGGATAAACTCCTTGGGTAAATTACCGCCGACAATTTGAAGCTGCGGCCAGAGCGAATGGATGGAATGCAGGAGAAACGGCGGTAGCATTAACATTGGCGTTGCGTCGAAAAGCCACGAATATTCTGCAAACCCTCACGGCCCAGGAATAGGAAGACTATGACCAATTTGTAAAGCATCTTGAGCTGCGGTATGGACAGGCCCACCTAGAGCACGTTTACCATTCACAGCTGAAGAACCGGTGCCAAAAATCAGGAGAATCCCTACAGGAATTTGAAGCCGATATTGCTCGATTGGTTCGTCTGGCATATCCCGCTACACCGGAAATTGTAATGGAGCGGTTAGCAGTTCAGACATTCTTGGACGGACTTCGCGACCAAGAAATGAGGCAGGTCTTGACACTAGCTCGTCCCAAACATTTGGTGGATGCACTGGCAAGAGCTCTGGAGTTTTAGGCTGTAAAACAATCCTGCAAGGGCTAGATCAAAGTTCAAACTATCGAGAAAGATAGACATGTGCCTGCTGATATTGAGGCCAACATTAGAAAGGTGATAAACGAAGTATTGCCTGAGAGAAAACAAATAAGATGCTGGAACTTTGGAAAATTTGGAAAATTGGTCATGTGCGTAGCAAATGTCCTAGCATCAAAAAAACAAACACCAAATTAGGAAAACTAGAGAGGTTCGATGAGAAGGGGAAATCGTCAGCCTGTATCCAGCAAGCCCCCGTAAAAAACGCAGATGCCCTGTCACGGAGACCATGTACCGATGACTGCTCACATTACCGACGAGCAGAAGAGAAGGAAGCAGCTATTTGAAGAACTACAGCTGTAGAGGTCAACTGGGAGGACAATAGGACCAAGAAAGATCAAGAGAAAGATCCAGATCTTGATTTAGTCATCGGATGGAAGAAAAATAATCAAAGAACATCGTGGCAAGAGATAGCAGGTTATTCGCCAGCGGTTAAGTCCTACTGGGCCCAATGGAACTCCCTTACCATGGAAAACGAGGTTCTGAAGCGCCAGACAGTGGTACCCAGGAACAGACGACGGGAGGTGCTCAGAGAAATCCATGACGGAGTCAGTGGAGGATATATGGGAGTAACGAAAACCCTCCAGAAAGTAAGACAACGGTTTTACTGGGTTAATTGTCAAGCCGACGTCAAGGAATGGTGTAGAAAATGTGCTGTATGTGCTGCCGGTAACGGACCTAGGATACGACCGAAAGCTCCAATGCGCCAGTATAACGTGGGTAGTCCTTTTGAGAGAATCGCCATCGACATCGCCGACCTGTTCCCAGAGTCCGATCATGGGAACAAACAGATCTTGCTAGCCATTGACTACTTCGGTAAGTGGGCATAAGCCTACGCCCTGCTCAACCAGGAAGCCTTTACCGTCGCTGACATCCTGGCAAAGGAATGGATATGTCGATTCGATGTCCCATTGGAGCTGCATTCGGACCAGAGCCGAAATTTCGAGTCCAACTTGTTCCTAGAAATATGTAAACTGTTGGACATTCGAAAGACCAGAACCACAGCCTTACATTCACAGTCCGATGGACTGTGGACCTAGGGACGATGGACCTAGGGTCGTCCATTTTAATACATTGACTCCTTATGCTTGAAATCACGACCAAGTTCGCGCCCTCAGTCCACCAGAGGATGAAATGACGTTCCAGCAATTCATTTCCTCATACTCGAATGGACAGAAGGTCGTATATAGGGTAACTCGAGAAGAGCCACGAGACCTTTTGAAGGTTCCAGTTGATTACGCACTAACTCACTGCGTGGCAGAGGATATTCAAATGTCCAAGGCTATCGCTGTGGTATTCAACAAGAAATTCTGTCAGCTCCAAACATCACGAGAACAGTTGAAGTTGAAGAAGGGCCAGAGAAACATTTTCTACTTGATGACCAAAAAGCATTCTCGAGACGAACCGTCCCATGAAGATGTCTGGAGGAGTCTTACTAGACTGAAGGATACGATGCTCGACCAGAATCTCGTGGACTTGGCAATGCCGAAATTAGCTTCTGGGCTCGACAGGATGGACTGGAGAATTATGAGAAGCATGTTGGAAACGATCTTCAGATCCAGCGGCATCAAGATTTTGGTGTGCGGTAATCATCTTCCACGACCAAGCATGAAGACTGTGGAGTGTTACTTCCATCGAACTTCAAAGTGCAGATATGGGGAGTCCTGCAGGTATCGACACACGCCAAGGATGTCATTTCGGGGCGAAACGTTTTTAAGAAGGGGGCAATGTAACGAATCTGGATCCGTTCCTGGACGATATCTTAGCCAGCAAACACATGGCTCACTGCGAAAAGTATAGATGAGTACCGAAACCACTAGAGGAATCTAGAACGATCGTTACCGATCGTTCTAGATCGGTAACGATCGTTGTTAGTCTTGTTAAATTTCTGTCGTGAACTTTATTATCGATTCCTGTTCGTTATTATATTTTACAGATTCATTCCAAATAGCAAAGATATCGTCAACATGTCTCCACCAAACTTAGGGACCGTTCGGATAATTTTCAAACAAAATGTTCCATATATATGTTACTCAAGCTAGAAGATAATGGAGAACCTATAGCCATTCCGAATTCCTGTCTTTACATATTCTCATAGATCTAATATAGAGCTAACGTTCGTTCTATGTTTAAAAATTGGGTCAATTTTCAACTGAGATTTTACAATTTGAAAAGTTTTATCAATAGGTATAGTTCAACTAAACGATAAAATGCAACCTACCTTCCAACAGTTCCCCTTTGAAAATATAGTTAGGGAGCTTACTAATTTTGTTATTCAATAACAAGGACGGACGGTAGCTGGTTGGTTTCGACGTGGGTGCTTTGTTCACTCACTCAAATCAACCGCCGTGTTGGTCGCTGGTTCAAGCCCTAGTCTGAACGATCGGTTTTCACTTGCTATAGTTCAACCCGTGTTAGGAATCACACGTTAAAAGGTAAGACCTCGGTAATCCTCAGCTCGCATAAGTTTCGACTTCTGAGGGTTGTCGTTCGTAGGGGTGTGACAGCTGGTTAACGGAAAAACAGATTTTAAACAGATTTTTTTTAATAATCATTTCTTATCATCTTATCAAACTTTGAGTAGAGCCTAGATGATGATAGCACGACCAGCTGTAGAAAGCGCTCGCAGATGATTAAATAGAAGTTATAAAGCAGTTTTTTGTGAACGTTTTTTGCTGCAGTATCTGTTTGGTATGTTGCACTCGAAATCAACTTCATTTTCATATTCATCAGTTTTCATCGTTATTGTGGGATTACCTTTATTAGGTGAAAGTATTTTAATATTAGTATTTGAATGAAAGAATGCTATTGCAATTCTCTCACACGTATTGAAGTACTTTCTAGTATGATGAGGTCATGACAAAATATTTTTACGATCAGTTCTGTAATCATCAGATATTTCAGAAGGTAACTTCAGGGTTGTTTACTCCATGGCGATAACTAGTTCAAATGTTGGTACTATTTTGGGAGAGACAGTAAAATCCAATCCTTATCAGAGTTAACTACATTTTTCTCTAGGATTCCAATCCATCTTATGGGGATCCACAGAGAAAACTTGTTTTTTGTCATTAGTATATCAGTTACTGATGATTCAACACAAACAATCTGTCTACTGTTCGGTGAATCCAACTTTTCGAATGGTGTATTACAAAAGAAAAAACAAGCATTACTGGTCAGAAAAAAATATTCATTTCTGAAAGTCCCTCCAGTATATTTCAGCATTGAAAGAATAATCAGCTCATGAATCACTGAAGTATAGAGTTCAAAACTGTCACTCTAAATAGATTCTTTGGCGAACTGTCAGCAAGATGAGGCAACTGCGCATAACTGGTGGCATTATTCGGTGATAAGGTCCTTTCAAGCTCCTGACCTCAATTCTCTTTGACTTTTTTTCCATACTAAAAGGTGTTAAAGCAGTTCCATAACGGGCACAAAAATTGTATGGCATGTAGGTTCTAAGCTTTTTTCAGATTTGGTTCGAATAATGAAATGTAAATTTAAATTATATGAGTATAATAAAAACGTTAATTTTTTAATCAAGCCCATAACTCCTATTACACTGTTACCCATAACACTATTCAATCACTTTACAGAAAAAACACCAATCTCAAATTATGTTATATACTTATAATAAATCGTGTAATTATTCATAATATTTGGCAAATAAAACTTTCTGGGGTTATGTATATATATCTGTAGCAAATAGTTTATCTGCCATGTACATCTTCCGAACATAAGCATCATATGGCAAGACAAGTCATAATCGAGAAAGGCCGAGTTTAACTTGAGATTTAACTACTGAACTTCGTTAAACTAATGACTGTAATGCATTAGCTTGGAATCCTCTACCCCTTAGAACGAAAGGGTGGAGTCAGTAGACTATTTATTCTGATAAATATGGCCTTAAGTAGTGACAAAACAGGCTGTTATAATGCAAGACGTATGGGCCTTAAACTTAGCGGCAATTTGTAGACACGAATGATAGTAGAAAATAGAAGTTGAGTTGTATTTTCGTTTGATTATATCTATATTATCCAGAAAATAATTTTCATATAGGTCTATTCGCTCATAACAAATCAGACATTTTTTTCATAAACCTGTAAATATGGCATAAATCAAATCAAATCAAATTTTATTAAACCCGTGTTCATATTATACAGATTGGACGTGTCCGGTGAGGTGTAGAACCCACACACTTACTACAAAAAAAGTTACTCCTAAAGTATTAGTTTACAGGTTATGTTGACAAAATAGAGTATATACACATACATACATGAAAACAATACATTGTTGAGGATGTAACCCTAATATTACTCGATAACACATAAAAACAAGTACCTATACAAGACATCACTATGAACTCAGATAACACTGCCAGAAAGAAAGTCATCAAATTTCCCCAAGCTATAAAAACAATGATTCGTTAACATTTTCTTTAACCTACTTTTGAAAATTCCGTATGAGTTACTATTTGTTATATTACAAGGAAGCCTATTGAAGTAAGACGCTCCAATCATCAGAGGTGATTTTTTGTGGAAAGTGTGGTTCGATTTTTTTTGCAACAAGTCGTTTTTATGCCTTGTGTTGTGTTGTGAATATCGGAATTTTTTGGCAGTTTATTTTGGTTTCGGTAGATATAGCACAGTAATTTATATAAGTAAGTAGAAGTAACAGTAAGATTTTTTTGTTTTTGTATACATCGCAACATGAAGTTTGATAAGGTAGGTCAAAAATTAATCGCAATATTCTTTTTTGTAATACAAATACCCTTTGGTTATCACGCCCTTGTCCCCATACTCTGATACTATAGGAAATCGCAGAGTAAGCATACGAATAATAGACATTCAATAAAGTATCCCTATCTAGCATATATTTCAGAACAGTCAATAGATAGAAACACTGATTGGCTTTTTTACAGACACTACTAATTTGTGCCTCCCAAGATAGATTACAGTCGAATATGGTTCCGAGAAATTTTGCAGACTTCTCTCCGGAGTGAATCATTATATGACGTACCAAATGATCCTTGCGAGTAAAATATTTTGAGCAGACATCACGCTGAAATGACTTCTCTCCAGAATGAGTTCTATAATGAACCGTCAAATGACCCTTATCAATGAAAGATATTGAACATACAGCACATAGAAATGGCCTCTCTCCAGAATGAATCATTGAATGCCGGGTCAAATGATTCTTGCAGGTGAACGATTTGGAGCAATTTCCACAATTGAATAATCCTTCTCCAGAATGAGTTCTCGAATAAACTGATAAATATTTCTTGCGAGAAAAAATTTTGAGCAGATATGGCATCGGAATAATTTTTCTCCAGAATGTGTATGGAAATGACGCGCCAAATGATGCTTGTGAATGAATGATTTTGAGCACACAACGCAATGAAACTTTTTCACTTGGTTTTTCTTGTGAACTATCAAAAGATTCATTTCCTTGTTCACAAATGGTTGTGAATCCTCTCCACGCATACTACTGCGCCAATCTTTCCTCTCACAGTCACTCAAAGCCTGTTGGACCAGATAATCGTTCATCAAATATGTCTCTACAGTTGTATTTCCTTTACGAGTTTTTCATAAACAATATCAATGTCAAATTCACTTTTTACTTCCACTCCGTTTTCGGTGTCATATTCGTAAACATCAATGCCAACCACAATTTAAACTTTAACTGTGTCTTCGTTTGATGGTGAATTCGCTTTATCTTCATCCCATTTTCCTTCCAGACGCTTTTCACAACTTTTAAAATCCATGGTGTCCATTTCTCCACTATAATTTTTGTCGGCAATTATTTTTAAAATTTCACTCTTATGTGTTCAGTATGGAGTTGTCTTCCTTTTATATAGGACCAGCTAATCATTGAGACCTCATTTAAATACATTTGATTGGATTGATTACCTACTTTACGATAAATAATATGCACCTGTGTGGAAAAATGTAATTAGATGCTTCATAACACCTCATTCAGGTAAAATTTGCAAAATCTTTGGAATTGGTGGAATTCGAGAGAATTTATCTGGTTGAAGCTGGGATGATTCTGCAACAATGTTAGGAATCACAAGTTGAAAGGTAAGACCTCGTTAGTCCTTGGCACGCACAAGTTTCTCAACTTCTGAGAGTTGTCGAAACATTCAACATTAATCTGTTACAATAGCACCAATTTTTGAATTGGTTTAGTGTTCTGGTAAGTTTTTCTGAAAGTGCGAGTTTTAAGTGATCTGATATTATTGTGCATGTGTCGTTTGCATACATGAGAACTTTTGCTTCAGTTATATTTTTAGGAAGCTCGTTAATAAATATGAGAAAAATTAATGGACCTAGGACACTGCCCTGAGGGGTTCCAAGATCCATATCAAATTCATTTGAAAAAACATCATCAATTTTTACTATAATCATATTAACATTAACCTTTTTCGATGTTTTATATTTATATATATATATATATATATATATATATATATATATATATATATATATATATATATATAAATCAAAAGGAGGAAATTCGTGGACATGACACTCAAGAAATATGGAGGCAGTCACGCAAGTAGCTATAGCTGCCTACGTGGTGATGTTAGATGATGCCTGGGAATGCTGGGTCTTCTAATTGAAACCACAAATATGCGAATGGCTCCTGTTGGTGACACCGTGTATATGTGATGTTTTTTTTTTTCATTTTTGGTAACCAGTTGTTGTCCACCTTTGCAATTGGCTGCATCGCGCTGATGAGGCCAATAGCCAGAAACACGTGTCCGCGGTTTGCCTCCATATTTCTTGAGTGTCATGTCCACGAATTTCCTCCTTTTGATTTATATCATACACACTCAATAATATCTATATCTCTGTATATATATATATATATATATATATATATATATATATATATATATATATATATATATATATATATATATATATATATTGTGAATCTATTTTGAACTATAATATCTCAGTGAATACTCATTCAATTTAATCGGAATGAGCGCCATTTGAATCAGTGCACTTTTGCCAACGTAACACAAGTCGATCAATTCCGTCAGCATGAAAATTGGGTGCTTGAGATTCGATGAAATTGACGAAGGCCGTTTTTGCCAGGCCCTGATTGGCGAAGGTTCTATCGATGAGAAAGTTATTGAAGTGCTTGAAAAGATGGTAGTCGGTTGGGGAGACGTCTGGGGAGTACGGAGGGTGAAGCAGAAGTTCGACGCTCAACTCGTTCAGTTTTCGAACGGTTATTTGTAGAACGTGCGGATGGAAGTTGCCGTAGAGCAGGGTCGGACCTCTTCTGTTGATCAGTACCTGCTGCTGCTGACGCAATTTTCGGTACATTTCGTTGATTTCCTCACAATAGGGGTTTTCTGTTATTGTATGGCCAGGTTGCAGAGTTATGGTGAATCACAGTTTTTTTTGGTGAGTTTTCGCCTTTGGTAAGTACCTGTTGTCGAAGAGAAACCAAAAAGCAGCGTTTCGGTTGCGCAAAAGCAAAGAAAAACAGACCTCGAAACGTGAAAATTTTTGTAGATAGTTCAAATCGCGGGGCACCCACTTTTTGAGCTTCTTGACCTTTCCAATATATTTTAAATCATCAAAAATCACATGGGAGTTGACGTCCATTTTTTTACCATTTTACATCTTACCATAGATATGGTTCCACTAGTCTTCAAATCCTCGTCCTGGATTACTGTAGATCGTCCACTTCAAAGCTCATCTTCGAGGCTAAAATCTCCCAACCCAACATTCATTACCACTATCATTTTTGAATGCCTGATTGATTTTTTCGGCTGTTTCGGCAGCGCTTTGGTATAATTTTAATTCGTAAAGAAGAATTGGCCGAAAATCGCTCAACAAAATTATATAGTAATAAGCTGAAAAGAAGCAAAAAATTAAAAATTTGTTACGATGGGTTTTGTTTTGTTAATGAGTTGGTTTGATGTTAATGTTGGTGAAAATGGTTTAAGAAACCGAAACCGGTCGTAACAAATGAAAATATCAGTAGAAATCAGACAAAAGTTGTTTTTTATCTTATATTCTCAAAAGATATAATTTGAGTAATTTTTTGCGAGTGCTTTGAATCCTTCACATATCCTGAAACAGTTTTTGAACCAATGTATTCTGGTTCAGAATGAGTTACTTTAAACATATCAGTTTGGTACATGGAACAAACAGAAACCATACATATACATGAGTCTAACAGATTTTTTTTTCTGATTGATTCAGCCGTTACTTGATGAAGAACCATAGTAATTTCAAAAACTACATCACGATTTGATCTCCACAAACCTTGTGGAGATCAAATCTTGAGGTGTAGTTTTTGAAAAGATTTTGAGTAACTAATTCCCAGTTAATATCGATTTTTAATTGTTGAATAGAATTTCATATTCCTCAATAAGTAACTTCCATATCGTAAATATAAATTTCAACACCAAATTGGGATTGTCTAATGTTCCACCCTAATGTAGAATTGAAAAATGGAATATAAAATATGTGTTTACAGATTAATCCATGAAATGCTGACAAATTTCTTGAAACATCCAAAGTCGTAACATAGAGTTTTCAGTATTAGTGAAGTCAGAAATCAAGCAGTTGATGATTCGTTCTTTCATTATCCCAAACTGTGACCAAGTTCTTTCAATATATAGCGATGCCACCATTATTTATAATTTGAATACATGGTATGGTGCATGCGCCAATGATACAAATCGACTCTACAGATGAAATTCAGACGCCCACTTTAGCAATGCAGTTAACAAAGGGAAAAGTTCAAAAACTAGGGTGACAAATATCTTTACTTCAACACATTGAAAAAAAATTTTAGTCCTTTTGTGGCTCAAGTGAACCGGTTTTAGGTATGTTTCTTTTTTTTTGATAGATTGCAGTAAGTTTTATGAAGCCATTACAATTTTTTATTTGTACGCCAGTTCGCCTTTATAACTTTTGAATAAATAAAACAATTCATTTGTTCAGGGCAAACACATTTAAATTAAAAAAAAGAATGGGGAGTTTCAGTGGCTGAAATATATTAGCTGTGTTGAAACGTATGTAGAAAATGTTAGGCATGAATTAATTGAGCGGAGTTCTATTGTTATATTGTCTTATAAAGGCACAACAGTATATAGGTTGGTCCATCGAACTACAAAAAAATTGTGCATTTCAAAAGTGAACCAAATGGTGTACTGAAATCGGAAACACCATAAGGCGATATTTGAAGAAAATCAATATTGTCGATTTTTAAACATTGTCAAGACCTTGTAATTTTTTGTATTCGGTTGTCATGATTTTCAAGGTTTTGTCCAATGGAATATTGGTAAATAGTCTCAAATTTATCAGTCTTTGATATTTGTGGTACAGACATTCAATTGATCTAAAATGTTAAACTGCAGAAATGGGTATTAGTGAAAAGTTATTTTTGTTGAGACCTTTCAGTTTTTCAATTGATATTTGGATATTTTGTTCTTCAAAAATTGAACAAAATCAAGAATCATTTGGAAATTTCTAAGTGTTTTGATGCGTCAAAAAAAAGGAAAATTTTTTTTTCAAAGAAATCTACCAGGTTTCATGAATGAAAGTGTTAACTATCGATTGCTTACTACATACTTCCTTGCAGGCAACTTCTGATTTTTTCAGATAGTGAAAAATCATAGTACCTGAAAAATAAATCAAAAAATGAACTGATTAAAAAAAAGACATCAACTCAAAACTTTGAAGGCATTTTACAGTGTGATATGTCAGTTTGCAAGAGCTTGAAGCCAAGTGATAATTTTGTTCATACTTCTTTTTACCTGTTCGATTATTGTGACGTTTTCATCTTACATAAAAATAAAAACGAAATTTCATGAGATTTTTCCCAATGAAATAAAAGAAAACATAAATTATAGAGTAATTTCAAAAAGCATTTCAATAATTTGAAGATCATATGAGATCAATCAAGATTTTTCATAGTTCATGGCTACTGAAATGATTATTGAATTTCCCTTTTTATAATGTGAAGAATCAAATTTGGAAACATTTCAATAGTTTTCTTGTTCAGTAATGCCAGAATCTCAGTAATGTCGCATTACTGAGATGCGAAACTGTAAAATTTTCTTTCTGATAGAAGAACTTTAGTTGAGATAAAAAACACGAAAAAAAATCATGGAAACATTCTGATAATTGTCTCGTTTTTATCTTACAATATTGACCTTCGAATGCATTAATTTAACTAAATGTCATGCGGTCAGGAATATCCGTCGTGGAGCTCCCAATCCTCAAAACGGCCCTCAGACGTATTCCGTGCCCTTTCCGATCGTACAGTGCATCGGCGTGACGTCTTCCCTTTTAGTACGGCCCCCCAGTGACCAGCGCGCCGCCTCGCGTTTCCACGCTCGACGTCCAAATCGATATTATAGTCTGACATGAGTTTCCACAATGCGACATTGTCGGATCAATCAAAATTTCTTTAAAAATCATATTTGGTCATTTGAAAAATAATTTCCAAATATTGGTGTGCATATAAAAGCATTTCCCAATCTAGTATCCTTATTGAAGTTTAGAATCAAATTTTGGTGCTTCTGAATGACTTTTTTGTACGATCTTGAAATCAATGTGAAGGTTTTAGACTCTTCGTTGATGTTTGACTGAACATTACACTCGTCGAAATAAATAATCACTGCGGAATGCATTAGGGTTCTTGTTTATTCATTGAAATTGGAGTTCTACTTTGAAAGAACGGTAAGTTCCTTCTATTTTTGAGTTTGTAGACAAGACAAGCTGCCTCAAGGTAAACAACAAATCTGTTAAAATGAGTTTTTCCCCTAACCAGCTCACCTCCCCGACGAACGACAACTCTTCGAAGCCGAAACTTGCCTGAGCTAAGGATTAACGGGGTCTTGCCTTTAACGAGCGATTCCTAGCAATGGAAGCATATCAAGTTTATTTCTGGCAGAGATCATTTCTTAAAAAAAAAAATTTTGGCTTTAACTCCATCTTTATACAAATTTTTCTTTCGTTTTTCAATATTTATGTGAAAGTAGTTGTTTCTTCCAGGTTGCATCTGAAAGTAACTCATATGCATGATCTACACGTCTTTTTTATAAAGAGTTTATTTTGATCTTAATTTCTTTCTTTGGAAGTGTCCCACAAATTTTTGTATAAAGATGGAGTAGTTGAGACCAGAAAGTTTTTTCTCAACTGAAAGTATTTTTTTTAGATTCATGAAACTTTCACTTTGTTTGAACCGATAGCATTTTAGTTGTCTCAGGAATAAGAAAACACCTTAATTTTTTTTAGTGATAATATTAATGATTGATGAGCGGTATACATATAAATTTGACACATGAGTCAATTCACAACAGGAATACAGCTTGTCAAATGTAGGAGGAGCTTTCTGAATTCCGTTATCGTCCCGCCCACTAGATGTGCGTTCGTTAGAAGATTCTGAGAGCGAGAGAAAGAGAGAGAGAGACACTTCTTAAGTCTCTTTCTAGATTTGACAAGCTATACGTTTCTATAGTCTACAAAATCTATGTTATATAATGTTAATAAAGTTTATGCCAAGATCAACTTATGGTGACTATCAAACTCAACTTGACCTGAAGCCTAGCGTCAAATATTCTATGCATACGGTTTATGAAAAATAAGTGAGTATTACATCGAAGATTCGTTTGTGAATCGAACAGCCAGTATTGCTTTCTTCAGATAGACATGAAGATTTCCTTTGCTGCTCGGTATTCATTTGAATCGACCAGCTTCACAGACTTAGTATCATTTTGAACATTTTGTTTCGTGTACTAGTTTCTACAGGTCTTTTTTGGTATTTTTCATAATCTTTAGTTTGGTTGTCCATAAATTATTCGAATCCTGCGATTCACACATTTGCGTAAAACGAGCTGCCTTTTCCATTTTGTTGCACTCACTGCAGCTAGCTTCCCTTGTGGAGCCTTCTTTTGTTCAGGTATCCTCTAAACATTTAAAGTTCATTAGGAAGTCAGATTATTCCGACCTGATCCTGCAGAAGTATTTCAGTACAAATGGTCGTTTTATGATTAAAAATGTGTAGTTTTTCATAATTTTCGAAACAAAATGAAAATATAATACGGATTTGTTAAAAAAATTTGATGAATTTTCATTTTCTTCACAAAATATTTATTTAATAATCAATTCATATGTCCTCTTCAAAATAATCCTCCTCAGATATAACACATTTGTAACAGCGTTTTTTCCAATTCTCGAAGCAGTTCTTATATGAACTTTCTAGTATGTCCATGATATCGGTCGCAATGGGCCAAATCTGGTGAATACTGTGGCTGAACCATGATTATGGTGTTGTTTTTGGCCAAAAAACTTATATACAGGCAATGTCGAGTGAGCAGGTGCATTATCGTGATGCTATGGATTATTTTTCCATAATACCAGAAGTTTTCTTCGTATTGCTTCTCACAAGCGGCACATAACTACGAGATAATACTTCTTCTTGAGCGTAGGCCGATGTGGCAAAAACTCCTGATGCACTACACCACGATAATCCAAGAAAACAGTGAGCGTAACCTTGACAACTGATCGAACTTGGCGTACTTATTTTGATCTAGGCACTCTTAAGTTCTTCTATTGGGAGGATTGGACTTTGGTTTCGATGTCATTACAACATATCCATGGCATGTTACCATTAATGACCTAATCGCTAATCAAATTTAGGTACATAGCCTGTGAAATTTAAACAATCAGCTTATTTTTTGAACATATAAATAAAATATCATTAAGAGTTGTTATAACAACTCTATATAGTCTTCTACATTATCTTTCTCTATATCGAATCCAAGCTCGTCAGAAGTGAATCTAGGATATTTGAAAATCGAAGCATCTAATCGTTTTCAAATTCAAATGAAAATATAACATAAATGGTTCTACATAACCTTCCTCTATATTGGATCCACGCTCGTCAGAAGTGCTTCTCCTTCATGTATTTCATTTCAAATCAACTCATAACCAGCTTCAAAGACATAAAAGCTAGTAACGTATATGTTGATACGCAACATACACAACAACAACGAAAAATATTCGTTCAATACGTGTGACATTTTTTATTAATGTGAATACATAAATGATTATATACTTTGATGACATTATAGATGATGTCGTTAATCAATGTTTTGATGGGTACCGGTAATCGGAATAGACTGGTATGTCTCGTAGTATAATCAGCAATATATTTTTCTAATGTAGCAGTATATCGCAATACTTTTTTGAATGAATTCAACAGTGGAAAGGAAAATGTAGAAATTTGATATTGCCCAAATAGTTAACAGTTCCCCTATAATAATGAATATATGAATAACAACTTGACAGAAAATAGTTGATAGTTTCGTAAATCCAAAAAATAAGGTGAATTTTCATTTTCTTCAAACAATATTCATTTATTCATCAATTTCCATTCTGCCCCGTTGAGAGCGGTCCCTCTCAGATATAATACACCAGTGCCAGCATTCTTTCCAATCCTCGAAGCAGTTATGATATGCACTTTTTGGTATGTCCTTGGGCTCTCTCAGCGATTCGGTTTTCATATCTTTGATCGTCACAAAACGCCGTACTTTCATGGGGCTCTTCAGTCTTGAAAAAAGAAAAAAGTCTCAGAGGGCCAAATTTGGTGAAAACGGTGACTGATGTTTGATTACGGTGTTGTTTTTGACCAAAAAACTCACGAATATCTAAGCAATGGCGAGTGAGCAGGTGCAATACTGTGATGTGAAAGTCATGAACTGTTTTCCATAATACTGGACCTTTTCTTCGTATTGCTTCTCGCAAACGGCGCATAATTTGGAACAATACTCCATATTGATCGTACAACCATGAAACGAAAATTCCCGATGCACTATGCCATGATAATCAAACTTTGACATTTGATGGGGCTTGGTATGCTTATTTTGGTCTTGGCTCTCCTGGGCTCTTCAATTGAGAAGATTTGACTTTGGTTTCAATGTCATAACCATATACCCATGATTCGTCACCAGTTATGACCCATTGGAGCAAATCTGAATCACCGTTGACGTCATTCAACAATTCCTCAGCGATGCTGATGCAACGATTTTTTCTAGTCAAAATTCAGCAATTTTGAAACGAACTTCCCTGCCATATGCTTTATTTCTGAAATTATAAAAAAATTGCATGTGCATGGCATGAGCCAACCGATATGCCGTCATCCTCAATAACTTCTCTAATAGTCATTCAACAATTCTCCATGACAATTCTCTTCACTTTCTCAACATTTTCATCGATTGTTGACGTGCAGGGACGTACAGGGCAAGCGTCGTCATTGACATCTTCTAGACCTTCTTTGAAAAAGTTGTATAGTCGAAGTAAACGATATTATGCACTCCTAAAGTTCTCGGCACTCTCAAATGCCAAAAATAACCAATACATGAAATGAACCGACAGCAAACTAGTCCACGTGTACTCTAGACTTGGCGGTTCGTATTGGATAATTTTTACTAACCGAATTTCATGATTGGCTGAAGAATCATAAAATCAAATTTGAAGTCATGTTACGGTTACGCATGTTACGCGATTTGAGTGTTGAAATTCGATATTGGTGCAGTTATAATTACTTAAAATTTTTGTTATCTATTTAAAATGTTCAAATACTAATAGTAATAACGAGTGTGATAACAAAGAAGACTTTTTCTAGTGAAGTGATTCCAACAGCGATGGTGAACAATGCGTAAAAGAGATACCAGTGAATAAGATTCGGATGCATTTGAATATTGAAACACTGAGAGTATTTTTCAATGTATACATGAATCTACATTTCGAATATGGTTTCGAGAAAAAAAAACTATTACAAGCAACATCAGATTTGACCGAAATTTCTTTCTCAACTGTACGTGAAATAGTCAAGAACAAACCTTATGAACGCGATGTGATACAGGATTGTTCATCTAATAAAATCATTGAAAAAACACTATATGACTGTTACAAAAGCAAAGCAGTGAGCTGCTGTGACAAAACTTTTCAGATTTGGAGAAATAAACTAGGATTGAGATTAAAAATAATAAACAAACGTCAAGCAGTTACGAAAAGCAGAGGAATAGTGGAATTGCGCAACAAATACTTAGAACAAATGAATCAATATAGACAAGAACAACGGCAAATTTTCTATTTCGACGAAACTTGTTATGATACCCATGACACAATTACGAAAGGGTGGACTGATGTTTCGAGAATGTGTACGCCTAACATGCCTGCAAACAAAGGATCGCGACTAATCATTGTGCATTGCGAATAAAGTGAAGGATGGGTTCCGAATTCTTTGAAATTATGTGGAAAAAAACTTGAGGATTGCAATGTTGACTAGGATAAGAACATGAAAGCTAATATTTTCAAAGAATGGTTTGAAAACACATTGATCCTAAATTTGGATGCAAATAGTGTAATAGTTCTTAACAACGCTTCCTATCATTCGCGACAGCTCATCAAAGTACCGAATAAAAATTCGATTAAAGATGAAATACAAAGTTTTTTAATTGATGATAATTTGTATTTTGAAGATAATTATACCAAAAACCAACTACTTGAAGTTTTGCAGACGCAAACATTTGACTCTTGAGAGTATAGCTGAAAAGTATGAACATACCATACCGAGACTTTCCTCCCCATTTTTGTGTTTTCAATCCCATCGAGTAGATTTGGGGAAAAATGAAACAAAACAACAGGTGTAAAAATAATTTTCTAAAATTTGATATGAAGGTAACAAAGCTGATTAAAGAAAAAGCATAATATTACCGAAGTAGACCGGCAGAAAAGTTTTAAAAAAGTAATTTTAGGTGAAAAAGACTATATGAAGATTGGACACTTCCATATTAATGGTGGAAATGAATTCATTATTGATTCAAATGACGACAGTGATAGTGAAATAGAGAATATGAAAGAGGAATTACCAGAAGCTTTCGAAGAAAGTTGAAAGGTAGGTTGCATTATATCGTTTACTTGAACCATGCCACTTGTAAATACTTGTAAACATTTTTCTGATTCAGAGTTCAATCACTGTATGCCACTGTCAAAATTTCAAGTTTTTTTGAGTATTTCAATCAATTTTTTATACACAATTTGATGCAAATTCTTTGATCAATTCAATTGATTCTTAATTGAATCAATAGAATTAACACTAACCTATGCATGCCGTCTTTTAAAAGACATAATTTTAAAAGTCTTCGAGATAAACTACAATGAATTATACAGGGTGTTTATTAAACATGCGGCAAAAATTTAAGGGATTATTCCTTCGACTATTCAAAGGATATTTTGTGCTTTGATGATTTTTGATAGGGTGCTTTTTTTCTATGATACGGAGCGAAAATGAATTTCGACAAAAACAATTTATTACCTAAAATTACATGTGATGTTTCTTATCTACAAGAACTGTTGAAAATGACTACCCACCGCTAGGATGCAAGAATCCATTCGTCTCCTCATCGACTCCCGAACTCTTTCAAAAACATCAGGATCGTTTCTGATTGTGTTACACCCAGCAAATTGAATGTCTGCAGCCGTTTGTAGTATTCGGAGTGTTGTTGATCGGTACCAACGGAATTGTCAAATTTTTTATTGCTTGGTGGGTCCAGAGTGGTATGCTTTACTTTTATTTCGGCTACGTTAATGATTTTAAAATTAGCAAAACTGTTATTGTCGAAATTCTTTCTCGCCTCATATCTTCGAAACAAAGCGCCCTATCAAAAATCATCAAGGGACAAAATATCCTTATAATAGTCCAAAGAATAGTCCCGCATGTTTAATATACACTCTGTATACAGAAAATAAAACATCAAAATTAAAACTGGTGGAATCCCTTCAAATTACTAAACGTAAACAACCAAATTTTCTATTGGACAATCAACAAGAAGTTAATCTCCCAACACACTTTAATTAAATTTCATAAAAACTTTACTCTGTTCATCCAAGCAACAGAGTGATCCAAAACATTATCATGCATAGTGCACGTGATCTCCCACACAAGGTTGCTTGTACAGAGTCGCACAAAGTAACGGCCAAAAATTTTATGATGTTGTTTTGATATAATATGCGGCCGGGTATAGGAACATTTTTCAGGTGAAGTGTAGGGACACAAATGAGCAGTTCCGCACAAGCACGATCTCACAGCGTCTAAGGGAAATTTCTAAAGTATTTATCATTTCCATAGTCAATCAATACTCGTTCTTGGCACAATCATGTCGCTGGAATTGCAGAAGCTGCTTCTCAAAAGCTTGGAACACTGTTCCGAACCAGAAAACTGTACACAGTTCAGCAATCGATGCTTTAAAAAGCTCAGATCTGTAGTGGACACACCTCTATGCAGGATGTGTGAACAGAAAGATGAAGCTGTCAGGCATGTCCTATGCGAGTGTCCGGAGTTATCGTCAATAAGAGAGTGTGTGTGTTCGGCGAGTCTTAGCCTACACCTGCCGATATAAAGGAGATGTCCCCTCCCTGGAATGAACAGGATGGACGATGACCTAGGAGGACGACTCCTCAGATCAAACCTTTTTTAGGGTCTTGTTCTCATGTATTAAGCTCCGACCCTAAGTATACCCTGAAGCTGTTGGATTTAGAAGAGAGCCGTCCGCCTTATTGGAGACGCGAACATTACTTGCAACCTTATTAGCCTAGAACATCGAAGAACGGTTGATGATACTTTCATGGGAAGTGCTCAAGTGTCTTGGCAAATTCGATTTCACCAAGAGTGGTACATATCAGAAATACGCGATAGACTGGTTCAATTGAGTACAACTTGAACTTCACTGTTTAAGAACTCTTTTCTCATTTGGAGAACTGCGTTTGTGTGGAATAAACTTCCTTAGAACGTTTTTCCAAATGTATTTAATCTCCAGCGATTTAAATACAATGTGAATCGCTACTTTCGCACAGGCACCGCTCTTAGAGCGCCTTGAGGATTTTTCTGTACTGCTTGGGTTTTGTGCTTAAAAAAAACAAAAATGATATATTCGACTTCAACATTAATTAATGAGACTCATTATAACTCCATGGGTAATGAGAAGAATAAGAGCATTGTCCTGATAAAACTATTATTATTCCAATTGCCCAGTTTCAATTATTTCACTACCCATTCTAGTTTGTCATTTATTCTTCGTGAATGTACTGAAACAATTTTGGAGATACCTTGTGAAAATAGGTGAAAAAATCGAATATCCATAGACAGTGTTGGTATATATTATTCATCATTCCCATTTTCTACACTTTAAATAACCTACATGTCGGGGTTGTTCAACTCTGTGAAAAGCACGAATTACAAACTTCGTTCTGGCAACACCGCATTAGTCTCACATCCACAACAAAACCAACCAATAGTTAAAAACAAGAACTAGAACTGTGTTAGTATGATCCTCCGAAAAACGAATAATTTTCCTCTCGATTTTGTTTAAAACTATGGCCATTTTCAAATCGTAAATTTTGACCTGTAACGTCGATGTCGCAAGAGTTGCCGGTGGTCGGGAGGGGATAAGACCCTAATTTAGCCCTCAGGCTTTTGACATTTCACTAATAATTGCCTAGTAAATATTATAAGGAAAGGCGGAACGTTTTTAAATAAATGGCAGGGTCAATATTGCAGTACAAATAAACGTTGGGGGTGTTTTACTTCAATTTATGTTTTTGTTTTGACGTGGTGATTTTTAGGTTATAGTGATATATTTTCAGGTTGGTTTTGAACAAAATTTTCATTATTGTGTGCCAGTGAGTGATCGATCTCAAAGGTGCTGAAGTGGTTTCAAAGTGACATCCTACAGGTGAGTCATTTATTATTAGATACTTGTTGGTTTAAGTTTCTATAATAATAATGTAATGTCTGTAATGTTATTATGTGGATGATGTTAGACATAAACCCGGCTATTAAACTGAGATTGATTTAAAGTTTTACAAAAATGATTTTAGATCAGCACGATTTGTAATACCTATGATTATTATTTTAGTTTCTTATGAAATTTTAAATAGTTTCGTAAAAAACCCGATTCTGTTTATACTAACAAAGTAACATTTTCAGTGATGAATAAAGTGCACAAAATATTCAATTATCAATGAAAATTGCGCAAACAAGTACTTTGAGAATGTATAAACATTTTACAATTGAAAATAGTTTCAATGATCTGTTTTAAGACATTTTCATAACAGTTTAAACATTGAAAGATATGATTCTAAGAAATATATGAGATTATTATTTACCTCAACACATAGAAACGATAAAAAAGTTGAAGTCTAGGCAGTCTCTAAATAGTTTCACATGATCAAATGCACTAGACCTGAATAACTGATTGAAATGAATATGAATCCGTCTAGAGAAAAGCTGTTGACATCAATACTTTTGACCGGTAATTATGAATTTCATAACTCAATAATTTTAATTGATTTTACAATTTCGATTTTGGGATTAGATATTTTGAGTTTATGTTTATTTGTAGTTTTCTACACCAAGTTGAATCGATAAAAATGCGTGCATTCCATATATTTCAAAATTTTTCTTTTAAACAAATATTTTCATATATGATATTTAATTCGAAATGAAAGATGTATGGTCTTGGGATTTTAACGAATTATTATACAGTCAAGTTATTGAATTTGCTTAGCAAAATTTCCACTCATGTCAGACTAATTGAGATAAAATGAAAGTTTATGTTTATTTTATAGTTCAATTCACATGGTAATCGACAAGAAGTTTTTCATTCGATATTATTTGAATTATTACTATACAAAAATGAAAGGTTAGGAACTCAGTGAGAAGAATGAATTGAACCTTCTGCAATTCACTGTTATATTACTTATAGTAAGTATACTGAAATATTATTTCTTTCATTATATATACAACAAATGCGCTTGCACCGTCAAATTATTTTTCAGTACTCCATAGTTGTTTATGGATAGTACTTTAGTAATGACCCAAAGTTAAATATCAATCAAATGACAACATATAGATAGCTATAGCTACTTCCTGACCGTGATGGATAATATGTTAGTCTTCTGGATCTATACCTAGCAATCAATCCAGGAGTTTACACAGTCTCCGTGACATCTCCATTGGGATCTTCTGACCACAAACTCATTTCAGTATTGAGTGAATTGAAGATAAATGTTAGAGAACAATCTAAGTCGCACAAAATTTGGCATTACAGATCTCCTGAGTGGGAGGAATTTCAAAACCATTTCCGAAGTTTATCCTGGCTAGATGTTTGTTTCACCTCTAATGATCCATCGACTTGTGCTTCTGAAGTCACGGAAGTTATTCTATCATCCATGGATTCTTATATTCCTTTTCCAATTGAACGAACTTCTAATGGCAAACCTTGGCTCAATAAAAATTGCGTTCAAGCTGTCTCCTCCAAAAATCTCGCCTATCAGTAGTGGTGCAAAAATCCCAGTGCCAAAACCGACCTACGTTTGTTAATGCTCGCAACAGCTGCAAACTTAGAATAAATGAAAGCAAAGAACATCACAATCAGAGAATCAGTGATAAACTGCTTGCCAATCCCAACGGGTCTATATCCTTCTGGGTAAAGGTAAAGCTGTTAATAAAAATTTTACTGAATCCACAATTTCACCACTAACACAAGCGGATGGTTCAATAGCAACAACAGCCATAGAAGAAGTAAATCTACCAGCTGGTTAATTTGAGTCCCACTACACTGGGTTTTTTGCCCAAAATAAACCAGTTCGCAGCAAAAAAATTATTTTACGAACATCTACAGAGATACATCGTTATAAATGCGAAAATGCGAAACTAATATATCTAGTAGTTCGCATAAATGCGAACTGGATTTATTGTTATTTTGTAGTTAGTACCTGCATTAAGCGATTGAAGGGTAATGAACAAAACTAATTTATTAATAACAAAACACACAACATGTAGAAATTATAGTAAATATTCAATATGTCTACCTTGAGACATTACGCATGCGTCTAGACGTCGGCGCATTGAGCCACTTATTCGCTCAAATATTCCTGGAGTCTCTCTGATTACCCTGCACGCATCGATGATGCGGTTTCTTAAGTCCTCTATATCGCGAACAGGAGTACGATAAACCAAATGCTGTAAATGGCCCCAAATAGAGAAATCGAGAAGATTGAGATCCGGGGATCGAGCGGGCCAGTTCTGTGGTCCTCCTGTGGTCCATAAAAAACATATCCCTTCTGACGCCCAAAGGAACTTCCTCCAGCAGTACTGGATGCACTTCGCTTAAAAATTGAACGTATGCCTCACCATTTAATCGAGGAGGTAGAAAATGAGGCCCAATTAAAACATCCCCAATAATTCCGAGCCACACGTTGAGAGAAAACTGTTCTTGATGGTTATTTTCGACAATAGCGTGAGGGTTTTCATCAGCTCATATGTGATAATTATGAAAATTGATAATCTTGTTCCGAGAAAAACTACATTCGTCTGTGAATTCTATCGTCTTCGGAAAGTCACAATTTCTTCTAATCATTTCCAGCATCCAATTGCAAAATTCAAGATGGTTTGGAAAGTCTTGCGGTAACAGTGCCTGTATTCGTTGCAGATGGTAAAGGTATAAGAGTTGTTCCTTTAAAATTCGAAATACCGTCATATGATCAACATTTAGCTGGAAAGCAAACTTTCTAGTACTGGTAGTTATGGTTGTTCTTCAATCAAATTAAGTACTGCTTCCTCAAGCTGTGGTGTTCGTACTTTTCGATGGCGACCACAATCTTGCGTTCTTTTGTCAAATGAACCATATTCTCGTAATCGTTGATGAAGTCGATTAAATATTCTATGTGAAGGATGCTGCCGTTGAGGATACATTTCAGAATATCTTTTAGAAGATTTTAACCCATTCTCCTGCGACAGACCGTAAATGTAATGCATATCAGCCATTTCCTCATTGGTGTATGCCATTTCAATAACAAGTGAATTATTAAAGTAAAAAATTAAGAACAGAACAACAACACATAATCAGTATGAATTCAATTTCGAAAATTCACAAACTGACAGCGTCATACCAATTTAATTGTCACTATCGCTAATAGCGACCTACTAGATAGATTAGTTTCGTATTTTCGCATTTATGACGATGTAAATCTGTAGTTTTGGGCAAAAAACCCAAGAGACATTTTTTGTTTAGAATGAAACAGGCTATCGGAAATACATTTTTAAATGGTAAACAAATAATAAGACAAAAAGTTACATTGGAAATAAATTTTAGGGATTGCGTTTTCCACCTCCTACAACTATGGGGTAAACCAAATAAATTTCTGACTAAGTGTCTTTTTGGAGGTACAAAACGTCAGGTTAATTTCAATATTGTAACTTCTTTAGTGCTTGTGAAAAAAATTGTTGTACAACTTTTTGTACCCCCTTTAAGGGGCTGTATCTTAACAAGGGATGCTCCAATGAAATTTCTTTATATGAAAGATTCTATCTTTTTTTCGATGAGGAATCACCTCCTTAAATGTTTTACACTTATTTAGTTACACCCTGTATTATCTGGCAGAATTTTTGCAGAAAGTATAACATGTCAAATGATAGATATCTATGTTGGAAAGTATTTCCCTATGTATAGACATTTTCGTGAAAAAATATACAGTATGATTCGAAATGAAAAGATCTCGATAAGTACCAAACATACCTTTCAACTGACATTTTCAATAATCAGCATGTTATTTGGATGTTGATCGACTTCAATCATTATGTAATGATAATAGGAACATTGAACTGCATGTAATTCTTGAATCATACTTTGTGATATACCATGTGAATTTAACGAGGTGAGAAAGTATCCAGGTCCGCATTGAATAAAATGGTTTTGATGGATACCTAAAAAACATGGTATGTCACATTGAAAATATATGAATGACATTTATTTGCTATTTTAAAAAATATGTCCTGAATACAAAAAAGTACTTTTTAATTTGGTGTTTGAGCCTCAACAATACAATTCAATTGGTAATCAAATCTAAGCTTGTATATTTTCAAAATATATATATCAGTAAAGAATATCATCATTCAACATTGAGTGATAGTTTTGTGATTGGCTAAACCAAAGTGTTTTTTCTTGGAATTATCGTCATGTGAAATTGATGTATTCAAGAAACAATTCATCGTGACATTTTCACTCTGAACAGTTTACAAACTGCAAATGTGTTTCACTATACAATAGCTTCCTCAGGCGTGTTCACTGGACACGTAGGTACAGTATGAATATGTCTGAGGTAGCTATTGTTTGTCTGATTTATTCATGTTAGAAGTTACTAAATATTACTGAAACGAATATATTGCTTTTTTCATTTCATACACTATTCAGCATAAAATTTTATAGGTTAATATATCAACAATAATCCAACAGATCCGGCGAATTCATCATTTTTTTTTCAAGAAATGGATTATTTTTTGACTTCATTTTTACTTTCATATTATAAACTTTCTGCTAATTTGAAATATACCATCGTTCAAAAAAACAGTTTATGTAAGTTTCATTCAAAATCAATTCAAAGACATGAGTTGACCAAGACTGTAATTGGAATATTTTCGTCTCTTAATGAATCATTAAATGATGAAAGCACAGTAAAGTGTTAACTAGATAACATCTGGTCAACACTTTTAACATTAGATAACATCTAGTTAACACTTTTTATGTATATACGACTAAAATTAGAAAGCCAACATCTCGTGGAACTGTTTTTTATCAATTTATATAAAATCTATATTTTCAATCAGGGTCATTTCTAAACGTCTTTATAATTGTTGAGAAAGCTATCAAATATTTTTTTAGGTCCACATTTTTCAGGACATCGCGACAGATCATTTCGTACTGTACAACGTACTACATTCAAAAATAACCCTCTTCAAAATCTTGAAAGATTTCTGTATAATATTGGTGGAATCCCGGGACTGATTTATATCAAAAGCGACACAAAACTAATGGACAGTGACACCTAAAAGGGAAGTGCATTGTAATTAAAACACAATGAAATATTGAACGAATACATTGTTATTGAATGTGTCATAATCTCATTGGTTGTAATATAAGTGGATATGACTTATCAGATGCAATTATCATGACGTATATTGCTTTATTCCCCAGTAAAACCTTCGTGAAAAGGTAAAATCATTTGCATCCGAGAAAATATAGGTGGTGCCACGCAGACGGTTATGACGACTAAAATTAAATTTTATGTGTCAAATTATTTTCTTTTATTACTACATTACCAGTTGGCGAAATGAAGATGAAGACGTTATAAAAGTTTCATTATAACATTGTATTGCAGTATCACACAGATTCATATTTTCATACATCAGTTATACTGAAAGTAGATATCAAAGTCATTTCGAATTAAACATCATATATATTGAATTTTTGAAAAAAATTAAAAAATTATGAAAAATGCATAGAAGATGCATACCTCGTTTCACAAAAATATCTAGAATCTTAGTTATCAAAAAGACTTGTGTAATGAATTTTCAGTACCTTGTAGTTGAAAAAAAATAAAATAATTTTTCTAAATACATCCAAAAGTAACCTTAAATATTAACATATTGGGTGATATGTCAAATTACTAATGACTTTTTTGAGTAATCCATTGTGAAGCAAACAGTATGACCATTCATTTCGCTGAATGATGAAAATAATAAAGTTAGTTTCAAGTTGTTTTTCCATTTAGGAAAATTTCATATACACTAGAGTAAGTGAAAATTTGTTTGTGAAATTCTGAAGTTAGTTTATTAGTACCGCCACCTGAATTGAATAAAATTATTTTTCCGATGAAGTGATTCGTAGTTGATAGAAACAGATTTTTTGCTAATTGAAAACCATGTAGTTTTTTTTCATATTCTCCTATAGGAAATTCAACTATGTTCCTAATTTTATAACGACAGATTGAGGCGGATGAATAAATTTTATGAAATTAATGAACGAAGTGTTTTGATATGTTTTCCTTTTTTGGGGTATTCAAACTCACGATGATTAATTGGAAATATTTTATGTTTTGGATATTACCTATTACATTAGGTATTTGTCGTGAGAACATATACTAGACTTTATATCTTTATTAAAAATTGAATCATGTAATATTATCAATATTAGGTATTCATGTCCTCCATGGTTCAGGTTTTTTCTCTAGAGATCTCAACTTATATTGAAAGAAGCTACTGAATTCCAGATTGAATGTCAAAAATTTACTGAGACGAGAAACAAAAATTACCTATTATTTCTGAAATTTTTTTCCAACTCTCCGGAAAACTCCCCTTGGCCTATTGTGGTTTTCCTTCGTTATTTTCATGACACAGATAACAAAAATCTTGTTTCCTGTACTACTTTACACATAGGTAGATAAATCTTTATTGACTTAAATGTACATACATTTTGTCAGCAAAGGGTGTCATGTTTATAAATACATAAAATGTTAGAATTTTTTGAAATTACTAAATATTACTCGTAATATACATCGTGGTATACCGAATTTGAATGCAAAAGACTCTTCCAAATTGTAAAAGAACTTTCCCAAAACACGGTTTTTTACTGATTTTCTGTTTTTTTAAAATTCATTAATTGATGTAATTTTTTTTGGTAAATGTTCATATATTTGTCTACTTTTATAGATTTGAGACTGCCTGGTCAAAGATGATATAGGCAGTGGAAAGGCAAGTTTTTTATCGCTACGAGTAGACCTTTCTGTATGGCATTCAAACTTTTCTTTATGTTAGTGAAGTAAACAGACAGTCTCTGAAATGAATATTTCTGGAAAATGAATATACTCTGAATCAGGATCTGGCTGCCTCACCCTCAGAAAGGAATTTCATACAGGAGATAACTCTCCATAAGTGAATACTATGCAGTTATTGCTGCTGAAAATCCGAGTTTACGAGATATGATATTTATGGCAAAGCAACCAGAAGATAATTTCTTTTTTGAAGCAGTAATTTGCGTATCAAATTTTAAATTACTGTCAATGAATATACCAAGAAATTTAGCTACATGCTTACTTTCAATCATGTATTCACCTAGTATCACTTGCTCTGAAGTCCCACTTGAATGTTATCAGA
This sequence comes from Leptinotarsa decemlineata, assembly GCF_025532065.1. Classification (NCBI taxonomy): domain Eukaryota; kingdom Metazoa; phylum Arthropoda; class Insecta; order Coleoptera; family Chrysomelidae; genus Leptinotarsa; species Leptinotarsa decemlineata. Next base: position 1,404,239 of record NW_027412686.1, read on the forward strand.
TTTGTTTTAGAAACATTCAGCATATTCGATTCACACAATTTTTTATTTTTTCTAAATCTGAGTGGATAGACCGAGTCAAAGTACCAGGATCTTTATTACGCTAAAGTACCGTGGTGTAATCCGCAAACAAGGTAACTGCTCCATAAATGCCAAGTTTTGCCATATGTTAATATATACCAAGAATGAAATTGGGCCTAGGACTGACCCCTGAGGAACTCCGCGTACAATTTTTCCACTAACAGAAGTGTTGTTGCTCAATGTTATTTTTTTGACTCCTACCAGTAATATAACATCTGAAATCCTCGAAATCCATAATGGAAGAGTTTTTGCAGCAGGATTTCATGTTCCATGCAATCACATGCCTTAGAAAGGTCCAGAAATACTGCCATCGCCCTTTATTAGTTTAAAACACAATGGGCTGTAACTGTCCATTTGTTGCATAACCAGAAGTTAAGTTCTCTATTCAGCCATGTTTTGTTCAGGAGTGCCCTAAATGGACAATTATTCTGAGCCGAACCTTGATCTAATGAATCATTCTTCAGTTGTTTTCTCAGACGGTCCTATAGATATTTTTTTCGTTTATGGTATATTTCCCCAGTAATCTTTGTTTCTTTTCGACCCATTTCGCGATCTGGTCCCGAACCAACGATTCTGGTACCCACCGCAAGCTGCTTCAGAGTTTATGATCCGAGTCATTGTACTATAAAAGCGAGAGGTCTACTTCGACTTTTTCTTAAACAATGGTCAGAAAATTGTAATTCTGGAAAAATTCGGTTTCCTGTTTATTTTCAACATAACTGAGGCCTATTTATATAGCTCAAAATAAAATCAACCAATATTCTGATCAGCTACTGAGACAGCTCTCGAAGAGTCAATAAATAGTATTCGCACAGTTGAGAGTTGAAGAATTTCTAAAATCTACTCTCAATGAGCAGCTGTATAAATCCCTCCAACTGTGAACTCGAATACGCCTCATTGTACCCAAGAGAACAGATGTGGCTCCAAACTCATTTTGTAATTGCTTGCTCAATGGAAATGACAGAAAGATATATACCATTTGAATTGAAGGGGTTATATTCTTAGAAGTGATTAATTTTTGGGAAAGGAAGTTTTTGGCGTTCTACTACTCCATCTTGATATATTTCAGTTCGATTCAGTGATCATACAAAAGTATTTGTTTCGAAAGAATTTTTTCTTTCGTGTAATTCAATGTTTGTATGAACATCTCTGTTTCAGGAGGGCTTTCTTCCAGTTTGTGTCTGAAAGTTGCTTTTTTGCATGATCTACATATCCATGTATAGAGTTACTTATTTTCAAATTGATTACTTCCTTTCTTTGAAAGATTCCCACATTTTTTTGTATCAAGATGGAGTAGTAGAAAGCCAACAACTTTCTTTCCCAAAAATTAATTACTCCTAAAATTATAACCCCTTCAATTCCAATAGGTGTAATAGGTAATCAGATAGGCGAATGAATGTCATTACGATGTCATCGATGACATAAGTAGATCAAACTTATTCCGTGACATAAAATATCGTAATTCATGAATGAATTGTATGTATTTTCTATAATGTTATCTAGATTGGTACTGAAGAGACCTAAGGCAAGTGTCTTACGGCGAAACATCGGTGTCTACCAGTGAGGATGACAGTGTTCCATGTAAGTGCAATTTGTTACCATTCATTTGAAGTAGAACTCCTGTGAATGATATGTGATTTTATTCCATAACGAATGTTTGGAATACAAACGGAGTAGAGAAAAGTATCTTCTGTATAATTCAGTGTTCATATAAAAGTATTTGTTTCGAAAGATTTTTTTTTTTTGGGGTAATTCAATGTTTATATGAAAGTAGCTGTTTCAGGGGGGCTTTCTTCCAGTTTGTGTCTGAAAGTTGCTTCTTTGCATGATCTACACATCCATATATAGAGTTACTTATTTTCAAATTGATTACTTCCTTTCTTTGGAAGATTACCACTTTTTTTTGTATCGAAATGGAGTAGTAGAAAGCCAAAAAGTTTCTTTCCCAAAAGATATATACCATGTTTTCTATTTTTTTTGGGTGTACAACCTTCCACAATTTAACAAATAATCAAAGATAAACCAATAGAGAATCTGTTAATGATGTATTCGCTAAATGATACCATAACCCAGATAACATCAATACTTTCTTGAATTATTTGAATTCAAAGAACCCACGATGACATTTCCATCGAAAAAAGAAGTTCATAATCATCAAAAATACGAGTGTTCATCAGAATAAACTCATAAACTCAGGGATCGATCTGGGGGCCGCTTATTTTTTTTTTGTTATTCATAAACGATCTACCTGACTATATCAGTTCAAATTCAGTAGTTCTCTATGCAGATGATACTACATTGGCCATTGATGCAGATAGTCCTGAAGACTTACAAAAAAAACTAAATAATTTAGCAGGAGAATTCATGAATTGGTGTGAAAGAAATTTTTTGATAGTAAATGCAGAGAAAACAGTCTGTATGCATTTCCATTCTAGGTGGAGATTTGTGACTGATATTCAAGTGGTTGTCTAGCATAGCACTATTCATCTTTCTGAAGTTACGAAATTCCTTGGAACTTATATAGATAGTGGAATGAGTTGAGAAAATAATATTGATGCTATAAGCAAAAAAGTTAACACAGGTTACTATGCTATATTGCATAGTAACCTGTTTGCAAAAATATGTTCAATACCAATCAATTCATTAATGTATATTATGCTCTAATCTACTGCAACATATCATATAACATCAACATCTGGGGATGCTCCAGTAAGTCAAACAGAATATTTGTTTCCCAAAAAAGAATTATGCGACTCATTTTCAATCTAAAACCAGATGAATATGAATCGTGTCGACCATATTTTCAAAAATATAAAATTTCAACAGATCCATGTATTTATGTTTTCAAATGTATAATGTTATTTATGCAACATGTTGAGTTGTCTCAAACAGTTTCTCATTGCCATGGTTACCCAACTAGAAACGGAGACCTCATCAGAATTCCTGCACATAGCTCATCATTCTATGAAAAAAGCTCCTCATATAGAGGAATAAACTTTTTCAATCATCTTCCCGCAAACCTGAGAGAGCAACGGAATAAAAATTTCTCAAATCAAAATTGAAAGTATATTTGCAAGACAAATGTTACTACAGTATCAAAAAATTTCTTGACACAAAATGAAAATGTGTTTGCTCATATGTATGAATATAAATGTTACACATGTTTTCATGTATATGTGAAGAAATCTATTAAATTGTGATATTTTAATATTGTTGATTGTAAATTTGTCTATCATCACACGGTTTTTTTATTTGTGACGTATCCTATATCATGCTGTATGTGATCTGTAAGGATTGCATAAAGATTATTATTAGATTATTATTATTGATAGATATTTCCACTATAAATTCAATCAACAAACTGATGTCGAAAAGGTATAATCAGATGCCTGTATGAAGTTTGTATTCTGGGAGAGGAAGTAACTATTATTGAAACGGTTTTGGAAGGAAACGCGTTTAAGAAACAGTTCATAGAAAGAACCTTCAATTAAATTGATAAAAGCAATAAACCACATGTATATATTTCACAATTATCACAAACCCACACCTCACAACCAACGTCATACCTTCTGTTCCTGGTTTGTCTGAAAAATTGTCCTTATAGATATGATGTAAGAATAACTTTCAGAATGAATTGAGAGGGGCTTATTTTCAGGAGAGATTAGTTTTTGGGATTGAATGGTATTGGCTTTCTACTTCTCCATATTCAAGCAAAAATTGTGGGAAACTTTCGAAAGAAGAAAGAAAGCTATTGATTTTAAAATTATTTCTTCACAATTTTATTTCCGATACAAACTGGAAGAAAAAAACTCCGAAACAACTACTCACATATGAACATTGAACATTGAATTATACGAAAATCACTTTGTACTCCAAACATTCATTCATAAGAAGAGTACGCAATATAATCAAAATATGAAAGAGTTATGATATAAAATTTCACTTACATGGAAAACCATCATTCTCAATAGCGGACTTCGAAGTTTTGAAATGAGACATTTGTCTTACTGCCTCACTTGATAATAACGAATCATGTTTTACAAAGCCAAGAAAACTGCAAAAAAACATGAAAGAATAAAAAAAATAAGCATGAGAGTTCAGAAGTAAATCAAACGGACTTTCGAAGAAAAACTATTGCAAGTTATACGTGTTAGGAATCACACGTTAAAAGGTAAGACCTCGATAATCCTTATCTCGCACAAGTTCTGACTTCTGAGAGTTGTCGCTCGTAGGGGTGCGACAGCTGGTTAACGGAAAAACATATGGTCAAAATATCACCAGTACTTCATATAACTTTTTTTCCTAAAAGTCTTCGTAACCAAGTTACGGGCCCTTGAAGTTACAAAATGAAAAATGTTTTTCTTTGATAACTTTTCAAGTGAATATTCAAAATCATCCAAATTTTGGTAATTGACTAAACAAATGAATTCCGTCGATGAGCTTTCATGCAGGAGTCAGTTGTTTTGCTACAAAGTCAGGAACGGACTACCCCCGATGGTCCACACCCCAAAACTTTGAAATGACAGATATTTTTTAATATTTTTCAACAAAATAAGGTTACTTGGACAATTTTATGAATAAAAGTACTCGTGTGGAAAGTCGATCGGAGCAACGAGTCTTGATAAAAATGTAGTTCTACTCGACGACATCAAACCCGCTCGTCCACCATTATTTGAAATGAATAATTATCAAAGCAGAAATAATAATGATAACGTTAATTCAACAACATTTATAACAGGAATAATACAAAGTATGCTAAAATGAAGTCGTTAACAAAAAGTACAGTACCTATATGGAAGTTTAAGTCACAATTGTGATGACAGATATTTTTTCAAAAGAAATATCAAGTTCTGTAGATTCGTGGTGTTTTTAAACTAACAAGCTACTCTACTATGAATTATCGAATTCATTCCATATTTTGTATGTACATAATACGTGTGGAATAATCACGTTTCGTGTTGATCAGTTATCTGAATCTCATGAAACTCAACATTCGAATGTTTCAAATTCTTCTTCACAGCTAAACTGTTGAGGAGTTTCACTGATAATTATAATTTTATGGGAGAAATTCTTTAACACGAATCTAAATTTAGCTGAAAAAACGCACATCGGAAAAAATATTTACTATACTAATAAAAAGCAAACGAATGAACTACAAAAACGGCTGCACATGATCAGGTGAAAAATATCCAGGGGATAATTATGTTCCATTTCTTTCACAGATGTTGACAAAAAAACTTTTTAGAAAGTTTTGATAAAAAATGATAAACTGGAATGCGATTTTGTTTTGTTGAGTGGTGCGTTGTCATATGACTATCATTGTATTTTCAATATTCTATAGGATATTTTGAATTTTTTTGATATGGCCGAACAGTTTACATTCAATGAATATGCAGATATGCGTGTATTTTATGGACGAGCATTTTGTAATGCTGCAGAAGCTCGTCGTCTGTATTCCGAGCATTTTCCCAATCGAACGGTACCGTCAAGAGAAACATTCGAGCGTGTCGATCGCAGCTTGAGGGAGACAGGTATGTAATAATTGATAATTAATTTGAGCACGTTGTTTTATTTCGATATTATTGTAGGTACAGTTTTGCCAAAACGAGGTGGTGAGGGCGCTCCTAGGACTGTACGTACCGTTGTATTGGAGGAAAATATTTTGGAAGCCGTCGCTGAGCATCAGAAATCTATCAGAACAGTTCCATACATCCAAGTCCACTATTCATAGAATAATTAGGGAACAACTGCTCCACCCATTTCACATCCAGAAGGTACATGCCATGACACCTCAAGATTTCCCAGCACGACTGGAATATGCCAATTGGTTCATGGATAGGCAAAGAGAGGATATGACTTTTATTAATCGAGTTTTATTCACTGATGAAGCAGGTTTCAGTAGAGATGGAGTTATCAACTCTCATAATCTCCATATATGGGCCGAAGAAAATCCCCATGGGATATTGCAAACCAAACACCAACGGAAATTCAACGTGAATGTTTGGGCTGGTATCATAGGAAACCATCTTATAGGACCATTCGTTCTACAGGACCTATTGAATGGAGAACGTTATTTGGAGTTCATTCAGAACGATTTGAATGGACTTTTGGAACATGTTCCATTGCAAACCCGAAGAGATATGTGGTTTATGCATGATGGCGCTCCTCCTCATTTTAGTTTGATTGTGCGTGACCATCTGAACCATATTTTCCACAATAGATGGATTGGTAGAGGTGGGCCATATTCATGGCCATCGCGGTCTCCGGATTTAAATCCATTGGATTTCTTTCTGTGGGGGCATCTAAAAAGCCTTGTTTACGCTACACCTATTCACACAAGAGATGCATTGTTGAATAGAATAACATTACATTGTGAAGCCATACGAAACGACTCTGGAATGCTATTCCAAGTACAGAGAGGGTGTCTTCGCAGACTAAGAAAATGTATAGAGAGAGAAGGTGGTCATATCGAGCAGTTTCTGTAGCGGATTTTTCATTTCTGTTTGCTCTTGAGGCTCTTGAGTTTCGTTAGTTAAACGTGTTTGCATTATAAAAATTCGTTATGAACATTTTACCTATCATTTCCATTTTCCTTAAAAACTAATATTTTCGAATAATGGTAGACATCTCAGGATAAATGTTGTTGAATTAACGTTATCATTATTATTTCTGCTTTGATAATTATTCATTTCAAATAATGGTGGACGAGCGGGTTTGATGTCGTCGAGTGAAACTACATTTTTATCAAGACTCGTTGCTCCGATCGACTTTCCACACGAGTACTTTTATTCATAAAATTGTCCAAGTAACCTTAATTTGTTGAAAAATATTGAAAAATATCTGTCATTTCAAAGTTTTGGGGTGTGGACCATCGGGGGTAGTCCGTTCCTGACTTTGTAGCAAAACAACTGACTCCTGCATGAAAGCTCATCGAAGGAATTCATTTGTTTAGTCAATTACCAAAATTTGGATGATTTTGAATATTCACTTGAAAAGTTATCAAAGAAAAACATTTTTCATTTTGTAACTTCGAGGGCCCGTAACTTGGTAACGAAGGATTTTAGGAAAAAAAGTTATATGAAGTACTGGTGATATTTTGACCCCATCTATACATTCCCGAGAGGAAAAGAGGAAGTCCAGGGACACCCTGTATATACAGGGTCCTGCAACAGTGGCGCGGTGTTCCATATCTCTATATAGGAAGCAGATAGGAATCTAATTTTCTATAATATTACCTTATTGCTCGAGCTCGACAAAATAAAAATATTGGCGGTCACACAGGGTGTTTGATTTTTTCTGGGCGGATCCCAACTGTGTCTTTTTAAATGGCAACCTATATTTTTTATCGTTTTTTCGGTTTCTTCATAGAAAATAAAATAAACTTTATGTATATCTGCACTTCGAAAATATTGACGGTTTTCGAGATATCTAGCATGACAGGTTTTTTTTTCCAATATTCGTCACTCAGAATATTTGAAATTATAAAGTGGTGCCAAGTCCAGTTGAAATTTTTTTTTGGTCGAATATTCTACATTGGTAACTCTCTCAAACGACATATCTGAAATCGACCTGTGATATACAGGGTATGAAAAACCGCTTGCCAAATATTGTAAATGAAAATTTGCAAAATCTTCCTTAGATTAAATGGAACACCCTGTATATTATTGATCCATAAGGAGCGCCAACGAAACCTCTACAAATTTCATTAAGTATTCCCTATGGCTAAGTTCAATAGTTTTTCTTAAATGAGCATTTCTTTCGAAAAATGGTCATTTTTTCAATGCGAAATCCATTTGACGACTGATAAAAATATACGAAAGATATCTTGTTTCAATTTTGTACATTAGAAGGTGTCCAAACAAATATTTTTTAACGAAATAAATGTATGTACCTATCACTTTTTGCTAAATGGAAAATTATTTTTTCATTGGATGCAGAATTTCACTCATAAATCGTGCAATATCAAACCAAACAAGTTAAAAGAAAGAAACATTATAAATAACTATTTTTTTCATGTTATTATATTCATTCAGAGCTTGAGTTCTAGATATTCAAATTTGTCAACTGGCAAATTACAAAACTACAAAAGGGAGAGTTTAATTAAGGTTGATAATGAAACTTTTATAAAATATGTTCAACATGTCTTCCATTTTCTTGAATGCAGAGCTGAAGTCTATGTTTGAAAGACTGTTCTACCCTGCGCAAGACAGCTGGTGTAATGCTGCGAAAAGCATTCGTTATTCTAAGTCGCATATTTTCGGGAGAAGTTGGTGGCTCAACGTAAACCATATTTTTTATGTATCCCCATAAGAAAAAATCTAGTTTCGTCAAATCTGGTGATCTAGCGGGCCACCGTACAGGCCCATTCCATCCTATCCATTTATTGGGAAATACTTGATTTAGATGATCTCTCACTTCTGCCGAATAGTGAGCAGGTGCACCATCATGTTGTAACCACATTCTATTGCGGAGGTCAAGAGAAATATCATCTAACAAACCTGGTAAATCATTTCGTAAGAAATTGAGATACATTGCACCATTCATATGTCCCTCAAAAAAGTATGGACCAATTACATATTCTCCAATGATGCCTCCCCAGACATTTATCGACCACCTATGTTGATAATCCACCTGTCTCAATAAGTGAGGATTTTCTGTCGCATAATAATGGTAATTATGTCGATTTACAAATCCATTTTTATGGAATGTCGATTCATCCGACCATAAAATATTATTGAAAAAATATTCGTTTCGACGAATTTTGTTCATGGCCCAATTGCAACATCTCACTCTTTTCTCGAAATCAGCATACAGTAGTTCTTGATGTAACTGAACGTGGTATGGATGCAAGCGATGTTTCTTCAATACTCGTTGCACTGATCTCTCACTTATATCCACTATTTCCCCAATTTGTCGTTGACTCCTACTAGGATCTTCTTCAACAGCAAGAAGAAATTGCAATTCATTATCTTCATTAGTAGCTGGCTTGATGCGCTCATGTTTGGAATAATTAATAGATCCAGTTTCAACGAATCGTCCCAAGACCTTTCGGAAAGATCTTTCATCTGGATGCCTTCTATCTGGATACCGTTGAGAATAAATTCTACTTGCCAATAAACAATTCCTGTCTGATTCACCTAATATGAAAATCATATCAATCAAATCACTTTTTGATAACAACATTCTGATGAAATTATACCGACAGTTCAACTTCACGATTGACTGAAAATTTCAATATTCATTTGCAGCCAAATATTTTGTTCTGTCATTTGCCAGACTACTTGATTTCCAATAAATATTTCATTCGCTGAAAGGTTGTTTTAGACCGAAAGAATATGGCACAAATTCCGAGATTTTTGAAATTATTGTAACTATTCAAGAACGTCCATTTTGTGGTGTAATTCGCAACTTGTTTATCTAGCAACAGGTAATTTTAGGAATGGGCGATATTTTAAGGAAAGGGTATTTTTTGTATATTCTTATCAGTCGTCAAATGGATTTCGCTTTGAAAAAATGACCATTTTTCGAAAGAAATGCTCATTTAAGAAAAACTATTGAACTTAGCCATAGGGAATACTCAATGAAATTTGTAGAGGTTTCGTTGGCGCTTCTTATGGATCAATAATATACAGGGTGTTCCATTTAATGTAAGGAAGATTTTGCAAATTTTCATTTACAATATTTGGCAAGCGGTTTTTCATACCCTGTATATCACAGGTCGATTTCAGATATGTCGTTTGAGAGAGTTACCAATGTAGAATATTCGACCAAAAAAAAATTTCAACTGGACTTGGCACCACTTTATAATTTCAAATATTCTGAGTGACGAATATTGGAAAAAAAAAACTGTCATGCTAGATATCTCGAAAACCATCAATATTTTCGAAGTGCAGATATACATAAAGTTTATTTTATTTTCTATGAAGAAACCGAAAAAGCGATAAAAAATATAGGTTGCCATTTAAAAAGACACAGTTGGGATCCGCCCAGAAAAAATCGAACACCCTGTGTGACCGCCAATATTTTTATTTTGTCGAGCTCGAGCAATAAGGTAATATTATAGAAAATTAGATTCCTATCTGCTTCCTATATAGAGATATGGAACACCGCGCCACTGTTGCAGGACCCTGTATATATATATATATATATATATATATATATATATATATATATATATATATATATATATATATATATATATATATATATATATTACACAATGTCCATTTTAAATAGATTTTTAAACAGATTGAAACATTCAAGAAACACGTGTTTCGCCTTCAAGCGTGTCTTTAGAAGTATCGGCTGATTCCACCAAATATTTCACAGTTGTAAGAAAAGGTACGTTTGCTCAGCATTACAATGCTTCATTGATTGACAACAAACTCTGATCAACTTTGTTATACGATCACCACAACTATTTCTTTCGGAACATTGAACTACAGATGATTGTACTCACTAATGATGAGCTAATGCACATTGCATGTTCTGCAGGTACTACCAATATCGAGTAGATATCTGTAAACAACAAATTGAATGAAAAAAGTATAAGTTTCTCACGATAATTTGAATTTAATTTACATACATTAATGATATACGAATGATGTTCATTATTTCACGATTAATATTCTGATTCTCAACTGGTTCAAAAGCATATGGAAAATTTTATTTTTTCGTGTAGACTAGTCTGTCAAGGGGTCATTGGTTTCGAAGAAAATCATTAATTCCACAATCCATGCTGGATAACTCAGCGTCGATATTAAATATTATTCGTTCTATACATTAATATACCTTTAGCATGTTTACCTTATAAGTTCAGTTGTCAAATATTACTTATTATCGAACATATAACTGATCTTTCGAATTTGTGCTTCCAGCAATTAATCAAACTAGAAAATGCATAAACTAGATTAGAAAATGTTTTCTCATCTTGAAGGCCACTTTCCGAAAATATTCAATCACAAGGAATATTTTCAACAATATTCCCTCCAGAACAAGCACTTTTCCCAAATATCAGAACTGCATACTCTTCTCGACGTGCGTTTTACCAATCAAGTTGGCGTCTTCAGGATATGTAGAGAACTAATTTCTTACTCTGCAAATTGTCTCTATTTATATCTGACAGGATACACTTTTACTTTGCAACAAATATCAATGACTTCAGGTAGAAATTTGCGGGACAGTTCCCGCTAACTTCAACAGAGTGATTCATAAAAAGTAAACAATTAGCTGTTCGGAATGTGAACTCTTTCACTGTTGATAGAACTCATGCCACATTTTGCTCTTTTCAGACTTATTAATCTTCCAAAAACTTAGTGTCATGTACCGATCTCAATCATTTCAGTTTTCATTCGGTCTCTCACCGTTTCCCAAATGTGTTGACCGACACTAGATTTTCCTGGTCTATAATATCGGATATGTGGTGCATGCTTTTTGAAACGAGTTTCACTGGCTCGCTTAGTCTGACCGATATATATTTTTTGTCACATTCCTAAACGTTTATTTTATATCCCGACTTTTCATTTTCCAACATTTTGTCTCTAGGGTTACCTAATATTTCTTGAACTAAACAAGAAGTTTTGAAGTTCTCCTTCGCATTCAACTCGAAAAAGAATACGATCTGATCCGTAAGTGTATCTTGTTTTATTTTGAAAGTTTTCCTTCTGAGAAACAATTTATTAATTTTTCTTATTTCATGTATTAATTTTGATAAATCAAATGAATATGTTTATTCTTGAATATACCATGTCGTTCAAATCGATACGCTCTTGAGTGGCGGAATGGTTCTGAGGAGTGAACGCGAAAATATCGCGATACAAGAGTGGACATACAAGAATGTTCGACTGTGGCTCTAATAACATTATATGGGTGAAAGATTGTTTTTTGTTCTGCGACAACTAGATTCAACAAAAACTACCAGTGCAGAAAAAACTAGCAGTGTTGTCTATTTCAAAACGTTTACTAGTAATTAAATAACTTCTACAAGCTAGAAGATCTGCGACAGAGAATTTTCGGGAATGCCGATTTCTGACTCCGGACATCTTCAATAATGTAAGGAACGCTTTGAAAGTAGACTGTATTATTATATGGAACTAGATAGGGTGCATTTTGAACACTTCATCCGTTGATTGTGTTGACATTGATATAATTTTTGTTGATTTCCTCAATAAAATGAACGACAGCGAACTTTTTTTTTTAAATAAAACGTTCAACATTAAATTTCTCAATAACAAATAAACCAATTTCGAAAAAAATACAGAAGTAATAGAGGGACAAAATACCTTTCAAATGATGTATCACTGACACCTATGTCATTGAAAAAAATAGGGGGGTAGTTGTTGACCGCAGGGGGGTGAAGTTTCGGGTATGATTTCCATATCAGAATTAGTTCTCCTAGGAATAAAAAACTGATATTCTTTGAAATTTTTGATTACACGTCCGTTTCTGACTTACAGGGGGTCAAGTTTTCGTTGGAACACTCTGTATTCTAGAGCGTGAGGTAACACCATCAAAATCGTAAGAGTATTAGATTCAGTAATACAGAAAAAATGGGATAATTGAACAGGTATTACTTATTATTACAACAATTCCGTAGTTTACAAATATCTCATATCTTAAATTTGATGTCGACAGCCAATATCCAATAAGGACGCTACATAGAAGCAAATTTTCTCATCGAGTTTACGACTTCAATCAAGCTATTTTTGCGTCACCGTACATTGGCAGCGTATTCCAGAAGGAAAATTAGTGGAATAAAAATTTTATCGCGCTCACTTGACAGTGCTGGAATTTTCAGAATGGAAATTAGGATCGCAGCGTTTTGATCCTGAAATTTTCCGTATCCCTGAAATTTCTGAATGTTCGGACGATAAACTAGAGTAGTAAAGTAACTAATTGATCTCGAAATTGAATTTGGAAAATTGTCGTATGGATTTGAGTTACAAAGTTTTGATCTTGATTTTTTTAAACCTGCATACCATAAATATTTTTTGAATGTAGTATAAGGTCGGACAAACTGTAACGGTAACAGTAATTAATGAATAGAATATCTGTTTTAAAGAAAATTGTTTTTTGTCCGTTAATCAGCTGTCGCACCCCTACGAACGACAACTCTCAGAAGTCTAAACTTGTGCGAGCCTGGGATTAACGAGGTCTTACCTTTTAACGTGCGATACCTAACACGGGTTGGATGATAACAAGTGAAAATCGATCGTTCAGCCTGCGGCTTGAACCAGCGACCAACAAGGAGGTCGATTTGAGTGAGTGAATAAAGCACCCACGTCGAACCGACCGGCTACCGACCGACCTTACTGATCGAATAATATTGATTTTCTGGATGGCTTTGAATATAAAGCCAATATATTGACTCCTCACGGTAGTAACAGCTTTAATTTCGATATGTATGTTATGCTGTTGAATATCACATAGATATAGATCGAAAACTTGTGATGGAATTGGTTAATATTGGATGAGAATCATCTTTGAATAACGTTTTGAATAATACTGTATTCTGATATTTTCACATATCACTTTAAAAACCTCAAGTGTTTCAGTATACAATAGCTCTCTCACTGCCCAAAATAATATTGTTTGATACACATTTCATTTCGAATGAAACGTTGATCGATAAAATCAAAACATGAAGACATCAACAACCTAGTGAATGATAAAAGGGTATTGAAAGGGGTATTGAAATCCTAGGTATATTTATTTATTTATTGTACATGGACTTTAAATGAGATTTCGAAACAATTGCTATCGATATCCTGTTGAATAAACTGCAGTATTATGGAATTCATGGGACAGTTCTCCAACGGTTTGATAATTACCTAAAAGGTCGTTCTTAAATAACCAAGGTGAATGATGTAATCTCCAGTAAAAAATATAACCACCGGCGTTCCTCAGGACAGTGCCCTAGGACCGTTGGTATTCATTCTTTATTTGAATTATATCAATTTTGTTCAAAACCGTGAGTTCATTAATTTGTTTGGTGATGATACTCTCGTAGCTGTCAGCCATAGAAAAAATGAACAAATGTTTGGAAGTTATCACTAATTTGTTGAAAGTTTATAAGGTCAAATTAAATACTTTCAAAACGAAGGCCATGATAATAACTTCAAAATACAAATATATCCAAATCAATGTAAATAACATAAATATATATAATGAAAACATTTAAATAGTGCAAAAAATGAAATATATTGGCTTCAAAATAGATAACTTTATCACTATCAAAAGCCATTTCAATTACTTCCATAGCAAAATAAGTGAAAAAATATTCTTTCTTCCACGAATACGCGAATTGGGGGCAATGGGGCAGCAAAATACGTTGTTTTGCATAAGTTTCGACCGCTTTGCGTGCGTTTTGACCGTTTTTCTTGCGTTTTCGACCGTTCTTTTTCCTCTTGGCTGGGATTAAATCAAATAGGTGAATGAATGTCATTACGATGTCATCGATGACATAAGCAGATCAAGCTTATTCCGTAACATTAAAAAAATCGTAATTCATGAATGAAGTGTGTCTATTTTCTATAATGTTATCCAATTTGGTACTGAAGAGCCTCAGGGCAAGTGTCTTAAGGCGAAACATGGGTGTATACCAGTGAGGATGGCAGTGTTCTATGTAAGTGCAATTTGTTACCATTCATTTAAAGTAGAGCTCATGTGGATGATATCTGATTTTTATTCCACAACGAATGTTTGAAATACAAACTGAGTCGAGAAAAGTATCTTCTGTATAATTCAGTGTTCATATAGAAGTATTTGTTTCGAAAGAATTTTTTCTTCCGTATAATTCAATGTTTATATGAAAGTAGCTGTTTCAGGAGGACTTTCTTTCAGTTTGTGCCTGAAAGTTACTCCTTTGCATGATTTACACATCCATGTATAGAGTTACTTCCTTCCTTTATTTGAAAGATTCCCTCAGCCTTTTTTTGTATCAAGATGGAGTAGTAGAAAGCCAAAAACTTTCTTTCCCATAAAAAAGAAGAAATGATTTTGAATAGAAATTCATCATACATTTTTATTATGGTAATATATCACAAGTTCACGAACTGCTTTCAATTTCTTATCACTCTGCTCATAACTAGCAGATTGACACATGAAAGTGCCAGCATTGTTTACGAATGACACCTTACCGTCCCCTTTGATATTCTCAACTTTTCCACTAATGAATAGCAGACTATCGTACAAAGCATCGTAGATTGATTGACGTCGATTTCAATAACATAGGAATATATATCGGAAGCACGGTATATAATTGCCCAATTTTTCGTGCAATAATTTGTGGGCCGAGTGGTTGTGGAAAGACAAACGCTATCTCAAAATTGCTATTCCACCCGAATGGTGCCAAATTCGAAAATATCTACGTATATTCAAAATCATTGTATCAACCTAAATATCAAGTGGTTCAAGAAATTTTCAGTAAAGTCAAGGGGTTGGGATATTATCCGTTCAGGGAAAATGAAGATATAATAAGCTCTCACGAAGCCAAATCAAATTATTCGAAAGAATAAAATCAACGAAATTGCACGCATCATTCGAAAAAAATATTTGGCTCTGAAATTGGGTAAATCCGAAGAAGACCTGAAACGACTCCATTCCAATCCCTCGTACATGTTGCAGGTACAGATGAGGATGATGATAATGAAAACGTCTTTAGTGGGTATGCAGTAGATGAACAAGATGACAAAGTTGCGCCAGACATAAATGAACAAGTTTTAGAAGAATATATCGATCAATATTCGATAATGTCTCAACCTTACACTGTTAAAAATTTCTATACTGTATTTACAAAAAATGTTTTGGAAGTTTTAACGCATCACATTTTTTTTAATAATAGAATCACATTTTGTAAATTTACTACACGATTTATTTCAACTCAATTTAGAAAAATTACAAAAAAAAATTGAAATTTTAGTAAACTTACACCTGACGTGTGTATTGTTTTATTACAATACAAACTATGTATTTTTGTGAAGCAAATTTGGTAGAAAATGATTTTCAAATTCAAGATGCTGCATTGTGAATTTACTAACGAAATCAGTTCAACTTTGTTTTAGAAAATTACAATATATTTGTTGTTTTTTTTGTAAGCGTTTGGTGAACAATTGTTTTGTATTAATACAACACAATCTCTGTAAATTTGTTAAAAAAATTTGGAAAAAGTTGATTTGTAATTTCAAGAAACTGCATTGCGAATTTACTACGCATTCAGTCCAACACAGTTTTAGAAATTACAAAAAATTTGTTGCTTATTTTGTAAACATTTGATGGTAGTTTGTTTTCTATTATTACAACACAATATTTGTGAATTTGTTAAGCGAATTCGGTGAAAATTTATTTGTAATTTTAAAATACTGCATCCAAAATTTACAACGCATTCAATTCAACATAGTTTCAAAAAATTATAAAACATCGGTTGCATTTTTAGTGAACATATATTGAACGTTTGTTCTGTAATATCACAATACAAACTTTGTAATTTTGTTAAACAAATTCAGTGGAAAAATTTGTAATTTTAAAATGCTGCACTGCGAATTCACTAAATATGAAATATGTGAGTTTCTAAAATAAGTTTTTTAAATTTTTTATTGTTTTACAAATGAAGCATATTATTGTACTGCAGGACTTATAGTAGTTTATTATTTTCTTGATCAACAAAATAGTTTATCAAATAAAATCATTTTAAAATTAACAAACGGAATTTTATTCAATGTAGGATAATTAGTCTACATTATATAAATAAAACTTGATTATATTGTATTATAATTCAAACTTAACGTAATATACATTAGGTACAAAGTAAAAATTAAGGTAACTAAGTAATTTGGTCAAATAGTAATAATAAACTTAGTAAAAAATAAAAGAGTATAATAAGTATTATACAAAATATAAATCATATCGTATTAGTGAATGATAATTATGTAGTATGTATCTATAACATAAAAAGTACATAATCATATAAAAATAACAATTTAATGCGATTCATCAGCAATATATGGATCCATCTCTTTTATCAGCTTGCTGCCTTTAGGGTGGATATTGGTTGCTTTTCTTTTTCCATCCCGATTTGTACGTTTGGGAGGACACATTTCCCGAAAGAATCTGAAATTCAAAATCATTTACAAATTAATCGCAAGCAAAAGAGAAAAAAAAAATTGAATAATATAAATTGTCCTGAGACAAAAGTGACATGATTCGAGTGAAATTTTTCATCAATGTAGTATCTATAAAGTCTTATGTAAAGCGTTTTCGCAAGAAATATGTACAAACAAATTATGAATCGCTTAAGATTGGAAAATTCAATTATTCAGATAGCGAAAATTAATTATCTTTAAAATCAATTGTCAACAGTAAGAGAATTTAAAATGTAGAGTTGAATTAATCGAAAAATGAAAAATAAAACTGTAGTTTACAAAAGAGAGTATTGGAATTATCAAAAATCTAGAGAATAGCACAGTTTTTGACACTCACCGTTGAATTTCTTCAAATGTTCCCCCAATTTATGGTGGATATGCGAAGCCAAAGACGTAATAGCACAGGAATGTAGCCAATACTCCATCAAGAAATGACACACATGTATACATTTCCTCTGTCAGGTAAATCTTTTCCTAAAAAAATATTTAATAAATATATATAAAATATTTCAAACTATTATTGTTGCCATTGTTATTTATTATTTTCAATCAAATGTATTCAACTTTTACATTTACAAATTATTTCTGGAAATAGGTAAATTTTCTAAAATATCAAGTACAATAATTTTGAATTTCATTACTTCATACTTCCATTGTCTAATATGACTAGAAATGATTTGAAATCCCTGAAAGAACAAGTAAAAATGAAAATGTATAGATGAAAGTAACAATCATATCAAGCAAAAGAAACCCTGGAATCAGATTACAATAAAATAAAAATTAAGCAAAAAAATTGAAAATTAAAAAAATTAAAATTAAAAAATTTCAAGCCAAGTTACTTTACGAAGTTTCGATTGTTAGTATCAACAATCATCTTTGGGTGATGACTCATCAGACGAAATCGATTGTGAATACTGACATTCGAAACGTCGTGAAGTAACTTGGCTTGAAATCTTTGAATTTTTATTTCATTTTAATGGTTCAATTTTCAATTGTTGGTTGTATTTCATTTTATTGTAATTCCATTTCAGGGTTTTTTGCTTAATATAATTGTTATTTTCAGCTATCTACTTTAATTTTCATTTTTATTTGTTCTTTCAGGGATTTCAAATCATTTTATATCATATTAGACTGACATCAGTTTGGACATCAGTCCAAACTGATGAAATTCACAATGAAACATTGTGAAACACCTTTAAACATACATTAATTTTGATAAAACTTACTCAGTAGTAAAAAGGAACTAACTTTATAGAAAAATGGAATTGTTACGCATTTCTTACCATCAATACGGGATTTGAAACAGGTACCTTCTCGAGTAACTCATAATCCGTTAATTCCTCCTGCCGAGAAAATCAAAAAATTTTTTAGAAAATTTTATTTCTATAAATGCATCAATGTGTTGATATAAAGTGTAGTATTTGTAACTTAAGTTAGTACACTTACATTAAAATTGAAAACTGATGGATACCATAACAATCTGAAACATATTATTAAATAATTACATGGAATGACTTTATTTCTAAAAGATCTTGAAGAGTTGTCAAATGTTTAAACAGTTCAGTTTTATATTTTTTTGATTTAAATTTTTACTAACTATTGATTATAATCGATAACTTACTTGAGCAAAAGGTTCACACGCACTTTTCACGGGAAAACAAAAGAGACAGTTTTAATTCACAGAAATCAAATAAATGTAATTCTTCAAGCAATGCTAACAACTTCGACTTATATGTGTCTGGATCCTTCCTCTCCCGGCACTGTTACACTTGACACTGAATATGTTATAATACATACCTACTCCTGTACTCCTATAAAATGTAAAAAAAAGTGTCTAGACAATTTCTAGCGGAACTGGACCACTGGACGTCTAACCGCCAAAACAAAACAGTATTGACACCCAATCGACTTGAAATATTAATGGGGCCTACAACGATTTTTTCAGGATAGGTATATGTGTTTAGTGAATAATTACCCTGAGTATAATAACACTGATGATGATAATAAATGATTTTATGACAAATATTTCAGAAGAAACATATTAAAATTGTGTGTTTTATATATATATATATATATATATATATATATATATATATATATATATATATATATATATATATATATATATATGATTTCAAAAGACAAAGTATATATAAATTCGAGTCCTGATACAGGTTGTTGAAATTGAATTTCGCAAAATGAGTTAATTAAATCGTTTGTTTATCAGAATAGAAGTTCGTTGTCACATTTTCAACTATTCATTGACAAATTCACACTTACTTTACGAATGCTGAATTGGCTGATATGGTTTTTGCATCTCCAACGAGTGACTCCTTGTGCAGGGTCATTTGCGAATCTTTTCCGGCGACTTTCCGAAACTGGAAGCTTCGAAAGAAATTTTGCAGTAGGAAGGCCACGGACAACAAGAATTGTGGAATTGAAGGAGGTGGTTCTCGAAGAAATTAGTGAACATTCAGAGAAAAGTACAAAAAAAATTAGTAAAACTTTAAATGTGAGTCACATGACCTTTTACAGAATTTTAAAGACACAGCAGTTATATCCTTATCATATCGAGCGCATCCAGGCCCTTAAGTTATATGATTTCCAACCACGTATCGAATTTTCTCAAGGCTCTATAGAAAAATCGAACAACATCCCCAAATTTAATCGAAAATCCTCCTCACAGATGAGGCTAATTTTTCAAGAAATGGGGATTACCCACTTTCGATAATGCAGATTCATTTCCAAAACAGATTTTTTTTAATGTATAGGTAGGCATACTTGGGGATATAAACTTCCCTTACGTTTGAATGGAGATGCTTGACTAAATTTTTTGGAATGGGAGCTTTCCCAGCTTATGGAAGATGTTCCCATTGGCCTCCGAAATCACTCTTGGTTTATGCACGATGCAGCCTCTGCTCATTTTAGTGTGATAGCATGAAATGTCTCAGACGTAGCATATCCCCAACGATGGATAGGAACATGAGGCACCCAGTATTGGCCACCGAGGTCTACGAATCTCAATGCCGTCAATTTTTTTGGGGACACCTCGAATTACTAATTTTTCCTAGTCCCATTAAAAACGAGGAAATACAAGCAGAAGCTTGTATTGCTGTTGGGGGTCGTCACTTTCAAGAATTGTTCTGATAGTTGTTTCGTTTAATTTTTATATGTTTATTTGCCTAATAAATAACACAGTACTTTTCTGAATTGTTATTTTCACAAACTCCGAAATGAAGCATTTTCTAATTAAATAATCAAATTTAATTTTTTTTCAGTTTGGATTGATTAGGTAGTTCAATAATGGTCAGTTTAGAAGAAGTCTGTCCGGGTATACCGCCTATAAAGTTTGATGAAAGTAACTAAAATTGCAAAAAACTTATGACGAAAACCAAACAAATGATTTCTCAATACATATTTTATAGGAAAAAGTTGTTTATTTTGACGAGATCCACCACATACTCATAGTTTTTGTAATGGTTTCAGCAACTTCACTAAGCGCCCTAGGACCTAAGTAATATGCATCGATATAGAAAATTGTAAATATTTAGAAAACGATCACCTCAGCGTTGTTGAGGAAGTGTACCTTTTTCACTTGGAAAAGGTGTGTGTTTGGTGCCCTAACGCGTAATTCCTCACACGCGTTAAAAGGTATGTTCACATAAAACTAATACACTAATAATAATGCATTTATTTTCCATCACTACAAAGTTATTGATCAGAAATGGGGAGAGAATTGACGGGATAGTAAAGTTTGAAAAAAAGTATTACAATCCAATGGATGGAACAAAAAATGCTTCATCAACAATGATAGAAATTATGATCGAATGATTTTCAATACAAAAAAATAGCTGTGATTACGATTCCAACTATCCCCAATCTATTGCAATGTACCAACGATTCATTCGTCGTATCCATTTCCTCAAATCATTGTTAGTGTTAACAAAATTCAAATATTGTCGCCAATCAAATTCGCGATGGTTTTTTCTGATATATATATATAAAACGCATAAATTAGTGGAAATTCTCTAGAATTCGTAAATATTCATTTATTTCGAGTGAGAACGGAATCTCTATTCATACGAGTACACATGATTCAATTGACACCGAAAATCATTAGTGATTAACCACTTATATAACTAACTTTCACTAACTGACATTTCTGTACTAAAAATTATACTATCACAACTCTGATTTGGCATTGCGACCAATACGTGCAATGAAACAAATCGAAAATTGTAATGAAAATATTAGTAAAATGTTTATTACTTTATAGTACTTTCCATTCTAACAATTATTTATAAAAAATTTAAGAAGATTACACGACAAACGATGTACATTTTGGAAACTTCTCATTAAAATTGCTAAATGGTTTAGTATGATTATAATACGTGTGGGACAAATAAACATTTTTAGCCGAATCATAAAGCAATACGAAATTTGCACACGAAAGTTGTAAAATGACTAAAAATATTCGTTAAATTCAAGTTAATTCAAAGTATAATCTCAGTTTAAAAATATTTCATAATTTTACAAAAAATCAAAGCAAAAAATTCTAGAAATAAAATTTGTGAATTTAGAGAACTTTTTGTGGAAAATTGACTAATGGATTAGTGTAATTACAATACGTTTGAGAAAGATACAAATTTTTGGTCAAATCAAAAAGCACTATATAATCAGCAAACGAAAGTTGTTAAAATACTGAAAGTATTTGTAAAATTTCAATGACTTCATAGTAATTACAGTTATAAAAATATTTTATCAATTCACAAAAACTTGCAGTGAAAAACTTACAAATGATATTTGTGAATTTCAAGAACTTTTTATGAAAAATTTAATAACGGTTCAGTATAATTAAAATGAGTGTAAGGAAAATGAAAATTTTTGGCCAAATTACAAAGCACTATATCATTTGCAAACAAAAGTTGTTAAAATACTAAAAGTATTTGTAAAATGTTGAT
Organism: Leptinotarsa decemlineata; assembly: GCF_025532065.1. Lineage (NCBI taxonomy): Eukaryota > Metazoa > Arthropoda > Insecta > Coleoptera > Chrysomelidae > Leptinotarsa > Leptinotarsa decemlineata. The sequence continues at coordinate 1,426,416 of NW_027412686.1, forward strand.
GACTTCATATTTATTCCAGTTATAAAAATATTTTATTAATTCACAAAAAACGTAAGTGATTTCATTTACAAATGATATTCGTACATTTCGAAAACTTTTTATGTAACATTCAATAACGGTTCAGTATAATTACAATACATGTGAGAAAAATGAAAATTATTGGCCAAATTACAAAGCACTATATAGTTTGCAAATGAAAGTTGTTAAAATACTGAAAATATTTGTAAAATTTTGATGACTTCATAGTTATTTCAGTTACAAAAATAATTTATCAATTCACATAAAATTCAAGTGAAATAATTTACAAATAATATTTGAACATTTCGAAAACTTTTTATGAAAAATTTAATAACGATTCAGTATAACTACAATACGTGTGAGAGAAATGGAAACTATTGGCCAAGTTACAAAGCAAATTTTAAAAATACTGAAAGTTTTTGTAAAATTTTTATGACTTCATTTTAATTCCAATTCCAACTATTTTTTTATAATTTTACAATAAATTAAAGTGGATCAGTTCACAAATAATATTTGTAAATTCAAAAAACTTTTTTTCGGAACTGACTTAAGGTTTGGTAAATTTACAATAAGTTTAGGATTAATTGATGATGATTGTAAAATCACTACTCAGTTTAGAAGGATTCCAAATATTTTTTGGTAAATTACTCAATTCATATTGAATATTGTATTGGCAACACACTGATTTGTAATTTACCTGATCATTTGTTTTGTAATACATTTGTAATTTTACAGACATTTTTAACAGTGTACATTAAAAAACATTGGGGAAATGAAAAGGAAATCGACAAAGTATACGGTCCCATATATGATGGGGTATCTTCAAAATGGTTCCTAGGCCAAAAGAAAATCGATTTTGACAAGCGTAGCTAATACATATACTTAGCTGGGTATCAATGGAAAGGAACACCCGGTATATATGAACGGTTATTTCTCGACATGCCTGAAAATTATAATGCTGAGGATTTGAATGTATACAAAAAGATTTTGGATTTATCGAGCGCTCACAATAATTCCGCTGGGCATCTAAAAGGCACTTAGAGATACAAGTACACCAACATAATCGTTGTTTCCTCCTGTAAGAGGAAATCGTCGTTGAACTGGTACTGGGTTTTTTCAACCTCTTTCTTCTACTACTGCGATGACATCATGTCTACCCAAAACGTCACCTCTTGCAATGACATTCAACACGAAACCTATTGAATACATTTATTCATTGTCATTTTGAATGAACTCAAAGAAGCAAAAATGATTCTATAAGATACACTACGTTCCCCAATACATTATTATTTTCAAAATGGTCATCGATAAGTTTGGACGTAGCGACAGCAACAGAAAGCAAAAAAACACCTACCAGCGACGCACGACCTTGAAGTATGCCAGAACCCGCCTTGTTCATCTACTAAGGACATTTACCTTCATATTTCAATCAATTTATCACATTCAATAATAAAATTCACCATTACCAGACCAGAGGAAGTTCAAACTTTCATGTTGATAGAACCAATTACAAAAATACTATGAATTCTTTATTTCACAAAGGATTGATTCAATATAATAATCTACCCATTCATATCAAGGATAATGCAACACTAAGTCCATTCAAATGCAATCTTCAGGAGTACATCAATGAAAAATAACCTTCATCTTGTATATGTATTATTGTTTCAAAAACTATTGTATTTAGTAACAGCAGATGTTCATTCATTTAATCAAATAATTATATAATAGTTATTATTAAAATTTCTATTTCAAATAAAGATTATTATTATTATTTATTTAATCGATACACACTCATTAGGTTTTATTACAAGGATTATAATCAAGATTAAATATAATGTAAATGTAGCTTTGAAAGTATATGTTTCAACTACATAAATACTATCAGAACTATTGGGTTACAGATTTAGGAAGATATATTCAGTATCTTATTATATCACTCTTGGTGGAGCAAGTAGGCTAAGATAGTTCAACACTCCTTATGAAAGTATTTATCAAAAAGTGGACAGGTTTTCAACATTTTCTTCGATGTTCCAGACTATCAATGTTGATTTTGATGTTTGAAGCTCTACTTAAGGATACTTAACTCTTTTCTAGGGTATGCTCAGGGTATGCTCAGGGGCGTGGTTCCATATATGTTAGCAACATTTCAAGGAAGGACGAATTTAAGTTTTATGAAGTATCAAAAATATCTAGCGTACTAATACAAATGTCGCAATGATATTTATGATCTCAGAACAAAATTATTCGTATCATTACAAAGTTTTTTATTTCATAGGAAAAATTAACTTAAACGTCTGACAACTCAAATGTCGAATTAACGAATCATCACTACGGTAATTAGGAATGGGTTTTAAAGAAAACTGATGCAAACATATAAAACCTCCTGTTGTTTAAAATGTGCACTGGCATCGAAAAGTGATAAAGAAATGAAAAGAAGGAGAAGTTATAATATCGAAGTTTAATTAGTGAAACATTATATCAGACAGGGCCTTTCTTGATTATATTGTTCCGAAAGTGAATGATAGGTGTAAAGAGGTGGTTTGTTGATTTTTGGAACTGGCCTTAATTTGTTATGGTTTCATTTATCATTTGTTCTGTTTTGAGGTCGACGACTATTTAAACCTGAAATGAATACTTCCATGAAGGTTTTGGGATATTTCAATACCTCGTCATTCGTTTAGTTCCCATTCACTGATAAACAACTATGCAAGGATATATTCGAACGCGTTAATTATAGTCGAACACATATTCGAATCCCCTAAGGATTGTGTACTCTGACGGAACGGTAGCCATTTGCTAATTTTGGAATTTATGTCCAAACTTCTCGATTTTTCAGATTAACAAAGTAAGATCATCTTTTATAAGAATAGGAAATTGTTTTATTCTTGGCATTTCGATGCTGGTAAAACATTCAACTCACTTGTTGGATTCGATTTCTTACGGAGAACATAATCTTACTGATTTGAATCTTGACTTTTTGGGGCATAAGTAAACCTATAGGCCACACGACACCAAAGGTGAGTTAGTATTCAATAACGAGACAACTCATACATTTAGAGAATGAGCTTGATCATTCTGTCCAGACGTATCGTCCTGGACATCACCTCCAGTGAACCGTTTCCATCTGATATGAATTGTTTCATTTTAGGCCTTCTTCTATCTGGATGCCATTTTCTCGTGTTAGTATTGCTGTAAGACTAGATATCCTTGCATGAATGCCTAATACAGTAGTAGCAGTAGTTATTAGTTACCCGCTGTTGAGCCGGTCACAATTGTTGTACCGACAGATCACTGCAGACCTAAGTTTGGAACTCTAAGACCATTCTTCTTCAAGCCACCTCGAGGAAGATACACACAGATAAGCTTAGCTATTAAGATAGGGATGAAGAAGTTATCAGTGACTAGATTCTTGATGCTTGATTAATTATCTCAACAAAGATTTATGTTTCTCAAACCTGCCCAAAAGAGAAAAATATTAGTGTAGGGAATATGCGTTTATGCCTATGTTGATGAATTCATTCCCTCAACCTACTGTAAGCTGGCGATATAGCTATATCTAAGGTAAAGTATAACTTCAAAACAGCAACGTCTCAAGTATTGAAGAGACATCCTCCTTTCTTCCTTGGGGAGCCTGAGTTCATTACAATCCCCTTATAATTGAAATATTTGTGCTATAGGTGTAGTATAATTTATATCTTTTGAACATTTTGGTATTGTTTATAATTAGAAAAGTGATATCTTCTCACATTTGACACTTTCTGGCCTCAGGGGCTCAAGGCTTTCTGCCAGTATTGTAGGGGGAGTCTATAATAACGGTTGATAATATTTATGAACTGACAGATAAATCAGAGAATTTGTTGACAAGTTTGGAACCAACTGAGAAACGTGTAGATGTTAGGGAAAGGAATTATAAACAGTTTAACTGGATTTGAGTTTGATTCAATTGGTTACTGTTAAGAGTAAATTTCCCGTTTTTGTTGTGTATGCTGTATAAGCTCCAGGGTTGATAAAGCGGGTGGCGTTCTACCCTCCATCTTACCCACGCCCTTCTTCACTGTTTAAAAGCTGGCGGTCTACCCTGGGAACTATGCTCTCTAATCCCTAGTAGCCACCCTCACGCCATATTGTGGAACAACGAGAAATCGTTTACAAATTGACATAATTAGTCACAGAGAAATACAAGGCGTGACAAATTGTTTATGGAAAAAGAAATAGAACTTGTTCAAGTGGTAAAAAAACAACGAAAGTTTTATTTCTCATTTTACCACTTGTAGAAGTAGTGAAAAATATAGAAAGTTCAATTTTCCATTTTTCATGATGATCTTCTACGACGTAGTACCTGCTACATCTATCAATTTATTATAATTATTCAGAAGATTTTCTCACCCATTTTGGGTTATATACTGAAATGAGTCTTCCAAAAAGAATGTAACTTTTTGTGAAACAAGTTGAAGGGCATACAGAACACAACTTTACTAGCATCCCCATCCCCATCCCCATCCCCATCCCCATCCCCATCCCCATCCCCATCCCCATCCCCATCCCCATCCCCATCCCCATCCCCATCCCCATCCCCATCCCCATCCCCATCCCCATCCCCATCCCCATCCCCATCCCCATCCCCATCCCCATCCCCATCCCCATCCCCATCCCCATCCCCATCCCCATCCCCATCCCCATCCCCATCCCCATCCCCATCCCCATCCCCATCCCCATCCCCATCCCCATCCCCATCCCCATCCCCATCCCCATCCCCATCCCCATCCCCATCCCCATCCCCATCCCCATCCCCATCCCCATCCCCATACCCATCCCCATCCCCATCCCCATCCCCATCCCCATCCCCATCCCCATCCCCATCCTCATCCCCATCCCCATCCTCATCCTCATTCCCATTCTCATTCTCATCCTCATTCCCATTCTCATTCTCATTTATTATTAGAAGGCATTAAATTAATGGATAAATCATTGATTGTTCAAATTCCAAATAAAAAAACGAAAATAGGTCGTTCTTTTTGCATTGTTGGAAAAAAAATTGACTATTTTAATAAATACGTTGAATTACGCCCTTCTGTTATCAATCATCAAGGTTTTTTTCTGAAATGCTCAAATTATAAACGCAGTGCCAACCCAGTTGGTATAAACACTTTTGGGAAAATGTCCTCTACCATTGCTGAGTTTCGGAACCTCCCGAAACCAAAGGAATATACAGGTCGCTGTTTCAGAATGTCTTCTGCTTCTTTGCTAGCAGAATCAGGAGCAAATATAACGGATATAAAGAAGCACGGAGGATGAAAGTCTACAACAGTAGCTGAGGGTTACATCGATCAAGAAAGAAAGGCTATTGCATTGTCCTCTTCACTTCAAGAATTAAATGTTAATGCCCATGAAATTGTCAACACTAGTGTTGAAAATATTTTTCATACTAGTGTTACATCATCTTTTGATACTATTGACAACCATTAAAAATGTCACTATTAGTGACAGTTGTACAAAAAATAATTCTGGCACCGTGGATTGAACAGTAATGAGAACATGTGATGTTTTTTCCTGGAAGTCAACTGTGCAGTGAGGTGCAACTTGTTCAGTAAGTAATTTTGCTTTTTCTTTCGTCGGTGTTGCTATAGAACCATTTGCTTGTGTTGATGGTGGAATTGTTGTGTTTGTTAATTTTAAGGATATGAAGGAAGCCTTTCCGAAGATTCCGAGAAACTGGCTGGGAGTGAATCAAATAAGTGTGTGAATTACGTACTGTATTCGTGACATGCGTACATTTGTCTTTTCCGTGACAAAAAAAACGTGATGTTTTGAATGGAATGAGTGTTACATCTTGTAATATTATCCACATCAGTGATGATGAAGTAATGAGACCAGCGTTCTACTTCGAAACTTCGAAGTCTTCCATCGAGGAAAATAGTGTTTCATATAAATGCAAATTTATATCGTGTAGTTTTCCTACGGATGATGAATGATTCAATCCCATAACGAAACTTTGGAGTACAAACTAAAAAGGGATTATCGTAGAATTTATTGTTCATATGGAAGTAGTTGTTTCGAAAGTACTTTTTCTTTCGTGTAAATTCACTGTTCATGAGAGAGTAGTTGTTGTGAAAGGGCCTTTTATTTCAGTTTGTATCTGAAAATAACTTCTATGAATGAGCTATCTACACATTTTTGTAAATATTAATTTTGGAAAGTTTTCCACGATTTGTTGTAAAGAGATGAAGAAGTAAAAAACCATAAAAAGCCAGAATTTACAGTTAGGTATCTTATTTTGAGTCACAGATGACTTTCCTTCATGAAAAAATTATTTTACAAGGTTGTACATTAAAAAATTCCATCTATTGAATTGAAAAATGATGCATAGTATTTCAATTTTTGATTTCTTATTAGTCAGTGGGCTATGCTTGAAGACTGGCAGTAAAGAAATCTGAAGAAATGAACTTTAAATATTCAAGCCAGTCTCGAATATACCTACACAGTAGGTTGAATGGACTGACAGCTATCAGAAAACAACTACTCCTCTGGCTAAAACCACGAAGGGCGTTGGATTATATCCAACAGGCGTTAGTGCAGGAATCTTCACAGAAAATTGCCTGCATATACAATTGGCAATACAACTGAAAGAGTCGACCTTCAATTCTGGAACGGGCACACTTGCAGACCAGAACAAATCTAAAGAAATGAACTTTAAACGTTTCTGATAGGCGTCAGTCCATTCAACCTACTGTACCACCTACCAGTGGATTCAATCATACATATCAAAAAGAAAACAAATGGTCAAAACTACAGAATGCTCGGGTATGGAAAAAGTCAATTGCGGGGTTCCTCAGGGCTCCGTCCTCGGACCAATTCTATTCCTACTTTACATAAATGATTTAACATACATCAAAATCTCGGTCAAATTCACTCTATTTGCCGATGACATCTCTATTATTTGGCATAATAAAGACACTGATGTTCTAAAAATACAAGTTGAGAACGATTTAACAAAAGTCTTCATCTGGTGTGAATCGAATCGTCTCTCATTCAATATACAGAAAACCAATTTGATGACTTTCAAATGTAATTTTGATGACTTAAATATTAACTCGAAGAATATTGGAAATATAGGTACTGTGAAAACACTGGGAATATTAATTGATGATAGACTTAAATTTGATAATCACTTGACTGTTCTTAAAAAAAATTATCTTCCGGTTGCTATGCAGTTAGACTAATCTCTAAAGAATTAAGTTTTCCAACTGCTAAAATTGTATATTATTCATTATTTGAATCACACTTAAGATATGGCATTCCATTTTGGGGCAGTTGCTGTAATTTTCTGTTCAATAGCATATTCATTTTACAAAAACGTGCCATTAGGTACATGTGTAAAGCTAAATTTAACGACCACTGTAAACCTCTATTTAAATCTCATAAAATTCTAACTGTAGTAGCATTGTATATTTTAGAAACGGTACTTATTGTAAAAAAACATTTGAATAAATTTGGTTCAAATTCTTCACATTACGTAACTCGGCAAAGTACTGGCATCAAACTCCCACTGCCTACCACGTCTCTTGTATATGACTCTTTTATCTACAAAGGTGGCAAAATATATAATCACTTACCACTTGCAATAAAAACCATTGGATCCTTCTATAAATTCAAAAGAGCAGTAAAAAATCTATTATTAGACAGAGCCTATTACAGTCTGAATGAATACTTTAGTGAAACACTAGAATAATCCTTATTTAATTTCCATATGTCGCATAGTGTTGCTCATCTTTTATTATGTATAGTTGTGTAGATTTATATAGTATTAGGTGTGACTTGTTACCTTTTATTAACAAGTTTAATTGTTGTTGACATATTTTCTCTGGTATCAGTGCTATGTATATTTTATATATATATTTTTTTAATTTTTTAACTTTGTAACCATGATGTTATTCATGAACGATAAAGTACTTTCTCTCTCTCTCTTTATAGGTATATTCGAGACTTGCTTGAATGGAATATCATTGACTTAAGGTCGATGATGGCCACTATCTTGCACTGATGAGTGGCTAATGAGCCCGAAACCGGTCTGCAAGTGTGCCCGTTCCAGAATTGAAGGTCGACTCTTTCATTTGCAGTGCCAATTGCATATGCAGGAAATTTTTTGTGAAGTTACCCACACTTACGCCTGTCGGATATAATCCAACGCCCTTCATGGTATTAACCAGGGGAGTAGTTGTTTTCTGATAGGCGTCAGTCCATTCAACCTACTGTGTGGGTATATTCGAGTTTGGCTTGAACGTTTAAAGTTCATTTCTTTAGATTTTTGATTTTCAACCACTCTGTAAATTCAAAACCGAATTTCAACAGTATTTCAATATCAACATTTTCATATCTTTCCAGTCGATTTAACCTTCATTGAAAATTCATAATAGCAAATAATTACATATTCTTGAAGTGTCGTGCTTTATTATCAATTATATGGTAATGCATTTCACAATGTCACACCTAGTACCTTTCAGCTACCTAGCAATAAAACATTATTACTGACACGGAGAGATTTGGTATTTAACGTTTATTCAGAAATTATAATCCATTGAAGTTATGAGTTCAATACTGATTTACACGCCATTCAAATCGATGTATGTTGTAGTCAGTTTGGAACATTTCATATCGAAGATAAAGATAATTTACCATAAATTTGTCTAAATGCATTTCATTATGAAATTTCTCATCCGACTTTGTTTAATCTCTGAATAGTTGATGTTTTTGGTTTCTTCTTTCCCCAAAAGTACTGATTAAGTACCAAAAACTTTCAATTCTTTTTGGAGTTGTTTGCAGTATTTGTTTCTAGAAATATGTCGTCAAGTGTTTATCATACAACTTGATCTTCAAAACTGCATAATATACCGGATAACAACGAAATCAATGTACACGACGTTATTCAGTTGTTTCAGGGGTAGAATTTTGGGATTCACAATGAACGTATAGTTGGAGTCGATTCTTCTAATGGAAAAATAGTTGAAAATATATTTCGATTGAACCCTACATATTTTTTCGACCATTTAAAAGAATGTAAAATAATTTTTTCAACAGTATAACACTAGTGACCATTTCTTTTTAAAATGTCGCCGTGGGAGTCATTTTCTCTAAATTCATTATGGTTGTACAATGACGTCATCTATGGAAATATTGTCAAACGACTTGATGTTGTGAGGAATAGAAGACAACCCGAGTAAACGGGTTTCAATTCAAGTACTCTCCAAAAAAATTTTCAAATGCCATTTGTTACGTTATTCATTTGGAAAATCTTTATTGGACGTGGTATTTTCTGAACTTCAACGTTACAGTTTATATCTTTCACTACGAAAAAAGTTCAAGGTTCATTTTTAATGCGAGTCAAAAAGGGTTTTTTTTACAATAATTATTTTATGATTAGCCGAAGTATAGAAAGATTGACCCTTTCAATTTCTCACTTATTTGCACACTAACAAAACCGTATAATATCTTTGATATTTTTTGTAGTACAAGAAGTACTCTTAAATGTTGAAAAAACTCCACTTTCTATTTTATGCCCGGTAAAAGTAACATTAAAAAATTATGAAAAGTCCGTTAATTGATGAAAATATTGTTTCTCACAATATCAGGTTGTTTAATGTTCTAAGACAATATACAGAGATCTATTTAGAATTCTACACTTGAATTCATTCCCGGTTGACCCTAATAGGCTGTCTATTGTTTTTTCTTTAGAAATATCAACTTGTTCGTTCTAAATTTCAAATTTGTCACCCAAGAAACAAATGAATGACGCCGTGTAGAATGTGGTTTCGTTGTTCGTTCTACATCGGAACCACGAAAAGAAACATTAAAATGCACCTGAATGAGAATAAATGAAGTTGCCATAAAACATAGGAATAATTTCAACTGCAAGGAAGAGAGCTCAAACATCAACAAGATGTAGATACCGGCACTTCATAACACAAAGATTCTCACAATACTTGAAAGAGTTGGATGTCCAACACCTAGTCCCATTATAATTAGAAACTCACCAGGACCATCTTTAGTTTGCGCGTCGCAACACTTTGACCTTTGCCGCATCGCCTCTGATAATGTCTGAGGCAGTAGCAGACGAAACATCAGGCACACAAACCTTGAGACCACAGCTAATGAATGCTTGATGATCTGGCATTATAGTAGGAACATGATAAATGAATTTCTGGCTGTTTCACGTGTGAGTTAAAATTAACTCATCGTTTTTCTATAGCGTATCCAATCTCGTAAGGGACCTTGAAACCTTGATAATACTCATAAATTCAATTCAATTGACTATAACAAATGCTCAAATGAAGAAGTAGTAGACAAGACTTTGAACAATAATATTTCACATCTATACAGGGTGTTCCTTAAACACATGCTAATATTTGAGGAGGTAATTCTTAGACCCATTTTAAGAAAAAAAAATCCTATGGACGTATGTCCTAAACGCCTTAACTTTTGAGATACAGGGTGGCAAAGTTTTCAAAAATAATCAGTTTTTTAATAATAACTGAGATAATTTTGTAGACATCTTTGGCATATTTGGTACATATGTTCCATGCCTCAAGGCGCATTTTCTGATGTACACAAATTTGTATTTTTTCAAACAGTGGCATCCCTACGGGTTTCGCATTGAATATTTTTGGGGAAAAAGTACTACACCAATGCTTTCTTTTCAAAATAAAATCATTTTTAAAATCCTCATTTATTTTTGAGAAAATTTGATCTCCTGGTATTTCTTTGTCTGACGCATGATTTTCACTCAAAAAAATAAAAATCGACAGAAAGCAAATTAAGAAATTAGATCAGTTCTAAAATGAATGAGAATCTGAAAATTGCTTCATAACGCATTACCAATTCCCTAATAATATTTGAAAACATAATCTGCAAAAAAATAAATTTTTCACAAAAACGAGTTTTATTTTATTTTGTGACAGTAAGTCTAAACGAATAGCACAAATTTGTTAATAAGTAATAATACCAAAACTGATTATAAAAATTGTTGGAAGTGGCCACCTGCACTTAGTATGCATGCTTCCGCCCTTCTACGCATGGAATTACGCACCCGTTCAAATATTCCCGGCGTATTTCGTATAGTTTCACATGAGGCAACTATTCGCTCTCTTAAATCTTCTGAAGTATTAACGGGAGTTTTATACAAAAGAGTTTTAAGGTGACCCCATAAAAAAAAATGTAAACTGTTGAGATCGGGGGATCTTGCTGGCCATTGCTGAGGTCCTCCGCGACCTATCCAACGATTAGGATAAACTGTATTTAAATGGTTTCGGACAATTACACTGAAATGAACGGGGGCGCCATCGTGCATATACCATATTCGATTCCTTAACGCAAGTGGCACATCTTCCAATAACCCAGGTAAGTCTTCTTCGAGAAAGTGTAAATAAGAACGACCATCAAGGCGTCCTGGTAGAAAAAATGGGCCTATTAGATGATTACCTATAATTCCTGCCCATACATTAACCGAAAATTGGTGTTGGAAATGGGTTTCGGTTATTGCATGGGGATTTTCTTCAGCCCACACATGATTGTTATGGAAATTTTGAATGGCATTCCGAGAAAAATTTGCTTCGTCTGTGAGCAGAGTCTCTTAAAAAAGCTCTTGAAAGAGTCTCTTGAAAGAGGCATAGTCTCTGAAAAAAACTGAGAAGATAAGGTATCAAGCAAATATCACTGGAACTTTTTCAGAATTATCTCAAATACAGAACTAGATGGGTTAAAATCGGTAGAAACCAAAATTCGCCAGTGCATTTATCTATTGGTGTGCTTCAATATTGGATCCAATACTGTTTTCTGTATATAGAAACAACACTTGCTGTATTAACAATTTTCAAGCCTTTTCTGAGTAATTATTTTATATTCGTTTCAAACGATGAAAATCGTGATTTCAAGAACTCCAGTTTATTCCAATAAATATTTCACTATCACAACTAATTTATATATAACACTTAGCAACTAACGCTTAATTTATCTTCACAGTTAGATTTCTTTCTTTAAACGCACGATTCACTTTCTAAGTACAGACTACTGCTCGGGACGGAGAGCGGCCTTTTTATATCGTCAACGAACGCTCTGGATCTCTCTTAAAGACGTTTCACTCCGAAATGTTATCCTTGGCGTGTGTCAATACCTGCAGGACTCTCCATATATGCACTGTGAAGTTCGATGGAAGTAACACTCCACAGTCTTTATGCTCGGTCGTGAAGATGGTTACCAAACACCAAAATCTGGATGCCGCTGGATCTGAAGATCGTTTCCATGCTTCTCACAATTCTCCAGTCCAGCCTGTCGAGCCCAGAGGCTAATTTCGGGATTGCCAACTCCACGAGATTCTGGTCGAGCATCGTCTCCTTCAGTCTAGTAAGACTCCTCCAGACATCTTCATAGGACTGTTTGTCTCGAGAATGCTTTTTGGTCACCAAGTAGAAGATGTTTCTCTGACCCTTCTTCAACTGTAGCACTCCTCCGACTTCTCGATTCTGTTCTCGTAATGTTTGGAGCTGACCGAATTTCTTGTTGAATACCACAGTGAGACCCTTGGATAATTGGAGATCCTCTGCCACGCAGTGAGCTAGTGCGTAATCAACAGGAACCTTGAAAAGGTCTCGTGGCTCTTCTCGACTTACCCCATATACGACCTTCTGTCTGTTCGAATATAAGGACATGAATTGCTGGAACGTCATTCCATCCTCTGATGGTCTGAGGGCGCGAACTTGGTCGTGATTTCTAGCATAAGGAGCCAACCTATTGAAATGGATGACCCTAGGCTTTCCTCGAGGTGGCTTATGGATTCGGTAGACGAGGTCATTAATCTTTTTCATGATTTTGTACGGACCTTTCCACGAGTTCCACAACTTCGATGATAAACCACGGCGTCGCTTAGGGTTGTACAGCCAAACTAGGTCACCGGTTTCGAATTCTCCAACATTCGTCTTGATGTCATAGGCCTTCTTCATTCTATCGCTGGCACTCCGGATGTTCAGACGGACTCGTTCATGGATGTCGTTCATTCTCTGCCGAAGCTTGCTGACATAATCTTCCTCCGCAGTGTCTTGTTCTGGCGGCGTCCCAAATTTCAGGTCGCAGGAAAGCCGCAGCTCTCGGTCCATTATAATACTGGCAGTGGATTCGCCGGTTAACTCGTGCACTGCCGAACGATAAGCCAGCAGGAACAGGTGGAGGTATTGGTCCCAGTCTCTTTGATGGTAAGAGACTACCTTGGACAAGTGGCGGTTTATAGTCTTATTCATTCGTTCCACCATTCCATCGGACTGTGGATGTAAGGCTGTGGTTCTGGTCTTTCGAATGTCCAACAGTTTACATATTTCTTGGAACAGGTTGGACTCAAAAATTCTGCCCTGGTCCGAATGCAGCTCCAATGGGACACTGAATCGACATATCCATTCTTTTACCAGGATGTCAGCGACTGTAAAGGCTTCCTGGTTGGGTAGGGCATAGGCTTCTGCCCACTTGCTACTAGGATGTATTTGTTTCTATGGTCGGACTCTGGGAACGGGCCGGCGATGTCGATGACGATTCTCTCAAAAGGACTACCCACGTTATACTGGCGCATTGGAGCTTTTGGTCGTATCCGAGGTCCGTTACTGGCAGCATACACAGCACATTTTCAAGGTAAGGGAGTTCCATTGTGCCCAGTAGGACTTAACCGTTGGCGAATAACCTGCTACCTCCTGCCACGATGGTCTTCGGTTACTTTTCTTCCATCCGATGACTAAACCAAGATCTGGGTCTTCTTCTTGGTCTTCCTTGATCTTATTATCCTTCCAGGTATCGTCTACAGCTCTAGTTCTGCAAAAGGCTGCTTCCTTCTCTTCTGCTGCAATTTGAGCAGTCATCGAGGCATGGTCTCCGTGACAGGGCATCTGCGTTTTGATGGCTAGTCCCAGCTCGATATTCTATTTCGAAGTCAAATTCTTGAAGTCTTTCAATCCAGCGTGCTACTTGGCCCTCAAGATTTTCAAACTGCAGCAGCCATTTTAGAGCTGCATGGTCCGTTCTCAACAGATTTCTTCCATACACGTATTTGTAGAAATGTTCTACACCTTTGACAACGGCCAACAGCTCTCACCTGGTGACACAATAATTGCGCTCTGGTTTACTGAGCGTTTTGCTGAAGAAGCCAATAACTTTCTCCTGGATCTGAGAAAGGACTGCTTCAAGTCCCACATTGCTGGCGTCCGTATCTAAAATGAACTTTCCGTCAGGTAGGAGCGTTGATCAAAGCTCTTTTCAACTTCTTGAATGAGTCTTGGCATTCCTCAGACCACTGGAACTGGATCTGCCCTTCTGTGAGTCGAGTCAATGGTTTGGCTATGTTGGCAAACCCCAGCACATATCGGCGGTGGTAGGTGCATAAACCAAGGAAGCTCCGAAGCTGATATTTGTCTTTTGGAATGGGCCAATCCTCAACTGCTTCGATCTTTCGTTCGTCTACCGCCACTCCTTCCCCAGAGACAACGTGGCCATGGTAACGGATTTATTTCTGCAACAGATGGCATTTCTTGGGACTAAGTTTCAATCCAGAACTCCTCAGACGCATGAATATCTGCGCCAGATCTTTCAAGTGATCGTCGAACGATTTTCCGACCACGATTATATCGTCGAGATACACTAGACACGTCTTCCATGAGAGCCCTTTATTAATCGTCTCCATCAATCTCTCGAAGGTCGCTGGAGCATTACAAAGCCCGAATGGAATAACCGATGGTGAAAGCTGTCTTTTCTCGATCTTCTGCGGACAATTCAACTTGCCAATATCCACTCTTCAAATCCAAGGTCGAGAAAATTGTGGAGCCGTTTAGCGTGTCTAGGGTGTCGTCGATTCTTGGAAGAGGGTAGCTGTCTTTCGTTGTCACGTGATTTAGTTGGCGATAATCCACGCAGAACCTTGTTGAGGCGTCCTTCTTCTTCACTAACACGACTGGGGAAGACCAGGGGCTGTCAGAAGGTTCGATGACTCCTTCTTTTCCCACATCGCTTGTCTGCTTCCTCTCTCTTGGCAAGAGGGAGTCTTCTAGCTGATTGCCGGATTGGTCGGGCATTCCCAGTGTCGATTCTGCTGAACCACATTCGTTCTGCCGCCTTTTCCTTATCCAATATCGAAGATTTTCTGGTACTTCTTGACCAACTCCCTCAGTTTTGATCGTTGAGTTGGTGGTATGTCCTTGGAGGAAATGTCAATCAACTTTTCCAATTCTTTAGGCAAGTTGTTGGCTTGGCTAACCGAACTGCGTACACTCCGTATCACCGGGGAAATGGACGAACAGTGCCCCAGCATTGTTCCTTTCTTCAAGGTCACGGGAAAGTAGTTGACATTCATGACCCTGACCGGCACAACTTCATCAACACGCAACAGGGTCTTCCCAAGTGCGATTTCTCGTCCAATTTTCTCATCGTGTATCTTGGGCTCCAACATTACCACCTTGTCGCTGCACGCACTTCCGTCAAAGCGAGCCTCTAGGATGGTTTCAGCCATCTCAGGTACGCACACGTCTTCAGCCAACAGTACCCTGATCATCTCTTCGCTACTTCCATGAAGCACGAGCTCTTCTCCGACGACATGTAGGACGCCGTCTTGGAAATTCAGCTCGAACCCTTTGAAATTCATTATGTCCATTTCAATGATTGTATCGTCCTCGATGTCCGCCACCAATGCACGATGTTTCAATTTAGTGCTGCCCAACATCAATTTCATTGATAGTTCTCCAAGTACAGTGGCTGGCTCCCATGTTGCGGTGCGTAGCTTCCAGCTTGACGGTTCAATTCTTGCCGGTGTTTTGGCAAAGGTTGGCCCAAGAATGGTTCTCGTCGCACCTGTATCTAGCAGCATGGTGCAAGACTCGTTGTTGATGAGGCCGTCTACGAAAACACCTTTGTCTTGTTGTTGGAGAACGGCAACATATGTGTTTTTTACGGGGGATTGCTGGGTACAGGCCGACGATTGCCCCTTCTCATCGACCCCCTCTAGTTTTCCTGATTTGATGTCGATTCTTTGAAAGCTGGACATTTACTACGCACATGTCCAATTTTCCCACAGTTCCAGCATCTTATTCGTTTCCTCTCAGGCAACATTTCTTTCATTACTTTTCTAATGTTAGCCTCAATATCAGCAGGCACTTGTCCATCTTCCTCGATAGCTCGAACTTTGCTCTGGCTCTTGCAGGATTGTTTCGCAGCCTCGAACTCCAGAGCGCTTGCCAGTGCATCCACGAGATGTTTGGAATGAGCTAGTGTCAAGGCTGCCTCGTTTCTTGGTCGCGAAGTCCGTCCAAGAATGCCTGAACTGCTAACCCTTCCATTACATTTTTCGTTGTAGCAGGATATGCCAGACGAACCAATCGAGCATTGTCAGCTTCAAACTCCTGTAGGGATTCTCCCGATTTCTGACAGCGGTTCTTCAGCTGTGAATGGTAAACGTGTTCTAGGTGGGCCTGTCCATACCGCAGCTCAAGATGCTTTACAAGTTGGTCATAGTCTTCCTATTCCTGGGCCGTGAGGGTTTGCAGAATTTTCGTGGCTTCTCGACGCAACGCCAATGTTAATGCTACCGCCCTTTCTCCTGCATTCCATCAATTCGCTCCGGCCGCAACTTAAAATTGTCGGCGATAATATGCCCAAGGAGTTTTTCCGTCAAACTGGGGCGGCTTCATGGAGAGCTTTCCTGGTTCAGAACTGGCTTTGAACTCTTTCAGTTTCTGAAATGGAGTTTTCGGAAACATTTCCTGTGGTGTGGGCAGAATCAATGATTTGGTTTTGCAACTTGCTAATTGTGTCCTTTATCTCGCTGATATCTGCCTGAACTCCGCCTTTGATTTCCTCTACTTCTGGGTTCATTTCCTTCCTGATTTTATCTGTCTCGATGTTTCCTATCCTTTCTTCGAGTAGGCTCGTCACACTACAAAGCTCTTTCTTCAAGCCTTCTGCATTCTCTAGAAGTTCTTCCTTCAAGCTATTCGAATTCTCTAGAAATTTATCTTCCAAACTTTTCGAATTTTCCAGAAGCTTGTCTTCCAAACTCTTCGAGTTTTCCAGAAGCTTCTCCTCCAAGCACTATGAATTTTGTTGAATTTCATCTTTTAAACTCTTCGAATTTTCGCGAAGCTTGTCTTCCAAACTCTTCGAATTATCCAGAAGCTTCTCCTCCAGACACTTCGAATTTTGTTGAAGTTCATCTTTTAAACTTACCGAATTTTCGCAAAGCTTCTCCTCCAAACTCTTTGAATTTTCCAGAAGCTTCTTTTCCAGTCTTACCTTATTTTGTTAAAGTTCATCTTTCAGCGATTTGGTGTTCTTATCGAGTTTGCTCATTATTGAACTCAAATCACCCCCAGAAACCTCGAATAAATATGCTTCCGGATCTTCTCCTGATTCAATCAAATTATCCCATAGTCTTTTCGGAGTATTGATTTCTTTCCGGAAGAATCTAGCTCTCTCTCCTCCAATTCTTGCTTCAATTCAGCGACTTTCAAGTCTACTAGACGCATTTTCCTCGAACACATTTTGTCTTTTATTGTCTATTTTCTACAAAACTGCTAATGTTCACTTATTTAATGGAGTCCGAAATACTTATTTATTTTCACAAGTCTTTTTCGCGAGAAAGGTCTAACAGTTTATGTTTCCGTAGTCCGGTTACTGTCCACTTCGCGAAACACAATGAATCACCAGTTTATCTGCGCGAAAGTTTTATAGTCAATTTCATTGTAATACAAAGATTGTCCACCAAGCGTTCACAAATGTATTTTAAAAATCCACTTCTGATCACCAATTGTAACGAATTAATGAATTAACTGTCTTAATCAAATTTATTTTCAACAATATTTCACTATCACTTCTAATTTATATACAACACTTAGCAACTAACGCTTAATTTATCTTCACAGTTAGATTCCTTTCTTCAAACGCACGATTCACTTTCAAAGTACAGACTACTGCTCGGGACGGAGAGCGGCCTTTTTATATCGTCAACGAATGCTCCGGATCTCTCTAGGGATTTCGGCACTGGCCTAGATTATTAGCGGTGGCTTATCGAGTGCATTTCCGATGAGTCATGCGTTTGCTCGCTGATATATCGGTCAGGGCCGGCTTCAGATTCATTACAAAACTAAATTCATACTTACATCATGGTATTCTTCTGTTACAATGAAGAGCCTTTATAGTTATAACTCTAGCTTCAAAACCGGTAATTCTGTAAAACTCATTTAAACTCAATTCAGCTACAATATTTGAACAATGCATCAAAAATATACCATTAACTTTTTCAGGGGGCATTATGTTATATCAGAACTTCAATATGACTATGTAAAATTCTAATACTGAAAGTGTTATCTGGGATTCAGTTCGGTTTATTGTCCCAAGAAACAATAAATTCTTATAATTAGGGTCTATAACTAAATACAAAGTGTAATAAAATGAAAGAAACACTATATTTCACGATAAACACAAAACATATTTTTGAAAAATAACAATGAACTGCAGCGGCCATTCTGAAGAATGTTATTTTCATCTAGTCAGCTTGTAATGAAGATGTATCTTATCTTGCTGAAACGTAACATCATTTCAAAACTCATCTGGTTTTGTTAATTATTTAAAACGGTAGGCAGAGTCTCTCAAAAAAGCTCTTGAAAGAGTCTCTTGAAAAAGGCATAGTCTCTGAAAAAAACTGAGAAGATAAGGTATCAAGCAAATATCACTGGAACTTTTTCAGAATTATCTCAAATACAGAACTAGATGGGTTAAAATCGGTAGAAACCAAAATTCGCCAGTGAATGTATCTATTGGTGTGCTTCAGTATTGGATCCAATACTATTCTTTGCATATAGAAACAAGACTTGCTGCATTAACAATTTTCAAGGTGACATCATATGATAAGCCGATAAAACTGCATTGATTTTCAAAGGCAACACCTGGAACAAAACTTCACATTCAACTGAACAGGATTTGAAGAAATTGGACTATGATCAAATAATAGCAAATTAAGTTCAAACATAAAATGAATAATTTCTCAGAGCATCTTCTGGGTCTCAAATTAAATATCAGTGAATTTCAAAAAAAAAGAAAGTGATGCAGTTGGATCAAATAAACTCTTCTCACTACCAATTCCAGAAAATTCATTTCCAAAGAGAACCTGAAAAGTATTAATAGTATAGGAACATTCAAAACATTCATGAACAAAACATTCATACACAAAAACCCAATCCGTTCCTGAATTGAATATTATCAACTTGGCTATCACTCACTAATATATATATATATATATATATATATATATATATATATATATATATATATATATATATATATATATATATATAAATAAAGTAAAATGAATTGAAAAAATTTCCAATCTTCGATTTCGCCTCCTTTGATATATCTTCTTGACTATTCAAGACAATCACCAATCACACTTATTACGAACTGAGATATTTTAATCACAAAGTGGAGGGAGGGTTTTGACCTCAAATTTCACCCGTGTCTGTTTCTATTATAATGAAGCTTTCCCGATAAATAATAACTGAAATAACATTAATCTGTCTACTGCTGCTGCTAAGATAAAAAAAGAAAGAACGCTCTTATGATAGCTCGGCACTAAACACTCGACATGTGTTTTCAATCATAATAAAGTTTCAAGTAGTCATCTTCGATGCTTATTTTATATATTTCAGGTGTGAGCAGCTGGCTGCGCTGTGAGGTAGGTCGTAAATTTATCAATTTGAAATGTGTACATGTGAAACGGAGGTTAACCAAAAAGAAAATTTTACTATTTTTAGGTTAGGAACATGCGATGGGCACCGTGAAAAATGATTCTCTGAGAAATCACTCAGAAAATACAACTGTTGTATAAGAGCATAGGTCCAAAAGTTTTAACGTACTCGTATATGAAATAGACACAAATGTTTTTCTTTAACGGCATTTCCTAAAGAAGTTTCAATTCTGTTCGCCTGAATCGCCTGAAATTCTTCTAAGAAAAAAAAATCATTACAGTGTGTAAAATGAAACTATTTTGTTGACTAAATGAATATTCACAGAATCTTCGATTCCATAGACCCGAAAAGTCTAGTGTAACTCAAAATGTCACGGTGTTAAACTTTCAAAAATTTCGAAACAGCGAAGTGTGCTATAAGAACTATGGAAAATGGCAAATTGGGGAGATTATTTGTATCTCAAAAATCACTAGTTTAAAATATGAATAGGCCAATATTTGTTTGGTATAGTTGACAAACGAACGCTTTTTGGAGAATGTTAGAAATTCAGACTTCCATTTCATGAAAAATGTAGATTGATTTAAAATTTAAGACAACAAAAATGTAGGAAACATTAAGATAAAATGAAAAGAATAAACAATAAGTATCAAATGTAAAATGATGAATACTCATTTGTGAAAAAAAAAATTGTGAGTGGAATGGAATTAAATCAACACACATTCAGACAAATAGCGTGTCAATAATACACAAAAACCTGAATCATTCAAGTAACACATAATTTAGATGTTATTACTGAACAGTTCACAAAACCGCAATACTTGTTTCGCTACATCATAACGTTTTGTAAATTATTGAGTGCAAATCTCATAATATAGTGTTACATAGATTTTCATCAAATATCGGGCAATTCCGTCACAAATAGAAAATAATCAGAAAAGAGATGTCAAACCAAGGTTCTACATGAAAGAATCCACAAGAAGTCCCGAGATAGTGATTTTTTCAGAATTTATGATTTATAGTCAGTTTTCATTAGCCGACTCATTTATAAATAAAGTCGATCATAATTATTATTCCCAATATCATTTCTCTAAAAAACTGTAGCACAAACCATTCAGTGAATGCTCCGCTGAACAGAATTGCGGTTACGGTTGCATATAAACAATAATTTTCTTTCGAAGATCAAACACAGGCAGTACAGGAAAAAGCTTTAGGCGATTTAAGAGCGGTGCCTGTGCGAAAGTAGCGATTCACATTGGATTTGAATCGCTGGAATCAACCGATACTTGATGAAACTCCATAAGTTCCAAACAGTGCATCACAAGCACCATTTAGGTTAGGTTTGGTTATGTAACTTGTTTGCCCCTTCGAACTGATCGATCAATCGATTCTTTGTTGGTACTAGTACACCACATGGTGTCTACACGTGTCAAAAGTTGAAAAATTACATTCGAATATATGTTGAAAAACGTACATATAATAAAATTCTGCTACATTCACTTGAAATACCAGGGGATAATAAACATATTGGAAATCGAATATTATGAAACCAAAATGTGTATACTCGTTGAAGACAGAAGAAATTTTCAACTAGAATTTTTTCAACACGATTTTGAAAGATATTCCTATACAGGGTTCCAATTTCTGTAGGAAAGGAGTTACGAAATTTTGGAGCAGTACCAGTACAGGTTTTAGAAAATTTCATATTTAAAGTTTGATGATTATTACCGTTTCGCGTAGGATAGTCAAAGTGATTCTTGAATTTATCTTAAAATAATGTTCACAAAGTAGAGTCATTATTCTGAGATTTTTGTAGGCATCTCTATATTTGATATAAATGAGAGTTACAAAAATGGTTGTCCAGAATATCGATATATTAATGCAATTTTTCCTCTAAAAGAATGAAAAAAACATTTTTTTTTTCAAAATAAATGATTATGATAATTTTTTACAAAAAGCAGTGTTTTCAAAAGAATAACTCGACATTATCCACCAATTCATTTTTCGAGTAGCGATATCATCCGGAATAATGAAAAATTGCAACAGATCTTTCAGTATTTGTATCCATATTCACTTGTATATTTTCTTCATAATCAGTATTCGAAAACCATTAATAGCGATTCTCTTCGCTAATCGTTTCTATTTTTGTTATGCCCATTTTCAATTAGCAGCTGGAATGATAAATGCTCGGTATTTTCCAAGGCAAACATTTGGAGGAATCTTTCCAATCTGATATGCTGTCATCTTTTGTTTCTCCTAAGGCGCGTCTGTTTACATTGTTGTCGTATATACACATCCCCAGAAATTCCGTTTTGCGAAGACTCCAATATGATTTATGGTATTAAGTAAATTCATCTTCTTGAATTGAAAGTGAGTGCCTCTTTGTATAGTTACATTGATGAATGCGCTGTTTCAATTTACTCAATGTAAGCGAACTACTTTCAAGGTGAAACTGATTCACCTAATGGTTGTTTGCAAAACATATTCGAATGAAACTTTTGAGCTACGAAATTTATGAATTTAGAATTATTTAATTTGGTCAGTGAATAGCACTACTTGAAAATGTTGTGAAAGGGGTAGGATAGCGGGATAATCATTAATAAATGAAATATTGTTCCATTTCGAGTGAATTATAAGATGTCTACCAACAAAAAAAGAATTGTGCTTTGGACAGATTCGTCATCAGCATAAGCACAAATTATTTGAATTTTGTGAGTTATACAAGAAACAAAAATGAATAACAGTTACCTTACACACTACAAACAATAAAAAATAAATGATGTTCCCGAACGTTCCAGACTATTTCCGAAAATGTCACAATACTCCAGAATGTTCCAGTATGTTCTGTAAAGCTGAGAAATACTCTCGAATGTTTTGGTTTGTTCTAGAAATTTCTAGAGGCAAAACTTCCAGCCTTTATATCTTCAAAACCATGCCCATGAGGTGAAAATGAGAACCTTTTTCTTACATGGGGAACAAAGTGCTACCATAACATATTATTCCTTTGATCGTTCCACAATGACCTGGCATACTCCAGGATGTTCGTTCAAAGATTCAGACTTGCAGAATATTCCAGAATGATCCAATTTTTTTGTAATGTTCTGAAATGCTCTTGAAAACTGAAGATTGTTCTGGACTATCAAACTTTTTTTGGAAGGTAATGTATTCCCAAAAGCACGCCTTTCAGGTTAAAATGGGACCCTTTCTCATGCAAGGGGATAAACAGCTATTAAAGCATACAACTAACTCCTTTGATCGATCCACAATGATTTAGGATGTTCCGTAACATTCCAAAACTTTCCAGATTGACACCGAACATTTCAGAATGTTACTTGGTGTTCTGGAATGATGTAGACTGCTTTGGAATACTTTTTAATATTCTGGACTATTTTGAAACTTTCAGCCTCCACATCTTCTAAAGTAAGCTTTCTTAGAAAAAGTGGGAGTTTTCTTCATGGACAAATTAATGTGATACTATGACAGAAAAAAATGTAGGTATATATGTTCTGCGAATCCGGGTCGGAACGATTTCATTTAATGAAGCGCCATAGTAAATGTGCAATTTTCTACAATATCCAAATAGTGCTCTTGAAATGTATTGCAGAGTTTATTCGTTTTTGACCCTGTATAGGGTAATTTCATAAAATTATATTTCTAAAATGACAGTTTCTATGTGAAAGTATAACATTATAGGTAATAGGCCAAACATGTAGGGTGTCACAAATAGTGTTTGCATTTAGTGGAAAATGATTTTGTTTTCACTGGTCACACTGATGAATATTCCTTTCTCCATTTCTACTATGATTCCTGTTGTTTATGTTAATTTTTGTTTCATATATCATAAAGCATGTTGAAGTTCCCTTCAGATATACGTTTGAGGTGATAATAAAGAAAGAATATCAATAAGGAGCACTGGACAATAATTAAACAGTAATATTTTATGTTTACGTAAACGCGTTAGGGTGAAAACCTTACTCACATTGGTAACAATAAAACCTTTCTATATTCATCCCCTGGTAACATTGAAGTGAAGGTCTAGCAAAATAGTTTCATTTGTAGACAAATTGAAAGCACCTGTTCTCGAGTTGGGAAGGAAACGATGACCGAAACATTTAACTCAACATCGGTTCTGTGTAATTTCGCCCACGCTGGTCCATTATGTGTATTGAATGGCGGACATCAATTATCCCGAATTCTAAGTAAAATACCACACAATGCCATCGCTCAAAACAAAGAGGAAACGTTTCTGAACTCATGAAAATTATGAAGACCTTAATATGGAGGCGTGTGACGCATCACCCTTTCACGCCATTGTCTGAAAGTTGAGTAGGTTTTACTTTATAAGACGAAGAAACACTTCTCGGTGATTTATAATTCCAAACTGCGTGGAAGCACCTATCTCTCCTAGGAAATTGATGGTAGCTGTGACTTCATATCATTTTGAAATGCCAACAAATTGTGAATGTTTGAAGTTTCGTTATCAAATTACATTTATTTTTTCAAGATAATAATAATAATAACAGTAAGAATAATGGATGTAAAGAGAACCTGTTCATCGATAGATGTGAAACGCAGGACTCGATACAATATAAGTGTAACCTTTCTATGGCCTGGATCGATTACCGTAAGGCATTTTATACAATATTGCATGAGCTCATCTTGCATGAGCTCATCTTGCATTTGCCCAGATACCTTGCGGTACCCGACAAAATAATGATATGCATTGAACAACTGATACCACTTTGGCGAACTCGCTTCACCATAACATCTGGTCAAGCAAGAGTCCAAACAGGGTGGGTCACTTTCAAAAGTGGTGTATTTCATGGTGATTCCCCCAGTCCCTTCTCCTCTGCATCTCACTATTGCCATTATCCGTTGCACTCAGAAATACTCGAGGGTATAACTGTGGCACCCCCGGAAACCAGACGCACAAGGTAACCCATTTGTTTCATATGGATGATCTCAAACTTTATGCCTCTGGAGAGAAGAATCTCTATTAATCCTTGAGGGAGGTGGAAGAGTACACGCATGCTATCGGTATGAAATTCGGGATAGACAAATGTGCAATGGTTCATCTCAAAAGAGGACGATGCAGGGACTATGGAGAGGATGTGCAGCTCGTAGATGGAAGCATCTTACACCATTTGGATGCCGGAGAGACATATACTTACCTCGGGGTAAAACAATGCCATTCACAAGAGGTAACAGCAGTGAAGAACTCTCTCCGAGGCAAGTAGCAGCACAAACTACGACAGATCTGGTCATCGGAACTGTCCTGGAAGAACAAAGTTGCTGCAACAAATATGCTTGCCGTTCCAATTTTACTTTACTCGTTTGGAGTAGTGAAGTGGACTCGGGAGGTGTTGTATCAACTCGACGTAAAGACCCGAAAAATGATGCATCTCTATAGGAGTTTACATCCCAAATCGTCCGTTTCACGGTTGTACTTCCCCCGACAACAGAGAGACCGTGGACTTTTGAGTTTGGAGTGTCTACATAACAGAATGGTACTGAATACAGCCTGTAATCTCGTTAGAAGTTCAGATCCCCTCCTCTGCTTGGTCCGTGACCATGAGAGAGCAGGAATTAGGGCATTACTCTTTAGGACAGCTGCTCGAACAGCTGATGAACTAAAAGTGACAATATAGGAAATAGCAGTCAGTAACAGTTATTGTAGATGCTATTATAAAAAAGAAAAAGTTTAGGTTAAGAATGAACGAAATCTCGACTTTCAGAAACGACGATAATCAAGATAAATATATCTCAGTTCCATACCACCAATACACGAAGAGCTTTGAAAAGATTTTTAAGGAACTAGGTGTGAAGGTGGTATTTGAAACAAGTCATACACTAGCTAGAACACTTGAGAATGGTGTAAAAACCGAAACCTTGGTTGTATTAATATCAATACATTAAGTAAGTGGAAATTAGACAAAGTATTTTATTCCTATATCTAATTAAATTATTTACCTACAGGAGATATGCCAGCGGACATTTTGACAAAAAGTTTAATTTCAATTGAACATCATAAATTTGTTAAAATGCTAGGTATAACAAATGTTAAGTTGTGATTTTTTCATCTCTATTTTGAGAGTGAGGGTGTTGTAGTTGTATGCTCAAAATAGAATACCATTTGTTATGGCTATGGCGCCACCTATGTCCACATTGAATATAATTTTGTATGACGGTTCAATCTTGAATAAAGTTTTTTTAGTTCATCTCAAGTTTATGAAAAATAAGCACGTTGTTTCATTAACATATCCCGATAAATTATAAATTAATAATAGCATCTCGGCACCTATGAGAGCTTAGAAATGAGTGAACATAATAATATGATGAACAACGATGGTGGATCAATACCTAATAGTTTACTATATAGCATTTTAGTTATCAGATTCACCTGACTAGTAGATGAGGCAATATTATGAAATTAATTTTAAGACAATTAAGACGCAGGCACCTAGCAGAGGTATGTATCTATGGTATAAATAAGGACAATATTGTATGCAGATTTAATTTAATCTTCCTTTTGAAGATGATAATTTGTTGATTGAATCAGGTCGAGATGTTAAAAATAACGGTTTGGTGTTGGTATAGAACACCAATAATATTCACTACTACACCAAAGGTTCCAAAAACCTAAGATGAAAACATGTCTATTTTCTTTAACAAACGTCAAAAAAATAAAATGTCCGGATGCCACAATCGACAGTCTACATGAATACACATACAAAATGTTTTCCAAGAATTGAGTTTGGATTCATATTTCCTTTTTCAACATTTTGCTTTAGCAATGGCAATCAGGAATGAACCGCTTCCACTGAGCTGAAAGAATATACGTTGATTCTTCGAGTTTTCCCATTTTTTTGAGGTTCTTCAGGTGTTTAGTTCTTTAAAAATATCCAATATCCCCAATTCTGTTATCCGTCTTCTCTTTACACATTAACCATTCTCGTTTTTCATTATATATGGGGGACTTAAGGTTCCACCTGTCTCGACTTTTTCCACGAATTCTCTATTGATTTATATTTGTTAATTTTACAGCAAGAAACGAATATTACTGGAGTTTTTTCCCAACACCAAATCGTTATTTTTACACCTCGATACGTGTTTCGATCACCAAGTGATCGTGTAAAAATAACAATTTGGTGTTGGGAAAAAACTCCAGTAATATTCATTACTACACCAAAGGTTCCAAACAGTACATTATGAGCAAGAAACCTTCAAAATGAGGTTTTGTGAATTGAATTTCATGGGTGAATTTCACGAAACTTTCACAGTTCATATTTCCATTTCAAGATATGTTTTCTACACCCTGGCTTCAATTTTTCTCACTCACGACCATACCTTCAGCGGAATTCGTGAGATGATTCAATTTTCTCAGTTCATCATAGAAATTTTTCAAGAATGTCGTATTACGAAACTACGCCTCATTTTTGTCACTTTTTCTGGACATTTCTACTCCCTGAATCTCAAAAGTATCAGCCCTGCAATTATCGGCTGGGAATGAATGACTGATAAAAATCTCACTGCCTCCATACCTAACTTTGAATGTATGAGATTAACACAGTAGAGTTATTTTTGTTTTGAATTATGTTGTAGATAAACTGGATAAATTGTTAAAATCCTAATGAAGAAAAAAGAAATGAAACTTTCTATGTTTTTTACTACTTTTATTTGTAACTAACGTAATAAAAAATCTGTTCAAAATCTGTTTTTCCGTTAATCAGCTGTCGCCCCCATACGAACGACAACTCTCAGAAGTAGAGAAACTTGTGCGAGCTAAGGATTAACGAGGTCTTACCTTTTAACGTCTGATTCCTAACACGGTTGCAGAATCATCCCAGCTTCAACCAGATACATTCTCTCGAGAAAAATATCTGGCCGAGGCGGGAATCAAACCCACGGCCTTTCGATCGTGAGTCGGGTGCATTACCACCGCGGCCAATTCCATAAAAACATAGAAAATTTCGATTCTCTTTTCTTCATTATGATTTCCTACCACGTAGTAACGGCTACATTCATCAATTTATTGTTAAAATCTTTTTGGCACAAATGAAAAGTTAAAATATACGTCTCTCATATATAAACTGTAAATCGAATAGAATAGTTGGGAAAAAGTAAATAGTAAAAAAGTTAAACGCTTTACGTAATTTACCTAACCAGTGGGCGGTCGGAAGTAAGTGTTCAAGTGAATTCGTGGATCTCCGTAAATATGTCTTATAAGTGTTGTAAAACCAAATCAATGAGTTACTACATATGCAGAACATGTTCAGGTATTTATCATAAGAGTTGCTTGAAAAAAATTAAACAAAAATTTCACTTTTTGAAAGATAATATAATTAACTGCTGCAAGGACGATTCTGATTCAAATATGGATTCGGAAGATATTAGCGTTTTAGAAAAAACTATCAGTGACCTGAATGAGAATAATCTCACCACCATGCATTATTTACTCAAGAGGTACTGAAAACAGAACAAGATATGAACCTTCTGATAGACCAACAAAAACTAATCATATGCGAATTAAGAGAGAAAATTAGTGAACTGCAGGAGAACCTTCACAAAACCTATCTAGAGACAAAAAACTGCTATACACAAACAAATGAAGAAACCACACTTGAAAATACATATATGACAACTGATTCATTAAGAGAATATCCCAGTGGCGTAGACAAGAAGTTATTCAAACATACTTTCACCCAAATTGACCATGAGTTCAATTATAAAATACAGTCTGTGTTGAATGTGTTAATGGAAAGAAAAAAAGAGAAAATTGTTCTTATCTCAGGTCATAACGGAAGAAATATGGCAGAATATCTAAAGCAACATGCAAAAGACCACTTCTCCATACAATCCATTCTTAAACCTAACTGCAGCTTTAATGAGTTGATCACAACTACTCTTGAAACCATGAAACGTCATAATAAAAATGATATAATCATTTTGTGGTGCAATGGATATGGCAAAAAAATTGAGGAACTATTTACAAATCTGAGAGAAACTCCCAACTAATCTTAATTACACAACCATTCAGATATGACATAAGGAATATCAATGAAATTATATATAACAATAACTTAGCACTAAAGAAACGTTGTCACTGAGCTAACAAATCTATCAGTATACTGGAATGCAACGGGATAATCCAGAGAAGGAATTACAACAGGGATGGCTATCAACTGAAGAAATCGGCAAAATAGTTCATTAGCAAGGCCATCCTAAGTCATATTGAAACACACTTTGATTCAGCACAAATAACTCCTGTCACAAAGGAACAACACAATACACACAACGGAACAAATAACAAAGCATCATCGCCCAAATGTATTCAGAACATGCAAAGTAGTTTACCAATCAAGGTAAACCAGCAGATATTTTGTGAAGATGGAAAAAGTTATCTCTATCCCAGACTACCCCAGTTTACACACCAACTGAACCATCTTATGAATTCCACCGCTGATCACGGGTACTTGATTCCAATTGCCCAAGAAATTCAAGAAGTCGAAAAAAATACAAACCTGATCAACCAAAATGTAAATATTGATTTTTTATGCACGCGAATGCTTCAGAGCGAACCGGAGCACGCATAAATTTACCAAATAGAAAGGAAAGTACAACCAAAACACAATGTGCCAATATCAAAACTACCCTCTCTTTATTATTACCTAATATCCAATCAGTAAGAAACAAAACTTATGAACTCTTGATTTTTCTTGAATCACAGAATATGCCAGATTTCGTTTTTCTTGCTGAACACTGGCTAAGAGAGGATGAACCGTCATATATTCCAAATTATGTCATTGTAGCCAAATATTGCAGAAGTAACTCGGCACATGGTGGAACTATGATTCTAGCGAATGATGAGATACTCAATAATCTTATATTAGTGAACATTGATAAGTATGACTTTCTTTTAGTAGAAAATGAATTTGAATTCTTTTTGGTGCATGACAAAAAGAACAATATCTATATAATTTGCATTTACCGATCGCCTAATTCCGATGTTGAAAACTTTTTAAATAAACTTGAAATTCTTTTATCAAACTTACCAATTAACTTAAATATTGTACTCACAGGTGACTTTAATATAAATTACGACGATGAAGAGTGAATGGTGAAGCAGGATCTACATAACTTACTGACCTCTCTAAACTTGACCATGCATGTTAGCGAACATACAAGAATAACCATGTGTTCAGCCACTATCATTGACTATATCTGCTCAAATATGGAAAAACAGACTATTAGCTGTAAGACTGTTCCCGCAGGCCTTTCAGACCATGAAGCTCTCATCTTCGAAATGTCACTCCAAACAGTGAATAAAAGAAGTAAATATTGATACGGACGAATATATAACAAGGCGAACTACGAATGATTTAGAAACCTATGTAATATAACACCATGGGCAAATGTTTTGAAATTTGATGATTCAGTTAACATGTTTCAAAACTACCTGAGAAATATATTCGAAAAATGTTTTCCAATAAAAAAGATCAAAATCAAAAATAAAGAAAAAAAGCCCTGGATAACCCAAGGTATAAAAAAATCGGCAATAAACTTGAGATCACTACATACTATTAAAAAATTCATAATTGAAATTTTCAAATCATATTTCAATACATACAGAACACTTTATAGAAAACTAATAAAGTTTGCCAAACGATATTTTGAAGACAAACTATACTTAGCTGAAAGTAAAGCAAAAGATAACTGGGCTATAATAAATAAATTACGTGGAAAAGGTAATATATTACCTAACGTGTTAAACAACTTCTACTGTACGATAGCATAAAAAATAACATCAGAATTACAACCGACAATCCATCCAAATGAGTTTATAAAAAAATATTAATATTCCAGATAACTTTCACATATTTGATACAGACATATACGAACTGAAGCAAAGTATAAATGAAATAAAGAGCAAAACAGCATCTGGTTATGATGAAATATCAGTTAAAATTTCAGAAAATCTCCCAGAATACGCTTTAAATACTCTTGTTGAGGCCATTAATAAATCATTTCATCTGGCAGATTTTCTACATGTCTGAAACTAGTTATAGTCATTCCGCTTTATAAAGGTGGTGAAATGAATGATCCATCAAACTTCCGGCCTATATCATTGCTTCCGACAATCTCAAAAATAATTGATACACTGGTTGAAAAGAGAATGCTTAACTTCTTAAGTAACCATAACATACTATGCGAATATCAATATGGATTCCAAAGACATAGAAACATAGGCGATGCAATCTTCTCTTTTCTGGAAGATGTATATATTGGTTTAAATAATAAAGAATCTATTGGGGCAGTATTTTGTGATTTCTCAAAAGCGTTCGACTCCGTGAACCATGACGTCAGGAAGAAATTTCAAAAATCAAAGGCCTCCAAACCCTGAAAATATTGTCATATTGGTATTTTTTTTGTCTGCAGCTTTTCAAATCATGAAATTTGTTGAACTGATTATGACATTTGCGTATTGTAATAGTATTGATGAAATTATTTTCTTGAATTAATCAAAACTGATTTCGGTGCATTTCATTAGTTTGGGCTTCCATTGTCTAATATGATATAAATTGATTTGAAATGCCTGAAAGAATCTGCGAAAAATTAAAAAAAAGAGATAGCTGAAAAATAACAATTATATTAAGCAAAAAAAAAAGAAAAAACAATGAAATAAAATACAAGCAACAACCAAAAAATCGAAAAGGAAGTTCAACTATTAAGACGAGATGAAAATTAAAAAAATATCAACAAGAAATGAAAATTAAAAGACTCCAATCCAAGTTACTTCACGAGGCAGAAGAATTCAGGTGGAAAATCAGAGAACAGCTAGATTGAGAACCAGTTACAATATCTAACATCAGCAGTGACGAACGAAGATACATGAACGGGCTATGTAGAGACAAAACCATCAAGATCTAACCTGCAGATGAGGGAAACAATACTGTTGTGATGGATACTGATCTCTACGAACAGAAGACCGAAGAGGTGCTTCAGAAAGGAAAATACATGAAGTTCGTAATGGACCCTACTGCATCATCAATTAGAAGGAAGTTGTACCAGACGTTAAAAAAACATCAAATCTATTTTTTGGAAAAAGAGAGATCATCGCTAACATCGCACCACAGTAAGCCCTCTTACTTGTATGGACTACCCAAAATCCACTTGTTCCGCTCAGACCCATTATTACCTCCAGAATTGTCCAGATTAAACCACTGCAAGAAAAAACATCATCCTTTGTGAAAAATTCAAGGCAGTTTGTTGAACTACTAGGGGAAAGCCGACGTGGAAAGCTTCTACACCAACGTCTCTGTCGAAGAAGCACTTCAAATCATACAAAGGCTATCCGAAAATGGGGACATGAAAGATAGAATGAACTAACCGATACAAGTAATCATGGAATTACTAGGATGCTGTGTATGAAACTGCTACTTCCAACTGAATGACGAATTCTTTACGCAAGATGATGGACTGCCAATGGGATCGCCACTTTCACCGGTTATAGCCAATATATATGGAGTGGTTTGAAACTCTGGCCAATGAAGAAGCCCACAAGAAGCCTCGAGTCTTGTTGATATACGTGAACGACATTTTCATAATATGGAACCATAGAAATGCAGAACTAGACACCTTCCTGAAGCACATCAACAACGTAAGTTCTTCCATCACTTTCACAATGGAGAAGGAAGTCCACAACGAATTGCCATTGTTAGACGTATTGGTGAAGAGGACCGACACGAAATGAGAAACATCTGTGTATCCCACTCACACAGGACAGTATCTGAACCAGGAATCTAACCACCAACAATCGACTAACAGAGAAATCTGTAAGACTCTACTAGACTTTCGGGCTGTGTAATATAAAGGAAGGTTTCGAAAAGGAACTAGGCATCATCAAAAATGACCTTTAACGAAATGGTTACTCCAAAGTGATGGTGAAACAGGCTTTATCTAGAAGACAACAAGAGCTCCACAAGAAAGAGAAGCCGCCATAACCAGTACTTGCATATGTAGTTCAAGTATAACATCAGAACCTGCTTCAGATCTGAGAACACTATCCGTAGCAGCCTCACAAAACTCAAAGAAGCGGCATATATGTTGTACAACAATGCATTTAGCCAAGCTAGTGTAAAGATACGCAACATATGGAAACCATATGGAACTCGACCAACTCTCGCCAAACGGTCAGCTTCCGCTAAAATCGATGAAGCGAAGAGAGGGATGAGGTGCCACGGAAAAAAATATTTGTTGAATGAAATAAAATTCACTTCATTCAAAGAAATAAAAGTGTCATATATGCACGACAAAATATTTTGTTGATGCAAGTAAAAAGAATTCTTGACTCCTAACTATTTCTTCAACCATATGTTCATTGTATCAAACAAATATTTCATTGAAACAATCGCATCCATTAGTTATTTCAATTCAAAGAAGAATTTAATTCAAGTAATATTTTGTCTAATTGATAGCGAGAATGATTTAGAGTAATTCGAATATTCTATTGAACAAACAAAATTTAAAGATGGGTGAAATAGTGGATCTGATTGAAATAATCAAATGTATTTTCTATTTGAGTAAAAATTATGTTGAAGAAACATAATATATCTGCAGGATGATGGAGAACTTTGCTTGTTTTGATAATGGGAAAATTTTCACTAAAGTAATGATTTTGTTGAACAAATAATGAATAGTAGTTGAACGAAAAATGTTTATACCTCATTGTGAGTATCTTTCTGATAGAGTAAAGCATTTCGAAAGTTCAAAATAAGTATGAATAATGATGTACCAAATGAAATAAAGTTACAAATCAAAATCCTTCCCTCTTGTTTGAATTTGGTTATTGTATTCAATTAACCAAATATTATACTAATCTGAGTACCAGCATCTCGTTGGTAGTAGTAATTTTCAGTTCTACTGAAAATGACTTTTCTCTTCTCCAAAACTTCAATATGTTTTTTAAGTTTGTAGATAAAAAGCATTACGTATATTTTTAGTATATTGAAAAAATTACTTTTCGGGAGAATCAGAAATACTGAGTCAGTGATTGAATTTACATGAATCTCCAATCAAAATATTGAATAATTGTGAGAATATATTATAGTTTGTTCAACAACCCGATTTCTCAATACATTAAATACACTTTGTATCATTTTCTCAACTGGATTATTGATCTACTTACGTATCACGATTTTTTAATCAGCTGTTGATGGGAGTCTTGCGGATAATATTTCATATTCAATACTGATTATGTAAATGCCATGGAAAATTGTTCAACGTGGGAATGAGCAAAATATAAATAAAAATCGAGAAATTTTAGTACCAAAGTTATTCAAACAAATAATAAATTATAATAGACTTCTACAAATATTTAAATGAAAATATACATTTTTCACAAATGGGTAATCCTAATATAAAACATCAACATATTTTATTATTTATTATTATTATTGGTGATATCTACTAAAAAACAATTCGAAACCTTTCACTGAAGTAATGATCTAAAATGAAAGAGAACAGAGATTAGTGATAGTCTACATTTTCGCAATAATACTATTGGATCAACTTCTACTAACTAGCTTAGATATTATCCCATAGAAATATAAAAATATAATTATTTTTTTGTACACATCCAATTTAACAAAAGGAGATACCCTTAATTTTTGATAATAGTAAAAAAACAATGACGTACTTCATCACAGAAAAATTTGATTAGAAATATGACAGTGATGACAAAATTTACCTAGGTCTCCAATCATAACTTTCAGGCCTTCAAATCTATTAAATTCAAGAATTCTAGCATTTAATTACTTAGGTATGGACCTGAATAATAATAAGTATCTACAGCAAATCGCAAAAATATATAGTTATTTGAGAAACCTGAATATGTTTTTAATTGTTATGGTATACATATTTATTATTGAAGTTATGAATGAAAGACATTCCTCTGTTATATACGATTCTTAATATATTCCATCAATTGCTTCCTTGATTGAATATTTTTCTTTTGCCAATTGGGGGAGTCATTTCTTTCATTTCTTCATCAGTGAGCCTTTTAGCTATGTCTAAGGTTACATCATTTTCTGTCTGAAAAGTATGTGTTTTAAGTATATTATTAGGAGATAAATAATATATGTATTTTTTTACCTTTAAAAATGCCAATTAGGTCATTTAATCCCAAGTTATTAAGAAATTCCTCCATGTCTAAAAATAAAAGAGATTATATTGCATGTTTTGAGTTCGTGCAGTTTTGTTGGATGTCATCATTTCTGTAAATATGTTACAAATAACTTTCTTCTTTCGGTATTACTGATTTTAATAAAGTAATACAAGAGAAAACTGTGATTATTTCACAATGTTCTTTGAAAGAAAAATCTTAAGAAGAGGTTCCTTCAAGGATTCAGTATATACTATCATGATGAAAATTAAATCATTGTTTACGGCACCATTCAATTATTTATGATGTAAGAAATTTACAATTCAAAATATAGGTACAGCTCTTCGCCGACACTGTATACCTACACCTATTTTTGTGGCAAACACCTCAATTGTATTTACTCTGAAAATGTCCAATTCCTTCGTATGCAAAGATCAAAGGTCAACTAGGTACCCAGTGTATGCATACCTTCCTACCTCTCAATGATAATCATTTCACTCGACAACTTCTACTTTCTTAAAAACAGAATTGAAAACATGGAAGCTTTCTTTCAGTCATTACATTAAACAATAAGAACTTCAAGCCACTTTTATAGATAGCTGTCGAGAAAAATGTATGGGCACGTGCTTGAAAAAAACGATGTCCGTTTATCCAATACATGTTATTCATAATTATTTCAAAATATGGAATGAAAGAAAGTATATCATCAACATACCTGTGAAAACACTGAAAAACTTCAATCCACGTATATAATCAAAAAGAAACTGTAAACCTCTTCGTCATTTCCTTGAAAAACACAAAACATATTTTTAATTCTTATTCCATTCGTGATTAGTTTACGGTTCTTGCGAAAATGCAAATGGTGCCGACCGGCACTCTATTCCTTAGAAGTATTTCAACTATATCATCTCTTTAAAGGAAACAATTCAATTTTTCAAACCAACAAATAATAAAAATATTGAAATGAAATTATCCATAATCTTGAAATTATTTCCAAAATTAGTTAAAGGTATTGATATGTATTGTTGAAGTGAAAATAAATATTCAGTTGATTCAATTATATATTAGTGTCAAAACAGCACCCCATAGTGTTAAACTGAATTGAAAAGTTTTCATTCAACAGACGTACTTTTGATTTGATGAAATTATATTGTTTGACTCAACCGAATTATTTTGAGAACTCAATAAATGTTATTCTTGAAATGATCCACATTTCATTTGACTAAATAAAAGACCTCTTGAATTGAAATATTAAAGAAATTAAAATGAGAATTTCATTTTGTCTCCGCAAAATTATCATCTAATCGATACAATACACACGTCGTTTGAAATGAATGATATTTAATCAAAGTGATGAAATAAATAAGACTAAATAAATTTCTTTGAAGTAACAAATCTTTTTTTTTTTCGTGTGATAGGTGAAAGCAGTCGAATGACCTATGAATAGTCAGATCTCGGAGGAATAAGTCCAGTTATCACCCGAAGACGATTGTGGATACTAACAATCGAAACGTCGTGAAGTAACTTGATTTGGATTTTTTTAATTTTCAATTCTTGTTAATAATTTTTTCTAATTTTCATCTCGTGTTAAAAGTTTAATTTTCTTTTTGATTTTTTGGTTGTCGCTTGTATTTTATTTCATTGT
Source organism: Leptinotarsa decemlineata (assembly GCF_025532065.1). Classification (NCBI taxonomy): domain Eukaryota; kingdom Metazoa; phylum Arthropoda; class Insecta; order Coleoptera; family Chrysomelidae; genus Leptinotarsa; species Leptinotarsa decemlineata. The sequence goes on from NW_027412686.1 coordinate 1,462,993, forward strand.
AATTTCAGTATTTTTTGCTTGATATAATTGTTATTTTTCAGCTAATCTCTGTTTAATTTTTCACAGATTTATTCAGGTATTTCAAATCAATGTATATCATATTAGACAATGGAAGTCCGAACTAATGAAAGGTACCAAGAAACATTGTCAACTACCTTCAAACAAAACTGATTTCTCTAGTGTATCTCTCCGTTCGTTTCTTTGCCCAAGGAATTTTTAATGAGATACAAGTTTCATAACGGTGGATTGAACTTTTCCATAATATCAAATATTCCTCTGTTTGCTCTTATACAAGTATTTTCCAGCTTCACTTCAATTTCTATTGACGTCAATCCTGGTGTAAAAATAAATCACATTAGTAGTTGTTCCCGTCAGCCTGATTAGTAGCAAAAGTTGTTCAATTTCGACAAAGTTCACCAAAAGGAAACAAGAAATTCGTTTGAATGCGTCTGTAGGCTACATCTCCTAATGAGCTTGGATCGGTTTCATTGATTTTTGGAAAGGTATGTCGCAAAAAGGGGAAATGACTTTGATATTTCGTGTGATTCAGTTAGTGATTTATTGTTAAGGAAGTTGCACAGATTGAGCATTCTAGTTGAAACAGTATAATATGAAAAAAAAAACCTAAAACGACATTTGTGAATTGAAAAAAAAATTAATAAAAATGTAAAAATATATGTAGAAAGATGTAAAAATACACCACTTTCAATTTAGTTGGAAAAGAAGTTCTGCAAAATTAGATTGTAATAAAGACGAGATTCAAAAATATGTGGCTTGGAACGAAAACATGTAGATTATTTTATGTATTTTTTTTCATTATTTTGGATATCAAATATATACTTGTAGATGAAATAGAAACTAATATCATATATAGGTTTCTCTTCCATTATTTTTTTAAATAATTGTCTTGAAATTCAGGTGTGACTTACTTTGTCTCAAAACTACCAAATTTTCATTGGCTGTTTCGTTCCACAAAAATATGAATAATTAATTACATGAACCCAGATGATATCAGAACTCTAAAGCTGTGCATCTATGATTCTGTAGTAGACAGAACAATGACTGCTTCCCTAGTGGGAACAGAGAAATATGTCTCAAATGAATATTTCCTTGTCCATCATAGAAAATGAGAATTGTATACAGCAAATATCCTAAAGAAGAGTGTATCTTCATTACATATTCATGATTTTACCAAGTGACGATTTTTCAATACAGGGACTACTTGATTATTATCGCAAATGTTTCTAATTCTTCAAGAAAGTAAGAAAAACAATTGAGTCAAAGCATTATTGTTTTGTTATTTGATGCTCGAGAATAAATACATTCCCGGAAGGACTGCAATACCCCAAGACTGCATTCCCTTATATTTCTATTATACGTCTCTACGGTTGTCTCTGTAAGAAATCAACGACACTGGAAAAACAGGATCAGATAATTTTTCCACTCTATTGGAAGATTCTTTGAATATTTCTTGCGAATTCGTACATTTCGAAATCTTTCGATTTGCCTGTTTTTTCTGTTACTGCTTTGATTTAACGACTTTTTCGTTCATTTTCGATAGAAATCAAGTAGTCAAAGCCTACATTTTGTGAAAGCACATATTATAGACTATTCTGATAACGCCTTGTTTAGAGAACATTCCTTCCAAAAAAACTGCGAAAAACGTGATCCTGTTTTGGTTACCCCATCATGAGAAATGGGCATGTGTAAAATTATAAAAAGGGGATATAGACCATTTTCAAGGATATTTGGTTAAAAAAATTCATCGTACGATAGGAGATTAATCCTAACATAATTTCAGAATCACCCGGTTATAACCCAACAACATCACACATTTCAGAGAATAACTGTTTCGAAAGAAGACAGAAGGATGGTGGTATATATATATATATATAAATATATATATATATATATATATATATATATATATATATATATATATATATATATATATATATATCAATATTCGTGGTTTGAGTATCTGTCGATCTCATAGAAGGCATATTCGCGTGAAAAGTCGTTATCGCCATTTTTTCATTAGTGTGAAGTTACCCACAACTTTTCATCCACAGTTTTTGACGAAGGACAATCGAACAGGGTTTAGAATGAGATTTGCGAACAGTGTTGCCAGATTGCAAATATTAATAATTTTACCTGTATTTTGATGTTATCATTTTAAAAACACGATATATTATTGAAACATGTCGAATAAATGAGTCAGCATTCTACATAAACTCATTATATCAGCCAACTGTCCGTATACAAGCAGTAATACCGAAAAAAGTAAAATAAGAGTAAAATATTATTCAGGAAAAATTCATTTATACCGAAACATGAAGCGAATGAGAACTGGAAAAATAGTTTATTGGTAAAAATTTTATGACTTGTAAAAGAAGTATGTCATTTGAAATATCCTGCGTTAAACAATACCGAATGCCCAGGAAAGACTCATCCACAAAATATAAAATTTCTCACTGATCAAAAACAGTTTGTTGACGAAAATTTCAGAATTATTTCAGCGAAAGTATATCTATCGACGTGCTGAAACAGATTTGCATACCATACGTTCCTTCGGTGCAAAAAAAAGTTTCGTATATTCGGAACTGAATTACTCATGAAAGTCAAATTTCTCACTTATCAAAAATAGTTTGTCGATGAAAATTTCAGAATATATTCTTCTAAAGTATATCTATCGACGTGCTGGAACAGATTTGTGTACCATACGTTCCTTGGGTGTGAAAAAAAATAGTTCCATATATTCGGAACTGAATAACTCAAAAAAAGTAAAATTTCTCACTTATCAAAATTAGTTTGGCGATGAAAATTTCAGAATATATTCTTCTGAAGTATATCTATCGACGTACCCAAACAGGTTTGCGTACCATACGTTCCTTGGGTGCGAAAAAAAATAGTTCCGTATATTCGGACATGAATTACTCAAAAAAGTCAAATTTCTCATTTATCAAAAATAGTTTGTCGATGGAAATTTCAGAATGTATTCTTCGAGAGTATATTCATCGACGTGCCAGAACATATTTGCGTACCATACGTTCCTTCGGTGCGAAAGAAAAAGTTCCGTAAATTCGGAACTGAATTACTCATAAAAGTCAAATTTCTCACTTATCAAGAATAGTTTGTCGATGAAAATTTCAGAATATATTCTTCTGAAGTATATCTATCGACGTGCTGAAACAGATTGGCGTACCATACGTTCCTTGGGTGCCAAAAAAAATACTTCAATATATTCGGAACTGAATTACTCAAAAAAAGTAAAATTTCTCATTTATCAAAAATAGTTTGTCGATGAAAATTTCAGAATATATTCTTCTGAAGTATATCTATCGACGTGCTGAAACAGATTTGCGTACCATACGTTCCTTCGGTACAAAAAAAAAGTTCCGTATATTCGGAACTGAATTACTAATGAAAGTCAAATTTCTCACTTATCAAAAATAGTTTGTCGATGAAAATTTCACAATATATTCTTCTGAAGTATATCTATCGACGTGCCCAAACAGATTTGCGTACCATACGTTCCTTGGGTGCGAAAAAAAATAGTTCCGTATATTCGGACATGAATTACTCAAAAAAAGTCAAATTTCTCATTTATCAAAAATAGTTTGTCGATGGAAATTTCAGAATGTATTCTTCGAAAGTATATTCATCGACGTGCCAGAACATATTTGCGTACCATACGTTCCTTCGGTGCGAAAGAAAAAGTTCCGTAAATTCGGAACTGAATTACTCATAAAAGTCAAATTTCTCACTTATCAAGAATAGTTTGTCGATGAAAATTTCAGAATATATCCTTCTGAAGTATATCTATCGACGTGCTGAAACAGATTGGCGTACCATACGTTCCTTGGGTGCCAAAAAAATACTTCCATATATTCGGAACTGAATTACTCAAAAAAAGTAAAATTTCTCATTTATCAAAAATAGTTTGTCGATGAAAATTTCAGAATATATTCTTCTGAAGTATATCTATCGACGTGCTGAAACAGATTTGCGTGCCATACGTTCCTTCGGTGCGAAAAAAAAGTTCCATATATTCGGAACTGAATTACTCATAAAAGTCAAATTTCTCACATATCAAAAATAGTTTGTCGATGAAAATTTCACAATATATTCTTCTGAACTATATCTATCGACGTGCTGAAACAGATTTGCGTGCCATACGTTCCTTGGGTGCGAAAAAAAATAGTTCCATATATTCGGAACTGAATAACTCAAAAAAAGTAAAATTTCTCACTTATCAAAAATAGTTTGTCGCACCCAACGAACGTATGGTACGCAAATCTTTTTCAGCACGTCGATAGATATACTTTAGTAGAATATATTCTGAAATTTTCATCGACAAACTATTTTTGATAAGTGAGAAATTTGACTTTCAAGAGTAATTCAGTTCCGAATATACGGAACTTTTTTTTTGCACCGAAGGAACGTATGGTACGCAACTCTGTTTCAGCACGTCGATAGATATCTTTTAGAAGGATATATTCTGAAATTTTCATCGACAAACTATTTTTGATAAGTGAGAAATTTGACTTTCATAAGTAATTCAGTTCCGAATATACGGAACTTTATCTTTCGCACCGAAGTAACGTATGGTAAGCAAATCTGTTTGTCCACGTCGATAGATATACTTCAGAAGAATATATTCTGAAATTTTCATCGACAAACTATTCTTGGTAAGTGAGAAATTTGACTTTTATGAGTAATTCAGTTCCGAATATATGGAAATTTTTTTTTCGCACCGAAGGAACGTATGGTACGCAAATCTGTTCGGGCACGTCGATAGATATACCTTAGAAGGATATATTCTGAAACTTTCATCGACAAACTATTTTTGATAAGTGAGAAATTTGACTTTTTTGAGTAATTCAGTTCCGAATATATGGAACTATTTTTTTTCGCACCCAAAGAACGTATAGTACGCAAATCTGTTTCAGCACGTCGATAGATATACTTCAGAAGAATATATTCTGAAATTTTCATCGACAAACTATTCTTGATAAGTGAGAAATTATACTTTTATGAGTAATCCAGTTCCGAATATACGGAACTTTTTCTTTCGCACCGAAGGAACGTATGGTACGCAAATATGTTCTGGCACGTCGATGAATATACTTGCAAAGAATACATTCTGAAATTTTCATCGACAAACTATTTTTGATAAATGAGAAATTTGACTTTTTTGAGTAATTCAGTTCCGAATATATGGAACTATTTTTTTTCGCACCCAAGGAACGTATGGTACACAAATCTGTTTCAGCACGTCGATAGATATACTTTAGAAGAATATATTCTGAAATTTTCATCGACAAACTATTTTTGATAAGTGAGAAATTTGACTTTCATAAGTAATTCAGTTCCGAATATACGAAACTTTTTTTTGCACCGAAGGAACGTATGGCATGCAAATCTGTTTCAGCACGTCGATAGATATACTTTAGAAGAATATATTCTGAAATTTTCATCGGCGAACTATTTTTGATAAGTGAGAAATTTGACTTTTTTTGAATAATTCAGTTCCAAATATATGGAACTATTTTTTTTCGCACCCAAGAAACGAATGGTACGCAAATTTGTTACGGCACGTCGATAGATATACTTTCGCTGAATTAATTCTGAAATTTTCGTCAACAAACTATTTTTGATCAGTGAGAAATTTTATATTTTGTGGATGAGTCTTTCCTGGGCATTCGGTATTGTTTAACGCAGGATATTTCAAATGACATACTTTTTACAAGTTATAAAATTTTTACCGAGAAACTATTTTTCCAGTTCTCATTCGCTACATGTTTACGGTACAAATGAATTTTGCCTGAATAATATTTTACTCTTATTTTACATTTTTTTCGGTATTACTGCTTGTATACGGACAGTTTGCTGATGTAGAATGCTGACTCATTTATTCGACATGTTTCAATAATATATCGTGTTTTTAAAATGATAACATCAAAATACAGGTAAAATTATTAATATTTGCAATCTGGCAACACTGTTCGCAAATCTCATTCTAAACCCTGTTCGATTGTCCTTCGTCATAAACTGTGGATGAAAAGTTGTGGGTAACTTCACACTAATCATTTTTTCAAAGGAATAAAAATCAAACGTTTCTTTGAAAGTTTATTGTTGAATAAGTTCAAGCTTCGATTGTATTCTTTTTTGCCACATCTCAAAAGTATAAAACCATAAAATTGCAATGGAGAAGAAATCGTAAGATAAAACCAGAGTCCAAAAACTGTGGTACAACCTCATACAGTGGTGCTAGGTTTAACCACGAGTGCGTTGTTCGATGAAAATTGCCTTAAAGGATATCCGTCTTCGTACTTATATACATACTTATTCTGGGGATTATTCTACAACAAGTATTTTATCAAACAGTGTTTTATTATTATTATTTGAACGAATAAGATTGATCACATATATCATCGGTAATTAGTTATAAGCGTGCGATGAAAGTTACACTGATAGATAATAGTACTTCCAATCGATAGTCAGGTTTTCGGATCCCTATGTTAGGCATCGCACGTTGAAAAGTGAAACCTCGTTGAACTTCAGTTCGCACAAGCTTTGACTCCTCAGATTTCCGTTACTTAGATCCTGCTGTCGATATAAAACCGCATTACTAAACTTTTTTTTTCAAATCCCACTAACTAATTTCAATTATTTATTTTTGTTTCAGGTGAGTCATTTGCAGTTTTGTGAACCTAACATTGGCAAGTATTCTTCAATTTCTCATATCACCGAAAAATATCGAAATTCAGAAATACACGAGTTTTTCAATGTTTTCCAAAATATGATTCGTAACGGTATTCAACACAGCAAAATGCTAAAATTTGAATGAAAATTCTGCACATATAAACTTGTTATAATCATTATTCTTTTGCGTGTAGCATCAGTAAGGCCTAGAAAGCAAGTTATTCGAACATTTTGTAGGTTAGGGAGCCCACGATTAATTGGATATGTTTCAGTAACATCGTCTTGATTTGTATAAGCCAGGCTTCACCTTGATGTAATTAACAATTAAATCTTGATTTGATATTACTTGTTGACACGCACATTCCACGAAATCATGCAGAATAAGGATCATCTTTCCGAATTATAAATTATCAATACAAAATTTAATACAAATGCAGAAATACTTATCATTTCAGTTATCCAAATAGTTCTCATGTTTATGTATGGTTATATTATTGACTCGATTTACCACCCACATAAAAATCCTACTCATTATCTCACTACTAATCACTAGAAAGTCCCTGCGTTGGTTTATTTAATATGCCATAACATTCTGGTAATCAAACTGGATGAAACTTTAGTTTGATGTTGGCCTAAGGCCCTAAAGATGCAGGTGTTCAAACAAGAGAGAAATTTTAGTAAATATTTGAAAAGAGAGAAAATTAGAAGTAATATCTTCTGGAAGAGATCGTGTTTTATCACCAAATTTACAGAAAAGAAGAAAATGTAATTCATCACAACAATATTTTTAAACATTTCAGATACCCAAATTTGAGAAATGCAAACAAATAATTAAAGGACGCCTGGTATTCTCGGATAGATAATTTTATGTGGAATGCGGAGGCTAAAAATGAAAGTAACATTTAAAGCACCCTGTTTTGAAAATACATATTTTAAGTGTGGTTACTGTCGTTTCTTTAATTCAAAATGTAGTTGTTTCTTGAATTTTTTTACGGGAAAATATAGCAAGCTGTACATCTGAAAGAACTAATTTTGAAATGTGGCGTTCCTGGTTCCATATAACTTTCATTTAAGACTTCTTTATATCTATTAGCAATATCGGTATATTGAGCAAATATGCACTTTTGGGACACCCAGTATAAGCTTATTCAAATGAAATTTTGGAATTCAGGAAATTTGACAAAACCTAAATTTGCTAAGTTTTTTCGAATTCATTTATAAGGTATCAAAAAACAAAAATCTTGTTGTCTTTTTCCATACCTGTTTCAACCGAAGTTTCATCTCCGTAAAACCAACAGACTTTTTCTCGAATTGGTGATGCCTTTCTGTAATGAAAAGTCACTCAAACGTGAACAAAATGATAGGAAATTGGCAAATTTTGTTTTTTTCAAATATCTTAACTATCTCTCATCGTTTCTGATTTTCCTATTTTGGCCCTCCTTATTTTAAAGAAAGTGTATACTTTGACAGCAAAATAAAACATTCTTCAAATTCAACAATGAAATTGTAAAAGAAAATTTGCGGCAAAGTGACTACAAACGACAAAATATTTTCAGTTTTCAAAAAATTATTACACACATTTTTGTCATCGGGAGATGATTTGTTTATGTTTAAAGGAAAAAATACCCTAAACATTTTGCAATAGACGTTTCTTTCGTTCATTTTTCGAAATAATAGTATACCTGCTATAACACAATACAACAAAGTTTTTGTTTCGGGGTTGAAATTAGATGATTTTAATGTATTTCCACGTGTTAAAACCGAAAGTGACCATAAAAATTATATATTAGCTCTTGTTTTCAAGATATAGTATCATTATATTATATATATGTATATTGAGTTTTCAACAAATGAAATATTTCATCACCAACAGTTAGTACACATGTTTGTTTACATAACACCCCTCTCATCAGCTGTTCTTAAGTAGTAAACATAACCTATGTGAGTTTGTCAATTGTACGCACGTGGTTGCTATTGAAATTATCGTGTGAAGTTGATTTTTAAATTAATTTAAGTGCTGATCTGAAATGCCTCGAAAGTGTGTGAATTCTGTCGATAGCTTTTGCTATATATGTGGTGAAATAACATTTAAGGCTCAGAAACGTAAAATGACACCTATCGTTAAGACAGCCTATGAACATTATTTTGGTGTGAAAGTTGGGGACCAAGATAAATCATGGGCTCCTCTTATATGTTGTAATTCTTGTTCCGTTATATTGCGAGAGTGGCTTTTGCAGTACCTATGGTTTGGCGTGAGCCTACCAATCATACAGACAACTGTTATTTCTGCCTAACTCCTGCCATTAAGCAAGGTTTATCTATGAAGAAAAGAGGAACGGTTAAATACCCTAATCTCCCATCTGCTCTTCGGCCTGTACCACACTCAGACAATTTGCCAGTCCCTTCTCCACCCCAAAACTATGAAATTTTAGAGGAAGGTGATGAAAACTGTTTAGAGGGAGCAACCCATCCTTCTACATCCTATGACCCTGATTTTGAGGTAAGCGATAGGTCTAGTGATCCGCACAGAATTAGTCAAGCAGAGTTGAGTGACCTTATAAGAGATCTTCGCTTGTCTAAGGAAAAGACTGAGCTGTTAGGGTCAAGACTACAACAGTGGAGTCTTCTAAAACATGATGTGAAAATATCTCAGTACAGACAGCGTCAAAAAGATTTGCTTGACTCATCACCAGAAGACGATTGTAGATACCAACAATCGAAACGTCGTGAACTAACGTGACTTGGAATCTCTACACTTTTTTATTTTTATTTTTTATTTTTTTATTTTATTATTTTCTTTTTGCATTCCTTTAATTTTTATTTATTCAATTATTATATTTTTTACTTGTAGGTTATTTCACTATCATTTCATTTCAGGTTTATTGTTGCTTAATATAATTGTTATTTTCAACTATTCTTTTTAATTATTCTTTTTTACTTGTTTCAGGGATTTCAAATCATTTTATATAATAGACAATGGAAGTCCGAACTAGTGAAATTCATCACGAAACATTGTCAATCACCTTCAAACAAATGTAAATGATCCTGCTTTTGACATGATTTTAACAGGAAATGAAAAAAGAGCCTGGAAAGCCTTTAAGGGGGTTGTACATGGGTTTTTAGGCAACAAAAGAGATGATAACTTCACAGCATTGGTTAAAGAGCTTCTTCAAGCTTACCACCAACTTGGATGCAACATGTCGTTAAAAATTCATTTTCTTCACTCTCATCTTAATTTCTTCCCACAAAACTGTGGAGCTGTGAGTGACGAACATGGAGAAAGATTCCATCAAGACATTGCCTTAATGGAACAGAGATATCAGGGCCGTTGGAATGAAGCAATGCTTGCAGACTACTGCTGGTCTGTGTGTAGGGATGCTCCAGAAGTGTTTTATAAAAGACAAGCTAAACGACAGCGATCTTACAATGAATCGGATGGACTTAATTGAAATTTGGTGGTACAAACTTCTTTTATTTGTCAAAACACTAAGAATAATGTTTTTTTTTATTAATTTTGTACTTAAAATATTCTAAAAGAAACATAACAATATTGTTTTATGTACTTTCACTTTTCACGTATAGTATAACTACTCTTTAAGATTAAGTACTGTGTATCTCAAAAACCAGAGCTAATAAAAATTTTTCATTGTTATTTTCGTTTTTATCACCCCAAAATTAGTAGAAATTGACTAATTCAGTGTAGGAAACATTCAAAAAATATTTTTTTGTTGTGTTGTGTAATTATAATCTTTTTAATCACTGCACGTTTAAGTGGAAATAATAATCTGAATCAAGAAATACTTTCCAAATATCTCTCAAAATCAAGCTTCGTGATTCTGAATGGATTATTGAACTGATACTGAAACTATGTGAAAGCACCAATAACAATGATAGAGAGAGAGAGAGAGAGAGAGAGAGAGAGAGAGAAATGTGACTACCCTGAGCTCTAAGCCATAGAAATAAAAAAATTTGGTGGTTGGAGTCTTTTAACTCAATATATCAGATTCTGACAGATAACTTGTATCTGTCTTCATTACACTAAATGATTAGAGAATGTTTCAGAGATAAATACAATAATATTTTGAAGTAAATAACTCTATGGTAGGAAAGAAAGGTTTTGGCTTTCTACTTCTCCATCTCGATACAAAAATATGAGGCAATCTTGCAAAAAAAAATATATCCCTTTCAATTTAACTCTATGGTAATAGCTAACAAAACACTCTTGCAAATATGTTTTACATTTCACATAAATTACCTATCCAATTATCACGAAATAGTTATTTATTCATTGCTTGTCAACCCTAACGGGCTAAAGCTCGTAATCAGAACTATATTGAATTCACAATTCCACTACTAACACAAGCGGTTGGTTCAATTGCAACAACAGCCATAGAAAAAGCAAATATACTAGCTGAAAAATTTGCGTCCCCCCCACCATCGATTTTCTGGGAAAGGCACTACCCACTATTCCCACACTAGAATCCACAATGTTGGAAATTACTTTTTGACAGCGTCTAGTCAGGAGAATTTTGAAACAGCTCAATATCAACAAGGCTTCTGGCCCTGATGAAGTGCCCGTCATCGTACTTAAAAAGTGCGCAAATGAACTCGCCCCAATATTTTGCAGACTTTTCAATCTGTCTTACAAGAAAGGGGTTTCTCCTTCTTGTTGGAAGATTGCTCGCGTTCAGTCCATTCTCAAAAAGGACAAGAAAAATCTTCCAAATAAATATAGATCAGTCGCTTTGCTATCAGTGATATCAAAAATCATGGAGAAACTCGTAAATCACCATATCCTCAAATATTTGGAAGGCTTCAACATCTTGAGCGATCATCAATATTTATTGTATGTCACCCATATTTGGAATAACGCAATCGAGAAACATGAAGAATCAAGAGCTATTGCGCTTGATATTTCTAAGGCCATCGACCGTGTGAGGCATGAGCGTTTGCTGGCCACGCTTCGATGCTATGGCTTGTCGGATCATTTTTGTGTATGGCTCTTCTATTCAGCTTCCTGAAAGAAAGTACCCCGCAAGTGCCCGTCGACGGATATCTCTCGAATACTTTCACCATCATCGCTGGTGTTCCCCAGGGATCCATATTGTCTCCAACCCTCTTTTAATTGTATATCAACTACTTATTGGGAAAAACCGAGTATCCAATATATTGCTTTGCTGATGACAGCATATTTATCTTGTCATTCCAGTTGGATTCCAGGATATCGGTTACGGAGGCGCATCTTCACCGGCAGCAGGAGGTTGCATATCTTAATGGGATTCTAGAAGTGATTTCGAATTGGGGTGAAAGTAACCAGGTTCAATTCAATGCTACAAAAACCCGGGATCGGTTTTCTCCAAGAAATTAAATGTCTCCGAACCGGATATAATAATGTCAGGTCAGACAATTCCGCTTTCTGCTTCATAAGTTTGTTGGGGGTTGAAATGGACACCAATATGTCTTGGCACAGTCATGCCGCTGGAATTGCAAAGGCTGCTTGTCAAAATCTTGGAACACTATTTCGAACCAGAAAACTGTACACACCTCTGCAACTTTTGATCGTTTATAAAGCTCAGATCAGACCTTCTTTGGAGTATTGTTCTCATGTATGAAGCTCTGCCCTCAAACATACCCTGAAGTTGCTGGATTCCATCCAGAAAAGAGTCATCCGCCTGATTGGAGACGCGAACATCACGTGCGACCTTGACAGCCAGAAACATAGAAGAAAGGTTGGAGATTTGTCTCTCTTCTATAGATACTTTCATGGAAAGTGTGCAAGTGACTTGGCACATTTGATCCCACCAAGACTGGTACATATCAGAAATACGCGATGGACTGTGGCTGCTCATTCTTTTGAGGTTCAACTCAGTACATCTCAAACTTCATTGTTTAAAAACTCTTTCATCTGAAGAACTGCATGTGATAAACTTTCTGAGAACGTTTCTCCAATTGGATTCAATCTCCAGCGATTCAAATCCAATGTGAATCACTACTGTCGCACAGGCACCGCTCTGAGAACGCTTTAAGGATTTCCCTATAGTGCTTGTAATTTGTCTTAAAAGAAATGTGTTGGATAAACTGTTTTTTGAGCTTTTTTTTCATTATATGATCATTATAAAGGGTTAGAAACCTCCCAAATCTGTTACAATAGCTACAATGTAGGTTTTGAGATGATTCAATTTAATTGACATAAATGGACACTGTTATGCAAACATCATCTAATCCACAGTAAACAATTTCTGAGATAATCGAGTTTGAAGTTCAAGACAAAGAAAAAAAAATGTTTTGCGAAGAATATCCAAGTATTTATTCAAATTAAGTTGAACAGAAACAAAAGTAAACTCATGTATTTGTTTTCATGAACAAAAACTGCCAAATTTGACAAAAACAATCATCAAAAGCGGTTTAGATCATTTTCGAAAACTATATAGGATCCCAACACTCGAAATAAGACGAAAATGAGCCATGTATAAGAAATTACCCAAAATTACTTTTTATTAAAATTAAAATTACCAATCTTTTAGCAAACTGTCATCAATTTCGAAATCCAAATTGTTTCCGAGTCCTTCTACATCATCTTCAAATTTTGCCCTGGATTTGACTTCAGAAAGTCGTAAAAGGTTTCAGCATCTTTAGGAATTATCTTCATTATATCTTTCAAATCTTTAATTTTTTCTGTGGATAAAGGATAAAGGTTTGATATCCGGCCACACTAATGGAAGCTTTACTTCTTCTGGTATAGGTTTGTGACCTTTTGCTTTTTTATCTATGTTCACTTGGGTGTAAGCTTCGTCTGTTGTATGACTTTTCATAAACAAAACCACCGGCTGATCTTTCTTCTGTTTGTTATTGCTTTTTGTAAATTTATTACTGAAACCATCTTCTCATTTTATTCACGATGAATTTATTTCTGTTTCTGCATGTGTTGATGATATCGATATAATCTTGATCTGTGTAAACTCTTTGATGGCTTTTTAATGCATATTCTACATCACCAAAATGTGAATCGTTTGGTAAAAATGAATGACCAGACAGTAAAAATTTTAACTGATTTTTTTCCAAAGAAGGGTGATTTTGGAGACTATATATAAACATTAAAACTAGCTTTATACTTCTGTTCCGGCCACCACACAAATCTGACCATAAATTTAGTTTAGCTACTGGAGCTTTAACATTTTCCATGACAAATTTTCGAAGGCAGAAGCCAACTCCTTGGGTTCCTCTGCCAGCTTTATGTTCCAACCACATATTGAAAATTCTCTTTCCTTTGCTTCCCACAGAATGCCCAAATTATAAAAATTCAATTGTCTCTTCTAGTAAACAATACCTGTCAGTAGTTTTGGAAACGGATGCGTCTTTTGCAAATCAAACGTTAATGTCTCTACAGTATCATCTTCTTGGGACAATTTCAAAATCTCATTCATTTGTTCACGCAATTCTGCTGCAGTCTTCAGGTGATTGTCATGCTCCTCTTGTATTTTTTCTTTATTCAAGTTGCTGGAACTGTTGAGCTGTTAAGATTTGTATACATCCCACGTTTTACATGTGTCTTTATGCGGTGTTTTAAATCTCAACTTGAAGTTTTTATAAAATATATCTTTATATTTGGATTGACTCACAGGATTGTCGGTTTATTCCTGATATAGTGAATACATTTTTTTTTAATTCAAATTAGGACTCAAAAACTTGGACGTAGTTGTTTCTCTGCAATAATGAAATATATAACATGATTGATAACATTTTGAATGCGCATTTGATCGACAGCATTTGGTCCCCCACTTTTAATGCCTCTCTTATTTTTTAAGGTGGGTGATTTTTCAAAAATAGTCTATCCTACACCAGTGGGTTAGATCATTTTTGCTTACTTTGTATACCACACTATTCATGATTTGTGGGTTAGGATATTGTTTCATAGATGGCCCTAGAATCGCATATCGGGTCAAATCATTTTTGCTTGCTGTAGGCCATTTTTCGAAGAATTTTATGAATGTGTGGCATACGCCATTTTTCTATAACGCCATCCAAATAAGGCTCCATTTTCCAAAAAAATAACTGAAAAGTCTACCATGCCCAGTAGGTATCATTTAACACAGTCACGTTAGCAATTACTGCTCCTTCGAGTAAATAATAATAAAACAACTAATGGTTGGATTGTATATCATAGGTTATTTATAGCCTTTGAATAAGTAAGAATAATTAATTTCTCATGTATTTATATACCACGGTCAGACAATGCAATTAAATAACTTGATTCGTTCACAATTTGCCGATGAAGACCTGAACGGCTGGGTTGGCTCACAATAATTTATGAACAAACATTGATGAAAAACTATATGCATTTTCCAAAGGTAATAGAGTGGAAGTATTAATTTACTGATTGAATGGTATTACCAAAAATTGAAAGTGACAATAATTATCAATAAAATTTGGTCAATAATTCTTGAAAAACGACACATATAACGTTAATACCCATAAACTGAATAGGTTCATATCAAGAATTCAAGGAGGACGTCCAAACAGGTTTGACAAATTAATCCACCAGAAGAGTGGAATATTAAAAATTCATCTTCATCAATTGAGAAGTTTTCAATCATCTCAGAGCGATTTATTCTTAAAACTATTTTTTGCGTATAGTTCTCAGCTGAACAACTGCTGATTACGAACATAGATTGGGAAATCTTCATTCATTGAGTAACTTGAAAGCAGGAAGTTCATGTAAATTCTGCAGAACAAATAAGCTTCTTAACTAATTATTTTTATTTTCGATCCTCGTAAGTGAATTATGGTGAGATTATACTATTCTGAAATCTCACATCTGATAGCTAAACTGAATTGCCAGAAAAACAGATTCGAAATTGTTAAATTTTAGTAGATTGTCATTTGGAAGATATCTCGAAGGTATGTGGAAACTTTCTCTCTTTATTTGAACTCTGAACTATTTTTCATAGCCTAAATTCACTGCTTTGAAAAAATACTTATAGTTTTTTCTATTGTTACATTCAGAATATCAATTACTAGAATCTGTGAGTGAGATCGACAGAAAAGTCTTTATCTATTGAAAACGCTTTTCTAAAAACTAAAACTGTCATCTAGTGTTTCAGTCACCTCCTCAGGATGCTAAATTGGTTAGTAAAACACGCTTCGAAAGACAGCTTTTTTGTTCTGGTGTAGGTAAATTGTTCCGCGGCGATC
This sequence comes from Leptinotarsa decemlineata, assembly GCF_025532065.1. Classification (NCBI taxonomy): domain Eukaryota; kingdom Metazoa; phylum Arthropoda; class Insecta; order Coleoptera; family Chrysomelidae; genus Leptinotarsa; species Leptinotarsa decemlineata. The sequence goes on from NW_027412686.1 coordinate 1,478,893, forward strand.
TGTTGTGAAGCCAAACTCGTCATCTCGAAGTATTAGAGGTCCAAGACTTACTTCGTTTACAAGTCTTTTTCACATTTACATTTTTTCACTTTTTATTTTACATTATTTGCGATGCAGAGAAACTTTTTTTGCCAATTTCAATTTGTAGATTGCAACATACCAGTCATTAAAAAATTTATATTTTATATTTTCACAGATCTGGGGATTCTTCTGAGCAGTCTAGAGTAGTACCTATTCAAAGTCCATATTGTTTATTATGATTATTTTAATTCATGTTACGGTTAGGTATACAAATAGGCGTAATCTAGTTCTGTCCTTCTTTTGTTCAGTAATGATGTATAGAGAGAGATATCTTTAGTAATGCCATTTTCAGAATCTATTTTATTAGGTGATTAGATTAGATTAGATTGTCGGGGAGCTAGCCCATGGCCTGATTCACTGCGATTTTTTCAGATCTATTGTGATGCTCCTTGGTTGTTAGAACTCTTTGATGATACTCCATAGCCTTGACTCTATGTTTCCTGAGTTGACTATGCCCCGTTAGAAGACCCATCACTACCCTTACAACCTTACGTTGTTGGTTTATCAGGTCTTCCGTGACTCTGGGCGATAGTTTCTTTATGAACTCTTCCGACAGCCTCATTGCTGGGAGCTTCTTTCACCAATCTATCGATTCGGCTTGCATCCATGAATTTATGGATGTCTTTATACATACTTTCGTTACCCCGCAGAAGAGGTTTGGGCCGATCATAGCTTTGGATGCGCCTTCACGGGCTAGAACATTGGCCTTCTCATTGCCCTTGTACCCAAGCTAGAGTGATCCTATTTTGGGTACTTAGCTCTTTGAGTGCGCTCAGACAGCTTCCTACCAGTCTTGAGAAGACTTGGAATGAACTAAGTGCCTTAATTGCCGCCTGGCTGTCGGAGAAAATGGCAATTTTTTTTGTGGCCTTCTTCCTGTTTATTTTCCCTATACAGTGTTCGATGGCCGCTACTTCTGCCTGGAACACTTGCATTATGTGTCTTTGCTCTGCTTCTGTATATATCGGCTCCCACTCCTTTTTGGGTCTTTGAGCCATCTGTATACCAAGTTTCTTCCACTTTTCCTGGTGAGACGTTTTGCCAGTCCTCTCTACTTGGTATGACAATTTTGAAATCTTGTTTCAAGTATTCTGCACCATATAACTGGCTGATTGGGATTTGCCCCTGCATTAGCCTGTGTGTCACCAGTCGAGCTCCGCTTTGTATGTAGATGTGCAATGGTGGGGGTCCGAGTAGGACCTCAAGTGCTGCAGTTTGGGTCGTTCTCATGGCTCCCACGACACTTAGGTGAGAGAATGGTTTGAATTTTGAACCGATACCGATTCTATGTGTGAAAGATGAAGTTTTGAAAGGTTCTTTCTGTGCTTGGCTTCGTATAGAGAACACTTAGTGGTGATTTAAATGAAATTTTTATAATGACTAATCCATATCACTTCCAACTGTTAAGGTTTTTATAGATATGAATTCAAAATTGGATTATATAAATTCATATTTTGATTTTGTTAATTGTAAGTAACCGTTGAGTCAATAGGATTATTTTACAACATTTTCTTTATTATAGTTCTGCCAGGCAAAACCATTGAATCGAAAATCGTTGAATTGTTGAATCGTAGATTAGATCGTAAATCGTAAAAAATCATAAAAGCCATTCGATGATAAAACGCATACGAACCACTACTAACATAAAAATCAAAAATGAATTGGACATAAGGAGGAGATCGTCGTGGATGTGTCTGGCTGTACTGTAAGAAAAATAAATCTGAGGTAGCTACTGCTGGAGACTGCCGGAATTCCTGATATCAAGAATCAGAGAAGTCTATTTGGAAGATCACAAATCATCACACTTGAGTTTCCTTGATGATTTGTAGAAAAATGATGTCTATCAGAAGTTGAAAGGTTCAGTGCATTAAACCCCAAGAAAGAGTAGAATATTTCCAAATATTGACACTCTGATTTACTGATTCAGTGACCATTTATTCTCAACACTAATTCAACATCGTTTTGGTAATAAAATCATTTCAAAGTGCGAAACTCTATTAAAGTTCTCGAGTGAACCTTATTCCTTGTTTTATTGGTATTCTGGCGTCTCCTATTCCAAAGTAACAAAGTTGGTATTCAGTGACAAGTGTTGAAAAGGGGTGCACTATTTTTAAAAATTTCTGTAGATGGAGCTTTCAATTTGATAACCCTTTTCGGTACTTATAATTGAACTTCTATAAAAGAATAAGAACCGACCTGTGCTCTTGCCACCGCAAATCTAGAGGTAGTCGTTTTAACTGGGCACATATGACGCTTTCTTGCTTTCGGTTAAGAAAGGAATAAGGAAACGTTATAGCTCGGAAAAAAGCCTTCATGGAAAACTCCTGCTTTCCGAGTAAAGGTGTTTCAGAAACGGTTGAGATCTGATACTTTAAACGATGTTGTTCATATGGCCTTGACTGTTGTTAGCAAGTAGAGAATGCCATGAACAGTAGAACACTCGGTTGAACTGAATAAGTGAAAAATGTTTTGTTGGATTGTTTTATTGAGAAAGATAAAATGAAATTATTTAATCATATAGTACTATGGGTCACTTATCTATCTGAGTGTCAGAAGTGGGACATGGGGACCCGAAAAAACTCAAGAAATTGTTGGTGTCGATGCTAAAGAGCCTCAACTGAGTTTTATAAAAAACAGAAAGTGGGTAGATAGTCAGTCATAGTAAACAAATTGACAAGAAAAATGAGTTGTTCGATAATGGGAAGGTCATCGAAGATGCTATCAAGGGTGTGAAGAGTATGAGATTTTTGTTAACTTAATGACTGCCTTATTTCTTACTACATATTATTTTTATAAAGAAGAGGTGAGGATAATTACATTCTAGATGAGTTCGATTGTGAAGATATTTGGCAGTTAGAGCCAACGGTACTGTTAAACATTGGATTATGCATGAAGACTTTTAGGCCCTGTTATAACCAACCAAAAGGAAAATCAATACCTAAAGATAGCAAGCTATACATTACAAACGGTTACATGGAACGTATACCTACTAACAGTAAAACCTACTCAAAATATCAAAGAACATTCAAACGATTCCTACTGAAGATATGAAGGAGCCTTCAAACGACTCCAATGCCTAACGCCAGTGTAACTGGATCGCTAGCGTTAGCCCCGTCTCCTTTATTTCTTGCCAGTTACCTAAATACCAACTGGACTCTTCTTCACACATAACTGCACTGGGAAGTCCAGTCCGGTGGATCTGGTACCAGTTACTGCCGACAGACAAAGGCGCCAGTCTGTGGCATCATCTGAATACTCCTTCACACGTCCATAAAATACACGAATTCGAACAGATACACGTAACCAAAGATATACAAAGTAACGATTCAGTCAGAACAACTCGAAGGTAGATATCGTAATATTCATTGCTGATTTTTGTAGAAAATAGATAACATGACTCCATAATTAGGTTAGATTAGATCCAAAGTGAGTGGGAGTGAGCCAATCCTGGAATATTCTGCCAGAAGTTCATAAATCTTCTTGCCATCCAGGTGTTCAATGTTTGTTCGACAAAGCCTAAAGCGATGCCAATGACAGGTTCTGGTCCGATAAAGCCGCTTGCCTCACCCTCATTTGCAAGGAAGTCGGCAGCCTCATTGCCTTCCATGCCAGTATGGCCAGGAACAGAGACAATCTGTTAAGTCTTCCTATCGAGGAGAGTCGTTTTTGGCAATTTGCTACCAACTTAGACGTTGCTCGGTAGGAGCCAAGAGCTTCAAACGCTGCTTGGCTGTCCGATAATATTTTTATTGACCTGTGTATGAGGTTGGATTCTTCCATACATACATTTCATACAGGTGCATAGGTTCCTAGGCAGGTTGATATGTCTGTCCTGGGTCTGCGACTGAAAACACCTGCACCAGAAATGGAAAATGTTTTTGATCCATCTGTAAACCAAAAACTATCTTTTCCATAGTTAAGAAGCTTACCAAATGAAGACTTGAGAAAGAAAGATTGAGAGAAAAACCATAGGAAAGACTAAACTATTATAGAGACGGAAAAATTCTAAAAGTTAGAAAGTGGAGAGATTTGTATAAAATGAATTGATATTTCGAAATTAAATTCGAGACATTTATATCTTGCAACGTTTCTACACGGTGAGATCTGGTGAATGCTTGCCGGAAAAGAGATACTTTTCCGATTAATGTCACGATGGACATTGAATTATATCCCTAGATGCTTTTCGTTCGTGTTTCGAAATATTTATTTTCTTGATATGTCTGTATCTCATCTCGACAGTCATTGGACTGATTTTTGTTACAGGAAAGAGAGAAAGAAACTCAGAATAGAAGAAAAGACTTACATGTGAAAAGAAAAAGATCTACAATAGAGGAACGAAAAATATCAGCTGGTTAATGGGAAAACAGATTTCAACATATAATACCTAGATTAGGCCAGGAATGGAAAGCACTGATGTTGATGACCATTCAGTAGCTGAGAAGAGTTTTCTGTATAAGAAAATTTCACCTGTGAACAGTCGGTATCAAACTGTGATTTCTCAACAGTTATCGCATATCTTCATCGACAAACTGTGAATAAATCATTAACTCGAATTTAATTGTATTGCCTTATGGTAGTAAAGTATACAAAGTGAATTATCTCAATAAATTGTTTAACTGTAAATATTATAGATAAATCTGCGAAATCCTGACCATTTCATTATCCAATATCAACAGGAAAGTGGGCATCGTGACTGACTCTTGCGAAATATCTGATTTAATGCGGAAACGGTCTCAGCGGCAATAGTTATGCTTATGAAAACAATAACGATAATGAACGAAATACAAATGGAGATATCGTGCCGGGTGTATACCTACGCCATCCTAATGTGTGTTCTTTCTCTATAGAGATACTGTAAGTTGGGTGGGTACACACGACGACTGTTTATAGTTGAACTCTGAATTGATATTTAAATAATAGGAGAAATATAAGTTTGGTATTCATTAAAAATATCGGATAGACTTCTAAGGAAAAGTAATTTTGGAATCCATTATCACCCCTAAATGATTAACCTACCGTTCAAAAGGTAAGATTTTCTATTTATTATTGAAGATAGATTGCGTGAAAGTTATTTTTGAGCATTCAACGTGATTTCGGAACAGACTACTGTAGACACAGATTTCTACAAATGTAAATGAACCCATTTTGTAACCTCTCGCAGTCCTAAACGTCTTTGTTGGTTCAATAGTCTTCGAAGTCGTCTACACACAGTAAAAAGTTGAATGTTCAAAGCTTTTAATAATTTTGTAAATGATGACCTCAAATGGTTGATATCATTTGATATCCCCAAAAAGATATAACAACTATCAACATCCGCACCTTGATGTTTTCATATAAGACTATATTCTAATCAGAAGAAGATGTCCTGACACTGGTCTCGTCCAGTCTTTCAACCACCATGCATGGTATTGCCGATTTTATCAAAAACCTTCCGTTTTCCGTTTCTCAGGAATATATTAACTCATAAATAACCCAGTTACGTTGTCCGGATGGGAGTATTGATCATCAATTTTATGAATGTCCCTTGAACCAGTTGTGCGCTACCAAAATCAGTGGAACGGGACCCGATTAGGAAATTGACTTTCATATAAGGACTAATTGAAATAAAACCAAAGAACTGCTAATTAACTGAAGAGTACTAGTGATCCTGCAAATTTCAATATAACTTAATCGGTATTTTCAGATGATGAATGACCTGACACCGGAAAAGACGTGAGCAACATATGAAAATATTCAAAACAGAGTATTCGAGATGTTCAATAAATATTGGATGATCATTTGGAAGAGGATCGTTACGCTGATACCCCGTTTTGACGGGGCAAGTGCGTTAGTCTAATTTGAAAAGCCTTTTTGATCCTAAATGGGCTGAAGGAATATGTTGGACATATCGTGCTTGAATATTTGGGTATGCGAAAGCTATGTTCAAAGGGGGTGCCGCGCCAGCTCACAAAAGACCGAAAACAACAACTAATTAATCATTCTGAGCAGTGTTTGACATTAACAACGACTATTACATAGCGTTATTGGAGCGTTTGAAGAACGAAATCGCGAAAAACGGCACTATTTGAAGAAAAAGAAAGTGAAGTTGCTGTTTCATCAAGACAATCCAAAGTGTCGTAAATTGATGAAAACGATGGAAAAATAGCATGAATTGGGCTTCGAATGGCTTTCGCGTCCACCGTATTCTCCAGATCTGGCCCCAGCGGCCTTTTCCTGTTCTAACACCTCAAAAGAACAGTTGAAATTTAGCGGCGATGAAGAAGTAACCGTCGAATCTGAGGTTTATTTTGAGGCTAAAGACGAATCGCAATATAAACATGGTATCGAAAAATTGTATGACTGTGTCGGGATTGATGAAAGGTGAATTATTATTTAGACGAACACAGCGTTTATCAACAACAAATTTTATTAACAACAAACCACAACGACAAACAAAACACGAAAAATAAAATTTCAGGGTAACCTCGAGGAATTAACTCTAAGTCTTTTCTCGATTAGCGAAGAGACTCTAGAACGGGTTTAGTTTTCGGCGGAAACTCTTGAATAAGAAATAGTTCTTCACCGAAATCTCAGAACAGAATGAATGCATCAGTTAAAAAATGTGTTCGAAGTAACTCTCGAACAATTATCACTGACAAATGGTCAGGTCATGAATTTATTCAAAAAGAATCAACCACTTGGGCCCAAATTCCTTGTCTTAATCTATAAAAGTGTTAATAATGAGTAATGGTGTTTGTCGTTCTAAATATTCATCTGTTTCTCGGCAATAAACTTTCGTGTCGAGAGAAGAGAGCATATCAATGATATGCGATAAGAAAATACGAAACTCATAAATTAAAATTAAAATAAAAGAATTAACATAAAAAACCCAACCAGATTAACATAAAAAAATAAAAATCAATTAAGAAAAGAAATGTTTCAAAACTAAATAGTTGTAGGAAAATCCCTACAACCGCTATAATCGTTTTATCACTCTCGATGGCAACTATATCGAATAATGAAATCAAATTTTATCGAATTGTTTTTCTTATGTTAGCCTACTAACGTTCCAGACCAACTTACATGTCCGACAAAAACTTCAAAAACATACGAATTTCAATGTTTCCTTCATACCCTTTCATTTTTTTCAGAAACCACATGCAGATATTTAGCGATCATTGAATCATTTTCTATGTATTTCTTTCCTTCCCATTGAATTTTGGAACATCGAATGTTTTTTAATTTATTCAAATCAGTTCATGGTATTATTTCTATTCCCATCATCACATTGTTAGAAGGTATGGATCTTTATTTCGGATTTATCTGTATATTATTTTTAATGAAAGCATCAAGATTTTTCACTTTCAATGATTATAAATTAAAATTTATCAAATAAACGATGTTCAATTGTATACATACATACAGGTTAAAGAGATAAGTTTACCATTGCCTCATATAATAAATAAATCATTCATATCCGGGCAGTACCCATCGGTCCTTAAGATCTCCAAGTCGATACCAATTTTCAAAAATAAGGGATCAAAATACCGTAATGTCTGCTTACAGAATCAAATAGCAAAAATAATTGTCATGACATATAATATTCGTATCAACAAATTTTTAAATCACCACCACATATTATTTAACTGTCAAAACGGTTTCATACAAAACAAATCAACATTAAACGCAATAGGCGATTTTTGTACAAACATATATGACTCTCTCAATGATAAACACAATCCCATTGCACTTTACTTTGACCTGACTAGAGCATTCGATACAGTTGACCATAATCTTTTATTGGATAAGCTGTATCGGATTGGTGTACGAGAAGTTGCAAATGAATGGCTTGCATCTTATCTCAGAGAAAGGCAACACATTGTAGTATTAGGTGGAAATAGATCAACAGAAAAAATTGTAAATACTGGTGTCCCTCAAAGATCAATCTTGGGACCTGTTCTCTTTATAATTTTCATCAATGATATGATGTACTCATGTCCCAATTCTGGAAAAATTGTCATGTATGCTGATGACACTAATATTCTCATATCAGATAATGAATTAAAAAATGATGTTACCAGAGCAAGCATTTGTGGCAATGATTTTCATAAATGGTGCTCGTTCAATGGACTATCAGTTAATCTACAAAAAACATTCTTTATGGTATTCCCAACAAAAAATATAAAGCGTGATATGAATTTTTTAATACGAGTGAATCATAAATCAATAGAACAGGTAAATTTCATTAAATTTCTGGGTATCAAAATAGACCAAAAAATGACATGAAATATAACTTTCGGATGTCAAAGTCCTTTTTTAAAAATTAATTTTATTAACAAAAATTGATGTTAACAGTATGAGAGCAAAATTATAACTGAATTACAAAAGTATTCTTCCCATGAAGATAAGAATGCTTGCACATCAGTTTCCCAGAATCGCGAGATTCTGCTTCAGCATGGTCAGCGGTTCACATGGGAACGGGCGATATAATTCCTCCCCCCGAAGATTCAACGTAGGAGGGTCAGCGAGGAAGTTGAACCCTAGACATCTCGATATCTTGACTTGGTTTGGATGGTCCATTGGTTTTGCACCCTCTGAAGCCAATCTTCTTGTGCAGTAGGTACAAACAGATTGATACTAGGACCAAGTAGATAAACATCGTCCAAAAACTTGGGATATGTGCTACGTCTTTGAAAGATATAATCGGTTCGTTTTCCATTATTGCGGTTTTTATTGAATGAAGTTCATCCAGGTTCAGGTCATCAAGTTGGATCCCTATTGATTTGGGTGGCTCTGGCTTCCCTTCTTCCAAGTCTGGTAAGATGATTGGTTGACTATTGGTAACTTGGTGATCGTTGGTTATGATTTGGTTGCCACAGGATAACTGGCATCCAATTGGAATGTCGAATAGATAACTTCCAGGTAGTAGGTTCTCGATTTCGTTCTGGTTCTGGCACTTGAGTTTGGTAGTTTGTTGAGCCGGTAGGAGGACAACCCATTTGTTTGAGTTGTCTAGTTGTCTAATGGCTGGTCTCGATAAATGTATGACAGTCTGCTTACAAGTGGAGGTGTTCTGGACATTGAGTAGCTGGATTTCGCATGGATTGTCTTCTGTCAGCTCTCTGATGTTGGTGGATGGGCAGATATAGGTTCGATGGGAGATCTCCAAACAAGGATCGCTCAAGAATGCATACAATTTTTCGTTTTTTGTCAAATATTTGTTTTGAGGTATAACAGCCTTAAACTGACCCTTAGTTAATATCGGAATAGAAAATAGGTGATAGTAATCGAAATTTGATGGATGGGTAATTGGAATATGCAAGATATAGGTTATTCTGAAATTTGATATATAGCTTTTGAGGCTAATAATTTTTTCATAAAGCAAAGTATTCTCGAAACTTATTTCAATTGGTAGTTGGTCTTTCTCAACAATTTTATTCAATTTTTGCAGTTCTTTGAACAAATCTTTTGTTTTTATAATACTAGGATGAAGAATGTTCAGTCTAGAAAATTGTATTGAGTTTTCAACATCTTGCAAAATTGAATTTATGATTTCAAATGTATTGATTATCTGATTCAAGATGTCTTTAATAAACATAGAGTTTTCTTTATACGTTTGATTTTCAACAATTTTCGCTATTTGATTAATTTTTGATTCCAAAAGCCTTTCGTTATGTTTCACTTGCTGAACTGTACTATTGAACTGATCAATTAATGAGATTGAGAGCGAGTTTTGCTTTTTGATATTCGTTACTAGATTATTTTGATTATCTTGTAATTCTTTGATCAGGCGGTCATATTTTTCACCATCGTTGGAATCTAAATTTCCTGTGATCGACTTGAAAATGGATCCAATTCCGTTTATAAGACCGCGCTTTGTTCTAAGTGGATGTGGTAAAATATTGTTGAGTCTATCAGTCACCTCCTTTTCCGAAAATTCTAATATTTTTAAATAGTTAGATGTGTCCCATGAGTAGTCTTTGTGACTGCCTACAAGTGTCCTTACATTTTTTGAATGGAATTTCAGTTTATTTACCTCCACGATTATTGGATTTAAATCATAATAATGAATAAGTGAATATGCGTGCGTTTCGACTTTGGCTGTTCCAAGTTTGAGAGGAATAAGTCCTGGATTGTTCTTTAGGTTTTGTTTAGATATATTTTCCTGGAGTCCGAGAGTTCCAGATAATCTGAAAAATTAATCAATTTTTAATGTGAGATGGGTATTTTTTGAGGGGACGTTTTAAATTGTCCATGTGAATTTTTTGTTGGTTTTCTGTAGAAACTGTTTTCATTGTATGATCGACCGTTTTGATTTGAGTTGGTTTTTGAAATTTATTTGCATCCTTCTGCCTAATATGTTTTTTCACGTAAACTTTTTGTTTGGTTTTGAATACAATGGGATCATCGCGTTTTTTATTTTCTCGTTCTACTATCTTTTCCTTTTGCTTTATTAGATCCGAGTTTATTTTGGAATAGAGGAGTTTCGATCGTTCCTTGTGATCATTGGTGTAATCATTTAGTAATTTCCGATCAATATCAATATTGAAAGGATCATTGGTTGAAATGTGACCACTTATGATGTCAATTGGCTTGAGTTTTGTGACCGAATGTATAGAGTGGTTGTATGCCAAAATTGCGTACAACATTTTCATTTTTGGAGGGGTTTTCAAAAATCCTCTAGTGTTGAGTAGACGAATGTGTTCTAGAATAGTAGAATGGAACCGTTCTATCATTCCATTGGATTGAGGATGGTGTGGTGATGTGAAATGAACTTCGACTTTGTGTAAAGCCAGGAGTTCCGAAATGAGAAAGTTATTGAATTCGGTACCGTTGTCAACGATAATTCGTTTGGGGATACCATGATGAGAAAAAAATTGAATGAGGTTGTCGGCTATTTCCGTACCTGTCAAGGAGTTGACTAGGTATGCCTGTGCGTACTTTGAAAAACTGTCTATGATTGTGAGGAATTTTCTACTTTCGATAGTGAATGTATCCATATGTACGATTTCGAAAGGTTTGGTTGCTGTAGGGGTGATGTTGAGCTTCATTTTGATGGGGTTTCGCTCATATTTGCTTTGTTGGCAAATAAGGCATTGATTAATATATGTTTGAATGGTTTCTTTTATGTTCGGCCAGTAATGTTTTTCCTTAATTCTTGCGAAAGTTTCGTCAACACCGCGGTGGTTTGACTTACCTTCATGGTGGTTTTTGATAATTTCTTGAACGTCTTCTTTTTTTGTAACGTCCAGAAGCTTTTTGGTACACCTTTTGAATTTTATAGAGGGCCACTTGAAATATTTTTGAATTGTTGCCGAAAATGGTTCATAAAGTTCGGGGTTTTCAAAATAGACATGGTACTGCACTCCTGGGGCGACATATTGTTTGATAAAATTCAAAATATCGTTTTCTGTATTATTTTGCGATATTTGTACATGAATTCTCATCTTTTTCTCGAACAGAATGGTAGTTTTAGGTTTGGCCGGAGAATGGAGAACTGAGCTTATAATCAACTGATTGAGCCCTAGGTTCACGGCACACTGCGCTATTGGAATTGTTACAACAGGGTTCTGTTCAGCATTTGAGTGAATGGTGTCATCTTCAAGGTTTTCGCGTTCTGGTAGGGGTTCATCTTCTATTTGTTCGATATTAGGTTGCAATGGTGAAGAAATGTCATTTCTTCCATTACCTGTGGAAGGTAATTCATTGTCTTCGTGTATTCTGGGTTCTGGTAGGGGTTCATCTCCTGTAGGTTCGGTATCAGGTTGAACTTGTAAAGAAAGATTGTCATTTTCTGTGTGACTTTTCGGAGGTAACTCGTTGTCCGTATTATTTACATGCATTTCGTTAGGAGGAATCATGATGGGGGAATATTCAGTGTCCAGATTGGGTTCTCCAATCATCAAAATATCGGAAGAGGGTTGATAATCCGGGGTTTCAAGGCAACGACTTACTGGGTTTCCTTGACCACTGAAAGTGACACCTTGATTTGTTAGACGTTGTGATTCGTCTAGTATGTCATCCAATTCCTCCCAAAAGGTTTTGGTGTCCTTAGTGTGGATTTCGACACGGGATAAAGCATCGGCGTTGGTGTTCAACTTGCCTTTTTTGTAGATTATGGTATAATCGTATTCCTCTAGTTTGATCCGCCATCTCAGCAATTTTGAGTTGGGGTCCTTCAGAGAGAATAACCACTGAAGGGGTTTGTGGTCAGTGACTATATTGAACTTTCGTCCAAAGAGATATGGGCGGAAGTATTTGGTAGCCCATACGATCGCGAGAAGCTCTTTCTCAATGACTGAGTAATTTTGCTCAGAGTCATTCAGGGTCCGAGATGCGTATGCAACTGGAAGGTCTTGGCCTATAGGGCCTTGAGAAAGGACAGCTCCTAGGGCGAATTTACTTGCGTCCGTGGTGAGATTAAAAGGTTTAGAAAAGTCGGGGTACTGTAAAATCGGATCATTGATTAACAGATTTTTGCAGGTATTGAAACATTCCAAAAACTCTGCATTATGTTCAATTTTTGCGCCTTTCTTCAGGCATTTGGTTAATGGTTTCGTTAGTCTAGCGAAATTATTGATAAAGCGTCGATAGTAACCTAACAAACCCAAGAATCCTTTGATCTGTTTGGTGGTTTTTGGGACGGGGAAATTTTTGATGGCTGTGATTTTATCTGGATTCGGCTTGACACCTTCGGGAGTCACGACGTGTCCCAGATAGGCTACTTCCTTTCGTAGGAATTCCGATTTATCCAGCTGAATTTTGAAATTTGAGCTTCTCAGCCTGTTGAAGACAGATTTAAGGCTCTCAAGGTGTTCTTGGAGGGAAGTCGAGAAGATAATAATATCGTCGAGGTATACCAAGCACTTTTCGTTCTGGATACCACGAAGGATATTATCCATTACGCGCTGAAAGGTAGCTGGCGCGTTTTTCAAACCAAATGGCATTCTCAGGTACTCATAATGGCCATGTTCCGTATTGAAAGCTGTTTTTTCAATATCGTCCTCTTCCATTTCAATTTGATGGAAGCCACTGGCCAGGTCAAGTGTTGTGAAATACTGGCATTTTCCCAGTTTGTCCAGAAGATCTGTGATGTTAGGTAAAGGGTATTTGTCATCTATCGTTTTCTCGTTGAGCTTGCGATAGTCAACAACAACCCTCCATTTTTGCTTCCCAGAAGCATCGACCTTTTTGGGTACCACCCAAATTGGCGATGACCAAGGAGAATTGCTTGGCCGAATAATTTTCTGGTCGAGCATTTTTTTGATCTGATTTTCGACTTCTTGCTTGTGTATGAATGGGTACCGGTATGATTTTGTATACACCGGTATTTCATCAGATGTTCTAATTTGGTGCTTTACACGGCTCGTAAAAGTCAGCGGGGTATTTTCATAATAAAATATGTCAGAGAATTCTTTGCACAGCGAAAGTATCTTAGATCTTTCCTCGTCATTCAAATGGTCACATCGAATTTTTGAAAAATCTAAATTTTGCTTAGGGGAATCATCAAAATTGTGAAAATCGATTTTTTGAATTTCGTTCTTATCAAACTTTTCAACAGCGATTGGTTCTGAAAAATTCAGGGTTACTGGTTTGGTGGTGTTGTTCAAGATAGTAGTGAGAGCTCTACCTTTATTTGCAACAGTAAGACACTCTGGCAATTCACAATTATGAAAGCGTTGGTGAGGTATTATTATTTCACCATTCTGAATTGATGTTTTGACCTGTATCACTTGCTCAGATCTTGGAGCAATCGTAATTAAATTGAGATCGCTTTTTGTTTTTTGAAACTTCAGTTTTATTTTCGCATAAGGAGTGATAAGATAGCCATTACCAAAATCTAGGTTAGCTTGTAAAAGTTTTAAATTGTCAAGACCAATTAATCCTTTGAAAATGTCATGAAATTTGAAAAGGAAAAATTTTAAATGTTTTTGTTGTGGCAAATTGAATAATTTTGAAGCGGGCATAGATGCGCTATATTTATGAGCTGATTTTTGGAAAACTGTGGAAACAATAAACGGGTCGTATTTAATTAGATTTGGAAACAGTTTTTGAGCAATTTCTGGATCTATAAAAGATTTCGTGGAGCCTGAATCAATGAGAAATTTTGCGTCATATTCCGGAAATGTTATATATGATAATTCGCTAGAACTAGAATTATTGAAAGAAATGATTTGCGGAACTAGGTTTGATTGTTCGTGGTTGGCATTTCCTGAAAATTTACCTCGGAATTGTCAAAGTTACTTTCCTGATTTTCATTTTCGCAGTATAGAAATTCGTCATAATGTTCGTTATAATCTTCTTCAGCGTAATATTCGTGTTCGCTATAATTTGGTTCATTTTGAGTGTCACTAACTACCGTATTAAATAATTCCTCTGATATAAAATTTCTTTGGGGTTGGTTTTGAAATGAGTTTGAGGGACCTGATCGATAATTAGGGGCGTTTCTTGTCGAAACACTCATTGGTACTGGTTTATTTGTTTGATATGTATTTCTGGTGGATACACTCATGGGTGTAGGTTTTGTGAAGTTCTGATTCTGATTGGGCCTGAAAACATTTCTGTTTTGAAATGGTTGTCTAAAAACTTGCGCGTTGGTAAAGAATTTTTGGGGTTGGCTTGGTGCTCGTGGCTGAATTGGTATTGGTTGTGAAGGAAATTGATTTTGCTGTCTGAAAAAGTTATTTGGTGTACTATAATTATTGACAGGAGAAGAATTTGGCTGTCTGATCTGAATTGGTGTTCTAGAAGGTTGAAAGTTTGGTCTAAATGTATTCTTATTTGAGAAATTTTGGAAGTAATGTACATTGTCTTCCTGTAAAACAAACTGCAATGCTTCACTGAGAGATTTGGGTTGCATACAACGTATTGTAGTACCCAAGGGTTCCTTGAGCCCAGAAAGAAAGGTTTTCAATGCCAAATTGCTATATAAATCTCTTTTACACCTTTTAGATTCTTGTGTGATTTCGTGAACGTCGATATAATTGCACAATAGGTTCAATATATTTAAACACCTATCATAGAACTGTTGAGGCTTTTCATTAGGGGATTGCCTAAGCATAACCATGTCTCTGTTTAGGCAAGTTTCATCCCTTTGATCGGCAAAGTTTCTGGTTAATGTATCTTTGAGTTCTCTCCAATTTGAAACATTCTGTATATTGGCTACTACTTTAGCACTGCCTGATAATTTTGAAATGAGACAGTTCAGCAAATAAACATTTTGAAAGCTTGTCGGCTCAGCCACATTATAAAAAGTATTAATTATTGAATCACAAACTGCTAGATATCTATTTAAATCATTAGGGTTGCCGTCGAATTCGGGCACACACCTAAGGTATTCTGAGTTGAATTGATTAGCCATTATTATATTTGAACTACTAGAAGAATTAGGCAAAGAAACTGAAGAGTCAGCTGAAGGGTTTTCGTTATTCAAATTTAACTTTCCAAGAATTTGAGATAAGTTATCAATAGACATTTAAAAATTACGACTTACATTAAAATTGTAAGAACTTTGAGCATCCTTTATAAGGTAGACGACTGGTTCCTCGATTTTTGATTTCCAGAAAGACTTCCTTGCGAGACTGGACGATTCTGTTCCACTCCCCGATGATCTGCCTGTTGAGGGTAGCTAAAGGTCCACGATGGATTGGGTTTCTTGAGGTTTGAAGAGCCACTCCTTCACAAACACCTCCACAAGGCAAAACAACAAGTTCGATACCCGATAAATCGTTGAAACGAAAACTGCACGTTCGATACGTTCAATTTCGAGTATCCTACTGACTGCGCCAAATATAACTTTCGGATGTCAAAGTCCTTTTTTAAAAATTAATTTTATTAACAAAAATTGATGTTAACAGTATGAGAGCAAAATTATAACTGAATTACAAAAGTATTCTTCCCATGAAGATAAGAATGCTTGCACATCAGTTTCCCAGAATCGCGAGATTCTGCTTCAGCATGGTCAGCGGTTCACATGGGAACGGGCGATATAATTCATGGGAACCTCATGTTGATGATCTAACAAATAAATTGAGTACAGTCTGTTTTATTATCAGACAACTCAAGGACACAATATCATTAAACATACTTAAATTAGCGTACTTTGGACTTGTACAATCTACATTGAGCTACGGATTGATTTTTTGGGGAAATTCAGTACATATGAATAAAGTCTTCATCATCCAAAAGAAAATAATGAGATGTATGGCTGGTGTAGCTCGTGGAACCTCTTGTAAAAACATATTCAAACGACTCTCAATTCTAACAGTCCCTTCACTTTACATTCTTTTGATTATCATCAATGTCAAAAAAGAAGAAAATAACCTGAGTAGAAGATGTGATTTACACAAATACAATACGAGAAATAGTGAGAGCATCCACCAGCCATACTCAAGATTGAGCATTGGTCAGGATTCTCACATATACCAAGGAATCAGGTGCTATAACCGACTTATGAATATATTTCCGCACTTAGACTCAGCGAGTGCATTATCTAATAAATCAATCATTTTACTCCATTGAAGAGTTTTTAGACGCTACATTGTAGAGAATTTTAATCTAATTGTTTGTATATTTTGACTAGTCCGATAAGTGTTTTGCGTGTATATATGTATTCTCTTGTATGTATATGTAAATTCTTCAGTGATGAATAAATACATTCTAATTCTAATAGGTTTCTAGAAAAGCTGATCTTTCTTTCACATATCTAATATATTTTTATTCACTACAAGTTCCAGATCAGATTAATGAAACGATTCGCTCACTTCAAATGGCAATTGCAAATGATAAACAACGCTTCACTTCCGATCGTAATGATACTCTCTGAAATCCACCACTGAACTATTTTGCAGCTCCCAAGTCTGAACAAAAGATAAAACATTCTAAAAGAACATTGAAGAGGTAGCAGGAGATTCTGCCTTACAGCTAGAAGACAACGATAACATGCATATTTTAGGTTCTCATATACGAAGAGATGAAATACGTTTCTTGTAAAGTACATGACAAGGTAATTGCCTGAGAGCACATACGCAACGTTCACAGGGTGCTTTCATGGTAATGACGATTGAGTAAAATATGGGTATCTATATGAAAATATTCGACCAGGGTTGTAGTTCGTATAATAGGTAGCGAATATTTTCAATATAAATAAATCACGAGAAATCAAATACTAACACACTGAGTTTTCACATGACTCTTCGTTCAATTTTATACAGGGTAGGCCAAAAATTCTGAAACATAGTTAGTGAGTTTCTTGAGATCAAAACTCGTACAAATATGACACTTACGGATGATTCACAAGACAAGTACTTTTTAAATGAAAGAATAAAATAATGAGTTGAAAAGACAAAAGTATATATATTTTGATTTCTAATTCATAAAGGTAAATCCATCCCAAATATTAGATAATATAATAAAAAGTTACGATGTGTACTTACAAGAATTACTATTTTCCTATAGAAAGTCAAAAAACTAATATCTACTAAAAAAATTACCCCTTCCAATTCGTTAAATCCATACTTCAATTTTGTAACAGTTCATCAGTAATATTCATTTTGGTTAAATTGTCATGCCATTTCAATACCGAGTGGTTCTGCTTCTTTTCTGGTACTTTTCTAGGTTCTGAATATAAAAGTACGTCAAAAATTTTAGGTAGGTAGCTGATGTTTTAATGGAGTTACAGGGTGCGACTTTGCGACAATCAAAAATTAATTCTACTTATTTTCTTCATGTGCAGACAATTTTGAATTCCTCCCTTTCCGTTTACGGTATTTCGCTTTTCGAGCTCAGCTCAGTTCGATACTACTTTTAACAAGTAATGAAAAACATAATCAACATTTCCACATATCAATGTCAGTAGACCCCAATTCTGAATTACTCTAACTGATAGAAACTCATTTTCTCGTTTGCGAAATGGGTTTCATTAAAAATAGACAGGGCTCATTGCAAGACTGCGGGTCTGTTTTGTTTTGACAGAAATCACGGACAATAAAAAAACTCTCAATAATCACGATGAAGTATTTCCCTACGCCTCTGTACTGTCAGCTAATAGACGACGCGCCGATAGAAGTGAACGTGAAATAGGTGGCATACCTTCCAGGGGCAATACTGTAGCGTGATCTTTCGGAGGCGAGTCGAAACAAAATACGCAACCGCGCTGTCTGAACATTCGACAATCGTCATCCCTTCTCCTTTTAACACCGCACTTGCTGTTAGATTGTCTTTCCGTGTGTTTTGAACCGGCGGATTCTCCCGGAGTTTTTACGTACTTTCCGGACAAATATTTTGGATTTTGTGTTGAGTGCCGTGTTTTCGGTGTGCAGTTTTCTTGGTGTTATCACTGCATTGTTTGGCTACCAACTGCTGTCAGTGGATGATTATCTTGACATGAGGAGAATAAGCGGTAAGATTTTCAATTCAGATGAGTAATTTAAGGATTTGAGTGAAAGATTTTCTTGGATAAAGGCGTACATCTTCACTTTCTGATTAAATTAGATAACGCAGAGGATTCGAGTTAATTAAAGCAACGGGAGAAGTTTTTGACAAAAACCTAATTGAATTATTAAGATGATTTTTTGAATACAGAAGTTTTGGATGTATTTCGAGGAGTTGATTCTTGTTGAAAATTCTTCGAATAAATCTGAAACAATGCGTTTCTGACTAGGACGGTTTTTAAAAAAGATTAGAATAACAATATTATTTATTTTGACGTTTAAACTGTTTACAACAAACTGGCGCCATCTGGTGACCGGTTACCTATTTTATTTAATAAAAATGAATGAAGGTCGAGTACCATCCAAAGTCTTTCTTTGATAGTGTTTTCCAAGGATAATTTGAATAAAAAATATATGAAATGGTATAAATAACTTCTTACTGAACGTCAGTTATTGAAAAATAAATTATGACAAACTGATAGACTGATGAAAACCATATATTTCGAATCTAGATTTTTCATAATTTAGCTTGCCATCCAAGTACATTACCCACCGTAGGTATACAATTTATCTGGCTGACAGGCTTTCAAGAAATACATTTCCATAATTCAACAATTGTTAACTTATACAGGGTTTTACTAAATTTCATCTCTGAAGGGCTTTTTTTAATACAAAATGACGTCAATAGAATTGTTTGCATTTGTGCAGAATTTATTGAGCCTCGATTTTCAAAATTGAAAAAACGTTCGGTTCTGCGATTCTCTGATCTCTACCTGTATGCCCCTATTCTTGTCTGTAGGTAAATACCTACGATATATTTTTTTCTACGTTTTCCGAATCACTAACAGAGAAAAAATTTTTTTTCTAGATTTCTTATCTTCCCCTGGAGGAATTGCTCTGAATTCTTTGACATTCTTCACATACAACTTCTTTTAGAAGTTCGAGGTGAAGTAGTTTTAGATATCATTGCATTGGCCTTTTTTTAATAATTTTCCACTGTACAGGGTACCGAGTGGAAGCGTGGCATATTTAAGGACTTTTTTAAAGAAATCTAATTGAATGACCTATTGAACTTCCTATATTTCATTTTACATTTCATTTCCTTCAAACTAAGTATAGCTGCTAATACTTAAAAAACCAATTTAGAACATAATTGTATTCTTCTTAGAAGAAGAATTTTATGATTTGAAAAGTAATTGGATTGCGATAATGGAGGATTCAATACTTGGAAACATTACTTTCTTTTCATAAGGGAACGTTTTCAATAATCTTCATACTTATGATGGATGGCTAGCTCGCATTAGTTTCTAGTTTTAATCTTTCTCTTTGAAGATGATCACTTGGTGATCGAAACACGTGTCGAGGTGTTAAAGATAACGATTTGGTGTTGGGAAAAAACTCCAGTACCTAATATTCAATAATTTTCATGATTTTTTCTTAGTAACAGTTTTTACGTTATCAAGATGAAGTCTCCTGAACGAACAGTTATCACAAAAATCTCTTCTTTTAATTTCCCCATAGGGGTTGATCATATGAAGATTTATTGATTTGTTTCGAATTTATATAACTCAGATATTTCAATTTCGTGGTTTCCCCTGAAGAAGTAATGTTGAATATAAAATACTAGTGACCGCCACAGCTGCTCACTGCTGATACTTGATATAAATTCACTCACCGGAAATAGGACATGGAGAAACAGTGTTGAAAAGGTAACTTAATTTCACGAAGATGCCTTTTTTCCCCGCGGCTAGCGTCCCAGTTGGAATATTCGAAAATCTTTTCTTATTTCACATGTACAACATGTAACGAACCTACATACAAAATTTCAGCCTCCAAAAATATAGTGATACGAAGAAACAACGATGAAAAGGTGAGTTTCATATGTAAACGCACCCCTTTTATCCGCAGTGCGGGGTGCCCCGGTTAGGGCACCTCGGTTGTAATATTCAAAAATCATTTCTTATAGCACATTTACAACATGATACGAACCTATATACAAAGTTGCACGTGGTGATCGAAACACGTATCGAGGTGTTAAAATAACGGTTTAGTGTTGGGGAAAAAACTCCAGTAATATTCATTACTACATGAAAGGTTTCAAACAGTGCATCACAAATCTTTGGATATGTCTATGTTTGGTGGTTTGGTTTTTTTGAGGCTACACAAAAAATATGTTAATTTTAATAAATGATCATTCCATTAAGTCAATTTGACTTTTGGATAGGGCCAAATAAATCTATTATTTCAAGCAGAACTTCTGATTTATTGATTTCGAAAGGAATAATTTGTTCAACTAGAAATAAAACAAGTTGAAATGTTTCAGTTCATCTCTTTGATTCTATTATTTTGGTTTATACAATTCTAGAATCACATATTTAATCGAATATAAATATTTTCTGGATGTACGGAACCTGAAATATCCTTTTCGTTATAGAATATTATGATTGAATTGTTCGTTTATCGTTATTTGATTGAATCAATACTCATTTGAAATAAGGATACATAAGAATTGAGTGGAAATTTTAATTAAAAAAATGATATGAACTAAGACAGAATTGGTATATTCGATTCAAGAATACAATTTCTTGAATCTGACGATGCATTGAATCTATTGGAGCCTCTGGAGACACTCTACTTTTTGTTTTATAAGAGAGAGGACATTGGTAGATCAACATCTTCACATGATGTGGTGCTGCAGGTTTTTCCGGGTTTTCCTGCAGCTGAAAAAGCAAATGCGCCACTGGAATCAATGAAGTCGCCCCGGAGCGCCAATTAATTTTTATTGTTGTTTTTATTTTTATCGTTGTTTTTGACTTTCTACTACTCCATCTTGATACAAACAATGGGGGAATCTTCCAAAGAAAGGAAGAAAGCAATCAATAGATATGTAGGTCATGCACAACTTTCAGACACAAACTGGAAGAAAAAGCCCTCCTGAAACAGCTATTTTCATATAAACATTGAATTACACGAAAGAAAAATTCTTTCGATACAAATACTTTTACATGAACACTGAATTATACATAAAAACACTTTCCTCTACTCAGTTTGTATTGCAAACATTCGTTTTGGAATCAAAATCAGATATCATTCACAAGATTTCTACACAGTATACTAAATGAAAATTAAACAATTTCACTTACATGGAACACTGTTATTCTTACTGCTAGACATCGATGTTTTACCGTAAGACATTTGCCTTAGGGCTCTTCAGTACCAATCTGAATAGTATTATAAGAAAAAACAAACAATTCATTCATCTTTAATTACCTCCTACTATTCCGGTTTTATTTCAGTAGTGCTAGAATCCTACTTCACATTACAATTACAAGAATCAGTAATCAATTGAACAAACTCGACAGGGTACGGAATTTTAGTTGCATTAAAACATGCATATCTTCTTCAAAACTGCAAATGCAATATCCACTGACTACAGGTCCAGGGCAGGGGTCCATTATTGTAATTTATAGTTGTTATTATTGAAAGATAATGAAACATTTTTGAGAATCGCTCAATTTAACGTTTATTATATTTGATACACATAGAGAAAAAAAATATTGAGTATTCATTTGAACCGAATACAACAATATACTGATATTTTGAAGTCCTGACTAAAATGATTACATGTATTTATTTGGTTATTTTCAAAATTCAATTTTGAATGAACACAGTGGGAGTACTTACAGCGGGCATTACACATCATATCGCAGACACTCAAATAGTGGCACGTAGCATGAATGCAACGATTCACACGTGTTCCCAATTTCGCCAAAATCACTTGTGAGCGATGAGGTATATGTCCTCTTTTATGAACAAAAGGGAACGAAGCAGTACCTTTGAGGTGATTTTTTTTTCTTTTTTTTTAAATCTTAGTTCTCTGAATTGATTTGTATTTCATGATTCATTATGTATTGTAATATATTATATAAACTCTAATCGAAAGAAATCAATATATCAAATTCAATACAGAATGAAATAATTATCACTCAGGTCATGCAAATATAATATAAATCAAAATGAATCTTTTTTTCTACGTGTTCTGGATGGTTTGCCAGTGCAGCTACTCTTATTATACCCCTAACACCTTAGATGCAACAAGATGATATCACTGATTGTAATTTCTTGTCTTTCTTGAGAGTGGATTTTCATTCTCATATCAGGAGAGTTATTCATCTAGGAAATATTGATAAACTTATTGAATCACTAACCACTGATTTCCCCAATGCGATTTGTAGAAGTTTATTGGATTTTTTGAAAAACGTCATCTCTATAATGATACATTTTTCCATTACAATTAGAATCGCCAACTTCTATCACTTGTCACTGTTTTACTTTGTACTTGAAAATACGGACTCCTCCCAAAAGCAACCAATGAATAATTTCATGTCGAACATCCTACTGCTGCGTTTTATACGTACGGTCTGATCACTTTCATAACAGTGTATATTATGACAGAGGTCATGAATCATCTCCTCAAACTGGAGGGTTTACATCGCTCTGATGAAAACGCATGGTGTAACTGCAGTCTTAGCAGTATAATGCGATTGATGGAGTTGGTCCGGCTAAAAGGCATCCATTTCAATCGACGCACAGTGTGACTCTAGCCTAAATGAGTTATTCAGTTTCACCAACTTTTGAATGTAGTTGGTCTAATACAGTATTGCATTTTGAAACAATGAGATTTTTGATAATTCAAGAAATATTTTCATTGCATCAATGAGTTTTTATAATACGATATCTTTGTGGGTTTTTATAGTGGAAAGTAGCGTAATTCAAAGGGAATGCGATTTTTTCGCATTCGATTCCTCTTTAGGTTGTATTTGAAAAAAGCATCTGTGAAGTAATTTTCCGAAAAGGTTTTGATAACTTGTTGTTCTTTCTTTCAATACCAAAACAAACACCGCTCCCATATTCTAGAAATGCAACACTCTCATCGCCGTGCTTTCCACTTTTATTTTTAATCATACATCATTGATTTTTTGAGTACCTAAAACTAAATTAATGGAACTCGTGAAAGTTATTATTTCAACACAGTGAATCATATGGAAGTATACAATGGACTGTTTGGAATGGGACCTTTGTCACTGTTCATAGTTCTCATGTCACAATTTGCGATTTAAAGACATTCAAAAACATCTGAAAATCTAAGTGTCACATATCGGTTCACAAAAATTTCAAATAACGTTTTTCATTAAATGGTCGTTTTTACCAGGCATGCTGAGCGAGTTTTCTGCTCTACGAAGTGAATATAATCAGAGGGTTCTTTGAAACGAGTTGTGATATCTCGTGATATGACCAATATACTTTTTGTCGCAGACTTCACAACTTTCTATGAAAGTTTTCTCAAAGGTAGTTGGATTTTTTCTGAAAATTTTGAACTTTTTGAAGAATTAAGTTGAATGTATTCATGAATAATAATGAGAAAGAAATTCAAAGAAATCGCTTGAGAAGTTAATTAAAATATATCAGGTAATTCCATTTGAAATTTGCTAAGGACTTTATGGTAACTATACCGCGTATCGAGAACAAAAGAGTTTTGTCCCGCAATATGAAGTCATTTTTCACGACGGGAAGTTTCTTTCGGTAATTAGATAACGTATAATTAGTGAAACTGTCTAACATAAAACGTATGAAATGCATTAAAGAGATAATGGGAGGTTTTTCGCCTGTGGCGAATAAAATAATAGTCTGTGCAAGCGGAAAAAGCAATTTCTAGAAGAATATCGTTGCTCTAATTTTTTGTAGAGAAAGTAAATAATTACGAACAATACATTTGAAATTTGATTAGATATTCATGGTTATAACCACCCCTAGGTTATGTGTTTAAAAAACCTCGCCTTTCTGATAATTACAGTTTTTTCTGCTATTAAACGTTTAGGAACATGTGTCCCATATGTCTTCAGATATTATATGAAGATTAGGTTGAGTAATACGTTCTGATAATTCAGTGGGAAGATATATGCAACAAAATCGATTGTTTTCCATATTTGAAGAAGGCAAATAATGAAGAATTCAAAATGAAATAGATGAAATGGTTAGTTATATCAGGAACTGATAGTACACCGGTATAACATTACAGATGCATGTTCCCAGACCAGGTCGTTAGCCGATCCAGCTTGCTTACTCAGCATTGCGTCATATGCGAACTTATTTATACACCTTGTTTTATTATTCATGTCATTCAATTGTAGTTATTTGCCTTAAATGTACAAATAAAGTTTTTTAAAAAGTCTCAAAGCAAATCCTTCGAAATAATTGGCGCAGTCGTTGTAGGATTGTTCGAAAACGACTCATTGCGAATTCGTTTGTGAGTTTCAACTCTTAACGGACAAGAAACCGAAAATTTGGAGAACGAGCCAGAGACCCAGAAAAACACAGTGAGCCAGAAAAGTGGACGAAAACCAGGAATAGGTGAGCCATCCATTTTTCCTCTCCTTTTATTTGAATTTTGTGGCAAAGTTGACTATTGATTGAATCAATTAGTGCATATAATTTGAATTTAACAATAAGAACAGAATTGAGTGGAAATCAATTGCGTTTCAGATATTAGCGAAAATAATAATCTGAAACATAAATTTAGCATAAGAAGAGAAAGAAGATAATTACAATTTTCGAAAGTAAAGGAATAAGTAAAAGTAATAAAAGAAAGAATAGTAATAAAATAAATTTTCATTTACAATCAATCAAAATTGACGAATTAATTGGACAATTAAATAACTTAGTATTAGATAGAGATAATAATATGGTAAATCCTCAGGAAATGGGTATTAATTACCAATTATTGAGACTTTATATTGATACGATTCCAAATTTTAATTGTGATAATGAAAGTACCTTAGAAGTATTTATTGAACATTGTGAATATTTGATTTCTACCTACAAAAATATTCAAAATATTGATGATCCAATTAATAAATTTTTAATCAGAGCTATTATTGGGAAATTATCAGGAAATGCATTAATGTTAGTTGGAAGTAGACCAGAAATTCGAGATTGGGATAATTTAAAGAATCTGCTTAGGCTTAGTTTCGGAGACCAAAGAAATCTAGATTGCCTTGTTCAAGAAATGATGATAATGAAACCTTTTCGAAATGAAACTTTCTTCTCTTTTGGTCAGAGAATTCAGAAAAGTAGGAGTACAATTGCTTCAAAATTAGTTTCAATGAACTTGAGTGTGGAAGAACGAACTTTCAAATTGCGAAATTACGATGAACTTTCTTTAAAAACCTTTATCCGTGGTTTAACAGGAAGAATACAAGACATGGTTAGACTACGAAATCCAAACTCTTTGGTACTAGCCATTTCTTATGTTCTAGAAGAAGAAAATTTCATTTATAGTCAAAAACAAAATAATTACTTTCAAAATCCTCTTCAACATAATAAAACGATGCCTCCAAGACCACAATCATCTAATCAATTCAAACCGCAACAACCAATTTCAAATCTCCGACAACAAATGCCAGTTCAAAATTTTCAAAGACCAAATTTCAATACCCAAAATTTCCAAAATAAAAACCAACCACCGGTTGAAAATTTGAGATACCAATTTCCAACTCAAGCTATCCAGTTACAACCGAGACAAAATACGCCTCCCCCAAAATATTTTACTAACCAACAAGTATTTGGAACACCCCGTAATGTTTTCAAACCTACCGGACAAGTTATACAAAATAAACCAGAACCTATGTCAACATCATCTCGTAATCCTACGATACAACAAAATCGTAATCCTAATAGAAATTATTTTCAAAATTCCGGTCCAAGAAATATCATGTCAGAGGAACTTCATAATATAGAGACTAGATACTACCCAAATGATCAGTTAGAATTTGATAATCCCTTCGAAAACCAACAATATGAATGTTCAGGTGTTATAAATGAACAAAATGACCCAAATGCTTATAACGACAATTTTGAAAACTTTCAGGACACTGTATTTAACCAGTGCCCTTACGAAAATGTTAACGAAACCGAGAATTTTACTTTTGAAGAAAATTTTCCCCATACCTTGACCCAGGACAACACAACATAACAAATATAGACCTCAATCATTTACAGAACAATTTACCATATATATTCGTTCCCAAATTGAAAGCAAAATTTTTAATAGATACAGGTAGCTCTCGTAGTCTCATGAGTCCAAATTTGGCAAATAAATTTTTCCAAAATTATATTTCTAATGAAAACTTCAATATTCAAACCTCTCATAGTATTTCTTTTCACAACAAAGTGGTTGTTATTCCAATATTTGAGATTTTCAATATTGAGAAATGTCACAAATTCTATATTTTTGATTTTAATCAAAAATATGATGGACTTATAGGAATGGACCTTTTAAAACAATTACAAGCAATAGTCGATATTCATAAAAAGTTACTGATTACTCCTAGTAACCAAATTCCAATTATTTTTGATGAGTCACTAAACACATCAAATAAAACTCCACAAAAATGTTTTCATACTTTGATAATCCCTGGCAGAATGCAGCAAGTTATTAAACTTCCTGTCCTTCAAAAATCTGGTTTAGGAATTTTAAATTATATAGATTTTGGAAACAATTTAGAATCTCCACAAGCTATCGTTAACATAGAAAATTATTTTG
The DNA here is from genome assembly GCF_025532065.1 of Leptinotarsa decemlineata. Classification (NCBI taxonomy): domain Eukaryota; kingdom Metazoa; phylum Arthropoda; class Insecta; order Coleoptera; family Chrysomelidae; genus Leptinotarsa; species Leptinotarsa decemlineata. The sequence continues at coordinate 1,505,986 of NW_027412686.1, forward strand.
CTTATACAACAATAACAAACTCGAACACAAAGCCATTCAAAATCACGATAACAGAACCTTTTGAGATTGAACCTTTCGATTTAAATGAAACTAATTTCGTTGGAAATATCGAGACAAATAGTAAAGTAAACGAACAACAGGACCTTCTTTTGAAAAATAACTTGAAAAATCTAAGGTTGGAACATTGCAATAAAGAAGAAAAAGAAGCAATCACAAAATTGTGCTATGATTATAGAGATATATTTCACTGTGAAAACATTCCTTTGAGTTTCTCTAATGAAATTACTCATAAAATAAAATTGAAAAATGAAACCCCAATTTTTACAAAGACTTATCGAATTCCGGAAATTCACAAAAATGAAGTTAATTCTAAAATCAATAAAATGTTAGAACAGGGTATAATTCAACCTTCTACCTCACCCTGGAACAGCCCGATTTGGGTAGTTCCCAAAAAATTAGATCAAAGTGGAAAACAGAAGTGGCGCGTCGTCATAGACTATCGAAAATTGAATGAACAAACAATTGACGATAAATACCCTCTTCCCAACATTACAGATATCTTAGACAAACTTGGTAGGGCAAATTATTTCACCACCCTCGATTTGGCATCAGGATACCATCAAATCGAAATGGACAAAAATGACATTTCAAAAACAGCTTTTTCTACACAAAATGGGCACTACGAATTCAGACGTATGCCTTTTGGGGTAAAAAATGGTCCCTCTACTTTTCAGAGGACAATAAATAATGTTCTGAGGGGCTTAAACAACGAAATTTGTTTAGTGTACCTTGACGATATAATAATATTCAGTAGCTCCTTACAAGAACACATCTCTAGAATTAAAAACGTATTCGAGAGACTGAGGAAAGCAAATTTCAAAATACAATTGGATAAATCTGAATTTCTTAAAAAATCAGTTGCCTACCTAGGACATTTAATCACCCCTGAGGGAGTGAAACCCAATGCGGATAAAATCTCAGCAATTCAAAAATTCCCTATCCCAAAAACTCAGAGAGAAATCAAATCATTTTTAGGCTTAATGCGATATTATCGAAAATTCATTAAAGATTTTGCGAAAATTACAAAACCTATGACCGCATGTTTAAAACGAAATGCAAAAATAATACATGACCAAACTTTTATCGAAAGCTTCGAAACATGTAAGAAAATTTTATGTAACGACCCTATACTTCAATACCCCGACTTTGAACGAGAATTTATAGTGACCACAGACGCTTCAAACGTAGCCCTAGGCGCAATCCTTTCACAAGGTAATATTGGCCAAGACAAGCCTATCGCTTATGCTTCGCGAACTTTAAATGAGACTGAACAACGTTATAGCACTATCGAAAGAGAGCTTCTTGCGATAGTTTGGGCTTGCAAACAATTCAGACCTTACATTTTTGGACGACCCTTTACAATTGTATGTGACCACCGCCCACTAACATGGCTTTTTAATATTCGAGAACCCAATTCCAAACTATTCCGTTGGCGTTTGAAATTGGAAGAATACAACTACAAAATTGTTTATAAGAAAGGACTTCTAAACTCCAATGCGGACGCACTTTCACGTATTCAACTTAACATGCACGAAACCGACTCCATTGCTAACAATCCAGGTGACATTGACCAAGAAACTTTAGACTTTCTTAGAGAACTAGCAGAAAATCCAGTAGAAAATTCAAAACCAGATATATCTAATGATAATCCTGGAAAACAATCAAAAATTAATATCATTTCAGATATCCAAATCAATCCCCCGAATGAACTCACTAATCAAATCGATCAACTACCTATCTCTCAAACCGACGAAACTCCCCATTCTTTATCACAAGAAGTAGCCAATGATGGAATTCCTATTCGCGATGATATAATCAATAATAAAATATATCAAATTCACGTTTTAAAAAATAAACAAAATAAAATATCTCTTCAACAAGAAACATATGGTATTCATAAAATTTCAACAGTAAAACTACCTTCAGAAGAAAATGAACTCTTGATTTTTAATTTCATGAAAGATTATTTGAAACCGAATATTAATTACTTCATATATTTTGAAAACGCTCAACTCATGAAAAATTTCACAAAAGTGTACTCTGAAAATTTTAGCAAACAGACTCTAAAATTAATCAGGTGTACAAAACTTGTCAACACTATAAAAGGTCAGGACGAACAAATCCTCTTGATGAAAAATCATCACGAAGGAAAAACAAATCATCGCGGAATCGAAGAAACTTTACAATATCTAAAAAGAAATTATTATTGGATAAATATGAAACAAACTATTACAAATTACATTAATTCATGTGATATTTGTCGAAGAACAAAGTATTCTAGGCAAAATCCATATGTACCTTTAGTTTTGACAGAAACTCCTTCAAAACCTTTTCAAATAATTCACATCGATGCTTTCTTTTTCGACGGCCAAATATATTTGACAATTATTGACTCTTTTTCTAAATTCGCTCAAGCGATACCAATAGCCGGCAAATCAGCCATTCACATTTGTAATGCTTTAGTAAGGTATTTTGCTTCTTTTGGCACACCTCAAAATATAACTGTTGATAGTGGCCGAGAATTCAAAGAACTTTTGAAATTACACAAAATAAAAGTGCATTTCACCACCCCTGGACACCATGAATCCAATAGCCCTGTAGAAAGACTTCATTCCACCTTAATCGAACATCTACGAATTTTGAAAGAAATACACCCTAACGAGACATTTCTCATTAATTACGCCATACTAGGTTACAATACTTCAATTCACAGTTCAACTGGTTTTACTCCATTTGAATTAATATTTGGTCATACAAATTCAAGAAGTCCAGAAGAAATTTTCAGTCCCAAAGAATTTTTTTCAACATATGTACAAGAACACAATAAGAAACTAACCCCTGTTTATGAAAAAGTTTTGGAAAAATTGAAATCTCGCAAAGAAAAAATACAAGAAAAAACAAACATTAAAGGTAACACGAACGAGGAATTTGAAATCAATCAAAAAGTTTTCAAGAAAAATCCGAAAAACAGAAATAAAAAGAACAATAAATTTTTAGGACCATTTACCATTACAAAAATCTTAGAACATAACAAAGTAGAAATAAAAAATAAAAAGGGAAAGGTTGAAATAATTCACATAAAAGAATTAAGAAAACCACCTTTGTTACAGGCTCAAAATGAAGAACCTGAGAATCCTGAACCTCCTGACGTTATTAGCAATGGTCAGGGCCAATCCAGAAATTGAAATAAAAACAATAAGTCCTTCCCCCGGAATCCTTCCATTTAAACTTGGTTTTTCAAAAATTGTAACTAAAAAACATATTTTTCTCAACGATATTGATTTAAGTATCCTGGAACTTGAAATAAAAAATTTAATAAAGAACTATAATAAATTAAACGAGATATCAAGTAATAAACAGATGTACTTTAGGAGTTTGGCAAATAAATACGAACATTTAAAACCACTGGTTTTCGAAATTTCTCATAAACTCAAAAATATTCTAAATACACCAACGATCAGACAAAAACGAGGATTAATAAATGTTGGAGGAACAATCCAAAAATGGCTTTTTGGTAACTTAGACGCATCCGATGGAGAGCGATATGATAAGGCAATCGAAACCTTGAAAAGCAATCAACAAAAAATTGTAAAAGAAGTTAATTCACAAATTTCTCTTTCCAAACAAATAATTGATAAATTTTCCAAACATATTGAATCTATTATCAAAAATCAGAAAGATATTTCTAAATACATTGAAATCTATAAACCAGCTTTGATCAATATAACTGATCAATTTTATAAATATACTGTGTATTCAAGTATGCTAGATCAAACATTTTTAAATGCAAATGTAATTATCACCTTTCTTGATAACGTCGAAAATGCAATCACTTTTGCAAAATTACATACAGTTCACCCTGATATTTTAACAAGTCAAAATTTGGAAGAAATCATTAGTGAGCTTCACAGTCACTATAGTCCTGACGAAATACTTCAGTTAGATGTCCACTCATGGTATTCAATTATTCAAACAAACTGTTATTTTTCAAAAAATAAAATTATCTTTGCCATAGAATTTCCTATAGTTTATCCTAAAACCTTTCAATACTTCCATTTGTTTCCTATCCCAACTGAAACAAATACCATAATCATCCCAAAAAAACCTTACTTGGCTCTCGGAGAAGAAACATTCCAATATATGGACCAACCCTGTACACAAATCTTGGACATGTATCTCTGCAATCAAGAAAACCTGAGTTTCCACCCAGAAAAAGACTGCATTGCCGCCCTTATTCACGACAAGGATGCTAGGTGCCCCCAGATGCCGATAGAACCACCCACCCAAATATTCAATAAAATCAACGAGGAATATATTATCGTCATCACCTCAGAAGAAATGAAAATAAAATCAAAATGCCCAGAGGACCAATTCTTCACAGTCAAAGGCAGCACCCTTCTACGAATTCCAACCAATTGCAGTTTCGAATTCAAACGATACAAATTCGAAAACCGCCAAAATTCGAATTTCGGAAAACCATTTGTCTTGCCAAAAATCAACAATGAAGTGTTAAGGATTGAGACACTCGAAAGAAAACCTTTAAGGATAGAAAATATACCACTGGAAGATATCCATCAACTTCAGAGACATATCGATGCGACAAATCAACTATCAATAGAAGACATCGATTACTACCAATCAACCGACTGGATTCTATGGACAATTATCTGCTTTATTTTATTTGTTTTGGCCTGCTACACCTTCAGGAAAATTCAAAATACACGGAAGAAACCAAACTCCGAATTGAAAGTGAAATTTGAAGGAAAAGAACTTGAAAATTCGCCTTCAGTCTTGTTCCAGCCCGAAGTCTAAATTTGAGGAGGGAGGAGTTATATCAGGAACTGATAGTACACCGGTATAACATTACAGATGCATGTTCCCAGACCAGGTCGTTAGCCGATCCAGCTTGCTTACTCAGCATTGCGTCATATGCGAACTTATTTATACACCTTGTTTTATTATTCATGTCATTCAATTGTAGTTATTTGCCTTAAATGTACAAATAAAGTTTTTTAAAAAGTCTCAAAGCAAATCCTTCGAAATAATTGGTTATATATACATTCCAAAAAAAATTTGCAAAAATAACTCTTGTATGTGAAAATTAATTAATTATGAAATCTTCATAACGAAATCACTGAAATATTGGAATTTTCATAAATTCCAATTTCCAACTAGAAATTGATTATTTTCTGTGAAAATAAATTATATTTTCAACTTCGATTACGGAATAGCTTCATAAATACTTTATAATTCGCTCATGAAATTAAAATAATACTCATAAAGTTTCTCGATTATTCATGATTCTCAAAACTGAACTGGCATTTATCAATATCATTTTTTTCTAAAATAATAATTCATGTGGTTTGGTTGGTTTTCGGGTTTTGCCGTGGTCTTCTTTTGTTACAATCTCCAAAAGTGTCAACTGAAACTGCGGCTGTCATCTTCAGTGGCGAGGTCGAATTACTCTTCTTGACGTATCTATTGAAACTGAAGCTCTCATTTTTGCCATATCATTATAGTGCTGATTTTTCGCGCACTTTCTAGAATGGCGGGTACGCGGTTACTTCCCGCGCGATTTGGGTGACATGGCTTCGTTTTGGCGCCTTTCAATGCTGTGTGCCAGATCTTTGGTAGATATGTTCTCTCTTCCTTTCTGTTGAAATTCTCTTGGTGTCTGTGTATTTCTTGTATTCAACAAGAATGTATTTAGAAGCCATATTTGAGCCCCCAGTTAAACAAGGTTATATATTACAGTGAGTAAAAAAAAATGAATGAAAATATTAATGTTTGTAGATTGATCTTAATACATACCCGTCAGGTTAAATATATACATTCATTGAGATAAGTTTATTTTTGACAACACTCAGAAGTCGAAACTTGTACGAGCTGAGGACTAACGAGATCTCACTTTTTAACGTGTGATTTCTAACACGGATTGGACGATAGCAAGTGAAAATCGATCGTTCAGCCTGGGACTGACACATCGGCCGATTGACACAGTGAACAAAGCACATTCGTCGAACCGCTCGGCTACCCACCGATCCGGAAATATGTTTGATATTCGTCTCTAATTATATTCGGGATTTTATGTTTTACCCGGCAAGTTTTCCACTCTGAATTAGCTTCCCACATCATCACAAGATGTAAAAGAGGAAGATTCAGAAATATTTGAAAGTTGCTGTTTCGTTGGTTTCCGTTGTTTCCGTTATTATCAAATATTCAAGTCTTTGTTGATGATAGCGGTGGGTTATATGGAAAATACTTCTGGAATTTTGAAAGGTTGTTCATCAGAATCATAACTTTTCATTTGTATTCAGTACATTCCGTTACCTAACAACTGTTAATTGTTCATACTTTGGTAACAGTACTTAAATAAAATATTTACTTGATATTCGAGGTAGAAAGGTGATTTTCAGCTATAATATCCCAAGGACATTGATAACTAACGAAATAATTTTATCACAGTTTTCGAAAGCACGTTATTTGGTAACATCCCGACGCCGAAGGCGGAGGGATGTTACCTAAAATAACGTGCTTGAGGAAGTTGTGATAAAATTATGAGTTATTTATCAATGTTCGAGGGATATTCGGTGAGAAAATTTTTTGCAATTCGAACAAAATTATTTATTGAACACACAGTTATTAAAAGAACAATTCGTATAATGATATTCCGTTGATCTTGCTGTATTTGCCTCGGTTACTGCATAGGTGTTTCCACGCATACTATTGATTATTTGGTTATGATGTTCCTGATCAATATTCAAATAAGGTTTTATGGAATTTCCATTATTGTGCCCAGTAATTTTCAACAATTGCTGTTCTTGAACTCCACTCTTAGCTAGTTGACTGACTGCAGTTGCTCTATTAGAGTGATTGGTTATTTTCATCTGTTTCGTATCCAAGCCAACTGCTTCAGCAGAAGATTTCGTCCATCCGTTGATTATATTTCTACCCAGAGGCATATTGTCATACCAGTTATCGCTTCCTGTCTTCCAGTGACGATTTGGTCTTAAAAATAGTCTATTTGTCTTGATATTTGTGCCTCGTTTTGATAATAATTTAATGAATAATCTGACAGGACAAGCATTGTTATCACTATTTTGAACTAACCATTTGCTAGAGGCGCAGTTCTTTGAACCCCCTTGGCAGGTTTTACTGAAAATTGGATTATATTCTATCCTATTAGTTGGAGATCCATTGTTGTCCTTTTCGATATGAAAATAATCAACTAAGCAAGCAGCACCTTCACCACCTCTCCAAGCCAATTCCACCGCTGCTATGTGATAAAATTTGCGTAGGAGTCTTATAGGGGTATTTTCATCCCAAAAGTTTATAATTTTACTCATTTCATTTGAAGTTAATGGTACTGAGCTTGTTTTGCGTTTAGTGGGATCTGTTTGTAAATTTCTTCGTGCTGCGTCGCGTGCATTCCGCAACACTTTTAAAGAGGTCTAGCATGATATTATACTCCTTGTAATACTTTTCTTGTAAGAATTTGCTTGTTATATTCCATACGGTTTTAACAGTAGCCTCCTTAAACTCTGTGCTATCCTTTTTTCTCATATTAATCGCCCAATCCTTGAGTATTAATGCAAGCTCTTCGAGAGTACGATTTCCATCCAATTCATATTTTCTGGCGTCACAAAACTCCATAAATATTTTCCAAGTGTATTTTTTACTATTGACAGTATTTTTTGGTGTATTTTCTTCAATGATTTTGTCAATTGCCGCATCATTTTGAACACCAAAGCGAGGAAGTGACATTTTCGAAATAAATTGAATTACTGAAATGTCAAACAACTTTATTGTGTTGGTTGCTTAGCAATGTCATGACATAAGTGATAACTACCCGTGAAAACTATCCATGGGTAGTTATCAGTGTAATGATGGTTTCATTGGTTATTTCGACACACATGACTAGAAATAGACAAATTTGATAGGATAATTTTTTTGGCAAAAAATTTTCGTAAAAAACATTACTGTTATAGAACTGCCGACTGATTTTTAATAAATGGCATTGAGAAATAAGTAATTTCCACAAAAATGATAACTGGTGGAAGTTTGGAAGTACTGAATTGGCGTAAAAAACTGAAGAAAGAACGTTCAGTACAGAAAAGCTAAGGAAATTAGATATTTAGCTAGAATCCCACTAAAAGTATAGGACTAGTATTCAAACTTTAATTGACATACATTTTGTTATCACTCAAAATACAATTTACTTCAAATGAAGGAAGAAAGACTGAAATTCTTGAAAAGTGGTGTGACCTCTTTGGTAACCAATATTGATCCTACTTCAAAACAAAATAACGTGAAACATATTCAAAATTATAAGAAACGGATATTACAATAAATGGATTGGAATATGTCCGTGGGAATGGCCAGCTAGATAACCGGATTTGATACATTCAAACGTATTCTGGTTATAACATAATAAAAAAAAATTATTATTTATAGCTACATTTGAAAATAAAATGGTACATTACTGATGGGATGACAACTGTTAGATGGATTCGTCTGTATACAGAGAAACGTTCGATTCCAAGCACGTTATAACCTTGTTAATCATTAGCTCTCACAAGTTTTGACTTTTCAGGGTTTCGCTCGTAGAAGGCGACAGAAGGTTAACAGAGAAAGACATTTTAACATATTATTTTCAACAGAAAGTGGAAATAATTATAATAATACCATTTATTCACCATTTGGTAACAAAAGTAATACAGTGAATAAACCAGGTAAGACCCACAAAGTTGATAATTCTACTTGTTTGTGAGAGAGAAATGATAATAAAATACAAGTAACGATACAAATATAAGTATACATATTAACAATAAGAATGTGTATGAAGTTGAAATATAAAATATATATGAAATAGTATAACTGTAAATAATATAAGGAACAATGTGTGTTAATATGAGAAATAAAACATGAAGTAACACAAAGACATTGATTAGTATATGTTCCAAACTAACGGATGCAGCACAGTATAAAATTATAAAATAAAATTATGGAATAAAATTAAAGTGAATATGAAGGTTACAGAAAATAGTTCAATAGCTTAGAAGTTTCAACAGTTGAAAATTAAAATTATGAGCATATTTTTTTTCAATTATATTTTTCTATTTTTTCTGTGTTGCATTTTTCAATAAAATTTTTTGTTTTCTTTTGAAATTATGAAAATGTGATTCATTTTGCAAGTCTTGTGGCAGAAATTTCAATACATTGGGACCTAAATGAGAATAGTTCTATTGACAAGGTAATAAAATTGCCTGTTCGTTTCGTGTGGAATATATTATGATATAAATGTAAAGTAATGACAGATTTAAAAAAATGGTTATTTTCAACAAAGTTGAAATTAAAAAAATCCAAAATCTCTCGAAGATAACTGTGTTCGAATTGCCAAAAATAAATATTATGAAGAAGAATTCAGTAACCCCGTTCCAAAGTGCGTATGGAAATCATTTAACGAAATTCTTTATGGAAATGATGAAATCAAATATTCTAAATTATCGTCTATATGTATCTCAAGCCTATACCACACCAGAAGAAATGAAAGAAATATGATCAGTATGTTCGATTCGAGAAAAGATCCAGGATTCGATGGATTTACTATAAAAATTGTTAAAAAAGTTGAATCAGAATCAGCACCATCAATAAGTAAATTGATAAATCTTTTTTTTAACAGGTTTGATACCTAATAATGCTAAGTTTGCCAAAGTAAATCCATTATTTAAAGCAGGTAAAAAAGACCAAACACGACGAATTATAGACCAATTTCAGTTTTATCAGTTTTATCTAAAATTATTGCGAAATCAGTACAAAAAAAACTAATAAATAGAGATTATTCTATGATTTTCACTATAAGGGTTTTACAAAAACCGTGACACGTGTTTCGCTATACAATAGCTTCTTCAAGCATAACTAAAGTTACTTCTAAATTACACCTCATATACTATAACCTAGTAACTATTCGTCTACCTAAGTAATAAATCTACCTGAAAAAATATACCTGAAAAAGTCAGGTATCAATACATTTTTCGAAAGTCTACCTGTAAATATACCTTATTATTATTACCTGCGTGTGAACAAATTCAATAAAGGTGAATTATTCAATTCAGTTTGATCGTTCATAAGATGGTGAGAGTTTTTGAATTTGTTTATTTCCATACTCTCCAACAGGTTAAGTTTCAAACCTTCCTTCTGGAAATGGAGGGGTTTGTATTCATGGTCGAACTCATGTCCCTCTGAGATTAGATGACTGGCATATGTGGAATTTATTTTTCCGTTCTGTCAGTACATTCTAAATTGTTAGAACATCTTGAAAAGACAAAATTATCATATGATGGGCAATACGGATTTCAAAAAATTGTGATACAGAGTCCGCAGTATTAGATGCCATAACCCAATTACAACTAGATTTAGATTCCATCAAGCTCTTTGGTAATAAGTAAATTGATAAATCTTTTTTTTAACAGGGTTGATACCTAATAATGCTAAGTTTGCCAAAGTAAATCCATTATTTAAAGCAGGTAAAAAAGACCAAACACGACGAATTATAGACCAATTTCAGTTTTATCAGTTTTATCTAAAATTATTGCGAAATCAGTACAAAAAAAAACTAATAAATAGAGATTATTCTATGATTTTCACTATAAGGGTTTTACAAAAACCGTGACACGTGTTTCGCTATACAATAGCTTCTTCAAGCATAACTAAAGTTACTTCTAAATTACACCTCATATACTATAACCTAGTAACTATTCGTCTACCTAAGTAATAAATCTACCTGAAAAAATATACCTGAAAAAGTCAGGTATCAATACATTTTTCGAAAGTCTACCTGTAAATATACCTTATTATTATTACCTGCGTGTGAACAAATTCAATAAAGGTGAATTATTCAATTCAGTTTGATCGTTCATAAGATGGTGAGAGTTTTTGAATTTGTTTATTTCCATACTCTCCAACAGGTTAAGTTTCAAACCTTCCTTCTGGAAATGGAGGGGTTTGTATTCATGGTCGAACTCATGTCCCTCTGAGATTAGATGACTGGCATATGTGGAATTTATTTTTCCGTTCTGTCAGTACATTCTAAATTGTTAGAACATCTTGAAAAGACAAAATTATCATATGATGGGCAATACGGATTTCAAAAAATTGTGATACAGAGTCCGCAGTATTAGATGCCATAACCCAATTACAACTAGATTTAGATTCCATCAAGCTCTTTGGTTAATTAGTTTGGAAAATATTTATTGAATAGAAAGCAATATGTCTATATTGGCGACATAATTATTTAAAAAAAAGTGGGTACTGCTAGGACCAATTCTTGGACCTGTTTTTATTCTAACTTATTTCAATTCTTTGGCTACAGTAAAATTATTTAGTAAATTATGAATGTTTGCTGATGACACCATTTTAGTTTACAATGGAAATAGTGTACAGGAAATCAAAATTAATATTTCAAAAGACCTTGATCAAATATCTTCATGGCTTTAATGCCGTAAAATGTCACTGAATTTTCAGAAATCTTCATATGCAAAGTAAAAATAAAAATCTCAAAGTGAAGAACATTATCTCGATTTAAAGAAATCTTGCTCTCCTATATTCGTGAAGAAATATTTTTATAAACTGAGAAATATATTCTCTCAAGTTGAATTTGAATCGATAATTCAAATGGACTGAATGAACACTTCTTTCAAGTTAAAAAAAGTATTCCACCAAGATTGTGCATTCATTTTAATAGAAATCATCAAATTAGCTCAAGAGAAGTAAGTATCCATTCTTTAGTGTGAGCAAAATTAGTCTCGAAGCAAAACTTCTTCGGGTTTTGAAAAAATGATATGTTAACTTGGAACACTATTTAAGAGAAATTAATTGTTTTCCTCTGAAGAGAGAGTTTTTCATTCAAACGCTTTTATTTGTATAAATCAAATAAACTCATTTACTTCATCAAAGATGAACTTAACCTTCTGTTTATAAACTTTCCCTCTCATACGGATGTCTTTGGTTACTAATCTGTAATATGAACAGCTATAAGTGGTAAGGAAAGAAATTAAATAATACATTATATATTATGATTGATTTATTTGAAGCAATTGCAAATCATTAATATTATCCTGAAAAAGCATATGGTAAAAGACAAAATGTAATAGAGAACTGAATTTTTTTGCTAATCTATGCTTAAATGTTATATTCCAACCGCACACTATTGAGAGTTCATACAGATATTCAAATAACAGAAATGAATATTCAATCCGAAACCATATATAAAAAAAGAGACATATTCTTGACAAATTGCAAATTAACAAATGAAATAAAATCGAAGCCTATAAACAACATTACAACTCAGACAAGAAAATGAATTAATTTATTAGTAATTTTACACAAATGAAGTTTTTAAAACTAGATGCCATTCTGGTAAATAACATTAAAAAAATCACTATCATCTATCAAGTTCTGCATTCTGCTTTTGTTTCTCCACAATTACCGTAACATCACTTGGATTCTGAAACGAAAGAAGAAATCAGCACATCATCGTTAGCCACTATTCCAAATATCTAGAAAGGTAAATCTATGAAAACAGCTGCTACTTAATAAAAAAAAAATATTGTTGTTCGCATACGAACGACAACAATTTTAAACTTGTCTGAGGTCTTATTGTTTAACATACGATTCCTAGCAAGTTAAAAGGAGCCTGAACATTTCTTGATCAGAAATCAATTCAGAAGACGTACCTCAAATCCCTTTGAAGTGGGCAGAAGTCTTTTTAGAAAAATTGCGTTTCAAAATAATCATTTTGGAACCGTTAAAAGTATTCAAAGTGTTGGGTGAGTATTATTAGAGAAACAATGGAAAATATAAAATATTTCATTTAAAAAATTTAACTCATGATCATGCAAACATACTTAAATGTATGTGATTCGCTATTTAAATAAAAACATTCACTGTTTTCACGTTTTTGGAAATTCTAATTTCTCCTCTAGTAAGTTTGGTAATATTTTTACCTATTTCTTACACCCCTGAAGGAAATATATTAAATGATTTCAAGCTAAGTGGGGTTTATTCAATTTGTTCCCAATGAATAACATAAAAACATTTCTGAAGTAATTACAGAAAGCAAAGACATTTCGGAATTCAACAAACATATACATGTTGAAATCAGAAAGTGGCTGTCATATGTAGGTGCTTTTTACACCTACTGATGCCTATTTTGGTATTTTTTGTACCTCTCACGTTCAATATATATATATATATATATATATATATATATATATATATATATATATAAATCAAGAATGGAATAATTCGTGGACACAACACTCAAAAAAAAGGGAGGCAAACCGCGGACACGTGTTTCTGGCTATTGGCCTCATCAGCGCGGTGCAGCCAAGTGTAAAGATGGGCAACACTTGTTTGCCGAAATCAGGAAACAACACAAACGCACGGAGTCAACAACAGGAGCCAACCGCACATTTGTGGTTCCAGTTAGAAGACCTAGAATTCCCAGGCTACATCTAACATGACCACGGAGGCAGCTATAGCTACCTGCGAGACATCCGGGTCCAGGATATAAATACAGATAGAGATTTTATCGAGTGTGTATGATACAAATCAAGAATGGAATAATTCGTGGACACAACACTCAAAAAAAAGGGGGGCAAACCGCGGACACGTGTTACTGGCTATTGGCCTCATCAGCGCGGGAATTCTAGGTCTTCTAACTGGAACCACAAATGTGCGGTTGGCTCCTGTTGTTGACTCCGTGCGTTTGTGTTGTTTCCTGATTTCGGCAAACAAGTGTTGCCCATCTTTACACTTGGCTGCACCGCGCTGATGAGGCCAATAGCCAGAAACACGTGTCCGCGGTTTGCCCCCCTTTTTTTTGAGTGTTGTGTCCACGAATTATTCCATTCTTGATTTGTATCATACAGACTCGATAAAATCTCTATCTGTATATATATATATATATATATATATATATATATATATATATATAGCGGAGTTTCTTTCTCAAGTAACCCAAACACCTCAATTTTATCAAATTATAATACTTACCCAAGAAAATATCTTCCAACTGTATAAGATTACAGTCATGTAAAATCTGTTCCATTATGGTAGATACAAAATAATCGGAAAAGAATTGCATCACCAACAGACACTTCCTTCCTAAATTCAAACACACCAACGTCACTTTCCAACACATACTGGTGCGTACCGAACACTGTTCTACATTGTCAGTTTCCCATAATACTAAATTTGAATTCTTTTCAATAATATCTATGTTCAAATAAAACAGTTTTTTCAAACTAAAATGAATGAAATACTTCTTTAAAATACAAAATTCCTGTTCTCTTCAGTCGATCATAATATAGTTTTGTATATAGATTCACAAAACTCTTGTTATAAACGAATTGAGTTAATCGAAGGGATACAGTTTTGAATTCAAACAAACAATATGTTTTCAGATCAAGTTGATATTGCTCTTCATGAGGTAATAGTTTCTCCAATAGAGATACAAATTTCAAAACAACCTATGATCTTCTTTAAAAGAAATACTTTTACTGTGTGTATTCATATCAAAAAGATCTTTATAAATTGATTCAAAAATTCAATTAAATTCAATACTGAAAATATTAAATACCTATATATATATATATATATATATATATATATATTTGTGTATGTGTATGTATATGTAGATTTGTTCTTAATATTGCACGATGGCTAAATACATACAGTACAAGTACAAGTGATATCCGCAAATCATATTCATCAAATACTTATAATCAATGCCTTGCAGAAATTCTAAATTGAATTTTTCTATTCTTTTCTCCCAACTTCATTATCCCTGTTATATACAGTTCCTTTTTTCTCCTAACATCCTTCTGAACTATAGCAAAATCACACATTTTCGCACAAAGTTTTAAATATTCAAAACAAACGGGTCCATTTCCACCTTAATAATCAGCAATAATAATAAATAAGCGCCCCATAACAAGAAATCTCATTCTCAAACTTGAAACGAAATTATAAATTTATAGAAACATCGTAGTAGATTCTCGGGAGAGAAAACCAAGCAACCCCCGAACATATAACATATAATTTTCACTCTTGAAATCCCGATTTCTGGTTCGAGCCGTGTGATTCCCCTCGAGAGCGATACCGAAGGCCCCCTAACCGCATTTACTGCCATCTGTTAATACATCCCCTGTTAGTGGAAAGAAGTGCAAGGTGGAATGAACAGGACAGAGCGTTCGAATTCGGGGGGATTTTGCAGTGTGCTCATCTGGGGAACCGAACTGTATTTCGAAAAACTAATTGGATGCTTGGGAATGTTTTTTGTACATACGTTTCCTGTTTTGAAGTACTGTTTTCGGAGTCATTCAGATTTTGGAAGTTATACTTCTATTGGCGCGTTAAGGAAAAATGATGAAAGTAAATTGTTACGATGCGCGCGCACACCGTCACGAAAAACCGACACCCTGAAGTTAGCTTCTTCTTCTTTAATTTTTATGACCGTTGCTTCTCAGTTGAACGCATTTGGCCAGACTCTTCCTGACAATAGTGAACAAAAGCTTTGTCCGGGGGCGCAGCTGTCTTACTCGAAGCAATATTTATTCTAACTTAACACCCCACTTTGAACTACGACTACGACATCCGCGTGCCATCTTTGAGGACGATCGTTATCGGCACAATCGCCCTCTGTCGCGATTGGAGAGTTAAGTCTCTGAAGTTAGCTAGTCAACATTTTAATAGTTCGAAAAAAGTTATCAACAGAGTAAAAGACATCTACGTATGTTTGCGTGACAACTGGCAATTGTATTCACGATATGTATTCAAGTGTTTTTGAACCTACAACACGTGTTTTGTATAAGTCCGAATAAAATTTATATAAATATACATAAAAATATATGTTTTCAAATAATATATCAAGGCGACTGATATTCATTAACAATTTATTGATTTATGGATAATTTACTGTAATTATAAGTGATGAAAATGGTTTTTCATCACATCACATATATTACTTTGAGTACGTTTGTAGAACTTGAGGTTATTTGATGGTATGCATTATTTATTTACATCATCAACATTTTTACATTATTATTTGTTATGTAATAAGTGTACAAATGAATTAATGAATTGATATTAGATACAGATAATAATTATTAAAGTCCGGAAAAACTAAAATATTCCAAATATCAGATTACATTAAATGTTTCTTTCTTACAGAAATATTCAGTTTAGAAAAATAAAATTTATCGTCCGGTTGTCCCATACACAGTACAAGACAATAGTATCTAAATAAATTTTAATAAACATTTGGAATACATTAATAAACTCAAACGAATAATCAAATAAAACACAGCGAGAGATATTTAAAAAAAACGAAGTATAACATCTTACGGGCGTACCTAACTACACACATTTTTTTTTTTATTTTTTTTTCCTGGAGAGTCACTAGCTACTAAACAATTGAAAAAATATTTGCAATTTCCAAATATGAAGAAATTACGACTCGATACCGTTTTCTCCTCTAGAGAACATTGTGTTTTGGTCAATAATCAATCAAACCACATGAACACATTCTACAATCGTACATTTTGAACATTTGAAAACGTGTTTAATGACTTTCATGTCTTTTATCTTGGCCAATTTATTTCTTGAACTAATCCATAACATTTTCAAAGCGCAGTCATGAGCTAAAAATAAAGATACATATACGTATAATACTTGACCTTTTCCATATGTAATTTGAACGATATCAAACATGGATTGAACGATCAAAGACGTCGGGTTTTTCAACATGTAATTGGTACCAGCTATTGATAAGTAATGATGCATAATGATGGTTCAATTGAAACAAATTAACTATAATTATCTTTTGAGCCGGAGTTTTTTATCAGGGGGACCAACTCCAATTGAAATGCAACCAAAATAGGTATGAATCTTGGTTACAGTTACTTGGGAAATATTTCAAATTTGTAGTTTTCGAATTCCCCGAATTCGAATGGGGAATACATTGAAAATACCAAACCGTTCATGTTAGCTAGAAGCATTTTTACGTTTGAGATTGCGGTTGTAGCTCATTGAGTGAAAATATTTTTTTCTAATAGGAAGTTTGGTGAAACGTATCATTTCTATCACAAAATATGTGAAAATTCTTTCAGTACCTACAGTGGAATATGAAGGAAGTTATTAGGGATAACTGAAAGATGATCATCAACTGTATTTTTCAATTCAGTTTTCGAAAAGTACTCAACAACACCATGACTTTCTTCAGTACACTTTTGAGTCCGTTTTGAAACTGCTAAGAACTTCTGTGACCCTCCGTTACGAGGTGGTCATATTTCTTCTAATAGGAAGTTTGGTGAAACGTATCATTTCTATCACAAAATATGTGAAAATTCTTTCAGTAACTACAGTGGAATATGAAGGAAGTTATTAGGGATAACTGAAAGATGATCATCAACTGTATTTTTCAATTCAGTTTTCGAAAAGTAGTCAACAACACCATGACTTTCTTCAGTACACTTTTGAGTCCGTTTTGAAACTGCTAAGAACTTCTGTGACCCTCCGTTACGAGGTGGTCATATTTCTCTTCAATGGTCTCTCTGATCTACTGATCTTATTCCTCTTGATTTCTAGGTGAATATTTTCCAGAATTGAAAGAATATTTTTGGGAAAGAAAGTTTTTGGCTTTCTACTACTCCATCTTGATACAATATATATATATATATATATATATATATATATATATATATATATATATAATCTATAAGTAACGCTATACTGATGTGAACACCTTGAAACACCCAATTGGTAAAGTTACAAGCTTACTGGACACTAAGAAATAGTACAATTTGAAATGGCGTCGTTGGATACACGCGCAGATAAGTTTTGTTATATAGATGAAACCAGAGTTCAAAGACGAAGATTCGCGACCCAATATCAGGTAACACCGTTTCGACCTGCCATAGATCTCATCAGTGCTTCTATGCTGAACCAAAAATTCATTGCTGGATCAACTGTTCCTCAAGTCCGAGCTGGAGTGAGTGAAGGCGACATATCTCCTTACGGAGGTGTCATCTGTGGGAATGACAAACACTCACTTCACGAATATATTTGACATTCTACCCGATAGATGGCGCCTTCCTTATGAGAGATGTCATCGCCTTCACTTTCTTAGACTTATTTTTTATGACAGTTGAGTCCAGCAATGCAATCGTGGTCCAACTCAGCACCATTGAAGAGACATAAGGCGGGTCAAAACAGCGCTGTAGTGAAGGCTTTAGTGAAATACAGAGCACGACGTCGACGCTCGACTTTGCAAAGAACCACTTCTGGAAACCTCGTTTATCTCTTATATTCGTGGATTGAATTATATCTTAATCCCATAAATGATGTCTCCGTTATGAAATATATCATCGCCTTTACTTAGCTTTGTTATGGATTGATTCGAATATTATTATTGAAAAATATTATATACTATATTAGTACTATGAAAAAACTGTATCGCTACTGTTTCAATGTTTTGACAGAATCGGAATCAACGAACTTAGGCGTGCGCAACGTTATAGAACAGTGCTTTCAAAAAAATTTCTACAGCGCCATCTAGTGGCGAGTTACAGAAAAATTGATAGCCTAAAAACCTTCCCTATGAAAAATTACTTATACATGTCAAGTTTCATCACGATCGATTGAGCGATGTAGAAGTTCATCACTTACCAACCAACCCATCAACCAACCAACCAACTAACCAACCAACAAACATCCATTTTTATATAGTAGATAAAAAATAGAGATTATTTTTTCCGTAAGAAGAAGTCAAAGAAGTCAAAGAAGGGCTAGATGATTGTTTTTTTGCAGTAGTATGGAAAATGCTATCTACACTTGATGAGTACTCAATTTGTGGGAATTTATAGTAAAACACGTGTCATGTTTTCAGCTATAATATCCCAAGGACATTGATAACTAACGAAATAATTTTATCACAGTTTTCGAAAGCACGTTATTTGGTAACATCCCGACGCCGAAGGCGGAGGGATGTTACCTAAAATAACGTGCTTGAGGAAGTTGTGATAAAATTATGAGTTATTTATCAATGTTCGAGGGATATTCGGTGAGAAAATTTTTTGCAATTCGAACAAAATTATTTATTGAACACACAGTTATTAAAAGAACAATTCGTATAATGATATTCCGTTGATCTTGCTGTATTTGCCCATAAATATTTTCCAAGTGTATTTTTTACTATTGACAGTATTTTTTGGTGTATTTTCTTCAATGATTTTGTCAATTGCCGCATCATTTTGAACACCAAAGCGAGGAAGTGACATTTTCGAAATAAATTGAATTACTGAAATGTCAAACAACTTTATTGTGTTGGTTGCTTAGCAATGTCATGACATAAGTGATAACTACCCGTGAAAACTATCCATGGGTAGTTATCAGTGTAATGATGGTTTCATTGGTTATTTCGACACACATGACTAGAAATAGACAAATTTGATAGGATAATTTTTTTGGCAAAAAATTTTCAGCTATAATATCCCAAGGACATTGATAACTAACGAAATAATTTTATCACAGTTTTCGAAAGCACGTTATTTGGTAACATCCCGACGCCGAAGGTGGAGGGATGTTACCTAAAATAACGTGCTTGAGGAAGTTGTGATAAAATTATGAGTTATTTATCAATGTTCGAGGGATATTCGGTGAGAAAATTTTTTGCAAGACAACTCCATAAATATTTTCCAAGTGTATTTTTTACTATTGACAGTTTTTTTTTGGTGTATTTTCTTCAATGATTTTGTCAATTGCCGCATCATTTTGAACACCAAAGCGAGGAAGTGACATTTTCGAAATAAATTGAATTACTGAAATGTCAAACAACTTTATTGTGTTGGTTGCTTAGCAATGTCATGACATAAGTGATAACTGCCCGTGAAAACTATCCATGGGTAGTTATCAGTGTAATGATGGTTTCATTGGTTATTTCGACACACATGACTAGAAATAGACAAATTTGATAGGATAATTTTTTTGGCAAAAAATTTTCGAGAAAATCAACCAGTCCAAGCCTTACTCTTTCATAGGTACCAGACCACCGTATGGCCTACCTCCCTGGATAATATTTTTCAGAATTTATTTCTAGTTGATTGGTATAATTGGAGAACTTCACATACAAGTAGCTAAGACAAGATTCTAGACGCCCTTTTCACCAACCGGGTCGGTCTTATCAGAAAATAACTATTTGATAGTTTTGGGCTCTCATCTTTGTGTGTTGCTGTTTTTGAAAACAGAAAAATATGTCTTTCAAAAAACCTGATGGTTAATGGTATCTTCCAGTAAAGAAAACGTAACTTATCAATACCTTCGTGTCTTCGGTATCCCAGTGTTTCAGTATGAATAAACATTTTTTGGAAATGATGATTGTATTGTTATGAAAAATTACACTAGCCGGTATGATAACGTGTAATGGTTGCCCAAATATGATGACCTTGTCGAATATTCAACCGAGAACACCGATACAGCGATATTTATTTCAAGCAAACAAACCATTTGCGTCGATATAAACCATAATAGAAATGCGGTGCTAAAAATGATGTATACATGTTTATTTATCTGATCATAACCATTTTTCCTGGTTAATTGAAATTATCTATTGCTCCCGGATAATTATAAATTATTTAAACTTCTCGTTCAAAATAATGAATGTAATTAATTTTATAGTAATGTTAATATATACAGAAAATTGTATTTATGGAATATGATAAAAATGACCGATACAATGAAAATCAATGGGCTTGTTTCATGCTATGGAAAATGATACTGGTTTGCTTATAGACTGATCGAATTAGGGGTATATTATACTTATCAAGCTTAATCGGTCCCAAAATATCTTTATATTTGCAGACAAAAAAATCAAAAAGCAAGAATTTAAATTGGCTGCGTGTCTGTTGACCAATAAAATTGTCTAGAGCGGAGTTGCCAAGTGTATTGTTTTTTAATTTCCAATCACAGATCTGATGATCCAATTTGACAGACGCCATTTTTGTTGTTATTGTTGTCAAGTCGGTTGAATATACAACTGTTACAATTATATAATTAAAGAATGTTTTTTTGTAAAAGGTAGGTCTCGGCGTGTGCCTATTTTGCTGCATATTCCGTGTCATCAGCTTACATTCCGAAAAATATTTTTCAAGGTTATTTTTGGATTGATATGTTCTGAAGTAATTCTACATTTCACTGTACATATTTTTGCACTGCTCCTTGGCAGAGATAAAATAAAAATCAAATCAAAACTTTCCATCCTTCGATAAAAGACAAAGTCTGAAATGAATGTTATATAAATAAAAGGGACCTACTAAATATACCACCTACCCTTTCAATTTTTCATTCTTCATTTTGGTACCAAATGCAAATTTTTCAAGTGAAATTCATCCATCATTTCAAAATCGACTCTTGGTAAGTTATCGTGAATCAGCTTTAACAAAACTAGGCTCAACATTCATTTTGAAATTATTTTAACAAAAATACGAAGTTTGTGGAAACCTTTGACATTAGAAAGAGCACATTGTCGCATTCAGCGCTGGCTGATTATTATTAAATAATGCATAAAATCATAGTTTAGGTAAATATTTTGTGATCTATTGACTTTGTGTACTGATTTTAGATATAGAACTTATTTCCAAACATGATTTATCGTGTACATTTTTTCATTAATTTGAAACGTTAACGGATTCATATACACTTCCATAATTAAATTGTGATTATAGGCTCCATAAATTTTACGATTTGACAATGTTGATTATTTTTATTGGTCAATAGAACAAGAAGCGGTAATAGGGTCGTGACGTCACCACCCTACCTACCACATTCGCTTTTTAATAATTAATTACGGGAAAACTACGGTATTTAGAGAGATGACACAAAGTGCACTGTTTTTCAATTTAAAATTTCTATCGAGTGAACTATAAACCAAAAATCATGAAATAAGCCCATTGTAACGAATTTTGAAAACACATTTCAATGATATATTTGAAATATGAAAGATATATGAAAAAGTATTGATATGAAATTGCACTCACAAGAAAATATTTAAATTTCTAGGTGAACGTCCAAAAGTTTCTGTTGAGAACAATCGTCTTAAGTTTCTCATCAGTACAGATTGTCTCTGGTCGGGATTCTTGGCCATACGGGCCGGGAAGGCAATGATGTTCTTACTCCCTTGCAAAGGAGGGTGCTGCAAGCAGCTTCATCGGACCAAAACCTGTTATTGGCATCGCTTAAGGCTCTGCCAAACAAACATTGAACACCTGGATGGCAAGATTCATGGACTTCTGGCATAATCTCCAGAATTGGCTCTCTCCAAGGCGTGTATTCACCCTTCGCAGCTCGATACCAAACAGTTCTTGGAATACAATACGGATGAACACCGATGTCTAACATGCCTCCTCACAGATCAATGTCATTTGAATCATCATATGCAGAGAGTCGGACTGTCGGAAGCCAGTGTGTGTGTCGCCTCTGTTTGGAAAATTATGGAACAGCAGATCACATACTTTATTTTTTGCCTGTCCCGCCGGGGATCGAATCAGGTTTCTAAAGCTCGGCAGAGCCGTACTCTTACCATCTGACCTGAAAGACCACTCACCATACAAACTAATCGGCTTCGTTGAGAAGCTGTGTTTGTTTTGTCGAGTGTGAATAGGTGTGAGTCCTAATAAATTCTTGCGTGTGGATAGTCGAAAAGACCCACTTACTTACCTAAATCACTAACCTAACTTAACCAGTACCTTTTTAAATATTTTTGAAAGCGGATTCTTTCAATTCTTGCGAAAACTTCACTTATAAAAGATAAATTAAATCCGTCACAATGATTGATCGTAAAAATCATACAACTAGACACTTCACCTCCAGAAAAAAATGATGTGAAATAATTTTAGGAACATTTGTTTTGTAAAAACAATTTTTTGTTTTTCTACTTCTCCACCAATATATATAGAATGGAAACTTCCGAACTTATATGTTTAACACTTCCATCTTCCTTTTGAAATTGAATATATTAGAGATATATTCAATATATATATATATATATATATATATATATATATATATATATATATATATATATATATATATATATATATATATATTTGATTTTTCTTGCCGTTGAAAGCTTCACATTCTCAATATATTAGTGGGAAAGTAGGAAATCAAAATGTTTTTTCCCAGATGAAATACATAAGTAGTTAAGTTTATGATGAGTTATAACACAAGCACTACAGAAGACTAATTAAGGTGCTCTAAGAGAGGTGCCTGTGCGAAAGTAGCGATTCACATTGGATTTGAATCCCTGGAGATTAAATCCATCTGTAAAAACGTTTTCAGGAAGTTTATTCCACATAAAAGCAGTTCTCCAAATGAAACAGTTCTTGAACAGTGAAGTTCGAGGTGTACTGAGTTGAACCTCAAAAAGATGAGCAGCCAGTGTCCGTCGCGCACTTCTGATATGTACCACTCTTGGTGGAATCAAATGTGCCAAGTTACTTGAAGATTTCCCGTGAAAATATTTATAGAAGAGAGACAAATCTCCAACTTTTCAATGTTCCAGACTATCAAGGTTGCGTGATGTTCGTGCCTCCAATCAGGCGTATGACTTTTTTATGGATGGAGTCCAGCAGCTTCAAGGAATGCTTAGGGGCGGAGCTCCATACATGAGAACAATACTCCAATGGAGGTCTGATCTGAGCTTTATAAATCATCAAAACTTGCTGTGGTTTGTACAGTGTTCTGGTCCGGAACAGTGTTCCAAAATCTGAGAAGTACCACAGAGCTAGCAACTTTAAGGCATAATGCTACAGAATTATTACAGTTATAAATTTTTTCACCGAAGATGGTGTTAGAGTGAATTCCCCGTGAAGATAAGACATTCTTGTCAGCATTACCGGGTATTTTGTCATTCTCCATATATTACTTACTATATATTCAAAACGTAATCACAAACGTCAAAACGCCCACACCAAACATTTTTACTATTGCCTTATTCCATCTCATGAATTTTTGTAATTCTTGTTGTAGTCGCTTTCGTCACGGCTCGTTTTCATTATAAAGTTCCAATGGCTTGGCGCCAATCTCAGAATAAATTAGATATGAAACAAGTTGTTAAAATTGATTTACTGCGAATAAAAAAATTACGTACCGATATATGAGGTAAGAGTAAATCATAACGAATTCAAACTGTGGCATGAATATAGTTCAAACTTTCTAATTCATTTGAAGAAACATTGACCAATATTTGTAGAACGGATGGGTAACATGTAGGCAAATTATTAACTGTGGAATCTTACACTTCATATTCTGAAACAGGAAACACTCCGAAGTTGATAGTTGAATTTCGCAACAATAAAATACATTTCTCTTTATTTTATCGATGTATTTGTATTATACGTTCGGCATTCTTTTAATATTGAAAAAAAATATACACCAACATGTAAAGAATTTTATAGTCCAATGGCTAACAACACTCAGTTGAAAGATTAACTTAATTCTGCCGATGGAGGAACCGTTTTATTATCACAAAAGACGATGGAAATGAATGTTTTCCCAATATCATTCGATATTTTGAAAATTAGCATTGCTACTTTCATGTGATATTGGATTATTCACATACATCTGATATGTACCTATGCTGGTTATTTGAAAAACCCAGCATAAACAAAATGAATTTCATTAGTTTGAACTTCCATTGTCTGATATTATAGAAAATGATTTGAAATCCCTGAATCTGTTTAAAAATATGTTTAAAATCTGTTTTTTCGTTAACCAGCTGTCGCACTCCCTACGAACGACAACCCTCAGGAGTCGAAACTTGTGCGAGCTGAGAATTAACGAGGTATTACCTTTCAACGTGTGATTCCTAACACGGGTTGGACGATAGCAAGTGAAACTCGATCGTTCACGTCGAACCGCCTGGTTACCGATCGACTGAAAGAACATAATATCTAACCATGGCAATACTGAACTAGATATGTTGACGACACCTTCATAATATGGAACCATGGGAACACTGAACTAGACGCCTACCTGAAACACGTCAACAGCGTAAGACCTTCCACCACTTTCACAATGGAGAAGGAAGCCCACAACGAATTACCATTCTTAGACGTATTGGTGAAGAGGACCGACACTAAGTGGTAAATATCTGTATACCGAAAACCCACTCAAACAGGGAAGTATCTGAACCACGAATCCAACCACCATCAATCGACTGAAAGAGGAATCATCAAAACTCTATTAGACCTTGTTTTCGGACTTTGTGATGCGAAGAAAGTTCTCGAGAAGGAACTAGACATCATCAAAAATGATCTTCAACGAAATGGCTACTCCAAAGCGATGGTGGAACAGACTTTGGCTAAAAGACAGCAGGAGCCCAAAAAGGAGGAGAAGCCGTCACAACCAGTGCTTGCCCTTCCCAACATCAGAGAATTATCGGAAGAGATACAAAGAATTGGATCCGAGTACAACATCAGAACCTGTTTCAGATCCGGAAACACTATCCGTAGCAGCCCCACGAAAACCAGGCCACCAAACGCGAACTGCCATTCCAAGAATTGCATTGACTGGATACCCTGTGAGTGCGAAAAATCCTATATCCGTGAAACTAAGAGGCCATTGAATGTTCGCATTATCAAGCCCAAAAAACACACACAGCGAGGGAAAACCAGCAAATCAGGAATAACACAGCATGTTTGGACCCATCAACATAACATCGAATGGTACCAAGCTAAGATCATTCCAAAAGAGGATCATTGGCTCAGGAGGAAATTCAAAGAAGCCGCATACATGTTATCCAACTATGTATTCAGCCAAGTTAGCGTAGAGATACACAACATATGGAATCCCATAATCAAGCGAAAAATGGCCAACTCTCGCCAAACGGTCATCTCCCACTAAACCAGTGAAGCGGAAAAAGGAAAGCAGAAAAGCAGAGATAAGTGAAAATACTCAAATGACCTATAAATAGTCAGCTCACGGATGAATTACTCCAGTCATCACCCGAAGACCATTGTGGATACTAACAATCGAAACGTCGTGAAGTAACTTGAATTGGAATCTCTTTTTTAATTTTATTTTTTGTTCAATTTGTTCCAATTTTATTTTTATTTCATTTCACTATTATTTCATTTCAGGTTTTTTATTTAATATAATTGTTTTTTCAACTATTCTTTTTTATTCTCCTTCTTCAATATTTAATTCTTCTTTTTAGTTCTTTCAGGGATTTCAAATAATTTTATATAATATCAAACAATGGAAGTCCGAACTTATGAAATTCATTATGAAACATTCTCAATCACCTTCAAACAAACGATAAACAAAATGGCAGACGATTTTTGTTGCTAGGGAGTATTCAAATATATATTTATTGAGTAGATTTCAGCAAAAATATGGGCAGACAATGTACAGGAACACAGTGTCACTTGTTCAACACCTATCAAAGTTTTAAGTGATTTTATAATTATTAAAAGAAACAACAAGGTGAATTTTCATTTTTCTTGAAAAATGTCTTTGAGCTCTCTCAGCGATTCAGTTTTCATCTCCTCAATCGTTGCAAAACGCCGTCCTTTCATGATCCTCTTCAATCTTGGGAACAGGTGAATACGGTGGTTGAGGCATGATTATGATGTTGTTTTTGGCCAAAAAGTTACGAACAAGCAATGACGAGTGAGCACGTGCGTTATCGTGATGTGTGCTTTTTTGGTCTTGGCTCTCCTGAGCTCTTCCATTAGGACGATTGGACTTTGGTTTTGATGTTATAACCATATACCCATGATTTATCACCAGGTATGACCCTCGTGAGCAAATCTGAATCGCCGTTAACGTTATTTGGCAATACCTGAGCAATGCTCATGCGACGGTTTTTTTTTAGTAAAAATTCAGAAAGTTTGGAACAAACTTTGCTTTATGTACAAAATTTTAAAAAAAATTGCATCTCAATCGATACATCGACATCCTCAGCAACTTCTCTGATAATGATCCATTCTTTTCGATGGCAGAAAATCGTCTAACATGCAAAACACTTCTAACTTTTATGCCTCTCACCAACACACTGTTCCAGTGTACCAACATAAAAAATGAAAAAATTGCTGATCGAATGTACGTAGCCAGTGATAATTAAACATTCACCTTATTTTTTGAACTGTGCATGTACGTCAAGTAGAGTGTCGCTAGCAATCGGAATATTATGTTGAGTCACACTGCAAAGATATGCAAACTGGTTGAAAAAGTGCATCTGGAGTAAATACTCAACTTTATTAACTTTGAATTACATAGATCAACTTCAATTAGTACCTAAACAATTGTAATGGAAATTGAACTAGATATCCTTTATGAAAACTCTGCAGAACATTATGAGTGGAATAGTTTTCATATGAAATTGAGAAATGTTTATTATCGTAGAGAGCCTAAGCCTTTCAAACATGAATTTCTTCTAAAGATATTTTCACTAAATCTATAGTAAAAGGAGAGGTTGTGTTTTTCATTTCAAAGAAGTTGTGACAATGAACAACGAAAAACAGGAGAAAAGAAAAGGTTGGTGAAGAAGCACCAAAATATTTAGTCCTAAACTCGAATTCATTCAAAGTTCAACGATAAAGTAAAGTTATAATTACGATATCTATTATCTACTGATCCAACATAAATTGATTTTTTTTTCAAAAATCCCCATTTTTCGAAAATTATGAGACGTGTAGTTCGTGGTGTTGGTTAACTGTATCTTGCCGCGTATAAACCGCTCTGAGTGGAATCAGATACCTACCTTCCTTGTTTCAGTCTATCAGAGTTGTTTGGGCCTGCAATCAGACAAATGACTCGCAGTTTCCTATATGTGAGCCGTAATAAACCCTTGCGGGTTGCGGTGGAGGGTCGAATAGACCCACTCACTTTGGACCATCCCATATATGCAATATTCTAAAGCAAATTTAATTTAAGCTGAATGAAGCATCAGAAGTTGCTCAGATGTCAACTTTCTGGTTCGAAATATGGTTCCAAGTTTTTGAGAAGCTGACTTATACCAGTAACATGACTTTACCAAGGCATATTTTCATCTAATCTGCCACCTAATAAAATAACGCAGCCAGCGGAATTGTGGGCATAGAATATAGAATAGAGAAAATTATTTTTGTCTAATTTCTATTAAGTTTATTATTTGTTACGAATGGTTTTAGTTTATTAGATCATTTACTTGAAAATGGTCTAATAAACCGAAACCGGTCGTAACAAAAAATAAACTTAGTAGAAATTAGATAAAAGTTATTTTCTTCATTCTATATTCATTATGACTTTCTACAAAATACATAGGTCATCAATCGAACAAGGAATTATGGACCCTGACATTAACATGTCCGACTCCATCACATTCAACTTCTTTGAAGAAACTGCTCCATGAGTTTTCGTAGCATTAAATTATGCTTGGTTCCTGACCACCCGAGCTGAAATTTTGTTCAGATACTCATTGGAATATAGAAAGTTTTGTGTTTAATGTAGATGTGCATTGGTAGCTGATGTTCGAGCATCCAAATGGAAAGAAGAGACAAATGTATTATCGTCATCAAAGGAATATATATATATATATATATATATATATATATATATATATATATATAATTAGTTGAGGACAATATGGATCTTTGTGGAACACTAACGTTGATGGCAAATGTATCGGGATGAGAACCGTCGCGAACTTTGAGAGAACTTCGAGAAAGCTGGAAAGCCATGAATAAAGACTAACCAATAAGCCGTAACATTAATCAACTGGTGAAGTCTCATGTCATACATGGTCTTAGTCCGAAACACTCTGTGTTTCTACATCTACCTCTTGGTGTTTCTACAAATGTGGGTAACATATTATGTAAGAAGGTCATCTGTAGATCTTTGCGTTCGGAAACCATATTAATGTTCGCTTGGCATCTTGAAGCATTCCAAATAAATAAAAATGTGTTGATTAAAAGCTTCCTCCATCATATAACTTGTATTACAACTTGTTCATAGTTTTTTTTGGAAGATTTTACTTACTTTTTTGGATCCACTTTGAACCCGAGCGGGTTTCCAACAAAAAAGATGAGATGAGCAGCCTACAGAACACTGGTGTAAGTTCTTCGGCGCATTATTCGAATATGATGACAGGTACTTCATCAAGACCAGAAGCTTTGTTGATGTTTAGCTGTTTCAGTCTAAAAATTCGCTATCGACAAATAACATCTGCCTTCAAGTATTGTACACAGGTAGAAGAATACTTAGGTGGTGTTTAACAGTGAAAGTCAGGCAAAATTGAAACCTCTGCCATGTAATAAATCTCTTGAAATAACTTTTCCCATACCTGAACAAAAATATCTCGATGAGCGTTTCCCTTACCAAGGAAGCATCATCAAGATGTGAATAACACTCAGCAAGCAAATTTGATTTTTCTATCGCTGTTGTTGCTGTTGAATTGGTTGAAAATTTGGCTAACCTCTATAACAACTGAACAGACTGGCAAGAAGTTGATACTAATTCTCTATTTGTGCGATTCTTCACTTTCTTTTATTCATTTATTCAAGTTAACAAACTTGATACGATTTTCGGCACTGGGATTTTCGCGCCACTATAGTTTGACATGATTTTTCAGGCGACAGTTCTGCTAGCGACTTCTGTTGATTCAAGCTTTGTCCATTCCTGATAGAATAATCTTTGTTACTTCAGAAGCACAAATTTACATATCATTAGTTTTTAAACAAACATCAAGTTTGAAAATGGTCTTAAAAATCTAGCCATTTCGTAGATTTTTAATGACAAAATCTGCTTGTTTTGTGTTGTTCTTTAGCACTGATTGTTAATTCACCCAAAACTGAAATTAATTCGAGGTCGGACGACCCCAAAATGAGAATTTACGGCAATAATGTTAAGTTCAAGATTGGTTGTACAGATCTAGGTGAATAGCAATTGTTATTAACAAAATAAGATTTTTTTTCATTAATAACTCAAAAAATATTAATATTTAAGCAATTTTGAAAAAAGCTCGTTAAAGAGGAGGAAATTTCCGATAAAAAAGTCCTGACTCCCGAAACTCTATCTCCATTATTTATAATTTTAATTTTATTTTGAAAATAGGGTTCCGCGCGGCTGTTACGGCATGCACGCGCGGCTGTTAGGGCATGCAAGCGCTGCCGCTAAAGAGAGTTTATAAAAAGAAATAATTTTTTTATAACATAAAATGTCATTTTAAAAATTTGAAAACATTCCAGTATCTTCTTAACACTTGAACGAGTCGAGTCAAAAACATTTTTCTAGAGGTGATTCCGAATCGAATGAGCTATCGCTCATATTTTTAGGGCCTTTGTCTCTATTTTTCATGCTTTTGAACTTGTTGATTAGACTATCAAAAATCCTTGTCGGCTTGTTCATAATCTGAGTAACAGCGTTGTTTACTGAAAAATCATTGACTTTGCGGCCTTCCTCATCATTGTCATTTGAAAATTTGAAGCAATTGAAATTGTGGACATGGTAATCGTCAAATGTAGATATTTTGGCTCTGGAATAATTCATTTATAAGAAATAGATGGTGTTTGTTAGAGAAGAAAATAGTGCTCCGTATTGTGTGTTTCTTAGAGATCGATTGACGCAACGAGTCTAGTGATTTCATGAGAGAAATTTTAAAGTTATGTCCAAATCGGAAATGAAAGTCGTAGCCTGGGCTCAGAAAGTTGACAAGACTCTTAGCACCTGCTTTGATTTCGGTTTGTACCAGAATATTAGTTTGCAGATGTTGAGTATAGTCCTGAGTTACAGAAATTGATTTGGAAGTCGCTGCTATATAGGTATTTCATCACGACCAGAAGCTTTGTTGACGTTGAGCTGTTTCAGTGCCTATGGCGTAAAATAAATATGTTGAAAACACTTTTCCCACATCTGAATAGAAATATATCTCGAAGAGCGTTTTCCTTACCAAAGAAGCATCATTAAGATTCACATAATTCACACAATTCACAATTCTTTTGATTGTCAAGGTCGCATTTTTGTTTTGTGTTGTCTTTATAGGTAGGTAATTAACTATTTTTCACAGGTCATTTATATTACACACAATCTGATGCAACACTATGACAGAAACAAAGACTCTACTACCAATGCGAAACTGGGGATAGTATTAAATATATCTCAATTTTGGTTCAGATACACTATTTCAATCCCAAGAAAAGAATCCTAATAATTATACTAACAAATTACTGTATAATCAACATATTACCGATAAATATAGCTTGTTAATACTTATAGCTGTCATGATTTTAATTATCTGATTATATTTCTTATATGTGGATAGATTATAGTGTAATAATGAATGATAATGATTTGAAATTGGCCGCAATTATTTTCTGCAAGATTTAACACACCATTTCACAGACATGCTCGTATTTATCTATTTCGAATCAAACTGTCATATGCATTAACTCAACCTGTGGATGCTACCAGCACATAAACAAATATTCAAATTTTATTCTCGACTACATCCCGTAACGTAAATACGGATGCATATGAAGGTTTATATAAGCCACGTTTACAGTTTCGGGAAGTGTGGGCTGAATGAGAACAGAGCCGGGTTTCAGATTTATTTTATTTCCTCAATAAAATTTGGTGATATTTTACATTTTGTTGTCATGTAATATTTACAGAACATGTTCGAGTTCCATAAAGTATTTTTTATAGATTGTAGAACTTAACCTTCAGTTATACAAATTACATTTTATTGAAAACTTGATACCAAAAAAGATCTTCAATGAAATGCTTACTCCAAAGTGATGGTGGAACATACTTTGACTAAAAGACAGCAAGAGCCTTGCAAGAAATAGAAGCCATCACAACCAGTGCTTGCACTTGCCAACATCAGAGGATTGTCGGAAAAAATAAGAAGAATTGATTCCAAGTACAACATCAGAACTTTCTTCAGATCCGGAAACACCATCCGCAGCACCCTCATGAAAACCAGTCCATCAAACGCAGACTGCGATTCCAAGAATAGCAGTCACTGGATACCCTGCGTGTGCGGCAAATCCTACATCGATGAAACTAAAAGGGCATTGAAAGTCCGCATTCCTGTGCACAAGAAACACACATAGCGAGTAGAAACCAGCAAATCGGGAATAGCAGAGCATGTTTGGACCCATCAACATAACATCAAGAGGTCCCAAGCTGAGATCATCCACAGGGTTTAGGAAATAATTCAAAGATGCTGCAACCATGTATAACAAGGCATTCAGCCAAGCTAGCGTAGAGATACGAAAACGGTCAACTCCCGCCAAACGGCCGTGTCCCGCTAAACCGGTGAAGCGGAGAGCGGGAACAGGTGGTAGGTGAAAGTACTCGAATGACCTATTAGTCATCTCTCGGAGGAATAAGTCCAGTCATCACTCGAAGATGATTGTAGATACTAACAATCGAAACGTTGTGGTGTAACTAACTTGTCTAACTTTTGATTTTTCATTTTTATTTCACTTCAATTGTTCAATTTTCAGTTTTTTCCTCAGTTTTATATTATTGTAATTTATTGTAATTTAATATAATTATTATTTTTAATTTCCATTTGTTATTTCAGATATTTCAAATCATATCATATTTGACAATGGAAGTCCGAACTAATGAAATTCAAAGTGAAATAAGATGTGAAGGTGATGTTGAAACCTTCGGAGCTTTGGGGCACTGTCGTTCAGGAAATAAAGGAGAGTACAAATTTTTCTTTCGGATTCGTAATCTTCACGTCAAAATACTTGAGTACACAATTTTTTTTTCGAAATCGACGGGGGCAGTCTATCCGAAACTACCATTAAATTAAACATGTGGTTTATTGATGTTTATTTCATGGCTATCTATTTTATCGCTTTTGGGAAAAATTGTTTTATCGCTATAAAACTCTCTTTTTATTTTTCCACTTCAAACCAAGCAAATTCAACCATTTGCTTGGTTTTATATGCTTATCGATTTTAACTATCGTCGTTGCCAAATGTTTCGTTTTGTGAATGGAATCTTATATTACTTTCCATGATTCTATTTAAGATTCGCAACTCAACCGAAACTCTAGTTTTTCACAACGTACAATATCTCTGGGTACAAACTGAAGAAGCATTAATAAACCGAAATATATTCTGTTTCATATTCTTGACAAGTTCTGTTCATCTAACCTACCCATTATTTCAACCCAAAAACGGTTATTAATTTTTGAAATTTCATTCAGGACAGTGTCCTAAATCATGAGCTGGTACATTTCAGTTGTGCTGTGTTTTATGTTTATTTATTTTTAACGCACCAAACTCTGTTTAGGCTAGCCTCACACACAAAACAAACAACTGCCACTGTGATGGCTTCTATTTCTTGCAAGGCAAGAGCCTTGCAAGAAATAGAAGCCATCACAACCAGTGCTTGCACTTGCCAACATCAGAGGATTGTCGGAAAAAATAAGAAGAATTGATTCCAAGTACAACATCAGAACTTTCTTCAGATCCGGAAACACCATCCGCAGCACCCTCATGAAAACCAGTCCATCAAACGCAGACTGCGATTCCAAGAATAGCAGTCACTGGATACCCTGCGTGTGCGGCAAATCCTACATCGATGAAACTAAAAGGCCATTGAAAGTCCGCATTGCTGTGCACAAGAAACACACATAGCGAGTAGAAACCAGCAAATCGGGAATAGCAGAGCATGTTTGGACCCATCAACATAACATCAAGAGGTCCCAAGCTGAGATCATCCACAGGGTTTAGGAAATAATTCAAAGATGCTGCAACCATGTATAACAAGGCATTCAGCCAAGCTAGCGTAGAGATACGAAAACGGTCAACTCCCGCCAAACGGCCGTGTCCCGCTAAACCGGTGAAGCGGAGAGCGGGAACAGGTGGTAGGTGAAAGTACTCGAATGACCTATTAGTCATCTTTCGGAGGAATAAGTCCAGTCATCACTCGAAGATGATTGTAGATACTAACAATCGAAACGTTGTGGTGTAACTAACTTGTCTAACTTTTGATTTTTCATTTTTATTTCACTTCAATTGTTCAATTTTCAGTTTTTTCCTCAGTTTTATATTATTGTAATTTATTGTAATTTAATATAATTATTATTTTTAATTTCCATTTGTTATTTCAGATATTTCAAATCATATCATATTTGACAATGGAAGTCCGAACTAATGAAATTCAAAGTGAAATAAGATGTGAAGGTGATGTTGAAATCTTCGGAGCTTTGGGGCACTGGCGTTCAGGAAATAAAGGAGAGTACAAATTTTTCTTTCGGATTCGTAATCTTCACGTCAAAATACTTGAGTACACAAATTTTTTTTTCAAAATCGACGAGGGCAGTCTATCCGAAACTACCATTAAATTAAACATGTGGTTTATTGATGTTTATTTCATGGCTGTCTATTTTATCGCTTTTGGGAAAAATTGTTTTATCGCTATAAAACTCTCTTTTTATTTTTCCACTTCAAACCAAGCAAATTCAACCATTTGCTTGGTTTTATATGCTTATCGATTTTAACTATCGTCGTTGCCAAATGTTTCGTTTTGTGAATGGAATCTTATATTACTTTCCATGATTCTATTTAAGATTCGCAACTCAACCGAAACTCTAGTTTTTCACAACGTACAATATCTCTGGGTACAAACTGAAGAAGCATTAATAAACCGAAATATATTCTGTTTCATATTCTTGACAAGTTCTGTTCATCTAACCTACCCATTATTTCAACCCAAAAACGGTTATTAATTTTTGAAATTTCATTCAGGACAGTGTCCTAAATCATGAGCTGGTACATTTCAGTTGTGCTGTGTTTTATGTTTATTTATTTTTAACGCACCAAACTCTGTTTAGGCTAGCCTCACACACAAAACAAACAACTGCCACTCAACCCATTTATTCCTTCAATAAAAATATGAAAATTTTACGTCACGTCTCTCAGTATGAATTCATTCTAATATTGCGAAACCTACTAAACAGAAGGAATGAATACGTAACCTTATTCCTGTTGTATATTGAGAGTTTTCAATCACATAAAGCGAAAATAGCAGACATTCGTAATGTATTAGGTTGTTTCAAAAGTTTTTACCGTTTTTATGAGTCTACTTCAAACTGTAATATCTCAGTGAATACTTATTCAATTTAATCGAAATAAGCGTCACTTGAATCACTGCACTTTTGCAGAGTAAAAAGTGTTTGCTCGGGATTTGATGAAGTCGACATAGGCCGTTTTTGCCTGGTTCTGATTGGCAAAGGTTTTACCGATGAGAAAGTTATCGAAATGCTTGAAGGAGAGGTCTGGGGAGTATAGTGGGTAAGGCAGAACTTCGACTATCAATTCGTTTAATTTTCGGACGGTGATTTGTGGAACATGAGGACGGGCGTCGTCGTGGGGCAGTTCCACACTGTCCTGAACGTCTCCTGCCGGCGTAGAGGATCCACTTTTCATCACACGTGACGATCTGGTATACAGAAAAGAATCGTTATGGTTACGCAAAAGCAAAGAAAAATAGACCTCGAAATGACAATTTATGTCGATCGTTCAAATGTGGAGTTCGGGAACATTTTCTTTCATTAGAAGAAAATGACACTTCCGAAGTATTTGGTTGAAAAAAAGTATTTTTGTTAGCTTGGCATTATATCGGTTTTCTAGTATTTTCCAATAGTTTTGGATATTCACTAGAGAAAGGGTTTCAGACAAAAAGGATGCCTGGAAAATATTAGCGTTGACGTTGAAAGTATCCAGGAAAAAGTAAGGAAATGGTATGAAAGCATATGTGGAAAAGTTGGGAAGCTACAAATAACATTTTTCCCGGCATGCCAAATTCAGTCAGTAATCCCCCTCTGTCATAACGGCAAGAACATACAACTGTGTATGCTACATAAATCACGTGTTTCAAGCCTCTGGTGGTTTGAAAGACACCTGAAATATCCTACAATTTTCGTACTTTTCACATGATTCTTATTTGATATTTTTCATTCGTTTTCTTCTCTGTGTCACCATCCTCAGGGTTTTTGTCAAATGGAAAATTGACTATATTGAATTTCGCTAAACGAGACTTCTGCGGAAATGAAAGTCTGAAGTTTATTTTGGATAAAAGAAACACTTTCAACATTACGGAAATTACTTTTCACATCGTTAGACACAAAATAGAATAAACTGTTTAACGAAAACCAATGCTCAATCATTGAACTATCATTAATAGTTGTTGGAGGTGTAGCATCAGCGTCAATCGTTCGATCTCACTTCAAAAACTCTTTCATAATGGTATCGGAGGAACTGCTCTGGAACTTATGAATTCATATTTGAGTGGCAGAAAACAAAAAGAGATATTTATATAGAATATTTATCTAATCTAGCAGATATTGAAAAGGGAATACCAAAAAGAAGTGTGCTAAGCCTTTCACTATTTATACAGTGCAATTCTTTAATGTCCCCCCTTTTATTTTTTGAACGGGTCAACTCAAAAAATTGAAATTTGGGATAATGAAATTAATGTCAAGTATACTTTTTTTTTAATGAAATTGACAGATAATACTTTCAAAATGGCGACTGGGCGCCATCTGGGAAAAAATATTAAATGGAAAGGGGGGTCTTGTGACACATGATTTTGAAGCTTCTGACGAATACATCACAATATGAAATCAATATCTTCACCTACTACAAAATGGCGGAACATTCAATAATTTTCTGAAGACAAACACATTGATATCGATATTTCTAGAAATATTCCTTTTTATCTGCCATATAGTAAGTTCAATAACCCGATAAGGTTTGTTCAATTATTTTTTGTTCATAAAGACGACAAAACATGTCAGTACGACAATGAACATCATTGTTCAGTAAGAATATGCTCATTTAGTTATCGGTTTTACTAGTATGAAGGTACCACGTCAACAATATCTAAAATGGTCAATTCTCGTCCATTGGAAGAAAAAATTGAAGTCATTTTTATTTACGGTCCGACGCGTAACTCTCACGAGACCGAAAGGAATTTCAATGAACGTTTTCCGAATCGTCATATCTGTAGAAAATATTTGAGGGAACTTGTATCGAAATTCACAACTACCGGTAATGTACATAACAAAAAGCCTTCAGGTCATCCATCCATTCCGGAAGTAAGTGCAAATAATTGTTGAGATGGTAGTAAATCCTGAACAGTCTACTTATTCTGTCGCGAATGTTTGTGAGGTGTCCCCTTCTACTGTGTGGAGACTTTTGAAGAGGAATAGGTAACATCCATACAAAATTAAAATGGTATACCAATGAACTGAAGATGACCCTGATCGAAGAACAGAATTCTGCGAAATCATGAAGGATACCATTGCAAGGCATCCTACCTATCTCCACAATACTTGTTTTAATGACGAATGTGCATTTTTTTAAACGGCAATGTTCACAGACAAAATTGCCGTTATTGGAGTGACACCAACCCTCAGGTTTTCCGGGAAACACATACCCAATATCCAGAAAAAATTAACGTTTGGGCAGGAATATTGGAAAACTATATTGTAGGCATCCTAATGAATTCTATATGGATATTGTATTCCAACAAGATGGAGCACCACCACATCACTCCAGACAAGTTATAAACTATTTGGATACTACTTTTCCCGGTCGTTGGATTGGCCACCAGATTTGACGCCTTTGGACTTTTTTTTTGGGGCTATTCGAAGCAGAAGGTGTACGAAACTGAACCCGCTTCAATATTGGATATACGGCAGAGAATAATAAATATTTGTAGAGATATTGACGTCACTGTGTTCGAAAATGTTTGGCGTGAAATATTGGATTGGCTGTTCATATGTCAAGAAGTTCAAGGCAACCATTTCGAGCATCTTCTGAACTGACCTCAAGCTCATTACCTCATATTATGTAGTTAAATGTCAATGTATTCAGGCAATTATTGAAAGTTTCGTCATTTTGTAGTAGTTGAAGATATCGACATTATATTATAGGGTTGTGAAGCATTTGTCAGGAGCTTCAAAAATATGTGTCACAAGACCACCCTTTCCATTTAATTTTTTTCCCCAGATGGCGCCCAGTCCCTTCTTGAAAGTTTCATCTGTCAATTTCGCTTCATGCATTAATTTCATTATCCCAAATTTCAATTGTTTAAGTTGAATCGTTCAAAAAATAAAAGGAGGGGGACATAAAAGAAAAGCACTGTATAAATGACCTATCCGAAACTTTATAGAAACGAGCATACCTGTTCTGAGTCACGCTGACGATTCCTTTTTGCTAATTGTTGGACAAGGTACTCTGGATAGCTCTATACAATCCAGTACATTCATTGCATCATCCTATTGAAAAAAATGAGCTGATGCCACTAGGGCGAATCTTATTATTTGTTGTTGAAATCTGAGCCTGAAAAATGAAAATATAGAGATGCTTAGCATATACATTGATGACAGATTTTAATTTGAGGTATATATAAAAAAAATATCTCACAAAAAAGATTACAGGTAAATGTTATATAATCAGAGATATTTGAAGCTATGGAACTGTTTATCTATTTCTCGAATATGGTATAATAGTCTGGGGTGGAAGTATACAATGGTAAAAACGCATTTTGAAAAACCATGATACAATTGCATAGTTGTTTTTTGTATATTTGTATTGTATTTTTTTTGACATGAGGTCCGCAACTGATTATGATCTTTAATAAAGTCTATCTATCTATCCATCATTTGTTTATACATCTTTCATTGAATCATTAACTAGACTTCGAAGCCTCACGCATAAAGGAGTAAAAGATATGCTTTTAATAACCTTCAGCAATAACGGTCGTTGTAACCTTCCATTAGACTCATTGAAATTTTGACAGCATAATGCACTTTACGTCTAGGGTATTAATAATACAGCCTCAATCCTGCAATATGACAGTAGAAAAGAATTTTTAATGAAAGCGTAGTAGGACGTGTGGGATATGCTTTGTGCACGTGTTAGAAACCATTCAGCTTCTTTATTTTTATGGAATAGTTTGTTCTCAGAGCTTGTGACTCAGAGCTCATTCACGATTATAACATATTCGTGTAAAATATAGCTTTGTAGATTTGCTATATCTGAAAGTGCGAAGAACAGAAGTTATTTGTCTGAAGGTGATTGACAATGTTTCATGATGAATTTTATTGGTTCGGAATATATAAAATGATTTGAAATCCCTGAAAGAACTAATACAAATTAAAAATTGAAAAGAATAGCTGTAAGAAACAATTATATTGAGCAAAAAAACACTGAAATAAAATTGCAGTGAAATAAAATACAAGTAAAAATAGAACAATTAAACAAAAAGTGAAAATAAAAAATTTCAGATTCCAAACCAAGTTACTTCACGACGTTTGGACTGCGATTCCAAGAATTTTACATGGAGTATTGAAATCGTGATCGTTCTCCAAAAGGTGGCACGGATAGGTAGAATTGACCTTCTTAAGTTCAAATTTCCTTTTATGTTCGGAGATTCACGTTTGAAAATTTCTTGAAGTCCTTCCTACATATACTTTTGGGCATGATCTGCACGTTAGTGCTATGTTTATTTATTAGTCTTTTATTTTATCAGATGTTTTTCCGGTTTATATGAGTGTCTTGAAGTATTATATTTTATGTGAGAGTATACTTGGTTAATAGCTTGTTTGAAACCATTATTTGATAACTCATTTCATCAAAACAAACGGTTTCATAACTTTCAACTCAATGAAGCACATCACGATAAGTGAACTTGACAATTCATAATTTTAGAAAAAAACAATACGTCATTCTTTTGGAGGATTAATGTAAGAAAATATGAAATGGCAACACCGAAGAAAAGTTCTAAATCGGAAAAGTCACACGAAGGATATTGAAACGGGCCAAATAATCACCATATCATTACGTTGAGTGCATTTAAAACAGAAATGCAAATTTTTGGGAAAATAGCGTCTTCAAGGAATGAATTTCCCTGGGCGGTTTTTATAAAAGAACATAATTCAGCAGCGATTTATATTCAACCCAAATCGCATGTGTCACACAGGCACTGTTTTCAGGGGGTTTTGATGTTTATCCTTGAGCGCTTATTCATTTGTATAACATTTGGACAATTTTTACTTGAATCGTATTCACGCAATTACTGTTCAATTCTTACTTCCGACTAAACGGTGAATGTATTCTTATCACAATTTTCGAAAAATGCTTTCCAAATGCTTGAAAATTTTCTACAACACATCCGCACTAATATATGAACATGGAAAAGACAGGAAATGCAGGAATCCGAGAGAAATTAATCGAAAAAGGACAGACACCCCCATATACGTATTTCACTTACTGGTGACCTTAAATCATAAGTCACATATGTGTTGCCTAGCAACCATCGAACAACTGAGCAACTGAGCAGTAAGTAAGCATTTAAGTTTGGGAAATCGGGAATATAAATATATATATATATATATATATATATATATATATATATATATATATATATGGATATGGATAGGACTATGCTGAACTGGTTTTTCCGGGTATTTGATCCGTGTATGTGATATTATCTCTAATTTAGATTAGAGATAGATCATATCATATAATATCACATACACATACATTTTCGTAGTCATTATAATCACAAATTCGTTGACATATCACAATATATGTATTTCTCGACGTTTCTTCCCGAAACCACATCATCACTATCATTTTTTATTAAGAGCTCGAATTTCCGAATGTTACTGAAATACAGAGTTCTCCTGTCGATAATGTCGTTCATTGAGATTATAAATATTTGTATTCACTGAAATCCTATTAAATTTCTTTCAGGGTCGTCTTGAAAAAGAGAGACTAATCATTGTATCAATACCAAGCCATTCATAATATATGTTCTCTAAGTTTACTGTTTCATATTCAGAAAAAAATATGTCCAAAAAGCTTTTTGAATTGAAGTCACACAGGAAGATCAACTAATTAGTTTCGACGTGGAAAGCCTTTACACCAACGTTCCGGTCGAAGAAGCACTCCAAATCATACAGAGAAAGCTATCCGAAGACGGGAACCTGAAAGAGAGAACGAATCTACCTATAGAAGTAATTATGGAATTACTAGGATGGTGTGTACGAAACTGTTATTTCCAACTGAAGGACGAATTCTTTACACAAGATGAGGGACTGCCAATGGGATCGCCACTTTCACCAGTCATAGCCAACATATATATGGAGTGGTTTGAAACTCTGGCCATTGAAGAAGCCCACAAGAAACCTCGAGTCTGGTTGAGATATGTTGACGACACCTTCATAATATGGAACCATGGGAATACTGAACTAGACGCCTTTCTGAAACACATCAACAGCGTGAGACCTTCCATCACTTTCACAGTGGAGAAGGAAATCCACAATGAATTGCCATTCTTAGACGTTTTGGTGAAGAGGACCGACACTAAGTGGGAAACATCTGTATACCGAAAACCCACTCATACGGGACAGTATCTGAACCACGAATCCAACCACCATCAATCGACAAAAAGAGGAATCATCAAGACTCTATTAGACCGTGCTTTTGGGCTCTGTAATACAAAGGAAGGTCTCGAGAAGGAACTAGACATCATCAAAAATGATCTTCAGCGGAATGGATACTCCAAAGCGATGGTAGAAAAGACTTTGGCTAAAAGACAGCAGGAGCCTCGCAAGGAAGAGAAGCCGTCACAACCAGTGCTTGCACTTCCCTACATCAGAGGATTATCGGAGAGGATAAGAAGAATTGGTTCCAAGTACAACATTAGAACCTGTTTCAGATCCGGTAACACTATTCGTAGCAGCCTCACGAAAACCAGGCCCCCAAACGCGGACTGCGATTCCAAGAATTGCATTTACCGGATACCCTGTGAGTGCGGAAAATCCTATATTGGTGAAACTAAGAGGCCATTGAATGTTCGCATTGCCGAGCACAAGAAGCACACACAGCGAGGAGAAACCAGCAAATCAGAAATAGCAGACCATGTTTGGACCCATCAACACAACATCGAGTGGTCCCAAGCTGAGATCTTGCACAGAGAGGAACATTGGTTCAGGAGAAAATTTAAGGAAGCCGCATACATGTTGTACAACAACGTATTCAGCCAGGCCAGCGTAGATATACGAAACATATGGAAACCCATCATCAAACGGAAAATGACCAACTCCCGCCAAATCGGTCATCTCTCACGGAATCAGTGAAGCGGAAAATGGAAAGTAGAGAAAGTGAAAGTGTTTCAACGACCTATAAAATAGTCATCTCTCGGAGGAATCAGTCCAGTCATCACCCGAAGACGATTGTAGATACCAACAATCGAAACGTCGTGAACGAACGTGACTTGGAATCTCTACACTTTTTATTTTTTATTATTTTCTTTTTGCATTCCTTTAATTTTTATTTATTCAATTATTATATTTTTACTTGTAGGTTATTTCACTATCATTACATTTCAGGTTTATTGTTGCTTAATATAATTGTTATTTTCAACTATTCTTTTTTAATTATTCTTTTTTACTTGTTTCAGGGATTTCAAATCATTTGATATAGTAGACAATGGAAGTCCGAACTAGTGATATATACCTTTTCATCGGTGGGGGAAGCTGCCATAGATTATTGAATATGTAAAAAAAAACTGTTGAATGGACATACTCGAGCGCGTCAGATATTGATATCATCAATATCCTACGTATTTTTAATAATGTTGGTATGTTAGTCTGATCGTTTGCATGATGTGGGTGGTTGTACGTAAGGGTTGAAAATGAAAAAAAAAATTCAATCGACCGCGTCAGATTTTCTAAGGGGGTGTTAAGTGTATCAAAAAAAGCTCTCATTCAATAATCTGACGATTTCGATCTGACGCAAACTCGCGGTCATTATTATAATGTGCAAAAAATCGTCATTTTGAAATACTCAAGCCCGTCAGATTAAGATATATATGGTTCATCTTTATGTTTTAGACGTGCTGTCTCATAATCTGACGATTATCTAGAGGGATTCGACTAATCTGACAAAAAACTATTTTTTAAATTTTTTTTCAATCATTGAACTTAATTAATTGAAAAGCTCAGGAAATAGCATGCAAATAAAAAAGTGTTTGTTTTTTAAGTAGAATACTTGTATTTATAAAAAAATAATTTGAAAAAAATGCTCAAAAAATTTTAATTTTTTATAATCAATTGATTAATTAATGAAAAAAAGATAAATGAAACTTTCTATGTTTTTACCACTTTTATTTGTAACTAAAGTTACTGTAGTTACTTATACAATATATAAGTTTGAAAATATTCTTATAGCACGAAACTGCAGTAACGTTAGTTACATTTCAAAAACTTTTATTGTGGTATCTGTGAGTATGAGATATAGATAACTTTAGTCAACAAACAAAATGAATCTTAAAACATTGTAAAAACATATATAAAAGTTTATT
Organism: Leptinotarsa decemlineata; assembly: GCF_025532065.1. Lineage (NCBI taxonomy): Eukaryota > Metazoa > Arthropoda > Insecta > Coleoptera > Chrysomelidae > Leptinotarsa > Leptinotarsa decemlineata. The sequence continues at coordinate 1,549,489 of NW_027412686.1, forward strand.
GATTAAGAAAGTGAAACTTCCTGAAATAATTCATTTACCAAAGTAAACTTTCATGGATAGTGAAGGATACCGAAATTCAATATATACTGGTTGGGTTAGCAACTACATAACTAATAGCTGCAAAAATATGTTCAAAGAAATGAAGTTGCGAGCAATTAATTTCACTGAGAAACTGATACTGAAGAAAATAGTTAATAGATATATAGGTTGAGCTCATGATTTCTTGAAGAAATTATCAGTAGGAAAATAGTGTTGTTATAGCTATTGCTCACAATGAAGGAATATTCTACAAATTTTACGAAACAGAACATAGAAGAAAATAACCACAACTGAAACTACCACAAGCTTCTTCAGTTTTTGCCTTCAGAAAAAAATGTTACAACTAAAATTTAGTTGCGATAGTTTAGGTTAAGTAGAGCTACCCTCTAATTTCAAGAAACTGCAATATGTCCACGTGCTCGCAAAAACACAAAAATGGGGCTGATCATTTAGTTCAACAGTCACGTACACGGGTGTATATATAAAGGGTAATATTAAGTTTCGGGCAACGTTTATTGTTACCTTCTTGCCTTAACGGACTCGAATGGTAATTCGGTCCCGCCTTAAATGGGATCGCTAGGGCCTATTTGAAGACTTTCACACTTCTTATCAATTCAGTTGCTAACACCGATTCATTTCTAAAACGTTTATTATTGACACTACTCTATGATTTTTTTCTCAATAGGTCAAGATAAATTAAATATATTGTAATTTCGTTTGTTGTTTTTGAGGTTTGAACAAACAAAAATATTTTTTTTGTAGAAACTATAATATAATACAATTTCTCGAAAATTATGATACATTTTTTTGCCATTAGAATTTGGTAGATTAAAATGGGTCGTTAGGCTTCTTATTCTTTCAGTACTACGACCCAAATGTTTCAAAATGTGTTCAGAAAAGAGGGTTTCAATATGGATACGTCGTAAAGGGATCATTTCTGGATTGTCTCCCTACAAAAAGCAAGTCACAAATTGTGCAAAATGTTTCCTTGTTTTGTAGAAGTCAACGTTTTTTGGCATACAACTCATGAGATTTATATGTCATAGAAATTGAAATATCTTGAACTTTAATTTGAAAACTTCTTTCCTAGAAAGACTGTTTCCAAAATATTAAGATTTCATTCTCATTCTTATGTGTGTCCGGAAAGTATCCGACCTGCATTGGTGCTATTCATTGTCACCCGGGCCGTGGCAATCTTCAAAATAGTCAACATTTGATTGGACCCGACGCTCTCATCGTTGCTTTCATATCTCAAAGCCGTCCTTGAACTCAGATTTGGAAATTGCTTTCAATTTTGGGACATCCAAAAGTTGCAGGGAGCTATTTCGGGACTGTATGGAGACTGGCGATGCTGTAAAATCTTATGTTTAGTCAAAAATCGATGCTAAATGTTCGATGAATGTGCTGACGCGTTGTCGTGGTGAAGAAACCACTCACCGCTGAACAGAAACGTGGTCGTTTTCTTCTCATGGCACCACGCAATTTTTTTCAGACTCGTTGGAGAAAATTTCTAAAATCTTATTCCAAATTTTGGATTTGAAATTTTCAATTTTCCCTTATTTGTGTTTTTGTGCCGATACTTTCGTCCCCAAAGGCCTTCTGTATCATTTCAATAATCTCCATACAATTCTTGCCGAAATTAAGCAAAACCTGTCATTTTCAACAGTGAATAAATGCGACGAACGAAACCCACCATCAAAGGCGTTCATCTGGTAACTACATCTATCAGGAACTACTGATTACAATCATACCTTCCAGAGGCCAATCACAAGCGAAAGTATGAACGCAGGTCGGAAACTTTTCGAACACACCTCGTTTAATGTAAGAGTTGAAATACCCCCAGAATTAACAATTATAAAATAAAATGATATATGATTTCTTCTATTTGTCATGAATTATCCTACAAAAAGAGATTTCTGTCCTATTTTTGTAGAAGTCACAGATTCAAAAAAAAATCAATTTTGTATTCATAACATACAATGCGTCCTTGAATTCATCAGCTTATTCAACAATATTATTAAACATTTCCGAAACAGATTAATATTTTATTCTTGTCGACTGTTTGGTGAAATAATAATATATTATACAAATCTATCTTAAAGTAATGACGTCAGCACATATCTTTTTGAGTGGAAATTTTTGTTTTTGAATGTTATTTCGCATTATCAAGTTGGTAAAAAAAGCATTTGATAATTCTATTGAAAAGTAATACACTACTGTTAGTTTTTCAAACTTGCGGGAAGATTGAACGTGATAAGAATTATTGAATGAAATTGTTATTTTCAGTTACTAGATACACGAGCAAAAACAGATGAATGGAAATTCACAGTAAATGTACAAAAATGTTCAATCAATCAACTTCATTGCCTGAGTAAGGAAATTGTCAAAAAAAACCGGAAAGTAACAATTCACAATAGGAGAAAAATATATAATAAGATACTACAAAGAGCAAAAATTTTTAAAAATTACAATTAGTAGATTTTACTGTGACAGACAGAATGTTTTTCATTGTTTGCTAGATAGCGATCTACGTTTATGTTATGCAGTCCTTATCTGATTGAAAAACGTCTAATGGGCTTTCATCAGGTAATCTATTGGCCACTGCTCCTCTTCTTCCTATTCACTGAAATTAGTCTATACGAAGTATAGACTTCGTATAGACTATAATTTTATTTCTTATGATACTAGACACATCAAGTTTCATAATCGTTACCATAACCAATAACTGATGTATTGAAATAATCATTGTCTAGTCTCAAAATCAAACGTTAGTGGTGAGATTGTTATTTCAGTTCATCGTAGTTTACCTTTTTGTAACGCTCGATAGTGAAAACTTTCATTTACTCAAATCTCTAAATAGTCTCTGTCTTCTACATGGTTCATTTTCATAGACCTACCAATTTACGTCTTGTTTAAAGTTTTCAGATCTATCTAACTTCATTCTACCATGTCTTTATTTATTTTGAAGATTTTCCAATAGTAATTTTATATATTTACATCAAGAGTTATGTTAGTTAACGAAATGCAATTCGAAAGACAGTGTTTCCGTTCTGGTCTGGTGAATTTCATTAATCATTTCACAGTGGTGGTTACGTCAGTTTACGAAATATTTAATATTTTTTTAACATTTGTCTTCGCGAAGGCAGTTGTCACCTTCATTTTTCGAATACTCATTTCATAAAATATTGCAAGACAGAATACTAATAGTTAACGAAAACACTATCATATATTTCTATTCACTATTCTAGACATTGTAACAGCTTCGCCAGCCTCCGTACAGTCCCGAATTAGCTCCTTGCGAAATTTTTTTCTCAATAAAGTATATTATTTTGGTTTCAACGCAGGCAAGGAAAACGGAAAAGATAGGTTTGCATACAGTAAAATTTACTTATGAAATCCACGTATTAGGTAGATCTTTTCGAAAACATATGTTTAGTTTGAATAAAATTTCCATCATGTATTGTTGGATACAGTTCATCAATTTACACACTATTTGAATTTTCATAAAAAGCTCAAAACAAATATAGATTATGATAGACATTAACAAAATATTTACTTGGTCCTCTAGTTCCACTTATAGAGTTAGCAAACCTTCAAGTTTGTTTTGCCAATAGACAAGAGTGTAGAATAAATCCTACAATTTCGGTAAAGAGACAACAATTTCAGATTAGCCGATGATATGATAAAAAACACTTTTGAGAAATGGCAAAAAATAATCCGTCGATCAAGCCAACTTTATCTAGTTAAATAAGGGCCGAGTAGTAATTCGCATAGGTTATAGTACCTACAAGATAACGAATAACATCAAGAAAGAAATAGATCAAGATAATCTTACGGCCTGGAAATATGAACAGGGTTCAATCTCTGAACCAACGAGGGTCGTCTGCTTATGTGGAACGTGATAAAGAGTGACCTCTGAAAGAAAATCTTTTGATAAAGATTTCAATTAGGCTCGACATGGTTACGATACGAGAACAAAGATATCCTTAGTGTTCTTTGCAATAAATCACCTTAGAAAGGATGATCTCATGACCAAAGGGAGCGTTCTGGTTTTTGAACTGTATCTTCTGATAGAACTGGAATTCACAGACTGATTTTTTCACTATTTAGGTTTCAATGGATTTATGGAAAGATGCAATAATAATAAAACGTGAAAAATGAGAATGTAAACTTTCTATGTATTTGTATCTAACGCTACTGCAGTTTCGTCCTACAAGGACGTATTCGAATATATACAGTCAGGATGCAGTCAATAGTTGGAATGTTACAAATAAACTGTTATATCACAAGCTGGTTAAAATATTAATATGAAGAACTTACAAACGTGAGAATAAAATAAACAATGGCTCAGAAACGAAGAGAAGAAAACATAAAAGAACGAAAGTTATCACAATTTGACTGACGTCATAAATGATGTAGTGGTTATATTATATATATTGTCTGTTGCCCAAGAAAGGTGAGTAAACAAAAAAAAACTTTTTTCTATCAATTCATATGTTCAATTTATCGTTTTATACTCATTTCACTGCCCTGAAGAAACTTCTCAATAGAAGCGAAAGCTTGGCAAAGTGAAGCAGAGTTTTTATTTTCAATTTTTCACTACGAAACCCCGGTAATCCATTTTCAGTTAATAATAATAAATACGTTTATGAATAAAATACTAATCAGCGTGAGTTTAAATAGAAAAATTGAAATCAAAACTAACACAGAATTATACATGAAATGAATTTGATGATATAGTGACATTGACAAATAATAATTACAGTTACGAATAATATATTGTGTGTTGCCGAATAAAGATCAGCAAAAGGAAATCAGAAACCATGAAAAACACCAAGGTGGGTAAATATTGAGAAAAGTTCTCCGTTTTAGAGATTATAACAATGACATTTTAAAATGTAGGAATTCCGATTGGTTCCAGAGATTTCGCTATTTTAGACGATATTGAATAACATTTGCTACTTCTCAAGTTGTAAAAGATGGAGTTCAGGCATTGTTGATCCGACGTTTCGTTTCCGAAATACCATCACAAATTTTTATTTTTCAAATGGACGAGAAAAAAGAATCGCCTGATGTAAATTAGTTTGGTGATAACTTCATCGTACAAAATCTGGATCTCCCTAATTCTGAAACTTCATTTGAATAAGCCATAAAATGGAACCTTTTTTTTCTAATTTGATCGACTTTCTATATTTTTTGATTTCCAATTTTATCATACTGGCACTCCTTATTTTAGACACACTGTATGGTGACCCAGAGGATTGCGTTCTTGGGTGCTTCGTCCATTAATGTTATTTCGGAATTGGTACTGCGAGATCTACTATATCATACATTCTCGTAATAACCTATCTACCTAGGTACTGGAAGACTTCCAACGAAACCTAGAAATATAATAATAATTCAATGCAGTCGAACATGTAACCATTATGCCGTGTTACTTTATTGACCGACTTTGTTACTGTATTTTCCTATGTTTTTATTAAAACTAATTCCAACACTTTGACGAATACGCTGATTATATGATAAACTATTTTTTATTCTTTTGAAATTATAAAAAATATTTTTGAATATCATCCAAATGTAAATATAGAGTGCTTTTGAAATATACGCAACATAATTATCAATCACCCTGTAGAATACGCCAAAGGAGAAATAGGTAATGCATTGTTCACTTAGAGAACGGTCATTTCGAATACCTCATGAAAATATTTTCAAAACAATTTGTCAATTTGAATTGCGATATACATCTAATAAGTTGACCATCTCGTTATAGTGTTATGTACTTATTGAGTGTTATGTACTTATTGTAAAATCAAACATATTTTCTAGTAACGACAAAATATCCTACATATTTTGATTATTTTTTGATCGATTTTAACTTTTGAATATTAGCAACTAGCAACAAAAGTGAAATTTATCTTCCAGGGTGAAGGAAATACACGTAATTTTTAACAAATTTTAGTTTCGTAGAGTACGTTTTGACTTGGGGTGGTACCAATTATTTTGGGTATATGTTACGCTCAGAATCTTTGATTGGTCTTTCAAATAGTTTCTTGATTTTTTATTTAATACTCAATATATTCGAAGTTATAAAATCACATATAAATTGACGTATTTCTAGATTATCATATTATAGAATAGATATATAGCCTTTCCATTTTAGTGGTTTGTATTTTCGACTGAGTTGCACAGTATAACCTGGAAGAATTCATAATACGTTCCTTCAATAATAATCCCGATCACGGCTGCTCAGTTCTCCTTTCTCAAAGCGTCGCTCCCTGCATAATAATATGAATTCACAGAGACAGTCTATCGATTACAACTCCCAACTCTCCTGTTGCCGATGGCATAACATGGATATTCACGACTCCATTTTGTAAAAATTATCTGCAGAAGACTCATCAAAAATATTATTCCAGGCTTCTGGAAGACTAAGTCTGAATAATCAAAAAATTAATGTGAACTGAAATGTCTCTTACAATACTAGTACCATCATTTCTGAAAATGAGACGCTTGTTTCCTTCTGATTATGGTTTTATGCTGTAAGTACCTCATATCATATATTTTGAGATACCGTTTTAAACTATTTTAACAAATTGGTATTTTCAGATCATTACCTGCATATTTTGAATCAAGACGATATTGTATTGAAATAAGAGTTATCCGGAGAGAAAGATTATGAGATTTTTATAAATTTTCTGTTTCATCTGATCTGCAGGGTGTTTCCTAATTACGGTACGAAACTTCAGAGGGTGATTCGTTAGGCCGTATTAAGAAAAAAAGTTCTCATGAACATATGTCTGGAGTTGCTTCGTTTCTGAAGTTTATAAAAAAGCAGTATTTATAGTCTAGTTCACATGTACTCGATTTAGCTATTTTTGGTGACACTTTTCAGCCCTGTCCAAAAATTATGACCAAGGTGTCATTCGAGTCGTATTTTTGCCTAGAAAGTTTGAGGAAAGGTCCGAAAACGCGCCGATAAAAATTACAAAAGTTATAAACAATCAAGTGAAAAAAATATGGGGCTTTAGTTTTTTCTCAATATATCGAAAAATTTTCAAAATTTTTGAAATTTGAAAAAAGATTCGAAAAGATCAATGAATTTGCGTAAAAAAGTCCCGACACTCGAAACTGTATCTCGATTATTTATAATTTTTACAGAGCCAAAACCGGTAATCTGGCTTCCGCGCGCCTTTCGTCACTGACATAAAAACAAAAAAAGATATTTAAACATATTAAATGTAAATATTAGGGAATGAAAAAATTCATGTAATGTTGGAATACATCAATTAACAATAATCCGCAGTCAAAAAATTTTTATCCCAATTTTAACGTTAATTATAAATTTGTTAATTAATAACTTTTTCTGAATTGAAAGTTAATATAAAAATCCCTATAATTATTAAACTAAAACCCGGGCATTTTTCCTTTGGTGAAGTTATCCTTAATAGGCAAAAAAATAGATTACCGTTGCCAAAATAAAAAAATTGTTATTTTCTATTTTTTTTTTATTAACAGTTGAAAATTATAATTATATAAAAAATACATAACAAAATTTTTTTTTTCTAATTTTTCATTGCTTCAATGTCTCATGGCTAAAAAATAATTAATAATATTTTTTTTAATTTTTTAGAGCTATTGTTAATAAATTTATTATAAAGAAATACATTGTTTACAAGCAATTCGAATTTTTTTTTTGCATTATGTCAATTGAAAAAAATCATGATTTTTAGAAAAAAAATGGTTTCTCAAAAAAATTCTTTGTTGCTAAAAAATGCGTTTGTTAATTAACAATCGTTTTTTGCAACTAAATATTAAAATTAAGGAACCGGTTTTTTTTCAAATCATGAATTCTATTGTTCTTTAAGGTTTTGAAAAAACTTTCTTTTTTATCCTATTGTTATAAACAAATTATTTTCTTTTATTTTTTTTTTTCAATACTTTATTCTATAGTAAAAGTAACTATGTGTTTTTTTTAATTTATTCAATTTTTTATAAATCTTTTAATATTGTGATACCTTGATACTTGTCTTTTTCATTCGCTCCTTCGCTTTTATAATTATATAATTATAATAACTATTGCAGTTATGACAAATATGCTTCAAGTCTTTTTTGTTCATTATGAATTTATTAACAATTTAAGCCTTTTACTAAAGTTGTGAGCATCGGAAATTTAAAGAAGGTTAATGAGTGAACTCATTAAAATTAAATTAACAGAATGACTGATTGCTTCATTTAATTTTCTTTAACTCCATACAAATATTACAATAAGTGAATGTTAATGATTCTACAATTACTAAAAGTGCAAGTAATAAAATCCTTTTGATTTATTGTTACATGACACGAACTTTATGTTGAAAAGACTTGAAAATTTTTCTTTTTTAAAAAAATAACGATCAATAATTAAATAAATAATAGGACTACAACTTTAGTAATGAACTTAAATTGTTAATAAATTCATAATGAACAAAAAAGACTTGGAGCATATTTATCATAACTGCAATAGTTTGAAAGTTATTATAATTATAAAAGCGAAGGAGCGAATGAAAAAAACAAGTATCAAGGTATCACAATATTAAACGTTTTATAAAAAATAGAATAAATAAAAAAACACATAGGTACTTTTATTATAGAAGAAAGTATTGAAAAAAAAATTGTTTATAACAATTTTTTTTTAAATAAACAATTAATTTTTTTTAAGAAACCATTTTTTTCTAAAAATCATGATTTTTTTCCATTAACATAATGCAAAAAAAAATCCGAATTGCTTAAAAACAATGTATTTGTTTATAATAGATTTATTAACAATAGCTGTAAAAAATAAAAAAAAAATATTAATTAGTTTTTAGCCATGAGACATTGGAACAATAAAGAATTAGAAAAAAAATTGTAATATATTTTTCATAAAATTAAAATTTTCAATTGTCAATAAGAAAGTAGAAAATAACATTTTTTTTATTTTGGCAACGGTAATCTATTTTTTTGCCTATTAAGGATAACTTCATCGAAGGAAAAAATGCCAGGGTCTTAGTTTAATAATTATAGGGATTTTTATATTAACTTTCAATTCAGAAAAAGTTATTAATTAACAAATTTATAATTAACGTTAAAATTGGGATAAATTCCTTAATATTTACATTTAATATGTTTAAATAATTTTTCTTGTTTTTATGTCAGAGTGACGAAAGGCGCACGGAAGCCAGACTACCCGCTTTTGGCTCTATTTTCAGGGCTCTGTAAAATTATAAATAATCGAGATACAGTTTCGGGAGTCGGGACTTTATTTACGCAAATTCATTGATCTTTTCGAATCTTTTTTCAAATTTCCAAAATTTTGAAAATTTTCCGAGATATTAAGAAAAAACTAAAGCCCCATTTTTTTTCACTTAATTGTTTATAACTTGTAATTTTTATCGGCGCGTTTTCCGATCTTTCCTTAAACTTTCTAGGCAAAAATACGAAATACGAATCAAATTTTTGGACAGGGCTGAAAAATATTACAAAAAAAGTACATGTGAACTAGACTAAAAGTATCACAAATATCCTCACACCGATTGGGTTGAAATGTGCTACAGCTATTTGAAGTAATAAGATGCTTATTTAGCCCTAACTAGAACGAAATTATTAGGTCCAATGAAGTCTCAGTGGGCACCACAGCCAAAAATATTGGGAAAAAATTACTCCACTGACTTGTTATAACAGTTTTTATTCTTTCAAATTAATCAACTGAAAATACAACATTTTTGTCGCTTTTATTTTCATAGCTTCATTTTCGGGAAAAAAAATTAAGCCACACATGACCACCTGCTTTGCAATATAATATTGGGAAAAAATTACTCCACTGATTTGTTATAACAGTTTTTTATTCTTTCAAATTAATCAACTGAAAATACAACATTTTTGTCGCTTCTATTTTCATAGCTTCATTTTCGGGAAAAAAAAATTAAGCCACACATGACCACCTGCTTTGCAAACCAGCTGACAGTGATAGTGTTGTCATATCAGTGAAAGTCAGCATTGTCAATTAACAGTGAATAATTTTACTAACGCTGAAATGGCTGGTATGCATTTCATGTACGGATTAGCAAATGAAAATGCGGAAGAAGCACGGAAAATTTACTAGGTCAGACATTTCAACATTTAGAACGCTTAATGTAAGATTATGTGAAACTGGGAGTTTTAACAAAAATGCAGGTGGTTGAAGACAAGAAACTGTAACAACACTTGAAGAAGAACAAGCTATACTTGATGCGATAGAAGGATATCCTTCAAATGGTACCAGGACAATTGCACTGCAGCTGTTCTAAGAAGTAACTTCCTACACCCTTCACATACAGCGGGTCCAAGCTCTATACTGCTTCGGGATTTCCACCCAAGAATAATGTTTTGCAGGTGGTTGATTCATACGATGACTCACAATAACGATATTTCCACGAAATATTTAATTTACGCACGAAGCAAATTTTTCTCGAGATAATATTATGAACTTTCACGATGTCAATTTTTGAACAGACGAAAATACCCACGTTGGTGACTACCTAAATGGTCCATTTTTCTACCAACAAGATTAACAGATGAATCCTACACGGACTTTTTGCGAGATCATTTAACTTTTTTGTTAGAAGAAGTGCCAGTGCCTGTAAGAGACATGTGGTTTATGCACGACGGGACTCCAGCTCATTTCAGCGTTCTTGCAGGACCTGAACATTGTCCAGCTCGCAGTCCTGATATGAATCCTCTAGATTTATATTTATGAGGTCATCTGAAGGTTTTTGTTTATAAAACTCCTGTACTAGATATGAATGGTTTGAGGAATCGAATAATTGACAATTCCTATACAGAAAAAGTATTTATTCGAATGATCATTGGCAAGTATTTCAAATCACCATTCATAAAGTTTCCAGCTTGCCAGAATCAGTTGTCACATATCATTGTTTGTTGGAAAAATAGTTTTTGAATGAGAGTAAATCTTTACAGGATTAAACCATGAATGTCAAAATGGCCAGCATATTATGTCTTGTATTCAATGAAGCTGTATTATAACTATGCCCCTGACGAAATCCTGATTGTTCAAAGATTTAAATCTTGTATTATATCAAGTTCAGGTTAAGTTGAAACTTATCATTTCCTCTATCACTTTTGAGAGAACCAGCAGAATTGATATTGGCCTTAATTAATTTAGGGTATTGATATCCTTTTTTCAGGAATTGTCAGAATCTTTGCAATTTTCTACTATTCTGGAGAGTCAATATTTTCCGAACAGAAATCACTTATGTGTGAAGAATAAAAGAAGCTCATCAGTAACGTATTCTGTTCGAACCATCTGCATTCGATTTAACTTTCAATGATTATTGGAAAACAATTTTTACATTTAAGATGAAAACATAACCCAGAGGAGCTTTATATTTTTGGAATTATTCTGAAAACTCAATAATTTCTGTTTAAAATCTGTTTGAAAATCTGTTCAAAATCTGTTTTTCCGTTAACCAGCTGTCGCACCCCTACGAACGACAACCCTCAGAAGGCGGAACTTGTGCGAGCTAAGGATTAACGAGGTCTTACCTTTTAACGTGTGATTCCTAACAGGGGTTGGACGATAACAAGTATAAATCGATCGTTCTGACTAGGGCTTGAACCACCGACCAACACGGTAGTCAATTCGAGTGAGTGAACAAAGCACTCACGTCGAACCGCCTGGCTACCAACCTGGAACCTGAATATTCGATGATGGACGATTTACATTGCCAGTTTTCCAAAAATATTGAATTTCTTCAATTTTTTCCAAAACCCTTTTTTATTATTTGCATTATTTTTGGCTACTATTCAAACTATTTTTGGTGATTTATTCAGATCTTTACGTTCGTTTTTCTATTTATTACCTTGTCTTTACGAAATTGTATTGAACAGTTTTCTGTGAAATGTTGAAGGAATCGTTTTTGGTATGACCTCTCTATCTTTTAATTCAAAATGTTAATAAAATTAATAAAATTGTCAAATTAATCTGCAGATTTAATGTTTCAGGAATACTGAATTTCTCCAGGGATGTACTTCCTAAAGTGTTCAAGGCATTTAGAACACCAAGATGCGTCCAGAGGTAGGACAAATATATCAATCGTCATATATCACGATTTCTATATATCATCTCAAGTCTGTAACATTAGTATTTCTGAAGATACTTACTCTTGCAAATAGGTGAACAGAAATATTTTTTCAATAAGATTCGATTCTGATGATATTTTATTTATCATTTTTGGTTTCTCTAATTTTACTTTGAAAGATCCGGTTTTATGAAGTGAATTTCACGCATATATAGGATCATTCAACAGGGACTTCCGAACTTTGACAATTCCCAGGAACCGAAGGTAAACGACCATGAACAACGACATGTGTTCGCTGAATGGGCTCTGGAGCAGTTGGCAACTGACCCTGATTTTGACTGAATAATTTTAGCCGTGAGGCCATTTCTGGATGAATGGGTACGTGTACAAATAGAATTGGCGAATTTGGCACCATACCAAGAGCGATACCATGAGATCCAATAGTGTCCAATACATCCCGAAAAAGTCACTGTTTGGTGTGGATTTTGGGCCAGAGGCGTCACTGATCCATATTTCTTTGAGACCGATGTTAGCCAGGCCATTACTGTCAACGGCGAGCACTATAGATCGATGATACCCTACGCTACGTACCACACCGCTCATGGATATTCTGCACGAGCGATTTGAGAGCATGGTCATTTCACGTGGAGGTGATGTGAAATAACCACCGAGATCGTGCGATTCGACCCCGTTAGACTTTTTCTTGTGGGATTTTTTTAAGTCGCAGGTGTCTGCTAATAAGTCACAAACCACTTCCGAGCCAACATAACCCATGCGCCAGAGTCATGGAATATTGGGCGTTTCTGATGCGCTCCACCCAGAGAAGCGGTGGCGGACATTTGAACGATGTTATTTTCCACACATAACGGTATCAACAAGTCTTTCAAACAAAAGGAAAATTTCGATATCTCACACACACACACTTTGTTTTAGTTGAACTTAAAGATGGGAAGCGCTTTATGAAAGACCGAATATAATACTGTCAGGACAGACAATTGAGCTTTCTGCTTCGATAAGTTTGTTGAAGGTTGAAATTGACATCAATATGTCTTGGCACAATCATGTCGCTGGAATTGCAAAGGCTGCTTCCCAAAAGCTTGGAACACTGTTGCGAAACAGAAAACTGTACACACCTCACCAAATTTTGATGCTTTTTAAGGTCAGATCAGACCCTTTTAAAAATATTGTTCTCACGCTACGCTAATATCTTCATTTATTAACTCAGAATCAAGGTTATTTTTGAAAGCTTTAACAACTTATAGAAAAAGTCGCAAACCTACGATTCGATTCAACCAACCCTCTCGTGTAACGGCAGATAAATCTACAGAGAAAACACCAACTAGATAATTTCCAAACAGCAGAATCATATAAGTACTTCTCTATGTATAAATTTAAATTTACTTACCTCCATAATAACATTATTTATTACCTCAGTAGAGTTGAATACAACATTAATGTTATTCCATTCTAGGATATAACTTCAATTATATGGAAAACAAAAGAAATATTATGATCAACTTTATGTATGCACTTAGCGTATTGCGAAACTTTTGCATTGATAATAAAGAACTTGTTCTGCGGATACGTTTTTATTCGTTTCCATCCGAAGCAATATTAAAATGATCGCTTTTCAAGAAATAATAATACTTAATGAGCAGTCTATTGATGATGGTGGAACAACCTGTTGACAGTTGGAGGTTGTGAAGTAGTTACTAGTAAATGTTTAAGATATTGCAATAGAAATAGTGAAATCCATTCTTCATATTTATCCATTCGAAATTAATTATGATGAAAACAATTACACAAACTGTACCATCTTTGACTTTATAAAGTATAAAGTTCTAACACCTGTCTGGTAACTTCTTTTGGAAAGAAAGCTAATAATGACCGAAATATCCTCCGCTCATAATTGTTGAACTTTTCTGAAAATAATGTACAATCCAAGATTCACCATGTCGTCTTCAGCTGATAACATATCACATTTTTTTCAGTTTCTCATCCTAGTTCCGATTATTTTTATTTTGTACTCGCGTAGAAAGTTTGGCTTTTTGGGCATTCTAAAAAAATACCTCTATGAAATGCTTAGGATCGTCCATTCTTGAAAACTGTTTTTCATAATTCGCTTGATTCTTATTCATCTCTCACTGAAACAATAGTATTTAATAATAAGTATTTCTTTCTATAACGGGAGTTTTGAATCATCAGTTTGTTTCTGATTAGGTTCAATGATTTGTGCATCTCATACTTGTCTCAGATGGATTGAATTTACTGGGCTCTTGTCTCAACTAGTTGCCTATTAGTACAAGCTGCAAAGAAATACATAAGACAAATCTCGTTCTGTGATTGTTATTGAAGCTTAGCTTCACACGGGCTGTCTCTAGAAGCCTCGTTTTTCATTGATATTTTCGTCCAACTATGCATTCGTAGTTCAGCCTGGCACCATTGAGACCTGTGGCCGGTTGAAACAGCGCTTCATGATGTTGGGTTACGAATGGTTTTTCGGTCCTAGATTCAACTCAAATGTTCGTCAAACGTAGTCCCAATTACTCTGACCCCATCTGGTTTTCATTTATGCTTCTCAAACGTTTAAGATAAAAAACGTATTCCCAAATTGTACGATTATTTCGCTTTTCATACTCTATGCTAAGGGGATGACAACTGGTTAGGTCGGGCTTGCTTCCTATCTGATTCGTGCTTACTTTGGTGAAACCTTCACATTTTACTACATCGTTCGAATTTTGAGAAGACCTTAGGTATTCAATCTAATACGAGTGTGCGTATAGGATGACCAATTGCGAATAATGAAATATGGTTTTTGAACTATGTTATTGACTTAGATTCATCACTAGAACCTACAAAATATACATTGTTAGTATCTATCAAATACTAAGATCAGTGTATCCAATAGCAATATTTCAAACTTCGATATTGTGGCTCTCTATATTTTTTCTTTCATCCCGTCAAATATTGTTCACCATCAATACTGGAGTTTCCCAGGGATCTATAACTCCTTTTCTATTATACATATTGGATGAGATTGAACGTGCAATATAGTGGTCTCCAAAACTCGCACTTTTACCAGTCAACAGGGATGCAATACTCTTTGACACCAACCAAGTTGATCAATCCAAACCACCAACTATCAGTTTCATTCATTTCCTGAAGACACCAACTTGGTTGGTGAAACGCGTGTGCAGAGAAGTACTGCATTCTGGTCTAGGATTCAGTTTCACTTTTTAATATAGTGATCTGCTGACGTCACACTCATCTTTCTTTTCATTTAGCTTTCTGAACATCAGTTACCTAAATTAATCTTCACCGATAAAAACTATATTTTGATGAAGTTCTGAAGAAATTTTCGGATTGGGAAAACTTCAGAATTGTAGACACTGGACAATCGAAATTTAATGGATTAGTTTTTTTCTATGGAAGCGATTTCGATGCTGGCATAGCTAAAACAATATTTTGAATAGGAAAGTTACTTGCATTTCAGAAACTTTCGTACTTGATCGATTCTATCCTAGAAAAAAACAATATCCTTGATTGGAGTCTTTAACATAACAAGCAACTTCGATAGACTGGAACATCAGGACATGGTTTGGGTCTTACTCCTGACTGAAACCACTTGATATCCAGATGTATACGCGGCAAACAAAAGCTGAATCACGCTCATCCTGTAGATAAGTGTTTTTTTTTGTTTCTTACTCGATGCGATATTGAAATAGTTACTTTTTAAGAAATATTGAGACTCTATTCATGACGTGGAACAACTTGTTGACATTTGGAGCTCACGAAGTAGTTACTAGCATATGTTGCGATATTGCATTAGATTTTACTATTCCAGCTCACTAGCTGGAGAAGCCACTAGCAGTCCTTCAAACAGTACAGAAAACTATGTTGTACATACAGATTTGAAACCCTACTGCAAGAAAATTATCACTAAATTATGGCAGGATTAATAAAATGGGTTTTGCAGTAAACTTTCCGAAGTGAAAACAAGTGTACTTCCATGAATACATTTCCCTGCAAGTAGGAAAATCCAGGTCGTAATATATCACCTGCGAATAGGCCACACTCGCCTCGCCCCTGGACACCTCATTGCCGTCGACACCAATGTGTAAAGTGTGCGACTCTCCTGTTAAATTTGTTAAATTTTAAAAAAATGTCAACTTGTTCAAACTTTTGTAATTCTCCTGCACCTGATGCATTGTTCAATCGCTGATAACCTTGGAGGTTGATATAACTTTAAATAAAGTGAATTAAAAGAAAAATCCACATTCCGATTATCCTTATGAACATAACTGATCTTCAGCTTTTTGAATTCAACGTTAATCTTTCTCAATGGCCCCGTTCGCAGGCTTCTTACAGATTTTCTACAGTTTTTGTGGGTAGGAAACAAATGTTATCATCACTACACTATATTAAGAGAAATTCAATATTTTTGAATTTTGATTTCGATAATACAAATGTAAATGAGGAAATAGTACAATTTTCTCAGCTAGTATCCAAATAATCTCATTTCTGAAGAAATATCACAATTCTAATAGAATGAACGAAAACTGTTTGGGAAATTATCACAGGAAATTGTATCATGTAATCATATTGAGATAAACCATCTCCTTTTCTTTTTCGCTTCCACATCAGACTGCACGAATTCGTTTTTTGTGAGTTAAACACTCACAAACATCCTTTCGTGAAAAAATATTCAGAGTAAAGCCCTTATTTCTCGATAACGATTTTGGTTCATAGCATTTCTCTTTTTCTCCCTTTTTCCATTAACCTCCCGAGTTACCCACTTTCGGAAGTTGAACACTGAACCGACAATTTACAGCTTCATAAAATGTGTGGCTGTAAGACTTCGGGATCAGATTAATTGGTCCCAAAGTTTTGCTGTATGGAAGTAATGTCACATTCCAAAATATTTTCGGTAGTTAGGGTTCAGAAATGTTGGACACAAGAAAGGTTGTTTTTGATTTGATTTGGTGATTGATTCGAAAAGTTCAGTGACAGGTTGAGACGAGAATATACCCAGATTAATTCTTATGTTTCATTTTTCAATCCAAAAGCTATTCAATGTTATACAGGGTGTCCCTGGACTTCCTCTTTTCCTCTCGGGAATGTATAGATGGGGTCAAAATATCACCAGTACTTCATATAACTTTTTTTCCTAAAATCCTTCGTTACCAAGTAACGGGCCCTCGAAGTAACAAAATGAAAAATGTTTTTCTTTGATAACTTTTCAAGTGAATATTCAAAATCATCCAAATTTTGGTAATTGACTAAACAAATGAATTCCTTCGATGAGCTTTCATGCAGGAGTCAGTTGTTTTGCTACAAAGTCAGGAACGGACTACCCCCGATGGTCCACACCCTAAAACTTTGAAATGGCAGATATTTTTCAATATTTTTCAACAAATTAAGGTTACTTGGACAATTTTATGAATAAAAGTACTCGTGTGGAAAGTCGATCGGAGCAACGAGTCTTGATAAAAATGTAGTTTCACTCGACGACATCAAACCCGCTCGTCCACCATTATTTGAAATGAATAATTATCAAAGCAGAAATAATAATGATAACGTTAATTCAACAACATTTATCCTGAGATGTCTAACATTATTCGAAAATATTAGTTTTTAAGGAAAATGGAAATGATAGGTAAAATGTTCATAACGAATTTTTATAATGCAAACACGTTTAACTAACGAAACTCAAGAGCCTCAAGAGCAAACAGAAATGAAAAATCCGCTACAGAAACTGCTCGATATGACCACCTTCTCTCTCTATACATTTTCTTAGTCTGCGAAGACACCCTCTCTGTACTTGAAATAGCATTCCAGGGTCGTTTCGTATGGCTTCACAATGTAATGTTATTCTATTCAACAATGCATCTCTTGTGTGAATAGGTGTAGCGTAAACAAGGCTTTTTGGATGCCCCCACAGAAAGAAATCCAATGGATTTAAATCCGGAGACCGCGATGGCCATGAATATGGCCCACCTCTACCAATCCATCTATTGTGGAAAATATGGTTCAGATGGTCACGCACAATCAAACTAAAATGAGGAGGAGCGCCATCATGCATAAACCACATATCTCTTCGGGTTTTCAATGGAACATGTTCCAAAAGTCCATTCAAATCGTTCTGAATGAACTCCAAATCACGTTCTCCATTCAATCGGTCCTGTAGAACGAATGGTCATATAAGATGGTTTCCTATGATACCAGCCCAAACATTCACGTTGAATTTCCGTTGGTGTTTGGTTTGCAATATCCCATGGGGATTTTCTTCGGCCCATATATGGAGATTATGAGAGTTGATAACTCCATCTCTACTGAAACCTGCTTCATCAGTGAATAAAACTCGATTAATAAAAGTCATATCCTCTCTTTGCCTATCCATGAACCAATTGGCATATTCCAGTCGTGCTGGAAAATCTTGAGGTGTCATGGCATGTACCTTCTGGATGTGAAATGGGTGGAGCAGTTGTTCCCTAATTATTCTATGAATAGTGGACTTGGATGTATGGAACTGTTCTGATAGATTTCTGATGCTCATTGAAGGATCATCAGCGACGGCTTCCAAAATATTTTCCTCCAATACAACGGTACGTACAGTCCTAGGAGCGCCCTCACCACCTCGTTTTGGCAAAACTGTACCTACAATAATATCGAAATAAAACAACGTGCTCAAATTAATTATCAATTATTACATACCTGTCTCCCTCAAGCTGCGATCGACACGCTCGAATGTTTCTCTTGACGGTACCGTTCGATTGGGAAAATGCTCGGAATACAGACGACGAGCTTCTGCAGCATTACAAAATGCTCGTCCATAAAATACATGCATATCTGCATATTCATTGAATGTAAACTGTTCGGCCATATCAAAAAAATTCAAAATATCCTATAGAATATTGACAATACAATGATAGTCATATGACAACGCACCACTCAACAAAACAAAATCGCATTCCAGTTTCTCATTTTTTATCAAAACTTTCTAAAAGGTTTTTTTGTCAACATCTGTGAAAGAAATGGAACATAATTATGCCCTGGATATTTTTCACCTGATCATGTGCAGCAGTTTTTGTAGTTCATTCGTTTGCTTTTTATTAGTATAGTAAATATTTTTTCCGATATGCGTTTTTTCAGCTATATTTAGATTCGTGTTAAAGAATTTCTCCCATAAAATTATAATTATCAGTGAAACTCCTCAACAGTTTAGCTGTGAAGAAGAATTTGAAACATTCGAATGTTGAGTTTCATGAGATTCAGATAACTGATCAACACGAAACGTGATTATTCCACACGTATTATGTACATACAAAATATAGAATGAATTCGATATTTCATAGTAGAGTAGCTTGTTAGTTTAAAAACACCACGAATCTACAGAACTTGATATTCCTTTTGAAAAAATATCTGCTATCACAATTGTGACTTAAACTTCCATATAGGTACTGTACTTTTTGTTTACGACTTCATTTTAGCTTACTTTGTATTATTCCTGTTATAAATGTTGTTGAATTAACGTTATCATTATTATTTCTGCTTTGATAATTATTCATTTCAAATAATGGTGGACGAGCGGGTTTGATGTCGTCGAGTAGAACTACATTTTTATCAAGACTCGTTGCTCCGATCGACTTTCCACACGAGTACTTTTATTCATAAAATTGTCCAAGTAACCTTATTTTGTTGAAAAATATCGAAAAATATCTGTCACTTCAAAGTTTTGGGGTGTGGACCATCGGGGGTAGTCCGTTCCTGACTTTGTAGCAAAACAACTGACTCCTGCATGAAAGCTCATCGACGGAATTCATTTGTTTAGTCAATTACCAAAATTTGGATGATTTTGAATATTCACTTGAAAAGTTATCAAAGAAAAACATTTTTCATTTTGTAACTTCGAGGGCCCGTAACTTGGTTACGAAGACTTTTAGGAAAAAAAGTTATATGAAGTACTGGTGATATTTTGACCCCATCTATACATTCCCGAGAGGAAAAGAGGAAGTCCAGGGACACCCTGTATATTCATTGAACAAAATGGCAAAACGAAATGACAAAAGTGAGATCAGGGGTTTCTCAAAGTGATAAAGAAAGCAAGGGTCAAAGGATTTCATCAAATTATCAGTTTTTCACAACACTTTTTCTTCAGCAACCACAAATTATATAAGTGAATGGCTATACTTGTAACCGATGCGTATTGAACATTTGAACATAAAATGCCGGCAGGGTGCTATTCTGAATCCAATATTATTTTTATTCCTATGTGAGCGACATATTTCCATATACCTTGCTCAATAAGTGCATTGCATTTGTTGGGATACATCTTTATTGGATTCACATCTAGACTATTTACTATTCAACTCACTAAAGAATGTGACTTATTTGCAGATGGTAAACTCAAAATGATTTTTCTTCCAACAGAGATCTCATTATAAGTCTCTTCTACTTAATTCATGGGGACATCTTGATTATGGTCTCTGTAGCAAACTCTCTAGACAACCTGCTTCGTAAACTAAAGAGTCCAGTTAACTGAATGTACCCTTTTCACCTTACTGTCGGGGTATGGAAATATGTGTGATACGTTTACTTCCTGGAGCTGAAGCACTAGTGAGTTCAAATAAAAAAAATTGTAAAACTCATTTTAGCCATTCAAGCCTTGTGTTACATAAAAATGTTATTATATTATTAGAAAAAGTATTTTCGAATAAAAGTAATACTTTCCTATCTTATCGTAACTAGTATTGATTTCGAAGGAAATGATTAGTTATATTCTGGAGACATTTCAAAGATTGCTGTTAACTTAGAACTCTGCTTCTACTCTACTACTTCGGATAAAACGAATTTTATAACAGGGTGTTTAGATAAACCTTCAATTCTGTCTATTCTAACTTGTGTATATTGTGAACAATGGTACACTCATTTTATTATTCTAGATATCAGTAATTTAAAATATTTTAAGTTTTTACCTTCTCGTTTATTGAATATTGAATAAATTTGCCAAAGTATCATGCCTGATTGTATCGAGAGCCTTATATTTGTATAGTTACCTTGAATCTTGAACAATATGAACATGTTTAAATGCAGCCTCAATTAAAACAGTTGTACGAACGGAAGAATATTATTTCAGGCGATTTGTGAAGAGGGAATTTTTTCACCACGCCTTCTTCCATATTACTGATTGCTACCACACTAATTCACAAAAAGTCCCTTTATCGCACATTACAAAAATCTGGAGTTTCTCGAAATGAATTTTGTGAAGGGTGCTTAAAGGGTCGTTTTGAAAGTCTTGTAATCAAGCGAAATCGTATCTGAACGCGTCTGAAGTGTTGTGGAAGTGATATTTTTACTGCCAAACACGAAAGGAACCCTTGGAAACGTCTCGAGGCGTAATCTAATAAACTGTTCTTTAAGGTCTTCAGGCTAGAATGAAAAAGTGTCGTAATCGTAGCTACTCTTACCTTGAACGGACATATATTGTTGGAAAAGATCCTGCTCGTGTGAGCGTTTGAAGAGGTCGTGACGAATTAATACATTTACGAGATTTTAATAATGTAGGTAGAATTTTATGGCATGATTTGTTCCGAATGATTAATCAAGTTTATTTATTCACAATTCACAATTTATTTCATGAAGATCCGTGTTCTAGCATATGACCGTGTTAGGAATCACACGTTAAAAGGTAAAACCCCGTCAATCCTTAGCTCGCACAAGTTTCGACTTCTGAGGGTTGTCGTTCGTAGGGGTGCGACAGCTGGTTAATGGAAAAACATATTTTTTTTTAAACTACTAACATCAAAAGGGATAATTTATACCTCACAGAGAAATAAAATCTCAAATTTTCCACTGGACTTGGTTAGTGTTGTTAGTGAAAAAAAGTTTGGAAAATGAATAATATCAATTGACAGTTCGACTTTTCCTTCAGTTGAGTCTTTGATATAGATAGTTTTCATTTTATTGAATTGTATTTCATAAACACTGAATGTGTGGGAGTGAAGGCGGGTTTAGACAGTGCGACAAATATCGACTTGAGTTGTTATGTCCAATGATTTTAATGGACCCCACGGGACATATTTCGGTGTATCCTGGTCTGGTCTATCAAATATATTCCTCACAGTCGTAGGGGGATGTGGAGAATCATTCTTTAGAGTCGTAGGAGGCTGTAGAGAATCAATCATTCCTCAGAGCCGTAGGGGACTGTGGCATGGTCAAGTTATTAGAAACTCAAGTTTCTAAATGCACCAAATGGAAGTTTAGTTGTTATGTTTTGTCGACAGTTTGATGTACTGTTTACACGTTCTGTCGTTTCCACCAATTTTGCCTTGACTTTCAGTTGAAGTTGTTAGTCGTGTTGATTGAATATATACGATTGATGAGTCTGATTCCTGATTATTGAGTCGATATCGCATGTTTGTATACTAGTTTATTTTACGCGATGGATGAGATGCTACTGTTGTTTATATACGTTATTTTTTCGTATAAAAGTGTGAAAAAGAATAGGAAACTTCGAAGAAAGTGGTGTTATGAAAAACTGGTGTCATATGTGGAGCGGATAACTTGAATTCAATGCTTGATCTTCATCTTGAAGATGATCACTTGGTGATCGAAACACGTGGCGAGGTGTTAAAATAACGGTTTGGTGTTGGGAAAAAACTTCAGTAATATTCATTACTACACCAAAGGTTCCAAACGGTGCATCACAAGTTCAATGAACTTTGTTGAACATTTTCGGGATGGTTGATGCAGGTCCGACATGTCTTTCACACCATAAAAATTGCTCACTGTATAAAAAACAGTAAAATTTCACTACGAATAGAAAACAGGTAGATTAAACGTGTATCCTACGATTCAACTGGCGTATAGATCGCATGGGAGTGACACGCAACGTCTGGCCGCTACGATTTCCAAAAATTTATGAGAATCTGCACCTAGTTTTAACTGCGACAAGTCGCAACAATTTCCTGTTTACACGCTACGACTTGTTACGTAACGTTAAGTTTACAACACCATGTAAACCCCCGCCTTAACGGCAACATTGTTCAATTCACACGTAAATCATGAATCCTAGAATCAGTAGCAAAATTTCATCAAACTGGTTCGGTGGCATATACAAGATGGATATATAAAATCTAGTAAGACAAGCAATAGAATTAGTGATCCTAAATTTAGTACCAGAGACAAATTTTTGTTGTCAAGGGAATATTTTGAAACAATGAAAATGACCGCCGTCTAGCAATTTTTTGAATGATGTTCAAAATAATCAATATTGTCTAGCATTTTTTTAAATGAAAAAATCAATATTATAAAGAAAGGTGTACAATTTGTGTGTGCCGCAAATACTCAAAAAACGAGTACCGGGACCGTCAAGGCAAATATATAGTGTATTAGTCTTTTATTTCCCTCCACGAACAAGGTACCCATTTTTACCTGAAGAGCGTTCTGTATACATTTTTTGAACAGCCTAGAACATTCGAGAGTATTACAGAGCATTCCTCAACATTTTCGAATATCTCGGAACATTCTGAAATATCGTAAAACACTTTTGAATGTTGTTGAATGTTCTGGAGCTTAAATGAGCATTTTATGCTTTTTTGTACTCGTATGCGTGAGACTGACCGTTAGTAGGGGTATAAAAAGTAAGATCCATCGACAACTACCACACAATCTTCCTAAGCGAATCCGGTTACGTCAGCTAGCTATAAATAATTCACGAATTACACGATTTCCTGAAAATCGTGGATCGCCAGCAAAAGGTTGCGTTTTTGCACGCTTTGGAGTATGTTCATCACGTGCAGTTGACTCAGATGAGGATCATTTTGACTCTGTTGTGAAATGATGAAGCCATGTTTCACTCATTGTCACATATCGGTTCATAAATTCGAGTTTTTTTTTTATCGTGGAACAGTTTGAAACACTTCTCAGAATGATCAATTCGTTTTTGTTTTTGGCATGCTTTTTTAACAGACCTTTCTCACACCCAAATATTCATGCACGATATGTCGAACACGATCCTTTGATATCTATAGATCCTCAGCTAGTTCGATCAACTCTACTTTGCTGTCATCCAAAAGTATTTTGTGGACTTTTTTGATATTTTCGTCGGTAACAGCCTCTTTGGGACATCCACTGCATGAATCGTCCTCGGTACTCATTTCATCATTCTCATCACTAACAACAGCAGATGGTTTAATTGCAACAACAGCCATATTAAAAGCAAATTATTTGCTGAACAATTTGCGGAAATCCACAATGCCGGAAATTACTTTTCGACAGCGTCTAGTCAGGTGAATTTTGAAACAGCTCAATGTCTGGTCCTGATGAAGTGCCCGTTATCATACTTAAGAAGTGCGCAAATGAACTAGCACCAGTATTTTGCAGATTTTTCAGCATGTCTTACAAGGAAGGGGTTTTTCCTTCTTATTGCAAGATTGCTCACGTCCAGTCTATTTTCAAAAAGGGCAAATAACTATAGACCAGTCGCTTTGCTATAAGTGATATCAAAAATCATGGAGAGAGGGGTGAACCACCATATCCTCAAATATTTGTGAGGCTTCAAAATCTTAAGCGATCATCAATATGGCTTTCGGAAACACAGACAACAGGCGACCTTCTGTCGCATGTCACCCATATTTAAAATAATTCAATCGAGAAACATGGAGAGTCAAGAGCTGTTGCGCTTGATATTTCTAAGGCATTTGACCGTATGTGACATGAGGGTTTGCTGGCCAAACTTCGATGCTATGGCTTGTCGGATCATTTTTGTGTATAGATCTTTAGCTTCCTGCAAAAGGCCGTCGATGGATATCTCTCATATACTTTCACCATCAACGTTGGTGTTTCCCAGGGATCCATAGTGTCTTCAATACTCTTTTTATTGTATATCAATGACTTATTGGAAATAACCAAGAATCCAATATATTGTTTTGCTGCAGATAGCACACTTGTCTTGTCATCCCATTTGGATTCCAGAACATCGGTAGCGGATGCAAATCTTTACCGCCTGCAGGAAGTTGAATATCTTCATGAGGATCTAAAAGTAATTAAGAATTGTGGTGAAAATAACCAGGTTCAATTCAATGCCAGAAAAACCCAGGCATCGGTTTTCTCCAAAAAGATAAATGTTTCTGAACCGGATATAACAATGTCAGGTCAGACAATTCCGCTTTCTGTTTCGATAATTTTGTTGGGGGTTAAAATAGACACCAATGTCTGGGTACAATCATGTCGCTGGAATTGTAAAGGCTGCCTCTCAAAAATTTGAAACACTGTTTTGTACCAGAAAACTGTACATAGGTACCTTTGATGCTTTACAAAGCTCAGATCAGACCTTCTTTGTAGTATTGTTCTCATGCATGGAGCTTCGCCCGCGAACATACCCTGAAGCTACTGGATTCCATTCAGAAAAGAGCCACCCGCCTGATTGGAGACTCTAACATTACATGCAACCTTGGTAGACTGGAACATCGAAGAAAGGTTGGAGATTTGTCTCCCTTCTATACATATTTTCACGGAAAGTGTTCAAGTGACAGAAATACGGGACGAACTGTGGCTGCTCATTGTTTTGAGGTTCAAGTCAGTACCTACACCTCGAACTTCACTGTTCAAGAACTCTATGAAGAATAAACTTCCTGACAACGTTTTTGGAAATGGATTCAAATCCAATGTGAATTACTACTTTCGCACAGGTACCGTTCTAAGAGCGATTCAGGGATTTTTCTGTATTGCTTGTGTTTTGTCCTTGAAAACTATGCAAACCATTTCTCAACGGTTGATTTTCCTGGTTCAAAGTCCGAATAATGTTTACTGGAATCAAGCAAAGCCTTGGTTTCAAAACTTTTTTTTGCTAAAAGGCAATGCTTTATTAACACACGAAATTTCTTTTTGTCAATTTTTTCAAACTAATAAGGGTTACTTCATTAAAAATATGTGTTTGAAAATATGTTTTTTACCGTTAACCAGCTGTCACACCCCTACGAACGACCACCCTCAGAAGTTGAAACTTGTGCGAGCTAAGGACTAACGAGGTATTACCTTTTATCGTGTGATTCCTAACACGGGTTGTACGATAGCAAGTGAAAATCGATCATTCAGGCTGAGGTTTGAACCAACGACTCACTCATCCGTCGATTGAGAGACCGAACAAAGCACCCACGTCGAACCACCAGGCTACCGACCTACCGTGTTGCTTCATTCATAATGTTCTATTCCACAAACTAACAATCCGATAGCTGTGAAATTTGTACACGTGTCTTTTGAAAGTTGAGGTTACCTGGTTGCGCCATCTGTGTGTTAGATTTAGATGAACAAGAATACAAAATATTGCTTGACTCTGACATTAGCAATTCAAAGAATAAATCATATTTTTTTATTAAATAGATAAAGGTCGCAACAAGCTTTCATATCATATGATAGCATGTAATGAATTGATGGGTTTGATGATAATTCATTATTTATTTTTCGGCCTCTTAAAAAACTCTTACAAGAAAATACTCACATCTATCCGACGACATCGTACCTAATATCTGTCTACCTAACCTGTCGCTGTGGTAATATCGATCCTTGTCAGAGTTGGCCTGGTGATGCCGTCATTAGGATTCTATTACTGCAATACCGCCCAAGGGGCATCGTTGAAGCGTGCCGGGGCGGAATTTCAGTTAGGTCCAGACATAATTTAGTTTTCCTTGATTTTGATCCCGTTCTATCAGACTAATTTATCGGGAATATCGAATGGAAATTGAAAAGAGATTATTAGCTCTCTCGGAATGTTCGAGTAGCGGAACTGAACAAGATGTGAATTAAAATGGGCGAGAAGTTAATTTGAATTGGGGTGGCGTCGAGTGGACAGAGCTCACATACGGAATATTCCTCTTATGTGAAGGAAGTTTATCAATATGAATATGGGAACTAATCTTGCTGAAAATGCAATTGATATCGACTTCATCAGAATTAAATCTACGCATATCATAAACGAAACCTAATAAAGCCCCAGATCATGACGAAATTTTGATCACACTGCTGAAACAAATCAGATAGTATCTACATTGCGCCACCCCTCACGAGTCAACTAAAGAAGTGCATGGAAACTGGTTATTTTCCAGATAGGCTGAAAGTAGCAGTGATTAAAACACTATTCAAATCTGGAAATCACTTAAAAGTTACACTTTTGTCGAACCCATCGATAATTTTCGAGAAATTTATAAAAAAAAAACGTGTGTTCTTTTGTGAAAAATTCAATCCAATCTCAGAAAACCAGCTCGGATTTAGGGAGGGTAGGTCGTAATTGCAAAAGTGAGGCAGTATTATACATCTTGGTTGACCTGGCCAAGGCTTTGGATACCTGAGCCATGAAGAATTATTGGACACACTGGAGAATATCGGTTTCCGAGATTGCGTTTGCAGACTTTTTGAAAGCTACTCATCAAATAGATTACAATGCATCAAAATAAACAACACCAGGAGTAAGTACAGAACAGTATCATATGTACTGTTTTGTATGTAATGTACTGTTTTGGGTCCGTTATTACTCAACCACTGTACCAATGATCTCTACAATATACCTAAAGTAGGCCAAATAATCAGTTTTGCTGACGACACAAATATTTTTTATAGGAATAAATTGCGGAAATTACTGAAAAATGGAGACTTCAAAAATATTTAATGTATAAGTTTGAAAATGTCCTTATTGGACGAAACTGTAGTAACGTTAGTTACAAATAAAAGTGGTAAAAAACATAGAAAGTTTCAATTCCCTTTTCTTCATTCTTCAAAAAATTGTGGAATTTTTTGACTCCAAAGCACACACCGATACGTATTTCGCTATACAATATTATCAACGGATGTCACAGTCAGTATTGTGACACCGCGAAACACATGTCGCGGTTTTGTAAACTTTCAAGTGGAAATCTCACATCAAAGTAGGTTTTTTAAGTACGTTATAATGGATTTTCATCGAGTGTCGATCAGTTCTATAATATTCTTGTTTTGAATATCATCAAAATAACCGAATCGTCAAGTGAAGTGTTCATTGAAAGATGTTCTGAATGCAGAAAATGTGATTAATGATGTTAGGGAAGATACTTATATTCGCCGCCTGCATTTTTTTGTAAAAATATAAATAAACCAATCAATGGGATGATTCACAATCATCCGTTCAATAACAATATTTTCAAAAATATTATTCCAAATTCAGCTTTAAAATTATAATGACTCATATCATCAATATGTGTTATAAGTGATCCATTTTGATTTAATTTGAAAGTTTATTCTAGAGGTGCCCCTTATTTGTCATAGTTTATCGAGATAAAATCATTCAATGATCGTTTTTTTCGATTTTTCATTTGTATAATAGCATTGTATCGATAAGTAATACAACCAGCTCACTTTTTTTATTTTTGCAAAGGTTCAAAATACTTCAATTGTAAATATTACTGAAATAGTAACCAAATGCATTAACAACAATTCGCTGATTATGAAGATCACTAATCTTCACAATAAGAAAATATATGGATGATTTGTTATAATTGACAGGGAAAATCTGCCTTTTAAGGGTACAGGCCACAAAAACTTTCTTCAGATTAATGACGTTTTTTATGCAAACGCGTCGGCTTATTCAACTCCAGTTCATCAATATATCACTTTCGAGTCGGTCTTTTTAACTAGACGAGGATTCGGTAATTATCCATCGCAGTTTTTTTGCTATTCTTTAGTAAGATTAATGTTCAAATGGTTGGTGACTGATGCCAGAAAATGCGAATCAAGGAAGACCCAGGGAGTAGTGGAGTGAGTTCTTACAAAAATTCGAATGAACCCATTTTCTGTTTTTACTAAGAGCATTAATCACTTCTTACCGTTTTTATAGGTTCACATGAATAAGAATGAAGATGAGAGCAGTTGAGAAGAATATATTTTTATCAACCAGTGAGGATGATTGAAATTACCGTTCGTTGAAAAAATTAGTTTTTGTGAAATAACGTTCATTAACATTACGTTTCTAATGAAAGTGTAACAAAATGTGAATCGACTTATTCAATTATTCACCTATTTTTTCATCTACTCTGTACTCTATTCAATAGCCGAAGCCGATTACAGAATGGGAAAATGAAGTATGAATGATACAAAAACATGGTGGAATAAATTTTCTCCTTCTGAATATAAACATACAATATGTCACAAATGAATAGTTCTCAGTTGGAATTGATGAAAAGAAAAATATATTCTTTAGAAAGATAGTGATGTTCTGTATATATCGAGCGTGGAAATTACCAATCATGTGAACTAAATAAATTTTTTTTTCTTCCGAATAAAATATACCATCTTTTCTTTAAACACATTGGTGTTTTCGAGATCAATCAAAATTGGTAATGATTATTTTGAATGCCGTCGGCTTCAAAAGTAGAAAGTTTACCGTGATGATGATGCTTTGAACGTTAACTTTGATGAAGGAATGTCAGCCTCGAAAAAATTTCAAAATAAAATAACTACAACTACCATATGAATAACACTACAATATAAATACAATACAAATATATGTAGAACAAACACAGTAGTTTCTTTCAGATGAAAACTGAATGAAAAAACCCTCTCGAAACAATTACTTCAACATAAATATTTAATCCCATGAAATAATAAAGTTTTCAAAACAACTACCGTATATTGATGTTTGATTGATAATGTTTCATAATGAATTTCACTAGTTCGGACTTCCATTGTCTAATATATAAAATGATTTGAAATCCCTGAAACAACTAAAAAAGGAGAATTAAAAATAAATAGCTGTAATTAACAATTATATTATCCAAAAAAACCTGAAATGAAATAATAATGAAATAAAATACAAGTGAAATTAAAACAATTGAACTTTTTTGTTCAAATACAAAAATACAAAATGAAAATAAAGATAAAAAAAGGTTAGGAGATTTCAAGCCAAGTTAGTTCACGACGTTTCGATTTTTAGTATCCATTTTAGTATCCATTTTTTAGCCTTCGGGTGATGACTTGACTGATTCCTCCAAGAGATGACTTTTCCTTGATGATGGGTTTCCATATGTTTTGGCTTGGCTGAATACGTTGTATGCGGCTTCCTTGAATTTTCTCCTAAACCAATGATCTCTGTGTAAGATCTCAGCTTGGGACCACTCGATGTTGTGTTGATGGGTCCAAACATGCTCTGCTATTCCTGGTTTGCCGGTTTCCACTCGCTGTGTGTGTTTCTTGTGCTCGGCAAACGCGGACTACGATTCCAAGAATTACATTCACCGGATACCCTGTGAGTACGGAAAATCCCATATTGATGAAACTAAGAGGTCATTGAATGTTCTCATTGCCGAGCACAATTTTCTTTTCTTTTCTTTTGTATTTCTTTATTTTTATTTTTTTCAATTCTTTCATTTTTACTTGTATTTTATTTCACTATTATTTCATTTCAGGATTTTTTGCTCAATATAATTACATCTATTCATTTTTAATTATCTTTTTTGAGTTGTTTCAGGGATTTCAAATCATTTTATATATTAGACAATGAAAGTCCGAAGTAGTGAAATTTACCGCATATTGAATTATCCGAAAAAAGCTTTTTCCAAAATGATGCTGGTAAGTTTATAAAATAAGTCCCTAGTCCCGAAACTTTTAAGTACAATATTGAGGTTGCTATTATTCCATGTGATTGACATATATCAATAGTTTTATATATCACATTGTGTAGTATAGATGTCTCTCCAGGTATAGTTCTTTCTATACCATTTCAGCTGTCTGAAAACTTTTTACATATTATAGTCATTGTCTAATATGATATAAATTGATTTGAATTCCTTGAATGAATCTGTGAAAATTAAAAGGATTAGCTGAAAAAACAATTTTAATAAGCAAAAAACTGAAATTACAATGAATTAACATACAAGCAATCATTAAAAAGAAAGTTGCTTCACGACGTTTTGATTGTTAGTATCCACAATCGTCTTCGGGTGATAACTGAACTTATTCCTTGGAGATCTGATTATTTATAGGTCATTCGACTGCTTTCACCTATCCCCTCCTCCCTCTCTTCGCTTCATTGGTGTTAAGCGGGAGCTGATCGTTTGGCGGGAGTTAGTTGTGTTCCGCTTGATTAGAGGTTCTGCTAGCTTGGCTAAATGCGTTGTTGGACAACATATATGTGGCAACATATATGCGGATTGGGGCCAAGTATAACATCAGAACTTGTTTCAGATCTGGGAACACTATCCGTAGCAATCTCACGAAAACCAGGCCACCAAACACGAACTGCGATTCCAAGAATTGCATTTACCATGTACCCTGCGAGTGTAGAGAATCATACATCGGTGAAACTAAGAGGCCATTGAAAGTTCGCATTGCCGAGCACAAGAAACACACACAGCGAGGAGAAACCAGCAAATCTGGAATAGCAGAGCATGTTTGGACTCATGAACATAACATCAAGTGGGCTCAGGCTGAAATAATCCACAAGGAGCAACACTGGTTTAAGAGAAAATCCAAAGAAGCCGCATATACACTGTGTCTCACTTCTCATGGAAACACCCCCGTATCTTCCGTAATATTCGAGGTAGAACGATGAAACTCTCAGGACTGATGGAAATGCTCAAAATGCACCTACCACCTGAATGGGGTTGGCCAAAGTGATATACACTGTCCGCCATTCGCGATGGAACACCTCGTTTTTACGGTAAAACATATCAGGGGGCAAAATAGTTCGCTTCCAATACCTGAACCCCTTCATTCTATCTGGAGAGTACTCTCAGGTATGAAAGATACAGATGCTGTGAGATGCTATCATCCATTTTGAGCCTATCTGAGGAAAATGTCACAGCACCACATTCTCAGATTATCGAGATAGTGTGAAGCAGTGTATGAAAAATTATCGATGGTGGCATCTATTATAACTGAAGAAGATTATTCGTAAAACTAATTCTGGTTGCTGAACATCCAAATTCTATCCCAACCATGGATTTTTATTCATGGGGAAACTTGAAAAATAAAGTTTATAAGGATAGGCCAACAAATAAGGAAGATCTCCGTGCAAGAATTCTACAAGCGTGTAGAGAAATCACACCTAGCGAACTGAGAAGTGTTGGAGGAAATAATAGAAGGCGCATAGAAAAATGTGTTCGAAAATATATGTATATATGTGCACGAAAATATAAAATTGTCAACAGTTAAATCATTTGAAATTGATTGTTTTGTTATTTAATCGAAAATGTGATTTTGAAAGTAGTACTTCGAAAGAATTCTGAACTACATAACATTTTTCGCCACAAAATATCCTTGTTTTTTTTAAATAATGGGGAAATGAGAATATGAACTAACATTAACCATCCTAAAACCTCACTGATTACATGTTTCCGTTTCTCTTACAAAATTACCATTTTCTCTCTTATTGAGAAAGAATAACTTTCCTGACAACAAAATAAAAAATAAATTATTTATGTGAAAACAAAAGTCGAGTTCTCTTGAACAATTTCGTTCATGTTTTGATGTCAAAATCAAAAAAAAATCTACTTCAATTATTACGGAAGATACGGGGGTGTTTCCATGAGAAGTTAAACAAATTCGAATTTTTCAGGACTGAAATGTTCTCAGGAAAAAAGTGTAATCGTAGTAAGTTGTTAGTCCTGATCACGAATGTGAAGGAATTTTGAGCCTATATTGCCCCCTAATATGTTTTACCGTGTTCCATCGCGAGTGACGGACAGTGTATATCACTTTGGCCAACCCCATTTAGGTGGTAGGTGCATTTTGAGCATTCCCATCAGTCCTGAGAGTTTCATCGTTCCACCTCGAATATTACAGAAGATACGGGGGTGTTTCCATAAGAAGTGAGACAAATTTGGATTTTTCAGAACTGAAATTTTTTTCAGGAAAAAAGTGTACTCGTAGTGAGTTGGTTGTCCTGATCACGAATCTGAAGGAGTTTTGAGACTATTTTGCCCTCTAATATGTTTTACCGTAAAAATGTGGTGTTCCATCGCGAGTGGCGGACAGTGTATATCACTTTGGTCAACCCCATTTAGGTGGTAGGTGCATTTTGAGCATTCCCATAAGTCCTGAGAGTTTCATCGTTCCACTTCGAATATTACGGAAGATACGCGGGTGTTTCCATAAGAAGTGAGACAAATTTGGATTTTTCAGAACTGAAATTTTTTTCAGGAAAAAAGTGTACTCGTAGTGAGTTGGTTGTCCTGATCACGAATCTGAAGGAGTTTTGAGACTATTTTGCCCTCTAATATGTTTTACCGTAAAAATGTGGTGATCCATCGCGAGTGGCGGACAGTGTATATCACTTTGGTCAACCCCATTCAGATGGTAGGTGCATTTCGAGCATTTCCATCAGTCCAGAGAGTTTCATCGTTTTACCTCGAATATTACGGAAGATACGGGGGTGTTTCCATGAGAAGTGAGACACACAGTATGTTGTCCAACAACGCATTTAGCCAAGCTAGCGAAGAGATACGTCAAATGGTCAGCTACCTCTAAAAACCAATGAAGCGGAGAGAGGGAAGAGGGGAAAGCAGTCGAGTGACCTATAAATAGTCAGATCTCAAAGGAATAAATCCAGTTATCACCCGTAGACGATTGTGGATACTAAAAATCGAAACGTCGTGAAGTAATTTGGTTGGGAATCTTTCAATTTTATATTTCTAATTTTCATTTCTTGTTAATTATTTTTTAATTTTTCAGCTCGTGTTAATTGTTCAATTTTTTTGGTTTTGTTGGTTGTTGCTTGTATGTTAATTCATTGATTTCAATTTTTTGCTCAATAAAATTGTTTTCTCAGCTAATCTTTTTGATTTTTTTTATAGATTCTTTCAGGGATTCCAAATCAATTTATCATATTAGACAATGGAAGACCGAACGGATAAAATGCACCACGAAACATTGTCTACCACCCTCAGTGAAGAGTCATGCGTTGACACCTGACGGATATAATCCAACGCCCTGCGTGGTATTAGCCAAGCGAGTAGTTGTTTTCTGATAGATGTCAGTCCATTAACCTACAGTGTAGGGAGTTGAGACTGGCTTGAACGAGTTGTTCTTTTAGATTTCAGATGATTACTCTTGTGTATAATACATCCAAAACAATTAAGCACTGTTCAGTTCTGGTTTTTGAGGACACTGTTTGTTTTGAAATATTTTAACGCGTTACAGCGCCAGTCTATCTGGCTTCCCTTTCTTTCACGCATACGTCATCGGAAGGCGGGCTCCTCCTCTCTCGTCGGATAGACGCTCAGTGTGCAGTATGCAATAAACATATACTGTTGATAGTATTATAAAAATATAACCAGCAAGCACGTACTATTTTTTATTATGTGAAACGTGGATTATAAATGATGATACTTATTTTGAGTACCTACATTATTAGTATCATTATTTAATCCTACAAAAGTAACAATTGGCTTGTGGTAGCTAATATACTTACACATACACATACACAAAATATACAAAATAATAATTTTATTATCTCATTCATATTTTCAGAGAGGCAAATACATGACAACTTTTTGCTGAAGTCCAAGCATACCGGGTAACAGCTTTTTGAACTTTTTTCGGATATCTGAAATAGTTTTTGACATATTTACAAATATGTCAAATGTTTAATAATGCCTTCAGATGACAATGTGAATCGATTATTACCTTGATCATTATTTCCGATGTTGGTAAGGTTTTCGATAAAATGGCACGCCAGTCTATTCATTTGAATACTCAACTAATTCCATAATTATGAGAGACCATCGTTATATTTCCGCCTTTGGGTTTCTTACTAAGTGGTTTTTTCATGAACAGCTCACCTGACGTCTCTAGAGAAAATATCTATTCTTGTATGAGAGGAAACGTCGCACATCTGTTTTAGTTTCCAAAAAAAGGAACTTGCTCGTTAAACGAGAGCTGATGAAACATGACATCATTATCTTCTTAGAATATATAATTATCCCAAGTTGTTAACGATCTCTGACTTCAAAGTATTGCAGGTGATAAAGTAAATAACTAATAATTATCGCATACTATCATTCATTGATTTTCTTCAGGCAAAGGCTGCACCATTGAACAGTTTTGTATAGAGATAGGCACATAATTTCTAACAGTAAGTACGATAATCTCAGATTGTTGTGATCAGTTCAAATCATATTTATAATATTTTGAAAATATGTTATCATTTTTGGACATGAAATATCGATAGTCATTGCGTATTATTGATTTTGTTTGATATTTGATATTGCAAAGAAGTGACTTTCAGATACGAACCGGAAAAAAACTCTCTCGAAACAGCTACTTTCATATAAACATTGAATTACACCTATTTGCATCATATAGACATCTTTGTATAGAGTTAATTTTTGAAATTTGATTGCTTCCTTCTTTTTTTTGGAAGATTCCAACATTTTTTTTGTAGCAAGATGGAGTAGTAGAAAGCCAAAAACAGATCTGTATAACTCTTTGTAGAAATTGTGCAATAAATGATTGTATCCTAGCAAAAGTATCAACACCAACAACTTGCAATAAACATTTTTCATAACGATAATTTATATGTACATTTTGTTTTTGCATCCAGAATTATTACTAATGCGGTTTCTTCGTCTTGAAAGTCATTTATATATAAGGCTTTGTATTAGTTTTTTCCATCTATAATTAACAAAATCAATGTAGTTATAACATGAATGGACTTCAATAACATTAGAATTTATTACCTTCCACATTGAATGTTTCTTATCTTCTCATGATTCACCTCTAAATCACAACTTTTAACTGGAAATTTTGATTTCATTCCGACTTCAAATTTGAAATTTCGACTATATATTCTTTTAATCCCGAAATTATGACTTTGAATTCAAAATTTCGAGACTGAAGTCTAAATTTCGAAATTAAATGAATTGATGGATGTAGCCATAACTACGTGGTAGGAGATCATCATGAAAAATGAAAAATTAAACTTTCTATGTTTTTTATGTTATTCAAATTAAATTCGAAATATCGGCGTTGCACTCGAAATTTTGGATTTAAATTTATAAACAAATAATTTTACTAGATTTTCTAAGTATGAATTCATGGTTTCCATCTTATGAATAAACTTGATATGTTATCCAAAACAATTCACTTTCGAATTCTTTGTAAAAACATTTTATAGCCGAAAAAGCGATACAGGTTTTTATCAAGAGAGATACGTTTTGACGGCCCGCTTGACTTTATTCCCCTTTCATCTAGCCACCTCATATTTTTCAATTGGAAAACTAGTCGACACCTTGATTGAATGGTATTCTCAATCTCTTTAGGACCTTCTTTTCGTTTTGCTTTTTCGAGAAATTAGAATGGAAGTGGTCAAGCATTCAAACTTGCCCTGCTCTGTACTTTTATTCTCTACATGATCCTATTTTTTTGCAGTTTCCACATATCCTGTGGAAGATAAATCATAAAATAACTGTACAAAAATTGTCTCTGATCTATTCTCGACTGAAAAATGTCATTAATTAAATAATAAAGATGAAAAATATTGAAACGACATTTTGGAGTTTCATTTTAATCCATCACCTAGTCAGTCACAACTCCAATTGACATCCCACCAACAGCATACCTGACAACAGTGTGAAACAATCAGAAAAAGCTAACAAAAGTTCGGACCAATCAGCATTCGATTTTAAACTAGAAATATCGATTTCGAACTGGAAATTTCTACGTCGATCCTGAAATGTTGACTAAAGAGTCGAAATATCGAGTTAAAAGTCGAAATATCGATTTAAAAGTCGAAATTTCTAGTTTGAAGTTGAAATTTCGAGATCAATCTGATAATTTGTAGTTCAAAGTCGAAATTTTGAGAGTGTAGTCCTTAGCCGTGATTTTCAAGAAACAAATGACGATATGTGACCCTTTCACGCCTCCAAGCTGTTCCATAATAACCTAGAATTTTTTTTTTTTTTGGGAAAGAAAGTGTTTGGCTTTCTACTACTCCATCTGATACAAAAAAAGGAATGAGAAAATCTTCCAAAGAAAGTTACTTCTTTGCATGATCTATATATCCATGTATAGAGTTACTTATTTTCAAATTGATTACTTCCTTCCTTTCTTTGGAAGATTCTCTCATCTTTTTTTTTTGTATCAGATGGGGTAGTAGAAAGCCAAAAACTTTCTTTCCCAAAAAAAAATTAAACACTCCTAAAAATATAACCCCTTCAAACCTAGAATTATTTTACAAAATATCGATGGAACCTATTTGGTAATAAATTCAAAGTCACTTCATTGACGGCTCATAAATTTCAACTCGATTGTCACATACCCTACACTGGTTTTGCTTTTTTACTGTTCAGTTTGAATTTGTTATTAAATGCCGTGAAGATGAAGCGACCATGAAGTGACTGCGGTGATATAGTAGGTAAATAGAGTTAAAACTTCAGTGACCTTAAACTTTATGTTTATAATATTTGAAATTTATCTATGCGTAATGTTATCTTCAACCTCGAAAATGAAAGCTGGGATTGAAAAAATATAAGATCTAAAGTAATGCTAGTCAACTACGGGTTCAAAAATTGAAATTGAATCACTCACCCCAATCGCTTTCAATAAAAAGGCGGAACTCTGCTTCGAAAAAAGAAAATAAAATATTAATTTGAAATCATTATTGGGGAAAAGAAGTAAATAAAAGAAAGCATGGTGAGGGTGAAGTGATGACATCATGAAAAGAAAAACTTTCAATAGTTGAAACCATCGTGTTAATGCGAACTTGAAAATTACAGAAAATGCTAAAGTTACAACTGTCGTGAAATGTTATTTAAATCGTTGAGTAAATTTCAGATTCATATTCATGTCAATGAATTGAAAATGAAAAAATATTTTGATTTGCTTCAAGACTATCGCTGACAATATTGTTCTTTCAAACAAAGAATAGATGAACCGTAAGGTCGATGCCTTGAATTTTTTGAATTTCTTGTTCTTCTTCACATAATGCGCTGAGAGAATTGTACAGAATATATTTGAAGCAGATCTTCACACCAAAATAAATGCCATGCCATGCTTGTAACTCATGCTGATCTTCTTCAATCACCTTGCTTTTATGAAATCATAATCCATCTTGATCGCCCTTGACGAGATGCATTGGTGACAGACGCTCGAATACGATAGAATTCTACAAAATAATTTTAAAAGTCTTCAACACATGGTATTTCAACATGAAAATGAGGTGATTTTATTCATTCTTGTCAAGTGAGGACGTTATTGAATTATAAAAGCTTACTCGTGATCTATCAACTAACGACAACCTCCACGTGGCATTTCAATTTTTTCACACGTGCTGTTTTTGAATATTATCAGCTCAACGTAGTGGCAGTTCCTAAACTGTCTCTGATGTTATAAGGTATTGTGACATATCACTAGTACCATCTAATGGTTTCCTGTGAAAAAATATCAAGTATAATTTCTAGAACCAATGTCCGATATTTCACAAATGAGCTAAACTTTTTCATAACATATTCTATAAAGGATGTTAATTAAATATGCGGCAAAAAATTAAGCGACTACTCCTCGAACTATTCTAAGAATATTTTGTACCTAGATGTTTTTTGATAGGGCGCTTTGTTTCGAAGATACGGGGCAAAAAAGAATTTTGATAATAACAATTTGGGTGCTTATAATTAACGTAGCCGAAATAAAACAGTAGCGTACTACACTAGATCTACCAAGAAATAAAAACTTCTAACAATTCCGTTGGTACCTATCAATACCTTTCCGATTACTATAAAAGTCTGCAGACATTCAATTTGAATAGTTTCTCAACTTCTGAGAGTTGTCGTTCGTATGGGGGCGACTGCTGATTAACGGAAAAACAGATTTTAAACAGTATGTCTCTTAAGTGATCCTGGTGTTTTTGAAAGAGTTCGGGAGTCGATGAGGAGAAGATAGGACTTATGCATCCGAGCGGAGTGTAGTCAGTTTCAACAGTTCTTGTAGATTAAGAAACATTACATGTAATTTTTGGCAATAAATTGTTATTGTCGAAATTCATTTTCGCTTCTTATCTTCGAAACAAAGCGCCCTATCGAAAATCATCAAAGGACAAACTATTCTTTGAATGATCCTAGGAATAGTCCCTTACATTTTTGCCGCATGTTTAATAAACACCCTGTACAATATCCTCACACAATTTATATTTCTATTGAATATATTCAACCAAATCTTGAGAAGATATTTTTGTCTGGTATTCTATTGAATATCCACATCTATGAACATTGTTCACGATTATTAATGAAGCTAGGAATATATCACAGAGTTATCTACTCACACAGTCCGAGGTTTCAGTATAAAATATAAATTTGATCCATAAACGATGGATATGGTCATGCACAGCAGTCTTGTCAATAATTGCTTTCGTGCTCCACTCACGACCGTACTCAAACTTGAGTTGAAACTCAACTTCTCTCAAATATTTACCTAGTCTTGAGTATCGCGACGGTAAAATGTCCACACAATGTGGTTGAATATTCAAAATTTATTTACATTCGAGATATTTGAATGAGTAGTTACTGGGCAATGAAGATATTTATCAAGGAGTTGAACGTCATTCTCAAAATTACTTTGGACCAAGAATATTCATTTGAACCTTGGAGTTTACCTTCAACGTTACTCGAAAGTTAATTTTCATAATATTGATTTTTGATCAGAAACTTTTGCCATCAATAATTAGGAAAGTGAAAAATTCAACCTTCGATTATGTACTTCGGTTATTGTTCAAGATCAGAAGTAACGACGAACAAGTAAAGTACGATATTGAATGGAATGCAAGTGTTTAGTTATAATTTTGAATTATTGAATGAAGTTATTAAATATGAATAGGCATACAACTTACTGATTAGGAACACAAGATCGAATTTTATGAAAAACTCAATGGTGAAAACCGTGTATCGATATCTGTCATCGTTTCTGAGTTACATCATGTTTTTGAAAATTGTACATTTTCAAATAGTTGCTGTAACTTTTTTACTGTCAAAAATTTCGTGTTTCTATGAAAACATTTCCAAAGCTTTTTTTACGTAGAATTCAATTGTGTAAAAAACAATAGTGATTTTTTCAATTAGACACCCTGTATATTCCTGCATATTTGAATTGAGCTTAAAATTCCATTTCCAAAAATTATAGCACTCTTGATATTTTGCAACAATCATCTTTCAATACATAGCTTTTAGGTTTTTTTATGTAGACTTTGAAACTCACACTTTGATCAAGTAGGATTTGAATGACGCGGCGATAAAATAGAAATTGTTCAGTAGTAGCTATCAAATGTTGAGGAAGCTTTCCACAGCAGTAAGTAAAACGCATAGTTTCCATAAAACTGATAACAATTTATACTATATCTATTACCAATAAATGAACTTCAACAATAATAATGATAAAAATAAACAATAGAATATATTTCTTCAGAGAAAGTGTTCGAAAAGTTCACCAGCTTCTTCTACTGCGACACCTTTTCTGGACCTTTTTTTTCAGAATTAGTTAGTTCAATAGGAGTAACAGTGCAAAACTTTGCATCACTGTCGCTTGCAATTCGTATCTAGAATTGGTCGGCAATTGAAAAATAAGATATTTCAACTTTTCCCAGAGGATAACATTCAATGGCGTTAACGGCCAATGGTTGGGCCCTTGGTTGATATCCGATTATTACCATAATTTGCAGCTGAAAAGTTGTTGACGATTGCAGTGTTGTGAGGCAATGCCCCGTCTTGTTGAAAATATAGTTTTCAGAGCTCCATCTGCCTGTATCTGTAGAGTAGGGTGGGTGAGTGTAAGCCCACAGCACTTAGGCCACATGTGACCCATTGTACATCCTCTCGAGGAGTTGTCCTCCTAGGTCATCGTCCATCGTGTCCTTTCCAGAAAGGTGGACAGGTTACTGGGAGATATCTCCTTTATATCGGCAGGTGAAGGCCAAGACTCGCCGAACACACACTTTCTTATTGACGATAACTCCGGGCACTAGCACAGGACATGCCTGACAGTCTCATCTTCCTGTTAACACATCCTGCATAGAGGTGTGTCCATTATGCCCTATTAGCTCCATCAGAGCTCCATTGAAAGGGGTTCAATATTTTACCTCTGGGATGTGAAAGTGCCATTATAAATGAATATTTCGATAATTCTATCCTGAAAAACACCTACCTACACACAAAATCCAAATCTGTTTCACAATAGAATGCGTATTTTGTTGTGCCAAAGTATAAGAATGGTAGAGGTTGAAAATGCCAGCACTGCTCACACAAGTTTCCTCTGTCCAAATACATTTTAACGGAAAATCGCGCACTCAGTTACAACTTTTCAGATATCACTGACAAAAAGCGTTCAAAATCTGGTCCGATTTGGTCTGGTCCTGTATGGCTTGAATTTGTGTTTTTTAAAATCCTCCTAACGTTAGTTTCTAGTAGGTCTGTTGATACTTTCAAATTTTGTGTTAACGTTTTGGGATTATTTTCAACAGCTCCTAAAACGACTATTTTTCTCAACTCCTTATCCCTATTTTTTTCATAAAATTTTGACCTTTTTCTTTCAAATTAACCACCAGACTTGCAGACTTGCAAAAATGTCTTTAAAAGGTTGTCTTCTCTCTGATGGATACCTCTCGTGATACAAATTGCTTGCTGCTTCTGCATTTTCCCAGGTTTTCATATAACAGACTATCATATTTCATTTTTCATAATTCTCATACTTCATTGCAAATGTGTTTGAAAATTGAACAAAAACCACTAATTGAAGAGCGTCCTTATTGCTTAAATCAAAATTTGACAGCCACCAGTAAAGATTTACATTTTGTTTTATTGCCGCATTATCATCCAAAGCCTACTTGATCAAAGTGTGCGTTTCAAAGTTTAAATGAAAAAACCTAAAACACTGTATTTCAAAGATGACTCTAGCAAAGTATGTACATTTTTGGAAAGGTAATTTTAAGTTCTATTGAAATATGCAGGAATATAGAGGGTATCTCATTAAAAATAGTTTTACATCAAAAACTATTGATAATCTCATTTGAAAAATAAGCTTTATATACCATCGAATTCCAGGTAAAAAAGTGCGTTGGAAATGTTTCCATAGAAAAACAAAATTATAGGAAAGAAGTTACAGGAACTTTTCGAAAATACCCATTTTTAAAAACATGATGTAACTCAGAAACAATGACAGATATCGATATGCGGTTTTCACTATTAAGTTTGTCATACAATTTGACCCTCAGACATAGCCATCAGTTTTCATCTATCAAGTTTGAAAAAGGGAGTTTCTTTCTAAAAGTGTCCAATTTGGTCCACTCTGTACTTAACTTTCGAATATGTTACTGACTACAAAAACTGTACCTTGATCAAACAATTAGAAAACATGTCTACAAATAATGCTATTTATTTATTTAAAAGCAGCAATAATGCTTTCATTTATTGTCATTATCAACATCTGGTTAGTGGAAATATCTATTTTAACACATTTCAATCCTTCATATTATATTTCTGTATCATATTCTCATCCAAAAATTTGCATTACTAACTTTTGAGTAGATTGATTTATTTTTGTTTTTTATGTTGGCGATTGAATCTGATGCAAAACAACTTGGGTAGTGCATGCAAGGTAAATTTTAATATGCTGCACAAACTATACCAAAGAAGGAAAAAGATACAAAATTACTGTGACTGAAAACACATACATATTGTAGATACAGACTGACGACACCTGCTCCCGGGTCTGGCCGAACGCCGACCCTTGGGGCTTGTAAAGAGTTGAACATATTAGTCCCGACGTCCACCCTGAATAATCGATTTTACATCTCCATCTGCTATATAAACACGATATTTGAACCGGTCAAAAAGGCAACTTTCTAGAGGTTTTGAATCACACATTTTTTGGAGATTCAGTTCTATTTTCAATTCAATTATCACTAAAGTCATTTCAAATTTATACCAGAACATTATGAAAGAGATGTAAGATTGTTATTTTATAGTAAATACTTGTCGAACTGAATTCATTTTTATATATTAGATTCCAACTTCACACTCCTTACTTCAATGAAACTCTGTGAATATTCTTCGTCACTTATTACCTCGTCACTAGTACGAATTCTGAACTAATCCAACTTCTGAACTGATCTCAGAACTGCTTAATTATCGAAACAACTCATGTATCTAGATTCGCTACAAGAACATTTTCGAAAATTCCTAAAATTCTTCACATCCATTGGAAATATTGACATTTCTTTGGTGACACGATACAGATGATTGTAACCTTCAGATATGATGCATTGGGTGGGGCAACTACGTAACGGTATTCAAACAGAGCAAATACAAAAATCAAGTGATTCATATGTGAATTTTCTTTTCATTCTAAATAGCAACATCGATCTCGTCATTTTGGATAATTATGTTAAACATTATCAATTTAACTTTCTCGTACCGAAGCGTTGCAATAAATTTATACAACGGAGAAATATTAATGCCACTGAGTAAGTAAATATATCAAGTAATATGTCATCGTAGGAGGCCCAGGTTTATTGCGATTAATTTTCTCACCTTCTTGCTATTTTGAGATAGTTTTTGGTTTGTTTCAACTCTCCATGATTCGAAATGGAGAAAATATTCAGAGACTGTAGAAAGGAAGATCAGAATTTTCATCGATTTCAACAGATTTCCTTGGAATGACGAAAAAAGTCAGGTTCAGACACAAAATGTATCGTGTTCTCAATTTTCCTCTAATAAAAAACATTGTATTGTACTTCTGAAAAATTTCTTTTTGAAATCTATGACATCTCTCATCAATAATCTTTGAACAAAAACTATAATTCGCAGATAACAGTACTCTTTTAACCGTTCTCATTTTGGAGACAAAATGAAACTTCCTTATTTGTACATCTGCTGTGATTTTTTGGCTACTTGCACTTTTTCTTTGGTTCACAATATTTAGTCGACGATTCTTCGAATGGCTAATACAAAATATCCATCAGCTCTTATGATCCAGTGCCATTTCGATATTTTCTGGTCTCTGACAAAAATTTATATTATCAATAATAGCTGCCTGAAGGTAGCGGAAGTAATAATGATTCTAAGAACATTATCAGTGTAAGCCTAATTTCTTTGACTCATTCAGTCGTCATGTCATCAGGATTGCTTTGAACTGATTGGATTTTTAGAAATTTTTTCGATTAACTAGAAGGTTTCACGATTATTTCATTATTTGGTTTAGGTTCTTTCAAAGTACTTCCTATCGTAGTTATTCTCCATGAAAGCATGACCTACAACATGGAGTTTATTGCTGCTCACGTCTATAACTTTGTGTAACGAATAAAAATTTTATCTGAAACAGTAAGAAAACCTGCTCCAGAACAGCGCACATCATTCATAGGATGGTGCTGAAATCATCTATAGAGAGAAACAGCGACCGTTCAGCCAGAGGAGATGTGGATATCCGCAGCATCCAGAATAAGCCAACTCTCAGCATCAAGAATGAGCCGAACATGATACGGATACTGAAAAATGAAACGTTGTAAAGTAGCTTGGTTTGAAAGTATGATAATAGCCTTGTTAGTCTCTATTTTGAAGTATTGTAGAAGCGAATGTTTTTCAGAAAAATAATTAATTTTTTGGAAATTCACAATAACACAGAA
Source organism: Leptinotarsa decemlineata (assembly GCF_025532065.1). Lineage (NCBI taxonomy): Eukaryota > Metazoa > Arthropoda > Insecta > Coleoptera > Chrysomelidae > Leptinotarsa > Leptinotarsa decemlineata. The sequence continues at coordinate 1,594,252 of NW_027412686.1, forward strand.
ACTAAAACATTTTCAGCTCGATCTACAGTATATCGACTGAGCATTGGTTTAAAAAATTGTCTATAATACAATTATTTCCGTGTTAAAGTACTAATTTTTCCTTATATATTTGTAATGGGCAATATTGATAAAACAGGTAGTCTCTAATGTTTCCTACTTTTTTCAAGAAGTTTATGCAGTTTCAGTCGCAATTTCAGATATTTCTTTATTACTGACGATTTTACCGAAAATTCAAATGTTAAAAACAAAACGTAACTGGACTCTTATTTTCCTTGAATGCCTATTTTACGTTCTGACTGATGCAAACCGGCTGTAATATGGGAATTTTTCAGTCTACTAGATTAACGGAAAACATTACACAGTAATTTGTTTTAGGGTGGGTTATTTACTGCCTTGGGGTTGAAGTCTTCATAATTACTCTACTACTCGAGAAAGGAACCCTAACTTGCTGAACTTTTATTGTTTAGGGTTTCGTTAAGGCGTGAGTGAGATGTGGGGTTATTATTAACAGTCAACTATTTTTAAAATGAATAATTTAGAACTTGTTCATTTTTGTTACGCATAATTGGATTATTCTAAATTGAACTTGTGCGCTGTTATTGAGAGAACTAATTTTATCGACTTGATGATGAAGGACAAAATCAATATCAACAAAGTGAAACAATTTCAACGGATTTGAAAAAAGTGAAATGGAACATTTGTTTTCAACAAAAGCAATTACTGATATTAGTGATCACTTTCGAAGATATCAGAGAGTTATCAAACAAACACTCATTTCAATTTCTTGTGTATACCTAGCTCAATGGCTTTCATTTCCGATCCCTAAAATGGAGAGTTTAACGTATATTGGTATAAGCCATTCGATCATCATTTTGAATATAATATACCCATCGTTAAAATAGATATCGACTTCCATCACAAGAAGTTACCCGTTTGATGATGAAATCAGGAGACATATATTGGAAGAGCACCACGGAATGAAGATCGACGACAAATACTTCGAAATCTACTAAGGTATGGAGGGGAAAACATAACCCAAAATGTTGTTGAAGAAACATTGTCCACTTTCGAACTGGAAACAAAACAGCTACCAAAATCATCAATATCATTCTGAATGCAAACCTATTTTTTTACTGAGCGTTTTGAATAGTGTTTCGTGTTCTATCCTGAGAATGGATTTGGTTGTGAAAGGGTCAACCCCCTCTCTTACAAAGATGGGTTCTCTCAATTCCATGGCTGGTGAATTTTATTTCATTAGTTTGAAGGTGGTTGACAAGTTTCTTCGTTATTATTAATGTTTCGGTCTTCAATTGTAGTGTTTACATATTTAAAAATTTATCAAAAAAGTTAGACAAAATTGAATGAAATATCAGAAATGACAAAAAACAGGTCTAAAATATTCGGGTGAGTTAATTTGAAAAAAAGGAATAACAACAACAAAATCGAGAATGAATAAACAATGAGTATGAAATTTAAAAATATATAAACGCGCATTTGTGAATGAAACAGATTATTGTGACCTGAAATGAAAATTATTTGATAAATGTAAAAAAAACATGAGCGGAATGTCAGAAATATATTCAACAAAAGTCATTTTTTTGTGGAAGAAAATCAGTTCTTTATCGACTTTTTTTGAGTATTTGTTACCTTCGACAATCTAAAAAATATAAAAATTATAATGGAGAACTTTATACAAGTGTAGAAGGGTAAACTTTTTAGTTTACCCCGATAAGTTGCGCAGTAACTTTAAGTTCTCCATTATAATTTTTATATCTTTCAGATTGTGGAAGGTAACAAATACCCAAAAAAGGCCGATAAAAAGTCAGAAATATGAAATAATATAAAAAAAGATTAAAAAGGATGAAAAATTTAAACACTAATATTACAAAACAAGCCACTCTACGATATTTCGAATCCACAATCGACGTCTTCTTCTTGAATTTATTATTGTATTCTACTTTTCATTCAATCAATTTTTATTTTGTACTTGCATTATCTCGATTTGTGAATTGGGTTTAATCACCCCAAATATTTGTTGGGGTTCGTTCTGATAGGGTTTTTCAACGATTTGGTGTTTATAATCGTGATGTCCACATCTCTGAAGGATTTCAACAACTTTATTTTTTGATGGATTGTAGTCTGTTAAAATATGTTAAATCTGATGAAATCTGTTTTTCTGTTAACCAGCTGTCGCTCCCCTACGAACGACAACTCTCAAAAGCCAAAACTAAAGACTAACGAGGTCTTACCTTTTAACGTCTGATTCCTAACAAGGGTTGGACGATAGGAAATGAAAATCGATTGTCCGGCTTTGCGGTTCGAATCACCGGTTCACACAGCGGTATATTGAGTGAGTGAATCAAACCTCACATGTCAACCAACTAGGCCACCATCTCACCCTTTCTTACTGTTACTCCTAATTTGATTGCTGGTTCAACTCTAATTCTAGCCAAAACATTGATTTCATTCATATATTCGTTTTTCAAAATATATAAGTGGTCCAAGACTGGTTGAGTTAATTATACGATAGCAACGAAACAGTTTTTCATTCCTGATTGTTTTCTTTTCTGGAAATGGCCAATCTCAGCTTTTTTTTTGCTCTACTGATAATGTCATGATTTATTTTCTATACAAATCAGCTTATTCTATTTCTTCTCATTTTTGTTGTGTTTCTGGTTTATTAGCTGCCATCAGTACACTACAACCAAGTGCAAGCAAGCTTAAATTGACAACACTGTGCATTTGTGTTGATTTTCTAACAAAGTGTTGACTAACCTTGAACTTATCTATATGACAGCTAATGAGCCAGAAACACATATTTCCGAATTGCATATTTTCTGTGTGCTTCGTTCATGAAATTTTCCTGCTTCGGATTATATCAAATCCACTCTCTAAATCATCATCACTCAGTTATCTGAAACTGCCTCGTGGTGACTTCAGTGATTTCTCCAACCCGCCGTTTTTCCTGCAGTTTATTCATTACAATGTACCACTCCGCCATCTGCAGACAAAGTCCGTGAGCAACTCCACAAAATACATACTCCAGGGTGGCAGAATCATAAATAAATATAGTCCAGAGAGGTGCAAACGATATGCTCACATATGGATCTACGATTTTGTAGCTATCTACCGCTAGTTGCACTCACACCGATTCTGGACGGCCGATTTTATACCGGTCGTACAAATTCCAATAGTAAACCACATGTGGGAACGGAACCTTTCACACACGCCGACCGATGATCGTCGCCGGTAAAATACCGGTGAGCAGTCGTCCACTGCCACTGTATCGCCGGCAGTACCGGGAAGTAGTGGCGTACATGACTAAATACACTCTTGCATACTCACCGGTTTTTTACTGACCATTCCAGTCTCGAATGCTCGGTGAAATTGTAGTTACTACGCATTAACTTCGTTTTGGTAGTGCGTGCTAATTACGACAACAAAGCAACTGATTGTTTGACCGATAAAAATCCGGTGAGTGTGCAAGCACCCGCTACCAATAAAATATCGGCCGATTTTATACTGGCCGTCCAAAATCGGTGTGTGTGCAACTAGCGTACGTGTGGCAAAAATCCAATGAAAAAAACACAGCTAACCTAGATAATGCCGCGCATTAAGCTGAAGTTAATCATGAGGCACAAGTAACTTCCTTTTTATGGAAAGCGGGAATGAATTTCATTTGTTCGAGATGACCACCGACAGACCGGTTTCGGTCTCTCGACCAGAAATACTTTCTAGTGTCTTCATGAATATCTCATTTTGATCATATTCATTTCAGAAATGAAAATATTTTGAAATTTTTTCCTGAAGTCGAAAACTTGAAAATGTAGACTTTGGGACAATGTCTAAATGGTTACTCCCACTCAAATATCCTCAGTAATGATTAATATGTCTAAAGTTCATAATCAGTAATCATGAACATACAAAATTTGTGAACGATCAAAACTGGTAGACAACGACCATAAAATTCCCAAATTGAAAATGAATTGACAATAATTTATATTTGTTCGTCCTTGTCCTTCCGCAAACTGCGTTTTTATGTCCTCTATTCATTAATTATTCAATGTTCAGTTCAAACTAGTAACCAACTGTTTTTTGTTACAGGTATGTACATTGTTGCAGAGTATGTTGTCCTGAAATGTAAGGTAATTCAAATTTGAAAAAAACCATTATTGTTCAACGTCCATTGATTGATCGAGTTTTTATTATAATTTATTGGAATTTAATACATTTGGTAATGCTTGGATGCAAAAATAGCGATTACGAATTTAAAATGAACAAAGGAAAGTAGGGAAATCGATTTACGATAAAAAGCCTTTGGCTGAACAAAGGTCGAAAAATACTACAGTAGACAATATCTTTTCATTTACCGATAAATTTGTGATTAAAAAAAGTCATTCTGTTATTCATAGTCATATGTGGTTACAAATTGAGTTTATCTTGAGTTGAACCTTGACATGAACGTTTTTATTCATATAAACAGTAAAGTATATGGAATAGTTATTATTATAAATATCGATGGATGTTTCTTATATGAATGTTATTTTGCATTCTACTAGAACGTTATAGGGAAATATGGGATACAAGATATACCAGTTGGGCATTTTTTTCGATAGAGTTGTATTGCTGGTATCTTTTGAATTTTAGGAGTTACTAAGGCAGTCAATTATAGTGAAAGAGAAGCTATCGATTCCAGTATTTGTTCTGCTTGTTATTTTTCTGAGAACCAAATAGAAGTTACTGAAACACATTCTATGGGAAACTCACAACCTTTTTTTGAATATACTTTTGGATATTTCATAAGATTTTTTTACTATTTTTCGTCTTGAATTGATCGATAGTATCACAAAGTATCGCTTCAAAAAGATTTTGTCCAATTGAAGTAATTTTCAATATAATTGTTGAGAGTATGAAAATATTCTGTTTACTCATATGAAAGAATCATCAAGGCTCAAATAAAATTTTTAATTTTTTCGTAAGTTAAAAAATTAAGATAACTAGAATTCGAAAAAACCATCATCTTATCTCCTACGATGTTATCGTTTTTTTTATATGATTTACATAAGTAACATAACGTTGGTCAAGAAAATTGTATGAGAGTAACGTTGTAATTAAATATTAAAAAATTTCAAAATTTGGTTGCCTACTTTCAGAAAATATTCAGTCATCGGTTCATGTTAGACCCAGTCTCATAATAATACAGCGAATAAACCCCAAAAATATATTAACATCGACTAGTTATAAACAAATATCTGATCTCACAATGAAAGCTAGCATTAGGCTGCCGTTATTCGTGTTTCGACTCGCAGGGTTGACAAATCCCATTTCGTAACAGTCAGAGTTAATCATCCTCCGTTGCTTCTACGTTCACAGGGTGTTTTGTGATGCTGGGTATCTTACAGTCGGCCACTGCTACACTATCCTCGTCCCGAGGTAGGTCATTTTTCCGTTCACCTGTAATATACATTTTATTATAAAATTATTCATAAAGAAAGAACGATAATTCCACACTATCATGGCTTCAGCTAATGGAGGCGTTGCCTCTTCGTAATCGTTTTTTTATATGGTCAACGTATTGACTCGCAGCACGTAGTGCGTTTTCTCCTTTGTGAGAAGGAGTATGTTCTTCCGACGATCATCTGACCATCAATCAACTGTTCGTTAACAGGTTGTTGAACTTTGCCACTGCTCTTAGGGTAAACATGTTCACTGTTCGCATCATCTCGCACCAGAGTGTGTTTTTCTCCGCGTAGCACACCTTGTGCTTGACCGACGTTTGGCTGAATGAACGCCTCCTGGGCCAGGACGTTTCCTGCTTCTGCAACACATGGTTGTCTGGCAACATATAAGAACTAGTTGCCCAACAGGTAATTGAATGATTCTTTTTTCTTAGATCCATATCTAGCCTTCTGATTTTGCTGACACTTACTTATTTGATCAATAGCTTCCCGGGTATTTCTTTGCTTGTCAATTTTGAGGTCAGAAATATGAACTTCATTAGTGAGAAAAGAGTCACACATGCCTCTTTGGTCATAACCAAACATGAGTTCGTGTGGTCTCTTTTGTGTAGACTTTTGTATTGGAGAATTTATACCGAACTTGATTCGGCCAAGTTCTTGGTCCCATTCTCGATCGTCGCTACTCATAGTTGCAAGAGCCGGGGAACTCGTTGAAGTGTGCACTCTTGAATGCACTATCCATGTCACAAATGATACGTCGTGCAATTCCGAACGTTTTGAATATCTCCTTCAGAAACTTCACTACATGAGCTGCTTTAATACTCTTGACCGCTTTCATGAACACGTACTTGGTGGAAGCATCCACACATACAAGTAGGAATTGCCTATCCCGCTCTTTACAAAAGGACCTAGATGATCAATGTGAATTGTATCCATAGGTACAGCAACATTTTCTATTGAATGTAACATTCCGTACTTCTTACCTGTCGGTACCTTGTTGTAGCAACAATACAAGCAACAACGAATATATCTAGAAACATACCTTTTTATATTAGTAAACCAATAATTCTGCTTCATAAGGGACAACATCTTATCAAAACCTGGTGTATGTATTTACATCGTGTATCGTTTAACTGTACTGCTAGTATCCAATCACCTTCTGTAATATTGATTGCCATAATATCTACTTCCTGAAACAGTTGAGGTTCGTCAACCGGGTTTCGGCTCAGAGCTTCAATGTGTGCCATTTGGGACCCTGGCCTATATTCGACATGGAACATGAACTCTTGTGTTACCATCCAACAACGACCTATTTTGGGTATCAAATCACTAACGACCTATTCTGGGTATCAAATCTCGCCTGGATAAGGTAGTTCGTAAGGTGTTGCAGTCAGAGACTACTTTGCACTCGATATTGAGCAAGTATACACGAAATCTTTGCATGGAATTGACTACAGCCAACGTTTCTAATTCGTAAGTGTGATAACGTTGTTCTTTCCTACTAGTTTGCCTGCTGAAGTAAAGGACATTTTTGAGTTTACCATCTTCTTCCTTCTGTAGCAGAATACCCCCTACTCCCCATTTGGAATCGTCGGTATGTAGTTCTGTTTCAGCTGTCACATGGTATATAGCTAGAACTGGTCTCGTACATAAAATGTCACAAAATTTGTTGAATGCTGAAAGTTGTTCCTCTACAAATTCAAATTTTGCATCTTTTTCTGTCAAGCTTGTCAGGAGTCTAGTTACTTGTGCAAAGTCTTTTGCATATTTCCGAAAATAGCTTGCCAATCCAAGAAATTGTCAGATCTCATGAACATTTTTTGGAATTGGAAACTACTTGACCGCCTTTATTTTTTCCGGTGATGGTATCACACCTCCTTCACTGATCTCGTGTCCAAGATACTCAATAGTGATTTGGAAAAAATGACATTTCGACAACCTGAGTGTGAGACCTGCGTTCTGAAATACTTCAAGAACTTTTCTTAAAGTTCTTGCTTACATCAATAGAAGGCAGTAAAACGTCATCCATATAGGCAAGAGCTTCTGTGAAGCACATATCATCTAGGAATTGATTAATGGTTCGTTGAAATACGTCAGGTACATTTACTAGTCCGAACGGCATTCGCAAAAACTGGTAGTGACCGTCCGGAGTTACACAGGCAATTTTGTGCAGAGATTCCTCTGAAATTGGTATTTGATAATACCCACTAGCCATATCTAATGAGGCGAAGAATCGACAACCTCTCAGACGTTTTAAATGATCATCTTTACAGGAAAGCGGATAGCAATCCCTTACGGTTTTCATATTAAGTGCCCTATAATCGACGAACATACGGGTTTCTCCATTTTTCATTTTCACCAATAGAATTGGTGAGGCATATGGTGTGGCCGATTCCTCAATAATGTTATTTTCGAGCAACTCCGTCACTATACCCCTTACCGTTTCTCTTTCTCTCATTGATAAACGGTATGGTCTATAGGTCACTCGCTGATCGTCCTTGAGATGAATAGACATCTTAGACGCACGAACATTGCCTATATCACTGACATTCTCAACGAAACAATCGGGATAATTGTTGAGTAATCTCACAAGATCGTTCTTTTCGGATTCGCTCAGATATGAATTGCAATTCATATTAGATATATTGAGATATTTGTTGTTGATTGACATCGCCAAAATACTCACCCCCTTCGAGACGTTCTCATGACAGGGTTCCCCTCTGACCATAACTTCATTTGTTTTGAACATAACTACGTTGTGGGAAGCATTCAGAACAGGCATCACGCTACTGGTAATCGAAGTGATACATCTTAGTAGAAAACACTTATGGGCTGGTTTCAGTCTTTTACTATATTCAATGTAAACTTCCCCTTGGAAGTTTTCTATCGGAGTAAACTCAACCAACCCTATGTGGTTTGGAGTTATCAGAAGCAACAACCATATTTATTTTACTTAATGGAAACTGATCGAATTGGGGCAGCTCAACTGTATGTGAAATGAAAATGCGCACTCCGCCGTTCTTGACGACCACAGCAACACCATCCATATTGAATAACGTCTGTCCGATTATTATCATTGGTATCTCTTGAATTTCGTCCGATACAATGATCACTTCAATGTCGGTTTCAACTGAATCAACTGCAAGGTTCACCTTCGCTTTCCCCACAGCGTTGGCTACTCCACCTCCATATCCATTTATTTGCACCTTGCAAGGTTCCCATGATACTCCATGACGTTGAGCATCTTACGCAGAGTCACAACCTGTAATTAGCGCCTGAGAAGTGAGGCCATTGATACGGCAGGACATGATGTAGCTTGACTTATTTTCTGTAGGTACCTTACATTTCATAACATGTTTGGAAGTTTAAGCTTGGTTGCGAGGACAGTGGTTCTTATAATGTCCAGGCTGGTTGCAGTTAAAACATTTCCAGTTCCTTTTGAGTTGACTGCTGACATTTTTGTGTTTATTTTCCACAAAACTAGATTTGTGCTCTTCACGATGCGACCGGGAAAACTTTTTGAACATTCTTCCGGCGCGAGAGATAAAATATATTTACTGAAGAGTGTCTCAGGGTCACAATACTTTCCTGCCTCCGCACCATTTTGTATAACCGTGTCAGTTATGCCTTTAATAATCATGGCTACTACGTTTTTACCTTGTATCTCACATGTACTCAACAGTTACATTTCAACAGTTACATTCGACCGGTCGAAGAAGCACTCCAAATCATACAGAGAAAGCTATCCGAAGACGGGAACCTGAAAGAGAGAACGAATCTACCTATAGAAGTAATTATGGAATTACTAGGATTCTGTGTACGAAACTGTTATTTCCAACTGAAGGACGTATTCTTTACACAAGATGAGGGACTGCTAATGGGATCGCCAATTTCACCAGTCATAGCCAACATATATATGGAGTGGTTTGAAACTCTGGCCATTGAAGAATCCCACAAGAAACCTCGAGTCTGGTTGATATATGTTCATAATATGGAACCATGGGAACACTGAACTAGACCTTCCATCACTTTCACAATGGAGAAGGAAATTCACAACGAATTGCCATTCTTAGATGTTTTGGTGAAGAGGTTCGACACCAAGTGGGAAACATCTGTATACTGAAAACCCACTCATACGGGACAGTCTCTGAACTACGAATTCAACCACCATCAATCAACTAAAAGAGGAATCATCAAGACTTTATTAGACCGTGCTTTCGGGCTCTGTAACACGAAGGAAGGTCTCGAGAAGGAACTAGACATCATCAAAAATGATCTTCAACGGAATGGGGAATGGCTACTCCAAAGCGATGGTAGAAAAGACCTTGGCTAAAAGACAGCAGGAGCCTCGCAAGGAAAAGAAGCCGTCACAACCAGTTCTTGCACTTCCCTACATCGTGAAACGTCTTGAACTAGCGTGACTTGGAATCTCTCAACTTTTTATTATTTTTATTTTCTCTTTTCATTTCTTTATTTTTATTTATTTTTGTTCAATTGTTCTATTTTACTTGTATTTATTTCACTATTATTTCATTTCAGGTTTATTTTGCTTAATATAATTGTTATTTTCAGCTATTCATTTTTAATTCTTCTTTTTTTAGTTGTTTCAGGGATTTCAAATCATTTTATATAGTAGACAATGGAAGTCCGAACTAGTGAAATTCATCATGAAACATGATGATTACAAACAATTGTAATCTCTTCGAATACTATTACCTCTAGAGTTTCATTGAATACGGAATTTTCACACTGCTTCTTTTCAGTTTGAACCGAACCGAACAAAAGCGTGGGCGTTTTGTGCCATAATTTTTGTATATCAAGGGCCCGTCGCTTTTTTCACATTAATAATAGTATTTTTCGTTCGTTATTGTTTTAAGCTTTTTTAAAAAAATATTTTGAACTTTTTAGTTCGATGTTCCCAAAGCATAAAAGTAGTTTTGTAAATAAAAAGACCAACTCTACATTTGCAAACCACTTTTAAGCAGAAGGATATGAGTTCAATCATGAATACGAAGTATTCATTCAGAAGAGAAAAGTTTGAAACTCAATCTTCTAGAACGTTTAGGAATCAATAGATTCAAGAATTCGGATGATTTACTGAATGATCAATTAGTATCAACTATCCGTTACTAAATATTTTTTTCAAATGTGGAAACTAGGACATTACATACAGGTAAAACTCAGGTACTTGAAATGTAAGTACTTCAAATTGTAAAATTAGGTATATTAGGCATTGAATATGTAGAATATAGTTAGTAAAGACACATCTCAAGAATACATTGTATGGGGAAACACGTTTTGCGGTTTTGTAAAACGTATGAATTTTCATCAAGTGTCGGCCAATTCCATCATACAACATTTGGATTAACATGAAATGGTTAGATAGATTAAAAATCTATCATTTTTCCGTTTTTCGGAAAAAGTATTTTTGGATACACTAGATTCCAAAAACAAAGCAGAAATAGACGGAGAATGGAAATCCCTTTTCAAAGAGGTGTCATAAGATCCCCACTCCGGTTATGGATTTCCAGTCCGAATTTGTCCCGATTACAAACAAAATTCTTGGCAGTTCTGCCTGGCCGTACGTTTTCGAGGGTTTGCTCTGTATGTGTATTTCATTAACTCTTGTCATTTACAGTTCAGGTCGTGATAATATTTCACTTATTTTTCTTTCCTTTGAACTCAATGCAACTTCTTACTATTTACTTGTAACTATATATCACTTTTATCTTTGTTTAAATGAAAATGTTACGGAACGAAACGGTTTCGGTATATTTATTTGGACTATAAATTATAAAAGCTTGTCCTAACTTCACCGAAGAGTTCAACAAAAAAAAACGAAAGAAATATTAAGTGGTTCATCTATTATATCAAAGAAATTCATGATGTGAGCATCCAAAAGCAAAAGAACAACATGAAATATATAAAACAGAGCAGTTTATCATTTTTATCATTCGATTAATGCTAGCTGGTGTTGTGAAATTCAACCATGATACAAGATAACTTAAAGGCAAAATCATTACCATTTGTTACATAAAACACGATGTTTCGAGTTGGAACTTGTTCAATTAGGTGGAAAAAACTCATGTGCCTGGAAGCAAAAATAACAGTTTTGTTTACTTTTCTGAGTTGAATAATGTTTATCAAAAACAAGTATTCAGTTACATAAAGTAATAAAATTGAAAATAAATAAGTAAAATTCACCTCCAGTTTCTGACATTTGATGCGAATGTCTAAATACATACAGGGTGTTTACTAACTACGGTACGAATCTTCAAAGGTTGATTGGTTAGGTCCGGAATTGCTTCGTTTCTGAGATACAGAGCGTTGAAGTTTGAAAATAACGGTATTCAAAATATATCATAAATATCCTCACACCGATTCGCTCGAAACTTGCTACAGTTATTTAAAGTGATAAGACACGTATTTAGCCCGAATTAGATTGAAATTATCAGGTCCAGTGGCGTCTCTGTGGCCAATAATACTTAGAAACAAAAGAACGCAACCAACTTTTCTTGTAGTTTTTAATTTTTTTAGATTGAACATATAAAAGTACAACTTTTTTATCGCATTCGTTTTCTTCATATCAAGCTTCTTTTTCGGAAAAAAATCATTTATTGAAAATATCCATGGAAAACGTAAATGGGAAAATTGTTGCTGAAAATGACTTTCTCTAAAAACGTGGGGATTTTCGTCGCCCCAAAAAAGTTCATTATTGCATATATGTGCCACAGTATAAATCAACCACCTGCAAAACATTGTAAAAATCCTGAGGCAGTAGAGCTTGGACCCGCTGTATGTGATATGGGTATAGTATAGTTTCTTTTTACAACTGTCCATACGGTTTTTGGGCTGACTTCCAGCTGCTGTACAATTTTCCTGATATTGTTTGAAGGATCTTCTTCTATCGCATCAAGTATAGCTTCTTCTATTTCAGGCGTTGTTACAGTTTTTGGTTTCTATCACCTGCATTTTTATTAAAACTCACAGTTTCACATAATCTTGCATTAATCGTTCTGAATGTATTTTTAGTTGATTAACCAAAAAAAAAAATTGAAAACTACAAGTCAGTGGTTAACTTTCTTCCATTATTGTTAGAATCCAGTTAGAAATAAATAAGCGCTTTATTATTTCAAATAACTGAAGCAAATTCCAACCAAATCGGTGTAAGGACATTCGTGATAATTTATAAATACCGTTTTTTTTAACTTCAACGCCCTGTATCACAGAAACGAAGCAACTCCGGATATATGTTCATAAAAACTTTTTTTCTTAAAACGACCTTATGAATCACCCCCTGAAGTTTCGTACCGTAGTTAGAAAACACCCTGTATATTGAGACTGAAATGAAAATGGAAAATCAAATTGGTTTCAACAATGTATTTGTTATATTAAATACCAGAAAGGAAAAGTGTTTAATTTTTTTTTGATATATTGTAATGAGTTTATCTTGGGTAAGTGAATAAGTCATGTACATAATACGGTTTTACATAATACTTTGCTACCATCTCAATATCACCTGCCATTTCTTTTTCAAAGTTATACGAAGGGTGTCATTTCAAATCAGCTTTAGACTCTCTTCTCAGGAATAGCATTTTCCTTCTTAAGATGTTTCGTAACTTTTAACTCATATCGAAAGTACTCAAATTATTAGTTCTGTTCAGCTGATAATAAACTAGGACTGTAATAACATAGTATGAAGGGTGTGATATTTATAAACACATATTTTATAAAAGGTCTTTCATTGAGCACTTCCTATATTTCAATTCAAATCAAACAAAAAAATAAATCGTTTGAACGATCTATGCCATCATGTGTGGAATATAATATCTATCAAATGTTCGCAATGGTTTCTCTGGGTGGAGAGAATCGGAAACGTCCAATTTTGCATGACTCTGGCGCATACATCAGGATGAATTTGACCAATGGCATGGGTTATGTTGAGGACCGCTGTGGTTTGTGGCTCATTCTTATACATCTGCGACTTAAGAAAACCCAACACGAAAAAGTCTAACGAGGTCAAATCGCACAATCCCGGTGGCCAGTTCACATCACCTCCATGTGAGATGATCATGCTCTCAAACCGCTCGTACAGATTATCCGATGTGATATGAGTTGTGTGGTACGAAACCACATGTTGTTGGTGTCCGGATCATCCAATTCAGGCAAAAAGAAGTTGGTAATCATCGACTTATAGTGCTCGCCGATGACAGTGATGAGCTGGCCAACGTCGTTCTCAAAGAAATATGGACCGATGACGCCGACAGCCCAAAATCCATACCAAACAGATCCTTATTCAGAATTAATTGGACGCTCTTGGATCTCATGTGGATTGGTATCGTCTCAAATTCGTTCGTTCGTCTCACATTTTGTTCACGTACCCATTCATCCAGAAATGGGCGTCATCGCTGAATATGATTTTTCGATGAAAATTAGGGTCAGTTGCCAACTGCTCCAGAGCGAAAACACATCGTTGTCTATGATCGTTCACCTTCAGTTCCTGAGTCAGTTGAATTATGTACGGGAGCAAAGCCAAGTCACGACGCAAAATTCGCCAAGTTGTGGTCTGCGAAATGCCGAATTCTTGTGAGCAACGCGAAATCGACTGTCTCGAATTTTCCTGCACACTCTCACAGACACCGGCGATGTTTTTGGTGGATCTTGCGTTTCGTCAACGTACGGGTGTTTATCGATCGTTTACTGAATAAGTGGACTCAAATTTAACCACCAACTCACCGCGTAGCACGCGGACGCTGCCCGAACGGAACACCCGTTTTGATAAAACAAAATATGACAACTGATTTGACGGGTGCAGCTTTAATAAGATGACTGTTATCAATTGTCAAAATACGAAAGTTCATGTGGAAAGACTATATTTCGCGAAGGATGTGTGGAACACCCGCGATAACACAAATTTGAGGAACTTTGAGTGTTTATTTATTCAATACTTTTGCCTATAAAAAAATGCTACGAAATTATACATACAGATATTATATTTAACGTTTCGGTGCCTAAAATCTGGCCCCTCTTCAAAATTGAAAAAATCTTATGATACTCACTTCTTTTCTGGTTTGCTTTATTTTCAAATGTCCCCGATAGATGTTAATAGATTGGCTGAATTCTAGAGCACATGCTCTAGTTTTAATACAAAATCATCCAGTACCCAGAACTATCATTGCTCCCAGACGCCGATAATTTATCGGCTCCATCCTACTCCATAAATCAAATCATCGTGCAACTAGAACGTATTCATAACTGATAATTAATTTTGATGGTTCGAATATCGCGTAGGACTGTCGCTATTCAGCTGTTCCAACAAAAGACATTTCTAATAAATGAAGTCACACCAATCCAATCCCACGCTAGATCGCGTACCAATAAAAATAGAAGTAGTATGTATGCATCCAACGATTTTAATGATGAAACTGTATATGCTGCAAGTGGGTTGAAAAATCAGCTCTTCTGAATAATTATTTCCATGTATGATTTGAATGGACCTAGTTGTCGGTTGTCTCTGAATGGATCTTCTGTTTACCGGCGTATGGTCTTCTTATAGGTTAGTGGTCTTTTGAAACGCTAACGATACTTATCTTGCCGGGCGGAATGCATAATAGGCTATTTCTGCAATCAAGAAAGATGCTGAGTGAAAGCTGTACATTACAGAAGCCGATGCTATCCCACACATAACTTGAAATTTTTTATTAAGTCGCTTGAAACCAGTGACAAGTTGTACTAAGGCAAAATGAAACAGTCATAATATAATAACGTTGTACTACAACAACTTATAATCTATATAATAAGATGAATCAGTAATGAAGGCCACAAATTTTTCATCTGTGTTTGAATTGAATTATTTTCCTAGAGTACGTACTTGTGCATATCAATAAAAAATGAAGGTGGAAGTTGGTTTCAGCGGGTCAAACGCCAAACGGTAATCTCCCGCTAAAACCAATGAAGCGGAAAGAGGAAAGAGGGGATAGGTGAAAGGTGAAAGCACCCGAATGACCTATAAATAGTCAGATCTCGGAGGAATAAGTCCAGTTATCACCCGAAGACGATTGTGGATACTAACAATCGAAACGTCGTGACGTAACTTGGTTTGGAACCTTTTAATTTTTATTTTTCATTTTTGTTAATAATATTTTTTAATTTTCAGCTTTTATTAATATTTCAATTTTTTATTTTTTGGTTGTAGCTGGTGTGTTATTTCCTTGTAATTTCAGTTTTTTGTTTTAATAAAATTGTTATTTTCGGTTAATCTATTTATTTTAATTAGGGATTTCAAATCAATTTATATTATATTAGACAATGGAAGTCCGAACTGATGAAAGTAATTCATTGATACTCCGAAGCCCAATTCCCAATGCGATACATAATAAACTGGATATCTAACTATATGAAAAAGTTCAATTTTTGGAATCGCAGATAGACACTCATCTCACCTGGGAAGATCACATAAGCAGTGTTTGTAAAAAACTCAATAGATCTTACTTTGCAATCTTCCAAATGTTTCGACACACCCGGCCTGTTGACTATACAGAGTGTAACTAAATGAGTGTAAAACATTTAAGGAGGTCGTATACTTTTCCTGTTGGAATCTCTGTTGGAAGTTGATATGAGTAGCCGTTATCAAGGGTTTCATAAAAAGCTATAGGAAACTTGATGGGCCTGTAGTTTGTTTCATCGTTAACGTCATGATTTTTATAAATGGGTACAATGTACTCATTTTCTTCTTTAATTGGTGAACCCCTTCTTTATATATAGTGGAACATTGGTAAGTTTCAATTGTTTAAATGCAAGTGCCTTGGTGCACCACAATTCTAACAACAACTTTTTTTGAAGAATCCTATTCTTCCATAAAACTTGTTCAATTGAACATCTACATGATGCATGAAGTTACCCTTCGATATTTTTGATGCAGCTTTCTCCGTTCTCGTTCTTTAGATAGTATATAACTCCTTTCACAACTTTTAGGGACATTATCGGAGTTACAGTTAGGTGACCATGCTAAAGTACAATGATCGATACATAAGAAATATGTCAACATAACCTGAATTTTCATTTCAGCTGAACTAAAATAGTTTCACTATTTTTTTTAATTCAAATACGTGAGTAATTTGCCGTAATTTTTTTTCCGATTTGTTTTTTTGTCAATATAAAAGATTCCCCGCTTCATTCATCATATTGATACGGTTCGATCCTTCCAACATATCTGCTGTTTGCATACAAGTAACTTCCATGAGTCCAAAATTAAACCAACATAGTTTTCCCCATCACTAAACGAACAAATTAAAGCGTCGACTCTTCGTCGATAGTTTATTTGAATTCGGTGCACTAAACATAAACGGGGCCCATTCGGGTAGATTAAATGGTGCGTTAAACCAGCATTATTTAATTCGTCTACACGAAATTTAATTAAAAGCAAGCGATCGATAGCGTCATGTGAGCAAAGTAAATTTACGCTTATCAGGTGAAGAATTAAGTGGAGAAATTATGGTGGACTATGGCTCACTTGGTAGGTTTCTTCATATTTTGGTAAGAGACAAAAAATTGAAAATTACGATCTTCTCAAAGATGATCTTCATTTGCCACAAACTGAATTGTAATAGGGTAGTTGGCCTCTCCGTGGAAGACAATCCTGGAGACAAATACGGCTATCATATGAAACATATGAAAGGTTTCTTTCGCAGAATAATTTTTGGCGTGAACCCTCTTCTACTTTCCTGTTATATTTTTCAGTATAATATAAAGTAAATTGAATGAAGTGAACCAATATTTTGACCTCACGATGACATAATTTTGCTAGTCATGTCGATTGATTTGTTCTGGCAAAATCAGCTTCGAAGAAATTTGAAATAATTTTGCATACTTAAAAAATGTACATACCTCAGTAACATTCAAGGATTTTGGAATATTGATCCCATATATGAAAATTTTTTCCTCAATTATTTCCTGAGGCACTCAGATTCATTTTAGAAAGGAGCCGGATTGGAGATTCAACCTTGATAGACAAGAACATTGAAAGAACGTTGGAGACTTGGCTTTCTTTAAAATACACCTTCAAGGAAAGTGTTCAATTCAACTCAACTCGTTCGACTCGGCCCACAGTAATATATGGCATAAGTACGCGGCTAACTATTGTTTTGAGGATCCTCTCAACACATCTCGAATTATAATTTTAGTTACTCTTTAATTTAGAGAACGGCATCTCCATCAATTATGTTTTCCGTAAAAAAATGTTAATACAAAAATCCTCTCAGAGTTGTTTCGGGTCTTTCTAACAGTTCTACCGTCTAAGCTGTTCCTTCGAGCCAAGATATTCACTGCGCCGCAAACGCACTTGGACATTATGTCCCTTCTTTTTTTATTTTCGGAAGAATACGAATGAAAGACGAGTTGTTGTTTGGGGCACCACCAGGGTCCAGAGGAAGTGCTCACAAAAACGGTTGGATGTGTACGGATATATTTCTGAAATACCTGAATACACTTCAAAACTCATACAAACCTCACACCTGAAAATCCAGTACTTCTATTGGTTGACAATCATTCTTCCCACATTTCATTGCAAGGTATCAACTATTGTCGAGAAAACGGAATAGTAATGATAGGATTTCCGCCACATACTATACACCGATTACAGCCTTTAGATGTGTCTTTTTTAGGCCTTTGAAAACATATTTACACAGAAGTGGAGTCTACAAGCTTGACTGTTCTGATTGTTCGGTATCTTACATTGGTAGAACCTGTAGACCTATTAATGAACATTTAAAAAAAACCGACAAATCTGCTTTTGGCCACCACATAAAATTTCACAATCACAACTTTAGTCCCAATAGAAATTCCAAAATATTACATAAAATAGATAATAAAAATTTCCTTAGACTTGACTTGTTTGAAGAGTTGGAGATTTCTAAAGAACTTTCCAATAATGATCATTGTTTGAATACTCAAGTAAACTCAAACAGAGATTTCCTTCCCCTTCATAAAACGATTATGAATTATTAATTAATCACATTTTACTAATACAATTTATTCAATATTTTTCCTCTACATACTCAATCAAATCCATAATGGATCACTCCTCAAGTTGGTACCATTATTTTAACATGACACTTGACACATTCTGTCTCAATTTGTCCTTCTTTATATGAAACTTTGACTGAACCACATGGCCTCAATCCAAAAATGTATTTTCTTGGCTATAAGCCTATTTCGTTTTATATAAGTCAAATATATAAATGTGTTGCCTGACAAGTAAGTAATCTCAAACAATTTTCCCAAATTTCTTAACCTTAAAAATTTTACAACTTCAATTCTCACAAAACTTTCTTTTCAATTAGATCACTAACTTTCAGGTGAGCACCGATGATGACGAAAGTCGAAAGCGCTTTGCAATAATTTTAAAAATTATACACTTTAATACAAAAGCTCTTCGATTCATTAATTCAAATAAGTGTATTCAGCTTTTTCAAATATTTTTGGAGAGATCTGTTTCATACTTATGATGCACTGTTTGGTGTAGTAATGAATATTACTGGAGTTTTTTCCAAACACCAAATCGTTATTTTTAACACCCCGACACGTGTTTCGATCACCAAGTGATCATCTTCAAAGAGGAAGATTAAAAACAGTTTTTAATCCAGTAATATTCAGATCTGTTTCAGATAAAAAAACTATAAGATTCGACAATTAGATATGGAATCATTAGATGATTCAGCGGATGAGGAGCTGCCTCTTGCACATTTCGTAAACACAGTTGTTAATTATTCTTCTCTTCCTTCACTACAGCAAGAAGTAGTCTTGAGCACTTACAAAACGCCAAATAAAAATGAACCTTCCTGCACAACCGCAACATTGGCCATATCCAAAGTTAAGAAGACAATTTTTCAAAAATATTCTAGTTCAAGCCGAATCCAAACCGAAACCATAACTTCATCCGAAATGTATGACGCTACTCCCGGTCCAAGTGGAATCCAGAACCACGCCTCATCTGAAAACTCAACTGAAAGTTACGTCACAGAAACCGACAAAGACAAGGGAAAAAAGTTGTGTCACTCTTGGACATACGGCCTTTCCCAAAATATGAACGACCAGATAACAGAAAAGGTAGAAAAATGACTACCAGTATTATCACTAGTACGCCTATGAAAAGACAGTTGGAGAAGAAGTTAGAAAATGAAAGGCAGAAGGAAGATGCAAGACGAGTGAAAAAACAAAAATATGTTAAAAATCAGAAAGAAACAAAAAAAAAAGAAAAAACATGCGAACCCAAATATAAAAAAATTATATTATGTCCTGCTTGCGATGAACGCTTTAAAGATCCACCTACAGAAGACTGGATTCAGTGCTCGCAATGCTTGGATTAATCTTGTACCGATTATTCCGGTGTACAAACAAGCTTTTATATGAGACATCATAAAAACAACGAAGGATGAAACTGAGAAATGAATAATTTCCGAGAAGTGAGGTTTTCTCTCACTTCGAATCTAGTTCAGAGTACCGGTTTTGTGGTACTTGCCTATGAGTGAATTTGGTAAACTTTTTTTTGTCAAGGCCGAACTACCACATATAGTAGGCCATCTTTCTTTCTATAATCAGTAAAACTTGGATGGATATTGGATCCCACGTCAAAATAACATTTTGTTTTGCAGTGTGTTTTTATGAGAATACTACACGTAATAAGAGCAGCTGTCGGTGATGATAAGCCGTTCGAAGAAATAACAACAAAAAAGGTTGAAAAGGTTCAAAAAACAATATTTCATGTGACACCACCGAGAGATAGAAACAGGCGAAGCTAAAACGAGATTGACTGGAAAATAAAAGTATCTAATTCCACTCGAACATTTCCCATGGTATGACTGTCGTTGACCCTGAAGTCATGTCCGTCGTGATTGTCAATGACAAATCAATGTAGTAGTTTGCCCATCTTTGGAATTATGTATTTCCGTGTACAACTAATAAGAAGATTGTGAGGTAGAAGTAATAATATAAGGCATTATAAGACGGTCCATGAACATCTCCATTCCAGCATCGACTATGAATTATTGAAATTAAGAAACTACAAGAAGAATATCCACCCTCTACATTCCAAAATGAATTGGTTTAATGGCAATATATTATTTTTGGGTTACATGGTTTATTAGTGAATTAGAAAATGTCAACATCATTGTTCAATAGTTTTTGATTAAGGAAAGTTTTCTATAGTGACACCGTTTTTCTACACAGAAAATTAGGTGGAAATTTGAATATTCATTGAAAAATGCGAAAGACGGATGTTTTTTTGGTGTTCACGTATTCTGTGAATATTCGTGAAAAACTAATAATAAATAATTCTTTTGTTACAAAAATGAAATGCAAAATCAATTCAATTTCAGAAGTTGTAATTTTTCACTATCTGAAACCATTTTCCATATTACATATATGAAATTTGATGCACTAGTTTCCCAGAGAATATTGTGTTTGAAAAATCTGGTAGTGAACGAACATAGAGCGCCTATTTGCCAGAATTAAGTTCAGCCTACTTACAATTTAGTATTATATACTCTGGAATTGGATGCTGGCATTGAAAAAACTAAAGGCATATTTTATCGATCTAGAAAAATTTCAATTATTTGTTAATGAAGTGCATCTTGGTTTTTATTCAGAATGTATTTGGGGATTTTGTATTTTTTTAGTGAAAAATTAAATTTGTACCCAATTTTTGGTGACATATTTTTTTTCATTAATCTTAAAAAGTTATATTTGCGCATAAATTTTGTTCTGAAATATATTTCTACCCCTGGTTGTTCAAATTCGAGTCTATACATGGGTTATCTCGTGAATGGTAAGAGAGTGAATTCAATTGAGGCAAAGTTTTCGAAATCTGTTTTTTTTTAGAAATTTTTTCCATTGCTGACGTTTGTAAATTATCGTGAAATTGAAGCTTTTCCGATATGTCGGAAAGTTTCGGCAATCTAATGATCACTGAATTAAACATAACTTTTTTATTAGGACCCCGATAATCCCTCCAGATCGATATTGTTGCATTATTCAAGGCCTGCCTCACAGTAAGTTATTTCCTGGAAAAGAGATTTTTATGAGCAATTAGAAGGCGTAGCGATGGGAAGTCCACTCAGCCCGGTGATAGCCAACTTCTTCATGGAGCAATTTGAGGAGAAGGAACAACGGATAGCTTTTCTGAATATACTCGTCGAAAGGCGTGGCACCCGACTGACACATAAAGTGTATCGAAAATCGACACACACGGACAGATATCTGCATGCACTTTTGAACCACCATCCGAGTCAAAAGTGGGGAATTATCAATACCCTGACGGAACGTGCCCGTAGAATATGTGAACCGGAACACCTACAAGAAGAATTGGAACATCTATGGATACAGTGTAACCGAGATCAACAAGGCCATGAAACTAATGACTTCCACAAGTCAAAATAGGAAACTCAAACGGTTGCACATGCATTTCTACTGTGAATTCCTAGGGTTACAGACAGAATCAAAAAATCTTTGGGAAGCATAAAATGAAAACCGTGTTTGAGCCCACCAGGAGAATACAACAAAACCTCAGATCTGCGAAAGACAAAAGAGATCCACTATCATCTACGGAAGTATATCGTACACCATGCAACTGCGGAAAAGTTTATATCGGTACGACCAAAAGATCTATGGGTACAAGGCTGAATGAACATCGGAGGAACTGTAGATTAGGCCAAATAGACAAATTGGCAGTAGCGGAATACGCGCTTAGTGAAGGATCTCACACGATATTATTTGAAGATGTGAAACTACTTGCCCCTGATCATGAATACCACAGTCGGCTTGTACGGGTAGCTATAGAAATCTATAAAAATACGGAAAACTATAACAGAAAAGAGAAGGCGATTACGCTAAACTGAATTTAGAATCCCATACTGAAAGATGGTAAAGTGGCAACAGCGCAATGCAATGTTTCGTCATTAACAGATCTGCCAATAGCAACGCATCAACAAGAGAGGCGGACTACCTGAGTCAACATAAATACCTACGAACTAGAAATCACCAGTCATCGGTGAATCAAGATGAGTGAACCTCTAAAGAAGCCAGCCACTCGTGCTGACGAAACGTTAGGGTGCAGTTCCAAATTACGACGACCAAATGAAGATAATAACACGAGTTATGAGTATTTTGTTTCAAAGATATTAAAGATATCAATGCAAGTATCATTCAGCAGGGTTTTTATTTTTGGCGAATTTATTCAATATCATTAAAAATTTTTCAGTAAAAGCTTCAAAGTAAATCCATTTCCAGGGCAATATGAACACCGATTCATGTTTCATATATTTCAGTGGTTGAAACCAGAGTCCTAAAACAAAGCACTCGTGATCCAAAACAGCGTTGTTTCAACCTGCCTTAAGGACGCAGTGATACTAGGCCGAACCTCAAATTTATAATTGGAAGAAAACTATGAATATAACTTATAACCAAGCATGGACACCTTACCTTATGAAAACGCTAATCGAAGATAGACGAGAGCTTCCCTGATGATCATCAAATTATAGTCTTGGAAACATAAAAAAACTGGAAATGTTATATGAATACTAGTACTATGTTGCTGTATCGCTGCTGTTCCAATGTTTTGACAGAATCAGAATCAACGAACTTAGGCGTGCGCAACGTTATAGAACAGTGCTTTCAAAAAATATCTCTACAGCGCCATCTAGTGGCGAGTTACAGAAAAATGTATAGCCTAAAAACCTTCTCTATGAAAAATTACTCATACATCTCAAGTTTCATCACGATCGGTTGAGCGATGTAGAAGTTTATCACTTACCAACCATCCAACCAACAAACATCCATTTTTATATATTGCAACACAATTTACAGATTCGTATTGAAAATTTCAAATCTTCAATAGCAAAAATATTTTCTGAAAAACTTTTCACATACAATCAGTGGGCAAATTTCGGATATGCGGTTGATTACCTCCTTCACAGGCAGATGGGGCGATGACAAACCTGTCGTTTATTGTCCGCTTCAGCCTAGTTTGAGGAATGATTCTCTGAAGGAATTAGATTTTCAATTATGGGAAATCATCAACTTTATGTTGATGATAGACACTACCTTGCACTGAAGAGTGGCCAAACAGCCCGAAACCGGTCTGCAAGTGTATTCCAATAATTGACAATCTATTGCGACAGTTGTATCGCCAACAGCATATGCAGGAATAACTTCAGTGAAGAATCCTGCACTGACACGTGTCGGATATAATCCAACACCCTTTGTGGTATTGCCAGGGGAGTGGTTGTTTTCTGATAGGTGTCAGTCCATCAACCTACAGTGTAGGGAGTTGCGACTAACCTGAACGAATTGTTCGTTTAGATGATTTGATTATTAGCCAGTCTTCAAGTATGCCCACTGACTGAAAAAAATTCCAATCTAGTTTTAACTTCCAGGAAAAAATTGATACAATCATTTCATTTACTAGTAAAAGTATATAAATACAATTTTCTGTTATAGGTCAAAAATACCTCACACGTATATCTTATTGTACGAAGCTATTTTTGAAAGGGCACTAAAATTAATTTGTGAAATTATACTTGATAATGATATCTGCAAATAGGAATCACACGTTAAAAGGTAAGACCTCGTTATTCCTTAGCTCGCACAAGTATCGACTTCTGAGAGTTATCGTTCGTAGGGGTGCGACAGCTGGTTAATCGGGAGAGTATATGTTTTACAAATGTTTTCATAAAAGTGTTATGATATTTTCCGAATATATTGTGTCATACTGTTTCATTTACACAATGCATATGGTTTTATTGACCAAGCATTGGTAACTGAATTCGAAATGGACATATTATGAAATATAGTATTTAAAAAAAACGTTTAAAATTCAATCTGTTTCTTGTATTAAAGTACCTACTTATTTGGTTTCACATAGTTTTTTTATGTATTTCAGTTCATTTCACAGATATGATTCTGATATCAATTAAAATTAAATGTTGAAAAAGGTATTCATGTATAGTTTCTCTCAATGTATGATTTTATTGGATTACCGTATTTACCAAAATATTTTTTCAAGTAACACTTTATGTGTATGGAGCTACTATACGAATTTCACTGTGGCACAGCTTTCTCATGCATGTTGAAACACGTGTTGCGGTTTTGTAAACTATTCAGTGAAAATGTCACAATAAAGTGTTACTTGAATACCTTATGGATTTTCATTGAGTATCGACCAATTCTATCACATACAATTATAATATTTTATTCATTTAGTGATTTATTCTAATTATTTTTTTCGATCCGAAATCAATCAATTAAAGCATTCACAGCACTCAACTTTGGATGTTATTAACAAATTTTGGATTTTCAATATCTATCTCATCAAATAGATGAGCAAATCAACTTGGGGAAATTAAACCGACAAATATCATTTTTGACATGTGTAATCGTATATAACCATGCTTGTATCGACCTTTAAACGATTTCAGAGAAAAGAAATTATTTTCACGTCGAAAGCAGCTTTTTTCATTGAAATATTTATGAGTATATCCGCACACATTTCTTCATCAGTTGTTTTGTAAATACCGAATCAATCAATCACCTATCGGTCATTTATCCTTTCTGCGAAATGTGCAACTATGAAATATGGAATAACACATAATTAAGGGTTCGGTTTGCCAGTGCGGTCATTATGGCATGCATCATAAGTGTTGCTTCCTCCAGAAAGCATAATTAACTCAAGCTGCCATTATCGATAATGGCAATAACAAATGAGCAACTACGTATAGAGTAGCGGCCTTAGTCAGGAGGAGAAACTTGAGACAAAATGAACAGAATATGAAGATGAAGATGCAGCTTGATTCTCAGTAAGAAATAAATATATATTCATGAAGTACTTTCTTCACCTTTCTGAAGAATGGTAGAACGTTTAATAATCCACCGGTGGCATCCCATTCCAAAACTGAACGGCTATGGAAACGACGGAGAAGCTCTCATTTGTGATCTACCTACTAATACCGATGATTGGGTCGGAGATGAAGAAAATGAAAAAAAAAATGGTTAGCTGCTACTGGTGCAAGTTCCTAAGTGTCATTCCAAAAAGAATGGTTTCATAATCTCGAAACCATTGAAAATGGCATTCATGTTCGCGTTGCAGACAACAAACTCGTAAAATCGACAGCAGATGGGGACATCAGAGTGAAGACAAATGTTCCTGCAATTTGGGAGGACACAGTGATCAGTTGAAAAATTACCGATGAAGATGTCATCATGACTGCTTAATGTGACAGATGTGAATTTCGCAATCAAAACGATGAACTGTATTGCATTGGTTTGTGACAACGAAACATGTTCAAAACGCTAATGAAAGTTAACAAAATTGAATGTAATACAATAATTTTGAATAGTCTCAAACTTTGACATGAACGAATGGGTCATGTCAATTTGAAATGAGTTCGAGACACAGTAAATGAAGGCAGTCGAGGAAGCAAGTCTTGAAAATGACTGCGACTTCCTACATGAAGGTTGAAAACTATCGAAGCGGAATCGAAGTACATAGGATTGCCTATGTTATCACTGTTATTATTTCAATCTGATAACTGAGATTAGACATCAATTTATATATTTTTTCCTTGAAGGGACCTCCTTATAATATGACCACCATGATTCACAAAAATGACGAGAAATCCATGAGATGTTTCAATCTTGCCTACCGACAGAGGCGCGGCAGGGTCCATTATCATATCAGATTTGTTATTGTTCAGCAGAACATTTTGAAGACAATCAATTCCTGAATGACGTACAAGTTTGGCTTCAGACAGATTCATTATACTATACGAAAGCTGTAACAGCAGCTGTAACAACTATGTGATCTTTCAAAGGCTCTGAACATTTTCATCTCAATAATTATAGCGCTATAGTATTGTTTTGATCGTTTCATATAATTGTTTTTCGATCTGTTAATGCAATTCTTCTTCAGATCTCTCATTACGTGTTGCCTGTTGTCGATTTGAAATTTCAGAATAAATTGACTTTGAACTTTGAAACTGGCAGAGTCATATCGAAATAAAATAATTTCCTGAGTTTGATGAAAATTGTGACAAAATTGTGGGGCAACGTTTATGCTATCTTTATTCTATATTTCAACTTTTCATTAAATTTCTATCACTCCGTTCGCTGTTTTAGTGCTTTTGTGCGTCGAGAAAAAGTGTATTTCTTCTAGTGTATATACATATAAATCAAAAGATTCATTCCACGCCAGAGGTTTCACATCCAACTTATCAACTGCATATTCACGTTTAATAGCATAATATCGACCGGAGGAAGTGCACAACATCATAATTACATTTTCATTGTTTGTAGCCTGTAAAGTTGTTTCGAAAACAAAAGATAATTACTCTTTGTGATGCTGAGAAAGGGTAAACATTTAAGAGAGTGCAATC
Organism: Leptinotarsa decemlineata; assembly: GCF_025532065.1. Classification (NCBI taxonomy): domain Eukaryota; kingdom Metazoa; phylum Arthropoda; class Insecta; order Coleoptera; family Chrysomelidae; genus Leptinotarsa; species Leptinotarsa decemlineata. The sequence goes on from NW_027412686.1 coordinate 1,621,133, forward strand.
TACAAATAGACCTTATCAGACTTTGAGATGTAGCTAAATGATATGGACATAATTTTCTTTCAGATTTTTGTTTGATGTTTGAAATTATGTTTCAAAAATAACGTATTCACTTTATTGCTTTCAGATACATATTTAGCGAACAGAAATGCCTTCTTTATTGAATTGAGATGAAACGACCGTTGAATGACTTGGTTTAATAACATGATAATCGGAAGTCAAGCAAGTCATTGGGCATTGAGTTAAAATTATGTCCTCTTTCAAAATCCCATAGTTTCAGGAGCAATATATCTATAATATTCAGATGATAGTTTCTGATTTTTCGCTTTCGAAAACTAATTGAAAAAGTCTCTAGTTTAGAATTTGTTTAGGATAAACTGGAAAAATCTTTTGCATTTGAATATACAACATTTCCATTTCATTTCCATTTCAAAGCAGCTATTCGACAAAAAATGATCGATATGTAAAAGGTAATAATGCACAACCACACTTTTATATACAGTGCTAGTCAAAAGTCCCCTCCCCCCCTCGTATCTTTGGAACGGGTATACTTATAATAATGAAATTTGGAGGGTGGAAATAAACGGATGTAGGCTTCTTAACTGGTCATAACAGGTGACGCAATAGTCATAAATGACGTCACAAGGCCACTGTGACCAAAAATTTTAAATGGGACCCTATGGCAAGTGACAGCTCGTTTGAAAGGTATTGAAAATACCTATTCAGTCATACCAATTTTGTTTGGGTTTCGGCTGATTTTGATAAATTGAAGAAATACGAAAATTATTGTTTCGCATTTAATTAATAAAGATTTTAAAGTACGCCTCTGGTTCATTGTCAAAAAGGTTGACGTGTTTGAATTATCTACTTGTCAAAAGTGTTTATACCTTGAAAATTTACCTAAGCTATTGTTTAACGAGACGTTTAAGTGTTTACATAGGCAAAATGGTACGTACTGTAGCCGACAAAGTAGCAGCTATCTTAATAATTGGTGAATGTAGAAACAATTTCCATGCAGCGGAACGACTGTTTAATGAGAGGTACCCCGATCGCCCTATATCGAGGGTTTATTTGAGGGAGCTTCTTCGGAAGTTTGAAGCATCAGGTAGTGTTCAAGATGCCAAACGATCTGGTCGACCAACAATTAGTGATGACAAAAAAATTGACATACTTGGAGAAATGGTAGTGAACCCTACTTCTTCCACAGCCCAAGTTGCGTCTATCTGTGAAGTCAGTCAAAGGACAGTACATAGGGTGTTGGCTAAAAACAAATTTCATCCATACAAATTAAAAATGGTGCACCAACTTTCAGATGATGACCCCGACCGAAGACTAGAATTCTGTGAAACTATGTCCGATAAAATGAACCAACAACCAGGCTACATACAGACAATTTGTTTTAGTGACGAAAGTACTTTCTTTCTCAATGGAAATGTTAACACTCAAAATGTGAGGTATTGGAGTGACACAAATCCTCACATCTTTCGTGAAAAATATACTCAATTTCCAGAAAAAGTAAATGTTTGGGCAGGTATTTTGGGAAACCACATAGTTGGGCCTCTTTTTCTCAATGCTAACTTAACCGGTGAATTGTATCTGGAGATGTTACAAACTGATATTGAGGCGTTAATTCTTGAAATTCTAGAAGATAATCCAGATGAATTCGACAACTTGGAAATAACGTTTCAACAAGATGGTGCTCCTGCACACTATTACGGTGCAGTAAGACGTTACCTAGATGAAGAATATCGTGGTAGATGGATTGGACGACGAGGTTCGATCGAATGGCCAGCTCGGTCACCGGACCTTAAACCATTAGATTTTTTTCTATGGGGGTACTTGAAATCTAAGGTTTACGCTACAGCACCTGACAGTATTGCCATTCTGAAACAACGAATTGTTGAAGAATGTAGGGCAATTTCCGCTGACACACTGGGACGAGTACGACAAGAGTTTAGCAATAGGATGCATTACTGCCAGGAAGTAGATGGAGCACATTTTGAACACTTATTATAAGAACTGATTCTTAAATCTTTATTAATTAAATGCGAAACTATAATTTTCGTATTTCTTCAATTTATCAATCAAAATCAGCCGAAACCCAAACAAAATTGGTATGACTGAATAGGTATTTTCAATACCTTTCAAACGAGCTGTCACTTGCCATAGGGTCCCATTTAAAATTTTATGGTCACAGTGGCCTTGTGACGTCATTTATGACTATTGCGTCACCTGTTATGACCAGTTAAGAAGCCTACATCCGTTTATTTCCACCCTCCAAATTTCATTATTATAAGTATACCCGTTCCAAAGATACGAGGGGGGGAGGGGACTTTTGACTAGCACTGTATGTATGTCACACATTGCAAAGTGTCAGGTATAAATCACCTTCCATCAATCTATGTAGCCGTGCTGGCTTTAAACTATAACGCACTTGTGACCTACCCTCCATAAATAATATCCAACAGTAGTATTTGAAGTTTGTCTATGATTAATTGAATTTTTCTTCAGGGTTACGATTGTTAAATTTTTGGTAGGAATAAAAAATAAGGTATATTTCAAAAGACATAATCATCATCGATACTGACAAATTTTATTGTCACCACATTTTTATTAACTTGCTTCGATGTCATCCAATAACTCATATTGAAATATCAGGAAAGAAAATATTTTTTTATGTTTATAAAATTTTGTGATATATTTGAGAACGGTGATATATCTATTAATTTTGGTTATTCTAAGGAAGTATTCTGTTATATGATTAAGAGCATTGTAACATTCAAAATTACACTTTTTACATTATATTGTTTGCGAAACAATCTGAACACAAAGAAACCCTTTTTGCCAATGTTGGATTGTAGCATGCTAAAGCACATGCTACAATTTCCGAGAGGCATGAAGTTGCAAGACAAGACGGCCTTTTTCTGCCGTTTTACTACAAAATTCTCCATTTTACGGATTTTGAGAACTTTTTTTCTCAAACTTTTTTTCTCAAAAACTGGCCATAATTTTTCGTTTTTCCCGTTGAGTATTCTGTTCAAAAAATTGAAAAGTTCATCATACCAGCCATTTTCCATAAGGTTTGTGCGTGGTCCTTTCTATTTTATATTATCACAGATCTGTAATTTTCCTGAGCAGTCTGCAGTAGTAATACAAATAAATCATAATCAGAATGCTGACACCTATTCACATAGGTACATATTATTTATTTTGATAATTTTTATTCATGTTACGATTCGATACAAATAGAAGTCAACTAGTACTTTTCTACTAGTACTTTTCTAGTTGTTTTCCAGTGATAGACGTAGAGTGAGAAGTGAGACAGAGAAAAAGAGATCTATTTTTAGTAATCAGTGGGATCAGTGGGCTCCCTGGTGTATGAAAGGGCGGATGTAATAGGTGTTAGCATTACTTGAACACCACAGTATCCATAGTGTGATTTAGGTAGAACTTTTGAGAAACATCCAAAAGAATGAACTGATCGTAGGGTCATTGGGATTTTTTCACATTTCATTTTGTATTATAGTTCTGCCAGGCAAAATCGTCGAAATCATCATAAAAAGCAAATTCAATGAAAGTGTATGTGTATAAAAAGCATACACGCACAAAAATATAAAAGTGTAAGAACTACTAATAACATTAAAACAAGTGAATGCGTCAAACAATTAGACTCAACGAGGAGATCATCGTGGACGTGTCTGACGCCTTCACTGTAAAACATAGGTGGCTACTGCTGAAGAATTTTGGAATCCCGGATCTCAAGAATCAGAGGAGTCGATTTGGAGGAGTGCAAAATAATAGCCTTTTTCTGGAAAAAAGATTTCGATTAGAAGTTGTAAGGTTTTGTGCACTAAACCCTAGGGTGAGACCCTTTACTTTGTTATATTTCCTATCAAAGTCATCATTGGAAAGAGCCACTCCAATGTTGCACATGTTCCGCTTTTCTGCTCTCGATCAAGAAACGGGGAAGGAAACGGTACAACATATTCGCAATAATAAACAAACATTATATCTGATCTTTGCAAGTAAAGTACATCATATGAAATGAATATTATATATGAAGTCATTTTTTGTGGAATTTTTTTCATCAAACCTTCTCATTTGATATCCGTATCATGGCAGTGCAATAAAATGACTATAAAAAATTTGTTATCAAAGTGAATTATTTGGTGTATGCGCCAAGGTGATTGGTTAGCTGAACAATCACATTCTAAATCTCATCTGAAATTAAATTCAAGACTGAGAGAAAAGCTTTAAATATTTTGTCAAGTTAATAGAAAAAGTGACGAATGACTTTCGAAAGTTGTAAAAATGAAAAATCAATTATACGAATCATGTTCCTCAAATTTCGAAACTACCGCCCACTGCACTCACTCTCGCTCATCTATAATTTACGAATTCAATATCAAGCTTCAGTGCAACTGACTACAATTTCCATTATTCACCTTTGGGCGAAATCAAAACTCGTGTTAACACTCCCAACACAACTAAAATATCTGATAATACTACCAACGGCCTTATGTGTTGACTTGTAAATTGTAAATGATGCATGATCTACTAGAAACCTTTCAATTATAATGAAAGATAATCAGGCTTGAACAACCGAATACAAGGTGTTGAAAGAAGTGTTGTCAAATGATGACACTGTATTACAAGAAGCGACCAACTCAGCAACGACAGTTGTTGTCATTGCTGAAACTCTTGTATTATAGATTCAGTTATTTTTATTATTAATCATTCGATAAGAAAATAGAGAAACTTAAAAAAATCATGACTATAAAATATTATTATTTAATTTCTTCAGTATATACGCCCATAAGTATTAGGCGCATTCAACAGTTGAGAATGTTTCTATCATAATATTCATTCTCAAATGATATACCCTCATCACATTTCTATCTGATAGTAAAATCAAGTATTATGCAAACGGACAGTTGAACTATATGCATACTGAGTGTGTGTAATGCGCACTGATCAGACATTTAAAAATTGATTTACACTTCAGCAGGAAATTGGATTAGCGTTAAATTAAATTCGCGCTACTTGAAGTACGTCATTCGATATCAGCTAATGAAGTTGTGATATATTTGGAACAAATATATTAAAAGGTCATTTCGTGTCGATGTAAATCAATCTCATGTCCACGAACAGCTATCAAACTATCATGTGAGAATGTGCGAATGGGTTTGTATTATTACTTATCCATTAGTCAATGCCGTATTAACTGTTTCGAGTTTGCGTAAGAAAACAAATATCATGAAGGGAAAAATGCTGTTTATCTGTTTGTCTGTAATGTATCCTCTCAGAAACTAATCAATCGAATATAAACATTATTTCACGTATAGAAAGCTATTTCATCAGAGATTACCTTGGTCTATTATGATTTTTGCTAGAATCAAAGATCCTTACGGAAATTGTAGTAGTATAATGGTACCTCGGTGTCATTCGAACGTTGCACCGCCGCCTGGTTCCATGTGAAGTAGGTTTATCTGGGGTGCATTTATAAATAAGGTAACAGTTAGACGTCTTACGCTAGTTGCACACACACCGATTTTGGACGGCCAGTATAAAGTTGGCCGATATTTTATTGGTAGCGAGTGCTTGCACACTCACCGGATTTTTATCGGTCGAACAATCAGTTGCTTTGTTGGCGTAATTAGCACGCACTACCAAAACGAAGTTAATGCGTAGTAACTACAATTTCACCGAGCATTCGAGACTGGAATGGTCGGTAAAAAACCGGTGAGTATGCAAGAGTGTATTTAGTCATGTACGCCACATGGATACAGTGGCAGTGGACGGCTGCTCACCGGTATTTTACCGGCGACGATCACCGGTCCCACATGTGGTTCACTATTGGAATTTGGACGACCAGTACAAAGTCGGCCGTCCAAAATCGGTGTGTGTGTGCAACTAGCATTGATCGTCATTGATCGTCATTGATCATTTCGAAGTGTACATTTTTAAAGTCCACTACTTATGGATTCAACAAATTCAAGTATTTTAAATTAGCACTGTCAAAGTTCCATCATTACTACTGGTATTACATTTTCTTGCATATAATAGATTTTATCCACGATTTCATCCGCATATAATAATAGAATATAATAGTTCACCGCGCAGATACCATTCCCGTGGGGATATCGAGATAAAAAGTAGTCTATGTAACGCTAGTTGCACACACACACCGATTTTGGACGGCCGACTTTGTACCGGTCGTCCAAATTCCAATAGTGAACCACATGTGGGAACGGGACCTGGCACACACGCCGATCGGTGATCGTCGCCGGTAAAATACCGGTGAGCAGCCGTCCACTGCCACTGTATCGCCGGCAGTACCGGGAAGTAGTGGCGTACATTACTAAATACTCACCGGTTTTTTAACGAGCATTCCAGTCTCGAATGCTCGGTGAAATTGTAGTTACCACGCATTAACTTCGTTTTGGTAGTACGTGCTAATTACGACAACGAAACAACTGATTGTTTGACCGATAAAAATCCGGTGAGTGTGCAAGCACCCGATACCAATAAAATATCGGCCGATTTTATACTGGCCGTCTGAAATAGGTGTGTGTACAACTAGCGTTACGCTAGTTGCACCGCACAATCAGCACAATCAGTTGCTTTGTTGTCGTAATTAGCACGCACTACCAAAACGAGGTTAATGCGTAGTAACTACAATTTTACCGAGCATTCGAGACTGGAATGGTCCGCCGTCTTTGTACCGGTCGTCCAAATTCCAATAGTGGACCACATGTGGGAACGGGACGATCGGTGATCGTCGCCGGTAAAATACCGGTGAGCAGCCGTCCACTGCCACTGTATCGCCGGCAGTACCGGGAAGTAGTGGCGTACATAACTAAATATACTCTTGCATACTCACCGGTTTTTTACCGAGCATTCCAGTCTCGAATGCTCGGTGAAATTGTAGTTACTACGCATTAACTTCGTTTTGGAAGTGCGTGCTAATTACGACAACAAAGCAACTGATTGTTTGACTGATAAAAATCCGGTGAGTGTGCAAGCACCCGCTACCAATAAAATATCGGCCGATTTTATACTGGCCGTCCAAAATCGGTGTGTGTGCAGCTAGCGTTACGTTTGAATAATGTAGCTTTATGATATTGGAAGAATTAGTGAAATCAGTTCGTTAGTTTCACAGAACGCCACGGCTTAGTACAGGGGAAAAGCAAAAAGATCAATTGGAAAAAATCCTTCACCCTAGAATTTTTGTTGCGAATATTCTCGCTGATTTATGAAAACATGAATCACTGTATCTCAGTGGCTACGAGCCACTACATATTTGGTGTCGAAACTAACACAATTAACACCTATGAAAGTGAGTGTTTCGAAAAAAAATATTTGTTTCGTGTAATCCAATTTAGTTGTTTCAAGTGGGCTCACTGTTCCATTGTGTATATGTGAAAGAAACTTCTATGTGATCTATGTAAAGAGTTCATTTTGAACTTGGCTGCTTTCTTCCTTTCTTCGAAAGTTTTCTATATTTTTTTATGAGAAAAGTTTAGAAAAGTTCTTTTCTCACCATTTTTTTCAATGGAATTATATACTTTCCAGCTCGTATTCTCTCTTATATCATTCGTACAACAAATATCGTTTGAATAGATTGAAATTATGTGTCTACTATCTTCTACATAAAATAGGTCAAACTAAAAAGCTGTAAGATAAATATACTTGATAGTTGGAAAAAATCGTAAATTTGATTTTTTTATTTTTATAAAATATTAGAATTGATAGGAAATTTTATTTTTTGTGACATACGCTAGTTTACGAGATTTCGTCTCGCAAGTAATTACATAAAAAGTTATGTAGATCATGCAAAGAAGTAACTTTCAGACACAAACTTAACGAAAAACCTCGAAACAGCTTCTCTTCTATAAACATTGAATTACACGATAGAAGAATACTTTCGAAATAAGTACTTTTATATGAACACTAAATTATACAAAAAACACTTTTCTCTATTCAGTTTGTATTCCAAACATTCGTTATGGAATTGAATCAGAATCAAATCATATGCATCAATTCTAAACACGGATCAATCATTTGATTCTATATTTCCACTCAGAAAACACAGCAAGTTAACGAATTAACGAATCGGTTGAAAATATTTAATTGACAAGCGGATTCATGAACATAGTTGATGATAGAAAACATTGTAGGTAATTTCATCGTTTGAAATATAATGAAAGATTTTTGTTACTTGAAACATGGCTGCTCGAAGTCCTTCACTGATTATGGAGGTACGAACTTTGTGTGCTCAAACAATGAAGATATGAATGCTAGAAACTGACCGAATAACTGAAAGAAATTGAATGCTAGTAAATTCTATAGAATCCACAAATAATGCTGAGGTCGTTTCTTATCTGGTGGTGTCATGATATAGCTCACTGAAAATTAGAGAACATCTTGAATAAAATATATTAGGATATTTCAATTTGGATAACCCACACGCCTCTCATGAAACCATTGTATCAAAGTTTGAATACCGTGGAGTCAGACTGATAGCCTTGTAACTTTTCGATTCATTTATAATAGTTTCTGTTATTTATTGGTTCCTTGTTATTCGTGATTCGGGGAAAAATATTAATAAAAATCATATTATTACAATCAGTTATTGGGAATAATGTTAGATCATTCTATATAAACTCACCATGTGCTATATGTTTTTTGTAAAAAATTACTAAACCAAATTTTTTTTCCAAGTTATTTTAAATATCACTAAGATTGAACATGTTCATCACGAGTTGCTTTTTTTTCACTATTACGATTTGAAGCAATTGTTCGTTTCACATTATATAATATGACTGTAGTTCAATCATCATTCTTACAAATAATTCAAAATTCAAGGAAGCTGAAAACTTATTCTTCACTATGAGTACCAGCATGGTTTGTTCTGGTGCAGACGTTTTCAGTCGCAGACCCAGGACAGAGATATCAACCTGCCTAGGATTCTATTCGACTGTATTTCAAACGGAAATTTACGCTATTGAATTGTGTGCGGAGAGATTGGAAGAATCCAACTTCATACACAAGTCAATAAAAATATTCTCGGACAGTCAAGCGGCGTTGGAAGCTCTTGGCTCCTACCGAGCACCGTCTAGATGGTAGCAAACTGCCAAAAACGACTCTCCCCGATAGGAAGACTTAACAGATTGTCTCTAGTCTGAATTTCCGGCCATACTGGTCTGGATTCCTGGCCATGCTGGCCTGGAATGCAATTAGGCTGCTGTCTCCCTTGCAAAGGAGGGTGCTGCAAGCAGCTCCATTGGACCACAACCTGTCATTGGCATCGCTTTAGGCTTTGCCAAACAAAAATTGAACACTTGGATGGCAAGAGGATTCATGGACTTCTGTCAGAATCTTCCAGGATTGGCTGATTCCAAGGCGTTTATTCACCCTTCGAAGCTTGACACGAAACAGTTGTTGGATTATAGTAGGGATGAACTACGATGTCTAACAGGCCTTCTCACAGGTCACTGTCATTTGAATCATCATATGCAGAGAATCGGATTGTCGGAAGACAGTGTGTCGCCTCTGTTTGGAAAATGATGAAACACTAGAGCACACGCTTTGTGCCTGCCCCGCTTGGGACCGAATCAGGTTTTTAGAGTTCCGCAGAGCTGTACTCTTACCATCTGACCTGAAAGACCACTCGCCATATAAACTAATCGGCTTTGTTAGGAAGCTGGTTTTATTTGGTCGAGTGTGAATAGGTGTGAGCTACAACAAATCGTTGCGGGTTATGATGGAGGGTCACCAACTCATTTTGGACCTAACTTAATCTAACCTAACTGGCATGGTTCGATAGACCCAAGACTCAGACTTGAAACTTCAATTAGGAATAAAACACTTAAAACTGTTGAAAAAAACTAGCAGGTCTTATGAAAATTATTGCACACATGATAATAACTCGAAAATCATTCATAAACTAAAATTTAATTTTTCAGAGAGACGTCATCAATCTTCTTTATACTATGGTACTTTCATGTGACTACAGAATACTTGCATAGAAATATGTCCATAAATTTAGTAAAACCAGCAGCCTAGAGCATAACGAGATAACTAACGGCCGTGAATTATATAACTACCATTCTGAGAAAAATATGGAGCTCAAAATGTATATTTCTTTAATTATAATGTTTACCGCTTTCACGTTCATAGTCCCTGGCGATTATTACTGAAAAACGTCATTGGTATATTTAAGAGACTCATATGAGATTGTTTTGGAAATTATTAAGGACGAAATTTGGCGATAAAGCGGTCAGACGGTTTTTATGTGACAATGTGGAAATAAATACTTCATTTTATGATCGAAAAAACTGCCTCGTTGTGTGGGTTCCGTACATCAGAAGTGGCTTTTATTAAGGAGAATGAAGTGAAAGGATGTCTCTTGGAATTTGCCACCGACAATAATAGATAGAGATTGACATTGAGCATTTCTTTGGTTTCAGTTCTCTGCAATCTGTAACGTTGGGTATTGGAATTTAAATTTCCTGGTTAACTCCCTTACGATTTTAAACTGAAACCGGTATACTCGATTATTGCAACTTCATCGCTGATATTAGTGATCATTTTGAGGGTATCTCTGAGCTGATTCCAGTTCATTAAATTGATGCGTTAGATACATTTTTATTCGAGAAATAAAAAAAATTACTTACCCATGATCTTCATGAACTTTATTGATTGTGGAATTAGCTGCGGTGGTAGTGCGCCCGACTCACGATCGGAAGGTCGTGTGTTCGATTCCCGCCTCGACCAGATATTTTTCTCGAGAGAATGTATCTGGTTGGACTGGAATAATTTTCCAACCGTGTTAGGAATCACACGTTAAAAGGTAAGACCTCGTTAGTCCTTAGCTCGCACAAGTTTCTCAACTTCTGAGAGTTGTCGTTCGTATGGGGGTGACAGCTGATTAACGGAAAAACAGATATATATATATATATATATATATATATATATATATATATATATATATATATATATATATATATATATATATATATATATATATATATACCGATCAATATCTACATGAAGAAGCATAGTCAAAAAAATTTTATACTAAGAAAGAAACAAGAATTTCAATCCACTAATATTTTATGAAATATTTCGCTGGCTGGACGTTTGACACGCTGGAAACGTGAACAAAAATGTTATCTCTCGAGGGACGTGAAAGACTTCTTAAAATATTACTACTAGTTTAGTAAAACATTTTGTTTGATAAATAACATCAACTCAATAAGGTTGGTCAACCTTATAAGGTTATTATGTTTTGCAAATCAAAATGAAGTAATGATAATGTGGTTCTTGTTCATATATTTATTTGACCTCGTTAGAATTATGTTAATATATACTTTTTCTAGGAAATAAAGATTGTGGGACTCTTTCTCACAAAGAAAAGAAGCAATAAATTCCACAAAATTACCTTCATACGGAGATGTGTAGATCATGCAGAAAAGATGTAACTTTCAGACACAAAATGAAAAATAGCCTTCTAGAAACAAAAACTTTCATATAAAAATTGAATTACACGAAAAAACATACTTTCGAAACGAATACTTTTATATGAACACTATATAGTAACTGAAATTGTACCTCTTTCATTTACTATATTGTGTAGCAATCCTGTGAATTATATCTGATTCAATTTCATAAGGAATGTTTGAAATACAAACTGAATAGAAAAAAGTGTTTTTTGTATAATTCCGTTTTCATATAAAATTATTCAATTCGAAAGTTTTTTCTTTCGTATAATTCAATATTCATATGAAAGTAGCTACTTCGAAAGGGTCTGAATGTTACAATATTACTTCTCTGCATAATCTACACGTCTTTGTATAGAATAAATTTTTTTAAATTGATTGCTCCCTTCCTTTCTTTGGAAGATTTCCATATTTTTTTTCATGAAGATATAAAAGTAGAAAGCTGTTACTCTTTTTTAGAGAACTGATGATACTACTAAAACCCCAATTCAATTCCACTTCAATCCAGTTTTTCACAGTCTTGCTATAATGACAAATATGATGAATCTGTCACTAAAAATAATAACAGAATAAATATACTTGTGATGCACTGTTTGGAATCTTTGGAATATTACTGGAGTTTTATCCCAACACCGAACCGTTATATTTAACACCTCGACACGTGTTTCAATCACCAAGTGATTATCTTCGAGATGAAGATTAATATTTCTCTTGAAGATGATCACTTGATGATCGAAACACGTGTCGAGATGTTAAAAATAACGATTTGGTGTTGGGAAAAAACTCCTATAATAATAGAATATGATAGAGAAAACTCTCCAATCCAATCAATATTATTCTTTTGTCTCAGTCCAACATATTCTGGCAGACGGTTATGTAACAAATTTGTCACTGTTGAAATATGTTCCCGAATGTATGTTTCACAAACATTCTATTAGATTCTTAGATAAAAAAATTAAAATGTAAATGACACGCTCATGTGGGCATTTTAAAGGAATCAAATAATTCTCTATAACGACTTTTTATCGCCAGAAATGATCTCGCGTTAATGATTTCGATTTAATCAAATGGTTTAGCTTCTTTGCAGTACAGGCACAGGTGTGGTATCTTAAATTAAATTAAACGAGAATGAAATAATGATTAAAAAAGTGTTTCCGAATTTTTATGGAAATACTTCAATATACTTATTATCTCCAATTATCAAATTAGAGAGTCGAATAAAATCAATAAATATAATCAAGGTGGATCTCACCTCCAATATTATGATGTTAGAATTTAGTATAGGTCGGATATGTTACGTGAAAAGTTGATATGAAATTCAAGTTGAAATGGAAAATGTTAGACCTTGAAATTGTAAGTAACAATATTGAAGCGTTGATGAACTAATCCATAAGTACAACAATAACCAGACAAAATTATAATCATATCTTTTACCAAAAAGCAGAAAACATATGAAAAACACTTTCTTTTTGTCACCCTTGACTGTCTTTTTTCTTCGATTTCCAATCTATGACCCATGAACTGTTGTCTCTTTGTTTTTTTTTTGTAGATATAAAATCACTTACTCTATTTGATAGGTAAGAAGAATGAAATGAATTGCATTGCAATTATGCAATAAAGAATCAACGATAAACGTCGTCACTCAATGGCAGTTCATGAGTCTCTTGTCCTTTCATGTGGCATGACTCCTTCACCAAATTCTTACTTGAAATTTTAGAAACAGATGGCAACAAAAATGGAAGAGGAATAATGTTTGGTGATGCCAGGTAAGTGATAGTTGTTTTTAAACATATTTTGGATCTGAACTGCTGATAATAATGTTCATTTGGTAAAGCTATTCGAAAAGTTCATTCCAAAAGGACCCCACCCTGTTCTTCAAATGAAATATCCAATAAAGAGAGCAGTTCCAAGTATATCAAGATGAGCTTCTGGGTGAGGGGCAGCTGTAGTTCACCGCATGCTTCTGAATCATACCGGCCTTGGTGAAATCACGCGGCTGAAGTCAATCGAACACTTTTGTGAAAGTAACTATAGAAAAGAAATAAGCGACAACCTTTCGTTTTATTTCCCAAGTTAATGAGGGTATCAGGTTTAAGAAGATTCATACTAACGGTCCATAACCTGAAAAAGTGGTGGAAATGTTATAAAATTGTTGCAAATAAATCCAAATATTGAAAAAGGTACTTAGGCGTTATAAGCTAGCACATTTTTTTTCAAGAACAGAACACAAGCACTACAGGAAAATCCTTAAGGCTCTCCCAGAGCAGTGCATGTGCGAAAGTAGCGATTCACATTGGATTTGAATCGCTGGAGATTAAATCCAATTGGAAAAACGTTCTTAGGAAGTTTATTCCACATAAGCGCAGTTCTCCCAAATGAAAGAGTTCTTAAACAGTAAAGTTCGAAGTGTACTGAGTTGAAACTCAAAACGATGAGAACTCACAGGCCGTCGCGTATTTCTGATATGTAACCCTCATGGTGGAATCAAATGTGCCCAAACGTGAATGCATTGTAACGAATTAAAGAATTAACTGTCTTAATCAAATTTATTTTTAACAATATTTCACTATCACAACTAATTTATATAAAACACTTAGTAACTAACGCTTAATTTATCTTCACAATTAGATTCCTTTCTTTAAACGCACGATTTACTTTATAAGTACAGACTACTCCTCGGGACGGAGAGCGACCTTTTTATATCGTCAACGAACGCTCCGGATCTCTCTCTGGGGATTTCGGGATTCATCCACACCTTTCGCGCTGTTTCGCGAAGAAACATGCGAAAGGCGGCATTATATTGCCCCCTTCTTAGAAACGTTTCGCCCCGAAATGTCATCCTTGATGTGTGTCGATACCTGCAGAACTCTCCATATTTGCACTGTGAAGTTCGATGGAAATAACAGTCCACAGTCTTTATGCTCGGTCGTGGAAGATGGTTACCACACACCAAAATCTGGATGACGCTGGATCTGAAGATCGTTTCCAACATGCTTCTCATAATTCTCCAGATGTTTCTCTGACCCTTCTTCAACTGTAGCACTCCTAAGACTTCTGGATTCTGTTCTCGTAATGTTTGAAGCTGACCGAATTACTTGTTGAATACCACAGCGATACCCTTGGAAATTTGGAGATCCTCTGCCACGCAGTGAGCTAGTGCGTGATCAACTGGAACCTTGAAAAGGTTTCGTGGCTCTTATCGAGTCACCTCATTTTAGACCTTCTGTCAGTTCGAGTATATGGACATGAATTGCTGGAACGTCATTTCATCCTCTGGTGGTCTGAGGGCGCGAACTTGGTCGTGATTTCCAGCATAAGGAGCCAATCTATTAAAATAGACGACCCTAGGCTTTCCTCGAGGTGGCTTATGGATGCGGTAGACGAGGTCATTAATCTTTTTCATGATTTTGTATGGACCTTTCCATGAGTTCCGCAACTTCGGTGATGAACCACAACGTCGCTTAGGGTTGTACAGCCAAACTAGGTCACCAGTTTCGAATTCTCCAGAATTCGCCTTGATGTCATAGGCCTTCTTCATCCTATCGCTGGCACTCCGGATGTTCAGACGGACTCGTTCATGAATGTCGTCCATTCTCTGCCGAAGCTTGCTGACATAGTCTTCCCCCGCAGTGTCTTGTTTGGGAGGCGTCCCAAATTTTAGGTCGCAAGGAAGCCGCAGCTCTTGTCCCATTATAATACTGGCAGGGGTTTGGCCGGTTGACTCGTGCAAGTTAAGTAACTTTGAAGTCGAAAACCGTTTTTAAAAAACAATTTATTTTATTCAAAATTACAATATAAATTTCTAGAGAACTTCTCACATCGAGATCTGCAAAATGAATGAGTAAAAAGTTACGATGATAATCGTTTCTGGATCCGGGGTGGGAATCTGCAAGCACTTCATTTCCTTGGATAGTCTGCAAAATCTCTTCACATAACTCCTCCCTTCTCAGGAGAAAACAATACGGATAAAGGGTTGTTTTCTTTAGGGTCCTTCTGTCGGTTGGTATTGCGATGGCCATTTTTCTTTTTCATCCAAAACCAAAGTATGGCGAATCCGGTAAGGAGTAGAACGCATATAGTTACACCGGGTATATTCCAAATTGCTGGGTGTATTAATTGGTTAAGGTATGGCGTTTGGAGTAGCTTGGCTTCTGTTTGAAGTTCTCGTATGGATTGGAAATTGATTGACTTCAGTATCAATGGCTTATTTTCGTGTTGGTCACCATTAGATTTGGAAGCCATATTCCATCTCAGTTTGGGAAGAATAAGTGGGTTTCCCAAAATAGTTTCTTTTTCGTTTCTATAGGTGAAGTTTTTCACAACGACACTGCAACCTTCTGGAATTTTCAGAAGAGTATTTGTTTCGATTCTCTGTACACTTCTTCTCTCGCAATCCGCTTGGGCTATAACGGATTCACTGGATGGCAGGATTAGGAGAAATCGGTCATTGATTTCTTCTATTATGGGGTGATTCAGAATGGCTTCATTCGTCAGGCAATTGGGTTTTTTGTCCTTCATCAGAGCAATAATACAGGTGTCGATTATAGTTTCGTCATGATGTTGGCACAGGAACACACCATCTATTTGAGGGCATGGTTTATCTTCAAACTGATGATATTCGGTACCGAGTATGAGGAAAGGTTTATAGGGGGTGATGATGGTATTTTGGTATGGTAAACTAATAAGATTATAGGTTCGGAAGTCGTCTTCTAGGCAAATTGGTATATGTATTGCAAAAATAATTTTGTATTTCTCAATTTTTACTTGAGTTCCTGCCAGCTGGTAATAAAGGTATGCATTTTGAGTTTTGAGGATCTTTTTATGACCATAGATATTGGCCATGTGTTCGATAGCACTTACTAAATCGTTAAGTGGAATTACTGAAGGATGGAGATAACCTAAGTTGGCAAACATGATTGCATTTTCTAAATTGTCAAGAAATGTTATCAAACTTTGGCAATTTTCTATTATTTGGCTAAAGGCCCCCAAGGATGCAAAATAAGAATATAGATTATTAGTTCGGTTACTGAGCTCTTCTCTTAGTTGGTTGAGTTCATCTCTCAATAGGATTTGATTATCGTGAAGTTCGGTTATGGTTTCATTGTAGTTTTTGATCAGTTTTTGATTAAGAGAAGTCTGTAGTTTAATTTGATGATTGAGAGAATTTTGATTTTCAAATAGTGTTTCAATTTGTGAATCGTATTTAATTTCGTCATCATGATCTAACGTTCCAAAAAGCCATTTACTTGCTATGCCTAGACCATTAATTAGTCCGCGTTTTTTGCGATTACTTGAAATTATATTACTCAATTTAGTTTTTGTAGTGGTTAGGAAATATTTAGCTTGATTAAACGAATCATTCAGAATGATCTGGTCCTTTTCCAATTCAGTTTTATTATTGATCGATATTATTAGTCTCTCGTAGAAAAATTCAATATTTCTGAGTTGCATTTTTAAGAGAGGGGTTTCAATATAATGTAAAAATGTATGTTTTGTTTGAATGATTCTTGATTTTCCGAGTTCTAGTGGTAAGAGTGGAGTGTCGAGTTGTTGAATTTCAATTTCTTGGCTGGTTATTACCTGGGTCATCATGAGAAGTCGAAGGGATACTATTAGGATCGGTGTGGTCCGTTCTGTCATCCTGTAAAGAACGTCGAGAGTGAATAGGTGGTTTTCTTATTTTCGATTTATGAATTATTGCTCCTGTTGTTGTTTTAATTTTGAGTCCTAAGTCTTTAGAAACTCGTTTTTTAATGTGTCTAGGTTTGGCTTTGTTACGAGCAGCTTCGCGATTTTGCACAAATACATCTTGATTTTCTGTGAACTCTACAGGGTCTTCGCGAGTCTCGTTTCTTTTATTGATGACACGTTCTTTATTATTTTGACAACGTTTCTGGATGTTCTCGTAAAGGGTAACCAACCTACTTTTCCTGTCATTTATGAAGTTATTGATTATATGTTCGTCCGTTAAGTCAAAAGGGTCTAGTGATTTTGTATTACCCAAGACTACATCGTAAGGGGAGTATTTTGTCACGGAATGGATTGACGAATTATACCCTATAATCGCTAGTTGGACTAGTTGTTTTATGGGTGTGTTGGGATGTTGTAGTTTCAGGACGCGAGTATTTTCAAGAAGCGATAGGTGAAATCTTTCAACGGGGCTATTACTGTTCGAATTGCGTGGGGTAGTAACATGAAGTTGAATTTTGTGAAGTTTGCAAAATTCCATAAAGAGTTCTGATTTGAATTCGGTTCCACTATCACAAGTAATGGAACATGGTACGCCAAAATGAGTGATGAAAAGGTATAGTTCTTCTATTACGTTCACGGTGTTGACGCTATTTAAGATGTATGCTTGTCCGTACTTAGAGAAGGAATCGAAGATTGTTAGAAATTTCGTCTGTAGAATCTGAAATACATCAATATGTATCATTTCGAAAGGTTTAGTGAGTGTGAGAGTGATGGAGTATTTTATTTTCGGAGGGTGTCTATCATATTTGGCTTGTTGGCAGATATCACAAGCATTTATATACCGGATGATATCCGTTTTCATATTCGGCCAATAATATTTATTTCTTAATGCTTGGAATGTTTCGTTTATGCCGCGGTGACAAGATTTACTCTCATGGTGGTATTTCAAATTTTTTTTTATCTCATCTGAGTTTGTTAGGTCTTTGACGAATTTCTTTGAAATAACCAAATGATAGGAATGATTTTTAAATGTATTTTGAAGTGTTCTTACAAGCGTTGGAATAAAATGTTCGATTGATTCTTTGACATAAATACAGAATAATTTTTTCGGATCAATATAATTTTTGAAGGTGTCAATAATTTCTTTCTCGAGGTTTTTGGTGAAGTTTAATGTCAATCGAGATTTTGAAAAGAAAGGTTTGCTTTTTATCATATAGAAAGCTTTAGAATCGATCTTTCTTATTATTATTTGATTATTATATGAATTTGTGACACTTTCTGTATATGGTATTTCAAGAACAGGATTCTCTGCATTTGAATGGACTGTTTCGTCAGTGGTAACCTCCTGCTCAACGGGGTTTTCGGGGATTTCTTGTATTTCTTCGTTGTTGGGTCTCTCGTCTGAGGGTTGACTATTAGTATTGTTCTCGATTGGTGGTGGAATTTCATTTGGGTCTATTCCTAATAAAGCATCCCGTATATAATTTTCAATTTCTTCATCGATGTCACCTGGATTGCAAATAATGGATTCGTTCTCAATAGCATTTATTTCAACACGTGAAAGAGCATCAGCATTTGTATTTTGCTTGCCACTTTTATAATGGATGTCATAATCGTACTCTTCCAACTTGAGCCTCCAGCGAATAAGTTTTGAATTGGGATCTTTAAGACTAAACAACCATTTGAGTGGTTTATGGTCGCTTATAATGTTGAATTTCCTTCCAAATATGTATGGGCGGAAGTATTTGGCAGCCCAAACAATAGCTAAAAGTTCCTTTTCAATTGTGCTGTAATTTATCTCAGATGGGTTGAGTGTTCTTGAGGCGTAAGCTATTGGTAGGTCGTTTCCGATTTTTCCTTAGCTCAAGACTGCTCCAATTGCGAAGTTTGATGCGTCGGTCGTAAGATTAAATGGTTTGGAAAAATCTGGGTACTGAAGTATTGGGTCGTTAGTCAAGATATTTTTGCAAAGTTCGAAGGTTTCCAAAAATTCAGGATTGTGTTCGATTTTTTCACCTTTTTTTAAACATTTTGTGAATGGTTTAGTGATTTTGGCAAAATTTTTGATAAATCTCCTGTAGTAGCCTAAAAGTCCGAGAAAGGATTTAATTTCTTTTGCAGTTTTTGGCAAGGGGAATTTTTTTATGGCTTGTATTTTCTTCGGATTCGGTTTTATTCCATTTGGAGTGATTACATGTCCAAGGAATTCCACATCCTTGCGGAGAAATTCAGATTTATCGAGCTGAATCTTCAGTTTGGTTTCTCTGAGACGTTGGAATACTAGTTTGAGGTTTGCGATATGTTCTTCGAGGCTGGAACTGAAAATAATAATGTCGTCCATGTAAACTAAGCAGACTTTTCCTTGAAGATTTCTTAGGACGTCATCCATCACACGTTGAAATGTAGATGGGGCGTTCCTCAAACCAAAAGGCATGCGCAGATACTTGTAGTGACCTTGCTCAACGCTGAAAGCAGTTTTCGAAACTGAGTTGGGGTCCATTTCAATCTGGTGGAAGCCAGATGCCAAATCTAGTGTGGAAAAATATTGGCAACGTCCAAGTTTGTCCAGAATGTCGTTAATGTTAGGTAAGGGATACCGGTCTTCAATAGTTTTTTCATTCACTTTCCTGTAGTCTACCACAATTCGCCACTTTTGTTTACCACTTGCGTCTGTCTTCTTCGGGACTACCCAAATTGGACTACTCCATGGGCTCTGACTGGGTCGTATTATTCCGTCTTCTAGCATTCTTGAAATTTGCTTCTGCACCTCTTCTTTATGAATAAAGGGGTACCGATATGATTTCGAATGGACCGGGACTTCGTCCGTTGTTTTAATTACATGTTTAACTTGATTTGTAAAGGAAAGTTTCTCATTGCTTTTATGAAAAATATCAGTGTATTCTTTACATAGCTTAATAATTGCTTGTTTTTCTTCTAAATTCAAGTGATCGACCCTAATTAGATGTTCTATATTTTGTTTTAAAGTGATTTTTGAATTTTCAGGCAAAAAATTTTCAACGTGGAAAAATTCAAATTTTTCTTTGAGACACCCTGTTAAAGGAATTACTTCAATAGGTGTTTTTATTACTACGGTAACTCGTGTATCAGTGTTGTTTATAATTTCTGTCTTTGCAAATCCGTGTTTCGCTGTAGATAAGGTTTCCGGTAAATAAAGAGTGTCAAGTTTCATCTCGGGTATAATGACATCGCCCTCATAGAAATTAACAGGAATTTTAATAGCCGCGATTTCATGTGAATCCACTGAGATTGTGAAATGTTGTCTATTCAACTTATAAAAAATTGGAATGCATAGATTTTCATTAATAAGTTGGTTTCTTTTAAAATCAATAGAAAATTTTAAATTTCGAATATCGTTAAGGCCAAGTAACCCATCAAATTGATTATGAAATTGAAATAATATGAAATTTATTTTATCGGAAGATTTAAATTCAGGAAAGGCCGGTATTTTGGCTCTAAATAAGGATTCTTTCTCGCCGATAGCTGTTTTGATTTTCGTTGGATTTTGGTATATAAATTCTGGAAAATATTTTTCTGCAATGGCTGGATTTAATATGGAGTTCATACTACCGGTGTCTATTAGTAATTTGATAGGCGGATTTTTGATTTCAATGAACGGTAGGTCGGTTGAGTGGGCATCCGAGAAAATCTCGTTTATATAGGGGGATCGGTTTGAGATGTTGACCAAAAATTTTCATCCGGGTTCGGTTGAGAGGGTTCAATATCTTTTTCTTCGATATTATCGTAGTGTGTTGGATATTCATAATCATAGCCTTCGGTATTACCGCAGTATATATTTTCGTTTTGGGCAATTTGATTAGTTTCGTCAAAATAGTCATCATTTTCGGGTGAGGTTTCTTTACTGTCAATTTGGTAAAGTTCCTCAGATTGGAAATTTTGAGGACCCGTGGGTCTAAATTGATTAAATTTGGGAATATTGGAAGTTTTATATGTATTCCTTGAAGTTGTTGACATTGGTTCTGGATTATAATTCGGAACGTGTCCGGTGGGCTTAAATACATTTCTGGGGGGACCGAATACTTGTCTATTTGTCGGATACTTTGTGACAGTGGGTCTAGGTTGGATCGGTATGGGTTTACTAGGAAATCTGTTTGGGTTATTTTGAAAATTCTGAAAACTAGGTGGAATTTGGTGGTTAGGGACTGTCTGCGTGTATCGCTGTATTGGGGGGTTTGATTGATTCGATTGGAATGTTCGAGAATATTGCTGTGTATTGGAAATGGGGTTTTGCAAATAGGTTGTTTGCTGTCTAGGACGATCTGGGGTATTTTTCGGTAAATTGTTTTGGTTACTGAGTTGTCTAAAATTATTTTGTGCATAGAAAAAGTTTTCTTCTTCTATCATATAACTAATAGCAGTTTCAATACTGTCCGGATTTTTAAATCTAACTGTTTGTTGTAAGGGAGCCGGGAGATTTCTTATAAGAGTTCTCAATGACATAACTTGATATTGTCGCCTATAAATAATTTTTGTTGCTTCATCCATTTCTTGAATGCTATAAGAATTTATTCTTTGAATCAAATGACTACGAAGAACTTGTAGTCTTTTTGCAAAATTTAATGGTTGTTCGTTTTTGAAAGGTCTGGCTACAAGAAGGTCTTGTTCTAAACACTCCAAACTTCTCTTATCTCCAAAACATTGAATGAGCGCCTCTTTAATTAAGGCCCAGTTATTTAACTCTATTCTACTTCCTACTAAGAGATTGGCTCTACCAATTAATTTTGATTGAATGACCTTCAGTAGATATTGCTTGAAAATAGGATCTGTTGAATTTGAATAAGTAGAATTTAGAAAATCGCAATTTGAAATGAACTGACTTAGTCCGTTTTGATTGCCATCGTATGGCGTAATCATATCTACATATAATCTAAGCATACTAACGTTAATTTGTTCTGTGTTTCCGTTAGGCATTGTTTCTTCTAAAACCACAGTAGTATTAAAGTTATTTATTAAATTTTCAATTTCTGAATCAAGATTCATCAAAATTTTACGTTATTATTCAATGTAATATCCTATTCAGGATTGGATTTGAGAATCAAGAAAAAATACTTATATATTTGCCTAAATCTAATGTTTTCCTATTCAGGGAAATGGGTAAAAAAGGAACTCGGTACTTACTTGTACTTCAGAGCTGCTTTTTGATGTGATCCTTCTGCTTCCTCGTGTGAACTCCAGAGGTAGGTAGTAAACGCCAAAGAGTTGAAACTCACGTTCAATTTTCGGAATCGGACCCGATGCCGTGAACTTTGCGAAAACGAACTGCGAAATAATCCTACAGCGACTGCGCCAGTTAAGTAACTTTGAAGTCGAAAACCGTTTTTAAAAAACAATTTATTTTATTCAAAATTACAATATAAATTTCTAGAGAACTTCTCACATCGAGATCTGCAAAATGAATGAGTAAAAAGTTACGATGATAATCGTTTCTGGATCCGGGGTGGGAATCTGCAAGCACTGCATTTCCTTGGATAGTCTGCAAAATCTCTTCACATAACTTGCACTGCTGAACGATAAGCCAGCAGGAACAGGTGGAGGTATTGGTCCCAGTCTCTTTGATGGTCAGAGACTACCTTGGACGACAAGTGGCGTTCCACCATTAAATCGGACTGTGGATGTAAGGCTGTGGTTCTGGTCTTTCGGATGTCCAACAGGTTACATATTTCTTGGAAGAGGTTGGACTCAAAATTTCTGCCCTGGTCCGAATGCAGCTCCAATGGGACACCGAATCGACGTATCCATTCCTTTACCAGGACGTCAGCGACGGTAAAGGCTTCCTGGTTAGGCAGGGCATAGGCTTCTGCCCACTTGCTGAAGTAGTCTATGGCTACCAGTATGTATTTGTTCCCATGGTGGGACTCCGGGAACGGGCCGGCGATATCGATGGCGATTCTCTCGAAAGGACTACCCACGTTATACTGGCGCATTGGAGCTTTCGGTCGTATCCTAGGTCCGTTACTGGCAGCGCATACAGCACACTTTCTGCACCAGCCCTTGACGTCGGCCTGACAATTAACCCAGTAAAACCGTTGTCTTACTTTCTGGAGGGTCTTCGTTACTCCCAGATGTCCTCCAGTGACATCATGGATTTCTTTGAGCACCTTCCGTCGTCTGCTCCGAGGTAACACTGTCTGGCACCTTTCTTCTGCACCGTCTTCAGACTCCAACACCCGCTTCTCCCCGTTTTTCAAAGTAAGGTAGTTCCATTGTGCCCAGTAGGACTTGACCACTGGCGAATAACCTGCTACCTCCTGCCACGATGGTCTTCGATTACTTTTCTTCCATTCGATGACTAAACCAAGATCTGGGTCTTTCTCTTGGTCTTTCTTGATCTTATCATCCTCCCAGTTGTCGTCTACAGCTGTAGTTCTACAAATAGCTGCTTTCTTCTCTTCTGCTCGTCGACAATGTGAGCAGTCATCGGGGCAAGGTCTTCGTGATAGGGCATCTGCGTTTTTATGGCTAGTCCCAGCTCGATGTTCTATTTCGAAGTCAAATTCTTGTAATCTCTCAATCCAGCGCGCAACTTGGCCCTCGGGATTTTTGAACTGCAGAAGCCATTCGAGAGTTGCATGGTCCGTTCTCAACAGAAATCGTCTTCCATACACGTATTTGTAGAAATGCTCTACACCTTTGACTACTGCCAACAGCTCTCGCCTGGTGACACAGTAAATACCCTCTGGTTTACTGAGCGTTTTGCTGAAGTAGCCATTAACTTTCTCCTGTCCATCCTGGATTTGACAGACTGCTTTAAGTCCCACGTTGCTGGCGTCCGTATCCAAAATGAACTTTCCATCAGGTAGGGGATAGCTCAAAACAGGAACGTTGATCAAAGCTCTTTTCAACTTCTTGAATGAGTCTTGGCATTCCTCAGACCACTGGAACTGGATCTGCCCTTTTGTGAGGCGGGTCAATGGTTTGGCGATGTTGGCAAAGCCCAGCACATATCGGCGGTAGTAGGTGCATAAACCAAGGAAGCTCCGAAGCTGATGTATGTCTTTTGGAATGGGCCAATCCTTAACTGCGTTGATATTTTGTTCTTCTACCGCCACTCCTTCCCCAGAGACAACGTGGCCAAGGTAACAGACTTCTTTCTGGAACAGATGGCATTTCTTGGGACTGAGTTTTAATCCAGAACTCCTCAGACGCATGAACACCTCCTCCAGATTTTTCAAATGATCGTCGAACGATTTTCCGACCACGATTATATCGTCAAAGCCCGAATGGCATAACCGTGAACTGCCACAATCCTGAGCCGATGGTGAAAGCTGTCTTTTCTCGATCTTCTGGGGCCAATTCAACTTGCCAATATCCACTCTTCAAATCCAAGGTTAAGAAAATTGTGGAGCCGGCTAGCGTGTCTAGGGTGTCGTCGATTCTTGGAAGAGGGTAGCTGTCTTTCTTTGTCACGTGATTTAGTTGGCGATAATCCACGCAGAACCTTGTCGAGCCGTCCTTCTTCTTCACTAACACGACTGGGGAAGACCAGGGGCTGTCAGAAGGTTCGATGACTCCTTCTTTTCCCATATCGCTGACCATCTTATCTGCCTCTTCTCTCTTGGCAAGAGGGAGTCTTCTAGCCGATTGCCGGATTGGTCGGGCATTCCCAGTGTCGATTCTATGCTGAACCACATTCGTTCTGCCGCCTTTTCCTTCTCCAATATCGAAGATTTCCTGGTACCTCTTGACTAACTCCCTCAATTTAGATCGGTGAGTTGATGGTATGTCTTTGGAGGAAATGTCAATTAACTTCTCCAACTCTTTAGGCAAGTTGTTGGCTTGGCTAACTGAACTGCGTACACTCCGTATGACAGAGGAAATGGACGAACAGTGCCCCAGCATGGTTCCTTTCTTCAAGGTCACGGGAAAGTTGTTGACATTCATGACCCTGACTGGCACAACTTTATCAACACGCAACAGGGTCTTCCCCAGTGCGATTCCTCGTCCAATTTTCTCATCGTGTATCTTGGGCTCGAACATTACCACCTTGTCGCTGCTCGCACTTCCATCCAAGCGAGCCTCCAGGATAGTTTCAGCCCTTTCTGGTACGCACACGTCTTCAGCCAACAGGACCCTGATCGTCTCTTCGCTTCTTCCATGAAGCACCAACTCTTCTCCGCCGACACGTAGGACGCCGTCATGGAAATTCAGCTCGAACCCTCTGGAATTCATTATGTCCATTCCAATGATTGCGTCGTCCTCGATGTCCGCCATCAATGCACGATGTTTCAATTTAGTGCTGCCCAACACCAATTCAATTAGTAGTTCTCCAATTACAGTGGCTGGCTCCCCTGTTGCGGTGCGTAGCTTCCAGCTTGACGGTTCAATTTTTGCCGGTGTTTTGGCAAAGGTTGGCCCGAGAATGGTTCTCGTCGCACCTGTATCTAGCAGCATGGTGCAAGGCTCGTTGTTGATGAGGCCGTCTACGAAAACACCTTTGTCTTGTCGTTGGCGAACGGCAACATATGCGTTTTTTACGGGGGCTTGCTGGGTACAGGTCGACGATTGCCCCTTCTCATTGACCCCCACTGGTTTTCCTGATTTGGTGTCGATTCTTTGAAAGCTGGACATTTGCTACGCACATGTCCAATTTTCCCACAGTTCCAGCATCTTATATGTTTCCTCTCAGGCAAAACTTCTTTCATTACTTTTCTGATGGTGGCCTTAATATCTGCAGGCACTTGTTCATCTTCCTCGATAGCTCGAATTCTGCTCTGGCTCTTGCAGGATTGTTTTGCAGCCTCAAACACCAGAGCGCTTGCCAGTGCATCCACGAGATGTTTGGGATGAGCTAGCGTCAAGGCCTGCCTCGTTTCTTGGTCGCGAAGTCCATCCAAGAATGCCTGAACTGCTAACCGCTCCATTACATTTTCGGGTGTAGCAGGATATGCCAGACGGACCAATCGAGCTATGTCGGCTTCAAACTCCTGTAGGGATTCTCCTGATTTCGGGCAGCGGTTCTTCAGCTGTGAATGGTAAACGTGCTCTAGGTGGGCCTGTCCATACCGCAGTTCAAGATGCTTTACAAGTTGGTCATAGTCTTCCTGTTCCTGGGCCGTGAGGGTTTGCAGGATATTCGTTGCTTCTCCACGCAACGCCAATGTTAATGCTACCGCTTTTTCTCCTGCATTCCATCCATTCGCTCTGGCCGCAGCTTCAAATTGTCGGCGGTAATTTGCCCAAGAAGTTTTTCCGTCGAACTAGGGCGGCTTCATGGAGAGCTTTCCTGGTTCAGAACTGAGTTTGACATCTTTCAGTTCCGGAATTGAGTTTTCAGTAACCGTTTCTGTGGGGTGGCAGAATTAACAATTTTGTTTTGCAACTTGCTAATTGTTTTCTTTATCTCGCTGATTTCTGCTTGAACTCCGCCTTTGATTTCTTCTACTTCTGTGTTCATTTCCTTCCTGATTTTATCTATCTCTGTCTCAATGGTTCCTATCCTTTCTTCGAGTGGGCTCGCCACACTACAAAGCTCTTTCTTCAAGCCTTCTGCATTCTCAAGAAGTTCTTCCTTCAAGCTATTCGAATTCTCTAGAAATTTATCTTCCAAACTTTTCGAATTTTCCAGAAGCTTCTCCTCCAGGTACTTCGAATTTTGTTGAAGTTCATCTTTTAAACTCATCGAATTTTCCAGAAGCTTCTCCTCCAGGCACTTCGAATTTTGTTGAAGTTCATCTTTCAAACTTTTCGAATTTTCCAGAAGCTCCTCCTCCAGACTTACCGAATTTTGTTGAAATCCATCGAGTTTGCTCATTATTGAACTCCAATCACCCCCAGAAACTTCTCTCTCTCTCTTCCAATTCTTGCTTCAATTCGGCGACTTTCGAGTCCACTAGACGCACTTTTCTTGAACACATTTTAACTCTTACTGTCTTTTTTACTCAAAACTGAATATGTCCACTTATTTGATGGAGTCCGAAACACTTATTTATTTTCATAAGTCTATTTTTCGCGAGAAAGGTCTATCAGTTTATGTTTCCGTCGTCCGGTACTGTCCGCTTCGCGAAACACAATGAATCACCAGTCTATCTGCGCGAAACTACGAAAGTTTTATAGTCAATTTCACCGTAATACAAAAATTGTCCACCAAGCGATCACAAATTTATTTAAAAAAATCCACTTCTGATCACCAATCGTAACAAGTTAATGAATTAACTGTTTTAATCAAATTTATTTTTAACAATATTTCACTATCACAACTAATTTATATAGAACACTTAGTAACTAACGCTTAATTTATCTTCACAATTAGATTCCTTTCTTTAAACGCACGATTCACTTTCTAAGTACAGACTACTTCTCGGGACGGAGAGCGACCATTTTATATCGTCAACGAACGCTCCGGATCTCTCTCTGGGGATTTCGGGATTCATCCACACGTTTCCGCTGTTTCGCGAAGAAACATGCGTTTGCTGACTGGGACATCGGTCAGGGCCGGCTTCAGATACATTACAGTATCTATAGAAAAGAGAAAAATCTCCAATCTTCTGGTTATCAAGGTTGCACATAATGTTCTCGTCTTCAATTAGGTGGATGGCTTCTTTCTGGATGGAAAGCATCAAAAGATGCTGAGGTGTGTACAGTTTTCTGATTCGGAACAGTGTTTCAAGCTTTTGAGAGCAGCCTTTGCCATTCCAGCGACATGATTGTGCCAAGACACATTGGTGTACATTTACAACCCCAACAAACTTATCGAAGCAGAAAACGGAATTGTCTGACCTGACTGCAGAGATACGCAAAGTGAACTCCTATTAATTGAATCATTTCTATGGTAAAAAAATTGTGGACCGAAAGGATACTTTTGTCTAGTTTTCCAAAATTTGAATCACAAACTGAGTGTTTAATTCAACAAACCAATTTTAGAAAGTCCTACGTCAAACCCAAATAAATTCTGAAAAAGGGCGATTTCTGAAAGCTTATGTTTTATGTCTCAAAAATAGATATTTTTTGATCATATTTCGATGTATTCCTTCAGAAAATTGAGTGAGTAATATTTGTTTCAATTACAAACACGTTTGATGAAAGGTACGAAACAAGAAAAATTTATAATTGGCTGTGCTAATTTTATCAGTTCCAATATATCAATTTGAATTATTGTCGATGCTGTTGCCCAATTTGTGTTGTAATTCGTAAGTAATCAATATGGAAAAGAAGCCTAAATTGAAATTTTCAATTTTGAAATAATTCTTATCGTGGGGTAAGAATTGAAAAAGTAATTCAAATTTGCATATATAAGGTTTTTCATTAGGCACTTGCTGCTTTTAAATTTAACTGAAACATGGTGTGAGATTTCTTATTTGTTTGAAAGACCTATTGATGGCATTGTGTGTGGAATATAACATCGTTCATATGTGTGCAACGGTTTCTCTTGGTGGAGCGCATCTGAAACGTCCAATTTTCCATGGCTCTGCGGCATAAATCAGGCTGAATTTCACACACCACTTCTACGTGAAATGATCATGCCCTCAAATGTCTCGTGCAGTTTTTCCTCTTGGAATCACATGTCGTTGGTATCCAGATCATCAATATTCATCGACCTATAATGCTCGTCTTTGACAGTGATGGCCTGGTCATCGCCGTTCTCGAAAAAATATGGACCGATGACGCCGCCAGCCCAAAATCCACACCAAACAGTGACTCTTTCGGGATATATTGAAT
The DNA here is from genome assembly GCF_025532065.1 of Leptinotarsa decemlineata. Lineage (NCBI taxonomy): Eukaryota > Metazoa > Arthropoda > Insecta > Coleoptera > Chrysomelidae > Leptinotarsa > Leptinotarsa decemlineata. The sequence continues at coordinate 1,650,019 of NW_027412686.1, forward strand.
TTGGATCTCACGTGGATTCGTATCGTCCCAAATTCGACAATTTTGTTTGTTCACGTACCCATTCATCCTGAAATGGGCCTCATCGCTGAAGATGAGTTTTCGATGAAAATTAGGGGCACTTGCCAACTGCTCCACAGCCCATTCAGCGAAAACCCGTCGTTGTCTGTGGTCGTTTACCTTCAGTTCCTGGGTAACTTCAATTTTGGATGGGTGCAGGCCCAAGTTACGACGCAAAATTAGTTAAGTTATGGTTTGCGAAAGGCCAAGTTCTTGTGAGTGACACGAAATCGACTGCCTCGAATTATCGTGCACACTCTCAAAGACAGCGGCAATGTTTCCGGCAGATCTTGCGTTTCGTCGAAGTACGGGTGTTGGTCGATCGTTCACTGAGCCAGTGGACTCAAATTTATCCACCACATTGCGAATAGTCCTCTCAGTAGGACGATTATGGCGACCGTAAAATCGACGAAGCGCGCGGTACGTGATGAAATAATTTTATTATTTGCACGTGAATGCTATATATATATATATATATATATATATATATATATATATATATATATATATATATATATATATATATATATATATATCATATATATATATATATATATATCATATATATATCAGTCAAGCTGATGGAAAATAATTCCATGAAAATCGAAAAATAAATAGATAAGTACTCTTTGATCATTCCCATATTGATTTCAATTTAAGAGCCACCGGTATACAGCTGTTGCAGCCTATTGGGCATCGTCAGTACCGGGCAGGCGGTCCTCGATTGAAGACAAAATGAGAAAAAAACCAAGAAAGTAATTGATAAAAATAGCTGCGTAAACGCAAGCGAAACATAAGTGGAACCACCATTGGTGTGACACCCAAGTCAACTTGCCAAGTTTTTATGTCAGTGTTGGTGGTTTGACCAATCAACTTCCTTGGCTTTTCTCATTTTGTCTTCAATCGAGGGCCGCCTGCCCGGTACTGACGATAGACCAATAGGCTTGAAACAGCTGTCTACCAGTGGCTCTTAAATTGAAATCAATATGGGAATGATCAAAGAGTACTTATCTATTTATTTTTTAATTTTCATGAAATTATTTTCCAGCAGTTCGACTGCATTACCTTTTCTAGATTTCATATCATTTCTAGAAACATGTGGATTCGTTTTCCGATGGCATTTCAGGTTAGCTTCCCAAATTTCTGCTACCGCAGTTGTCGGTTGATTGGTCAAACCACCAACACTGACATAAAAACTTGGCAAACTGACTTGGATGTCACACCAATAGATGGTTCCACTTATGTTTCGCTTGCGTTTACGCAGCTATATATATATATATATATATATATATATATATATATATATATATATATATATATATATATATATATATATATATTCATCCATGGTGATTTGGCAAAATAGACTGATTAAACGACAACTAATTTGACGGATGTAGCTTCAACAAGATGGCCGTTATCAATTGTCAAAGTTTGAAAGACCTTATATTGATCGTTATAATACATATAATGTATAAGAATTTCAAAAACTTTCCCATTTTATTTTTTGAAGGTGCTATTCATTTCAGAATTCTCAATAGTAAATTGTCAAACTCTTTAAATTTCTTTAAACACTCCGTTGATCAAACGATCTCTACAGCTACAACGAAGGTAATAATATACCTAAGAATGTGTAAAATTGATTGTGTTTCCATTCGAGAAAATCATTTTACAGTAAATGTCCATTTAGGTACGATCTTTCTAATAAACTTCCAATTGACATTGATTGATTTACGTACTTCTGAGTCTCGTTATTAAATTTCTGTTTCAAAAATAACTCCCAATATAGATGGAACTTATTCATGCGCTCCGTATTTTTTTTGATCAAATAGGCACATTCCACTTATCATATATAGGTATTCGGGTTGTCATCGTAACTGTGTGTGACAAGATAGTTACCGCGCATTCAGAATCTCGTTCTGGTACTCTAAAATGTGAATTTAATATATTTATGCTAAACCTGAAATACGATGTCAACTCATATGCTAATGAATCGACACAATTATATCACAGGTTGGTAATTTATGAATATTACACAGAATGCGAATTCAAATCAACATCGACAGGTTGGTTCGAATTAAATTGGTAGTTACGGATACTTCAGGAAAGGCGTAGTTTTTTTCTTGGTAACTTCCATACTGTAACTCATTGGGTATGAGGTTATGGAACTCAATTATTAAGCTACAATTTATTTCGAAACAGATTTCCAATTTCTTTGCGCACTATTTTCAAAACAAAAACAAGGCAGTTCAATAGGGAGGGATTGATGGCACCATTTCTTCTGAACATAAATGATGCTAAAAGCCCTCTGTTGCGAGTTGTAAGGCAAGTATACTTTTCCTAACTATAGTTATAAGTATAGTTTTCCTAATAAAAATACCTTTATATATTTCGTCTTGAATTAATGTCAGCGGTAAAAATTCATACCATAGTTAAGTTTAGGGTCGAATTGAATATCAGACTTGGAATATTGCATTGTTGCATATAATTCATTATAACATTAAAATCAGCAGTTCAAAAATAACTTTCCAAAACGCTCAAAGGTGCGAACTCGTTTCCTCCTTTTCATAAAAGAGGATGTATGCATCTCCACTCACAAGCGATTTTGGTGAAATTGGTGACATGTATGAATCATTGTGTTCGTGCCACGTGCCAGTATGAGGATGTCTGCAAAATGCTGTATAATCTCCGCTCTATGGAAACCCACTGTGATTCGAAAGTGCATATAGATTATAACGACAAGGAGTCACATTGTCTGCTGCATAATTGTTCATATCTAATCCATCTAGAGAAAATTCGATGGCAACATTTAAATTGCCTCTAAATCTTTCTGTCAGAGAAAATCTTTTAAAATGAATGAATAAAATACGGGAAAACTAATGGATCGATAGAGACTTTGTACATTTTCTTCTTTCCTTGCAACTTGAACACGTCGTTAATCTCCGTTAAGGTCGGTTAAGGTTAGGTTAGGTCTTGATACGCATGATGCGTCTTGATACGCATGACCCTTGAATCGAGGGGAAAAACTCTGAATCTGACTTTTTAAGAAGACTGTATTCACTGCTCTATAAAATGAATCTTCTAACCACAATTCCTTGATAACCTCTGCGAAAGTTATGATTAAAGCACCCTCCGTACTAGAAATATTAGTATTGATTTCTTCCATGTACTCATCCTTTTTCAAATATTTCAGTAACCATCTCGTATTCGATAAACATTGAATTACACTGCTCATGAAACAGGTGTTGCCTATTAAGCCCAAGGGTTTTGACTGAGGAATGTATCACTGATCTAATTGTGTTGTAGTGATGATTCTTCCCATCATTGGACCAACGGAATGAAGTTAAATTTCTTGAAACTGAATCAGATATATCATGGTGGCTTCTTTGAATTTGTGAGAGAAAGATAATTCCAGAACATGCTTATTTTCCTCTGTATCTTTTGAGACAATTGGGAAATGATTAATATGCTTACTCCAGTTTGCAGTGTTCATAGAAAATTTTGATTTGATGAGGAATAATCGATCTAATTTTTGAGTAGACGGAAGAGTACCCAATATCGATGTGGCATTACCCCTTTGAATGGCAATACTGATTCTTTGAATTAAAAATGAATAGGCTTGGTTGTCATTGGTAGAATTCATCATTCTTCTACCAATTTCTTTCAACAATTCAGAAGCATGAGATCCAAAAACACCAAAGGTTTCCATAGCAACAGGAAAGAAACAGTAGGAACTTATCAAAGTGGAGTATTTCCGAAATTTTGATTTTTCGGCAATCATAGCAGCTGCACCAGTGGAATTAGACGTAGAGGCAAGGTGTGAAGCTGCATCAACGCCAAGGGGTTCAAGAACTGAAGCTAGAGCTCTTTTTATGAGATCAATAATGGAATGATGTGTTGAAAACCTGCCTGAACTAAATGTACAAATTAGGCCATGGTAACCATTTTCTTCTACAGTGAATCCACATCTGCATTTATGACTAACACAAATTGAAGAACGTAGCTGAAGACCTATCGAAATCCTAAAAGATGCGTCATCTAAGACGATACCCAAAGAAGCCACGGGAAGAGCATTCAGACAGGCACCAGATTCTTTGGACATAACAGCTTTGAGTCTAGCCATTTGAATATCGGAACGTTCAGCTGACTCAAGAAGTTAATTATGAACCAAATTGATCAATAGATAATCCCAGGCTTTCTGACACTTTTTATTTTCTGGTAGAGTATTTTTCGTTTGAGATAACCATTTATTTTCACCATTCAAGTAATACGCATCAGAAATTTCAGACAAGAATTTGGAAAGAACGGAGTTGATCAAATGACGAGAACTGTTATAAGAGGAAAGAAATGGTGGCAGTGAGAGGGATGAGGCTAATCGAATACCCAAACCACCAGAGTCAACTGGGAGAGTAGCTTGATCCCAAGTGATATCTTCGAATTTATTATTGGCAATTTTTTGTAAAGATTGGCTTAAGGTAGAATCGAATTCCTGTAACTCCTTTTGACATATCCAAGTTGGACTGCATCTCAGAGTATACAATAATTTGGGAATAGCTTCCTCATGCTTGAGGAAGCTATTGTACAGCAAAACACGTGTCGCGGGTTTTGTAAAAACTCTTTATAGTGAAAATCATACAATAAACTGTATTGGTTAGTTTTTTCAATATTGATTTTCAACAAGTATCGGCCAGTTCTATTCAATTTTGAAAGGAGACTATGTTAAAAAATAAAAATAAAATCTGAAAAAATGTCTTGTATCTTCGGGTCATAAACTTTTCAGACCACTCTCGTACAGTTGAAGATTTCACAATAGTTTTTCTCAAGCATATATCCATTGCTGATGTTCATTTTTGATAATCCTCGCTATATAAATCTTGTAAGGAATAATAACACCAAAATTACACTCATTCTTTCGATCAAATGATCAGCAACCGGTGGAATTCTAACGGAAATACTTTTCATTCACTATTGAGAAATGATTATACGAATATTAACTTCAGATTGGTGTTATAATGAGGTGAATTCTAATGATTTAATAACTGTTATTATGGTCTTCGAGAAATGATCCATCGATACAGGCAATTACTAATTGAATATTATCATCAAAGAAAAAGGCAAATTCATTTCCACGTAATGATACTTTTTTTGAATGATATATAGAATATTTTTATATTATCCAGACTATTTTCTTCTTTGCATTTCAATTTTCTGCTGTCCAATTCGAGTATAAAAGTTATCATTTCTCTGTAGGACTCCAGAGAGAATTTGAATTCAGTTAAATTATTAATCCTACTGAAAATTTTAAGAAAGGCTAAAACAGAAATGAAGAAAAATTGCCAAAAACAGATATTGAGGAAAGGTTGAGACGCCATTCTCAAGAGAAAGGAACAAATGGAAATAATTGAAATTATTTATTGAAAATACAGGAAAGTATCGGCAAAAAAAGTCATTAGTTAACACAGAAAAAATTGAGCAAACATCATTAGGCAATGATTATAAAATGTAAGAACGTTCATGTGTAAAATAAACAAATAATCGTGATTGAATAGAACTGGCCGATACTTGATGAAAATCCATATTAAAAAACTAATCAATATACAGTTTATTGCATGATTTTCACTATACTCTCCAACAGGTTAAGTTTCAAACCTTTCTTCTGGAAATGGAGGGGTTTGTATTCATGGTTGAATTCATGCCCCTCTGAAATTAAATGACACCCATATGTGGAATTTATTCCATTCTGAAAATTATATTTGTGTTCCTTTATGCAGGCTTTGATAAAAGTTCAGTTTCAGAAAAATCAGGAGTCTATAAATTATCGTGTGGATCATATCCGATGTTTTATATAGGTCAAACTGGAAAAACGTTCAAAGCCCGCATAAAGGAACACAAATATAGTTTTCAGAATGGAAAAATAAATTCCACATATGCCAGTCATTTAATCTCAGAGAGACATGAGTTCAACCATGAATACAAACCCGTCCATTTTCAGAAGAAAGGTTTGAAGCTTAACCTGTTGGAGAGTATGGAAATAAACAAATTGAAACACTCTCAACATTTTATGACTGATCAAACTGAATTGAATAATTCGCCATTATTGAATCTGTTCATTTGCAGGTAAAAATAGGTATATTTACTGCTATACTTTCGAAAAATTTATTGATATTGTTGATGAAATCATACCTGACCTTTTCAGGTAGATTCATTATTTAGGTAGACGAGTAGGTACTCGGTTAGAGTATGAAATGGTTGTAATTTAGAAATAACTCTCAGTTTATGCTTGAGGAAGCTATTGTATAGCGAAACACATGTGCGGTTTTTGTAAAACCCTTTATAGTGAAAATCACGCAATAAACTGTATTGATTAGTTTTTTAAATAGTCGTGATCTGAAGTGAAATTGAATTAACAAATAAGTTTACAATTGGTGAAATGTCAAACATATACAAACAACAAAGATAAAGATCTTCGAATGATAAATGGCCGATTTCTGATATTCGATTCGTCTTATTCTTCACTTTGGCGATTTCACTGTCCCCTACTTTCGTAGATGGCTTTTTCCATATTCATCGTATCTCCTCCATACTAGCTTATATGAGTGAATGCGTCGCTGTTCAACATGTACGCGTCTTCTTTCTCTTCAAATTGAAATTATTTATTTCCTCTCATAAATGAATAATCCAACCAGAGTTGAAATTTCGTGTGCAATGAAAATGTTTCTGCATGAATACTGTCGAGGAACGTTGAACAAACAGTGTAGGGTAGCTGTCTATATTATTGATATATAATAGAAATAAGATTGGCCCAAGTATAGATCCCTGGGGTACTTCCAACTGGATCTACCTCATTTCCGATGTTGAAAACCAATAAACATCACCTTCGTCAAATCTGAGCGAGACACACTGCATTCTGCATTCAGGCCTTTTAGAAATGCATACACAGAAATTTTGGAGAAAGCTGGAGGAATATTAACTGTTCTGAATTTTTTTTATGTTGATAATTTAATATTTTTTTCACCAAGAAGACAGGTAACTCGTGATTCCATCGATTCCCGAAGACCTCTTGTTCCTTATTTTCCGACTGACAAGATCGAATAGTTCGCTTTCAATGAATGTTTTCAGAAATATAGTGTGTGACTAGAAATCTTCAGGATTAGTCGGATTGTCTAGATGCCTTAACGAGTCTCAACGATGTCTTAAACGAGTCTTCGTTCGAATGATTTCAACTTCGTACCACTTGATGTTCTGCTATTCCCGATAAGTATGTTTCTTGTGCTCGCTAATGCGGACTTTCAACGGTCGCTTGGGTAATAATAATAATAATAATATTTATTCATCCATGTTGCATTAAAAATAGAATTAACATCTTAAAGATAATGATGAATAAATTGCAAATCCACTCAGGGTTTAACCAATCACAATTACTCACGTAAAAAATTGTTATAATAGCTAAAAAAAATATAATAAAATATCAATGTCATACATTCCCGAATTGATAGACAAAATCAAAGGTTACAAAGAAATTTACAAACAAACAACCACATACAGACAGATCACGGAATACTTGTTTGTGAAGATAACAAATATTAAACTTTTACACATTATATATAGGTATTGATGAACTAGGGAGATACAAATATTGAATAAATTAATAATATGAAATATATAAAATACAATAATATACAGGTAATGAGTAGAATGCAGAAAGGGCCAGATTGATATTTTAGTAGTGCGAGGTTCAAAATTCATGATTTAAAACTGTTTATCTTTTGTCTTGTGTTATTGGATCAAATTAAATTATGAACACTCTCTCTAGGTAAGTTCTTTATAAATCTGACTATTAGTTTACTTTTGGATTGGTTGATATTACGTATCTGTTGAATATTCGAAGGTAAGCTGTTGTATAGTTTTGGGCCCAAGTATTGATGACATTTCTGGCCCACCGATTTATGCACACGAGGACATTGGAACTGCTTACGATGCCTACTACTATAGTCATGGGTAAGTGTCACTAACTGATTCTTGCGTTTATGTTGTCTTATGTTACAGTTTTTGTAATACAATTGTCTTACAGTATCGTCCCCAGCACTGTACTCTGAGACACACCATATTCTTTTGAAATCACTATGTGTTTCATCTATTCTGACACATTGTGTTCGATTTTCAAGGTAGTTTTTAAATAACAGTAGACAATTGTTTCTTATTCCAATTTTTTCCAGTGTAGATATTAAAATGGTGTGGCTCACGGTATCAAAAGCCTTTGCAAGGTCTACGAAAATGACAAGACATGGTCTACTTTCATCTAAGGCTCCATAAATATGATTTGTCAGCTCAATAATGGCATCTTCCGTTGATTTGCCCTCTTTGAAACCGTACTGCCTATCAGATAGAAGTTTATATTTATCCAGATAATTGGATAACCTGATTTTTATCTGATCTTACTGAATTTCGATATAGACTGATATAGAACTTGCGAGTAACTTGCATTGATTAAAATATGAGTACGCTGCTTTCTTTCAAAAAATTGTTGTACACCTTGTACATATTGATATAGTAAAAATATCTCAAAAAACACCTCCGCATAAGCAGTGTTATCTGCATACACAATCTAATCAACAACAAACGTAGTTTCCCAATGGATATAATACATGCTCTATTTTCGAGTCTGTGCTGCACTGAACCTCCTAAATCTAGCTTTACAGTAAGCTGAAATTATCTGTGACGATGCAGAATAAAAGAAGTAGAAGGACTCACATACTCACACATACACACTCTTTAAATATTCCGTATTTTCCAATGCTGGGATGCCTTTATGAAATAATTATAAAATATACCGTGAATTATGCTCTCAGATTATAATATAATTGAAAAAAGATTTTGTGTAGGAAATCGAAGTTTTCTTCAAACTTTTTTCATTTTTTTTTCACTTTCCGCAATCTGAAAAACTTGAAAAAAATGTAATGGAGAAATTCATATAGATGTAAACTTTTTAGTTCACCCTGATAAGTTATTGCAAAATTCAAAGTATTTTTCAAAACAAAAAAAGTTCTATTTATCGTACATATTTAATAATTAACTTATTAAGGAAGAGCTATAATATACACAGATACTTATCTTAACGTTTCGAAGGCTAAAATCTGCCTCCGTCTTCAGAATTGGAAAAATCTAATGAATCTTGCATTTTTTCATTTTTCATCTTCATGTTTGGGAAAACATGTAAAAAACAATATTTTTGCATAGGTACTTCAACAGGAAGTGGTCCAATTATGGCTTCCATATACTAGGCCAATCGGTATACTACTGAATCATTGAAACCTTGTACCCGTAAGAAAATCGGTTTATCCAAAAAATTCATTGGTACCTACCTACTGACAAGTTTTCATTAATTTTTTGTCCTTATTAATTACCAAGACCTGAAGTGTCACTGCTTATCAATTTGATATATTCTTCCCCAAAATCAACAGTAATTTTGAATATTTTTCTCTCGTTAGAAATTATTTCAACCCAATTTTATTTCTGAAGACACTGTGTGTTGATTCAGGCATAATTGAATTCGCCACAAAACTAATAAGGGAAAATCTGCAATAACACCGAACATAAACTCCAGTGATAAAATCTGTTTTGAAACACGTTTATATACCTATAAAATCCATTACACCTTTGAATATATCACGTTAGAAGTTATACCTCATTAAACGTTAGTGTCAATAAATCGAAAATGAGATATACACCGAGTCACGAACTAAGTTTTTTAACACCAGCCGGAAATACTGGATATCAATCATTGGCCGAATAACTATTTCTAATTTTCACGATGAGTAAAACATTTTTGTCATTTGGTCATTTCTTTCAAAATAAGAAGCGGTAATATTTATTTATTATTCATTGATTTTTGTCAACTCGTTAAAGATCACTTTGAAATAAAAATCATTAACATATTTTTTACTTTGGCTCGAAAGTATGTTTATAAGATCTTTCATTTCGTATATACGAGTACAAGTGGCTCTGACTTGTTATTCGTTGGCTAAATTTATCAATTTTTATGCGGTAATTAATTCAGAAGTAATGAAATATGAATAAGATGAAAACCATTGAGAATGTGCAGACATGAAAAGACCTTCCTCTTTTTGAACAGAACAAAATATTGTCCAATAAAAAAGCATTATTTTAGTACATTTCAATTTATCGAATAAGCCGTTTCTGAATAATTAGCAATTTCATATTCTCTTTAAAAATCTCAATTTTTTAAGGACAGAACACAATCACTACAGGAAAATCCTTAAGGTGCTCTAAGAGCGGTGCCTGTGGAAAATTAGCGATTCACGTTGGATTTGAATCGCTGAACATTACATTCATTTCTTCGATGTTCCAGACTATCAAATAAACGATTGGAATATCATCAATTCAATTGTATTCAAAACGGACTTCAGTTTATCCCAATAGTCTCTAGGAATGACCCGTCAAGTCACCTGATATAACACACTCATAGGAATTCGTGACATCTGAAGTACACAACACAACTGCAGTCTATTCCAGAATTTATACAATACGAGTAGAATAGAACGGAATTGACAGGAATGGAATGGAATGGAATGGAATGGAATGGAATGGAATGGAATGGAATGGAATGGAATGGAATGGAATGGAATGGAATGGAATGGAATGGAATGAAATGAAATGAAATCCATGAACACGCATGAAGAAGCTATTTTATAGCATGAACACGTGTTGCGTTTTTGCAAAACTGTTCAGTGAAAATCTCACAGTAAAGTGTTTCTTGAATATATTTCGTGTGATATCCATCTCAAATTCGTTCCGACTTTTGTGAACCAGTGTAAAATTTCGTATTTTTCACGTATGGTGAAATTTCGATTTTTTTTTCAATTTTGTGATATCAATCTCAAATTTGCAAATAAATAAACATTATCAACTGATGAGTGTTTCTTTATAGTTTTCAATTAAAATTGAAAAAATGGAGTAGAATTTCATATTTCTCAAATAATTCACACAAATCGAATAAAAATGGATTTTCTATGTTATCAAGTTTGAAATATCATCTCAAATTTATTGCAAATATCTAAAAAACTTTGGTAATTCGATATTTTGTATGAATTTTTGAATATATTTCTTATTTGAATTCGCTATCGCCGATATCGGCAAAGTTCTATTATAGTTTTGGAAACTAGAGTAGAATTTTGTATTCCCCAAATAATTTTCACAAATCCTCCATAAAATGATGGAATCTCGTAAATTTCCTTCAATTTGGTATATTGAACCCAAATGCGTTTCAAATCATTTCTAAATGGTGTCTGACAATAACCACATTTTATATGATTCGTATTGCCATCATATCCTCTTGATTTCACTTCTTTCATTGATCCGAACCGGACCCTGGTTATGAATTCAGGATGTAAAATTCACATTTTTACCTGAAATAAAAAGAAACTCACTTTCACATGGTTGTTTCACCCTTTCATCCTGGTTATGTAACGTTCTCTATTATACCATATATTTTCACGTTTATCTTTGTTCAATGATATTCCGAATACCCTGAGGATAAATGCGTCGTTTATCGGCCAGTCGTTAATCTAAATGTTTTTGCACAACAGTAATTAACACTAACGATGTGGAATAAAGCAAATGTTTGTGCATTGTCCGACATAAAGTGGCATTTCACTAGTAGATAATTATTTTAGCATCCATTTGAATCATACGTCCACATCTGAGTGCAAACTAATAGCGAGTGATATTACAACACGGCAATTACTTTGTGATAATCATTACGAATGATACTCTTTCCAAAGGTCAGCATTCATTAAACTGGTAGAACAATGGGTGGAACGGCTGGAAGGTAAAAAATGGGCGCGCTTCGACACAATATGAAAGATCGATATCCCACGCATGCTATGTTTATTACAATTGCTAATATGTTCAGAAACATAATTTCTCAACACCAGTACTATTATGAATGATGCTAGTTAATTTTCGCATTATTCATGCTGCGATTTCACTCAATTTTTCAGAAAAATGAGGTTCAAGGTTTAAACAAAGTTATTTTTCATAATAATAATATACAATATATACAAAAATACGGACTTGAAGAAAATATTGTTTGTAACTCTTTACAAAAAATTAAAAGCACGTCAAGTTCATTTGTGACGATGACAAGTTTCTGGATCTTTTTTCTTTTCGGAAAGTCAACAGGCGCCTGAATTCACTGCTATCCATCCAGTTTCTACTACTATCAGAGAAGAACATCTTGCATACAACGTATTTTGGCATCCCTCGCAAAATGTGCGTTATTTTCGAAACGACAAGTTTTGGGATCGCTGGATAGGTCAGAAGGATGTCCTCCTCGTTCACAAGAATTGTATCTTTTACATTCCTCCATAAGGCACATAAGAGTGTATTACATTCCACTTGACTTATTCGAAAAAGAATCATTAATGTCCCCAAGTGCTTCAAAATTTACATCGTTTTGAAGATTACCTGTATTATCGTATAGAGGTTGGTGCACAGCATTAAGAGCATTCATACATGAAGACTTAAGGTAAAATCTTTGAAGTTTCATTTTTGCATTTTTCGAAAAATGTATAGGTGGTACTTGAAAGCCTAATATACATTTGGCCTAATTTTCAACAGCAAAGCAGCAATGGATGAGAGAGGGAAATCCATCTTCAATTTTTACTTCATGCCTATTCCAATATGAGACAGGTTGGAGTTTTTGTAATGGCTTCTATATCGAAACTTCACAGGCAAATTCGATGTGTTTCTGTAAACGTTTTTTTCCAAACAGTTACGTCTTTTTACACTCTCAAAATCGAAGGATATTTTTTTATTAATGCTTCTGGTCTACGGAGATGTATTCACAATATTTATTACCATTGTAGTCTCATCACATTTTTAGTTATATTCAATATATTGAACTTAATTTATTGAAATTGACTTTACACCAACCAGACTACTTCCCCTCATTATTGCCGACACCACCCCCCAGATACTTTTCGACATGGCAATGCCCCCTCTATTTACAAATCACTCACCTTTCTTCTTCAATTCAATACCGATTTCAGATTAGTCCCCCTGTAATTATCGAGACTTGGCGCAACTGTCAATGGCACGTGGCTGCGACTCATCTGCTCTTTTAATAAATACCGACCGCTCAACTTGAAAGCTGCTGCAGCCTGCCACTCTATCGTTTGGGTCTTTCGTAATAGCATTGTTGTTTATTTACATCTTCCACAAATATGCTGAGTTGTCCCACTTCGTCTTTTCTATGCAGCTTGAAAGCTGGGAAAGTCAATTTCATTAAAAAACCACTTATCTAATATTTCATCATCACTCTGTAGTTTATTGAGATACCAATCTTGAAAATTATTTATGATGCACTGTTTGGAACTTTGGTGTAGTAATTATTATTACTGGAGTTTTTCCCAACACCAAATCGTTATTTTCAACACCTAGTCACGTGTTTCGATCACTAAGTGATCATCTTCAAGAGGAAGATTGAACTCGAAAACTTGCGAAGCTAACCCTATTTATGCTATACAGGTATACCACACATGCAGGTATACCACCTTTGGAGTCTTAAATTAATTTTACAGTTTGCCTTATCTATTAATTTTACAATATGTCCTTATGCAATGTTTGAATGTTATAGCTATATATATAAAACAATTTTCAAGCTATATATTATTGTCTACACAATATTGTCTATCTAAATTTATTTTTACAATATGTCCTTATGTAATAGTTGTAAATATAATAATATTATTTTAACAAGCTATATGCTTTTTGTTATTGGTCCGTCATCGTTATTCATAATATTATTATGTTTATCGGCGACAGCTGCTTAACGGAAAAACAGATTTTAAACAGATTTTTAAACTTATGTCTGCAGTCTCATAGGCATCTAGTTGCCTGTTGTTGTTAACTTGTTTAAATAATCTTAATGAACTGAAGTCTGTGGAATGGTTTTGTTGTAAAATATGATGGGCGACTGCTGATTTTTCAGGTCTTCCATGTTCGTTTTAAGTGTGCTAGGTGTTCCTTATATCTTACTTTATTAGATCTTTTTGTCTGTCCATAATATTTTGCATCGCAGTCATTACATTCAATTTCGTAAATTCCAGACTTTTTCGAATTTTCGACTAGCACCTAGCCCATCATATTTTGCAACAAAACCATTCCATAGACTTCAGTTCATTAAGATTAGTTAGACAAGTTGATAACAACAGGCAACTAGATGCCTATGAGAGTGTAGAAATAAGTAAACATAATAATATTATGAATAACGATGACGGACCAATACCAAACAGCATACTATATAGCTTGTTAAAATCATATTATTAGATTTACGACTATTACATAAGGACACATTTTAAAAATAAATTTAGATAGGCAATATTGTTAAAATAATTTTTATACAGCTTGAAAATTGTTTTATATATAGCTATAATATTCAAACCTTGCATAAGGATATATTGTAAAATTAATAGAAAAGGCAAATTGTAAAATTAATTTAAGACACCAAAGGTAGTATACCTGTATGTGTGGTATACCTGTATATCATAAATAGGGTTAGCTTCGCAAGTTTTCTAGTTTAATCTTCCTCTTGAAGATGATCACTTGGTGATCGAAACACGTGTCGAGGTGTTAAAAATAACGATTTGGTATTGTAAAAAACTCCAGTAATATTCTTGAAAATTATGTCAAATTTTGGGTCATGTCATACATGCCTAAGCTTTCGCGGGAAGGCCGATACAAGATACCAAAGAACTGGAACTAAAATCTGGAGAATATAAATAGAAATGCGCTGGTAGAACTGATGCTGACCAGAGGTACTTATGAAAAGACAAACATGATGTATTGTTTATTGACAGACAATGGTGGTTTCACCCATGAAAGTAAATGCATCCTGGGTCTGGTGGCTGAAACATGAAATAAATTACGGCTACCAACAAAATAAACATGGTGCAACGACTTGCATGTTGGGAATAACGTGAGCAGCTACAGCTACATTGAAGGCACTATTGATTCTACCATATTTACATATTTTAATGTCAGGGGGAGCAAGGACAGACCTATTCAGACTGGAAAATGATACCGAAGTATAATTTCGACCCAAACTTCTCTGTCAGAGTGATAAAACGTAGTGCGTAGATATTGAACAGACTTTTCGGGAACATGCTTTCCAGAACCTGGTATACAGATGAGACGAGAACCTATCATGAAAAGGAAGCTGAAATATACTATGTGAGTGCATTATAGCTACGGACTCGTTCAAAGCACATCTGTTTTTAAGTGGAAATGTATGTAATTTGCAAAGCACAAGAAATGTTTATTCAAGATGCTTATGGAAGTGCTGAACATAGATCGTCAACTCCATATATGAGCCCTCAAACATTGCTAAAACTCCAGTAATAAGAAACACAACAATAGTTGAACTTGTGAAAGAGTTCATCTGAAAACTGAAAAACTGCTTCAACAGAGCAAAATTCTGCTCAGAATATAATACTGGAAGATAGTTGGCAGATGTCTAACAGATTGACAAGATGAAAGTTGGTGGTGATATATCTGTCAAAAATGCTTCTGAGTGATTTCCAAACCACAGTGATTTGATAATTTGAGTACATGACATTGATTTCCTCAATGTCATGTACTCAAATGTACCTTGCGCCATCAGGCGCAAGTTTATATCGTTTTAATGTTCCTAATGTAGTAAATGTTCGCCCCCTCATTCCTCCGTCACCAGTTTCGTCGAAGATGTTTCAAGTCCATCACCAATACTAGTTTTGCAATTTCATCTATGGTCACCCTACATTGTTAGTGATCAATTTGGGTTCTAGTAACTCTTTATTGTGAGATCTTCTTTGGATAGTTTACAAAACCGCAATACGTGTTTCACCATTCAATAACTTCCTCAGACTTGTGTTTAGTGAACTATCCAGTGGAAATCTGAAGTGATACTTGAATAACAATTGATTTCTCTATACTTCATTTTCATCAAGTATCGGTCAATTTTGTCACATAATTTGGAATTCTTCATTAATCGGATCGAAAAAAGCACCATTTTTCTCTTATTTGTTAAAGTATTAATAGAATAGATGTTGTTTCCATGCGATGAGATTACCAAATTTGCTTACCACCGAAGGAAACATAAAGACGAGGGTCTGCGTGATCGAATACCGCAAGACTCGTTAATAAATCCTATTCCATCAAATACTACTTAGATGAAAACAGAGCCCAACAGTATCGTATTCATATGCAATGACAGATGACGATCTGCTAGATCACGACGTTTGGTCTGAGTTTTCCTTTAAATAACAATTTTGATAACTTGATAATTTCTCTCGCATGAACACCAGTTTCTTCCAATATTCGGAAATAATTTCATATTTTTAATTTGGAAAAAAAATTCAAATTCAAGTAGAGTTGCATACCGGCTTCATTCTCGAAAGAATATAATCATGAAATATACTTTTGAACTAGTTTTTCATTGCCAACTTTGCCAAGATTTTTTCAGTTCATAGTAATCTTCAAAATCTCTTCAGAACAGTGAGAAATTCAACAAACTTTTTTTTTCTGTAGGAACTTTGAACCCCATACCATATTTTGCTCCTTGCAAAAATTTGATATTGTCGCCTATGGAATGTTGACTCTCTATCATAAAAAGGATATTTCAGAATATAATAGCTGAAAGGTTCTTCACTGAAGTGGTATACCCCTATTATTTCAAGATTTCAGATATTCCTTACACACATTCTCTGGAAAAATGCCGATGCCGTTAATAGCAGCACATGCACTGAAAGGAGGGTGCAAATAACTGCTAAGGGCCTATTAGTCATTATTCTCAGAGTTTTAGTGGCCACTTGATAACTGCTGCATCTAACAAGGCTATTTTTTTCGAAATAATGAACATCAGTTTCATCTTCTTGCAATCTTGCTTCTTGAAATATATTGAAACGATATTAATCAGGGGATGAAAAAATATTCACCATACTGATATAGTTTATATATATTTGATGAAACAACAAAGTTCAGTAGTTAGTTCAGTAAATAACAAAAATTTTGCAAATAAATATTTATTGAGATTCTTATTCAATGACTGGCACATTTAAAGCGAGTGTATATCATATGCGTTGATGACATATCAATTATTTTGCTAGGGTAAGATGTTACAAAGTGAAACCTTAGCTTGGGAAAGTTTCAACTTTCCAAAGTTGTCGTTCGCTGGCGGATATTAGCTTGAAATAGCCCAAATTACTGTGAACCCATTTTCTTTTTTTATGTACCTACCAATCACGAAGGATATATAAGATATATATACGTCACCACTTTTTGAAAGTCATCTCCTGTGATGCTAATTTGCTGAGCGAAGACACAGTGCTTCAGTTCTTTTGTGAAGAAAAAAATAAATTCAAATTCAACGTATAGAATTGTAGAGTACTCACTCACTTTACTAACAGTGATATCGAAAATCATGAAGCTCTCAATAACCTATTCTGAAATATCTAAAATGTATCGAACTTTTCTAGCGACCAAAAATATAGTTTTCGAAAACAAAGATCAACAGGTAATCTCATATTTTCAAACCCTTCAAACATACTTGCCATAAGGGTTCACTGACATCGACCTTTACCTTTATCTCGATAATCATATTAAGATCTAGATCATTTTCAAAACAAAACCCATATTTTTATCATGGATTTGAAGGGAAAATTCCACGTCCGGATATGATTTTGACCACTTTCACGATTATGAACTTGACCTTGGAAGTTATTACAAAATGATTTTTCGAATCATTTTATTATAAAAATTGGAGGTATCTGACTTCCTAGATTTGATTAGATTTCGCCATGATAATAACCCACAGGGTCATATTTCTAGGTTGAAACTATTTTCTTGAATGCTCATATTCAAATGTTTTCATACTCTTGGGACACCCGGTATATACAAACGTGACGTTTCGAAGACAAAATGGTATCCGGTTTTATCTGATTTATAGAGTGGATTCAATTAGTGTTTCAGACTGTGTAAAAATGAAAATAAACAATTGCACTAACATTCGACATTCGACTAGATAAAAAGTCAAAACTGCAACATTTTATTTCCTGAAACTTCGATTGGTCGATATTATACTAATGATAATACTCATTATCAAATATATTGATATATATTTTCTGATCAGGTGGTTGGGTTTTAAAAAAAATCATCAATTCAGAAATCAGTTTTCCATACCTGCCATTTCACATTTTTCAACAAGGAAAAATATGATGTTTAGGGTGTCGAAGATGGATGTCTAACATTTGGCAATAAACAAGTAAATTCCCTATGTATATATACATGTGTACAATATTGTTATTATTGATGTTACGAATTCAGTTGAATGGGCAAACTAGTAGCATTTTCAATGGCCTTCTCGATGCTGAAAACAAAAAAATTGAGAGTAGCGTTTTCAAAATATTTCATAAAATGATGTTTTTCAAATGGAACACCCTATATTTTATCATGTATTTCAATTCGTAATAGCATTCTCAACAACAAAACTCATATCACATTTCTTCCTAGAATTGAAAATGAACGACTTAGGTATATGGAAATATTTATTTCTTTCACTAACACAAAAAATTTCCTAAATGGTTACCTACATATTCAAAACATCACCTTCTTATTGAACACATATTTGGGTCCCTCTCTTGATACTACATGTTGCTTTCAACACAATTTGGTCACCAATTCTATCAATTATAGTTTCAATATAATTTTTCAGTTCAACATCATCATGTTTCATTTTGTACACCTCATTTTTTAGAAATTCCCAAAAATAAAAATATAGAGATGTCATGTCTGGT
This sequence comes from Leptinotarsa decemlineata, assembly GCF_025532065.1. Taxonomy (NCBI): domain Eukaryota; kingdom Metazoa; phylum Arthropoda; class Insecta; order Coleoptera; family Chrysomelidae; genus Leptinotarsa; species Leptinotarsa decemlineata. The sequence continues at coordinate 1,668,927 of NW_027412686.1, forward strand.
GAACGAGGAGTCCACTCAACAGTACCATTTGTAGCAATCTATCTGTTTTCAAAACAGTCTCGCAACATTATTTTTATGCCACTGAAATTATGTGCTGGTGGTCCATCCTGCTGAAAATATATCATCTGACGAGCCTCCAGATCCAGATCATCGAAAAACTCTTCCAACACTGTTGTTAATAAATTAATGTAATGGTAGAAAAATGGACCGATAATTCTGCCTATAAATAGACCACACCAAAAATTAATACCAAATCGTCTTTGCGGATTGTGGGAATGGACTAGAAATGGATTGCGTCTACTCCAATAATGAAAATTTTTTCTATCATACATCCCACAATTTCAAAAATTAGCCTCTCCGCTCCCTATGAGTTTTCTATAGAAGTTTGGATCTTGTCTGCATCGACAAAATCCCAATCATGTCTCAGAGTCACCAGGTTCTAGTTTTTCTAGATAAATCTCTGATAGAATTATTTGGATTTACCTCAAAGTAGGCTAAAACGTCAATTTCTGTATCTTCAAATATTTCAAAACTTTTATTAGTTCTCCTCTTCTCAAAAACTTTTTTATTATTCCTGAATCGACGATAACGCACAGCAAAAAAACGCCGATTAGTTAATTCACGATCGGGGAACAAATTGCTGTAGTGTTAGAGTGCTTTTACACTATTTTTCTGGTAAACCAAGTAGGATTCTAACATATCACATTTTTCTTGATGGGAAAACGGCATTTCGAAAAATATCCGAACAGTTGACAGCTACAATAATTTATGACATTTTCATCATGTAGTTGAGAATATTTGACAAATAATATTTCAACAAAGTTTTAAGGCAACTTGATTACTCATAATAATTCTGTTTTATGGAATCAAACACAGTTTTTTCCAACCGCATTAATATGTACATTTTAGCAGGCATATTTTGATTCACAGAATGTTTACGGTTAGATGAATAGCTTTAAGATGGAAATCATCGTTTTTTAAATCAATACCAAATAGCTCAGTGGTGTCAAGTGAATAAGTAGTACGACATTATGATCACGGGTTTCACGAGTTCAAATCCCAGCGCAATTTTTTCTTTTTGCTGTTAGTAACAAAATATTTTAATTCGTATCAAAGTATCAAAATAAGGGTGGTTGGACAATCATGATGTTTCATTTGCCGAAACAAAGAAACTTTTATTCTAGTAATTAAATGAATATTTCCACATAAGTCGTTCATTTTCAACTTTAGGAAAAAAGGTGATATGAGCTTTGTTGTTGAGAATGTTTTTACGAATCGAAATGCATGATAAAATAAAGTGTATTCCATTTGAAAAAATATTTTTCGTTTTTGGCATCGAGGCCATTAAAAATGCTACTAGTTTGCCCATTTAACCGAATTCGTAGTATCAGTAATGACGGAGTTGGCAATGGTGCTGACTTAATTGGGAACACCCGGTGTACATATAATTATTTACTAATATTCAAATTTATTGTGGGTTTTCATACATGAATTAACATTTATGAATAGATTTTTTATTTTTATTCATTATTTTCATTATTGGATACATCAGTAACTACTGTGTTTGATTTTAAGACCGAGACAATAGGCTTATGGTATGAGAAATAAAATGCATATGTTTTCGAATAAAAATTGAAAGATTTCTAGAAAAAACTGCATCGATTGTTGTTACATGTCATGCGGTAGGCTCATTTCGGTTATTATTCATTCGTACTTCTGATTCAGCTTGTAGAAATTTTATCATCTTCGTCCATCTTCGGACGCGAAAGTAGTAACATTGCTAAAATTAGTGTCAACGTATGGTTATTTTCTCCTAATTCTTCAGAGCCTACCGACCGTTAATGTTTGCTCGTACCCCTCCCTCTTTCCCCTACAGAAATATACGAAACGTAACGCTAGTTGCACACACACACACACCGATTTTGGACGGCCGACTTTGTACTGGTCGTCCAAATTCCAATAGTGAACCACATGTGGGAACGGGACCTTGCACACATGCCGACCGGTGATCGTCGCCGGTAAAATACCGGTGAGCAGCCGTCCACTGCCACTGTATCGCCGGCAGTACCGGGAAGTAGTGGCGTACATGACTAAATACACTCTTGCATACTCACCGGTTTTTTATCGACCATTCCAGTCTCGAATTGTGTTTACTACGCATTAACTTCGTTTTGGTAGTGCGTGCTAATTACGACAGCAAAGCAACTGATTGTTTGACCGATAAAAATCCGGTGAGTGTGCAAGCACCCGCTACCAATAAAATATCGGCCGATTTTATATAATCCGTCCAAAATCGGTGTTTGTGCAACTAGCGTTACTCTCTCTTTCTATCTTCACTAACTTATACCTCCCTCCCAACTTCCGTTCGCCTCGTCCGATCCCACTTTTTGTATCGCTCTCGTCACGCATACACGCATTCACCAGCTCCCCAAGTCAAACGCGCGTAATTAAGTTTTACTTCAAAAACTACTAAATATTTTATAAGGAACTGTTGAGTCAAAAACACAACATAGAGAAAGAGAAAGTGTTGTGATTGTAATACAAGTATTAACTTGTGAATTGTCAATTGGAATGTAACTGAATTCAAATCGATGATAATTGAATGTTTCGAATAAACGGAAATAATGGTTAACCATTAGAGATGTAATGAACGTCTATTAGTCTAACAGAGGCTTGGGAATATGGGTCAATATGTTTGTCGGTTTGATATGGGTTCGTGCAGTGAACTGTTCAGATTCATTGAGCACGTTCTGAAAATTAAATTTGACCATGCTCGATATTCAGATTGTGACTGTATTGGCTGATTTAGAGAAACTAATTCCACGTTGAATATAAAGTACGTCGAATATTGAATTTGGAGGAGGACTGTGGAGACATGCAAAAGTGATTTATTTTCTGTGAAAAACACTTTTTTGTCTTTCTGCTTCTCAATAATTGAATGAAAAATCTGAGAAACTCATCAGTTTTCTCTTTGTTTTTGTCAAGGTTTCGGTGGTGCTTTACCACCTTCCTCAGGACAACTGAAATATATTACGCAACAATATGTTTTTGTACCACAAACTGATCTAGTGGATAACTGATCTACTGGCTAACGTGAGCTAACATGAGCCTGGTAGTTTATAACCCTTTCATAAAGGCAGCCCACAGCCCCTTGCTAGTGTTTTTATCATGAGTAGCTGTGTTTTGTGACTTTTCAAAAGCCTTCGATTGCGTAAATCATAGTCTCCTTTTCAAGAAGCTCTGCTTCTATTGTTTCAGAGGTGCTTTGTTATGACTGGTTTGCCTCATATTTGAGCAATAGAAAACAAATAGTACAATCTAATGAACAACTATCATCCAGTGGAGAGATATTATCTGGTGTCCCACAAGGATCAGTTCTAGGTGCAATTCTTTTTCTTCAGTATTTAAATGATCCGGCTGTCACTCCAATCAGAGGAAATTTCACAATTTTTGCAGATGACACTACCATCGTCTGGCTTGAAAAAATGTCCAGCAATTGAAATATACTACCACTAGTGACCTTGAAATGGTAAGAAATTGGTGTGATTCCAATTACTTATGTTTTAATACAAATAAATCGAACGTAATAGAACAAAAATAATTCAAAATTCCTAGGAATATCTTTTGATGACAAACTGAAATCTGATCTGCATATTAGAGCATTGACAAAAAAATTAGCGGCAGGATGTTATGCACTTACAGTTGTCACAAATGAAATGAGCACATCTACAGCGAAGATGGTAGTCAACAATTACTACAGTCAGTGTTTGTCCTACAAAAAAGGGCAGTTAGATACTTATGCAAAGCTCGAATGCGTGAACCCTGTAGACCATTATTTATCAGCAAGGGCATTTTAACCCTGACCTGCATTTTTATTCTAGAGTCTGTATGTCTAATACACAAAAACCTTTATACAGTTGATACCCCAAAACCAGACAAATGAAATGAAATGAAATATTTCACAAGCTAAATCTCGGAAAATAAAATATCACTCCCTATTCCAAAATCTACTTTGACAAAGGACTCTCTGTTTTATGAAAGCAAAAAATATATAAATACGTTCCCTCCGAAATCAGAAAGGAGAAAAATTATTACAAATTCAGAAAAATAATGAAAGAAACTCTACTCAAAAAAGCATTCTATAATCTCAAGGAATTTTATATAGTGAAACTCTGCCATGATTTTATTTTAGATATGATTTGATTCTCAGTATGTATTATATATATTTTATTTGCTTTTTTAGTTAATTTTTATGTGATTTTTCATACACCCACTCATTTTATCTATATTTGACATATGTTTATTTTTCAACTCAGTATAGGGTTCTTCTAATTCTGTAAATATTTTGTATATTTCTCTCTCTCTCTCTCTCTCTCTCTCTGAGTAAAATATCTGAACAGTTCTTCTGTTTGAGCTGAACTCGAATATGTCTCTATTTTACGGCAGTCTATTTAGATATCTGTGCAAGAAAAACTATGAATTTTATCCTATTCATGAAACAGTCAGTTCAGTAAGTCTTAGAAGTGATTAGTTCAGAAGTGAACAAAAGCTTATATAACTTTTCGAAATACCTTTCAATCCAAAAACACAAAATGTTCTCCAATTTCTTGAATTCAATTTTTAGGAATTGATTGCTTTCTTCCTATCTTTGGAAGATTTCCAAATCACAAATGAAATGAAAAATATATTTATCTTTGAAATAATTTCAGATCAATACAATTGTCGAGAAATTATCACACCAGGCTGATAATGAGAAATGATTGAATTGTCCTCGAGGTTTATTTTTAAATGAAAGGTGTGAAATTCCAGTGGGTCTGCTAATCAACTTATTAACGGTATCAAATGAGAGTACTGACGCTCTACAGGAGTCATTAGTTTTGAATTAAGTGAGTATCGTGATTAGTAACAGTTTAATATTATCCGCAACTGAAATTTATGTAGCTATTTTAAGTCGTATAGATTATAGGGAATATTTAATGATTGATGTTACTGGGAAATTGAACATCATATTAGTTCCAATTTAAAATCAACAAAAACTCCATAGCGATTTTCATTATTATTCGAACATATTCAAATTCCACACCGTTTTTCCTGATATCTCCTTCTGGATGATGTGCAGCGAAGTAAAAACTCAACTAAAACTGAGCAGAAATCTTACATTCACGAAATTCATTGAATGGTTCATGAAAAATCGTATGTTGATCAGATGTTTAGAACTTTTTTCTCAGTTCCGTTCGTTAAATTGTGTGTAGTTCTTCAGAAACAAAAAATCGCATCACTTTGAAAATGTTTCTCTTTCAGATCATTTGTTGAAATTATATCGTAATTTTCATGATGTCTATAGATACTATTTTCATCAATTAATCAGTTAATCAATTAATTATTCATTAATCTCACAAGTTCCGTATAGTCGTTGGAGATAAAAACATTGATAGCTTATTTATAGAGGGCTAATCATGGAAATTGAATTGTAATGCATAGAGAATTTTCAGAAATGAAAAATAGAACTTTTACCACTTGTATTTTTAACTACAATAAACTGAAAATAATTGATAATATTACTTCTCATTTATCTAAACACTACTGTAGGTAATGACATAGAGAGTTTGTTGAAGATGGGTAATCCACTATTCGAAATTTTTTATTCGCAGAGATATTGGATATCTCATCATACTTTGCCACTAAAACTATTGAAATCATTTATAATTCTATAAAGGAAGTCGTCTGAAAAGAGCCAGTAATAGCTTCAAAATTATAAATATACATATATTTTCCATTGTAATTTTTCCAACCCAAGGATCATATTTCATTTACAAATACAAATCTCTATGATATATCTTTGTTCCAATTTTCGAGATACAAGTAGAGTTGAATTGTGATAAGTTTGATATTACAGAAATCATCGAGAAAAATGTAAAAAAATCAGGTAGTACTTTTGACTTTCCAACAGAAATATTTCTCAAATGCCAGAACTGTAGTAGTCTTTCCGATGCACGGACCAAGTTGCCAACAGGGGATGATCTATAGTAATTTTCACAACTTCAACTTATTTAATCCATTTATATTTAATGGTATGAATTTCATTTTTCAAAATAATAACAGTTATTGAAAACATAGATACAAATATTGAGTATAAATAAACCAGACAATGTCAGCACACTGTGTTCTTTGAAGAGCTTCTCAATAATTTGATTATGGGCAATTAACACAGCAAGATAAACCCCCAAAGGCAAACTCCATACCTTAGTCGAGAGAATGTTCGGCGAAATATTTGGAATACAAACAGGTCGAAAAATAATCACGGGAAATATCTTTACTGTCACACTGCACTAAAGGCATTGATGTGATATCGACACTGGTCTGAGAATACCGTGAAGAACTGACAAACGTGAATACATTGAGCCTCTGCTGATAGTTAGAATACTCATGAATCACAGGAAAAGACAAAACAGTTGACTTTTCCAGAAATGGATAGACATTTCCGTGTATGAGCTGTGAAAGTACCCAAATTCGTTGAACGGAAACAAATCAGAAAACGAGTAATATGAAATATGCTGTTAATGATAATTACAAGCGTACTTACTAGATATTGAAGGACGTCTGAATAAATTAGGACTGTAGCATATAAACAGGTAGGTAAATCTAATATGATCAATTTCATTTGACCCGCCACTATGCTCTGCTACCAGGGTCTGAATTTTCTTATGAAGACTAATCCATTCCAAGGTGAGGACCTGATCAGCGATAAGTTTGCGACTACCTTCGTCAGGTAGGTAAAAAACACAAATGTGTGGCTTGAGAGGTAGGTCTTCTGTGACACATATTAGGGAGATGCTGTTCACGGCTGCAGGGTACTAAATGCACCCACGACCTATTGATCGCTCTCCTGATCCCCACAAGAAACCTGGAGCCATCCAGAACGTAATGTGCAGCTGTGAACCATCTTCAGGAATATCCTCCACGACCACTATAATGGCATAGTGAAAACACTCCAGTTGATTGGTTGATATTGAAGTAGTCGGTTCAATGGCCAAAATTTCCACGTTGATACCCGCAGCTACCTAACCATATGTTAGCTTTACTTGATATATTAGATTCAGTCAACAAGTGTTTTTTCGACTGTGGTTTGAATAATCATCGTTTTGCTGACCTACTCGTGGGGAATTTGTTATTTAATGCGAATTCTGTTTCTGCTGCTCAAGAACTTGGTGCAAGACAAGTTCATAAAAAATGTCCTGACTCTGACAAGGCAATGCGTCGCCTCCTGGCAGCACCATTTTCTATCCTAGGTGAGGGTGTATATGGGAGGCATCAGCTTCAAACCATGGAAAAATAGGCAGCAGATACAGTTTTTCTCATATCATATTCGAATGTGTTACAGACAAGCAATTTATGGATAACCATAATATAAAGATAATCATGAAAAGATTGAAAAAATTCAATGGGAAAATGAAGCAGCAATGATTTTTGAATGCAGTATGTAACTCTTCAACGTGTGTTACTTACTATCCATTGTAAGTGTGAAGAAGTAATATTTTGAAATTCATGATATTTCAGATAAAATATGAGCGTACCCTTTCTGAATTTGCAATAAAGTAGCGGACGGTTTCTTGAGTGTTTAGTACTTGTTGGCCTGAATCATCACATCAATTAATAATTATAATGAGATATTCACTCGATATTCACTCGAAAGTATCAACATTTGTTGATAAATTACAGCCATTAAAAGTCATGGACACAATACAATTCCCGCTGTTATATGCACTGATGATATTCAACCGATGAACAATAATTTAAACACGAATACCATTTCAACAACTCTTTAAAACATAACACGACACCAAATAAATATACTTATGACATGCAATTTCAATTTCCCACGTTTCTTTGTTCTTCATTCCTCTGAGTACTTCTTTCCAACAGGTTTATTAACAACACGGTAGAAGTACTGATATTCAAAAAAGTAATAATCGTCTTATTTATTTGAATTCTTGTAATTGGTCGAATATGAGTTTACAGGGGATAGAGAATAATTCCCCGGTACTCATCTTTTTGAAAAGGTAGTCGGTACTTTCAGAATAAGAGAGCCCAAACACATCCAGTCTCGCCGAATTCCATTATTAGGATTTTGATTAGCAAATATTGCCAGTGTGTGGCCATAGTGAAGCATATTTATATTCGAATTTCAAAAAGTATTGGTGAAATATTCTCATTGTCGACCACATGTGTCAGCATTCAAGATTATTGGTGAATAATAGACGAATTCTGGAATGAGATAGGATTTTCGTTAATTGTCTGTTGTTTTTCCACTAACAATAAGTCCGAAGAGTTTGAACTTATGCGACCTAGCCTTACATGACTTTCCGCTGCTAAGGACTGTAAGAAAAAGCAATATTGAATGGCCTGTGTCATCGCTCCTTGATTTCTTTTTATGAGGTCAGTAAATTCTAACAAAAGCTGTGTCTTCGAGGAATATGTGTCAAAGAATAGGCGACAAATGCCTTCGTACTCCAAAATATTCAAATGGCATGGAGAATCGCGTTATATGTTTTATTAAAGTTGTTCAAATTCTTTTCACAGTAGTCTTTGAATTTCAAAATTCCGTCCAAAATAACGACATTTGAAAATTCGTATGTTTTTGAATGCCAAAATGAAACTGAAATGAACATTTAATGTTACATACAAGTACCATCCATAAGCTCACACCAGAGCTCCTCTCACCTTCCTACGATTAAGAAGAGAAAGTTCCAACTACAAGTGGCCGGAGGCTTCTTTAGAAGAAACATTAGTCGACAACCAATGCGGTCCAATTGACGGATCAATGGGAAAAATGATTATGATATCTTGCATTGAATCATTGAAAAACCTCTCAACTTTTCTTCCCTCAACCTGGGTCATGTCCAAGGTTTCATAAACCTGGTTTAATAAACATATTCCAAATGGATTTAATCTCCAGAGATTCGAATTCAATGTGAATCACTAGTTTCACAAAGGCACCGTTCTTAGAGCATCTTGAGGATTTTCATGTAGTGCTTGTGTTTTGTCCTTTAAAAAAATGTATTTTTTAAATTTTGTTACTGATATCAAGCACGATGAGATTTATCTCTTTCTACCAATCACGTTGCCTCGCAGAGAAAAGCATTCTAAATAAAACGGACCCATTTGGAAGATGATAAATAATAATTTCAATAATTGATTCTATAATGAAAAACCTAGTTTCTTAACGATTGGTATATATTCCCATTTCAGTCGTAAAATTTCTGACCAATCTATTTTATAGGGAAATTGTCGTGACCATTCATCATCGCCTCATTCCAATAGAGTTTATTAAATAAAACTTCTTAGTCGCCCACAGAGCAACATTCTTGGATTTTAAATTATCGCCATACTTCAATCAAATGAGTTAACTTTCTTGTGTGTATAGTGCACTAAACACAGATAACATTCTGCTCCTAAACAAGTCATTGAATAAGTGACCAGCCAGTGAAGTACAGACAAAAATTATTTAGGGTGCCATAGAAAGTCAACAAACATGTGGACATATAGATTGCGTACATGTTCAGATGGCTTGCACAAAAAAGACCGTCTCTCAGCTGAAGGAAATGCCTGTTTGGAAAAAAATCTGTTTTTCAGTTAACCAGCTGTCTTCCCCTACGAACGAAAACTCTCAGAAGTCGAAATTTTTTCGAGCTAAGGACTAACGAGGTCTCACCATTTAGTGTGTGATTCCTAACACGGGCTGGACGATAGGAAGTGAAAATCGACCATCCGGCCTTGCGGTTCGAAACACCGGTTCACACAGCGGTTGATTGAGTGAGTGAAGCAAACCACACACGTCAGCCCACCAGGCTACCGTCCCACCTATATCTAACGATGCCAAATTTCGCACCCTTTTGAAAACTATGCAGTCCTCTTCAAGTTCTTAGGATAGATTAGGTTCAAGGTGAGGTTAGCCCTTTTATATGAACATATTTTCTTCAACCTTGTAGGTAATTTAGGTAAGTTTTTGACAAAAACCTTTCACTTCAACTTGACAGTCTCAAGTTCTTCACTCCATAGGTTATTAGTTATAGATTGGATTAATTTATTTGTGAAGTTATGAATTTGCCAATTTGTGATTGGCTAGGAATATAATGGATTATGAATTTTTTCAACTGTTCAACAGTAAACGATCATATAATTGTTACTTTTTTTTTAAGCAATAAAAACAATAATTTATTTTCAGTTCCGTTCTCTGAAAAAGGTAACACGTCCACGAACAAAAATTTGGTTCCTGAGGTTGAAGGTTTGATATAAATCCAACCTATCACTCAATCATAAACACGTGGAACGACAAATACCTTCCAAAAAACATTTATCATAAACGTTACTAGGAACAACTTCAGCAAAAAAGCTCTCGGGTGACAGTTTCCTTTTGAAAAATCTCTGTATCAGTTTAATTAACTAAGCATTACATTAGTTTCTCAACATTATTTTTGAAAGTCTCACAATATAGACCCTCTCAGTTCAATGTAAGTGACTATGAGAACAACTGAAATATTGGGGAATTATATCGAGAAAACTTAATTTCAATATTTCTTCAACACTTTATTGCACGTCTATGAAAATATTTTGTGATGAAAATATCATATAACGAGAATTATTTCCATCTAAATTCACAATAGTCACATACTGTGTTTTCTATCGCGAGTGAACGTTCGTTTTACTCAGGTGATTACACTGATTACCATAATCTTTTCTAGTTCCTTCATAACATTCTGGCTATCTATATAGTCAAAATGCCATGCTGAGATAAAATTTATCAATCGTAAACTCCCGCATTTTTATTAGCTTTTTTGAAATACTCCGCCGAGTTTGAATATCAAATTTTACAAACGAAAAAATACGGATCAATAAATGATCCGTGTAAAAATAGTGAAGAAGGAATTCAAAAGTTGATTCCAAAATGCTGTTCTGAAGATGAACTCGCGAATTAAGTCGCGTATTCTAAGTTTCTGCCCAACAATTAATTTTTTCAATGACAAAATACAAATAAATACAAAAATACTATTTTTTCATATTCTCCAATGGGTCGACTTGACGATCTAATTATTCATCTCAAAATTATTTGATTCGTTTCGAAATCTTTATGTAAAAGTTAAATGTTGAAACTAGTATTTTTTTTTAACTATTTCTGTTACAACTATAGAACCGCCAGGTATATACTCTCGCGATTCAATATATTTACGAAGAACTCTTCACAGGTAAATTAAATGAAAAATGAATTATATGTTGTTTGACTCAAGAAAAAGTAAAGAAAAAACTGTTTTCGAGGTTCGGCCTAACGACTTTCCCATGCTGGCCCTCCTTGTCTTGGAGACATTGTATATCAATTAGAAGTGGACCAAGGTTTTTTCAATATACTATTCAATATGTGTTCAATTTCTGGTAATATTTTACTCCTCGTAATTCATTCGTAACTGTTCATATTTGATATCCGATTCAAACAAAATTATTTCAAGTGATACTTTTCACGCTAAAACATTTGTGAATGAAATTGTTGGAAATAACTGACTAACCAGTCTGAAAAAATGAAAATGTATATAAAAGGATTTGGAAAAGCTGAATACACTTATTTCAATTAATGAATCGAAGAGGTTTTGTATTAAAGTGTATAATATATTAAAATTCTTGCAAAGCGCTTTCGACTTTTGTCATCATCAGTGCTCACCTGAAAGTAAGTGATCTAGTTGAAAAGGGAATTTAGTGAAATTGAAGTTGTGAAATTTTAAGGTTAAAAAATTTTGGAAAATTGTTTGAGATTACTTACTTGTCAGGCAACAGGAAGTATCATGATAAGTGAATTGTACATTGTAATATTTAAAATTATATAAAATAAAATAGGCTTATAGCCAAAAAATACATTTTTTGGATTCAGGCCATGTGGTTCAGTCAAAGTATTTTATGAAGAAGGACAACTTGAGACAGAATGTGTCAAGTGTCATGTTAAAATAATGGTACCAACTTGAGGAGTGGTCCATTATGGGTTTGATTGAATATGTAGAGGAAAAATATTGAATAAATTATATTAATAAACTGTGATTAATTAATAATTCATAATCCTCTTATGAAGGGGAAGGAAATCTCTGTTCAAGTTTACTTGAGTATTCAGACAATGATCACTGTAGACCTCTTTTCACTCGTATTAATGAACATATAAAAAAACCTGATAAATCTGCTTTTGGCCATCACATAAAATTTCACAACCACAACTTTAGTCCCAATAGAAATTCCAAAATATTACATAAAATAGATAATAAAAATTTCCTTAGACTTGACTTGTTTGAAGAGTTGGAGATTTCTAAAGAACTTTCCAACAATGATCATTGTCTGAATACTCAAGTAAACTTGAACAGAGATTTCCTTCCCCTTCATAAGAGGATTATGAATTATTAATTAATCACAGTTTATTAATATAATTTATTCAATATTTTTCCTCTACATATTCAATCAAACCCATAATGGACCACTCCTCAAGTTGGTACCATTATTTTAACATGACACTTGACACATTCTGTCTCAAGTTGTCCTTCTTCATAAAATACTTTGACTGAACCACATGGCCTGAATCCAAAAAATGTATTTTTTGGCTATAAGCCTATTTTATTTTATATAATTTTAAATATTACAATGTACAATTCACTTATCATGATACTTCCTGTTGCCTGACAAGTAAGTAATCTCAAACAATTTTCCAAAATTTTTTAACCTTAAAATTTCACAACTTCAATTTCACTAAATTCCCTTTTCAACTAGATCACTTACTTTCAGGTGAGCACTGATGATGACAAAAGTCGAAAGCGCTTTGCAAGAATTTTAATATATTATACACTTTAATACAAAACCTCTTCGATTCATTAAATGAAAATGTATATGAAATATGAACTAAAAGAAATTCATTAAAGTACCTGTGACACCTTTCGATTGACTCAACAAATCTTTTTTATTTGTACCAATTACAGCCGAAACAAGCCGCATATCTTCACGTCGCTTCACCTGAAATATTTTTATAATTGCAGCTTTTTCCATTGTTTATATACCGTACTTTCGTCTCCTTAATGACAATTATCGGGTCATTTATCTGACACCAAGTGGTATTCCCTGTCATATATTGTAATGGTTTTTCTTCTGTACATCGGTGGGGCATTCAATCAGAGTCTCGTCATGAAAGTTCGATTTTAATTTGTATTACCGTTACCATATAGGAAAAAATGTTCGTTTCACTTTATTATTCTCATTAAAGCTATTAGGTTAAGATATTAGATCTATGCTGGCTCGCTGAAATCGTGAAGTTAATACTAATTGCACGTGGAAAAATTAAGACGCTGGGTAACTGTAAGCGGAAAAAAGTCCAAGAGAGTCACCGACAGAGCTTCTCTTTCAAGATTAGTCTATTGATGGAACTTCATTTCCCGAATTTCTCCGATCAATTTGTTAGTTATTTTACAAAATGTTACGTACTGCTTTACAGATGTTTGGTTTGGTCGGTTTTCACTTTAGAAGTATACAGACGATTTACATTTGTCAATAATACAAGTGTAGTATCATATAATACAATAATCTGAATGGAGAAGACGAACCAGGTTTTCGGTGAAATGAAGGAATCAATATGAAAATATGTTAAACAAATATTTCAAACAAAATACTCCACAATCGTCTTCAGGTAGTGACTGGCACCTAGCATCTTCTTGATATTCCAAAACTATTCATTCTCTTCCTGTCTCCCCTTTTGGGTTTCAGGTTTAGTGCACCGTAGCTCCTTTTCCGCTTGATTAGAGATTTCCATACAATGTTGTTCGATTTATATACATATTTTCTAAACTTCCTTTCGAACAAGAAGTCACACTTGTCAATTATTTCAGCTTCAGACCTTTTGATATTACGTTTGGAGAGTATGAACATGCTCCGTTATTACCGATGTGCAGATCTTTCCTCGGTGGACGAACTTTCAATCGCCTCTTGTTTCAACGAAATAAGACTTGCTGCATTCATATGGTATCAGGTAAATGTAATTTTTGAAGTCGATATCAGCATTTTGATATCTTGATTGTTGTGTGACTGCTACGGATGGTATGTTTCAATCTGAAGCAGGGCCTAATGCTAATTCTTCTAAAATACTCTAATAATCAATCTCCTTACATAAGGAAGTGAAAGCCCTAATTGTATTCAGTGTTTCCTTTACTACTCTTCAGCAGATTCTATCTTGATTCAGCATTGTCCATTTTTCAGATTGTGGAAGGTTATAACTCAAAAAGCAGTAAGAAAAAATGTTATGCTTTTCCGAGACAAATGATTAGGCGTTAGGACCATGGGTTTATGGAACTTTTCTGTATTTTTATCCATGACCATGTCATATTTCGACAACTTTGATCTATGTTGTAAATTTACAATCAGTAGATTGATGTTTAATAACATAAACTTTTTATCATGTTGCCCATAGAAAATTTCAAAAAATTAACTTCGGTCGTTCATAATGAGGTGAATTTTTCCCAAGGTTCTTGACAAATTTTTCATACCGTTCGAATGTGCATTGAATTCATTATACCAATATATCATGAAATCAATGTGGAACTGCAATAAATTTATCTCGTTATACGTTAAAAGCAGTCTCTTCTTCAGAGGTAATCAATTACAGTGTACTCCTACACCAAAGTGTGATTTGCAAGACAAAAATTAACCAGTTGGAGAAACGGTTACGGCCATAATTGGCATAAAATTGTGATTTATTTCCATTTTCTCTGGGATTAAAGCAATTTGTTCATTATTTTCTTTGAATGTCTGCAAAATATAATTTATGGATGTAAACTTTGCGAGAGATAAGTTCTTCTGGTCACTGAGAATATCAGTTGTGCTCAAGGGATGGTTTATCGAGATTGATTTTGAAATGAGTAAGTGAACGTTGTTTTGCCACATAAATTATGTACTTGTGATGCACTGTTTGGAACCTTTGATGTAGTAATGAATAATACTGGAGTTTTTCCCAACACCAAACCGTTATTTTAACACCTCGATACGTATTTCGATCTTCAAGAGGAAGATAAAACTAATCATACTTACAAAGTTATCCCTATTTATACCATAGGTACCTGTTACAAGTACTGGCGTCTTGAGTGCCTAAAATTAATTTTACAATTTGCCTTATCTACTTGTCATAAATTCATTTAATTTTATTTCATTTTTTTTTTTATCTGAGAGAAGCAGATAAGGCAAATTGTAAAATTAATTTAAGACACTCAAGACGCAGGTACCTGAAAAAGGTATCTATGGTATAAATAGGGATAGCTTTTTAAGCATGATTAGTTTGATATTTCTTTTGAAGATGATCACTTGGTAATCGAAACACGTGTGGAGGTGTTAAAATAACGATTTGTTGTTGGGAAAAAACACAAAAAACTGGATGGTTTGCCCACTTGAGAGCATGCGACATATCATTGTCCATGTGAAAATATTGTGTTCTCAAATCCAAGCCACCAACGGACATTGTTTGGGCTTGAAATTTATTAATAGTCATTACAAATGGCAATCTAATTGGAAATTGCACACGTTTGAAATGAATTGGCACATCTGTAGGTATAATAGGGATTCGTGATATTGATATATTTTTTAAAATGCAGATTTCGACAAAATTTTTCATTGTTTTTAAATGACTTGTCGCATGCCATTGCACAGCCGTGATGGACTCAAATTAGGGAGCAATCTAGCCTTTAGTTGTGAATTATGCGGTGGCATGCCTGGCAAATCCAATGAGTTCAAAAACTCTGTTGGATAATTTACAGTTTCGAAGGCATCGCAAACTGTATCCATGATCAATGGTTAAACAATAATTGGGGCCGAAAATGGTGTAGGGAATGAAAGAAGGCTTATTGTGTGAGAGAGACAGGAGACCAACTTCGTTCTCATCCCTACTCTATGCTGTTCACTAAGTGAGACGCTGGTAGACGCCTGGCGGGAATAACTGATCTAAAATGATTAAATTACTAAAATGACTATTAAAATAGGACTTGGTGATGGAAGGTTTGAAATTGAGGGATATATGTATTTTCAATGCCTCGTCATGAAAAAAATGTATTTAAAAAATTTTTGGGATGAAGCACTTTTATCACTTAGAGGTATGAAAAATAGATTACAACCTATTTTCAGACCTACCAAATATACATATAAAATTGAGGGATATGGACCGAATGTGTCATCAAGTCAGTGATAGGGTTTTCGGAAATATGATATGCTTCCTAAAAAAGAGATATCTTACAAACACGCGTGACTGTGAAAACGACGATATTTTGATTCACTGTGAACTTCTTTCATTTCGGTTTTTGGGTTTTTTTTCATCCTTCATAGTAATTTTGAATGATTCAATTGAAACAATTATTTTTTCTCGACTTAGATCAGTGGATGAAACATTATTTTTTATCAGTACCCTATTTATATAAGGTGAGTAAGAAATTATTTCATTTTCCAGAACAATATTATCCTTGCAACGAAACAAAGAGATTGAATACACTCACGTTTCGAAGTATCAGCGAGAGCTAGAGCAATTATCCAATCAAATTCTACAGAAAATAAAATACTACCTAATCACGAATTGACCATAAACACTGCACAGAACAATAGCTAATATGTCTTATTACTTTCTCCGTATAATTGGACAAATAACAGTAATGTTCAACATACAATACGTGGCTATGATCTCTGCAAGTGTCTGAGAGTAACAAGAATACCGTGATTAAAATTCACGACAAATCTTTGCACTACCCTTCCACAAGGAAACATAACATGTTGTCGAAAGAGATGGAGTTTTATGGAGTTTGCAATCTCAGTATAATACAAGAAAGAGTTTCATTGGAAATAAATGAAGTAGTTGTATTAGCACGATTGGAAACAATTGAAGGAATACATATTTAAGAGGAAATATTAATAAATTTCTATAAAAATATCTACAATGCTATTATTATTCATTGCGAATTTTTCAGTTCCAAAAGAGTCTCTGAAATTTTTAATTCCAATTCTTCTATTCAACTGAAAAAAAAATCGATACGGAGTGCCATCAAAACTTTAAACTATCGAGAGTAAAATCGTTGAATTTTTCGTTGTCTTGACTATGATCCAATTGAATTCTATTGGTTTTTAATCATATTGTGTGATACATTGATGGATGTAGCCCTTACTACTTGGTAGGAAATCATAATGAAGAAAAGGTAACTGAAACTTTTTATGTTTTTTACCACTTTTATTTGTAACTGACGTTACTGCAGTTTCGTCCTATAAGGACATTTTCAAACGTATACATTAAACTAATGTTCGCATATTTACATAATACTTATACATTTAACTAATGTTTAATTTGTAAGTTTGAAAATGTTCTTATAGGACTAAATTGCAGTAAGGTAAGTTACAAATAAAAGTGGTAAAAAACATGGAGAGTTTCAATTCTTTTTTCTTCATTACATTGTGTAATTTTTGAAAAATATTCAGTTTCTCGCCAACATATATATATATATATATATATATATATATATATATATATATATATATATATATATAATTCAATTAGTCCAATTAGGCAGTGACTTGTCGTATCCATGAATTTTACCTACAAATTGGAAAAATATTAAATTTCTGTACTTGGCTTCCTTTACATGATCGACGTTAGGAGAAAAGACCTCATAAATCTTCAGCTCGCAAAATTTCGACTTCTGTTCTGATGTTTATATAAAAATCTAGTTCTATAACGAATGTAAAAACTTAATAGGGAAAGCGATTTTATTTTGTCATAAAAGTATACAAATGAAAGCAAGAAGAGCTAGAATTTGTTTTAAATAACTGATTTATTTTGCACGATCCTGAAGAGAATATATTATATCAGTGCTCTCACATTCATCATGTTGTGTATTTTTCCTGTGAGTGGTGATCGTTTCAATTCCCTAACTATTGTTTGGAGAACAAACTAAATGCAAATAGTATTTTTTATTATTCCAGATGGCTCTCGTTCACATTATGAAACTGTTCAAATGTTTATTCCAAACTGAATTGCTCACTATCTATTTGTATAAAGATGAAGAATCAAATGTACCAAATCACTTGAACACCTTCCGTGAAAGTGTCTATAAAAAAGTGATAAATCTCCAACCTTTCTTCCATGTTCCAGACTATCAAGATTGCAAGTGATGTTTGTGTGTGGCAAATGGCTCTTTTCTGGGTGAAATCCAGCAGCTTAAGGGTATGCTTAGGGGTGGAGCTCCTTACATGAGAACCATACTCCAAAGAAGATCTGATCTGAGCTTTATAAAGCATCAAAAGTTGCTGAGGTGTGTACAGTTTTCTGGTTCAGAACAGTGTTCAAAGCTTTCGAAAAGCAGCATTTGCAATTCCAACGACATGATTGTGCCAAGACATTTTGGTGTCCATTTTAACCCCCAACAAACGTATTGAAGCAGAAAGCGGAATTGTCTGTCCTAACATTGAATTGAACATGGGTACTTTCACTCAAATTTGAAATTATCTCTAGATCCTAATTAAAATACCGAATTGAAATATGCAGCCTCCTGCTGCCGGTAAAGATGTGCATCCTTAGTCGGTGTCCTGGAATCCAAACTGGAGGAGCTATCAAATCAAGTATCAGAAGACCTCTTTTAAAAAACACGATAGTGCCTTCTTACGTATATTTTGTTCAACCTTGATTTCCTGTCTGCCTCGAAAGTTACGAGGGGGCTTTTTAAGTCCGCACTGTATGAGAATACTTGGACTATTGGAAGATAGAACGTATAATTTCTGTTCGGAACAAAACAGAGCCCAATATTGAACTTCAGATAGAGTTAGTTGAAATAGAACCCAACCCCAAAATGAACACTAAATCAAAATAAAGTCTAATACCGTTTTGAAACTTGGCCGTAGTTTTCATCTACAGTTTTTCAGTTATCTGTAATCAATGAAGGGTTTCACCCAATGAATGTTCATTTTTTTTCGAAATTATTCAGCCTTGAATATGAAACTATATATGCAAAATAAGACAAATCCCTTTTTCTGCCCAAGAACCATTTGAAATTAATAATGTTCCCCAATTAGACAATAAACATGAACAGTGGAGAGCTCCGCTAGCCATTTCACTTACGTGTACACTATTAAAGAAACACTAGAATCTCTCTATGAAACAATCGCGTGACTGGAAACTCTTGCTATGCTATCTGCGCTCTCGGATTCGGTCCCACAGGCTAAAAAAATCCGAATTACATGTATTTCGCTTTTAATAAGTTGTAGTTGCGATTAATATCTACACCGTTCGGCTTAGCTCGAGACATCGTAAGACGATTTTATCGATTATACGTATCCAAAGCAGTAATGATGGAAAACCTCCATGAGAAAGTCAGTGGAATTGGAGATATACGAGCAAATAATGAATATATGATATTCCTTAAAAAGCACGCTTCAGTGGGAATTCGGTTTCTCCCACAAAAACTATACCAATAAACATATAAGGTTTGTTTAGTAATATTGAGTACTACTCCAAACTGGAGATGAAGCTGTGAACTGAAGTATAGAAAAGTCATCAGAGTTCTGTTGTAGACTTTGTGATCAGATTTTTCAAGTTTTCCATTTTTCAGAATTTGTCGAGAACTGACACTATATAGTCATTTTGTTTTAAATTCATTTTGTCATCACCAATCAAATCCCTATTATCTTCAAAATATAACCTTCCTCCTCGCAGTCAATACTGACGATGTCTGGCCCAGTGGCAGACCAAACATTTGTTACTACATGTTCCATTCGTCCACGGCTTACCATCAGCCTGGATTCTGTTCTCTCTTATCTTGTCATTGGTCATAACCTATATTTGATTTCAACGGCACAGAACACATAACTTTCAATCTAAAGAAATAATGAATTCTTTCAATTATGACTTTGGCCGACGTACAAAGAACTGATATTGCAAGGAAATCATTGAATATTTCTGAATATCAAGTGTGTTCTCTAAAGATTGATTATGTGTCACAATAAGCAGTATTGTAACGCCTGAACCACCCCGTGAACCCAAAATTTGGTTTCTGGTAATCGAGGAAGGGGCCCCCACAATCGACCCGCTCGAAGAGGTCAGAGGCAAGATGGTGGGGCCCATAATGATGATTTGCCTACCGATGAACACCTTGTCAATGATAAAGGACGCTTTGAGTGGACGCATGGGCTAAGAGATAGCCTTATGCATTGCTAGAGAGTAGTGAGCCCGCGCGAGAATGCATGCTCTGTGGTGAGAAACACATCCGGAGCATGTCGCCTTTTCCGCCCAAAATAATAGGGATCTAGCTCCTTCCCAGTCTGCTAACGAAATGGTAGAAGTGACAGTTCTACCACCCGTTGGCACGACTAGAGAGGAGACTCGCATCATACCACCAATTGAATCAATCAGAACACACAGGGCGCTTCACAGAATTGGGCCCCTGAAGCCACAAGAACTGGCTTGTTTGGGTGCGGAGGTTCATAGTGTTCTAACAGAAGAGACTGACATCTGGAAAATCAACACCGCCGTATATAGCACAAGAGGCTAAGGCTAAGATCACGTCGGCTAAGGCTAAGATCACGTCGGCTAGACAACACGCGTCTCGTATTCAATGTGTGATGGATTAGGGCGGCCAACAGGCCTTTCACGTCCGCAGTGCGGCGAATAGCATCCAAACTACGATGTATCTATCACACTTTGAGTCAAGGCGTACTGCTGATCACCAAACAGCACTGCCTTGATAGGATACGAATGCTAGTGGCTGCTTTAGAAGTCACTAGTGAGGCGAGCGAGAAGTATCGCGGAAAACCTTAGGTTCCGCGAGACACCTTCTCGCTTATTTCAAGAGCCTCCACGTGTTGTGAATAGTCTGCCCCCATCTGGCCAGAGTTTGCAACTCATGGCTGGACGGAGATCAGCCGATTCCGCATTGGTTTATCGAGGGGCGTATCTCGGAGATTTGTCGATTCCTAAGAATTACAAACCGATAACTTGCTTGAATTCGTGTTATAAGTTGTTTACAAGCATCTTATACACACGAATACTCACCGCAGTTGATCGAGTGTTCTAACGGATATATGAGCAGAGAGGGTCGAAGAGAGGAATTGCTTTATGTAAAGAGAACCTGCTCATCGATAGATGTGTAACGCAGGACTCAATACAATATAAGCGTTACCTCTCTATGGCCTGGACAACTGATTCCACTTTGGCGAACTCGCTTTACCATAACATCTGGCCAAGCCAGAGTCCAAATAGGGTGGGCCACTTTCAGAATGGGTGTATTTCAGGGCGATTCCCTTAATTTTTGTCCGAAAAGAGGAGGAAAAACAGATAAAATATCGAGATTTTCTCATTGAACTCCGCAGACTCTATCCAGACCGCTCTGTCGAGTTGGTTGTTCTGATTATTGAAGTCTTTAGTGGAATGAGGCTTCTCTGGAGTCTTAAAACCATACGGGCTTGCTGCACTAAGCCAGAAATCTTTGCCGGACAGATGCAGAAGGCCGTCATTCTTGGCTCACTGCGCTTGCTCAGGACACATGATTATCGGACCCAATAACAACTTACCCCACGGTGTGGGGAGTGGTAATGTGTTGATAAAACTGGCGCTCCCTCGGAATTTATAGGGGATTCGGGGTATAGGGCCTGACCAGTGTATATATAGTAGATCAATTAATAATTAAGTAATATGAAGTAATATAGCGAAATACGTGTCGCGGTTTTGTGAACTGTAAAGTAAAAATCTCACATTGAAGTGTTTTTTCAATATGTATAATGGAGTATCGGTCAGTTCTATTATAGATTTGTCTGTAGTTATCTACCTCTGTTTTGTGGCCTTTTTTGTGTGGAGGAAATATGATTGCCGTTTCGAATACATTTGGAAAACAACTTACAAAAAATTACTCATTCATCAAGAACAGTATTGACTAGACAATATTTTGTTTTCACAGTAACTTTTGAGATACCATCAATACCCGCGGAGTTTTTATTTTCCATTGTTTCAAGAGTATCTAGAATTTATATTTTTGGGAAAGGGGACATATCAAATGGATACAGACTGACAGTAATAACAGGAAAGATACAGGAAAGTGAAATATTTTGACAGAAGCATTTTTATAATTACTTTCACTTATTCGTCAGTAACATATCTATTGGATATATAAAATTGTCAATATCCTTCGAAATACATGTTTTGTGAAAGAAGTAATTTTTTTTTCAACTCACGTGGGGACGTTAAATTATCTTTCACCATTATAATTTTTTTTACCTCTTCTGAAATATTGAAAACTGATGATTTCAGATCGTTAGAGAATCTTCATAAGTGTATTCAATGGCAATGAAAATTTCTCTTCAAAAAGTTATAGTGTGAAATAAAAAAATTCGAAGTAAACTCCACTTAAACAATGACATGTCTTCTTTATCAGTTAAATATATCAAAACTGGTACTTACATGTTACTCTCTGAATTCTCTGTTTCTGGGAAAATTTTCCCATTTATAATGCTTTTGTTGATTATTTACTTCTGATACCATTCATTTTCCTAATTGTGGAAGGTCAGGAAATCTTCAAAAAACATCATATCATTATTTCAGGATCACACTTGCATCCGAATTAAAAATTTTGAATAAAAATAATTCCATAATGACCAATATAACGATTTAATTTCACCTATATTGAGAGCTAAATTTACCCTATGCTACTTTGCTTGGTAAAACTAACAAATAAATCAAAGACAATTGGCCTTTTATTAGCATACAACTACTCTATTCGTACGTATTGTTCATCGGAAACTAATATTTAGTTAATTAATGAAGCAATCTAGTAACAACTGAATGGTTGTTTAAATCGTGATACTGAATTCATATTTGAAATAAATGAGTGAATTTGGTTACTGACTGCAAATACAAAATAGTATTCTACACTATTCGCAACATACTCTTTGTAATATTTTGAGAGTATTTTCAAATTAGTGAAAAATGATTTTTGAAAATAAATTGTTATAATAGTTCGTCCATTAAGGTTGTGGATTACGAAGTACTCTAAAATGAACACTCTGCCTAAATACTATACCGGGTGTCCCACATTTTATGTGACAGGCAATATCTGGTTTGTTGAAGGAGATACACAAAAATGTTTCATACAAAAGTTTTTGGAGTTCATGAGAGCTATATTTTGATATAATATTTAAATATACAGGTTGTTTGGTGTAGGTGCTACAGACCAAAATTCCATTTTTTAAAATAGAACGCCCTGTATATCATCACATATTCAGATGCTACGTTAAATTCTGATATCATTTCATGTTTGGTTTTTGAAATTCGGTTACGGCGTTGTTGAGTTATTGCACTTTTCCTTAAATATAAAGTTTCGAAAAAACTTATTTACTCGTTCACGAATCCAGTCTATATCTTTTATTAAATTTAACTAGACTACTACTGAATACAAACCATTATTCCCACCTCTACGATACGATATCGATATCAGTTGAATATAATATTGAAATTCTTGAGAATGTGACTAATTTGAGGGTGAATTGCTTTATATTGCACAATTTCATCAAGTAGCTTATGCTTGTTGATGCCATAGTAACAAATGTTGTTGAATTGTATCTACTTGTCAGTTCGATTCAGTGATTCTTTGCAAAACAGTAACTGTGTTTTTTGTGCGAAAACTCCAGTATGCCTTTCGCGTTTAGTCCAAGTGATTGCATTGATATGTTATTAATTTTTGGGGAATGTCAGAAAACCTGCCGTCAAGCACAACGTCTATACCAAGAACGTTTTCCAGACAGACCCATTCCGTCACGAACGACTTTTTCGAGAGTTGTAGAAAAATTGCGAACTGGATCATTTCCTTCTACTATAAAGGATCGTCATCATACGAGATCTGTTAGAACTGCAGATTTAGAGATCAATGTGTTGGCTTATATTATTATTCATCCACATGTTTCTATCCGTACTCTTGCAGAAGAAGTCGGTGTGAGTAAATCTAATGTACAGAGAATTCTGAAAGAAAATAAATACCACCCATTCAAAATTCAGTTGGTACAAGGTTTGAAACCCACGGACTTTGAACGACGACTTGAATACATTGCTTGTATTCAGGTAATATTACATGAAAGTCCTAACATATTCAGTCAAATTTTGTGGAGCGATGAATCGCGATTCCACAATAATGGAGTTGTGAATCGACATAACAGTCACTATTGGTCTCAAGAAAATCCCTACTGGGTCCGTGAAAGTAATTTTCAAACTACTTGGGGTATTAATGTATGGTGTGGATTGTTCAATGGCCGCATCATAGGACCTTACTTTTTCAATGAAAATCTCAATGGATTGCGATATTTACATTTTCTAGGAAATGATTTGATCCAGTTGATGGAAGATATTCCCATAGCAGAACGACAAGGAATTTGGTGGCAACAAGATGGTGCTCCTCCTCACAATTCACAGGTTGTTACTGAATATCTGGATAGAACGTACCCAAATAGATGGATTGGTAATAAGGGTCCAATTCGGTGGCCGGCTCGTTCCCCAGATTTATCACCGCTTGATTTTTTCCTATGGGGTTATTTAAAAGATATTGTTTTCACTACTCCCCCTTTGAATGTGGATGATCTAAAAATGAAAATTCGACTAGCGTGCAGTGATATTACGCCTGATATTATAAGAGCGACTTGTACGAGAGAAGTGATTCGACGTTTCGAAGCCTGTATAATATCTAATGGGCATCACTTTGAACAATTTTTATGACTTATTTCTAGGTACCTACCATTCTTATGAAATGATTTATCAAGTTATATTATTTATATTGTTATTAATTGAAGATTTGTTTTCGAATACACCTCTTTCAATTTCGCAATTGTTTCATATTCAAAATGATTCCTGACTGAATTCCACAACTCAAAATTGAAACCATTACTTCGAACACCCAAAATTTTGATTAATTTTCATATGATCTGATGCAGAGAGAATAATTGTATGAGATATTTTTAAAAATAATAGTCGTTCTCAAAACTTTACATTTTAAGCACTAACTCAACAACGCCGTAACCGAATTTCAAAAACCAAACATGAAATGATATCAGAATTTAACGTAGCATCTGAATATGTAATGATATACAGGGCGTTCTATTTTAAAAAATGGAATTTTGTTCTGTAGCACCTACACCAAACACCCTGTATATTTAAAAATTATATCAAAATATAGCTCTCATGAACTCCTAAAACTTCTGTATGAAACATTTTTGTGTATCTCCTTCAACAAACCAGATATTGCCTGTCACATAAAATGTGGGACACCCGGTATATTAAATCACAATCATAAATTATTGATAATTTTATTCCGTGCCTCAAAAAATACAACTTGTACATAATCATCAATATCACACTTCACATGTAAATAACACAGTTATATTAGTTCTTATTTTCATCATTTTTTTGTAATATCATTCAACATTTCTTCAATAGAATCAATATTTCTGAACAATGAAACTTTCGAGATTTTCAGGGTCGTATCTACCCCATTCGTATCAATATTACATACATATATACATCAATATTACATTAGCTTTCATCGTATTTGGAGTTAGATCTCAATCATTTTTCAACTATGTTAAATTAGGTTTTTTAGTTTATTCTAATCATAGTAGATTCGTGATTTGTATGCTATGATTTCAGGTTAGTGAAAAGGACGCCGAAACAAGAAGACTAGAAGACAATAAGGAATATCAAGAGTACGAAAATAAATTGGCGATAAATGCGTATACACACAACGGACGTAATCCTACAAAATCATTGTACACCAAAGGGGTCCACTTCAAAAGTGCTCTTGACACTATAGGTATTACAGGGTAATGGAAGTATTGAATTATCTTCAAATACAAAAGAAACAAATAACTGAAAAATATGATACTGGATAAAACAGAACAAAATTTTATGTAAAAATAGGAAGATGCCAAAACTAACAAAATTTAAATACATAAATGCAACAGGAAATAAATAGAAGAAGGGCTAAGATTTGGAAACATCGTAAAATTATGAAATCGTAATTGTCAGAATGAATTGGACACATAATTAAATCATCAACGGAGATGATCGAAAACCCAATGAGATGGATACCAATTCACCGAAGAAGTTGAGGAAACACCGAGAATTCTGAAAGACACTGAAAGCACTGAAAATGAATCATTGGAAAACTTTTTCACAGAAATAGGAAAATATTGAATCAGATAACTGGGCGACCCATGAAGATTTTGAAGAAGCAGTTTACTGAACTTCAGAATAGGATATCAAAAGTGCAATCACATTGGAACAAATTTATAATCAAACTGAATAATAACAAAGGCATCCACAATGATGAAATTTATGAAACAATGTAAAACATATTTAAAACTCCAGTTCAAGTGGAGAAATTACGGTAAGGTTCAAAATATGACACAGTATTTTTTTGTTGATCACTGAGTAGGTGAAAGATGTTAACAAAATCAATTTGGAGAACAAGCAGCAATTTCATAAAAGATAATAAAAATTTTTAAACGCCTTACCGATTGACCTACAACAGATTTCAAAAATGAAGAAATACAATATTGAAACAAAAAATGTGTTACGAGTTGTTCTAAGAAATTTTATGATATACGGAAAATACGAAATCAACTTAAAAAAATGTTGATATCCTCTACCCTGTGTTGATCACATCCGGAGGTAAAATATTCAGTATCAGAAATCTAGTTTATTTTGCCTACTCACCATGTCAAACAATGTACATTTAACTCTATATTTCTCTGATCAAGCACATGGCAGACAGGCAATTTTGCCTAGGTTAATGCGGTCGCTTTCGAAATTTATTCTAAACAGCAATATGTACTCTAATGTCTAATATGTACTGTAATTGTAAGGAAATAAAAAAAATTGAAAAAAAAATCATGTTATAGCAGGGTATTTTTATGTATACTATAATACAATTCTTCTTTTTATGGAAAATTCAGTAGAAAAATCCGAAAACCACTCCACGATCAGATCCCAAGAGAATCAAAAGAGTTGGCGCGTGATATAGTGACACTTAATCAGGGATTCGCGACATGTTTGTATTTGCGAATATATATCTTCTTGATTTAAGGGTACATTTAATTTTCTGACAACTCATTTACTCTCTACAATACCGATATATAGCTGGAGCCGTATAACACTTGATTGCAGAGAAATAATTAACAATTTAATCTCAGAATGAACTATGCCATGAACATTTAGGCGGTATATGTATATTTTCTACAAATTGAAATAATAATCAACTCGAGTTATTTCATTTTTAATGTTATTTTCAATTTTATCGCGAATAAAATAATATTTTCAATCAATGATCTATATTTTTCAATAAACCATTAAAGTTTTTTTTGTCGGCTTCGTATTCGAAAACTAGAACAAAATTGTGGTAATAGAAAGAGGTGTGACATATAATATTAAATAGGTTTGAATATAACAGTGTTATTCGACAACTGTCAGTCCAGATTTCACAATTTTCCTGAGTATCAACAACTTGACTCATCTAGTACTATATTACTATAAATGAATAGTAGGAAATTGATTCTTGAATTGATTCTTGAATTGATTCATTAATATATTTGAATTAATTGAATGAGACTCTTCAAAGCCTCTATAGAACATTCAGGTGGAAATTATCAATAGAAAAAGAAGAACACTCATTCATGACTCATCAATCAAATGGTCACATCATGAGGTTTCGTCCTCATCAAACTCTAAAACAGACTTTGAGAATATAGAAAAGCATGTAATGAGGATGTGATACCCTGGACGGCCCTATACGACCAGAATATCCTTCACATCAACAACGTTTCCGATAGATTTTTTCTTCTAGTTTGTATCTGAAACGAACTATTCCTTACATCCCAAGGGACTTGAAAGCAAAACGAGTTTTTGTTCATTTGTGAATTACTAATGTTAGGTAAGGATACAGTTCTGAAGATAATTTAGTTCCTCAATTTGTGCTTTCATTATAATATGTGTTATATAATATAAGTTATGATCGGCCTATGTAATATGTAATTATTTAATAAAATATGTTGTTTAAATAGGTACTGCTCATATGTATGTACACACTCATTGAGTTTGGGTTTTTGTGAAGTATTTTATGATTGTATAATGAATTCGTTTATTGCATGATTAGACAGTAGATTCATAATCGGATTTTGCTATTCATAAAAAAAAGTGATAATAACCATCAATTTCACTGGTGAACGTTTTCTTTTTCGTAGTCGCTTTACCCCAGTCGCCCCCACTTCATTTCCATTGAATGAAAGTACATAGCTCAGAGCAACTTTTCACGTCCTCGGTAAGAAAACTATAAGACCGGTACAATTCACAATATTTTCTAAACTATAGCAATTGTCCCGAAATTGTAATTACGAATTTCGTTCACTTCCTTGGGAGCAACAAATAACATTGAAATTTCCGATGAATTTTCAATTTTTGTTCAATCTCATTTTCTATCGACGATTTTTTTTATTAAGCGGTAACCATAGCAAGGATGAGAGAAACACCTTCGATACCATGAGGCTGCAGTATTTTCCGGTGACTTGGAAAAAACTTCATAAACTACACTTTACGTACTTGATTCACTATGAAAGAGCTAGTGTGTTAGCGAAACATATCATGATATATTTCTCGAATGAAGTTTGTGGAGATCAAATCGTAAGATGTAGTTAATGGAATTACTATGGATATTCATCAAGTAATGGCCGATGTAATGGGTGGAATTTCATTTCAGGGTTTTTTCTTAATATAATTGTTATTTTCAGATAATTTCTTTAATTTTTAATTTTTATTGGTTCTTTTAGGGATTTTAAATCATTTCATGTAATATTAGACAATGGAAGTCCGAACTGATGAAATTCATTATGAAACATACCTTCAAACATCCCCAGTAAATGATGCACTTTACTTTATTGGCAAATAGTAAAATTATAGTTTCTGTGATATCATTCAGACAGGTGACTTCTGTTAATAAATCACTACTTTATTGTCATTCTTCGTAATTTGTTCGATATTCAATCCTTAACAGTTTATGACAGTCTTGAAATGGAAGTCTGCGACTAGGATGTAAAATAGATACATCTAATCCTGCATTTTGCTAGCTACTTCTCTCCCGATTCATAATAATTCAAATCATGTACTTACCATTTCAATTTTTGTATCTTCGTTTACTGTAATGAATATTATCTTTATTTTGATCCTTCTGTTTCATTATTTTCAAAGCCAATCACTATCGCTAAATATTTTCGTCCCGTAGGTCAAAAGTTGTATACCAAGTAAATCAGCCGAAGAGCCCTTAAGAATGCAATAATATTGAAAAAAAATCAAAAACTCCTCACTTCCTTATCCATATGATTGAAATGTTCGAAAAAAATGAGGGTTATACCTGATAAAAATACCAATATATATATATATATATATATATATATATATATATATATATATATATATATATATATATATACTTGTTCTTGGGTTTTGGATTCTCTTGGAAAATGAAAAAGTTTTTTCAATTGAGTGTCAAGACGTTTCGCCCCTCGCTAGAGGGGCGAAACGTCTTGACACTCAAACCAATAATAATTCTGGTTTATCATTAATATAATTTTCATAAATTTCAAACATTTTCTCTTCAACAAAAAAATTCCAAACCCCCAATGGCATGGTTTTACTTTCATTTAACAACACCTCCTTACTTGTTTTCCTCAAGACTAATGAGGATGTTTGTCAATTAATTGACTTATTTGATTCTTTGGGTTTTCTCATTGAGTTACTTACAGAACTCCATGGCTTATCATCTACAAACAAACACACCTCTTTAAACTGAATTACATGACAGCTGACAGTGTCAATTGTTTTGTGTCTCTCTCTTTGTTCTTCAACCTCATGGCTTTTACCAGTAATCCATAATTTTGAAACAATTAACTATTTTTAGTAAAATTTTAATGTAATGTAATGTAAGATGATAATAAATTATATATATATATATATATATATATATATATATATATATATATATATATATATATATATATATATATATATATATATATATATATATATATATATATATATATATATATATATATATATATATATATATATATATATATATATATATATATATATATATATATATATATATATATATATATATATATATATATATATATATATATATATATATTGAATGATGCAACTAATTTTCCTTTATTTTCATTATTTTAATATTAAATTTCGCAGATAATTAATAGAAGATATAAAGCTTCAAATCCTTTTAGTGAAATTTAATATTAAAATATATATATATATATATATATATATATATATATATATATATATATATATATATATATATATATATTTTCATTTGGTATTCAAATTCTTTATAGTTTTAATATTGTTTGGCATATTTTGATATTTTTTTCAATATGAAAAAGTTTTATTATATTTGAAGATGAATTTCCAAGATTAGGTATAGATTTGTAAGAAAAATTGATAGGTGAACTATTATTATTACATACATTTCTGCTGATTACATTGGAATTTGTATTACTGCCAGTATTGAAAATTATTTTATTGAAAAGTTTTCTGGGATAGGAATTTTCGATCAATATGTCTCTAAGAAGTTTGAGATTTTTTTGCACGAGGGAAAGGTGTAATAATTTTTCTATTCTTTTTTTCAAACAGAGTATTGAATTGATTTTAACTGATTTCTTATGAAAAGAGTAGTAATTGATAAATCTTCCTGAATTAGTAGGTTTCACATACCAATCAGTGATCAAAGAATTATCAGTTTTACGGATAACTTTTGTATCAAGAAAAGGAAGGGTGGTCTGATTATTTTCTAATTCAATAGTGAATTGTAATTTTTCATCGTATCTATTGACAACATCAAGAATTCCATGAGATTTGTCAGAAGGTATTGCACAAATGACATCATCAACGCATTTCTTTAAAAAAGGAATTTCAAAACTCAGTTTAGGAAGTATGTTTTCAAAAAGATCATCCATTACGTATTGAGCTATAATAGGAGAAATAGCAGCTCCCATTGGTGTACCAAGAATTTGTTTATAGTATTCACCTTCGAAAGAGGAATAACTTGAGTTGAAGATGAAATCAATCATTTCAATAAACTTTTTTTGGGTTATTGAACATTTTTTATTTATATCATTCCATCTTTTGATAATACTTTTCTCCACTAGATGCATAGGTATATTGCTAAAAAGTGAAATCACATCAAGGCTGATCAGAATATAACCTAGAGGTAATGATTTTTCGTTTATAAAATTGGAAAAATCGAAAGAATCCTTAATATAGAATTCATTTTCATAATTATAGGCATCAGTGAGAATTTTAGTGACCATTTGGGCAATTTTGCTATTTGGAGCATCAATGGAAGAAATAATGGGTCGCAATTTCATATCAGGTTTATGTACTTTAGGAAGTCCATAATATTTGGGTGATACAGAATTATAAATCATATACATTTTTGCTTCATCTTCTGATATCATTTTAGATTTTTTCAAATCTGTAATGATTTTATTTGCTTTTTGTTGTATTGTTGAAACAGAATCTCTATTAAGTTCAACATAAGAATCACTATCATTATTAATCTCAAGAGATTTCTCAATATAATCA
The DNA here is from genome assembly GCF_025532065.1 of Leptinotarsa decemlineata. Taxonomy (NCBI): domain Eukaryota; kingdom Metazoa; phylum Arthropoda; class Insecta; order Coleoptera; family Chrysomelidae; genus Leptinotarsa; species Leptinotarsa decemlineata. Next base: position 1,700,638 of record NW_027412686.1, read on the forward strand.
GATTTTTTCATAATCACTGTCACGTTGCCTTTATCAGATCTTGTAAGTGTCAATTCTGGATGATTTTTCAAAAATTTTTTTGTTTTTTCAAATAGGGAATTGAGATAATTTTTATCATCATGTAGTTTCTGGAAAAAGTTAGTGACAATATTTGTAATTTTTGCTCTGAAAAGATTCTTTTTGCTATCATAAAAACCAGTTTAAGGTTTTCAATATCTGAAAGTAAATTTGGTATATTCACCTCTTTGGTAGTTGGTGGTCAACCATTGTTTCCGATCCTTTGAAATAGCCTCCTGAAGAACTCGATATACTCAATTTGAATCTTAATATTATTTTTCTATTCATCAAATTATCTAACATTTACTGAAAACATTAAAATATCGACCAATATGACTAGTCTGGTGATATATTGAAGCTTTCAGATGCAAAAAAATGTTTTGTTCAGATAAAATCCAGGAGTGTATCCATATTCCATTGCATAACTAATGGAGTGTATAAAAACTGAAACGGTAGGGACCGCAAAGCCATTTCAATAACTACCGTTTTCGCGTTGTTAGTCACTGAAAAAAACTGCCATTCGATTTCACAACATCCAATCAGTTATATGTCACTCACATATCAGTGTTTTTGTTTTCTGTTTTCATTTTGATAGATAAACACAGAGTGCCGCGGAAAATAATTATTTTTATAATTCAGCATTGCATGGAAGAGTATTCGATAATTTGAAACTTTTTTAGCATATGTCCGAAATAAAATTTGCCAGGTATTCCAATCATCATTTTTACTATTTGATTCCCCTGTGAAGATAGACGATGAAATCTCCACAAAGGAGAATGATATATATAGTAGTTAGTATTGAAACTTCTGGCGTAAAATGAAAATCTATTGAAACAATTTCTCCTACTTGTTTCTCGACGACAGTATTTTTGTTTTGCTGTGGAAAAAGTGTTTACATATAGGTGTGCAAAATTCCTTTGGCACCTTTTGCACATCAAAGAGTTGATTCTCAACCCTCTTTGTTCTATGTGTCACTTTTCTGGAATTATCCTGTAAATTTCTGCTGTTTGAAAGCTATCAATTTCTTTCATGTCTTTGGAAAACATTGCAAACACAAGAACTCATCGGGTTGTCCTTTTATAGTGTTCTTCTCTGCCCTACCTGATCCTTTGTTGGATGTTGTTGCGTGTTTACGGACATATACTTCTTAATTTTGTTTTGGCTATCTGAAATTTGCTCTCCTTCGTGATCCAATGTTCCACATCAACATAAAACATGACAAGTTGTTCCTTGTTCCTTTCTCTCAGTGGCTTCATTTAATATCTGGGTTATAGAGCCCTAGTTTGTCCTCTAAATGGGTACCGTCTAGTGAAATATATGGCGTCGTTAGGAGATGACCTTTACTCTCGGGCAGGTTTTTCAGCAGCCTTTATTTTTTATCGACTAATCCATCAAATGCTGTCAGTTGGTAACATTTTGTTATAATATTCAGAGCCTGCGGGATGCGGTGGTGATACAGTGAACAAAATTTCATGAACCTCATGGTAGGTGGAGCCTGTGTTATCTACCCGGTTCCCAATCAGAATATTCCAGAACTTTCAGAGTAATGCAACTGAGAAAAGACAATTCCTCATATCAAAACAATTGTTTGTCTTGGACTCTTCTGGCAACAAGACATACAGTAGAGAAAACAAATCATTACTCTATCGTCAACAATGAAATACGTATTAAAAAATATACTTTTATCTGGCATCTTCCTTTTCTATAAATAAAAAGCAAAAACAAAACAGTTAACATTTGCGTTCAGTTTTTTGTTCGGATGATTTGCTAAATCGTCAACAATGAAATACTTATTAAAAAAATATACTTTTATCTGGCATCTTCCTTTTCTATAAATAAAAAGCAAAAACAAAACAGTTAACATTTGCGTTCAGTTTTTTGTTCGGATGATTTGGTAAATCGAAGAGAGATTGCTATACAAATGGTAGTAGAAGTCCTAATTTGAAATTGAGGACGGGACATCATCGTTTGACAGTTTTATATAAAAATTTCAGCAGTTTGAAAATTTCAATTTTTTTGCAAACAATAACTACCTTAAAAATTTCAATCCCAAATTGAAAATGGCTGTGTCCAAAACAGTATAGTTGTGTGTAATTAATTTCGAATCATCCATTCGATATTTCATGTAAGCACCAAAATTGGTGAATAAGGATAAAAATTACATTTATGATAGAAGCGGATGTTGGTAATCTGCAAGCGAGTTTGTCAATATTTATAATCGCGGTGATTTATGAAGATTGCCTCATGAATATGAAACCAAGGAATGATTTCAAAGAAATGAGGTATATTCAATACGGTACTTAAAAGATATTCCAAATCCTTTCAATTTCACGGTTGTAAGATTGACTTTTGTTTATTCAACTGAATTGTTTGACGGTAGTTCTAAAAGCGGTCAGTAAATAGAGCTAGTGAAATCGTTTTAGAATAGAATAATCCAGGTTATAATAAATTGTATGCATATATTGTTTAGAGAAATTCTGAGAGAACTGTGAATTATTATTGAAATAACGTAAATAGTGAAAAACTTTTGTTAAAATAATCTGATTGTCAAATAATTTTAGTTATTGTTACTAATCATTTCAATGCACTGTAAATAGTTTTAACTCTTTAGTGAGTATTGCATGCGCTTCACAATTTTTTATTTCTCTCAAAATAAATTCATCTGTTTTTTTAAGGACAAGACAAGCACTACATAAAAATCCATTAGGCGCTCTAAGAACGGTTGGCTGTGCGAAAGTAGCGATTCACATTGGATTTGAATCGCTGGAGTTCAAGGTGTACTCAGTTTGTTATTCGCCTTTTCGTGATACTAAATTAGTATCACCAATTATAAATGATAAGCTGTAGATACCTTACTCACGTTATAAAGAATATTTTCATAGTTCTCAATTACATCAGGAGTACGTTACACAAATCACCGTGCGTAAATTAAACGAATTGAGCGTCGTAGTTCTGCCTCACCCATCATACTCCCCAGACTTCTCGCCAACCGACTACCATCTTTTCAAGCAATTATATACGTACCAACAACCGGCTACCGTCCAAACATATATTTCAATTTTCATTTGATATACTGAACTTTCTAGAGAAACGGACACAACGATGAAAATCTTCTTGAACTGTTAGTATCGAAAAAAGAAAATGCTGCGGTACTTTCTAGCCTATTTTTTTATATTCCTCACATATTCCAGTGTAGAGTGTGTATTGCCTGATTTGACAAATTAATATTAAGTTCTTCATCTGCCGATTGGACTATTACTCCAAACATCTCATTCAATCATATCATCACAATAGCCCATCATTGTTATTCAGTTCTAAAATATTCAAACAACTAACTATAGGCATTAGTCTGATGAACACATCATCAGTGCATCAAATTTATACTCCTATCCCTGAAATAATTACTCCATTTTGATCGGTGGTCATTAATCATCTTTAAGTATGTGAGCAGCTGTTTTTTAGCTTTAAAGGAGGAACCTCCTCATCCACTTCCCATTCTAATAAAGAGAACGTATGACTATTTTCAACGTCGTGATTTCGATGCAGTCGTTTCGGCCACTAATTGATCTTCGCAGGAAGTACTTAGTTCAAATGTTTGGAAATTAGTGTGCTATTAATTGAATAATTAACTATTTTGGTAACATTGTCAAGAAGAAATAAATTAATGGAGAGATTACCTGGGACAGGTACCCTGTATATAAAACTGAATTTGGACAATAGGTATCTGAATTATTTTTTTTAACTCGCGTTTGTTGAAAAAATATAGCTATTTTCAATCGAGGCGTTTTTCACCGTTGATATTTTGGTTTTTGAGAACGGGAAAGGATTACTTTCCGAGACATAATCTGTTTTAAAGATAATTAAGTATATATAGGATGTGTGGGTTAACGATAGATACAAAAAATTTCACAAATAATATTTATAAATGTTCGAAATATAACCGTCTTTATATAGGGGGTTCATTAAATGTGTGGTTTAACAAAGTTTTATTTTTTATGAAAACCCTATACAGGCCGTATCTTTTATCATGTGGTACCATTGCTATATATTCTAACAGATATGAAGACGTTCAAATGGGGAAAAGGTAACTATCATGAGAAACAGTACAATGATCGAAGAAAATTTACAAGGACCTCTGCCCTCCTCGAAGGCAAAACTAAAAATGCTGTTTTTGGGTTTTCACAAACATAATTATCATTTCAGAAAATATCAAAAATTGAAGAGGAAAATTTTTATTGTAATCGGAATGTACTATAACGAAGTGACAATAAATCTTTGATTAAACATTTCGTGTTAATACTGCCAACATTCACTTTTTTCAAATACGAACCTGTCTTTTTCATGACAAATATTAATAAAGCGACAAAATCACAATTCAGTGGTATATAACACTGGATATTTTCATAGCGTTTCATTTAAAATAACTAGCATCACCAGTGACAATGATTTTTAATCTCGGTCCTGTTGCAAGTTCTTTTGTAATTTTTTAAATTTTTTTGAAACGTCTTCGACTATTGGCATACCTCAGATATTATTGGGTTTATCAATAAAACCTTAAATAGAAATGACCCTGTATTCTAGTTTATCATTTTATTCTAATATAACTTTATAATGGAAACCTTGCGAATATGAATCATATTTGTACTCGAATGACTAGATATTATGATATATATTGGTCAGTTGATTCTGAGCATTCGTAAATCTCTATATGGCTCAAAACAATCCTTAAGGTGTTGGTTCGAACGTTTCGAACATATTATGAAAAAAAGGGTTTAAAAATTCCCAAGTAGATCGTTGTTTTATATGTAGATGATTTATTGATATGTACAAAAGACATAGAAGTATCTAATAAACAATTTCAAGCAATATCTGATGAATATATTTCGCATGGAAGACTTATCAAACATAAAAGTATTTTTAGGAATTTAAGAATCGAGAGAAACGAGAACAAAATTAGTTTAGATCAAAGTTCTTATCTGAATTCAATTTTGATGGAATATAACATGAATGATTGTATAAAGGTGAATTCACCTCTGGAAACTAAATTGAACAACGATCTTTTGAATATTGATGAAAATCATGATGGACCATGTAGAAACTTAATTGGTCAACTCATGTATGCAATGCTATGCACCCGTCCAAATTTGTGTTTGGCAATCAATATTTTGAGTAGATATTAAAGTAAAAATAATGATGAATTTTGAAAATGCCTGAAAAGAGTATTAAGATAAATAAAAGGTACAATTGAAATTAAATTAACATATTTTAAATACGATAATGTCAGTCTGATTGTTGGCTATGAGGATTCTAATTGGGCTGATTTCTCCTAAATCAATTTTTATACAGAATATTTCCATAATTCCCGATCGTGGAAGTATGTCAAGTGTAATATATCACTGAATTGTCATTTTATCGCTTCATCAATATTTGTTATGAAAGAGACAGGTTCGTATTTGAAAGAAAAGTTGATGGTGTTACATCGTTATATTACATTTCGAATACAGTAACTTTTTTTCCTTCCATCTGTTTAAATTTTTTGAATTAACAATGTTATTCGTAAAAAAATAGCAATAATACCACATAATAAAAGAATCGTCCTATATATTTTTAAGTTAGTTATTTCCTTTAAAAAGTTTATTTCAACAAAAAGAGGTTCCACGGTGGTTCGGAAGTTACGATAAGATTTATGTCACGAAATGGGTTCATTTCCAATATCTCCCAGTCGACCAAGTGGCGCTTTTTACTTACAGCAGTAATCAAAACTGGGGACTTCTTTTTTTCACTTTTTTAAATGGAAATATCCTAGTCCTGGACATACCAAAATAGTATAAACTAAAAACCATAAAATATACGATTTGTCTTCTTGATTTCCGTCGGAAATGTAGGTATCTTACTCTTGAAGAAAGTATAAAAAATTGATCAAAGGAATAATATTTTTTTATTCAAAGCTAGAAAAAACGTAATAAACTCGAATGTGATGGAGTTTTCCGATACTTGATGAAAAACGTATTCAAGTGACACTTTATTTGAGATTATCCTTGAGCAGCATTACAAGTGAAAAATTAATGTGTTTCACTATTCAATAGCTTTATCATACTAACTAACAAACGAACACCTTTGTGAAAACACGCCCTAGAAAGCTATTGCAGATTGAAACATATTTCGCGGTTTTGTAAACTGCTCAGCAGAAATATCACAATGGAATAATTCTTGAATATGAACTCACAATTTTCGAAAGCATAAATCTACAAAAAATATTCAAACAATCGTCCATTTCGAGCTGAACATCAATTGAATGAAAACTTGTCAATATGGTTCATTCTCAAACAGTACTGCGCAAATTAAATTTATCTTTCGATATTTCCTAAGATCAATCAATGAGTATCTTGATTTACTGATATAGTTTATTGTGATTTTAACTAATATATGACATGATATAAAATCGCGACACGTGTTTTGTGAATCTAACTATTACTGAGTTTTGATACGGATTTTCATAAAGTATCAGCTAGTTCCATCGAATGCTTATCTTATAAACGATAAAATGCTTAAATTCTATTTCTCCAGTGTCGTTGATTCCTAACACTATACCCATATCACGATATATCTCCAGATAATACAAATTTTAGGGATAATATCAAGAGATTAAGTGAAATTTTTTAACAATTCACGACTTCTTCGTTAATGAGTGTAAGAAACATTCCTTCCTCCTATTTTATTTACCTTTTCGATAGTTGAATGGCGAATGTGTTGAGGATTCTTATCACATTCAAATCTTCCACGAAGGATCCTCAACTAAAATTCAGAAGAATCCCCAGTAGATGTTACATAAGCATTAGAATGTGTGTAAATCGATATTCTGATTCAAGGAATTCACGAACCGACTTTTTTTGAAGGAAAAGTTTGGAAAAAAAGGAAGTGTAAAGCATAGGAAGTAAGCAAAACATTGAAGAAAGAGAATGATGTGAACTGTGCAAAAGGGAAAATGCAATTGATATATCGCTGATGGGACAAGAATTTCCCCAGATCTCATTTCGTTAGATTTCTGGAGATATATCAAGGGATGACTCTCCAATGAGAAATCAACAATACGATCGAGAAGTTTCTCGATCTTGTTACAAGTAGGGTACTAATCGAACTTCGAATAGAAATTGAAGATAGGTTTAATTAATGCATAGATAACTATTAACATTTATTGAATTGAATTTTTTTGAATTGAATTACGATATTTTATGAAGTTGAGAACTATTATTACCTAGAAATTTAGTGCAGTCGAAATAATATACTATGAAATTTGAAGAAATTAGCAGTCAGTTGTCTGTCAGTGAGCAAATCAGTTTATTCTGGTGCATACTTTTTTAGTAACCACTTACATATGTTTGAAATCACTCTCCTGATGACAACCATTATATAAGGCCCTCATTCACCATTTCACTCAAATAATAATGATCTTTTTATCATTTATGTGTTCGTTTCATTTTTTCTCAAGTATCTCAAGAATCTGAATAAAAAAGGCATATCTATAACAAATAAAAAATATCCTTAAGCGGTGCACAGGCACTACTCTAAGAGCGCCTCAAGGATTTTTCTGTAGTGCTTGTGTTTTGTTCTTAGAAAAAAATCGCATTCATTATTTTAGTTATTGATGGACTGATCTGCTACTTGATGTAAATCAATAATACCATACATGTTAATAATTAAACAATTTCCACAAACATTTTTATTTATATACTAACTGAAATTAAATTGTTACATTAAAATGTTTGCGAAAACTGTGTAATTATTATCATGGACAGCATTATTTCAATATCTCAGAATCAAAAACAATTTCATATTCTGTTTCGGTACGTAAATTTATCGAATATTTTTTTGGATTTAGATTACTATACCGAATACTTTCAGTGTTCCCGAAGTCTACTTCCAAATACAACTGAAACGGAAACCTTGTTACGGTTATCTCAGTATATGGTAATTACAGCAGTAACTTTGTTTAAAAATACCTTAAAGTATGATAAGTAATACCATGTTTGTTTCATGATGAGTTTTAGTAAACATTTATGCAGATTCGTCCCAAATTTTTGGTTGTTCCAATTTGTCATTAATGATTACCTAAAAGGTTTTCAAGGTGATCAAGATGAGACTGAAATGGTATGCAAAGAAAATGGGTTGAGATTATTTCAGTAGGGTATTTGTTTGAGATTGTGGTAATTCAATGTCATCCATGAAAATGTTGTTATTATCATCCAATTGTTCTGGATTACATTGAAATCATCATTTGACTGTCACAGATTGATATTGAAAATATATAGGATACTGACTTTTACAAATGTAAACGGTGTCAAAATAATTCTAGAACTCAATTCAACTTTTTTTTCCTTTCGACGATGAAAATTTCGAGAGGAAAATGTATGAAAAAAATTGAATTTAAGGGACTGATTCCGACACACTATTCCCACACTAGAATCCACAATGCCGGAAATTACTTTTTGACAGCGTCTTCTCAGGCGAATTTTGAAACAGCTCAATATCAATAAGGGGTGCTCATCATCGTACTTGAAAAGAACACAAATGAACTCGCATCAGTATTTTGCAGACTTTCCAACCTGTTTTCTCTTCCCTGCTAGTGGCCGTCGATGGATATCTTTCGAATACTTCCATCATCTACGCTGGTGTTCCCCAGGGATCCATATTGTCTTCAATCCTCTTTTTATTGTATATCAACGACTTATTGAAAAAGACCAAGAATCCAATATATTGCTTTGCTGACGACAGCACACTTGCCTCCATGCGGGGGCAATTTTCACCGGAAGCAGAAGGTGGATGTAATGATGATGAGGATTTACAAGTGATTTCGAATTGGGGTGAAAGTAACCAGGTTCAATTCAATGCCACAAAAACCCAGGCATGGAGTTTTCTCCAATAAGAACCGGATATATGTATAATAATGTCAGGTCAGACAATTCGCTTTCTGCTTCAATAAATTTATTTGGGGTTAAAATGGACCCAATATATCTTGGCATAATCATGTCGCTGGAAACAGAAATCTGTTCACACCTCAGTAAATTTTGATACTTTATAAAGCTCACAAAAGTCCTTCTTTGGAGTATTGTTCTCATATATGGACCTCTGTCCCCAAACATACCCTGAAGTTGCTGATTTCCATCTAGAAAAGAGCCATCCGCCTGATTGGAGAAGCGAACATCACGTGCAACCTTGATAGCCTGAAACATCGAAAAACGGTTGGAGATTTGTTGTCTCTTTCTATAGATATTTTCACGAGAGGTTTTCGAGTGACTTGGCACATTTGATTCCACCAAGAGCGGTACATATCAGAAATACGCGACGGACTGTAGCTGCTCATCGTTTAGAGGTTGAACTTCACTGTTTAAGAACTCTTTCATCTGGAGAAATGCGTTTATGTAGGATAAACCTGAGAACATTTTTCCGAACGGATTTAATCTATAGCGATTCTAATCCAATGTGAATCGCTACTTTCGCACAGGCACCGCTTTAATAGAGTCTTTAGGATTTATCTGTAGTGTTTGTGTTTTGTCCTCAAAAAAAACCTCCTGGATTTTAGAACTTATTCTTTTCTTTTATGTTCAGCATCTGGGTCGTTGATGGGGCTTTAAAATGTAACTTTCGTACTCACAGTCGATGCACATATCTTTGATGATGTCTGTCACTGTAACGGACGAAACGTTTGGTACTTGAGGTTTTTTTTTTACCAAGGCCTACCAGCTCGAATTATGTTTATTATAATGATGCCAACTTTTACGGTTTAAGAAAAATCGTGAATATTTTAAAGATACACCAATTGATTATTTGAAGGATGAATGCCTCTCAATACAGCTAGATAAAAATGTTTAGGAAACAGCAAAGATAAAAATGAACGTATATATTAGTTTCCTCTGCAAAAAGTGGTCAAAAATAATATCGATTGTAGTCAACCAGAAATTTATCATTTAATTCTTCAATCAGCCATATATAGTTACTTCAGTTAAGTTGTTGTCGCAGAGGACATTGATGTGTTAATGGTACTGATCGCTTTAATATCATATGATGAAGAAAAGTTTGTCCAACCAGTCAAAAATAATGCGTTACAACAAGTTTAGTCGGCAAAAATCAAGTTAATAAAATGACCTAACATTTCAAGAAATCATCTATTCTTCATTCATTCTGTTACGTTTTTACCTGTCGGTTCACCAATAATTGACTACACTGAGTAATCAAACTCACTTTATTTCACTTGAAATACAACAAACACTTCAACTTCAACTAAAAAATTTCAACTATTATTTGAATGTCTATCGCCTTACTAGATTACTTCGCGTACCGTACTGTTACGTCCACTTCACTGTGTACTTGACTGTCCGAATACGCTTGCAGCCAGCGTTTAAATATCGCAATGGAACACCGTAGAATTTAGCCGAAGTTCTGTGGACATCGGTAACAGGTTTCTTGCTCTTTCTCGAGCGGCAGGTAACATTGGATAGTCCTACGCTCTCAGCTACGTCACGTTTGGTTTCTGGTTACCAGTGGCGGCCGGCGTTATTTCTTTTCGGGCATGATTCACAACAATACATTCACTTTATGGAATCCGTTCCTTAGAATAGAAGAAAAATGATTTTTTGAAAGATGTTACGTACAGTATCTGAAACTTTCCTGGTTGACAAATCACCTGAAGAAGTACTTTTTAATGAAAGTGTTGATTGTAGTTTCATAATGTACTGTACACAACTGCTGAAAACTTGAATGATCTGCGATTCGAACTTTTATAGCATTAACTTCAACGAACAAGAGCATAAAGTATTAACATATATATACTGAACTAACAATTCAATACTGAAAGACAAAACTAATGAATTATTGTTATACCATTTACAAGCGCTTCATATAAACCTGGAAAAAGGCACGAGTATTCAAAATAATCAACTGTAATCCCTTTCGGGTACCATCCTGTAGGCCTGTACTTTCCAAGTAGCGATTATTTTTTCAAAGCACCCCCACAGTTGGCATATGTTGTCGGTAGTGGTTGAATTAATTGTGAAATGGTCCTCCCATTTCCACCAAGCGCTAATCTAGTATAGATCCATCATCTAAGAGTTTGAAGAAGGAAAACTTGAAGAAGTAGGTTTCTCATCGTAAATATCCTTCAAATATTGGCATTTTTTTTAGAATTTTGCACTTGGTGAAAAAAGGGGAAAACGCCATTCTGAGTTGTGATCTGTTGAATTAAGATAAGTTGGTCGATTTCCTTTGAACTGACAGGTCGGTCGATCAAGAAGCTCAGTGGCGAATTGTCCGAGAGTAACTTGGGTATGTAACTCTTTTTTATGAGGTTGAATATCATTCGTATTTCTAAGTTGATTTTTGTATGAAAAAAGTGTCTGGTTTTTCAATTATGGTCGAAAAACAAAAAAATTCGGATGATATTTTCAATATGAAGCCGACGTCTGACGAGGACACAAAGTTGGATTCAGCATCTCAAAAATATATATAGAACTGAAAAGAAACCTATAATTTTGGATGAATAGACTTGTATGCAAGTATCTGACCTTGTATTTCTGTATGTGCTCATCCGGGCTATGCCATGTACGTATTTTATAAACTTTGTTTTCTTTATCGTTAACTAAAAAGTATTATGAAAACTCACCAGGAAACGAAATCCCTACACAAAAATGGTATTAATTTAAACTAAAATGTAATACGACTCCTACTCTGCAGATAATTCATATTCAACCAATCCCTTTCAACTTAAACCTGAATGGTTATATAACAAGTCCTTTAATGGAGATAACATCAGATATATCAACGAAAACAACAGTGTTAAAATCTCATTCTATTGTTTTATTCAACTAAGGTATACAAAATTCTAAAGACTGTCTTCAACGCATTTGACTTGGTAATTTATTGAAATGAATGGTAATATACGAATGTTTTAATAATGATTATTCGCTAGCTCATACGCTGTAATTTATTATAGACAACACGCCATTCGTAATTCGGTATGAAGTGGAACGATCGCATAACTAGCCTAGTAATAAATTTGTCTGGCTTACTTGATTAAATATTGTTATTATCATCATTACGAAGACTTTCAATTTTGGAGAAGTAGATATAGTTATTTGTAATGGTGATTTGTAAAGTATGTGTGAATATGGTAACTGAATTGGCTGTGATTTGATTTCATTAGTTTTTTGATTTTCTAGCTGATTCATTTTTATGGGAACTGTATGTTGAATATTCTGCATAATTTCATAACTAGGATTTACCACAATCTGAAAAAAAAATTATTGAAAAATATTGACCGATGTCTTATGCCACCTCATATATCTTTTATATAGGTTTGTTAATATGTAATAACTGTGTGCCTTTGAACAATGTTTTACTTTAATTTGAAGACGGAAGTAGATTTGATTTCCATTTCTCAAAACTTTCGTGAGGTTTTCGAAATTGTTCATTTCAATGTCATCATTTTGCTTTCATATGACATAATTTACAACCTATATCGGTCGTCTGTTTTTTGAAAATCAATGAAATTTGGTACACAAATCATGAAATTTGAATTTCCCACTCTTTCGTATTTGTTTCCTGTCAAGTCTGTGGATATCAATATATATACAGGGTGACCTCGCTGTACTTCTGTGATGTGAATATTAATAGAAGATATAAAGCTTCAAATCCTTTTTGTGAAATTTAATATTAATATATATATATATATATATATATATATATATATATATATATATATATATATATATATATATATATATATAGAAACAGAAGTTAATATCGGACATAGCACTCATGAAAGTGTGAAAGTGCTATGTCCGATATTAACTTCTGTTTCTATATCAAGACACTCAATAACTTTCATATTTGTATATATATATATATATATATATATATATATATATATATATATATATATATATATATATATATATAGATATAGATATATATATATATATATATATATATATATATATATATATATATATAGATATAGATATAGAGAGAGACACAGAGAGATAAGGAGATAAAGATGTTTTTGAGTGGATATGATATAAATCAAAAGGGAAAATTTTTGGACAGAACACACAAAAAATGGAGGCAAACCGCGGACACATGTTTCTGGCTATTGGCCTTATCAGCGCGGTGCAAGCAATTGCAAAGATGGACAACAACAACCAAAAATGAAAATGAAAAACTTCACATATTTATATAGAGGAAGGGTAGTTGTTGCTGACTAGTTGAGAATAAAAATTGTTGGATAGTGGGGTATTGCAGCAAGTAAATGAGTACTCTTTCAAGTTAGTCCAAGCTATATAGGTACCAATAGGTGGTTCCACTCATGTTTCGCTTGCGTTTACGCAGCTATTTTTATCAAGTACTTTCTTGGTTTTTTCTCATTTTGTCTTCAATCGAGGACCACCTGCCCGGTACTGACGATGCCCAATAGGCTAAAACAGCTGTATACCTGTGGCTCTTAAATTGAAATCGATATGGGAATGATCAAAGAGTACTTATCTATTCATTTTTTAATTTTCATGGAACTATTTTCCAGCAGCTTGACTGCATTAACCCTTCTAGATTTCATATCATTTCTAGAAACATGTGGATTCGTTTTCCGATGGCATTTCAGGTTAGCTTCCCAAATTTCTGCTACCACAGTTGTCGGTTGATTGGTCAAACCACCAACACTGACATAAAAACTTGGCAGGTTGACTTGGGTGTCACACCAATAGGTGGTTCCACTTATGTTTCGCTTGCGTTTACGCAGCTATTTTTATCACTTACTTTCTCCCGGTACTGACGATGCCCAATAGGCTGAAACAGCTGTATACCGGTGGCTCTTAAATTGAAATCAATATGGGAATGATCAAAGTGTACTTATCTATTCATTATATATATATATATATATATATATATATATATATATATATATATATATATATATATATAAGAGCAGCGGTGACATACCTGCAGGTAATTTTCTCCTGAATCCTCATATGAAGCGACTTGAACTTCTCGAAGATCCAGCTTGATGTTCTTGTTCCCAATATTATAAAAACGCAGACCATGTATATACTCAGTGTCATTCCGCCGCGGTCCGAATTTGGACATATTGGTGGAGTCGAATCGGTATGAATCACAATAAACCCTTGCGGGTTGCAGTAGGGTATCGAATAGACCCACTAAATTGAACCCAAATACGAAGAACACTGGTTTCTTTCAATAATATTGACAGCCCGCAATAATATTCAGAAAAAATAACAATTGCTCTAACTTATATTCAACGATGACATACTTAGAACAGGATGAGACATCGCATTGCAGGGTATCCAGAACCCTTACATATAAATTTCCCAATTTTAACTGACAAGAAAGTTTTTATTACTAATTAGACAAACAACAAACAATCAACGCACCTACTATTTCGTGTACACAATAACGTGTTCAGTTTAAGGAGGTTCTCACTCTCTCTGACATCACCTCACAACGGAAGTTCTATATCAATCAACGTGTCTAAGAGCACGTCCATTGTGTTGATGAATTTATTTATTTTGCTGATTTTACTCACATGGCACACATCTTATATCTTTACAGCAGGACATGCCGTCGTCGAAAGAATTCGCTGATGTAATATGCACCTTTCTTATTCACACGACAATTATGGCATCATCTAAATAAAGTACATTTGCAAGGACGTTTCTCTTGGCATTTCCTTCTACATTTATTGAATGCTAATTAGCATTGTTTCCAACGAAATGGAACTGCTTTACAATACAATGAAACCGACTTGCAAATATTTCGTGAGGAAAATGAATCTGAAGCCAGTAACTAATTCCGCCACATATCACGCAATACTCGTACTTTCGGATTGATCACCATAGATGTAGGTATATTTTCAGCCTCACTCTATATTTGGTGCGCCAAATGAGAACTGCTTCTGCGTAAAAATCTCTGTATTTGTTATAGGCATGCTTGTGGTGAACTGAAATAATTGACACTTCTTGGTATTGAGGAAACACATAAAAGCATCTCAATTTCGATTCATGTGAATATCAAGTCAGTAATTAACGATTATCGTATTTAAAATCAAAATTGGCATCGGTAGAGTCTGCCTCTTGAGGTCGACAAACAAGTTCGTTGATCTTCTACCTTCCTACTTTGACTAGGACAGATATCACAGGTTCACAGAAAGTATTTTCATCAGACAAGAATAATCTGTCATGAGCATGAGGTGGATGAAAATCAATTAACTAAATATAAATAATTTCAAACTGTAGTGGGCTCAAAAATGGAGCTTTTGTTTTACAACCCTTCCAAATACCACGATCTTATTTGTAGAGTGGAAAAGTTGATGTCGATCAATTTTTCCACGGAAGGTAAAACGGTTGATATGGGTATGAAATTTGAATTTGAATATGAATATACCTCTAGAATTTTTTAAGGGATTAATAGGAATCATCGACAGTCGATGCTATACAACAATAACTGCAACTTTGACTTGTTGAAAAAAATCCGGGATATATTCGACTAGCGACCGCCCCGGCTCCGCACGGGTGAAACACTGATACTAAATATATATTCACCCATCGGAAATTTAAGAGCATGGAGAAGAAGTGATGAAGAGGTAAATTTGTTTTGTGGACGCGCCTTTTTCTCCCGTGGCTGGCGCCCCAGTTAGAATATTTAAAAATCCTTTTTTATTGCAAATCTACAAAATAAAAAGAACCTACGCACAAAATTTCAGTCTTCGAAAATATAGCGGTACGGAGAAACAGTAATGAAAAATATAATTTTTATATAATTTTCTGTTGAATTATTTGAATAGCCTTCCTTAGTGCGCATCTAAGACCTAAGAAACACCTGTATACCAAATTTTAGCTTTCTAGGACTCACCAGAAATAGAGATAAATGAGTGAGTGTTAAGTGAGTGACTTCCGCATTTATAATATAGGTAACACATTGGTGAAAAGACACGACGATACATAAATTAGCTATTCCTCACAAATAAAGACAATTTGGTTCACATATCAGAACGAAAGTCAAATCTGCATGAAAATAATTATCAGATTAATCTAGTTAATATCTTTCTGCGAATTGCTTTGTTTTGTGTCATACATTTTCCGTATATTCAGAAATTTTCAAGCGATTTTTTTCATTTCTAAGGCATTGTTGCAGCATATGAGGAAGGGAGCAATCATTTCCAGCTTGGTTATATATCGGACACACTAGGAGTAAATGTACAACTGTAAGTTGTACGTCGCAGGTGTCGCATATTGGGAGTCTGGTACCACACAAAAAAATGACTAGATATAATAGAGTATGTCCAATTCCCATTCGAGTAAGGGTGAAGGAAAAGGTAGTCTTTATGTTCGTCGAATTTGTTGTTTAAAACATTATTGAACATAAGGAAGTTCATTCAGTCAATCAATCAACTTCAATTCCTGAGACTCTTCACAAGCATGGAAATCGGCAAAAAATACAAAGTAACAATTTACAATTAATAAAAATCAGTTAGTAAGAAAACACAATGAGCAAAAATTAGTAAATAAATCTGTAAGAATAGATCTCACAGTAAGTAAGTAAGAAGAAATAGAATACAATATTGAAAGTGACAAAAATAACAGTATATAAAGTCACACACAGAAGTGTGTGTTTTACAAAGATGCTCAGATTTTGACCTAATAAGGTCGGGGACCTTGTATTCAAGAATAATTTGAGAAAGCTCTCCTTTCTTTTTTTCATTAAGACCGTTGTATCATGACAATTTATCTAGTTGAACAAATATTCTGTCATACCTATAAGTTGCAGAGTTACAAAAACATATTGTTCATTCATCTACTTCATCGATGAGTATTTTATGAGTAAGAATTTTATAACTAAGTATTTTATATGAAATTCAATATGCTAAAATATAAATCGCGGTTGGGTTGGCTGAAAATCACATGGCCAAACTGTGAACAATTAAAAAATCAAAAAATAAAATATAAACATTACTCAAATGTTCTTATTAGTTTATTAGTTAGTGAAATACGCTTGAAGACTGGCAGTAAACAAACGTTTAAAGTTCATTCCATTAGATTACACAAATTTGTTTAATTAACAAATTTTATATCAATTGAAAGTATGAAACCTATAGAATAAATACTTGTTGGATGGGCTACATTTTTCCTGGCGTAACTATTGAATTGACCGGTTAGTCAATAATACTAATTCACAAATAGACCCAGCAGGCGACACTGGTCAACAGAATAGGTCCGATTCTTCTCTATAATAACGCCCGTCTGCATGTTTCATAAATCACCGTTCGAATATTTATCGAATTGATTCACAACACAACAAAGTTTTTGTTTCGGGGTTGAAATTAGATGATTTTAATGTATTTCCACGTGTTAAAACCGAAAGTGACCATAAAAATTATATATTAGCTCTTGTTTTCAAGATATAGTATCATTATATTATATATATGTATATTGAGTTTTCAACAAATGAAATATTTCATCACCAACAGTTGGTACACATGTTTGTTTACATAACACCCCTCTCATCAGCTGTTCTTAAGTAGTAAACATAACCTACGTGAGTTTGTCAATTGTACGCACGTGGTTGCTATTGAAATTATCGTGTGAAGTTGATTTTTAAATTAATTTAAGTGCTGATCTGAAATGCCTCGAAAGTGTGTGAATTCTGTCGATAGCTTTTGCTATATATGTGGTGAAATAACATTCAAGGCTCAGAAACGTAAAATGACACCTATCGTTAAGACAGCCTATGAACATTATTTTGGTGTGAAAGTTGGGTACCAAGATAAATCATGGGCTCCTCATATATGTTGTAATTCTTGTTCCGTCATATTGCGAGAGTGGCTGAAAAATAAAAACCGGGCAATGGCTTTTGCAGTACCTATGGTTTGGCGTGAGCCTACCAATCAAACAGACGACTGTTATTTCTACTTAACTCCTCCCATTAAGCAAGGTTTATCTATGAAGAAAAGAGGAACGGTTAAATACCCTAATCTCCCATCTGCTCTTCGGCCTGTACCACACTCAGACAATTTGCCAGTCCCTTCTCCACCCCAAAACTATGAAATTTTAGAGGAAGGTGATGAAGACTGTTTAGAAGGAGCAACCCATCCTTCTACATCCTATGACCCTGATTTTGAGGTAAGCGATAGGTCTAGTGATCCGCACAGAATTAGTCAAGCAGAGTTGAGTGACCTTATAAGAGATCTTCGCTTGTCTAAGGAAAAGGCTGAGCTGTTAGGGTCAAGACTACAACAGTGGAATCTTCTAAAACATGATGTGAAAATATCTCAGTACAGACAGCGTCAAAAAGATTTGCTTCCTTTTTTTGAGAAAAAAGAAAACCTCGTAGTTTGTTCTGATGTTAATGGTTTGATGGACTGCTTGAATTTGGTTCACACTCCATCTGAATGGAGACTGTTTATAGACTCTTCAAAACTAAGCTTAAAAGCTGTACTTCTGCATAATGGAAATCAGCTACCCTCTATTCCTATAGGTCATACAGTTCACATGAAGGAAACGTATATAAATATGAAAACACTTCTCCAATCAATCAAATATGAACAACACAAGTGGCACATCTGTGGTGATCTGAAAGTCATTGCTATACTCCTAGGAATGCAATTAGGGTTCACCAAGTACTGTTGTTTTTTGTGTCTGTGGGATAGTCAGGATAGAAAATCTCAATATAAAAAAATGAACTGGCCTACACGAGACCTAAACCCTAATGAGAAAAATGTAGTTTACGAGCCTCTTGTAGATCCTAAGGATGTTCTCCTTCCCCCATTACATATTAAGTTGGGACTAATGAAAAACTTTGTGAAGGCCATGGACCAGGAAGGACAAGCTTTTAAGTACTTGAGATCAAAGTTTCCCAGGTTGAGTGATGCTAAAGTCAAGGAAGGCATCTTTATTGGGCCTCAAATCCGTGAAATCGTAAATGATCCTGCTTTTGGCATGATTTTAACAGGAAATGAAAAAAGAGCCTGGGAAGCCTTTAAGGGGGTTGTACATGGGTTTTTAGGTAACAAAAGAGATGATAACTTCACAGCATTGGTTAAAGAGCTTCTTTAAGCTTACCACCAACTTGGATGCAACATGTCCTTAAAAATTCATTTTCTTCACTCTCATCTTAATTTCTTCCCACAAAACTGTGGAGCTGTGAGTGACGAACATGGAGAAAGATTCCATCAAGACATTGCCTCAATGGAACAGAGATATCAGGGCCGTTGGAATGAAGCAATGCTTGCAGACTACTGCTGATCTGTGTGTAGGGATGCTCCAGAAGTGTTTTATAAAAGACAAGCTAAACGACAGCGATCTTACAATGAATCGGATGGACTTAATTGAAATTTGGTACAAAATTCTTTTATTTGTCAAAACACTAAGAATAATGTTTTTTTTTATTAATTTTGTACTTGAAATATTCTAAAAGAAACATAACAATATTGTTTTATGTACTTTCACTTTTCACGTATAGTATAACTACTCTTTAAGATTAAGTACTGTGTATCTCAAAAACCAGAGCTAATAAAAATTTTTCATTGTTATTTTCGTTTTTATCACCCCAAAATTAGTAAAAATTGACTAATTTAGTGTAGGAAACATTCAAAAAATATTTTTTTGTTGTGTTGTGAAATTATCGAAGTTCTGCCTCACCCACCATACTCTCCAGACCTCTCGCCAACCGACTACATTTTTTTAAGCACTTCGAAAACTCACCGGTAGAACCTTCGCCAATCAGGCCCAGGCACAAATGGCCTTCGTCGAATACCGAGCACCTAATTTTTTATGCTAATGGAATCAACAGATTGTGTTACGTTGGTAAAAAAAGACTGATTCAGATGATGCTTATTTCGTTCGAATTGAATAAGTGTTCATTGAGATATTGAAGTTCAAAGTAGACTCACGAAAACGGACAAAACTTTTGAAACCACTGAATTCCATAAAATATTGTGTATTTCAGAAATCCTAATGTATCTTAGAGTATTCGGAGTTCACCCCATGTTGAGAATGAAGAGAATATATAAAAATAACGTCAGCGATACTTGAATGCCATTAACATCTTCAGGGAAGTGGTTTGAGCCATATTTGAACTATGCTGAAACATCACTTCTTATTTAATTGTTTCGTTTGCCACCCACGAAGAAAACAACTGGCATGGCTGATTCGTATTTCAATGTATAATACTTTATTCACAAGAAAATGTGAACAAGTCATAAAAAATAAAAATTGTTACATGAAATAATTGCTAATAAGATAACATTTTCAGTGATTTGTCACAATTAGTACTTTCCCTATTCAAATTGTAAGAGTGGTGGTCACAAAGGAGTGGGGTTGTTAAGGTTATGATAGGAAAATGTCAATCAAAAATTGACTTGTTTTTGCATATATTTCTGATCAAATATGTTCATTTCCTCGAAGCTCCGTTACAGCTGCTGACCGGCAGCAATCACTGATGACTACTTCCACAGCCTGAGCTAAGTGATCATTAATTCCGTAAACTATATGCAATGTGCAGATGCATTGTAAGTCAGTTTGAACCTGTCGTTCGAGAGTACGAAGGGAATCGTTCCACCAAAGATTTTAACAATCATATCACTTATATAACACGGTCTGTATAGAAAATTTCAATAATTCATTCGTTTTCCCCATCTTTTCGGACAGTATTCGGTCTTCCCAAGACTGAAAACTCCATCACGAATATCGTTTCACTTTCATATTCGAGGAAGACTAGATCAGACTTATTAGCTTCTTTTTTCAGCTTGACGATGACGGTGACACTTCTCATTTCCTGCAACGGATTCAATATTCCCGGAGCGTAGGGCAACACCAGTGTATCGTCAAGACGTAAGAGTGGCGAAGGTGTTAATAAAGTATTACTAAGACTAAGCCCGCGTTATGTCGACAGTCATAAGCTAAGACCATATATGTATGTTGGACATGTCAACAGCAAATTTGGTGTCGGGAACCTCCATACCTATCACGCGAATACGCTAGAATGAGACACTGAAGATGAGGACTCAATCCGGGCACGATGAATCTCTCAGTTTTTGGTTTCAGACGACTTGACCTGAAAAAAGCAAATGTCAGGTTTGGTTTTATAAATACTAAAGTCGTATCTGTGTCACTACGTTTCTGAATCTCATGCACGATCTCCTGTTTCAATAATTTTACTTAGCTTTCTGATTGATTCGGCTGTTACTTGATGAAGATCCATAGTAATAATCATAAACTACAACTCACGATTTGATCTCCACAAACTTTTCCTTAGCATTTTTTTTCTTTCTATCTATTAAGAATGCCCAACCATGCATTTGGTTCGTTGCTATTTGATAAATTAGTCATTCCTTTCATGATATGGGTTATTTTTGCATTATATATTTTTTATATTTCTGAAATATCTTTATTATTTTATTTGTCAGGGAATTCTACCAGAACGAGGATACTCAATTCACACTTAACAAAATAAGATGAGAAGGATAAATAGGATAAAAGATAATAGCTTTAGGTACACGTACCTAAAGCTGAACGCGATAAATGATAACATTATTTATTGATTGTAAATAAAATACCCCTTCGGTTGTATCGGGTTCCGCCTATGGGTTCCGCCTTCAATATCAATCTAAGTTGACAAAAAATATCGTAGACGGCTGCGCACAAGCAACATTTGTGACTCCACTTGTTTTATTTATTAATTTGTTAGGTGGACGGTAAGTATCGAACGAATTTTGAATATTTTCGGTAAATTATCAAAGCGAAATAAAAGAAGGTATGTGTAAATGACATGGAGTGCGGGTAGAAATTGAAAATCATCTATTTTCATGCCGTAGTGATTTTTGTAAATCAGTTTGTTGTGCATTAGGGACCAAGATATGAAAAAGTTCGACAATTCTCAAAGAGGTGAGTCACAATTCATTTCAAAGTGAATTCGGTGTTACTTGATGTAGATAAAAAAGAATCATGAAATTCTTTAATAATTGGAATCTAATATCGAATTTTTCTTTTGTCGTTTCTATTGTAGTTTGAAATTTGGTCTAACGCAATAATTATGATAACGAATATATGATATAAAACACAAATATCGCTATTACTTTTTACGTCAAGACAGGTTAGGACCTGAATTAATTTCAGCCGTACCTATGCCGTCAGTTGTAGTTGCTGCACGTGGAAATTTTGGAAAAATGAAAATGATAACTTGATTAAGGGGGCGTGTTCTTGTATGAATATTATAAATTTAAACATCAATTCCGACTGAGAGCTTTTGGTAAATTTTCGTTTTGAGGACACCCGGCGATTTTGAAAAAATGTTTGCGTTTACTTACCTACGTATTTTGATGCGTAGATTACGAATCCGAAAGAAAAAAGCGGCGCTCTCCCTTATTTACAAAATTACGGTCCTTCAAAGTTCTGAAAAGGGCAACTTTTCGTCCTTCTTTTTCACAAAATAAACTATTCAAAAAAAGAAGCATCTATTCCCTAGGTCACCTTTACACCTTATTCCTCCTTCTTTGACACTTTTCATTTCAATAATGAACATTTTTCTTATAAAGAACTTAATTTAAAAACGAATGCTTCTCCTGGTGACATTCTTCTATTTTTAGGTTACTTACTAGTGACATTTCAGAAAACAGCGGTTGGTTTTTGCCGCCGCCTATAT
This sequence comes from Leptinotarsa decemlineata, assembly GCF_025532065.1. Taxonomy (NCBI): domain Eukaryota; kingdom Metazoa; phylum Arthropoda; class Insecta; order Coleoptera; family Chrysomelidae; genus Leptinotarsa; species Leptinotarsa decemlineata. The sequence goes on from NW_027412686.1 coordinate 1,723,393, forward strand.
TTCAAATTCACCACCAAAAACCAATTTACGATCTAAAGAATGAAGGTAAAAACATTTGAATTACTTTAGGAATATGGACTGCATCAGTCGTACCAACCATGCCATTAACCTTAAAAACGTAAAATACAGAGATATGTAACCAAAAAGCAGCTCCGTACATTTTTTAACATTTTTATTGGAAAAATGTTGATTATTGAAGTGAAAAGTGTAAAAGAAGGAGGAATAAGGTGTAAAGGTGACCTAGTGAATAAATAAATGCTTGTATTTTTAAATAGTTTATTTTGTGAAAAAAAAGGCTGAAAAGTTACCCTTTTCAGAATTTTGAAGTGCCTTTGTAAATAAGAAAGAGCGACGCTTTTTTCTTTCAGATTCGTAATCTACGCATCAAAATACGTAAGTACACGCAAACATTTTTTCAAAATCGCCGGGTATCCTCAAAACGAAAATTTACCGAGCTTTTCCAACCAAAGGCAGCGCAGTATAGAAAGTGGAAGAAGAAAAATTTTCATTTTCGGAAAAGTGACCTCTACATGCAAAACAAATAGATTTCTGTGCGGAATTTATGAAACAAGAACGTCTGGAATTAGTTATTACATAATTATAACGTTGTCAAAATATCGCGTAATTGTTAAAAAGAAAAAGTCATGATACTCGTTTATTCATTTGTCATAAAATATTTTTCCAATATCATGAACGATTCTTCTTATATGAAAAGAAATATGCTACTTTCACATATGTTTTATTCTAGTATGTTGTGGTAAATGTAAATATCATTGTTTTCAGTGTGCAGTGACATTTACAATGTAATGAAATCGAAATCAATTATTCTCTTAAAATGTAGAAATTGTCATATATATCTTACACACATCTTTATGGTCATTTAAAATTCTTGGTTTGTAATATCATTATTGGTATTTTCAAAATATAGAATCATTATATTTTTAATAATTATTCAATTTTGACCAGTGATGACCTTTTTAACAGAATTTGAATGTTAGGAGAACTGGTCTTTGTTGATTTAGAAAGTGGATTCACTTGTCTTTCCAGAAACGAAATAACGGAAGTTCAAACAGTCACTTCCAAGAAGTAAAGGGTTTCGATTTATTTGAATGGCAATCAAACGTCTAGTCGCCAATAAACGCTGAGTACAACATGAGCAGAAACAAGGGGAATTACACTGTGCAAACTACCTTTCATTCCACTGTTGTGGAATGAAAGGTATGCGAAACTAACACATTTCGACATTTCTCTTCATATTAGACGGGAGAAATCGTACAAAAATCATCAGATATTGAAGAAAAATATTTTCAAACAAATTAATTCATAATAACTCGAAATTCCTCAACTCGGACACTCGTTTGACATCGATGGAAATCGCAGGTCACACGTAACTTTTGAACAATAAAAGCCTTTAATGAAATCTGTTCTAAATTGTCACAAATCGTGTGTTCTCTTCTAATAATTTTCCATGCCACACATAATCATGATATTTGCCATGTGACAATCTTAAGACACCTCGAGCACAGCGCATGTCTGCTACCGCGGCAGTCATCATTGCGTTGAATTCGAGATGTAACTCTCGATCTCGCAGTCAACGCACATGCCATTGATGATGTCTGCCGCAGTAGCAGAAGAAATGTTTGGTACTACATGTTCCGTTCGACCACGGCCTTCTAGCTCGGATTCTGTTGTCTTTAATCTTCAATGTTTACAATCGTCTGATCGGGCTTTAAAAACTAATGTTACAGAAAAGTCATCATCTATTCTCATAAATATTTTGCTGAGCTTCAACCTTCTATGAGTGATTATCACTAGTCTAGCCGCTAAGTGGGTATTTCAAATGTATTTTATTTGATTCAATCAACTGTCCTCAAAGTTATTTGAAAGCAGAAAGTTCATATGGATTTAAAAAAAATATATTTTCCCCGACATTTTCGGGGTTTAGACTAGGTTAGGTTAGGTCCAAAGTGAGTGAGTCAATTCTACCCTCCATCGCAACCCGCAAGGGTTTACTGTGGCTCACACCTATTCACACTCGACCAAATAAACCCAGCTTCTTAACGAAACCGATCAGTTTGTATGGTGAGTGGTCTTTCAGGACAGATGCTAAAGGGGGGTGGTTAGACTATGTCAATTTAAAAAAAACATTATTTATGCAACAATCCTGAATGAGTTACTTCTTTGCGGTCAAAAAGTGAAAAATCCAGTATTCACTTTAAACATTCGATTTTATTCTATGATCCAATATATAACAAATCCCAAAAGACTCTTTATAGTTGTATGTATACGGTAAGTGACGAAAATATGGAACACTGGCATTAATAATCAATATTTTTTATGGAACACCATATTTGACGCCTATTTGACCAACCGTCAACAAGTGGACGGAACCACTTCGCTACAGGCTCATACTGATCATGGCATGCCACAGAAATACGTTCTTGAGCCACTGTTGTTCACCATTTATGTCAATGACATATTCCATTACTTGCATCCGGACATGTGTATTGCTTTTGCTGATGTCACTTCGGTAATTAATCCGCACTACAGTCGATTTGTACTCAGTGAACAACTACTGCATCTAAAGCCGAACTGTGGTTTACGACAAATATACTAAAACAATGATGAGACCCAGAACATCATACTCTCCTCTAATAAAAACGTTTCGAATGGATTCACTGTTAAATTTCTGAGGATAACTCTCGATGATGAATCGAAGTGGAATAGCCACATGAACCACCTTTGCAATAAACTTTCTGCGTAAACTGAAAGATATTGTGATCTTGACTACATTCGCATTCAAGCCATTTCATGGGGAAATTCCAGTAAGGCAACAAGAGTATTCAATTTGCAAAACAGGTCATTGAAAATAATCGAAGGTACGCGCTATGACCAACCTTTTAACTTTCTATCAAAAACCAAATAGTTTCACTTTCTTGCATCTATATACATCGAACCCTCATTGAATTGCATAGAAATAGGAAAAATCTGAAGTTGAACACAGACTTCCAAAACTATCCCACCCAAAGTAAAAGTCAGGTGAGGGGCCAAACATGTTCAGACTAAAAATATCTTCCTCCAACTCTCCCAATTCAAATTTGTATAATATAAATAGTGAGGGCCTGACAAAGTTCATCATGAACTTGTAAAAAAAGTAAAAAAATATTGACTGAATATTGCTTCTATTCAAAAGAAGAATATATGAAATAGTCACTGGTCCATTACTTCTAATAATATAACATTGCAATGCCCATAATCGCTGCATGTGTACTTTTTTCTAAGGACAATACACAAGCACTACAGGAAAATTCCTAAGGCACTTCCAGAGCGGTTCCTGTGCGAAAGTAGCGATTCACATTGGATTTGAATCACTGGATATTAAATCCATTCGGAAAATAGTTTTCGGAAAGTTTATTTCACATAAACGCAGTTATTTATATGAAAGAGTTCTTAAACAGTGAAGTTTGAGGTGTACTGAGTTGAACCGCAAAACGATGAGCAGCCACAGTCCGTCGCGCCAAGATATGTTGGTGTCTATTTTAACCCCCAACAAACTCATCGAAGCAGAAAGCGGTATTGTCTGACCTGACATTATTATTGGAGACATTTTCCTTCTTGCAGAAAACCGATGCCTGGGTTTTTGTGGCATTGAATTGAACCTGATTACTTTCACCCCAAATCGAATTCACTTCTAGATCCTCATTAAGATATGCAACTTCCTGCTGCCAGTGAAGATGTACCTCCGTAGTCAATGTTCTGGAATCCAAATGGAATGACGGAACAAGTGTGTTGTCGTCAGCAAAGCAATATCTTGGATTCTGTTTTTTTTTTCAATAAGTCGTTGATATACAATAAAGAGAGGTTTAGAGACAATATGGATCTCGAGGGAACACCAGTTCGAGAGATATCCATCGACGGCCACTTGCCGGCAACGTTCACTCGGAAAGCTGAAGAGCCATACACAAAAATGATCCCACAAACCATCGCATCGAAGTTTACCCAGCAAACCATCATGCCACACATGGTCAAAGGCCTTAGAAATATCAAGCTCTTTATTCTCCATGTTTCTCGATTGCATTATTTTGAATATTGGTGACACACGATAGAAGGTTGCCTGTTGATCTTTGTTTGCGAAAGCCATATTGATGATCGCTCAAGATGTTGAAGTCTTCCAAATGTTTGAGGTTTCACATTCTTTTATATATATATATATATATATATATATATATATATATATATATATATATATATATATATATATATATATATATATATATATATAATGTTTGCGACCCGTTTGTCATACAAAAATAGGGCGCACCCGGTAAAGTATCATTAATCCTATACTATGGCGAATAACAACAAAATCACAAAATTTCATTTGAGCAATCTTTAAACGTTTTGCATTAATAAAGAAACGTCAAAAAATATAAATAAATGAGGAGAATTGAAAATGAGATGTAATAAGGATCAATTAATGAACAAATTGATTTTCTTTTGTTTTTTTGGGTTCATACCTATCTACAATCTGGAAACAAAATATGCTGAATCAATAGTATGCTGAAGTGAAACAAAGGTTATACTGGAAAGTTCACCTCATAATTCATACGTTTTTATTTTACTCAGTTACTTCATTCAGTGGTCGACGTTTCGGGGAACATTTTTTTCCGTTTTCAAAAACCAAAACTTTTACCACAAGTTGTAAAAAGCTTTGATTCTTTTGTTTAATTTTCATATTGCAGAAAGTTATATACCCAAAAAACAGAAAAAAGTGTTGAGTCCTCTACAAAAGTTAGGACTCTTTCACACGGGAAGCTTTTCGTCTCTCGTTCCTTTCTACCGCCCATTAACACCATTCTACGACAGACCTCGAGGTCTGTCGTAGAATGGATCGCACGCAAGCTGTGGCCATATCTAAGGTTTGTTCTGGTTTTACGAAATTCAGGGTTCTAGGACGTCAGGATCATGCGCAGTAGAGCATTCTGGTTCCTTGTGGATAAGTTCTGTTGATGAATCCTCTGTTCTGGTTTCGACTGCGAAATGATCCTAAACTGTCTTGAACCGTCCCGAATCGTTCTTGCTCTTGAGGCTGAACTGTTGAAAACTATTTCCATTGCTCATGCGCATTCATGTGAAAATTTGTTTGGGCTATTTTTTAGTCTGTTTTTCATTTATTTGATTCAAATAATTGATATACGCGAGAGACGTGAAGCTCCCCGTGTGAAAGGGCGCAAAGGGAAAGAGAAGGATGAAAATGAATAAAAATGAAACACTGCGATTTGATCCATTTTAAAATAATTCATTTTGTGCCGATTTCTATAATATGTTTCTTTTATGGAAGAAATCCTGTGTGCTTATGAAAAATCACTTTAAGAAATAATTTAAATAAATAGTATCTACCACTTTGGATGACTATTGTCGTTGTTCCGCATAAATTACCCGGGGTTGGCGACGAAAATAATTTTATCGAATAATATTAAAAAAGGTGAATATCAATGTAAATGCTTTAAAGATTCAAAATAATTTTTATGATGTTTCTGATAGTTAGAATCTGTCAAATTTTACGAATTGTACAGATCCCACTATTGACATTTTATGTTTCGGTTCCAGAGGACTTTTTGAATCAATACTGTGATAAAAACTGGTCTCGAAGAAACAATAACTATTTCGCCCATAACCGATGAAACTTTGGCAATGTAGTTGAATCGACCAGGAAGTTAACGACTTTGAAATGAGCAGCACTCACACCAAATTTGCAATATTTACTTTCCTACGAAGACCGTGTTCTTCGAGGCCATAACTTGTTGCAGCGTTAGGCGGCATCTGGGGAGCAAGTCACGTAAAGGTGTAAACACAATTAATGCCCGTTTAAGTTTTCAACTCGACTTTTATAATGTTTAATTAAATATTTACGGCCTTTAATGAAACGTTTTTCCGTGCTCTCACGTTGTAACCTTATTTTTTCTGAAAAGGATTCTTCGGATTTTTTTGCCAAATTTATGGACGGCAATTTCAACATGAGTTATTCGGGAAATTATGGTAGTGAAAACAAGATCTTACAATTTGATGATGATAGGACCATTTTTTCTGAGAAATGTATCTGGTTTGAGTATTCGTTGTATGTAAAACAATTGATCATTCATAAATGAAAATGTATTTTTTTTCTCGGTATTTTCATCGTCCATATCGTCGAAACTGAAAAGATTCAGTTTGATTTTGAACATAATATCTGTAAGTAAAATTTGAAAGCAGTTACGCTGGTTTTTTTACGCAAAAGATATTGCTTAATGTGTCTTCACTGTTTTGAATTTTTGTTGAAATCCTGGAGGATGTCTGAGTTGTCTGACTTTTTTTGGCTATCAAATACGAACTGAATGATGCAGCTTGCTCAAAATTTGATAGTTTATTAAAAGAAAGCGATTAACTCGCATTATGTGATATCGAATAATGCCTAATTGTGGATTTGGATGCAATAGCCATATACTACTTGACTGCCTATCTGAGGAAAATTGCGTTACGGGGGAAAAGGCAAGCGCGTAATCCCTAATGTAATAACGAATTGGGTAAATTTACAATCAGTGAATAGTCACAATAGTTTGTTATTGATTTCATAAACTATACCTTATGATTTGATTTCCACAAATTCAATAAACTCAATATAATCAATAAATTGATGGAGAAATGAAACTTTCTATGTTTTTTACTACTTTTATTCATAACTAATGTTACTGCAGTTTCGTCCTATACGGACATTTTCAAACTTATACAAGTATAAGTTTAAAAATGTCCTAAAAATAGAAAGTTTCATTTCTCTTTTCTTCATCAATATAATCAAGCAAATTGCAGTAACCAGCCGATTTAAATCTGAATCGATAGACAAATTACTTTCCAGAAATATCTACTCAAAAGCGATTCGGAACGTTTTTCCTATTGATAAGTTAAATAATCAAAATTAAATTTATAGAACTCCAACATATAATGGACAAACAACAGGTGACGTGGCTTCATTTTTGAATAAACAAGATATTAAAATTGCATATAGAAGAGGTTTTACGTTGGAAAAGTTAGTTAAATATAATAAACACAAAACATCCAAATTCGAGATATCAAGAATATATAAATTAAAGTGTGGAACATGACCTAAGGTATATGTTTGTCAAACTGACAAAACATTCAAATACGAAAACACGTTCAAAATATTCAAATCATCTTTTAGAAGGATATCATATCTTCAACAAGGATTTCGAAATTTCACACATAGAAAATGAAGGTGTAAAGTTAAATCATTTGGAAACAATGGAAATTAATAAACCTGAAAATTCAAACATTCTAATGAATGACCAACTGGATTCAAATAGATCACTATTATTCTCTAAAAAACTGAAGAAGTATTATTATTGATAGAAAATTTATATAATTTGCTCAAGGTAATCATAATTGAAAATGTACCTCAGGTATATAAAAGTTGTAGATTTTTTAGGTAATTAGATCGAGTGAGTACCTTACCTAGATAGTCTCAATTGTTATTACGTCGGGTATATAAATATCAGAGTGAGAATGAACTTTTAGTGGGGTTAATGGAAGACCCTACGGAGCAGATCCAGAATATCCTTGAGGAATATCCATCAGCCATCAGATAGCGGAAAATCACAGCTTGGAACGCGGTGTAGCTCAAATGAAACAAACCAACAACACCTCAGACTAAACACAATCCACACTCCCATGAACACCGACCACAGCAAAGAACCAGGACAACCGAATCTACTATTTATACTTATTATTCATAAACCATAAATTAAATTCATCTACATACTAACACTGATAGGAAAAATTGTGAACCCTGAAGAGGCATGAGCCTAAAGCAGGGTCCCAACAAATACTCAAAAAACATTGTAAATTACTAACCCTAATAATGAATAAACGTTATCAAGCAAATGAACTTTTAGTGCGTAATTTACTAGAAGAAAGCTACTGTGTTAGCGAAACATGTGATATTTTTTAAAAATAAAATTTGTGGAAATCAAATCATGAGGTGTAGTTTATGGAATTACTATGGATATTCGTCGAGTAACGGCCGAATCAATCAGAAAAAAATATGTATTTTCAAATGCGTTGTTTATTAAAAAAATTTTTTGGGAAATATTTTCTAGGAAATGAACCTATCTATTTTATATAGCAGATATCTAAACACTGGTGTCTTGTAAATGGGATCAGGTGTTCTGTCATCTTGAAGAAAACACTTTTGTAGCGAATCGCTATGCCGACTCTCGTTTATCCTCGATATCTACTTGTTTTCTATCAATTACATAGATTGCGTCACCGAAGGAAAATCTTCATAATAATTTTCTGCTTGTACTTTTGAAAGAAAGCAAATAAAACCTTGGGTCTGCGCATGACCAGGCCAGTACGAGTTTTGATATTTATAGCAGATCGTAGCAACTCTATTATCTTGTATTGGATAATGCATGTTTTTTGGCAAAAACAATTTTAAAATCCATCCATGTGACATTTACTGGTGTAAAAATTGTTTCAAAATGTATTGTTTCATATTTCACCTAGTTTGGTTTTGAAATTCTTTCCTAAATGTGCATCGTCAATTTATTATCTGCGTCTCTTGATGTGTCATGAATGAATCGCCCTCTTATCGTCAGTAATAATATGAGTGAATAAATATTATATGTATTTGAATGTATTCAACTATAATAACGGTTTCGAATAACAATTAATTCAATTAATTTTTTGTTTCAGGTGAGTTACTCGCATTTGCTCAAATTGGACATCGGGCAAGTATTCTTCAGTTTTTCCTTTATCTAAAAACTATCATGTGATATTTTATTCTATTCAACATATAATTGATGATATTTATTGACAAAAAATACTGTTTGAAAAGGAGTCGAGCTCATCTTGTTTGAATATTGTTGTCAACATTGTTGACATTGTTGTCTCAATCATTAAAAGTGGACTAGTACCTGGAAGTGTGAGAATTAAAAAAAAAATCATTAACAGGAAAAATAGTTCACAATAAACCATCGCGGGTTGCGGTGACGATCAAAGTATCCGATATCATCATTTTCTCAAATGAAATATTTGTTTTCCACATTCGTATACCATCAGAAGAGTGCGAATATGGAAAAATCGAAATTTGTGACAGATACGACGTCCTAATTCAGTTGACTTTGTATCTTTTTCCAATTTTCCGGATGATATAATTTGATTTAAATCAATAGATCCTCAGATGACCAACCCCATTGAGAATATAAAAAGTAGACTCATTCTTGATTGAAGGAAGACTGTCAATGAATACAAAAACGTCTTATAAATTATTCAATAACTGCTAGAATAATTGTCTTATTGTCAGGAAGGGATTGGAGAATATTCTGAATTTCTAATCATGAAGAACTGAAATGAGTTCTGATTTTTTTTTTGCTGAACTATATCCATGTTTTTTTGCAGATTCTCAAAAGGATGTGAAACTGTTTTATATTTAGAAACGTCCACTCCAATTTCCAAAAATGTATCAGATCCATACAGAGTGTTTCTTGAGTATGAGACACGAAACTTCTGAGGGTGATTTGTTAGGTCGTTTCAAGAAAAAAGAGTTCCATAAACATATGTCCGGATTTGCTTCATTTTCGAGATACATGGTGTTGACGCCTGAGAAACGGTATTTATTAGATATCCTAAATATTTCTAACCGATTTGGTGTAAATTTGGTAGAGTTATTTGAAGTAATTTGGAGATCATTCAGCCATAACTGAGACGCCACTGGATCTAATTACTTCGGTGTTGTTAGGGCTAAATAAATACCTCATTACTTCAAATAACTACAGCCATTTTCAACAGAATTGGTTCAAGGATGTTTATGATATCGTATAAATATATATTTTTCAAACACAACGATTTTTTACTTAAAAAAAAAGCAACTTCGGACATATGTTCATCATGGGAACTTTTTGCATAAAACGACCCAATGACTTAGTTTCGTAGCGTACTTAACGAACACTCTATATATAGAAAACTGAAAGGCCTATCAAAAAGGTATTATAAGTCGCCACTTTCTATCTTCTATCCAGTGTTCTTCTCATTACATTAACGTTGTCCGACCATAATTTCTTGTTCTGTTCAGAAGTTAAGAGGGTTTTTACAAGAGACTTTTCACGCCCGGTCACACATTTTATTTGAAAAACATCGTTATGTCACACTTTCACTCGATGTTCAGTATATTGGTGAATGATCCAGTAAAGCCCAACGCGCTTATGTGTGTGGAATTTAAATTTTGAATATAATTTTAAACATTTTTGGATAAATTTACTGCTTCACCTCAAACTTCTTAGGAGGTTCAATGTGACAAACAGTTCACATCCAATATGGCAATTCTTTCACTGAACCAAGCATTCACGGTCGTGATACTCGATATGCTACTGCTCTGAGGGTCCCTTCACATAAGAGTGATCATTTCAAAAAATCTTCATTATATAATCCCATAAATTTTTATAACAGACTGCTGTTTTGAGTTTCAGTGTTCTGACTGGCGATTTTATCGTTTTTTTTAAATATGTGTGTACATGTTTGTAAATATATGTATATATGTAAATATATACATATGTATATTTATTTGACTACGGCAAGCAAAATTGCCACATTTTTTTATTCATTTTTTAATTGGCATTTTATATATCTATATGTACCTATACCTTTGTATATGTAAATATTAATTTTTATTCAAGCTTTGATCCCATAACTTTATTCATAAGTGACGTACTGTTTTTTGTAAATAATCATTGACCTACCATATATACGCTATGTATCACAAATGGTGAATAAATATTATTATTATTATTATTATACAGAATTATATACATACAAATGAAATTAATACAGAAATAAATTTTCAGGTATATAATAAAAAATAAGCTTCAACGGGAAATATAAAAACCTCTTTGTGGTTACTCGATTTCAAAATCATTGTTCAAAATTCATATTTAAAAGACGATAAAGAAATTTGTTTTATATTTTCTTCCATATTAATATAAGGTAGTAATGGTCTGATAAGTCCGTATGTAGCTGATACAATTTTAACTACCAAAGTACTGTTTCAAAAAGTTACAAAAATCGAGATATTTGAGACACTTTCCCTGAACATTAGATAATGTCTTTGTTGACTTAATTTTTTCATGGCTTGAAACCAATTCAGCCAAACAGTAACATCTGATAATCGCAACTTTCACATGAACTCAATCTAACTACTAAACAAACTGCTTCCATAGTGATTGACGATTTTAGAAAACGGAAATTTGAATATCGAACACAAACATGGAATTTCAAGTAGAAGAACCAATCGTAAAGTTCGCTAGTGCACCTCGACCGTTTTATGCGGACAAAAAGACATTTGAAATTATTTAGATCGTTTTTGGATTAGCATTTCTGGTACGGTTATGGCGGATATATTAGGGAAACGTGATCGTGATCTCTTCCTAATCGACATTCGTTGGTGATGTATTGCGGAGTAGTCCGATCACGAGTCAACCCAGAGGTCATCATATGACTAAATGATGAATGTTCGGTCTTGAATCGAGGAATGGCAACTTGAGAATTTGTGGCATTGATTTTTGAAAAAGTATTGACCATCTGCATAAGCTACTGAGTGGGTCGTCTGATTAATCAATTGATTTTCCAGTTCGTTTGTTAATATTTTCCTAAGTTTTCGTAATGCTTTAAAGAATCTGATATGATATTTTTATAAGATTTTCAGTTTATTATTATCGTTATTGAAATTTAGTCGTCTGTTTGTTTCTGTTTGCCGTTGATAATCCACTCGTATTAGACAATTTTCAAGCAAAATATATAAGGACCAGGTCAAATCACTTTTGATAATACAGAAAAAGGAAAGACTGAAATTTTATTTTGTCTCTGGTTTTACCAGAAACTATTTTTGTACGAAATGAAGCACTCGGCAGCAATTGGTCTTATACAAATATTATAGAATACGTTAGATTAATCAATATCATAACAAAATTGTAATAGTAACCTTTTCGTTGTAATAGTAACCTTTTCGCTAATAACTCAAGAGGTTGAAGCGATTTAGTAAAAAAAAAAAAAACGTTTAGGCCTGACGGAAATAAGTAACAAACATAAGGTATCGTTGACCTTTTGAATTGAGGAAGTAACAAAAAACTTGATCCTGCTAATAAATTTCAAAAATATTCGGAGCCGTAATGTGATTTTGTGTACACTGACTCTTTTGGGAATTCGATTTACGAAATATCTGAGAAAAATGAAATATTCAGTATTCCTTCCGAAGTCCTTGCAAACTCTTAGAAATACCTAAATAAATAAAGTGAAATGAGTCCGTGAAGGAGTGTAGAAATGTTGATTAATACATCATATTTCTTCCGATTCTTCCTTGCTGGCTTTTCTTATCTCGGACACAATCGCTTTTCAAGCGATTCAAAAGTTATTTCTAAAGCTGATCTGAGAAAACTCTATTGAAAAGTCTTTTTTATTTTGAGAATATTCAAAAAATTCACCTGTTTTATTATAGTTTAATAATTTAACCAACCAAAGAGAAAATTTAATTTACATATCAAGCTCTCTTTTAATGATTGATGTTTCGAAAAAGAATCCTTTTCCGTTTTCGAAACCCAAAAAAGTCACTTTTGAACAATGCTCCAATTGCAAATATATATATTTCCTGTGACAAAAAAATGAAACATCCAAATTTTATACTTGATAATCTACATGAGTACACATATACAATTCAGTCTAGGTTTCTATTTCTATTTTCAACCTCTTGCTTTAGCAATGGCGAGGTTCCAGTTGTGACAGTTTTGTTTCACTCCATTTTGTTTGTTGCGTGGTCACTAGTTGCCCGCTATTTCCAATCCTTTCATCTGCCTTTTCTTTATATATCACGATGTTCATTTCTTCTCACATGTAGGGATCTTAAGGTTTCACCTATGTAACTCCCTCCACAGCAACAAGGTATATTTCAAATAAACTTGTTTTTTAAAACGTCTGATTCAGTTTGTGTCAAAACAGATGTCAATGTATAGATATAATTTTGAACGTTGTTCTTACATTATATGTGTAGATAGAGGATGACGTTAGTTGTCGGGTATGTGTATGTATATGTTGGTTACTGTTTTTATCGACTCCATTGAGAGCTTTTTCCACAAATTGTTCCGGATATGCATTTTTCCCCAAAACCGTTTTAATAATAGCTAGTTTCTCTTCCAGGGTACGAACTGAATCACAAAGTGTCTTAGGCCTACCATACAAACACCTTACTATACCTGTTATGGCACTAGCATGATGATTAGATTCATAGTGGAAAAGTGTAATATATAGTGGATGTGTTCCGGGGGATTTTTTCCAAACAACAACTGTGAAGAAACGGTATTGTTTTATTTCCATCGGCACACCTTATGTAAAAGCTCCGAGTTCGATGAACATGATTTCTAATTAATGTTTTTTCATTACTTGTAATGTAAAAGTTATATCCCTATGTTCATTTTTTCTCTAGAGGGAATGTCATCCCAATTATTTGTACGAACCATACCAATCCCAAAAATATTGGGAATTTTTCAAATAATTTTCCAATCACCACACCGCAACTAACAAAATCGCTGGCTTATTTTCCAAACAATTGTTCGTTATTTTCACAGACCAAACATGAAATCAAACGCAAACAAATAAAAACAAAAGCACACCACTTTTCCGAATCGAAGGCTCATTCTATGCAATAAGCAAACGAGAACTGTATTGTTATTGTTTGTGCAATCTCTCTTATGTAATTGCCGGTTGTTACATTGGCAATAATTACGCTGAAACTAGATAACGCGATTTAGCGGATCGTTGAATGCTTTGCAATAGAACAGAACGTTGTCTGTCTATTTGCAGGGGCATAGTCGCCGTCTACGATTTCGAAAACGACTAATTACCGAGAGGAGATTGATTCCAAAGATGACCTTATGAACGAACAGGCATTAACCTTTTACATATACAACTATGGCAGGTCTAAAGAAATAGGTGTTAAAACAGCTTCAGTAATTTTTTTGTAGTGTGACTTTATTTGTCAAAAGAGATCTTAAATAGTTTGGGCTTCCGAAAGTTTCAAATATTCATCTACTGTGAGGCAGCAAATACTGATGTGAAAATGTCATTTTCCAATTCGATCCCTCTACGAAACCCTTCTTCACTTGAAAGGATCGATCGCAGCTTGAGAAATGGTTCTTATGGAGATTCTGTGAAACATGTTCTTCCTTACGAATCAGTAGATAGTTGTCCTGAAAATCTAGAGAAGAAAATTGGATTGGATAATTTAGGAAACACTTGCTACATGAATAGCATTTTACAATTGTTGTTCATGAGAAAGAATTTCAAGAACGAACTTTTAATGATGAACGAGAACGGAAATGTTTCCTACTTATTCATCAAACTCAAACAACTGTTCATGCAGCTGCAGTTTCGTAAGAAGGTATCATCTTTCCCTCCAACCGATTTCCTGGAGTCTTTGAAATCCACATTCTTGGGGTTCTTGTGGGGTTCTTGGTGAGCAAAACAATAGCAAAATCAATACCCCTGACTGCTCTGGACTGAATGATTCCATACAACCCATCTCGTCTTGTGTTTGTAAATCTTCTGCTGGAAAAATCCCCACTTGTTTACTTTGTGGTAAATGTTCAAGAAGTACTGAAAACTTGTGTGAATTTCTGGAACTTCATCTAGCTTTTCCTAATACGACTAATAACCAGTCCGTGCAAAGCTTATTGTTGAATCATTTGACAATGGAATTTTTAACAGGTGATGATAGACTGTATTGTCAACCATGCGCCAAACTAACTGACTGTTATAAGGAAACAAGTATAGCTGAGGCTCCAGTCAATCTAATAATAACACTGATGATTTTCAAATCAACCTCTAACGGAAGCAAGACACTCTTTGGAAGGTTCGAACTAGATGAACATTTCAACCTAGCAGACCACTATTATAATATTCATGCAGTCATTTTTCACTGTGGTTCTGACGTTGAATTTGGTCATTATTACGCCTTGGTCAAATAAGTATATATATATATATATAAGTTTGACGATAGTCGTGTCACGAAGTGTTCTGGCGATGCATTTAATTTATTGGAGCCTCTGGAGACCCCCTACATTTTGTTTCATAAGAGAAAGGACATTGTTAGATCAAGATATTCAGATGATGTGGTGCTGCAGGTTTTCCCGGGTTTTCCTGCAGCTGAAAAAGCAAATGCACCACTGGAATCAATGAAGTCGCCCCGGAGCGCCAATTAATTTTTATTGTTGTTTTTATTTTATTTTTATCGTTGTTTTAATTTTGAAATATAGTTACTGATCATGTAGAACCGTTTCACAAGGGAAAGATGATAAGTGAGTCTTAGAATTATGTTGAGAATGGGATTAAAATAACACAATGAAACAATTAATTTTTATAAAAATGCCGACTTGTAACCACACCACAAACATTCAAATAAGATGAGAATTTTGAGATTTCAGAACTTGAAAAAACTGTCACCTTAAATTATAATTAATCTGTAATGAATCTATGAAAAGAGTGAAAATACTACACAGCTTCAATTTGAGCTTATCAATATTCAAAAAACTAGTGATAATTTCCAAACATTTGTTCATTTCTCTATGGTCTCATCCAAGTTCAGACTGTTGACAGCTATGACAGTATCATCAGCAAACAAATTAATGAATTCATAGTCTTGAACAAAATTGATTAATTCAGTGCCCTGGGGAACGCCGATGGTAATATTTTTGTACTGGAGATTACATTGGTTATTTGAGGACGAGTTTTCAGGTAATTATCAAAACATTTTAGATCTGTCCCATGAATTCCGTAATACTGCAGTTCAATCAACAGGATATCGATATCAATTGTTTCGAAAGTCCAAGAATACTGCAACTATAAATCTATTTTTGTCTATCAAAGAAATAATTAACTTTTTTTTCGATTATTTGAGCGGTGTTTTCAAAAAAAAAAAACAACTTATATTTGACGATGAATTGGACCGTGGACTGTAATGATATTCAAAATCTTGACTTATTATTATATAAATATTATACTTTGCATTCAGGAAAGTACATACATTCATATATACAATACATATTTCAGCTAGTTTCGTCACTGAAGAAGAAAATGACTTCGGAATGTTTTTGTTCTCAAAGAGGAACTTGGTATATGCACTGGATGCGACCGCCAACAACTGTTCATCATATGTGTCAAAAATATAGTGGTTGGTACAAGTTTCTGTTTCAATTTTCATAAAATCAGACTGGCAAATTTTGCATACGAAATTGAAAGTTTAATATACTCTGTTTTTCACATTCAAAGGTCCCATCTTCATCTTAGACGTCTCTTAGACGAAAATGGATTTTCTGACCAATTAGTAAATTTTCATGTCGCTAAATTAGTACAGCGTTCAAAGTAGGTATTCACACGTCTGAACAAATCTGGATTGAAGACGCTAATCCTCTTTCCAAAATGAATAATATTGTTATATTATATCTCGAAAACTATCAAAGATATCATAAAATGAAGCATTACTTTCAAATATAGGTACATTATATTGTAATTGAAATATATTCAGATCTATAGTATCGAAAAATGTAGTGAAATAAGATATTATGTAGAGGAAACTATCTACAAAAATTGTCTGTTGATCTTTCGAAAATTGCGTTCAGATTCAAAATACATTTATACTACATCTGTTTCTGTCTGTTTTTCCGTTAATCAGCTGTCGCCCCCATACGAACGAAAACTCTCAGAAGTTGAGAAACTTGTCCGAGCTAAGGACTAACGAGGTCTTACCTTTTAACGTGTGATTCCTAACACGGTACATAACAATGTACTTTTTCCACACGTCACTATAAGATTAATTTTAAAGGTTTTTTACCTGAGTTTTTCAAAGGACTTGATTCACAATACACTGTTGTTAACTTGGTTTTCATGTAAATAAAACAGGATGGTTTCCATTTCGATAACTAACCATAAATTTTGAAGATTATTAGACCTAAGGGTATAATTATTAGCTATTGAATAATCATTATTAGTAAGAGCGGATTCGATAGCATTTTGAAGTGAATTTGTCAATTGTGGCGATAAACTGAGTACACACTGTTCACAAATAAAATGCACACCTCTGAAAAACACATATTCAACTCAAAATTGTTCTTCTTATAATAACCGATTTTTTTTTGGAATTGATGTTCTTCAAATATTCGCCGGGTATTATACGACTGATGCTCGTTGCATTGGCCAATTTTTTTATTTAATGCTATTGGTTAGATAGTTCGGAAATCTGATTAGCACATTCATCTTGGTCTTGAAAACAAAGTCCTCCGTTGCGTTTGTCTGCGACAAACTCGAAACCTAGCATACGGTGCTTTACCTGCGAAACATCGGGAATCATTTGCACCCTTTCCGAAATTGACTATAACACCACGATTGATTTTTATTGAAAATCTATGCAAGTTTTGCATCAAACATTTTTTTGACATTTCAAAGCACAGTATCTTCTAGAGGAAAGCGCCGATTTTCAAAAGTGAGGTGGATAAGAAATCTAAGGTACTATTCAATGAGATATGAATCGATTCTTACCCCCGTTTGAAAAAAATGCAAGTTGATATCTTCGCTAAGTGGGTTTAAGTTTCACAAAACTTGTTTTCCTTGCAATGTGTTTTTAGATTTCTGCGAAAATGTCTTCAGTGTCTTCAACAACTGTACTGTTATTGAAGCCTTCTATTTATGCATTTCAGGGGCTTTCATTTGTATTTCTCTTCTTTCTTCATTTCATCTACAAAGGTTCTGTAGACAATGACTTCAGTTGAGTAATCCGATTCAACATTTCATGAACGGTTTTAAAATATTTTCACTGAATCCAGTGAAATCTATTTGTTTCACCTCTTCAGCGCTTGGCCACTTGGTCATTAGTCAAAATCGAACTATCATGTGTGATATATTACGGCCCTCATGATGTTCTCCTTCAGGGGTTAAGCAGTAAAAAATGTATTGTGAGAGAGAAAGGATATTATTTCACTTGATTAATACATTCAATACCATGGGCCCACTTGTGAGCCATACTTGGAAGTAGGTACTGCAATTGAGATAATTATTGACTTAATAAATTGTGTATCTGGTGTTTACATAATGAACTTTTGAAAAATTGATTTGTCTCACATAAATGAAAGTAGGTGCGTGCTTTTAAGCTCTCGGTCCACCTTATACCTCATTCCAATATGGAGTGAATTTCTGTATCGGGTTACTTTCGCTAAGTAACTTGAGAAGAAAGTGGAATGAATGGACACCAAAATTCTTATTGAAATGAATATTCTCTTGTTCATATTTTTTCCGTCTAGATATCTGTATTTAATAGGTATTCACCGGTTTTTCGGAAGAAGTATCAAATTCTAGCAGCTTTTCTTTGCTTATACAGGGTGTCCCTGGACTTCCTCTTTTCCTCTCGGAAATGTATAGATGGGGTCAAAATATCACCAGTACTTCATATAACTTTTTTTCCTAAAATCCTTCGTTACCAAGTAACGGGCCCTCGAAGTTACAAAATGAAAAATGTTTTTCTTTGATAACTTTCCAAGTGAATACTCAAAATCATCCAAATTTTGGTAATTGACTAAACAAATGAATTCCTTCGATGAGCTTTCATGCAGGAGTCAGTTGTTTTGCTACAAAGTCAGGAACGGACTACCCCCGATGGTCCACACCCCAAAACTTTGAAATGACAGATATTTTTCAATATTTTTCAACAAAATAGGGTTACTTGGACAGTTTTATGAATAAAAGTACTCGTGTGGAAAGTCGATCGGAGCAACGAGTCTTGATAAAAATACCGTTCGATTGGGACGAGCTTCTGCAGCATTACAAAATGCTCGTCCATAAAATACATGCATATCTGCATATTCATTGAATGTAAACTGTTCGGCCATATCAAAAAAATTCAAAATATCCTATAGAATATTGACAATACAATGATAGTCATATGACAACGCACCATTCAACAAAACAAAATCGCATTCCAGTTTCTCATTTTTTATCAAAACTTTCTAAAAGGTTTTTTTGTCAACATCTGTGAGAGAAATATTAATACCTGGATATTTTTCACCTGATCATGTGCAGCCGTTTTTGTAGTTCATTCGTTTGCTTTTTATTAGTATAGTAAATATTTTTTCCGATGTGCGTTTTTTCAGCTAAATTTAGATTTGTGTTAAAGAATTTCTCCCATGAAATTATAATTATCAGTGAAACTCCTCAACAGTTTAGCTGTGAAGAAGAATTTGAAACATTCGAATGTTGAGTTTCATGAGATTCAGATATAACTGATCAACACGAAACGTGATTATTCCAAACGTATTAGGTACATACAAAATATGGAATGAATTCGATATTTCATAGTAGAGTAGCTTGTTAGTTTAAAAACACCACGAATCTACAGAACTTGATATTTCGTTTGAAAAAATATCTGCTATCACAATTGTGACTTAAACTTCCATATAGGTACTGTACTTTTTGTTTACGACTTCATTTTAGCATACTTTGTATTATTCCTGTTATAAATGTTGTTGAATTAACGTTATCATTATTATTTCTGCTTTGATAATTATTCATTTCAAATAATGGTGGACGAGCGGGTTTGATGTCGTCGAGTAGAACTACATTTTTATCAAGACTCGTTGCTCCGATCGACTTTCCACACGAGTACTTTTATTCATAAAATTGTCCAAGTAACCTTATTTTGTTGAAAAATATTGAAAA
The DNA here is from genome assembly GCF_025532065.1 of Leptinotarsa decemlineata. Taxonomy (NCBI): domain Eukaryota; kingdom Metazoa; phylum Arthropoda; class Insecta; order Coleoptera; family Chrysomelidae; genus Leptinotarsa; species Leptinotarsa decemlineata. The sequence goes on from NW_027412686.1 coordinate 1,743,190, forward strand.
ATATCTGTCATTTCAAAGTTTTGGGGTGTGGACCATCGGGGGTAGTCCGTTCCTGACTTTGTAGCAAAACAACTGACTCCTGCATGAAAGCTCATCGACGGCATTCATTTGTTTAGTCAATTACCAAAATTTGGATGATTTTGAATATTCACTCGAAAAGTTATCAAAGAAAAACATTTTTCATTTTGTAACTTCGAGGGCCCGTAACTTGGTTACGAAGACTTTTAGGAAAAAAAGTTATATGAAGTACTGGTGATATTTTGACCCCATCTATACATTCCCGAGAGGAAAAGAGGAAGTCCAGGGACACCCTGTATAGCTAGTGCTCACAACCAAATCACAATCAATATTCTGATGTAGAAGAGCAACATATTAGGTGACTTACTGGTTTTCTTGCTAGTAGTTGGATAAACATGTGTGATAAGATATTAAAACATTGCGTTTGCGGCATATATGTTTTTTCTTTATTAATATCTACATACGTTATTGGAAAATATTGTTTTGGTGAAAATGAAGATACAATCAGTTAATAATTTCTGAAGCCTATCAAATTCAATAGCATTTGATATAACATACAAGTTTGTTATTGTAATCAGTCATTATAATAAGGTATGTTTAAAACAAGCCTTATATCGTATATCCATAGCGACAATAAAAAACAGAATGGAAATGCGAAAATCACAATTATCTTGCTGGTTAAGTCACATTACTCATCACCTATTTGTTATAACCTTGAACATTACTGTTTAATCTTCCTCCTAAACAGTTTAACCTTCCTCTTGAAGATGATGACTTGGTGATCGAAATACGTGTCGAGGTGTTATGGCACCGTTGCATGAGTTTAACATCTAGCTTTTATTTTCTGTATAATATCTATATATGTTGTGAATTTTGAAATCAGAAAAATGCATATTGTGCTCACCTGAAAAATGTTACAATCGTACCCACCGAGGAGACGGTTGTAACACAGGAGAGGGGAAATTGTAATATTATCTGAAATACCGTCATTACACATGACGATGCTAATGTTTTTATTGAAAATAGCTATATTCAGTTTCAAGTTATTTATCATTATTGGCAAACAATTGAAACCTTTTATCACTATCGTATTCATCGTTATCACAATTAACACAAAGGAAAAAATCAGGACGCAGGTTATGTGCACAATTTTCATGTGCCCACTTTTCAAATTTTTGACACTGGATCCACGTGAATGACGATGACTCTTCGTACCTTTTGAAGTAATAAGGACACATTGACTCTTCATCATCTGTGCTATCGCAGATTTTTATTTTGTCATTTCTCTTTCCTTTCGATTTCATTTGTTTTTTTTGTTTTTATTTCCTTCAACTTTTTTTTCACAACTTTTTCTTCTGAATACATTTTTATTTTTACAGCCTACACTTTTTGTTTTCTTAGTGTTTCTTCTTCTTCTAGCAATTGTTTTTCTGAGATGTCTGTTAGAATTGCACTCTTTTTTCTAATTTATTTTCTAGTTACAGTAGCTTTTGGAAGTGGTCGAATAGTTTCCAAAACTTTAAAAGAATTATTGATCTGGCTTTCTCAGGCTTAGAGCTAGGACCTGAATAGCAATATTTCCAAGGTACTCGTTTTAATTTGGTGTTTCATTTTTTCTTGTGACATCAGAAGTTTATCAGTAACAGAAAATATCCCTATTGAACGGCCAAATACCAGACACCTTCTCGTAACTTTTCAACATAACGAAAGAGTGTGACGTGGGAAAGGTTCAATTCTTCCTCTGCTTGCCGTATGGATATGTTCTGTTCCATAACACGATTAGCAGCTCTTTTTATTAGTTCGTCGGATGGTCCTTTATTGGACGAGGCATTGTAACCTGAAAATTCGAATTAACATATTACATATATAACATATTACAAATGTAACACGTTACAAATGTACCCACCGATCGTGTTACAATTGTACCGACATCACATTATAGAAAACTATTTGCAATCGATAAAAAAGGACAACACATAACCTTGAATTGCTTATAGACTATTATTCGTAAACATATAAATTACCTGTGTTAGATAATTTTTTTTGTGGTTTAAAGGCTTCGAGATTACTTTATTACTTTAGGACAATTGATAACACGTCAGTTGTATGAAAAGTTTAAAAATACGTGAATTTACTTACAGATCGCAAAAACGCACAAATCTCACTCACACCCTATCACTTCGACGGATGCTTCTCAACTGGCTGGCCTACACGATTATTTAAATGCTGTGTTGCCAAATCTATATATCAAATATTAAACGACATTAGGGACAGTGTTACAATTGTATCGCGTTATAATTGTACCTACTCTCCCCTAATATTCCTTACTACACCAAAGGTTCCAAACAGTGCATCACAAGTGTTATAACCTTGTTGAGAACTTGAACTTTCCATTATGGTCATGGCATCAAATATTGAAATATACATATTGAATATTCAAAAATGAAAAAAGAAAGGTTTTGGCTTTCTTCTTATCTATCTTCATACAATAATTGTGGGAATCTCCTAAAAATGTACCCCTTTCAATTTGAACATGATCTGTATGGCTGAATTGTCATTACGTATTATCATCGATGACATGAGTAGATTCATTCGTGACATAAAGTCATAATTTTATGAAGGAATTGACTGATTGTGATGGTATCCAAATTGGTGCTGAAGAGGCAAACATCGGATGTTCGCCATTGAGAATGCCAGTGTTCCATATTTCGAATATAATATAATACTTGAAAATTTTAATCAGCACATTGTAACAATATGTAACAATATCATACTAATAATAGAGCAGAATGGAAAATTTCACATTAGCATATTGTTTCTCTCACACTCTGAGTCGTGTGCAGTAAGAAAGACAAGTGATATTTTACGTTCTCCGTATACTATATTGTGCAGCAATCCTGTGAATATCTGATTCAATTCCATAAAGTTTGGAGTACGAATTGAATATGAAAAAGTATTTTTTGTTTAATTTAAGTTTTTTTCATAAACTACACCACAAACTTCATTTGAGAAATATATCTCGACATGTTTCGGTAACTCAGTAGCTTCTTCAACAGTGTTTTGAATACTACAAGTTGCTTTTTACGCTAATATTTATATAAAGAAAACGAGATATTAAAATCGCATGCAGAGCAAGTACCTAACACGTTGGGAAAGTTGGTTGAAAATAATAAAGACAAAACATCCAAATTCGAGAAATCACGAGTATATAAATTAAAGTGTGGAACGTGTCCTAAGATATATATTGTTCAAACTGGCAGAACATTTAGGAATCGAATCCAGGAACATCATATGAGCTATGTTAATAAGTTCAACATATTGAAATCATCTTTTAGAAGAAAGTCATATCTTTAACGAAAAGTTCGAAATTTTACACATAGAAAATAAAGTTTTGAAACTGAATCATTTGGAAGCAATGGAAATTAATAAACTTAAAAATTCAAACATTCCAATGAATAACCAACTGGATTTGAATAGATCACCATTATTGAACATGTTTTCTTAAAAAAACCCGATAAAGTATTATTAATCATTCACAAATGAGGTAATATTAGTAGGGTGCTAATGCCGACTGAACGCCTCCCCCCACCCCTTTTGACCTTGAGACGTCACACGACCTTGAATGACGTCACCTAACCTTGAACGTCGTACACGTAGTATGAGCTTGAATGCGGTGTTTGACCTTGAGTGTGGGGTTTGACCTTGACGTTCGACACTTCGACTACCTTGAGCTTGCTCCATGGCATTGAATGTTGACCTTGAATGAAATCGTGACGTGTACAGAATATAACCTTGAACAGTGGGCGTTCGACGTTGTCCCCTCCCTTGTTGGTAATTCCTATATAAGTTCAGAATATCGTATGACGTCACCTAACCTTGAACGTCGTACACATAGTATGAGATTGAATGCGGTGTTTGACCTTGAGTGTGAGGTTTGACCTTGACGTTGGACACTTCGACTACCTTGAGCTTGCTCTGTGGCATTGCATGTTGACCTTGAATGAAATCGTGACGTGCACAGAATATAACCTTGAACAGTGGGGTTCGGCGTTGCCCCCTCCCTTGTTGGTAATTCCTATATAAGTTCAGAATATCATGCTTCCACATTCAGTTTAGACACTCTAAAATACCCAAATAGGTAAACAGAAGTATTTGTCGAATTCCAAAGTGAAGACAACGAGTATCAACCCATCCGAGAGGGCGTTTTCGTCAGTGAGGTGAATATATATTTTATTTTAATTAACCGTAATTTCACTATATTTATGAATATGGATAATTTGAAATTTGACATTGAAAAAATTAATTTTTCTATAATTCAACAAAGTGAAGCTTTAGAGCAGAAACCTATAAACGCTCTGGTTATTGATAAAGAATATAAAATTGAAAAAATGTCAATGTATTCCACACGATATGGTAAATCAATTCAAGTAGTTTTATTGGATGAGGAAAGTGATACTCCTTTTAAAGCATGGCTTCCAAAACGTGTCACAGAGCAATTACCAGAAGACTTCATTCGTGAAGTGAATTCATCCAAAGCCAAATTCACACTTACTTATATGGGTCAAAGTTCGCAGGATTATCCTGGTGCTAAAACCCGATCATTGATGAAATTCAATGTTTTAGATTGAACATTTTGAAATTATGATTTTTTTTGTAAATAGTGAAAATATGGTAGATTAATATAAAATATGTATCAACTTGGTCACTTCATAGACATAGTCAGATTTCAAGTGAGTATTTTTTTTATATTATTTGCAAACTAATGAATGCCATTTATGAATTTTCAGAACTCACCATTCTATAAATATGTGGATGCAATATTCAGCCCAAGAGTGGCCGGAAGCAGTGGATTTGGATTCCGCCATAAGAAAAATGGCTTGGGAGATGGCTGATCTGAGTTTTGATGCTCTACATTCATCAAATTATGATTTGAGTGTATGTTACGATGCTGAAGAGGTGCGAAAACTTTTGGAGCTTAGTGAGAAGTATGAACTCGGTGTGGCATTGTGTCATAAATATTCATATGGGAGTAGAAATTTGGATGAGTTCTGTGAGTTAATAATTGAAGCAGATTTGAAACATTTTCTTCAAGACATATGCACCTACCTACCGCAAAATATCATAGAGAAATATCAATTGGAACCACAGAGTCCCAACCCGCAACTGGAAGAAGCGATAAATGATGGTGTTGTAAATATTTGAAATCTGTTGTATATGTTTGTGAATAAAATAATGTTTCAATCCATATTTGTTTGTATCTAATTGTTTGGTGAATAAAAGATATAACATAATTATTGAGTGTTTTATTATTCATCAATATCGAATATTTTATAGCATATTACATGTCAATCTTATTACAATCCAGTTTGAACAGAGCCATTAAGAGCATTATATGATAGAACAGCATCGTGGAGGATGAGTGCATATACTTTGGTGTTTGCTGGAAACTTCACCTTGCGTGTTTCGAATTCTATTTTGATGTCGACAGTGGATGACTTCATAGCTTCGGGTTGATGGGAGCAGTCGATAATGAATAGTGGGTTGTTGCGAAAGCTACCAATATCCATCATCGGTTCACTCATAGTTTTATAATAGTAGCTACGTTGGAAGTTTTCATATGCATAGTAAGCTGATGAGTCTAACTTCTTGTCGAAATCCAGATTCCAACGCTCATATGGGTATACTTCAGAGTTCAGAGATAGTCGAATATTATTAATATTCACATGTGTGAATTTCGTTACATCTTTTGACATATTTTCGGATTGGTCGGTGTTTTGAAAGCCGATGATGATATATCGTGGTCTTTCGAGGCTGCTGGTTGTCTTCACCGCCCATATATCCGAGGATGTATCACGAAGTGTGGGTAATTCATAAAGGTCCCACATACGATAAGCCACCTTCACTTTAGCATTATTACCATTTTTATTTATGCGATTCAATAGTTTCAGTTTCTGTCGATCTTCCGGCACAATGTGCCTGATTCTCCATTCTATTTTATTGATTTCCAAATCTGCATCGACTTCCCCAATGAATGAATTTTTGAATGAGCGAGCTATAATCAAAATGAGCTCCTGCTTCACATTCATTATCCCCTTATTGTAATCTTCAGCAAAACCCATGAGATACTTCAAGGGTAATTTACCACTAAATACATTGCTAACGGGATCGAATATATCTTGTTTATTCACATCGAGTCCCCATCCTATCGGTAGTAGCGAATTTGCATGCGTTTTTCCGAATGATATCATCGTTTTCATTGTGGTAGTTATGCCGGGTTTTCGAACAACAACCACTTGCTCACCACCCATTTCATAGCGAATTTCGTCGAAGAGAAAGGCGAGAGCATTATTGGATAGGTAGCACCGCTTTGTGGCATCAGATGGTGTGAACTTCCCCTCGATATAAATGTAACTATCTGCAATATCGAGTATGAGATCTTGATAATTGATTGGAATTCGTATTTCATCTGAATTTTTGTAATATGGTGAACCATACGGCTTATATGTATGCTCATGAAGGCTGATGAGGGAATGGTCGAACATGGGCTCCTCGAACACTTCCAATTTATCACTTGTGGTGATTGTCGCCATGTTATTACTATTTTTTATATCGCACCTTCAAGCCAATAGATTTGAGAAAGTTCAGGCTACTAGCACTTATTCTATATCTTGACCGTTTGGCAGATATACGTGGAATGAATCGACTGCTGGATTTTAGCTTCTTTAAATGCACATGATCATAGCCTCCACCAAATACATTATGCTGACTCAACTGCTGCCGCTGCGGCAATCGCTGACTATTGAAGCACAACCCCATTTTTAGAAACGATAATCGCAGAATTTATAGTTCCATCAATGAATATCACCTGCTCAGCGTTAGGAAGTAACAAATACTGAGTAACAATTTGATCAACTTCAGCTTTATATTGACTTTCTTCACAGATGATCATCGCTCACCATCGTTTTTGCTCGATCGTTTGAATGCTTATCGAGGGTTGTTTTTTCAAATCAGATTGCAGCGATTTGATATCCTTATCCATATGCTCATACTTTTTTACAAATTCTACTAATTTCAGTCCAAGCGTAATGAGATCTTCCCTCACTGATACGGAATATTTTTCTACTCCATCTAATTTCAAATTAATTTTGTCAATATCAGTATCTAATTCTCCTCTCATCTTTGAGATGTAAAAACCGACATATCCTCGATTAACACAATCCGTACTCTCTTCAGGCTCTGCTATATTTTTCAAACGTTTATTTTCCATATCAAAGTTTCCATCGGTTGTTAATTTGAAACCAACTCCAGGCTGCCCACGCAAAACAGTATTTGAAACTGCCTTACCTCTGCGACCAAACTTATCGATGCTTCCTTTACTCATTTTCTTTATGATACACTAATGACAGTCATCGATGTTCTGAATCAACGTATGAGAAACGATGATTGTTACTAATGACTGTCGTCGATGTTGTGAATAAATATATGAGAAATGATGATTATTATAGCTTTATCAATTCCAATTTGACTATTATTTTTTCACCATTGAAATTGATCAGATTACCATTATCATCCAATATGCGAAGAGTGATATTGTCGAGGTACTGACGACCACCAGGTCGGATTGGCATATAAATAATATTTTGTGGCTCCTTGGTGAGTTTGTAACCGGGCTCTACATCAATATCAAATTCAAAGATGCTATGGATTTCATCGCCATTCGAATATGCTCCAGCTGTGACATTACAATCCACACGAATAATCCTCACCTTATTGATATTCACGGGCAATGTTGATTCATGTATTTCACCACAATTGAAAACATTGTCATCGAACCCTAGAAGTTCAGCAATGCTGTTTTCATGTTTGAGATGAATGTAATATTTCGATCGCATTTCACATTTCAGAGTGTTGTTGTTTGCACGTAGGAGAAATACTTCGTCGATATTTTCTTCAATTCCATTTTCTAGTTGCACTTCTTTGGATTTCATGAATCTTTGAATCACCTTATCAATTTCATCAATTTCATATGCCCCAGGTGGAATTTTTATAATAGTGGGGGGTGAGATAATTGTCTTCGAATAGCCGATAACATTATTCTTAGCATCTACATTGAATATGGAATTGTAGGAGTAGAACCCATGTAATCCCAGACCATAATTACTATTGGTATCCAATTCGATGGGTGGGTAGAAGTTGGCACTCAACTCGCTAGAGTATCCCGACAATGAAAACGTGCGTGACATGACTGACGAATTTTCGATGATTCATGTCTTTTTATTGCTGACAGCAGAAATTGTGGACCAATCGTCGCTTTTTCGGTGGTCTATCCATATCATTATGTGTGACTACATTCACATCATTCACTTTACAATAACAACAAAAAATTTTTCTTGTAGGTGGACCATCATTCATATCGGAATTACTACTGCTACCGCTAGAATCATTGTAATGCTCTTGACAGTACTGATACTTCAAGACATCAATATCATTTTGTAGGTTTTGTGGTAACTTAATCCATACAGATGCAATTTCATGTGATGCACACCCAATCAACACCTCTTTCGGCATATCAGCGAGTTGTTCTTTACTCATTTTTTGTAAAGTGCGTACTCTGGAATATGCGATCAATGAATGACTCATCCTCTTGATACTCTCCCTATCCTGTACTGGTGTTAACTCCATGTCTTGTTCTGAAGAAACTTCAAACACAAATGGCCACACCATACTGTGTTGAATCGTTGTTCACGCTTATAGTTATATGTGATAGTATTGATAGGATTCGAACCCATATAAAAATAGTGAATCAGTTCTTTGGGAGGGGGTAAATCGCCAAAACTATCAAAATATTTTATCGAAGTTCCCCTTTTTCTATATGCTACCCAATGTGTCCCTTGACCATGTCGACTATCCAAATTTACTATGGCAGATTCATATCGGAGTGGTCCTGATTTTGGTAAATCGTCACGCATATATACCCCCCGAAAATATGGAATCGTCATTTTCTTAGCGTAATAGTTGAGGTCGATATTGGAGAGAGCTCTTTTAGGTAGCAAATTTATGAGTTTTTTGAATTTTGAGGTTTCAAATAGACTCCTAATCCTTTGCGGTAAGGCTTCAAGTAGATACCACTTCCTTGTTTACCTATAGCAATTGCCTCCATGTGTTTATTATGGCGATTTGTCTCACTCAACTGCTCCCTACTCGCTTTTGCTGCTTGAACTGCTTTCGTTATACCGCAGTAGCACCGGCTAAACTACCTAGTGCTGATAAACCAGCAAAAATTGGAATGAGTGGTAGTATTCCACCAATTTTAGGAATCGGTATGATTCGCGGTGTGCGAATTTTCTTTTTCCCACCTGCAGCCCTCATATATTTGCGTGCTGCTTTGAGTGCAATTTCAGCTGCTCTTTTAGAATTTTTGACAACAAATTCACTTCCACCCGCTTTGTGTAGAACATCACGCACTTTCTGAACGATCCCAGAACCAAAAGCTATCACCTTAGAAGCTTTCAATATTTTTTTAACTTTTTTTTTCTTAATAGAACGCTTTTTCTTCGGAATGTGTGACTGCTTGGGAGATGAGTCACAACCCATACCAAATCGGCGTTTCCCTTTCATTATATTCGTAACTAGCCAAGCAGCTCCTTTTTCTCCAATAGTAGCGTCTTTTGCTTTGACACGATTCCAAGCACTTTCTGCAAGCTCCTTATCCGCTATGTGTCTAGCTGCAAGATTATCGGGGTTCTGTGAATATGCAATATCGTGTTTTACCCACTAGGTTATTTATTCAAGTATTGATGTGAGAATTGGGGAATAAATCCAATATAATATTCATTAGATTCATGATTTCATTTTTACACATTCACATAAATGAAATTTGTTTGAATAATGTTGAGAGAAGTAATGATGAGAGAAGTGTCAAAAGGTTTTGGAATTATACTCAGAGCATTACTAGAATCACCTTTATTTATTCTCTAGAAAAAATAACTATTTTACAATTCACACACTTTCAAATGATGGAAATTCTATACAATTATTCTATTTAACTAATTTTATTCTATATACTACATGTGACTAGAAAATGACTAGAATGAAGGAATAAATACTGCCCCAACCACGCAGTATTTTGTGTGCAACAACCAAAATAGATATGCACTCCAATATTCCTTATTTTATTTTTTCATTCATAACATTCATAACCTTAAAATTAACATGCAAGTTTTTATTATATTCCTAAAATTACAATTTTTCTATTCTAAACATACATCTAACTTAAACTAAACAAAAATATATTTACAAAAGGGGTTAGGTATTAAGGAACCCCTGGGACATGGCATCCCATTCCTGAACAAGAGGTCCATATTTTTGGATGTAAGCCAAACTCTTTCCTTGTTGCGAATCTTCTTCTTGAAGTTTCGCCCTAAGCAAAGAGAGTCGCTTCTCTAATTCCAGTTTCTGGGCCTCGATGGTGGAAATATCCGCCATCAAGGCCCTTTTTCTGGAATCAGAACCATCCACAACCTTCTTTTCCCTCAAATATCTCTTTTTCACAGACTGTGCATAGGTAATAGACTCTTTGAGTTTATTACCCTCTACCACAGTCTGTGAAAGGACATTTTCCGGGCCAACCTCTTGTTCGGAATGCTCAACACGTACCTGGGGGGTGACTGGAGGGGGTGACGCATTCCGATGGACCTGGGGGGTGACTGGAGGGGGTGACGCATCCCGATGGACCTGGGCGACGACTTCCACCAAGTTCTGCACCTCCATCACTGGAAGGGGTGCTGTAGGCCAACCACCGTAAGGTGAGTTCTTTTCACACTTTTTGCGAAAAGCACTCAACTTACCACCCCTCCCACCTTTGGCTTTGGATGCCTTCACAGGTGCGGACTTCTTCACAGGTGCGGACTTCTTCATCTTCTTGGCCCTCTTCACCGGTTTCTCGAACTCATCCCCTGAATCGATGGGGGATAATGGTTCGATGGGCGATAAGAAGCTTTGAAGATGCGATAAATCCGCCAGAGACCCGTCCAGGTCCGGGTTGTAGACATTCAGTAAATCTTCAATTTGGGGTGCTGACGAAGAAGTTGGTCCACTGAATGTCGACAAAGTTGGTGGGGGGTCAATCTCCTCCTCCTCGGGGGTTGGTTTGAAGTCCTCGAAAAAGAACTTCAAGTCAGGAGCCGCCACTTCCTGGGTGGAAGTCATCCCCGGTGGCGGAATGGGAGCCGCCACTTCCTGGGTGGAAGTCATCCCCGGTGGTGGAATGGGAGCTGCAGCTGGTGTTGCAGCTGGTGGTTGTACCATGATGTCCTGTAGGACAACCACCCTCCTCCGCTCTACATCCTCCAACTGTCTCTCACTGAGAGTGGTAATCGGGGTCATCAGAGCATTCCTCAGAAAAGACATGATTCTAGAAAGAGAAAATGAAAATATTAGACAATATAATATAAATAGTATGGAAGTGTGTACTTACATCAAGCTGCTTGGAATTTTCAACTAAGTTGGCTGGCAGGTATCTCAGGTTGGCTGCTTCTTTCGAAGAAAGACTGCAATCGAATGATGAACTGTGGCCTCCTCCTCATGTTTTATAGCCGTATGCTCCCTACCACTTCGGGTGGGAATGGGAGTGGGGGTGGAAGTGGGGTAGGATAATTCGTTTGAAATATTCGACAAGTATGAATTTTACAATTTGTTGAACAAACCAGATAATGAGTGAAAAAATTCAATTACTCGATTGCTCTTCCAATAAGGCAATGAGTAAATTTAATTTCTTGTCACTTATACTGTTTTCATCTTTCAGTACATTCAAAAGAATTCTTAAATTTTGTTCGGAACTTGTCTGATAGAATTCAATATCGTTGTGGCCCCAAGGTAATGTCTTGGTGGTATTAGGAATGATGAATCACTTATCATCATTATGTGATAGCGCGACTTTATTGCACATCAACGTGTAAATATCATGTAAATCACTCCTGAATACATTCATCTTTCTAAATATTATACCGCCTGTTTCAACAATCCTAATGTAATCTTCAATTGAAATTTGATTTTTTATAACGGATTTTTTAATACCTTTTGCTTTCTTTATTTCATCAGACACACTTTGTACATGATATGCTTTCGCACCGGTGCCATGGAAACTGATGATGGGATCACTCGGAAGTTCATCCTTCATATTTCCAATCACCGATTTGCTAACTGGCACATTGAATTTATTACCCAACCTATAGTTAGAAGTGTCAAATTTGTCAACATTTGCAATCATAAAATTATAAAAATTATCCGTCATTATTTTCAGTATCAAAGAATCCGTATCGGTATAGAGAAGAGAAGCTTGTGGTCCGTAATGTTTTTTGATGACATCATAGAAAAAATCATAAATGACTGTTTTCGACATATCCAATATACTGAACCCCAAATACAATGGTTTATTATAACAAACCTTAACTTTATCCATATGTATGACGACAAAGTCTTCCGAAAATATGGATAATGTTTTGAAATTGGGACGAGCTATCAAAGCATTGGCACCCATACCTCTTCTTATGGATTCCCAATGTGTGACAATTCGAATGTCTCTTCTATTGTTTACATTTTCCATCGTTTTGCCAAATATGGAATCTATATTCAATTTGAAGTAACCCTTCTCAAACTTATTGGTAGCCTTATTTCTCAAATTTGTATTTAAATCGATATATTTTTTCAGCCACGGTGACTGATTGAATCTGAGAATTCTATGAGTTTTCATCACCATCAAACCATTACGGACCGCTTGTTTCAAATTCCTATAATGAACGATATATTTCTTTTTATCATTCAAATTAGGAATAAGTTTGGGTATTTTGGACTTTGAACCAGGTGGTATAATACTTTCAACCAAAAATGGTAAATCCGAATGTAGATCGTGTAACTCGACAGGATAATGCACATCTACTTCAAGTATGTATCCTTGGGGGCTATCATCTGGAATACTATTGATATCCAACTGACATATTTCACTGGCGGTCAACCAAGTGAACCCACCAAAAGGTAATGATTGAGACATGCTATGACCATACAGATTTGTTGCATCCAAATACATTATGAAAGATGAAGGTTCTTCGGGATTATAATTTGGAAGAAACTGATTGTTTGCAATATGCTTTCTCTCCGAACACTGGCTTACACCACCACGTATACCGTTTTGGAGAAAATGCACCATATCGATATCAGTTAATAATTCCAAGTTGACACCCGTATACTTCAACATAGCATCCCAAGAAAGACCTGGAGAAGTGAAATAGTGAGCAGGATCCAATTTATATGTATCTAAACTCATATTTCTAAAATTTTCAAAAATATCGCACAACAGTAGAACATCAGATTTTAGGTATATGTCAGAATATTCACCCAAATCTTGACAATTGAATGTGTTCCATACCTGCTTTACTCTATCATAATCCTCATCAGAAACATGTTTTTCATTTAATTTATCATAAAAGTCCACCTTTGATGGTATACTAGAATAATTTAATTTATCTAAAGAATCGATAAAACTGTACGGAAAAACACCTTTCTGCCTCATAAGTTTGAATTTATCCTGTTCCGGAAAATATTTTCTTGTTTCCACAAAATGTTTTTCATCTAAATTGTCACCTAACTCTTGAAGGGAAGCAGCCATAAATTTAAAACTATCGATGAACCTTAATTTCAAAAACTTATTTTTCGTCACTCCATTGTGATCTACTATTCTCTCCATAATTATATGTTTCGTGAAGGAAACATACTTTTCTTTAGTTTGAGCAATGACATCAACTTTTGTTTTGTTTGTGCATAACTCTTTTATGAACAGATGACAGTCATACCCACTGAGATTATGAAAAATTATGGGTATAAAGTTGGGCAATTTGAAATTGAGGTTACAAATACTATGTGCAGCTCCATTTCTTTTTTTCCCCGTTAGATGGCAGTGGTCACGCACCTTAATATCACCATCACCAAATGGTTCTCCACATATACCACATGTGGCGGCAATATTGAAATCATGCTCTTCCTCATCAGTCAATGGACTCATTGGAATGACTTTCTTCAAATATTTGTGATAAATATTGGTGACATCAGCCTCCAAGTTTGACACAAACACTTTAGCTGCATCAGCACCTCTATATAGTACAAATTTAGATATAGAATCATCAAAAGAGCACTTTATGAGGTAAGAAAAAGCATATGGTTCATGAAGATATGTTCGATTTGTATGAGAGTTAGCAGGATTTGGCTCATTAGTATGCACTGGTTTCAGAATAGATTCGAAATCAGCATATACAACGAATGGAACCCTCAACTGTTTCTCGATATTTTCAAATTTCAAAATATTCTCAGGTACCCTTTTACCAAATTTATCAACCCTGAAATTTGTGGATGGTGTCGTTGTCGATATGTGATTACAATCATTCAACTGATGTCGCAATAAAGTTCGTTCATTATCAAAGTACAATAAACAACCATCACAAAAATACTTTTTATGACCACGGGCAGATATTTGTGATGATACTAGTCTCGATAAATCCTTAATCCAACAATAATGACTATTACCAGAATCATCTGTAATAATCAACAGATTAACATGACTATTTAATCTACGTTTAGAATAGTGTAACGGACCCACAACTTCATATTCAATTCTACCATTTTTAAAAACATTTTCCAACCCATAAACATTGATAGAGCAATCGTTCATAACCTCAAACTTAGGAATATCTTTCAACTTAACTGGAAATTCCATACCTGCTACATTCAAGACGGTTGAGAAGTGGGGATATGATGAAATTTCATTAAGTTTCTGACTGGCAGGGTATAAAGCTGAAGTCACAGCCCACGCAAAGCAGCACTGATCTTGATTAAGAACATTCACCACACTTTTCTTCAATTCGATGAACCTTGGCAATTTGATGTATGAAGACCCTCCGAAGGGGCTATACTTGTTGATATTCACCTCCAAGTACAAAATTTTCTCAATGGTCCAACCTGAAAATATGGGTTTTCTCTATAAGTCCATCATCATCAACATTTTGACTAGATCACATACCTGAATCCCGATCTTGAAATTCCGCTGCTTTAACAGTTAAACTATCTGCAAAACTGCTATAAACCACATCCAAATCATTCGATTGATCAATTACTTCATTGGGACTATTAAATGATTTGATGTCTGAAAGATCCTTAGTTTGCAGACTGTACCGCCCAAACACTTCCATGTTCACTTTCATGCATTTATGGATATCCAACACTTCTTCGAATAGTTTCACTACTTTCTGCTTAATTTCATTGAAGAATGTTGGGTAATCCATGTGGTGGTTTTCACTGTCCACTCGGTAGCTCACAATTCGACACTTGAAAGCTGTATTGACAATTTTCACACCTTCCCCATATTGAACACATGCATTTGTTCTGTGCTGCAACGTCCTCCGATGTACATTCATCTGATCGCTTGCAATAGTCAAATTGCAGCAAACGCATGTTTGCAGTGTTGGAAGTGCTGGGGGTGTCAACCGTTGCCTCTTCGATGTTGGAGGTCCATCACCATTTGCGGGTGTGCAGGAATCCCGCTGATGACGACGTAGGTTGTCACTACGAGTGAAACTTTTTTTACAATCAACGCACGAATACATCTTGTATATAGAAATATATACCGTACGATAAGGAGAATTTGAAATGAGTGAAACGTTCACACCACACTCCTTATAAAAGCCCAACTCCCCCCCCAACAATACCCCAATTGAGAGCTACAAGGTCAACATTCAATGCCACAGAGCAAGCTCAAGGTAGTCGAAGTGACGAACGTCAATGTCAAACCCCACACTCAAGGTCAAACACCGCATTCAATCTCATACTATGTGTACGACGTTCAAGGTTAGGTGACGTCATACGATATTCTGAACTTATATAGGAATTACCAACAAGGGAGTGGACAACGCCTAATCCCACTGTATATTCTGTACACGTCACGATTTCATTCAAGGTCAACATTCAATGCCATGGAGCAAGCTCAAGGTAGTCGAAGTGTCGAACGTCAAGGTCAAACCCCACACTCAAGGTCAAACACCGCATTCAATCTCATACTATGTGTACGACGTTCAAGGTTAGGTGACGTCATACGATATTCTGAACTTATATAGGAATTACCAACAAGGGAGTGGACAACGCCAAACGCCCACTGTTCAAGGTTATATTCTGTACACGTCACGATTTCATTCAAGGTCAACATTCAATGCCATGGAGCAAGCTCAAGGTAGTCGAAGTGTCGAACGTCAAGGTCAAACCCCACACTCAAGGTCAAACACCGCATTCAAGCTCATACTACGTGTACGACGTTCAAGGTTAGGTGACGTCATTCAAGGTCGTGTGACGTCTCAAGGTCAAAAGGGGTGGGGGGAGGCGTTCAGTCGGCATTAGCACCCTACTAATATTCTTCAAGTAATTATAATTGAAGAGGTATATAAAAGTTGTAGAGGTTTAGGTAATTTGATGGAGGTAGTCTTCCTGTGTTATATAAATATTAGCGTAAGAAGCAAATTGTAGTATTTTAATCACTCTTGAAAAAGCTACTGTGTTAGCAAAACATGTCGTGATATATTTCCCAAATAATGTTTGTGGAGATCAAATCGTAAGGTTTAGTTTATGAAATTACTATGGATTCATCAAGTAACGGCCGAATCAATCAGAAAAAGAAAAAAGTATAATTTGAGTATCATATAGAAGCAATTGTTTGAAAAGTATGTTATCTTTTGTGCAATTTAATGTTTATATGAAAAATAGTTGTTTCGAGAGGATTTTCTATGCCAGTTTGTATCTGAAAGTTACTTCTTTGCATGATCTACACATTTTTGTGAAGAGTTCATTTTTTTAAATTATTTTCTTTGGAAGATTCCCACATTTTTTGTCTGAAGATAGAAAAGTAGAAGTCGAAAACCTTTCTTTCCCAAAAATATCCCCTTTCAATTTAAATATTGAGATACTTTTTCACCCTGTGATTGACTTCAGTCTCGCTTTTGCATTGAATTGGAATGGAAAAAATTAGATTTTTAATAATTCATTATATTTATTACAGTTGAAGACAGGGTTGGGAATTAATGTAGAGGAGTTGAAACGGGTATAGCAGTAAGATCCAAAAAGATTGTGAAATGCTTTTTCCTGTTCGAGCTTTCGAGGAAGTCAGGAAGTCAATAATCATTATTTAATCTGATGAAATGGAAAGGAAAACATGTTATTCATTTGTGTATTTCAAGAGTGTAATTAGTTGTTAACGAATGTGAATATGTATCAATTATATGATAAAATGGGGCGATTACCATGACAAAATGAAAATGAAATTTAAAATCAACAAGAAGTCAAACATTTTGTGTGTCAACTGAAATTTTGCAGATTTTTTTATTTTAACCACCACAGTGTTCCAGTTACATCTCACAGAACATTGAGTACAAATATCTTCATAGAATATGAAGATATGTGTACTGAAGATATGAGTACACATATTTTCATAGAATTTGAAAATATATGGACTCAATGTGAGCCGGCGAATATGACTAATTGACAGATTGAGCTGTCGGTAACTTATAATCGAAGGTTTGAACTGTCAATCATAAAATGAAAATGCTATGTGGCCATTCAAGAAAAGTAATTTCTCACACACTTTGTTATATTACTAGTCAATATTATTATGTAAGTGATATGCCCAGATTTAAGTTATAATATATATTCTTCACTTCACGGTCGGTAGCCGGGGTGTTCGACGTGGGTGCTTTGTTCACTCAGTCAATTGACCGATCCCTATCTTCCAACCCCCGTTAGGAATCACACGTTAAAAGGTAAGACCTCGTTAGTCCTTAGCTCGCACATGTTTCGACTTCTGAGGGTTGTCGTTCGTAAGGGTGCGATAACTGGTTAACGGAAAAAACATATTTAAACATTCTTCACTGAATTTTTCCCTACGGTCGGTGCTAGCACGATTCCTTTGAATCGTGACAACTATCCGCAGATTTGAAACAAATATGCAAACATGACACTAACAAACGTCTAAGAGGATATCACCTCGGATGTGGTTCTGCAAAAGTAGAAATGAAATACTGGTAGATTCTGATGGATAAGAGCATTCCACCGTTGTTGGGGTCGTGTTCACATCTTGCTCTTTGACAAACTATAAATAATATATATATGTTGTTTATGGTAGGTAAATTTACAGTGATTGATTGATATCGGTAGACTGAAAATATATGGTCTGCGCCATTTCAGCGTGGTTGGAATTTGAATGTAAATTATCACCATTGCTATGACTGAAGTTTGGATTCATAGATGTTAATGTTTGGTGTGGATTCTTGAAAGTAGCAAGATGTTTTCAATTCATGAAATATTTTGTTGGAATGAAATAATGGTATTTTGGTTGTGTTTTAGAACGTTTCAAGGATTAGTCCTCTCAGGTGATCCACATATTAATAAACATATTTTTGTGGTATCCTGCTAAGGGGGGGAGACACGAAACTGTTAAAAGAGTATCTATTCATTTTTGTCGAGAAATCGTCCAAGTCGTTTTTTTAAGGACAAAACACAAGCACTAAGAGCGGGCCTGTACGAATCACAACACAACAAAAAAATATTTTTTGAATGTTTCCTACACTAAATTAGTCAATTTCCACTAATTTTGGGGTGATAAAAACGAAAATAACAATGAAAAATTTTTATTAGCTCTGGTTTTTGAGATACACAGTACTTAATCTTAAAGAGTAGTTATACTATACGTGAAAAGTGAAAGTACATGAAACAATATTGTTATGTTTCTTTTAGAATATTTTAAGTACAAAATTAATAAAAAAAAACATTATTCTTAGTATTTTGACAAATAAAAGAAGTTTGTACCACTAAATTTCAATTAAGTCCATCCGATTCATTGTAAGATCGCTGTCGTTTAGCTTGTCTTTTATAAAACACTTCTGGAGCATCCCTACACACAGATCAGCAGTAGTCTGCAAGCATTGCTTCATTCCAACGGCCCTGATATCTCTGCTCCATTAAGGCAATGTCTTGATGGAATCTTTCTCCATGTTCGTCACTCACAGCTCCACAGTTTTGTGGGAAGAAATTAAGATGAGAGTGAAGAAAATGAATTTTTAAGGACATGTTGCATCCAAGTTGGTGGTAAGCTTGAAGAAGCTCTTTAACCAATGATGTGAAGTTATCATCTCTTTTGTTACCTAAAAACCCATGTACAACCCCCTTAAAGGCTTCCCAGGCTCTTTTTTCATTTCCTGTTAAAATCATGTCAAAAGCAGGATCATTTACGATTTCACGGATTTGAGGCCCAATAAAGATGCCTTCCTTGACTTTAGCATCACTCAACCTGGGAAACTTTGCTCTCAAGTACTTAAAAGCTTGTCCTTCCTGGTCCATGGCCTTCACAAAGTTTTTCATTAGTCCCAACTTAATATGTAATGGGGGAAGGAGAACATCCTTAGGATCTACAAGAGGCTCGTAAACTACATTTTTCTCATTAGGGTTTAGGTCTCGTGTAGGCCAGTTCATTTTTTTATAGTGACATTTTCTATCCCGACTGTCCCACAGACACAAAAAACAACAGTACTTGGTGAACCCTAATTGCATTCCTAGGAGTATAGCAATGACTTTCAGATCACCACAGATGTGCCACTTGTGTTGTTCATATTTGATTGATTGGAGAAGTGTTTTCATATTTATATACGTTTCCTTCATGTGAACTGCATGATCTATAGGAATAGAGGGTAGCTGATTTCCATTATGCAGAAGTACAGCTTTTAAGCTTAGTTTTGAAGAGTCTATAAACAGTCTCCATTCAGATGGAGTGTGATCCAAATTCAAGCAGTCCATCAAACCATTAACATCAGAACAAACTACGAGGTTTTCTTTTTTCTCAAAAAAAGGAAGCAAATCTTTTTGACGCTGTCTATACTGAGATATTTTCACATCATGTTTTAGAAGATTCCACTGTTGTAGTCTTGACCCTAACAGCTCAGCCTTTTCCTTAGACAAGCGAAGATCTCTTATAAGGCCACTCAACTCTGCTGTGCGGATCACTAGACCTCAAAATCAGGGTCATAGGATGTAGAAGGATGGGTTGCTCCTTCTAAACAGTCTTCATCACCTTCCTCTAAAATTTCATAGTTTTGGGGTGGAGAAGGGACTGGCAAATTATCTGAGTGTGGTACAGGCCGAAGAGCAGATGGGAGATTAGGGTATTTAACCGTTCCTCTTTTCTTCATAGATAAACCTTGCTTAATGGGAGGAGTTAAGCAGAAATAACAGTTGTCTGTATGATTGATAGACTCACGCCAAACCATAGGTACTGCAAAAGCCATTGCCCGGTTTTTATTTTTCAGCCACTCTCGCAATATGACGGAACAAGAATTACAACATATATGAGGAGCCCATGATTTATCTTGGTCCCCAACTTTCACACCAAAATAATGTTCATAGGCTGTCTTAACGATAGGTGTCATTTTACGTTTCTGAGCCTTAAATGTTATTTCACCGCATATATAGCAAAAGCTATCGACAGAATTCTCACACTTTCGAGGCATTTCAGATCAGCACTTAAATTAATTTAAAAATCAACTTCACACGATAATTTCAATAGCAACCACGTGCGTACAATTGACAAACTCACATAGGTTATGTTTACTACTTAAGAACAGCTGATGAGAGGGGTGTTATGTAAACAAACATGTGTACCAACTGTTGGTGATGAAATATTTCATTTGTTGAAAACTCAATATACATATATATATAATATAATGATACTATATCTTGAAAACAAGAGCTAATATATAATTTTTATGGTCACTTTCGGTTTTAACACGTGGAAATATATTAAAATCATCTAATTTCAACCCCGAAACAAAAACTTTGTTGTGTTGTGATATAGTGATTCACATTCGATTTGATTTGATGGAGATTAAATTCATTTGTAAAAACGTTATCAGTAAGGTTATTCCACATAACCTCAGTTCTCGAACTGAAAGAGTTCTTAAACAGCGAAATTCGAGGTGTATTGAGTTGAACATCAAAACAATGAGCAGCCACCACACACGCACAGTCCCTCGCGAATTTCTGATATGTACCGTTCTTGGAATCGAATGTGCCAAGTCACTTGAACACCTCCCATGACAGTATCTATAAAAGAGTGACAAATCTCCAACCTTTCTTCGATGTTACAAACTATCAAGATTGCAAGTGATGTTCGTGTCTCCAATCAGGTGAAGGTTTTTTTCTGGATGGAATGCAGCAGCTTCAAAGTATGATTGAGAACGGAGCTCCATACCCGAAAACAATACTCCAAAGAAGGTCTGATCTGAGCTTTATAAAGGATCAAAAGTTGCTAAGGTGTGTACAATTTTCTAATTCGGAACAGTGTTTCAAGCTTTTGAGAAGCATCCTTTGCAATTCCAGCGACATAATTGTGCAAAGACATATTGGTGTCCATTTTAACCTCCCAACAAACTTATCGAAGCAGAAAGCGAAATTATCTGTCCTGACATTGTTATTTCTGGTTCGGAGACATATGCTTCAATAAGTTGGGGTAATACTCTGCAGTAGGAGAATAATTGTAAAAAAGGCCCATCAAATATGTTCTAAAAATCCAACACAAATATTAAAACCAAAACGATGTCTAGTTGTTCGGTTTCTACGATGATCAACTCTTGATGAATAATGAGTATTACGTCGGTTGAACATTCCGTTCTTTGTTTTCATACTTCTTTCCGACCAGATACCAATCTTAAAATATTATCCGCCTTCTCATCACCAGGTCTGACCTCTTGACGAATTCTAACTTTGTAGGTTTGTTTTGTTTTCTCCATTGCAGGGCTCATTTTCATTGCTACATATTCGTTTCTTTTCCATCCACTAATTTTTTAATATTGATTTTGTTTTGTATAAGTAGCTTTCCATTAGAAAGTTTGTTACTACCACTGAGTATCTAGTTCGTAATTCGTTACTTGGACTCTTGACCTTTTTTCTATCAAATTCTCTATGTACTTCTTATTTCTGTAATAAAACTTTTATATCTAATTTTTATTTCACAATCAGATCGAGAGCTGTTACCTGGATATTAAAATAACTTCAATTTTGTGATATTGATGACTTATTTATTTTGTGGAAATTCATCTTCAATTAGATATAGGAATAAAATACTTTGTCTAATTTCCACTTACTTAATGTATTGATAATAATACGGCCAAGGTTTCGGTTTTTACACCATACTCAAGTGTTCTAGCACTAGAAGTGCACTAGGAGTGCTAGAAAACTTGAGAATGGTGTAAAAACCGAAACCTTGGTCGTATCAATATCAATACATTAAGTAAGTGGAAATTAGACAAAGTATTTCATTCCTATATCTAACTGAAAATAACTTCAGCTTAAAACAAAAGCATCAATCCATTGTCAAACAGCGGTAGATTTTTACTTTTTTTCAATACTAAGAACACATTTTTCACGAGAATCCCTTATTTTGAATATTTTCAGAAGCAAGCACATGAGTGTTCTTATGGCTAATGGTTCGCCAAGTATTGATTGTTCTGGAGATATATATTTTTTTTCGAATTCAGAAATCAAAATGAAGAATCTTTACTTATAACTTTCCTGACTTTTTATTAGGGATAGTTCTTTACGTTCAAACGGCTGTAATTTCATCAGAAGCAGGAGTCTAATAGGCTTGAATTATATAGCTTTTTTCATTTCCATATTCATCTAAAATATGTTAACTACCTAACTGAGTAAAAGGTTTCCACTAGATCAATTCAATCTTTCACCAAGTCATAAAAGTATTTGTTCAAATAATGAAACTAATCGCACTATTTGAATTAGTAGCAAGTATCTCAATTTAAATCAGGTAAAAAATATATGATGTGATAAATAGTTATTTGTGTATCAAGGGCGTAAAATAGGCTTTTATAGACCGCAGCATGTAAGTAATATTAACACGCCCAAGTCCATAAAAGCAAATTACGCCCGAAATTCATGCATTTTATGCACGACAGGTATATTTGATGTCATGTAGATAGATATCTTTTCAAAGCCAGAACACGATAGAAGTACATCAAGGCTACCGTGAGGCTGTATATTCATATCATATCGGAAACAGAATAAATCAACAACTGATGGAATGAATGTTATCATGGTAACTCAGTAATTTTTTTGAAATATAGGCTAGTAGCCATATTTGTTCCCAATTGTTGTGATCACATATAATTTATTAGTGATTTTGAAATGGATTCAAGCGACAAAGAAAGAATTGTACTCCACCAGAAATAAGTGAAGTAGCTGAGGATGCGAAATTGAGTTTATTGCCAAATAAATCCAAGAAAATATACGACAAAGTGTATGAAGAATTCGTGAAATGGTG
The DNA here is from genome assembly GCF_025532065.1 of Leptinotarsa decemlineata. Classification (NCBI taxonomy): domain Eukaryota; kingdom Metazoa; phylum Arthropoda; class Insecta; order Coleoptera; family Chrysomelidae; genus Leptinotarsa; species Leptinotarsa decemlineata. Next base: position 1,766,615 of record NW_027412686.1, read on the forward strand.
CAACGGGTATGATATACACAGAGAGTAGTAGGAGATTTGAGCGTGTTCTAAGCCTCCCCCCACCACTATGACGTATTAATTGCTTTTTTATTGGTTGTTGTTTGGTGAAGTCAATGTGATGTGACCTTGAAGGGTGTGGTGTATGGATCGTTCAGAAATTTTTTCCCGGTTCTAATCCTCCCCCCACCAATATGACGTGTTATTTGCTTTTTTTTGTTGTGCAGTGAAGTCAAGGCGTTGTGACCTTGAAGTGTCTGGTGCATGGATCGTTCAGATTTTTTTTTTTTCATATGAGATTTTGTGTGTGTATGTGTGTGTGTGTGTAAGAGAATGCACGGTACAGGGTTTCATCATGTGCTTGTTTGTCTATGTACAAACATACGTCTGCATACTTCGAAGATCCTCCAAGTAATGAATGCTCCATCGGTGTGAGGCCACCAAGTTAGAAGTGGAGTGACGTCACAGCAATAACCGTTCAACGGCTAGAGAGCGACATGTTCACTTCACGACGTGTGGCAGAGTAATGCGTATTCATCAGTCTGCTCTCACCTCCCTCGATGTAGTGAAGGATGTGACGTAACGCCCCAGACTCGCCATCAATGGTGACACGCAGGCGGGCGAGGACTGTGCTAACGTCTGTCCTCTCCGAGAGCGCAACGACAATTGCTTGTTCGGCTATCGCTCTCGAAGCAGTGAATGATGTGACGTAACGCATCACCCTACCCTCGCTATTGATGGTGACACGCAGGCGGGCGAGGACTGTGCAAACGTCTGCCCTCTCCGAGAGCGCAACGATCACTGCTTGCTCGTGCCGGCAACTCGCATCAAATTGGGAGATGGGCTTGGCTGTGACGTCAGGCATCTCTAGTGGATGCATCGATGTGTCCTTACCTACCCTCACTCTCTACGGTGATGCGCAGGCGACGTGGATTATGGTATTTAAGAAGCAGGCGAGTGTTGGTTATGTCAGTTTCCATCGAGTGAGTTAGTGAGAACATATCATAGAAAATGTATTCTTGTGAATGTGGTAAATCTTTTACCCGTAGTGACAACCTTCGTCGTCATCAGCTCCAGAGTTGCCAAGGAGGGCCATCAGTGAAACGAGTGAGATTAGATGACGCTGCAGCACCTATGTACACATGTAATTGTTGTAATGTGATGATTCCATTGACTCAAGTGAATTCTCACAATAGAACTCTACAACATAAGAATAATACATGTGTTCAATTCAGTGATGGTGTTCAAATTATAAAGAGCGCCTTCAAACGTCGGATTGCGACATACAGGGTGCAGAGTTCCATTGTTTCCACCGATTACATGTTATTCTTTAATGAAATCAGGCAGAAAGTTATAGAATTATTGGAATCGGCCATCAGGGTTCACAAAATCATCAAAGTGAATATGGAAGTATTTGGGAGTTATATTCTACAAACACAAGACCTGAAGGAAACCAAATCATTTAATTCACAGAATAGAACAGTTGATCAATCTACTGATTTGAATTCCTTATTTGATGGATTTCGAAATGGGATTATCGCTCAAACTACAGAATTCCAGGAACGTGATTCAGGTAAACATTTCTACCAAGTTTTAATTGGATGGATTAGTAATATTGTTCTGTATTTAAGGTTGGACTTGTGAAAAAATCATGTTTCTGGAGTTGAACATTAATAAATACAGCCCGCTCAGTGGATGTTCATATGTGAAGCTGCCTGAATGTATCGAGCGTAGGAAGGCCGTGGTTAATGTCCGTAATGAAGATCAGCATTGTTTTGCATGGGCTATCACTTCAGCACTACATCCTGCAATCGATAGAACATCAGAAGTTTCATCGTATCCACATTTCAGTACAGTCATAGATGTAACAGGTATGAATTTTCCGGTAAAGTTGAAAGATATTGTGAAATTTGAAGACAAGAATGATATTTCAGTTAATGTGTACGGTTTAGAAAGTAAATTCGAGAAGGGTAAAATAATGTATGAAATAATTGGACCATTACGTTACTCTCAGAGAAGACTTAGAAGACATGTCAATTTGTTACTTATCACAGATGATTTCGGTAATAATCATTATTGTTGGATTAAAGATCTTTCAAGATTAGTTTCAAGCCAATTATCGGCTCATGAACATAAGAAATATTTTTGTGATGGCTGTTTATTATATTTTTCTAATGAACAATTACTATTACGTCATAAGATAAATGATTGTAATCACTTGAGTACTACAACACCATCAACCAATTTCAAAGTCAATAAATATGGGAAAACGGTACCTGAAAATATACTAACTTTTGAAAACTTTGAGAAACAAATGAAGGTACCATTTGTAGTGTATGCCGATTTTGAATCAGTACTGAAGCCGATTCAAACCACTAAACCAAATCCTGAATACTCGTATTCGATCAAGACATTCAAACATGAGCCTTATTCATTTGCTTATTTGATTAAATGTTCATACAATGATGATTTATCAAAATTTGTTTCGTATAGGGGTGTGGATGCAGCCCAGAAATTCGTTAGCAAAATCGAAGATGATTTGAAAAATATTTATGAAAATCATCTCAGGTTTCCTATTCCTATGGATGTACAAACTCCTGAGGAAGAGGAACAGTTTGCTTCTGCCACAAATTGTGGCATTTGTTCCAAACAATTTAATGATGGCGAAGTCAAAGTGAGGGATCATTGTCACCTCACAGGAAAAAAAGGTCCCCTGCTGCTCATTCATCTTGTAATTTGAATTTTAAATTGCCAAATTTCATTCCTATAATTTTTCACAATCTCAGTGGATATGATTGTCATTTATTCATAAAGGAAATGTATAAAAACAAAGATAAAGTGGATGTCATCCCACAAACTAATGAGAAATATATATCTTTCACAAAACATCTCTTTACACACTCCTATACGGATAAAGATGGTAGGGTGAAGAAGAATTATTTGAAAATGAGATTCATTGATAGTTTCAGATTCATGCCTAGTTCTTTGGAGAATTTAGGTGCAAATTTAACATCTGATCAGTGTATCGAGATGCGCAAACATTTCCCACAAATTGAAAATTTCAATTTGATGAGAAAGAAAGGTGTATTTCCCTATAGTTTTGTTGATGACATCGAAAAACTGAATCATCCAAGACTTCCAACCAAAAATCAATTTTATGATAAACTCAATTGTGAACATGTATCAGATAATGATTATGGGAGAGCTCAACTTGTTTGGAATTTATTCGAATGTCAGGATTTGGGTGAATACTCTGATTTATATTTAAAGTCAGATGTGTTACTATTATGTGACATTTTTGAAAACTTTAGAAATATATCTGTTGATAAATATAAATTGGATCCGGCACAATACTTCACTGCACCCGGATTGTCGTGGGATGCCATGTTGAAATATACTAATATTGAATTGGAATTACTAACTGATATTGATATGGTTCACTTCTTTCAAAAAGGTATTCGTGGTGGAATAAGTCAATGTAGTGAAAGGAAACATAAAGCAAACAATAAATTTTTACCGGATTATAATCCAAATGAACCATCTTCATTCATTTCATATTTGGATGCAACAAATCTATATGGTCACAGCATGTCGCAACCATTACCAACAGGTGAATTTTCATGGTTAGCACCTCATGAAATTCTCAATCTTGATATAATGAATGTGGATATTGATAGTCCTTATGGATATGTATTGGAAGTGGATATACATTATCCCCAAGAACTTCATGATAAACATTCCGATTTACCATTCTTAGTTGAACGTTTGATACCTCCATATGCAAAATCGAAAGTTCCCAAATTAATTCCAAATTTAAACGACAAAAGAAAATATATTGTTCACTATAGAAACTTACAGCAAGCTGTCAATCATGGTTTGATAGTGATGAACACACATAGAGTATTGAGGTTTAAGCAATCATGTTGGATGAAGCCTTATATAGATTTGAATACTGAAATGCGTAATAGGTCTAATAACAAATCTGAAAAAGATTTCTACAAACTAATGAATAATGCAGTCTATGGAAAAACAATGGAAAACGTAGACAATAGAATTGATGTTAGACTCATTACACATTGGGAAAATATAAAAAGAACTATAGGTGCTAGTTGTCTCATATCTCGACCAAATTTTAAAAAATGCTCTATTTTTACAGAAAATTATGTTGCCATTCAATTGGCTAGAGTAAAAGTTCATTATGATAAACCACTATATTTAGGATTTTCCATTCTAGAATTATCTAAAACAGTTATGTATGATTTTTTCTATGGATGTATCAAACAACAGTTTGGAGAAGATGCGTCCTTACTCTACACTGATACCGACTCCCTTATTCTCAAAGTAAATACAGACAATTTCTATGAATTTATCAAAAATAATATAAATAAGTTCGATACATCTAATTATAAAATAGGAAACCAATTCAATATTCCAGTGACAAAGTCAGTTCTGGGTAATTTCAAAGATGAATTCCCAAATGATCCAATAATCAGCTTTTACGGTACAGGTGCTAAAGCGTATTACGTGAAATCTGTTGATGGTGAACTGAAGAAGGCCAAAGGTGTGAAACGATCTGTTATAAAGAATGAATTGACATGTGAAGACTATGAAAAAATCATTGAAGAGGGAGGTATGATATTCAGGAAGATGAACTCGTTCAGAAGCGTATTGCATGATATTTACACTGAATTGAAAAATAAAGTCGCTTTATCGTATCATGACGACAAGAGATTCATCATTCCGAATACCACTCGAACTCTTCCATGGGGTCATAGCGATATAGAATTTTATCGAAATGATCCTAATGATAACATTCGTTGGGTGTCTGAAATCGTTCATTCTTTTTCTCAAGAGAGCGCCTTAGACCAACTAATCAATTTGTTGACTGTAGAGATGAATAATTGAATTATAATTCGAAGTATTATTGCTTATTCCTTCAAACCGGAACATTCTTATTTGTGATTATTTGTGATTATTGTATATGTATCACTTTTACCAAGTTACTTAGATGAATAAAAAATGATAAAAATATTATTTGTTTCATTTCTATTTTCCTAACCAATTACTGTAAAGTATATAGCATAATGTAAATGAAAGAAATATCAGTTTGAAAAGAATCATCGTAGAGTGCACAATGTCTAAAACAATCGATAAGTTTGGTAGAAAAAGAAAATTGGGTGGTAATGTCATTCGAGGTCCTCCCGGGATTGGTTTTAAATTAACAAAAGATGGTCATTATGACATGCAAAGAAAAATATTGAAAAATATAAGCGAACCAATTGACAAGAGTGATTGTGTAACTGTATCATATCTTGAGGGGGAAATTAACGGAACAAAGGAGGTTATACACCCCCCCCTCCTCCCCCCGGGGTGGTGGGTGGGGGGCCACCGCGCCGGCGCGCGAAGCGCGCCGGCGCGGTGGCCCCATTACGCTCGCGCCGGCGCGCGAAGCGCGCCGGCGCGAGCGTAGCGAATTGGGGCGTAAGCCGCGCGGAGCGCGGCCCGCTTTCTTCCCACCATTGCTCACCCCGCCCACTTCCTACCATTTCTCGCCCCACCATATTCCAACCATTGCGCATGCACGCCCCCACCTCATTCCCTCCACTCCCAATGATGTTGATACCCCGAGGAGCACGTTCTTCTACATTCAGTACGACAACTCCAGTCATCCAGAGCAGTCCAGCCATACTCAACCAGAAGCAGTGTACTATACGACGAGGAGCTAAGTTTGAGTAAGTTAACAATGTACTTTAATTTTTTACATCTACTAACTTTGTATTATTTTACATTTTCAGAATGGCATCCAACACTCAGGAATTAAATAACGCTGTGGCATCCATCATGCCTATGACAGAGCAGGAGAAGGCATCCACTTCACGAGTTAGGTGCAGATCCACCAGCCCTGACTTATTCGAGGAGGAGGAGGAAGTCAGGCCTGTAAAGAAGGTTTGCCAACGACCTGCAGCGAAGGTTGGTCCTATTTCTAAGTACCGAGCTACTTGCAATAGGACTAATCCTTATGCAGGTAGTTGGTCGACCGCTCCAAACAGCTTAAGGCCCTCCACACCACCCGCAGCAGTAGTGGAACAACCTAGGGCGCCTTCTCCGGAGGAGCCACCAGTTGTATTGTCCCCATCGGAGGAGGCTCCCATCGTATTCACTCCGTCGGTGGTGCCGCTTTCGCCGATGCTGGCAACACCGGTGACGAATCCTGAAGTGTTAGTGCCACAAGTGCGACAGCCTATCGGAGAGGTTAGTGAAATGTTGGACAGTTTTCTACAGAGATGTAAGGAAGCAGAACATGCTTCTCGAGCTAGTGAGGCCGCGTTGGTTAAAAGGAAGCGCGAAATGGCTGAAATTGTTAACCGACGGAGGGAAGCAGAAAAAGTAATAGCCGAACTAGATCGGAAGTATGCATCTCTGGAGAAAAAGTGTGAAGCAGATACCTCTTCGATAGAGACTTATAAAAAGTTAGTGACTTTTATAAAAACTTTCCCATAGATTAAGTGTAAGTGTAGTAAGATTAGTTTTAGGTTAGTTAGGAATATTTAATTAAGATAGTTTTAAGTTTATGTTTGTAATTTTAGGAAATAAAAATAAAATAAAAAAAAAGAAGTGAAATTAAGGGTGTACATTGTTTTGGTTTGGTACACATTGAACAATGCGATGGTTGGAGCATTTTTCTTCACTTCGTCTCATTATTATTTCCTTTTTTTATTTCAATTACAAGTTCTTCTATGCAAATACCTCACATCAATTTTTGTGTTCTCTAATCTATTGTAAATAATCTCTTGGGAAGAAAATATGTTTCATAATGAAATCAATAAGTATATTTCATATAATTCATATAGTATTTTCAATTTTCTCTTTCATGGAATATAGCTCATGTCATTTTTGAAATTCATTCCCACTTAATCCCCTCTCCTCCCCACTCCTCCCCCACTCCCTTTCAAAAGTATAAAAGTAGGAATTATCTGTTGGAATATTCAGTTGATCAGCCACCTTCAACATGGAACCTGATTCAACTACTGAGCCGTACAGTGACCCAGCGCATCAACATCCTTACTGGGCTTCTATCCATGAAGGTTTCGTTACCTCCACGACTACACCTCACTCGATGAATTATGATGACATAATTTATGATGATCGGATACAAGTGCTTCACGTTACTGGAACCGATCAAGCGGACCTGTCTGATGGGGATTATCCAGATCCCTATGATTGGCGGAATGATTACGAATGGGATACACAGTCCGGAAACACAGACGACGACGACAGCGATGACGATGATGACGGTGACGCTGACAATGAGTCCGATGATAGTCCTCCACCATCCCCTATCCTGATTGATGAAGTCCTGAATTCAGACGATGATATGTAATCGTTTCCTCATTTCTCCCATCCTTTCTATTCCTTTCCTTTCCTTCCACGGAGTACACACTTTTTGGTTGGTGTACACGAGGCACTGCGAGGTTGGGGCAGTGTCTTTTTCCCTCTCCCTTATTAGTTTTTTTTTATAATAATCACTCAGAGTTTCTAATAATAATAATCACTTAGAATTTCAAGAAAATTGTCATTCTTATTGCTTTCGAATTTCAAACACTGAATTGTTCTACATTTACACTTCACCCCCTCCTTTTTTTTTTTATATAAATAAAGCATCAATCCCAGTTCTATATCATTCTTCCACAATGTCGAGTGCTGATTCCACCACCGAACCGATGAGTGTACCAGAGTGTTCTATGACGAGTACAGGCCCCATCCAGGTACATGGAATAGATTCAACGTTCGATCATTTCAGTACAAATTTTGCACAAATGCTGCAACGTATCTATGATCTACCTGATGATTTCCCGGCACGTATGGAAGAAGGTATGCAAGAGGAAGTAGAGGCAGAGTTAGAGATGGATGTCAATGAGTTAGACGATCTAGAGGATAACGAGCTAGATAATTATGCTAATGATGATGCCATTAGTATATCGTCTGATTCAGATGATTATGAGGATGACATCATCAGTATATCATCAGATACAGATGATGATACAATCATCATTGTTTCTGATGATGATGAGGAGCGTTAGTCCATACCATTGCATGGATTAATAAAAAAAACAGCCCTTTTCAGGGCTACAATTGAAGACTGAAACAATAAAAAAATAGCTCTTTTCAGAGCTATCATTATACTTTCAAACAGAAACAGGTTCATACCATTGTTAACATTATAGTCTCAAACAAAATGTATGTATGTAAAAGTATTCATCATTATATGCATACAATGATTGACAAAATGCCAACTTCAACTTTCATTTAAAGTAGTACTCATCATATGCATAGATATTCAATGACTATCAAATTCCAAATATCGACTTTTCAGTCAAAGTAGTAATTTATTTGTCATATAATGTATAGATATTCAAAGACTAACAAATTACTTAGACTTTTATTAGTCAAAGTATTCATTTGTCATATAATCTATGAATACTAATACAACTAACTACTGTTTGTGTGAATAATGTAGCCCTGAAAAGGGCTGTTGTTTTTTTGACCAGTAGGTCCACGGTTATTGTGCCACAGGTTGGACATTATTACATATAATACATGTAGATACTCGGGTGAAGTTTGTTAGTGGCCTCTCGCAAGCTTCACACCAATTCTGTCCCATTTCCATAATTGAGACAGTGTTGTGGGTGTTGACATGGGCATACCACCCTCCATTATTGTTTCTATGCGAATAAAACCGAAAGCAGCACCAACATAGTTTTTTGTTCTCTCCATCTATTGTGCTGATCAATACGTATGCATCCATTGCACAATACAAATCCAAGGGATCTTCCAGTGTCTCACTGACATTGAGCGTTCGCATACCGATCCCCAAAGCACCATCGCCTTCAGTTGTGTCAGCTTCTATCCCTTCATCATCTCCTTCTTCATCCATGACCCTCTCAAACTCCATCACGTCATCATCTTCGTCGCTTTGGTTGGCCTCGTTTTCAACTTCGTCTATCTCATCTTCATCGACTCCAACATCTTCTGCTTCAACTATCACTTCCTCTAGCGGAACATTGACATCCTCATCATCTGATTCGTCTATCCAATTGTTTTCATCAACAGCAGATATTCTATTTAATGCAGCATTTATTTTTGCAGAATTCATCTTGTTGTTGTTTGCTCACAGTTGTAGAGAGTGAATGAATGAACTCTAGGTTTGCAAGTCGACTTATATAGGAGGTGATGCGACTCCCACTTGACTCGTTTAGAGTGGAATAGTAGGAGAAGTTATCCCACTATACTTTCACATGATGTTGATTTGTATAAATAGAGATCGTAGGTGTAGGAGAGAGCATTCAGAGTTTCTGTAAGTCATCTCTTAATATTTCTAATCGAATTAGTAAAATGCCGTTTCCAAAAGAGTGGAATGAAAAACCAAAAGTGTGTGTCTACCCAATGATGATTGCAGGGGCTATTGTGTGCTACTTTTGTCAAATAAGTAGACCTAAGGATTCAATCAATCCATGTACTGGTATGTGTAGTGATTGCGTGTTGCGGATTCAACTATCGCCTCCTTCTCATCCACCGAAGCGAACAAAATCGGATTATCGTCAACAACAGTTACAGTGTCTGAAGTGTTCCGAACCTATAATATTTAACAATATAGGTATCTGTAGAAATATTTGCGGTACCTGTGCTGCCGTTCCAACTCCACTGCAACGTTGTTTGCGTTGTGATACATATTCCATGAATTGTTGGAATCATGTATGCAATGCATGTAGAAGTACTTGGGATCTGTGTGAGAAGGTTGGTCAACTCTACCCCAATAGGAGAATCCATTTTTTTCAATGTTGGTGTTTGACGCACGAGCAACAACTATTGAGGAATAGAGTCAAAGAACGTTCCACATCCACAGAGACATATTAACATTTTTCATTTTATATTTTTTATTATCGTTATTGTCCTCTATTATTAATAAATATATATATATATATATATATATATATATATATATATATATATATATATATATATATATATTTTGAATTTATTTGTATTATTTTCTAACATTTAAAAATACATGCATGCAACACAAAGTTTTCCTCTTAAATGACAAAGATTGTTACATGCGTGAATAGTTCAGTGAGAGAGCGCATGTGCCAGTTGATGAAAGAGCGCATGCGCTAGTTTATTTTCTTCTATAAATGGTGAGGTCTCAGTAACATCATCACCTTTCCTATCCACATTCTATTGCTATCACATATCATTCCTCAGACCTTAATAATCATGAGCTCTATGCCGCTATTGATTGCTGAAGATGGTTCACCACTTGTTGATATCGATCAGACTGATTTTGAAAATATTCCAGTATTACATTTATCGAGTCAAGATTCGATAAATGATTTTGATATTAACGACTTCGTTAACTTTGCAGATGTGCCAGAACCAAATGAGCAAATTATTATTGAAAATCCGATCGTTTCGCAATTATCATCACTCAAACACTCTTCATCTACCCTTCCTCTTGGTGTTGATAAGAAATCTAGAACAATCAAGAGGAAGGTTACTAAGGCATCTTCATCGATTGTCACTGACTTTAAAGAAAAGAAAGAATCCAAAAGTGTTGTGCGACAGAAAAAACCCGCAACGAAAAGTGACAGATCGAAGAGGAAGCCAAAAGGTACTCCTAAAGAAATGAAGAGTGATTTGAAAGCTGAACCGCTATCTTCTTTCAGTCCCCTCCATCGGTTTGGGGAAATGAAAAGGAAAGCAAAATACCGTCTTGTAAAGGCACAGATGACTATTGCTGAACTTGAAAAGAGTGAGCGAGCTATTAATGCTAATAATGAAACTCTTGAAGCATTAGATGCCAAGATTGCATTAGCGAAGGTTGAATTGGCTAGAATGTCTAAAGATGCTGATGAACTCCGTTCAAAAATAGGTAAAGATAAGCAATTCCATCAACGTTCGAGAATGCAAGCACAGGCTGAGCTTGAGGAGTCGACTAAGCTTTATGAGACGGCATTATCAGTGAGAGATAATTGGCAAAAAGAGTTGGATACTGCATTTCAAAGTGACGGCGATTAGTTTTGGGAATGATAATGTGTTTTCAATATCGTGAGTTGAAAAATATAAGCGGGAATGGAGTATACAATTAATTTGGTTTGGTATACACAGAACATTGCGAATGGCTGGGGCAATGTTTACCGCTGCAATATTTTTCAATTCACATACTTATAATTGAAATGAAAACAATAATGAACTTTAATATTACTTTATTCATAAAAGTCACTATTAGATACATTTAAACCATATAAACCATATTTGATTCATCAATCCAAGAATTTTGTTCGCTAGGAAGACCTAACCACTTTACATAAACTTTATTTTTTCTTCTCTTCAACACCTTCTCAATCAGATATACGTCAGGATTCTCGGTTCGTAATAACTCTTCTTCGTAAAAACATCCTCTAATCGGCTGTTCATTCATATCTTCAAGATTATAAGTCGTTGGGATGGTTTTATTAATTTTAACAATCTTGAATAGCTCCGTGGTAAAATTCGCAGTGTAAGACTTTTCAAAAATATTTTTGTATTTACTTATACGTACAATATCATTCAATTGGAATTTGGGTTTACTTTGTCTTCCTCCAATTCCATTGATACCCTTGAATTTCAATTTTGTTGTTGAATCAACATTGATGGGTGCCATACCTATTGTACGATGAACTTTATTATTATATCTACTAGTTATAATTGGAAGAATATCAAGCCATTTGTGGTGACCTCTCATCGAAAATTCCTTGTAGAGCCATGCCTTTATTGTACGAATCACTCTTTCTGCTATAGCTGCCTTCTTTGTGCTGAATGTTGAATAATGATTGATATTATATTCTCGCATGAGAGATGAGAAGCTTCTATTAAAAAATTCTTTCCCTTGATCGCTTTGTATATGTTTAGGGGAAAATTTGGCTTTCTTCAGTACATATTTCATTGCATTAGTTATTGTACTACCTGTTTTATCTTTAACTGGCACAGTCCATAGATATTTTGAGTAACAATCAATTACTATAAGTATATATCGGTATCCTTCATTACTTTTTGCATAAGGTTGTAGTTCAGCTAGATCTATTTGCCATAGATCTGCAAAACCTTTGATGGTAGTTATTCTTCTACGAAAATTACGTCTTGCAGGTCTATGTAATTCATTAACAACTTGTCGTTTGATATCACTTACTTCATTAGTCATTCTATTTCAATATGATTAAAGAGAAAAAAAGTGATAATGTTACTGCATTGAATGATGATGTGACAGTGATCATTACTTGTGGATATATATTAATATATTATACCTTCTTCACGTAATTCTTCAATTATTGAAATTATTTCATTATCATGTCCGGTATGTCCAGCTGACTTTGATGCTACCAATAGTCGTAGGCGAGCAACTAACTCTTTCGGTGAATTCCAGTACACATAATTCGCAGGTTTAGAATTATATGTTTTCTCCATTTTCACTCGTTTGAGTGCTCCACCAATTTTACTTCTACTCCTAATTGGATATTGTCGTGAGTCTAATAGTGGTTTGATGACTTCACGAAATTTTTTAGAATTTGTATTTTCAAAACCATTCTTCAGATGATATTGTTTATATGGAGCATTCGTTATTTTCAATATTTTGGAATATACTTGACGAGTTTCTTCATTATCAACATCTTGTGGATTCTTCAAAAAGATCATATCATATAATTCTGGACTACCTGCGCATTCATATTTTTTCACTTTATTAGCATCCCAAAATGAAATGTTTCCATCTTTGAAATGTACCACTAGACTTCCCATTTTCAGCTTTTGTGTAATTGGATCCATACGTACGCCAAATGTTCCATCATATGCTGGATTTCTAGATTTTACATTATTCAAATGTTTCATCAAAACATCTTCACCACTTTCATTCATAACAGGTGAGATGTCAGGATCCGAGGAATCGATGTGGGACGATGATGGTGTTTCGAATAGAGTTGTTCTCATATCGTCTTGAAGTGTGCTCGTGTCACTATTCACAGATGATACACCATCAAAAGATTGTTTTCTTCTTATTGGAGTACTCATGGGATAATTTGAAGTAGATTGAACAGATCCACGATTTGGTGATAACACTGCTGATTTAGAAGTAGCGTTTGATGATAAAACATTCAATGGTTTCATTATGGGCTCATACAATCTTTCAAGTGTCGAACGATTTTCAATATTATCATTCTTGATAGAGTTGAATTTCTGTCTGACAGCTTCTGTTGTCTCTACTAGTTGACGTTTCAAATTCATTTCATTGTTTTTATGTTCAGAATCGTTTTTTGTATTCATAATGCCCTTTTTTTTGAATTAAAGCTTAATTCGTTGGTGAAGTGACCACTACAATATTCAGTGATCGAATAAGTTCCAAAAACAAGATCATGGGTATATAAAACTATCGAATCCTTTGCGATATCTACCTTCATCTATTTTGCTATCCTTATCAATTACTAGAAATCCATATTGATCCTCCCAGCATTTAACACACATCAATTGGAATTGTTTGAATGTTACATCGGGTGAAACATGATCTGAATAAATGTGATGTAAATTCGTCTCATCTTGTTTGAACATTATAATGAAATTGGTATTGTCACGCACTAACTGTTTGGGTACCCGTGAATATGTCTGTGCTAGATAAAAACAATCAACATCCTTATGACGTCCCATACAGAAATATGATCTAATAATATCTTGCTTTTCACATATCACATCATCGAAAATGAAAACAGAATTAGGCTTAGCGTCGGAGGGTTCCACTATTTCTGCATTATTGCTGAATGTATAAAAACCTAATCCTTTTATAGGTTCCAAAACACTTCGCAAGTACTGATATTTAGGTTGATTGAGTGACTTCGAATAGAGATACACATTTCTAAATCTCAATCCTTGTGGATGTGTTAATAGTGATATCATTGCATTCGTCTTTCCACAATTTGAAGGTCCTATAATGAGTCCTCGAACTGATGATGGAAGTAGTGGACCATGTCTGAATACTCTTTGTCCATTCAATCCACACCCAAATTTCTCATCTAGATTATCTACAGCAAACTTTTCTTTCTGTTTTACAATGCGCATCGTGCCGTGGTTGGAGACTATATAAATGTTATTAGCTTATTCATTTCAATGTGTACCATCAAACGATACGGACGTATTGAAAGTGATCGTAAAATTAAAAGAGGTTGTGGTTTTGTTAATGATTTAATAAACAAACTTCCTTTCGAATTACATCTACCTGGAGGATATCAATACTGTGGACCGGGTACAAAATTGAAACAACGTTTAGCTCGTAACGATCCTGGAATCAATAAATTAGATATTGAATGCAAAAAACACGATATTCAATATTCTAAGCATCCATCTGATCTTGCAGCAAGACATTTAGCCGACAAAGAACTTGAATACAGCGCTTGGGATAGGGTTAAATCAAAGGACGCGAGTATTGGGGAAAGAGCAGCTGCATTACTTGTCACCAACATTATGAAAGCGAAAAGACATATGGGCATGGGTTGTAGTACCAATAAGAAAAAATGTAAGAGGAAACAATCGAAGAAAAATAATATTAAAAAAGTTGCATTTGGTGCTGGGATAGTCCATAAAGTGCGAAATGTATTGAAGAAAGCTGGTGGGAATCAATTTGTGACGAATAATAGCAAAAAAGCTATCACTGTGGCATTGCAGGCGGCACGTAAATACCTTAAAGCTGCCGGTGGAAAGAAGAAAATCCGCACACCACGCATAATTCCTGTTCCCAAGATCGGTGGACTTTTACCATTGATACCAATTTTTGCTGGACTATCCGCACTAGGAAGTTTGGCGGGAGCCGCTGCTGGTATTACCAAGGCCGTGAATTCGGCAAAAGCCAGCAGAGCGGCTTTAATGGAAGCCAATCGTCACAATAAAACCATGGAGGCTGTAGCATTAGGCAAACACGGAAGTGGAATATATCTCAAACCATACCGTAAAGGTTTAGGACTATATTTAAAACCATACAAAGCCACAAACAAAACAAAAAACTGATTGAACCCCTACCTCAGAGGCCTCTTACTGATCTCGATCTCAGTTATTATGCACAAAAAATGAAAATTCCACATTTTCGTGGTGTTTTTATGCGTGATAGATTACCATCTTCAGGTCCAAAACAAAACGAGACAGCTATTGTTAATTTAGATGGAATAAGTGGACCAGGAACACATTGGGTGGCATATAAAAAATGTGGGAAAGAAGTCACATATTTCGATAGTTTTGGAGATCTACCCCCACCATTGGAATTGACTCGATTCTTTCGAAAATGTTCGAATGTAAAAATCAAATATAACTATGATCGACAACAGAAATTTAATACAGTTCTCTGTGGTCACTTGTGCTTGCAGTTTCTCTCTAAATAATTTTCCAAATAAAAATGGATTCAACACCAAAACTGGATCGGGAGGCTATCAAGGGAATGGGGTTTTCACTTAGAATGTTTTCAAAATATGGTACCTTGAAAAAAATGGATAAAGTGATGCTTGCAAATATGCCTAAGGAAGTGATACTTGCATGTGTTGCACATGAGATTGCATAGGTTTGGGAAAAGTTGCCTAAGCATCTGCAAGATGACATCGATATAATGAAACATAGATATTGTTATGAGCACCACCACGATCAAAATTCAGATTCGGATGTTAATGATGGTCCTATACCTCGAAAATCAATGTGTTGTATTTGTAATATAGAGGATGTGAATATTGGTATCAATAAAAATGATACTTATTACAATACAACACCTTCCAAAAAGTGTAAATTGTCTCAAATGTGCTGTTGCTGTGTACAATAATAAATTGAAATGTGTTTCAAAATATTCATCAGTCATGTCACGAAAGTTCGAGCTACAAGCTGTCGGGACAAGTGTCTTGAGTGCGGATTTTTTTCCACCAATTGAATTGGATAGGAACAGTCGTTATGGATTAGGACTTTTGGGATTCTATGGATGCAATACAATCAATAATATAACTGAAGCTAATAACTTAGTTAGTTTTAGAATCAGTAATGACAACTCATCGATATCCCAAAAGTTGACAATTGAAATTCCATGTGGTGCTTACGAAATAGAAGAGATCAATGCCGTCATACAGAAACATATCATGTTCAGATTGTTTCATGATAAAAAACCAAATGATGTCGTTGCAGATGATATTTTCTATCTACACGCCAATAATAATACATTCAAATGTGAAATGCGATCCAAATATGAAATTGATCTGACACATCCAAATTCTATAGCAGAAATGATGGGGTTCGCTCATGGAATATTTCCACCAAATCAGATACATGAATCATCATTACCAATAAACATTACAACTGTGAGACTTATCCGCTTAGATTGCAATATAATATCTGGTTCATATATAAATGGTGAAGAATCTCACATTCTTTTCTCATTCGATATTGATGTTGAACCTGGCTACAATCTTACTAAAGAACCACACAGTATTATATATATGCCTGTCAGTCCAGAAGGTCGTCAATTGATTCACAACATTACAGTGCGTATTTTGGATGAAAAAAATAACCTTATCGATTTTGGAAGTGAAGAAGAGATTTTCATTATTTTGGAATTGAAGAAAATCGAATAACTGTTGTTATGGGTTTCATTTACAATAGACAAAATCGCATTGAACAATCCCAAACGAGTTGTACTATTAAAAAGAAAGGTGTGCATAAAAAGAAAAGTGTGCATAAAAAGAAGCTCATTCCACAAGTGTATGCTAAACAGTTAGCACATAACGCTCTGTCTGTGAGTGATCTTAAATTTTTGAAATCGATTGGATTGAAAGTGAGAAACTAACAATGGTGCTCGAAACAAACAGTGAAAAGTTGAATATATTCAATGAACCAGTGCTCGATCATTCTCTCATAAGTTTACATGAGCACACATATAAGCCCTATGGATCACCGCTATTCAGGAATTCGGATGAAATCAGAATTGCAATCAATAATCAAGATGTTATACTAGATATTGCCGACAGCTTCATTTACATAGAAGGTAAATTCACCCCCAAAGATGTAGCGAAAACATGCTATCTCTCGAATAATGCAATTGCATTTCTCTTTGACGAAATTCGTTATGAAATGGGTGGTGAACAAGTGGCTGTTGTTAGAAAACCTGGGATAACATCTACAATGAAAACCATGATATCATTTGGACAATCTCATGCTAACACATTATTGACATCTGGTTGGGGACTTTCACAATTGAAGCAAGATATCTTGGATACAAGCAGTCATGTTTTTAGTGGAAAACTACCACTGAAATATTTGATGGGTTTTGCTGAAGATTACAACAAAATTATCTTGAATGCCAAACAGGAATTGATTTTGATTATCGCTCGATCATTCAAAAACTCGTATATAGGTGAGGTTGATGCTGATTTGGAAATAAATAAAATCGAATGGAAAATAAGACATATTGTACCAGATGATAAACACAAGCTCAAACTTTTGAGTAGAATAAACAAAAGCGGTCTGAATGCCAAAATCAAATTGGCATATCGTATGTGGGACCTCTATGAACTACCATCATTACGTGGGACTTCTTCAGACATATGGGCCATCAAAACAACTAATGCATTGGAAACTCCTCGTTTTGTCATCATCGCATTCCAAAGTACTACCACATCTGAAGATAGAACACAGGATATTACAAAATTCACAACTGCTGATATCAATAGTATTCGAGTATACTTGAATTCTGAAGTTTATCCATATGAGCGTTGGAATTTGAATTTCGATAAAAAACTTGATGCTCCTGCTTATTATGCTTTTGAGAGTTTCCAGCGAAGTTATTATGATAAAGATATGAGTGAACCTCTGATGGACATTGGGCAATTTAGAGAGAATCCACTATTCGTTATCGATTGTTCCCATCAACCGAATGCAACAAAATCATCAACTATTGATATAAAGATTGAGTTTGAGACGAGGAAGACCAAGTTTCCAGACAACACTAAAGTATATGCATTAATTTTGCATGATACAGTTTTAACATACAATGCATTGGATGGTTCAGTTCATAGCAGATATTGACACTTTTTTTCACTCTATCATATACTGTTTTATGATCTTTTTTTTATTTGTAACTGACTTATATCACGTATTGTATTTTATATCATATTTATTGTTTTGTAATCATTTTCTATTGTATTTCATGAGATTTAAATAAATAAAACATGAAAATAATACAAAGTTTTTTATTTGACATTATTTATGATTTACAGGAACATACAGACTATCTAAAATAACTTCTTCCTCATAATCATCATTTTCGCGACCATCTTCAATTTCCTCTCGATTTTCATCATTCAATTCAAAGTGATGAATAATCCATTCTGGCAAGTATGGTTGGAGGCTATACAGGAATCTTCTTAGGTTCAGTTCAATCATAACCTCACAAAGTTGCCACAATTCCAATTCATTATCCAAAAATTTGTTACAAACTTCTGCACCACTCCAATAGTTCTCAGCATCACGAAGGCATAATTCGATTTGTTTTTCATCATAGCATACACTCATATCATAATTGCTTGCATGTTCGGCTCCATCACCCAACACCTTCAATTTAGACGACAAATGTTGAACCGATGATTTGAGATCTACAACATCGACCCAATCTTGACTTGCGTACTGCATCCACATCTTAAAATGGTGGAACTGAAATCGAATAAAAAAAAACAATAAGCAACCTCCAATTTTTCAGTGATATAATACTCACATTCCCATTTTACTTGTAGTTACAAAGTGGGTGTATTCAACTAAGTTAGTAATGTTCATATTTCCATATAATTATCATCTAATATATGAATATTAATGAAACAATAAGAAATTCATTATAATTACTATTATTATTCAATCATATTGAATTTGACTAGAGTTAGCGTTTTCACACCAAAAAACTTTGTAAGCTATGACCTAAAGAAATTCGCTATAAATTATTACAATTATTATTCAATCATATTGAATTTAACTAGAGATCGCGTTTTCATGCCAGCAAAACTTTGTTGGCTCTGTCCTAAATACACCATCGTATATTTACCACCTGATGAGTTGATACAAGATATATCGTCATCACTGAATTGCAACGAAATATGTTTTGGTAGCCATGTTTTAAATAATTTATCATTGCTCACATCTTGCAAAGTTAATAAAATTGATTTACCAAATCGTGTAGAATAAGTTGACATATTTTCAATTATGTACACTTCATCAATTGGCAATGATGATAAGGCCTTTTGCTCTAGTATTTCAACCTCCTGTACAATCAAATTATTAATTTTATTCAAGTCTACTTTTGAAACGGACATGATGATAATATATATGAAAATATAAACAATTTCCAACAGACAAATACACTCACCGTCTTCCTTCTATTACGAACTGAATAACACTCTACCAATTGCTAACTGCTGCAGATATATTCGTCTACTGATTTCATAGTGTGCCAAGCATTTCTTTTATATTAAACAGTGCGAGTCACCCCCACCATGAAACCGTGAAAGGTTCACATTGCTAGTTGCTATCCACTAGAGATGCCTGACGTCACAGCCAAGCCCATCTCCCAATTTGATGCGATAACAGTTGCCGGCACGAGCAAGCAGTGATCGTTGCGCTCTCGGAGAGGGCAGACGTTTGCACAGTCCTCGCCCGCCTGCGTGTCACCATCAATAGCGAGGGTAGGGTGATGCGTTACGTCACATCATTCACTGCTTCGAGAGCGATAGCCGAACAAGCAATTGTCGTTGCGCTCTCGGAGAAGACAGACGTTAGCACAGTCCTCGCCCGCCTGCGTGTCACCATTGATGGCGAGTCTGGGGCGTTACGTCACATCCTTCACTACATCGAGGGAGGTGAGAGCAGACCGATGAATACGCATTACTCTGCCACACGTCGTGGAGTGAACATGTCGCTCTCTAGCCGTTGAACGGTTATTGCTGTGACGTCACTCCACTACTAACTTGGTGCCCTCACACCGATGGAGCATTCATTACTTGGAGGATCTTCGAAGTATGCAGACGTATGTTTGTACATAGACAAACAAGCACATGATGAAACCCTGTACCGTGCATTCTCTTACACACACACACACACACACATACACACACAAAATCTCATATGAAAAAAAAAAAAAATCTGAACGATCCATGCACCAGACACTTCAAGGTCACAACGCCTTGACTTCACTGCACAACAAAAAAAAGCAAATAACACGTCATATTGGTGGGGGGAGGATTAGAACCGGGAAAAAATTTCTGAACAATCCATACACCACACCCTTCAAGGTCACATCACAGTGACTTCACCAAACAACAACCAATAAAAAAGCAATTAATACGTCATAGTGGTGGGGGGAGGCTTAGAACCGGCTCAAATCTCCTACTGAGAGTGTACTTCTTGTCTATTTTGTGGAAAAATCTAAATATCGTAAGTAATTAGGCTAGGAGAATTCCAGCGCAAAATCCTATGTATTTTCTTATGGCGCTTTATTCTGGCGTTTTTTGGACCTCAGGCCCACTTCCACTCGTTTGAATTTTACCGCTGTATGCGCGGTAGATTCTGATTGGTTGACTGAATGACAGTAAAAGTGGAGAAGTGGAGGTGGTCTGAAGTGGGCTTTGAAGGCTAAGGCTCAGTTTACACATAATGAACGTCTGGTAGAGACGAGACGCTGACCTTTGTCCCTTCCGTGTGAAGTGGGCCTGAGGTCCAAAAAAGTCAGAATGAAGCGCCATAAGAAAATACATGAGATTTTGCGCTGGAATTCTTCTAGCCTAATTACTATAGTAACCCTCTTCCATGTGATCATATTATTCCATGCTGAAAGCTACTTTAAATGTACATGTACGTGTACAGATATATCAGTAGATAAGCAATATTGACAGTTTTTTATAAGTTACCTATAAATACAATAGATATATTGATAGTCTGATAATGGTGGTTGTTGGATTCTCGACTTGTAATGTGCACTCCTGAATAATTCAGTTATATGTTTCAATAATTTTGCATTTATTGGAACCATCGAAATATATATTTCTATCGATATGATATTGAAATTCAGCGCCTGCTCAAAGATTTTATCGCCCGCCGGGCGATAAAGTAGTCTGCGGGCGCTAAAGTGCTACTTTACTTTTGCAAATCCAGGCGATAAAGTACTAGTTTATGCCGATCGTGCATAAAAGTAATTAAAATTCGTGATGTTCGTAAAAATTTTTGATTTGACACATAGTATAGACTTTCAATTCTCGATGAAAGAATTGTATATTATGCAACGAACACGTGATTACTACCAACAATATACATTCTGCCCGGGTTGTAAATTTCTTATGTATGTTTTATTAGTAATTGAAATGTAACTTCGACTGTGATGTGTGCAGATAATGTAAAGAATCGCTATTCATTCATATATTCATAAAAATTATCTTTGCATTTAAATTATCCTATTATAAATGGAATTTTAGATGAACATTTTTTTCAATGTGGGAAGAGTCACACCGCTGGCGTGAATAATCAATATAATGAACATTTATTATCACTGTAAACAACAGATTAAATATAATATTAGGAATTCATTTCTGTTGATTCACATGACCGATATGAATTGAATAATTCAAAATGTTTTCAATAGAGGCTCTATTCATTATTTATTAATTATAAATTAATTAATATTTATTGCATTAGTTTTGATAATGTATGATTCCATGATTTCATCAATAATATTCATGTTGCTATATATCGACTTATTTTAATGATCTTGGGTAACAGAGGTAGATTTCCATACACCAAAATGTATCGACATTTATTGACTCTACTATTTTGTACTATGCATACTCTATCAATCCATAAGATGTCCATAAGCTGGCATAAAATTAAAATAATGAAAACAATTTGACCCATCAACTTTTGTTGCATTTTGTTTCTTTATATTATATGTGAACAGGAATCACACGTTAAAAGGTAAGACCTCGTTAATCCTTAGCTCGCACAAGTTTCGACTTTTGAGAGTTGTCGTTCGTAGGGGTGCGACAGCTGGTTAACGGAAAAACAGATTTTTAAACAGTTGAATAAACAATAATGCACTGCATATCTACAACTGGAAAAATGATTAAAAAAAGCATAATTGAAAAGAAGTTTTCTGCCAGCTTCATTATTTTTCATTCAATTACCCACCAAGTATTCCAAACAGTGCATTACAAGTCACACACAGTTCATTGCATTCATTTCATTTCACAAATGATTCATTTTATTTATTCGATTCACATAAACATTCACTTTATCGGTCGTTTCCCGATTATTATCTTACTTATGAACTTTCAATCACTCCTCACTTGTATTTTATTGGATGGCATCTCGAAAATTCCATATCTTTCCAGGTCCTGGTTTCAATCTAGAACCTTTCGTTACTTTCTTTTTCAAGTTTTGTCTGTGATCTGAAATTCAAGTGAATGTTTCTATCAACAATCATCTCACGATAGTACATAGATAAGATGTAAAATATAAAATAAATAAAAAAAAGTACATTCAATATTACTGAATTTAATGATTTGCCCTGACTATTCAATGTATTGTTATGTCGCTTGAGATTCAGGAATGCTGAGAATTAACGAATCATGAATTTGTCTATCATCTGCATTCACTTCACAAAAATAAGGACAATTGAAGTCCCCAATAACACTATTTTATTATTAGGGTGTAGTATGCCCCAACTTTCCAGAGCTCAAAGAGAGCACTATACAGTGCATTTTTTATGCCCCTCCCCCTTTTATTTTTTGAACGGGCCAACTCAAGAAATTGAAATTTGGGATAATGAAATTAATGCATGAATACTTTATGTTGAAGTGAAATTGACAAATGAAACTTTCAAGATGGCGTCTAGGCGCCAACTGGGAAAAAAATTGAATAGAAAGGGGCGTCTTGTCACACATCATTTTGAAACTCCTGGCGAATACTTCACAACCCTAGAATATGAAGTCAATAACTTCACCTACTACCAAATGGCGGAACAAATGTCAAATGGCGGACAATGAACATCATTGTTCAGTTAGAATATTCTATTCTCATTTAGTTTTCAATTTTACTAGTAGAAAGATACCACGTCAGCAATCTCCAAAATTGTTAATTCTTGTCCATTGGCAGAAAAAAATTGAAGCGATTTTTATTTACGGTGTGACGCGTAACTCTCACGAGACGGAAAGGATTTTCAATAAACGTTTTCCGAATCGTCCTATCTTAGAAAATATTCGAAAGTTCCAAATTCACAGCTACCGGTAGTGTACATAACAAAAAACCCTCAGGACATCCGTCGCTTCCGGAAGAACAGCAAGTGCAAATAATTGGTGAGATTGTAGTAAATCCTGAACAATCTACTTATTCCGTCGCGAATGTTTGTGAGGTGTCTCCTTCTACTGTGTAGATACTTTCAAAGAGGAATAGGTATCATCCATACAAAATTAAAATGGTACACCAATTAACTGAAGATGACTCTGATCGAAGAACAGAATTCTGCGAAATCATGACGGAAACCATTGCAAGGCATCCTACCTATCTCCACAATATTTGTTTCAGTGACGAATGTAAATTTTTTTTTTCGGCAATGTTCACAGACAAAATTGCCGTTATTAGAGTGACATCAACCGTCACGTTTTCCGGGAAACACATACCTAATATCCAGAAAAAATTAACGTTTGGGCAGGAATATTGGGAAATTATATTGTAGGACTTCTATTTATTGATCAAAATGTAACAGGGGGACTGTATTTGAATATGCTGAAAACTACTGTTGACCATCTCATCACTGAAATCGCCGAAGCGAATCCTAATGAATTCGATAAGAATATTGTATTCCAACAAGATGGAGCACCACCACATTATTCCAGACAAGTAAGAAACTATTTGGATATTACTTTTCCCGGTCGTTGGATTGACCGCCGAGGTCCTACAGATCTGACGCCTTTCGACTTTTTTTATGGGGCTATTTGAAGCAATAGGTGTACGAAACTGAATCTGCTTCAATACTGGATACACAGCAGAGAATAATTAATATTTGTAGAGATTGTGATGTTACTGAGTTCGAAAATGTTCAGCGTGAAATATCGGATAGGCTGTTTATATGTCAAGAAGTTCAATGCAACCATTTCGAGCATCTTCTGAACTGAGCTCACGCGTATTACCTCATATTATGTAGTTAAGTGTCAATGTATTCAGGTAACCATTAAAAGTTCCGCCATTTTGTAGTAGTTAAAGATATTGGCATTATATTCTAGGGTTGTGAAGCATTTGTCAGGAGCTTCAAAAAGATATGTCACAAGACCTCCCTTTCCGTTTAATTTTTTTTTCCAGATGGCGCCTAGTCGTCATCTTGAAAGTATAATTTGTCAATTTTACTTCAAAACAAAGTATTCATGCATTAATTGACTTTTTTGAAAAATAAAAGGGGGGATATTGAAAAAATCCACTGTATGTTTCAAGACAGATAGATGGGAGAATATTAGTAACTGCTAAATATAATAAATAAAAAAATGAGAAACATCAGTTCAGTTCTTAGTGAGTCCGGCATCATCAAATTGGCGGTCATTGTGAAATAAATCATACCTGATAACAGTTCAGTAGAATTCACCTCAGTTTGTTTCATAATTAGACCACTCGTGCATAATTACCGAAAACCCAGTCTCCTGGTTCATGTACATGTCCTAAAGGAATGATGGAAGAAGATATTTCGTTGGAAATTAACAAAAAGTGTACGTGTCTACTTAGGAAGAAGACAACCGTAAATTTCAATCCGTCCGAGCACACCAACTCAGAATCGATTTGGCATTTTCAATTAATGTTAACATGTACGAGAAGCAAAGATCCATTGTCCAGTCGCATTCGAATCTCATTTGTGATGTAATTCAACTCGTTATAATTGACCTGCCAAAAGCAGTCGAAGCGCGGGTGGGACCGCACCCATTCGCCAAACATAACTTACATTTGCAATCACATTTCGTTTCGCCATAATAATGAACCGATAGCTGATTAGCGACTTTTTTCGAACTGCCAGATATATGTTTCTGTGCGATGGTGCGAAGTTACGAAAAATGTTATCTGATTCGATCTGAAGTTAGACGTATGCATTCGGTTTTCTAAGAGGTCAATCGCTAGGTGAAGTATATCCGGGCTAATGCGAGATTTTATCGAAATTGATGTTGTGTAGGCGTTTGGCGTCGAAAATACTGGGCCATACGAATTTTCGAGTTGGCGTAATAATGACCCTGATTAATGAAATTCCACTTATAGCTTTTTATTTGAATATTCGAAATATTTTTCAGAATCGACAATAAAAGGTTTACGCACTAGTTTATTTCTATCGCATTGTACAACGGGTAACAATTTTGAATTTCATTAGTTCGGACTTCCATTGTCTAATATTATATAAAATGATTTGAAATTCCTGAAAGAACCAATACAAATGTAAAATTAAAAAAAAATCTGAAAATAACAATTATATTAAACAAAAAATACAAGTAAATACAAGTACGAATAAATATAAGTAAAAGATAGAACACTTAAACAAAAAATAAAAAATTTGAGATTTCAAGACAAGTTACTTCATGACGTTTCGATTGTTAGTATCCACAATCGTCTTCGGGTCATCACCCGAAGACAATTGTGGATACTAACAATCGAAACGTCATGAAGTAACTTGTCTTAAAATCTCAAATTTTTTATTTTTTGTTCAGTTGTTCTATTTTTTACTTGTATATTATTTCACTCTAATTTCATTTCAGGGTTTTTTTCAATATAATTGTCATTTTCAGCTATTCTTTTCTATTTTTCATTTGTATTGGTTCGTTCAGGGATTTCAAATCATTTTATACAGTGCATTTCTTTAATGCCCCTTCCTCTTTTATTTTTTGAACGGGTCGTGGGTTGATGAAATTAATGCATGAATACTTCATTCTGAAGTGAAATTGACAGATAAAATTTCCAAGATGGCGACTGGGTGCCATCTGGAAAAAAATTAAATGGAAAGTGGGTTCTTGTGACACATCATCATCCTGACGAAGGATGATGAGGGCTTCAGAGCCCTAGAATATAATGTCAATATCTTCAACTAATACAAAATGGCGGAACTTTTAATAATTGCCTGAATACACTGACATTTAACTACATAATATGACGTAAGAAGCTTGAGGTCAGTTCAGAAGATGCTCACAGTGGTTGCCTGTTGAACTTCTTGACATATGAACAGCCTATCCGACATTTCACGCTGAATATTTTCGAACACAGTAACATCAATATCTCCACAAATATTTATTATTCTCTGCCGTATATCTAATATTGAAGCAGGTTCAGTTTCGTTCACCTTTTGTTTCGAATAGCCCCATAAAAAAGTTCCAAGGTTTTAAATCTGGCGAGCGGGCTGGCCATTCTGTAAGACTTCGACGGCCAATCCAACGACCGGGAAAAGTGTTATCCAAATAGTTTCTTACTTGTCTGGAGTAATGTGGTGGTGCTCCATCTTGTTGGATTAAAATATCCATATCGAATTCATTAGGATTCGCTTCGACGATTTCAGTGATGAGAGGGTCAACAGTAGTTTCCAGTATATTCAAATACAGTTCCCCTGTTAAATTTTGACCAATGAATAGAGGTCCTACAATATGGTTTCCCAATATTGATAGATTGTTGACGTAGTACCTTTCTACTAGTAAAACCGAAAACTAAATGGGAATATTGCCATACTGACATTTTTTGTCGTTTTTATAAACAAAAAATAACTTAAATAACTTTATAAATACAAACCTTTTGGGATTGTTGGAATTGCATTATGGCAGATAAAAAGGAATATTTCTAGAAACGTTGATATTGATGTGTTTGTCTTCAGGAAATTATTAAATGTACCGCCATTTTGTAGTAGGTGAAGATATTAATTTCATATTCTAGGGTTGTGAAATATTTGTCAGGAGCTTTAAAATGATGTGCACAAGACCACCTCCCCTTTCCATTTAATTTTTTTCCCAGATGGCACCCAGTCGCCATCTTGGAAGTATCATCTGTTAATTTCACTTATGCAAGTATGCAGGTATGATTTCGTTATCCCGAATTTCAATTTTTTGAGTTGACCCGTACAAAAAATAAAAGGGAGGGGACATTAAAAAATTAACTATATAATATTAGACGAGTCCGGACTAATGAAATTCATCATGAAACATTGTCAATCATCTTCAAACAAACAATTTTATCAATGTTTTGCGAAATAATTACATTTATTCGGTCAGAAATATATTATGTTCTGTTATATGGCGCACACCATATTGCAAAATCTGTGCAAAACAAGTTTCTTCACACCATTTCTTTACACTGTGAGGTAGCGGACATCAGATATCTGAAACTACCTTCTTTTTCAGTCGGAGTCATGACTGAACAGATCAAAATCGTAACTGATGTGGCGTGGTCGCTCCAAACGTTTCATCTGCTACTGCGGCAAACGTCAACAGTGGTGTGTTATTTTGGATTCTGTTCTCTCTGCCTTTTTTACTGACAATAGAGAACCGACTTTTTCAAAACGTCTCATTTCTAAACCTAGATATTGACTAACTATGCTAGGATTCAAGATTAAACACAAAGACACCAAAGATGTCAAAAATGTTTTCTTTGACAAATGATGCATATTGTAACATATGGGTACATACATCAATATGTAAAGGGAGCAAATGTTTCGAACTCTAAGAACTCGTTCACATGAGGAGCTTCACGTCTCTCGCTCCTATACGGAAGCGTTTATTACTCCTACCTACCGCCCATTCACACCGGGAGCCTTTTCAGTTCCTGGCTTCTCGAGGTCAGTCGTAGAATGGATCGCACGTTAGCCGTTGCCTTATACCTTCTCTACCATCGACACAAACCTCGACCACAAAAATATCACTGATCAAAAATGGGACGGATAAGTTGCAAAATCTACGCTGAGCACCTCGCAGACTTACACCCAACTTTTTACAACTTCATTTTGTTGCTTATAAATGTCGAGATTTTCATCCCAAAGAGCGGGCCAGTTTCAGGCAGCACTAATTTACAGCTCCACATCGTAATCTGCCATGATAAATAGTGTGATGCGTCAAGTAGAGAGTGCCGTCTTCACATGGAGTGCGTGCTCCATTGGACTCGTTGCATTTTGGCGCCAAGAGCCCTCCTGTCTCTCGGGAGCGAGAGACGTGAAGCT
Source organism: Leptinotarsa decemlineata (assembly GCF_025532065.1). NCBI lineage: Eukaryota > Metazoa > Arthropoda > Insecta > Coleoptera > Chrysomelidae > Leptinotarsa > Leptinotarsa decemlineata. The sequence continues at coordinate 1,794,903 of NW_027412686.1, forward strand.
TCCCGTGTGAAAGAACGCTAACGATGAACCATAAACTTTTCTGTATATGAAGTGACCTCGAGATGGAATAAGTCCAACTTGGGGAAGTCTGCTCACCTTAGTTATTTCTTGCAGTTTCATGTTATTCCTTTCTGATGATATTCACTTTCATAAAACTCAACAATATAAAGACTGCTGAAAATGAGTCAGAAATTATGGTTCATTTTTGATATCACAGATCATTTACAGGTAATATTTATTTGAAAATATCCATATCCAAAAAGTCTTGAATTTATTATTGAGGATATCTGTTTTTTCATTATTTTTGAGTCTTGAACCCTGAACACAACGTAGATGTAGCACTTTTCCGATCATCCACAATTTGAATTCAATTTGAGATCCACCGGCATACTCGTACACCTGACAGACACCTGATGAAGACAAATTATGGAAAATCAGGACTAATTCTTCATCAAAACTACTGCGTTTACGCTGCGCTGTCGGTATGATTCAGTTGTGAATGAAGGAAGCTCTTGTAGAGGAAAACAGGTGTGCGATTTCGTAAACTATTTATTGAAAGTATCTTAATGAATTGTTACTTGAATATTTGGTTCGAAAATGATGATTCATAGCTTTGTGTTGAAACCTGTAGCTTCATTTCTCATCAAGAATTTATCGTTTTCGAAAACTATACACGTCAAATCAGTTAGTTACCTAATCTTATTTTGACATACTTCCAGTTATCTCGAATAAACATTCAAACTGTTATAATACTTCAAGAGGAAATCAAAGGCGTTTGTCAATTCAATTTTTTTCATAGCTACTGGGTTTTTTTCCATAACAAATCATTTGAAACCGTCATGCGTCATAAAAAATGTGAATTCAAAATTTTATCAACCACGTTACTTCATGAAACTTTTCTCATAAATGTAGTTTGCGTTATGCTCGATATCTGTTTTCTACAAAATAATATTACATCGGATAAGAGTCAGCAAACTAATAAACTTTTCAATGTAAGACGTAATTAAAACTTTTCCATCGAAGACATGTATTTTTGCAAACTTTATCGGGAATGAGAGATGGTACGATTTGTTTAACGGAAACTATTGTCTGGATTCGGAGTTTTGCCAGTTGAGGAAAGTTTCCTCCATTTTCTTTGAAGTATTCAGAATAGTTATAAAGATGTTATTTTTACTTCAGTTTGGAACGTATATTGAAGTCCACTCGTGTGTGAAAATTATCGTATAGAAATTTTGGTAAAGTTTTGGGATAAAGGATCGTATACTGTTTACTAGAGATATCGGATTTTTTTCACGGTATTATACTCTGTATCAACTTTCAAATTTCAATAGCTGATCCGCATTTGTTTCAGCAAATTTTTGATTGCAACACCAGACAACGCTGTTTCGACCTGCAAGTTTCGTTGACATAATTGATATGTTTTGGATGAAGTAACGCAAATATAAGTTTTAGCTCCTTTTTTTTGCAGATCACTTCGCATCATGGCACGCCAATTAGTAATGTCTCACGAAACACTATAAGAAAGCACTGAAGTTAAAAAAATATCTCGTTTGAAATGAAAACATTTCAACGGCTTTATGACGACGATTTTGACAGAAGAATTGAATTTTGTCAAACTAACGGATAGTATGAATAAAAACCAAAATATTTTGCACAGTATTGATGAGTGTATGTTTGTTCTTAACGGGCATGAAAATCCGCGGCATTTTTGAAAAATAAAGTATCCAAAGAAAGTGAACATTTGGGTTGGTATTCTTAATAACACTGTTATTGGACCTTCATTCATCGAGGAAGTTGTTACCGGTGAGCTGTACTCGAATATGTTTAAAAAATAATAGACCACTTAATAACTATTTCGAAAAATTGAATTGATGCGGCTGGTGATATGGTTTTTCGGGATGATCTCATTCACATTCAACAAGATGAAGCTCCGCCACACTACTTTCTGTCAGTTAGACAGTGGCCTCCACTATAATTCCATTTTTCGAATCTATAAGTATTTCTTCCTATAAGGATATTCAAAATCGGTTCTTTATAAAACACACCCTCGAAAATCGGAAGATTTGAAAATAAGAAAAACAGCAGCGTATAAATAACCAGTCAGTAGTTTTTCGGAATGTTAGGAAGGAATTTGAGAACAGAGTTGATCAATGAAAATAATTTACAACATTTCGAACAATCGAAAAGTAAGTTACTTTTTATTTCATTTATTATTGATCATTTGATTCTCAAATATCTTTACTGTTGTGAAAAATTGTTTAAAATATGTTTTTCCATTAACCAGCTATCGCACCCCTCCGAACGACAACCCTCAGAAGTCGAAACTGAGGGCTAACGAGCTAAGGTCTAACGAGCTAAGGCTAGCGAGCTAAGGGCTAACGAGGTCTTACGTTTCAACGTGTGATTCCTAATTCTTGATTTCTCCAAAAGTTCTAAAAAGAAAGGTCAAGTATAGTAAAACCAATAATGATTGAGAGTGAAGCGCGTTGTCATATCTAAATTTTACGTTACCAGTTTATAGCAGAATCAAAATATAGTAAGCAGTAGAGTTGTAGGTTGTGGCAAATTATAGATAATACACAATACTAAAACGATTAAAAGGTATTATTTATGACAAAAATCAGTAAAGAGCTTGTAATGAGTAATACTTATACATTTCCTGATTACTGATCAGTTAAAATTCATTATTTTCTGTATAGTGTTAGATATTTATTACAACTAATGGCAACGCTGTACGCAACGATATTTCTGTCTTTGTCACTTTACCGTAACTTCCATCTCATCGTTGCAGTCCTCACTAATGTACTTGCAGCCATGAGCGTATCATTGGTTTGTGAATTATACAGCGTGAATTGTACGTTTTACAGTTAAGTTAGTCAGCAATCGACGTGTTGTGATAACAATTGGTGAAAATAATAGTGCTAATAAGTTTTTAAGCGTTACATAATTATATTTCTACACCGTTCTCAAACTACTCAAAAAATGGAAGACATGGTCGGGCCTTCCACGTCGAAAAAGGTAAAACGGTCGGAGTCTCGGTCAGTAAGAGAAAAACAAATTGTACTGCGAGTATTTCACTGTCTTGAAAGAGATCATCAGCCACCAAAAGATGACTTTGTGCATATGTGATGTAATTGTACGTGTGTACCTCCGAATAACCAACCGGGCATTTCTACATCATTAAGTTCCACAATTACAAAAGATAAATTAGTTGATATGTGCTCTGATTATACCGGTGTACCAAAATCATCGATTTACAAAATACTAAGAGAAGCAGAAATTCATGGGGACGTACAAACGCCAAAAACTATTAGCGGACGAAAAAAAATCACAGTTGATGAAGAAGCCAAAACCAGTATACGCAGAACAATTCACAGTTTCTTTTTCAGAAATGAGCTGCCCACACTACAAACAGTTCTGGAGGCACTTAGCTATCATGAATTGGTCCCAAAAATGGGTAAAGAAACTTTTAGGAAACTTGTACACGAAATGAAATTTACGTACGGAAAAGTTGACAGGAAAAGCATTCTCATTGAACGTCAAGAAATAATAGCATGGAGAAGAAACTATCTAAGAAAAATTGACGAATTTCGGAAGCTCAAAAAAAAATTGTACTTCATGGACGAGACATGGGTTAACCAAGGACATACGGTCAAAAAAGTATGGCAGGATGATAATATAACAAGTGCACGACAAGCCTTTAATGAAGGTTTGTCAGTTGGGTTAAAACAGCCATCTGGAAAAGGTAGTTGTATGATAGTTACGCATATAGGAAGCGACAGTGGGTTTTTACCAAATGGTGAATTAATATTTAAATCTAAGAAAACAGGCGACCATCATGAAGAGATGAATGCGGAGGTGTTTGAAAAATGGTTTGAAGGCATCATTCAACTTGTGGAACCTGGGTCTGTCATCGTCATGGACAATGTCCCATACCATAGTCGACATTTAGAACCATTACCGAAACAATCATGGAAAAAAGCAGCAATTCAAGAATGGTTAATTAATAAGAACATCCAATATAACAAAGATAGTTTAAAGGCAGAACTACTTCAGGTAACAAAATTACACACAGACAAATATAAAAAATTCGCAGTGGATGAAATGGCGTTAAGTCGTGGAATTACAGTTTTAAGGTTATCACCATACCACTGCGAATTAAACCCAATGGAATTAATCTGGGCGCAAGTAAAAGGATATGTGGCACGAGAAAACAGAACATTTGAATTAGTGGACGTGCAACATCACCTACAAGAAGCTATTCGAACTGTTTCTGCAGAAGACTGGAAGAAATGCATGCAGCATCTTTTAAAAGAAGAGCAAAAAATGTGGGACGTAGATAACCGTATTGAACACAATATTGAACCAATCATAATTCACTTTGATGATAGCGGTAGCAACAGTGACGAATCTGAGGTTGAAGATTAGACAAAAATTTGTACATTTACATTTATATTATATTCTATTATCAAAAATTTGTAATTTGTATTTTCTAGTACCCCTGACGATGAGTTCAAGTTACTCGAAAGCTTTAGAATAGTTATAAAGAGTTCACTTATCAATTGCTGCAACCCAATAGTGAAAAAAAGTTATATACAGGGTGTTCCTTAAACACATGCTAATATTTAAGGAGGTAATTCTTATACCTATTTAAAGGAAAAAACGTCCTATGGACGTATGTCCTAAATGCCTTAACTTTTGAGATACAGGGTGGCAAAGTTTTCAAAAATAATCAGTTTTTTAATAATAACTGAGATAATTTTGTAGACATCTTTGGCATATCTGATACATATGTTCCATGCCTCAAGGCGCATTTTCTGATGTACAATTTTTCTAATTTTCTCTGCCAGTGGCGTACGTACGAGTTTTGAAATTTATATTTTTAGCGAAAAAAATACTACGCCACTGCGTTATCTTGAACTAAAAATCAAGTTTTAAATCTCCATACATTTTTGAGCACATTTGTTTTGCTGGGTTTTCTTTGTCCGACGCATGGTTTTCGCTCAAAAAATTAAAAATCGCTTTACTTAAGGATAAATTCCATAAAAATCTGATGCGGTATCGTGCATCGACTGAAAGCAAACTAAGAGATCAGATTTGTTGCAAAATAATTGAGGATCTAAAAGGTATTTGTTTGTTGTCAGATGCACTGTTCGCAATTAAAATTACGGCATAACGCAGCACCGCTTAATAATTTTTGAAAACATAAATTTAGTTATCCTGGAATAAATGACGTGTAGCAGAATTTATTTACTGCACCTCTTGGAAATATGGAGTTTGTCGATATGTGATTTCTTTTAAAGATTAAAAGCAGAAAAAACAGCGTACCCGCAATAAAAAACGAATTCTCTGTATGTACAAACGTCAGTAGCTAATATTGATGTTGGTTTAAAGTAAGGTGTTGGTGTTAAAAACTGTCACAGCGCGTTTTGATTGATTTTGAAGTGTTATTGAAGTTATTTTGGTAGTCCGCTGTTTTTCTGAATATCAGTAAATATGGTAAATTATACGAATGCGGAAATGGCGCAAATGCATTAAGTATATGGCCTTGCCGATGGTAATGCAACAGAAGCCAGGCGCATTTATCAGGAAAGATATCCTAATCGTGCCTTACCAGATAGCCGAACCTTTTCAAATATTCATCGTCGACTTGGGGAAACTGGTAGTTTCAAGAAAGGGACTCCGGAAGGTAGACCTCGTGTAGTAAGAACTCCTGAAATTGAGGAAGCGGTGCTGCAAGAAATTGAGGAACATCTTGAGACGAGTACGAGGAAGATCGCTAGAACTCTGGATATTTGTCATCAAATTGTTTGGTTGATTTTTTGTTATACCCATACCATATTTCAAGAGTGCAGGCATTACTCCCCAGAGATTTTCCACAGCGTGTGAACTTCAGTCAGTGGTATCTACAAAGTATTGCACTAAATCCGCAGTTTGAGACACAAATTTTGTTCACAGATGAAGCAAATTTTTCTCGGAATGCCATTCAAAATTTCCATAACAATCATGTGTGGGCTGAAGAAAATGTATGGGCAGGAATTATAGGTGATCATCTAATAGGCCCATTTTTTCTACCAGGACGCCTTGACGGTCGTTCTTATTTACACTTTCTCGAAGAAGACTTACCTGGGTTATTGGAAGATGTGCCACTTGCGTTAAGGAATCGAATATTGTACATGCACGATGGTGCCCCTGCTCATTTCAGTGTAATTGTCCGAAACCATTTAAATACAATTTATCTTAATCGTTGGATAGGTCGCGGAGGACCTCAGCAATGGCCAGCAAGATCCCCCGATCTCAACAGTTTAGATTTTTTTTATGGGGTCACCTCAAAACTCTTGTGTATAAAACTCCCGTTAATATTTTAGAAGATTTAAGAGAGCGAATGTTGCCTCGTGTGAAACTATACGAAATACGCCGGGAATATTTGAACGGGTGCATAATTCCATGCGTAGAAGGGCGGAAGCATGCATACTAAGTGCAGGTGGCCTCTTCCAACAATTTTTATAATCAGTTTTGGTATTATTACCAATTAACAAATTTGTGCTATTCGTTTAGACTTACTGTCACAAAATAAAATAAAACTCGTTTTTGTGAAAAATTACTTTTTTTGCAGATTATGTTTTCAAATATTATTAGGGAATTGGTAATGCGTTATGAAGCAATTTTCAGATTCTCATTCATTTTAGAATTGATCTAATTTCTTAATTTGATTTCTGTCGATTTTTATTTTTTTGAGTGAAAATCATGTGTCGGACAAAGAAATACCAAGAGATCAAATTTTCTCAAAAATAAATGAGGATTTTAAAAATGATTCTATTTTGAAAAGAAAGCATTGGCGTAGTACCTTTTCCCTAAAAATGTTCAATGCGGAACCCGTTTAGATGCCACTGTTTGAAAAAATACAAATTTGTGTACATCAGAAAATGCGCCTTGAGGCATGGAACATATGTACCAAATATGCCAGAGATGTCTACAAAATTATCTCAGTTATTATTAAAAAACTGATTATTTTTAAAAACTTTGCCACCCTGTATCTCAAAAGTTAAGGCGTTTAGGACATACGTCCATAGAAAGTTTTTTTTTTAAAATAGGTCTAAGAATTACCTCCTTAAATATTAGCATGTGTTTAAGGAACACCCTGTATATATATATATATATATATATATATATATATATATATATATATATATATATATATATATATACAGTGTGACCCATTTAAAATGGAACCACCCCTGTAGAATGTGCATTTTTCAATCAATCTCAATATATTTTTATTGAAATATTAAGCATGAAAAACTGTATCTTGACACTAACTTTCACAATTTTAGTTTCATTTCCAAGGCACTCTATGGTTTTTTTTGTTTGTCAAAAACGGCAAAAGTTTATTAGGCAATTTTTGTTTTCAAATTTGACTACACCACTGGATTCGTAGTCGTTATAAATCAAAACTGTCAAATTTTCATTAAAAAATATTTGTTAACAACGAAGTTACAACAACTTCAATTTTGGAAACAAAGTATTTGTTTGTAATTTTTATTCAGATTATAGACATATTTGAGATCTGACAACACTGTCATCACCAAGTAGAACACCAGTGAATTTGTACAGTGAAAATCCGAAGTCAACAGCTCAATGCGTTCTACAGTTATAACTCCTGAAAATATGGTAATGTGAGAGATTTTTGGTGCAAGCGTTTTGTAATAAAAATCTGACTACGCCACTGGATTTGTGGATAATATTCCCTTAAAATCATTCATTTGAGTGTAGGTTACAAGAAGTGTATTCTAGAATATCAGAAAATTAAAAATTCATTTTCAAGTTATGCAGTACTTAGTACATTCTTCCGCATAGCCGCTAAAATCAAATTGATTTAAAGCATGGAAATCATTTATTCAATAATAAAACAGAGAGCAGGACAAATATTGTTACCTGTAAATTCTTCATAACTCAGCTAAAACAATCTTTTAGAGGAGATATCAATAATTTGAGGAAGCTGAACTCATTATGCAAAGGTTTTATAATAAATCAACAGTAGGCTGTGATTTTGACAGTTAATCATAAATAAAATAATAGTTGTTAGTTACGTGCATTTAATAATGGCTTTGCAATTATCATTAGAAGAAAGAATTGAAATTGTGAGAATTTCTGGGGACAATTATCATAGTGAAAGAGAAGCAGCTAGGATATTTAATCACAGACATCCAAATCGACTTCCCATTGACAGAAGCACCGTCAGTAAAATTAACAAAACATTTAAAGAAACCGGTGCAGTCAGCAAACATATTTTAAAAAATAATCACCGAAGAAGAAATTTAAACGAAGGTGCTGTTTTAGATTATTTTAGAAACCACCCAAACAGAAGTTTACGAGTCGCCAGTTTGGATTTAAACTTACCGAGAGAGACTATTCGACGATGTCTTAAACAAAACAAAATGAGAGCATTTAAACCTAAATTTCTTCACTCTTTAAAGGCAAGTGATGAAGTGAAACGTATGGAATTTTGTTTGTGGTCACAAGGCGAGTACCTGAATACAAACTGCATAATGTTTAGTGATGAAGCTTCTTTCAGCACCAATGGGGTAGTTTCATCGCAAAATGCTCGGTATTGGGCTACGGAAAATCCGCACTGGATCATAAATTGTAAAAGTCAATATTCCGAAAAAGTTAACGTTTGGTGTGGTATAGTACAAAATAGAATAATAGGTCCATATTTTTTTGATGGAAACATAAACGGGCAAAATTTTTTGGAATTTCTAAATAACCAATTATCGGACGAAATAGATGAAATGCCTCTTGCGGAACAAGTAAATTTATATTTTCAGCTCGACGGCTGTTCCGTGCACAATTCGAGGATTGTTAAAGAGTGGCTAAATAACCAGTTTCCAAATCATTGGATAGGACGAGGTAGTGACTTAATTGAATGGCCACCTAGATCGCCTGATCTAACAATATTAGACTTTTTTCTATGGGGTATTCTGACACAAAAAGTATACAGAACAAGACCAACGAATCGAGCTGAACTCATGCAAAGGATACGACAAGCTTGTGCCGAAATTACAGTTCAACAAATAAGAAATAGTGTAAACAATATTCGGAAGAGATACGATAAATGTATTGAACTTAATGGAGGTTTGGTAGAAGCCACAAAAATTTTTATGTTTAGTTTTAAATCAATGTTTATTTTAGTATCAGTTTTTTCTTAATGGCAATTAATTATTGAATAAATACTTTGAAACTTGTTTGTATACATGTTGTTTTCATCAGCTATAGAAGAAGGTAGAGTAAGTTCAGAATCTCATAAAATGTGATTTTCCAGGTGCGCTGTTACAAAAGTACTATTATTTATTATTGGGAAACTTCCAAAAAGCTTACAAGTATGACCATTAATACTTCAAGATTCTATCAAGATTTGGTAAAAGCGCAATTGGGAGATCCCATGACATGAGATTCTGAACTTGGTCTACTACTGCGTAACTTGAAAATGAACTTTTAATTTTCTGTTATTCAATTATTCAATTTTTATTTTAATTTTCACTTCTCGTAACCTACACTCAAATGAATGATTTTAAGGGAATATTATCCACAAATCCAGTGGCGTAGTCAGATTTTTATTACAAAACGCTTGCACCACAAATCTCTCACATTACCATATTTTCAGGAGTTATAACTGTAGAACGCATCGAGCTGTTGACTTCGGATTTTCACTGTACAAATTCACTGGTGTTCTACTTGGTGATGACAGTGTTGTCAGATCTCAAATATGTCTATAATCTGAATAAAAATTACAAACAAATACTTTGTTTCCAAAATTGAAGTTGTTGTAACTTCGTTGTTAACAAATATTTTTTAATGAAAATTTGAAAGTTTTGATTTATAATGACTACGAATCCAGTGGTGTAGTCAAATTTGAAAACAAAAATTGCCTAATAAACTTTTGCCGTTTTTGACAAACAAAAAAAACCATAGAGTGCCTTGGAAATGAAACTAAAATTGTGAAAGTTAGTGTCAAGATACAGTTTTTCATGCTTAATATTTCAATAAAAAAAAATTGAGATTGATTGAAAAATGCACATTCTACAGGGGTGGTTCCATTTTAAATGGGTCACACTGTATATATATTGTGTTTTTTATTAATATTGTTAATTTATTTGATACCTACTATAATTACCACGATTATTACTCCGTTTTCATAAGGCCCACCTAATGACTACAACGATTAGGTAAATTACGATATTGCAAAGTTTTAATGAAATAAATAAAAAATGTGTATGAATATTTTAACTAATTGTACTAAGAATTTTTCTTTCATTCTTAACCCTCTCAAAAATTAATAAGCACGCCCCCGATTTGCTGTCAACTGGGCTTACTTCTACTCTCAATCATTATTGGTTTTAGTATAGTATATAGTATTTGCAAAAGGTACTAAAAGACCTTTCAAATGAGGTAATATATAATTCCCCCGCCATCTTAAAAATTTATTCGATGTGTTTTATTTTGAGAGTTCCTCTAGAAGTCGAAATATATTAGAGAGTGGTACGTTTTTAAATGGACACCCTGTATGTTCAATAATGCTTTTGAATTATCAGAATGGAATACTTGTAGAATTGACTTTACCGCTCTCAGAGCTCTCTAAAAATTATTCAAACATTTCAACCCTTCATTTCCGATAAAATATTGCCGATCATTCCATTTCAGTGCTAGAGACGTACTTATAATATTTATTTCACTGCTTTTGTCGGGTATTGTAGGATTCTCAATTCCATACGATAATGATATTCTCGGGAGTCTAACATGAAATGAAAGATGAGCCGATTGGTGCTGACTATCACTCTTTCAACAAATAGTTTTAGTTATTCCGTAGTGTGGAAGCGTTAGTCATATAACTCAACAACATGAATTGGATACTAACAAAACCCTTATGCAGTCGTAACCACTCCATTTGTCTGGAGAAAAACGTGGTTCATATTTCAATGGCGGCTTCATTTCCAGACCTCACATTTCACTTGAGCCATTTCGGAATGTCCTGAAACTGATAAATGCATCCTACAAAGTCGATAAATAACAGAAATGAAGCGTATGGTTATACTTCCGAGGAGAAGAGATGTTCGCATCCATTCATACGTTTATATTTCTGCAGATATACAACTCCACCAAATTTTACGATCTTTCATACTCTGCACTGTGATATAAGCATTTCAGTGACAAAGCGCTGCAAACAAACGAAAGCCATTACTGATATGTTTATTACAGTCATTTTGTGTACCGTATATTAAAGTTTCACCTGTGTGACCTTCTTGTCATAAAAATAGATTGAAATAGACAACTAAGTATTTTGACTGGATATAAAAAGATTTTTGCTATGTTTATTCTTTATTTTTGCTGCGAGTTTCAGTGGGTTTAACGATGGTGATGCCATGCATTGTTTTGTAAAGAAATGTTCATTGTTTTTCAAAATTTATTTATTCATTTATTTATTTATTCTCATACAGGTGTAACCTAATTACATGAGAAAATCGTTATATATGTATCGTACATTCATAGCCAGTATACAATAAAAGAAACTAAAGCTATACATATGTAATAAGAAAAAAATAAAAAAGTAACTAATCCAAAAATATGACAAAGAAGCTATTGGTTGACACTTAATATATATATTTTCAACCCAGTAAAAAATTCTCTAGGGGGTTGGACAAAGCTGAGTTCGGACATTAATAGTGTATTATTTGTGACTTTCAGCATCGTTACGATTGGGGTACCTTGAGTCGTGGTGACTAATGGTATTTCAAAAAAAGGGGTTGATCGTGTAATTTTAATAGGGTTTCTTCGGTTCATCAAACTACGTAACTTGGGACAGTTGAGATAATTATTATAAATTTTGTAACATATTGCAATTATTATGTATAATCTTCTATTCTCTGAACTCGAGATTTCAAATTCTTTCCTGAGATCATTAGTTCTCACAGTATTATAATCTGGGTAGACTCCATATTTCTTAGAATATAAATGCCGCAGTAATCTATTTTGAGTTTTCTCCAGATTATTTTTATATATAAAATAATACGGGTGCCAAACGGCTGCACAATATTCGAGTTTGGGTCTCACCAGAGCGTTATATATCCTAATGACTGTTTGGTAATTTCTAAAATGTTTACTTTGCCTCAAAACAAAACCCAAACTCCGTAAACCCTGAGAGACTACTGTTTCAATGTGTTTTTTAAATGACAGGGTTGAGTCATATCGTAATCCCAAATCTTGAACATTACTTACTCGTGCCAATGTGATATTTTCCATTTCATATGCATACTCTATTTTATCTTTCTTTCTTGTGCAAGTCATTACAATACATTTTGACGTATTAAATGGTAACTTATTTTTCACAATCCATTGGTAAACATTTTCAATATCCTTTTGCAGCTTACTACAATCTTGAACACAATCTATCTTTCTATAAAATTTAAGGTCATCGGCAAAGAGTTAATAATTTGAATATTTAATTTCCGCTGATAGATCATTAATAAAAATGAGAAACAATAGAGGCCCTAGATTTGATCCTTGTGGCACTCCTGATTTTGATTGGTACTCATCTGAATAGTTGGTACCGAATTTTACTCTGAACGTTCTCTCATTTAAATATGATGCTATAAATTTGATAGTTCCTTTAGTAGCTCCACATAGAGAAAGTTTATTCAACAATACATCATGATTTACTTTGTTGAACGCTTTTTGGAAATCTGTGTATATCACGTCGACCTGAGTAGAATTTTCCAGACTTCTAAGTACGTCATGACTAAAAGATAACAGATTTGTGGAAGTTGACTTTTTTGGCACAAAGCCGTGCTGTTCTTCATTTATTAAATTCTTTACTTTGTGCCACACTTTAGCATATATTATCTGTTCGAACAATTTACCAGGAGCAGGTAACACAGCAATTGGATTTGTTTCGCATAAATATGCCGTGAAAATGATTATGGTTTTATATAAATAGGTACAGTGGCAAAATGAGTGATTACAATAAGCTACTTTGAAAATATTGAGTTGAAATAAAACTTACTTTCAGTTTGTCAGTCATGAAATACACTCCTCAAATATTATCATTATATCACTCCTGAAATTTCGAAGATAGAGGAATACAGAGGAACACTGATAATAATAATTAATCATAACGTATTATAAAGGTTTATGTTTGCTTCTGGTCTTATCTAAAATAGTTTTTTGTTATTCCAGTTTTTTGCTTTGGGGAATTCAGTACAATTTGAACAATGAAGCGGTAGACTGAGGTGTTATAGACAATTATAATAATATCAGTGTCCTTATTGTTTAATGTTTTTTGTGTTTTCTAAGGCATAGTGGTATAGAAATTGTCTATATGTACCTAGGTATATATAAACATAATATCTTACTGGTCTTGTGTGTTTGTGAATGATTTTCATGAGTCATAAATGTTGTTTCATTTTAATAATCGGCCCAGTTTTCTTATCGGATTCAGGGACCTTCTTTCAACGACCTGCTTTGAATCATATTTTTATTAAAGGGTTCCGATTCTCATGGTGCCAAATTTGCCCAACTTGCCGGATGCCGGATGATAATGGATCCAAGAAAATATTTTCTGAATACGAGGTCAACCCATCGGTTCAAATATTTCAATGTCTCAGTTTTCGACATACAATTTATTTATTATTCCTACATTGTAAAATACAAGGTGGATTTAACTGTAACTGGTCTTCTTCCAGAGAAGTCACTGACCTTATCGAAAGTTATATTGACCCAATTTTAACTCAAAATATTAGTTTGTGACGGGTTCAGTGATTACATCCGCAACCAGGTCTGATACTACTGATGAGATTTGTGGCGATTCAAAACAGCCTGGTGTTGGATCATGGTTTCAACCCTTGGTTGTGATATTATCATAAAATTGTTCTAATTGAAAATTACTGCGGAGTGATGAAAGAATCACCACGACGATGTTAGCTATGATTTGTTTTCAAACTATCGTTTCGAATCAGATACCAACCACTAGGTAAACTAGAATTTGATCGCTTCTTTCTATTTATTGACAGCAATTGAGTTTTTCTAAAAATGTAAAATCCTACAGCGATCTACTATCGGTAATTTTATTAATGGAATCATTACTGCGTCATCAAAAATCTGCAGGTCATACATTAAAAACGGGAAATTTGTTAATCCGGACTTGTTTGCCTGGAGGATACAATTTCCGTCTCCTATTCAAAATAATTCCAATTTAATTTCTCACCCATTACGGGAAAAATTTGCAGAATTCTTCACATTTCCGATTGATGAAATGAAAGCTTATCAGACATTGACTCTCTGATTCATTTATTACATTAAGATATCGAAAAATTTTATACGTCTCGAGATTTAATGATGGTTTTAACTGCATCGGCTGCTTCTATCGGCTCATGCTGGCGCCTGAAGCTAAAGACTTAACTCATGTTGAGTTCAAAGTCATACCCGTCGATGGCATTGTCTCGGGAATAGATTACACGGTGGGATCCAACACAAATCAGCGTGATTTATCACAATCCTAGATGGATATGGTAAATAGGTAAATAATTTACTGTGACGCCAGGACAACTCGACAATGGTTATGTTCTAGGATGATATCAGTTGTGTCCGCTGCAGGAAAATAAAGCCATTGTTTTTTATTATATGATTTTGGAATATTTGTTGACCAATCGTTGAGAAATATAATAATAAATAAGCCTCCTAATTTGAAGGTCCTAATTGTGCCTTTTCTGTATATGATTTTCTTACGAGATTATCAACATAATATTCTAGAATTTTCAAGAATAGCGTCTATATCGAATGAACCTAGATATTTTGAAAGTTATTTTCATGGATAAAAACAAAGTTCAATAATAGATAGGTTTCACGTTATTCAAAATCTCCCATCCTTTTCTGATCCAATTCTAGTATCTTGAAGAGATTGTGAGAGAAATGGTCTTGTTGAATAAAATAGTTACGGAAAGTTTCGAATAATTGGTACATGCAGAGTTAGAGTTATAATATTTTGAAGTGTTAAGTGTCAGACCTGAAGTTGTTTGGTTGAATTTGACAGTTAGCCGAAAAGTAGATATTGAACTCAGAAATATCCTGAAATGCATGACATGTTCAAGAAACCTGTATTAAAAAAAAGACTCTCAGATGGTCTTTTACGAATTTACCATTTGAAGTTGGAATGTAGAAGTTTCAGAAAAATTTTGCAGTTTACGTATCACGGTGTGCTAAAAATATCAACGAGTAAACTCAATTCAATAATGACTCATTTTAAGATATTCATTGGACAGTTTTCAAAATCGCAACAACCGCAACACATGTTTCGCTATGCGATATCTTTCTCAAGCGTTTCCGTTTATGTATGATGAAAGACAACGCTTGGGAAATCTATTGTATAGCGTTTTCATTCATCATACATTCATCATTCGACGCTATACCATATATTTTTCAAGCGTTTTCAACCTAACAATGTCCTCTCTCTTATAAAACAAAATGTAGGGTGTCTCCAGAGGCTCCAATAAATTCAATGCATCGCCAGAACACTTCGTGACACGACTATCGTCAAACTTAAACCAGTTCGTTTCGTCTTTGACTAAGGCGTAATAATGACCAAATTCAACGCCAGAACTACAGTGAACAATGACTGCATGAATATTATAATAGTGGTCTGCTAGGTTGAAATGTTCATCTATTTCGAACCTTCCGAAGAGTTTCTTGCTTCCGTTAGAGGTTGAGTCTTGTTTGAAGATCATCTGTGTTGTCGGATATCCATAATAGCCAGATCTTTGAATAACTGATCGCTTGAAAATATCTTTTTTTGGATGACATTATTTTAAGAACTGTTTTTTGGACTACTTCCAATTGTTGGAGGTGAATCCTTCCAACGCCGCCCCACCCAATAATTCCATAACCTAGCAGAGATTCGACCAAAGCAAAATATATGATCTTGAGCTTAGTAATATTTAGTATTTGACGACATAAATAGAATTTATAAAAGATTGATCTCACTTCCTTTTTTTGATTTTCGATATGAATATCCCTTTCAAGAAGGAATCTATGAAGATCCCCAGATACTTCACTGATTTTGTCAGTTTCACATCTTGGTTCTCCAAACATATTTTTTTGTATCTGGGGAAACTTGATTCGTAAGATGCAAATGGTAAAATATGTGTATTCTCCACATTCACTGTCAATAAATTACGTTTGAAACATGTAGTTATTTTCTGCAGATCTCGTTCCGCTAATTCTTAAACTTCATCCCACGAATCTGCCACATATGAAATCACAGTATCATCAGCAAATGAAAGAATTCGTCCGGACGACTTCAGCCTCAATAGTGAAATCTAAAAGGAATGTGTTAGGAATCACACGTTAAAATGTAAGACCTCGTTAGTCCTTAGCTCGCACAAGTTCCTCAACTACTGAGAGTTGTCGTTCGTATGGGGGCGACAGCTGATTAACGAAAAAACAGATTTTAAAACAGATTTTAAAAAATTAATAAAACCGGCCCTAAAACCGTAGCTTGAGGAACGTCACATGAAACCGACTCCTCCGAACTCAAAATTCCATTTACTAGAACTTGTTGTTTCTTACCTGTTTAGAAGTTTCTGAACAAATCCAACACCACTCCTCTGATACTAAGATGTTCCAGTTTTTCCAGCAATAGCCCATGACTGACCGTGTCGAAAGCCTTTGCTAGGTCAACGAAAACACCCAGACAGCATTTCTTGGTATCAAGAGCATTTTATATCGAGGAAGTAAGCTTTGCGATGTCGTCTTCTGTGCTTTTTATTTCACGAAAACCATATTGCGTTTCTAAAATAATGTTGTTTCTATCTAAATATTTCACCAATCTCTTTTTTATGATTTTTTCGAACAGCTTTGCAAAAGATGATGTCGAAGATATCGGTCGATAATTCGATATACTTGTTTTTTTTTTCCCTTTATACATTGGCTTAATAATAGACGTTTTGAAATGATCTGGTACTATACCAGTTTCCATACAGAGATTGAAAATATATAACACAGTGGTTCCAGTATACAGGGTGTTCCATATAAAACTCCGCGGGAAAATATCTAAAAAATGAAAAAAAAATCCATATTTCATGAAAGCCGATAATTTTGGTGTCGAAGGGTCCTCTCATTTACGTAGAGATGCAGAACTAGGCGTCATCCGTTAGGGCGTCACGACACCGACGCCATTTTTTTTTAAATGGTAACACAGTATTTTCAATTGGTTTTTGAATTCTGTAGTTTTCCTTGAATACTGATGAAGGAAGACAGTTTTATTGCGTTTTATAAAGAGGGCCATGAATAAGTCAAAATGAATGCAATAATGCATTTATCGATCTGTCAGAAGACCTGTTAGATTTAACGAAAGTATTTTCAGTTTTGTGTTGGTTTTTCGTAAAATTGAAAAATGGTTCAATTTTCAAATGCAGAAAAGTTGGATATGATATGAATTTATGGCGAAGCAAGAAGGAATTCAAAAGAAGCAGTGAGAATATACGCTAATTGGTATCCTGACAGAAAATTACCGTCTGACAAAACATTCGCTGGCTTAACCAAATCTTTGGCACGAAATGGATGTTTTAATGAACGGAAGCGAAAAAAACCAAAAACGGCTACTGATGAGAATCACAGTGTTGCAGTGCTAGGTCAAATGGTGTTGGAACCATTATCGTCTTACCAGACGAGTAGCAATGCATTATAACATTTCGAAATCGTCAATACAACGTATTTTGTCAAAAAAAAATTCCATCCATACAAAATACATTTGGTTGAAGGACTACATCCAGGTAATGATCTTCATGTTTCATTTTTAATAACTGAAATATATTCCCATATTCAGGAGTTGCTGATAGAAGATTGAACTTCATTGCATGGTTGTCCATCCGTATTCATGATGATAATCAGTTTCTGAAAAAAATATTATGGAGTGATGAAAGGCTTTTCCATAACAAGGGTATAATAAACAAACATAATTGTCACTATTGACGTGTGGGGGGTTAATGTTTGTTGCGGAATCATTGATGGTTATTTGATAAGACCTCATTTTTTCGAAGGAATTCTTAATGGGGAGAGATACTTGGTTTTTCTACAATATGTGTTGCCAAATCTCTTGGAGAATTTACCAAAACAAACTCGACTGAATATGTGGTTTCAACAAGATGGGGCACCTCCACATAGTAATAGAATACTTGCCCAATATTTGGATGATACTTTTAATGAGAAATGGATTAGAAATAAGGGTCCAATACCATGGCCAGCTCGAAGTCCAGATATTACTCCACTAGATTTTTTTTGTGGCGATATTAAGTATAGAGGATTTGAAAACTAGTATCACAATTGTGCTTCCATAACGCGAGAGACGCTTTTAGCTGTCACGAATCGGGAATTACTAAACAGATGCAATATGTGTATTCTACGTAAGGGCAGGCAGTTCGAATACTTACTCAAATGATTTTCATCAGGTTAGTCGAGTTATGGTCAAAGTAAAATAGTGTTTGGTAGTTTGAAACATTTATTTTAATTTGTACAGAAATATGCAACTGGATGAAATTGAACAGACAATGAAATCATAACTGATGGATTCATTTTATTGAACTCGTATTATTGCATTCATTTTGACCTATTCATGGCCCTATTTATAATATGCAATAAAATTGCCTTTTTTCATCAGTATTCAAGGAAAACTACAAGTATGCTATGTGGCTGAATTCAGAATTCAATGCAGAATCCAAAAACGTATCGGAAAATCTAGGTTACCATTTAAAAAAATTGGCGTCGGTGTCGCGACGCCCTGATGGATGACGACTATTGCTGGATCTCTTCGCAAATAAGAGGACCCTTTGACATCATAATCATGTGTCTTCACGAATTATGGATATTCTCTCTCGTTTTTCAGATATTTGCCCGCAGAGTTTTATATGGGATACCCTGTATATTCAGGGGGTAATTTAATGATTTCATTTTCAATATGGTCTGGTCCAGAAGCTTTGCCATCTTTTACATTCAAACATATACTTCTCAATTCCCCTTCAGTCAGTGGGTTTCAAGAACAAAGATTTATCTGAGTATTCGAACTTCGTCTATGGGATTTGAACTTTTCTTAGCTAAATTTTGGCCTACATGCGAAAAATAATGATTTATTTGATTTGATATTTCTAGTGGATCAGTGATTTCATTATTGATATTTTTGTGTTTTTTTTGTAATTGCTTGTGTAATTATTTATGACTGCCCACAGTTGTTTTGGTGTTTTTTCAGATTTCTCGATTTCTAATTTGAAGTAATCTCGTTTAGACTTTTTCAATAATTAATCCAGATAGTTTATATAATTTAAATATTCTATTTTCTTTCATCATTTGTAATAGTTTGTCTCGTGTTTTTATTGAATTCACTAGTCTCTGTGTTATCCACGGTTTTTTTTTCTTCTCATTTTCCATGTGAATGTTGTCGCGGCTTCAATTAAACCCTCAAATATGTTATAGAAAAAAAAGCATTATTCGAATCTTTATTTGCATATATTTGATCCCAACATTGGATCTCTAATAAGTGTATCAATTTTTGTTCGTTCAATTTCTTGAAGACATTTTGAGGCGTAGGATTTTCCTTTTCTTCGATACCACTGAGTGCAACTAGTACTGTATAATGATCAGTTATTGCTACTTTCAGTAAGACAGGATACGAATCATATTTGCAATTGTTTTTTTTTTTCTATAGAAAATGTGGTCTAGGCTAGAAGAGGTTGTATTTGTGACTCTTGCCATTTTGTTTATGAGAGAAATAAAACCATTTGCAGACAGTTTAGATAGTGGTCACTTTCTGGACAATTGTGGAGAATATTAAGATTCATATCATCTACGATAAAAGCATGATCGCAACTATGATAATACTCAGACCTCAAAAAAACTTCAAGGTTATCTAAAAATTCGAATTCATTCGTGGAGGGGGATCTATAGATATTCGTTATCAATTTCCATATCAAGTTGGATACCATTGACAACAGCTATTTCAATCATTTTGTGAGTAAATGGAACATTTTCTTTACATATACCACGATCCCATAATTTTGATTTAATCGTTCCTCATTGTGTATCATTTCATGATTATCTAGTGTAAATAATAATTTATTTTTAATTTTCCAAGTTTCAGTTAGTATAATACACCTGAATGGCGTGAAATTTTTGTGAATACTACGTATATTGATGTGACATATTGAAAAGGATTTTTTGAGTTTCTCTGTTTCGAACATGTCGTTCAATGCCTGTATAGAATTAATTTCAGTTGTATCCATCGTTTCCGCCTCGAAACTTCTTATGAATTGGTCCATTTTATTGTGTATGTTTAGAATTATTTTATCTAGTTCGACCGCCTCAAATTTAAACATACGCTCATATATCATGTACGTTATTGTATCATAAACTATTTATTTATACCTTGCACACTTACAATTTACCCAATAATCTAAAAGCTCCAATGTACAGGACGTTTTCCTTTATAGTGGTTTCAGCGAGTGTTTTCGGGCTAGTTGGAGATTTTTGTGTAATAATTTCCTTCTACAATACTCTTCTGCTGTATACTCGGTGTTGAAAATTATTCCTTCGGTCTTCAAATTTTCATAATCATTCCTGTATTCAGTCAAAATTTCTGTTTTGACAGCATATCTCAATAGCTTCACTACAGTTGGTTTCACAAAGTCATCAGCTTTATTCCCGATTCTGTAGATGTCAGCGATTTCTTGATCACAGAATTTTATCTTAAATTTCTCCTCTATGATCTTCGGGACTATGTCGGATACAGGAGTCGAACTTTCGGGAACACCATATATTATTATATTGTTTTTACTGTTTCCTTTTTCTAAATACTGAATCTGTTGTTTCAATTTACAGTTCTCTTCCTCTAACTTTTCATTTTTTGCTTTCAAATCAACAATTTTCCTGGTAACCGCAATCTTGAATTCCTTCAGTTCTTTTTTGATTTCCTCACTCGAATTTTTCACCTCAACTAATAGTTCATAGAGATTATTTATGGACTTTTGTGTCATTTCTCAAGAATATAATTGTTTATTGTTGTTACGGCGTAAGCTCCCGTACTACTGAACATAATCTATTCCTTATTTCGATTTGTTTTTTTTTCTCGATAATCACATATATTTTTGTGAATAGTCGTTTGTGGACTAAATATGACTTCTACGATATATTTGAATTTTACGCTGCAGATTTTCTCAAATTTCTGTTTACTGTTTTATGTATTGGAGAGTGCAAACTTACTCATCCATTTGGAGATGCAGGTCTGCTATCTATTCACGTAATTATTATATCGGGTTATTGATTTTCAATTAACACTTTCACAATTAAACTCGCAGCGATTCAAAACACGTCTGCTCCCTTCTCTTATTTTATTTTTTTTTTTTTTTTTTTTTCACCGTAGTGTGCGCTGGTCAGGCCCTATCCCCCGAAGCCCCGATACATTCGGGAGGGCGCGCCAGCATAATCAACCAATGACCACTCCCCACACCGTGGGGTAAGTGATCATTGGGTCCGAGAATCATGTGCCCTGAGCAAACGCAGTGAGCCAAGAATGACAGCCTTCTGCATCTGTGCGGCTAAGATTTCTGCCTTAGTGCGGCAAGCCGGTATGATTTTGAGATTCGAGAGTAGAGAAGACATCATTCCACCAAGGACTCCAATAATCAGAACGACCATCTTGACAGAGTGATCTGGATAGAGTCTGCGGAGTTCGAAGAGAAAATCTCGATATTTTATCCGTTTTTCCTCCTCTTTTCTGACGATATTCGTCTCGCCAGGAGCTGAAAACTCCACGACAAATATCGTTTTGGTCTGGTGGTCGAGAAGGACTACATCAGGCTTATTAGCTTGTATGAGCCTGAGGGTGGGGAACGAATAGTTCCAATAAATTCGACACTTCTCGTTCCCCACAACGGATTCAATATCCCCCGGAGCGTAGGGCAACACCGGTGTCTCGTCAATACCGTAAGAGTGCCGTAGATGGTAATATAGCACTCTTAGGGCCGCGTTATGTCGATGGATATAGGCCGAGACCGCATATGCTGGACATGCTGATAGCAAGTGCATTAGGGTCTCGGGCGCCTCGCGGCAGGCCCTGCATCTTGTGTCAGGAACCTCTATACCCATCACGCGACTGCGGTAGACTAAGGTGTTGAAGACACCATCCTGGCAAGCCATGATGAACCCCTCAGTTTCCGACTTCAGCCCACTCGACCTGAGAAAAGCGAACGTCAGGCGCTTTGATAAGCCAAGGTCTTCAATGTTATTGAAGAAGACCCCATGCATCGGCTTATCCCTGTGTCTCTGCAGAAGTAAGGTGATCTCTGCGGCTCGGTGTTATTTTATTATTATTATTATTATTATTATTATTATTATTATTATTATAGTTCTCGTAGCTCCACTTGATCCTCCTAATACTATCAGATCCTTCGAGGTAGAAAGCGTCCTCTCATTAGAGAAAGTATGAGTCTATAGAGGAAATGTATGTCTACTGTTCTCCCTATAACAGCAGTTAAGTTTCCCAGTTCTTCAACTCCTGATCCTGTTGAAAAAAATCTAGGAAACTAGAGGGTGCAGTCAAGAAGCGATTCAGTTGCCTCCTCAAGAGCAGAATTTTTTGTATATTTGCCGCACACCAAATTCTCAAGCAGCAGAAGCAAAATCTACAACAGGAGAGGAAACAAATTTCCCTGCACAGGTCTGCGAATGCTTACGCTCAAATGATGATTCAACCAAATCAGAGGCGAAAAAGACATATATGGCTGAATCTAAGGTATCGTCAGATGCCCTGATATGATAGGTAAGATTACTGCGGCTATTAAAGTTAGAATCTTCAACCTTGACTATACGACAACTTCGATGTCGATCAATCTACTGGAATCTCTTTCGTATTCTATTATAGCTGCCGCCACACGAAGATGATCCACAGGTAGTGTATGGCTACAGGCTACCTGAGAGGGTTGGGAGAACATCTCTTGACTGCATTTATTGCCCTGCAGCTAAGGGATCGACTCCCTGAAAGACGTCAAAGGAGACACACTTCCTGAGTCGAAGATGTTCGCAGACTGATCGCCAATCAGACCTTCATGAAATCGCAGGAAATGTACCAAATTTTGTGAACCTTGCAGTGAACTATTCTTCCCGAGGATATTTCAGGCCCAGTAGCAGAGCACATACTCGGTGCCTGCTTTTTTCGTGAACCGGATCAAGTTTCTAGCATTCGAGAGCTGACCTAGAAGATCAGGCATCAAATCGACGTTCTGTGATACATAATAAACCCTCGCAGATTGCAGTGAAGGGTCGAATACACCCACTCACTTTGGACCTACCTACTCACTACATATGACTTGTAAATTACTGTGCACTATAACAGGTTTTGATGTATTCTATGTTCACGTCTTTATAATTTGCATTTCTGCATGAAAGATGGTAAAGGTGTTCCAAGGGATTTGAAGAGCATTCATCATTGTTCAACCAAGCATTAGTATACCAACTACTGATGATTTGTCGTGATGTGGACCACTATTTCTGTCAAATAGAACTGATCTTGATCACTTTTCGAAAATGTTTCTTTTATTTTCCAATCGTGTTTTTATGGAGATCAGTTTATTTAGATAATTTTCAACACATAACATATAATTTGAAGGGGAAATCTTAGGAATTATCTTACACCTCAGTAAAGTAACGATGCTTCCATAACCAAAAACCGGATTTCTAGTCTCCTACAAATGGAAATTATTCGTTTCCGCTTGATCGATTCTTCGATATCCAACCCACATTACTGGCAAGACGAAAACTGGTAGTGAATCGCAAGTAATTTGTTCATTTCACTCGTTCAGTAAGTACCATCGCATCTGCCATGAATATACACGTGTCCTGCTAACAACATGATTGATCCAACTCGTGCTGAATATCCGGAGAGAAATTTCCACTATCGTCGAGTTTGGCGTGATGTGAGTGAACAGTACAGATGTGTGCACGGAATATGACGATGAGGGTGTGTTTGATTTTCGAGCTGTCGTCTCTATTGGAAATTCGTGGAGTTGGTGAAGAAGTGGTATTTGTGGGTCTGATATTATTTTTGTTTTGAAACGAACTCTTATAGACACTTGTACTTGTACTCAATCTTCGTCAAAACGAACGAACGAATATATTAGACCAGTCCTGCGAAATGTGTTAGAGACTTTCACTTATTAAATTTCTTATGCCCTGGGTGCATGTTCGAGTCCGTTGCTGTCATGTCAATAGGTTTTGTTTATGCCATTGCCAAGAATTTTCCAATAGTTAAAAAAAAAATAGGCATTTGCGGCCGGAGCAATGATTAAAGGGAACAAAATCCGATCTGGTAGGTCGTGGTCAAATGGAACCTGGAGTGGCAAACGTAATATTTATTTCAGTATATGGCAGGGAAAGTAGTGTTTCAGATATTATTTTTTTTTACCGTTGGTATGTTGAAGAAGAATCTATGATTCATAAAGACTTTTCATCGATATCGATTGTTTTTTTCCTATTCTCAAAGTTTCTTTCTAAATGTTTTGCAAATATTCTGCCCTAACCTATCTATCTGTGATGAAGAAGTAATATTCCTGAACCGGCTTCTCTATTTTCAATTGTATTGATCATTCTACAGGAAGTTATTTGTCTTATTCTCAGTTAGAATATTCTCATTCAGTTTTCGGTTTTACTAGTAGAAAGGTACCAGGTCAACAATCTCTGAAATGGTCAATTCTCGTCCATTGAAAAAGAAAAACTGAAGCGATTTTTATTTACGGTGCGACGCGTAACTTTCACGAGACCGAAAGGATTTTCAATGAACGTTTTTCGACTCGTCCTGTCTGTAGAAAATATTTGAGGAAACTTGTATCTACATTCACAACTACCGGTAGTGTACATAACAAAAAGCCCCCAGGCCATCCGGCCATTCCGGAAGAACAGCAAGTGCAAATAATTGGTGAGATGATTGTAAATCCTGAACAGTCTATTTATTCCATCGCGAATGTTTATGAGGTGTCTCCTTCTACTATGTGGACACTTTTGAAGAAGAATTAAAATGGTACACCAATTAACTGAAGATGACCCTGATCGAAGAACAGAATTCTGGGAAATCATGACGGAAACCATTGGAAGGCCTTCTACCTATCTCCTCAATATTTGTTTTAGTGACGAATGTACTTTTTTTTTAAACGGCAATGTTCACAGACAAAATTGCTGTTGTTGGAGTGACACCAACCCTCACATTTTCCGGGAAACACGTACCCAATATCCAGAAAAAATTAACGTTTGGGAAGGAATATTGGAAAACCATATAGTAGAACCTCTATTTATTGATCAAAATTTAACACTCATCACTGAAATCGTCGAAGCGAATTCGATATGGATATTGTATTCCAACAAGATGAAGTACCACCACATTACTCCAGAGAAGTAAGAAACTATTTGGATACTATGTCCCGGTCGTTGGATTGGCCGTCGAGGTCCTACAGAATGGCCAGCCGGCTCGCCAGATTTGACACCTTTGGACTTTTTATGGGGTTATTTGAAGCAAAAGGTGTACGAAACTGAACCTGCTTGAATATTAGATATACGGCAGAAAATAATAAATATTTGTAGAGATATTGACGTTACTGTGTTTGAAAATGTTCGGCGTGAAATATCGGATAGACTGTTCATATGTCAAGAAGTTTAAGGCAACTATTTCGAGTATCTTCTGAAGTGACCTCAAGCTTATTACCTCATATTATGTAGTTAAATGTCAAAGTATTCATGCAATTATTAAAAGTTCCGCCATTTTGTACTAGTTGAAGATATTGACATTATATTCTAGGGTTGTGAAGCATTTGTGAGGAGCTTCAAGATGGCGCCCAGTCGCCATCTTGAAAGTTTCATATATCAATTTTACTTTCAGATGAAGTATTCATGTATTAATATCATTATCCCAAGTTTCAATTTTTTGACCCGTTCAAGAAATAAAAGGGGGGGACATTAAAGAAAAGCACTGTATAAATAGCGGATGATAGCAAAATAATGTTTCAGAATATACTTTGAAATAAATGAATACATGATTGAGCTTTCAGTACGAAGAAAATGGATTATGGTTGGTAAAAATGTTTTTTCATTTGGAGATATTTGAAAAATCAAAAGATAGTATACAACTACAAAATTTTTTCCTTCATCTGAATGAGAACTCTTTCGCTCCTAGTTCACATAATAAATTATCACAAAACTATCAAACTAAAATGCCTATGATATGTATTTTCTAGAATTTCAAAGTCAAGGTTAGCTACGTATGATTATGATTCTTATGTATGTGTTTTGAAAAGTTCCGAAACTTTTTCTGGACAAATTCTAGAAGCTTTGAATACTATGAAAGGACGATATTAGGGAAACAGGAGGCAGCTCAGAATAGTTGAGGTAACGAATTTTTAATTGAAATATTCGCCAATTATATTTTGAGATCACAAGTATTTTCTTTTCGTTGACACGAGTAGTTGGTGAAAAGTACTCAAAATGAACGTTGATGAAAAATCCATAAAAACCACACTCAATTGCTGTTTCATATTGTTGTCTCAAAAATATCCTTACATGATGCATATTCGACAGATTATTTGGTTCGTGATACATGAAATGAGAATTTGTATATCATAATGATTTGTGCCATGCTTCTTAATCGTGTAAAGGCATATTTGAAAATACATATTCACGAGAAAAACATATTCCTATAAACACTTCTCGAACTCCGTAACGAAATATTCTCATCGAATTAATAAAACGAATGTGGAGCGAATTTAATAAAACGGAACGACGAATACGTATGGGATATTTCTTTTATTGACGAAAATTCACTTGGTGAATACGAGCGGATCTGCTTCGATATCGAATAACAGCGTTTCAAACAAAGGGTCCAATTCTTCTATTTGGATTCGGAGTAGGGTTTTTTTTCGGAGTAGCATCTTGGGTCTTTATTTGTTCTGTCTTTCAATATCTCATCGTTGGATGATTTTCAGTAATACGTTGTTAAGTGTGTCCTTATTGGTGAAAGAAGATTGGGATCATGTTATATCAGTTCTAGAAGACAAGATGATTACATGTTCAGAAGTATTTTTTTGACAATGGTCAATATTAGCTTCGAATAGAAAATTTTCTCAGTTCATATGTAGCAGTGAAACTTATGTGTCTCATAATCCTTTCACAAATTTTTAAATACAAGGTAGCACTGTCATTATTGATTTTTTTTAACGGTGTCGGCATTACCATTTATTTAATAAATACGTTCAAATATATAACTTGCAGAAGAGTAGAGTATGTTTATTTGGAATAACCAACTCAAAAAGTGTATTTCTCAGGGACGCGGAATAGTTCCCAATAAATTGTTCACAGTGTGTTAAGTTGAACGTCGAAGAGATGGGCGGTTGTAATTTAACGAATACTTCTGACATTTATTACACTGGATAGAATTCAGCAGATAAAGTTTGTCGAATACTGTCAGCGAAAGGGGCTATATCTGTTTTTTGGAAAAATAAAGCTTTTATGATTTTGTCTTTTCCATACATGAATGAATTTATTATGATTATCTGTTTAAAAAATCTGTTTAAAATCTGTTTTTCCGTTAATCAGCTGTCGTTGTGGCCACTTAAATTGATGTCAGCATAACAAGCTGATGATGGAAATCAATGAACGAAACATTGCTTCGTAATTTGATTCACACCAGATTTTGACAAACATGAATCAGTTTATTTCATATCATTTGAAATGAAGGCGGTGGTTCTAATAGACAAGATGCAGAAGTTTTATTTTTTGCGGATATCTCATGGACTGCCATTGATAATCGCGATCTGAAAAACAGTTTATTGTCTCTCCAAATAGGCAACTTTTGTCTAATTCAACTAAGCCTACCATTTTCAAGTTCAAGTAATAGTGGAATTAGTGAAACGGCCTGTAAGGACGAATATTTGTTGCAATTTTTGACCTAGTAAGACTTATAATTGAAAATTTATTTGTTTTCTCACTTACCCATTGTATGTACGATGTTCATCAAATATGTAAAATAATATTTCATTTGGTGAAAGCCCATTTTGATTTGTTGATTTCAAACGAAATGAAATATTTTTCTTAATTGGAAAAATACTATACTAACGAGTTGAAATCAAAATGATTTTTTAGCATTACACGAAATTATAACGATTTCTCCAAAAAAATGGACTTCAATATTTTTTTATTCAACTCCACCGTTTAATTTTTCAACACCGTGCTTCACTTTTTTTCACATCCATTATTGACAGTGAGTTTTGACAGGTTTACACATTTCATCACGTTTCATAATCTTAATCTTTTTCCTTTAAAATACAAAACTTCGAAAGTTTTCCATATTTTCATAATGTTGTAGAAGTAGAAAATCAAACAGCTTTTTTCCCACAAAACTGTATTTTGTGAATATTAATTTCTTAAAAACTTCTGGCTTTCATTTGTAAACCTTAGTAAATGATGGTTCGTTCTTTTGCATTTTTTAAAGTATTCCGTTGCTCAGTCCATATTTTACCTGTTAAACAATGAAACCATTCATTTCAATTAAATTTGATTGACATTTCTTTAGAACCCTGGGTATAGACCTATAAATCTAATGTTAAAATATCTTCTCTTGTACATACTTCTTTTCATATTATGAATATCAAGTACTAATTATACTGATTTTTTGTAGGTGAGTGGTGGATCCTATTATTTTTTGAATGCCGTGAGAAAAGTATTGGATTGGTAAGTTATATTTGCCGTAGAAAATATTATTTTCATATTGAAGGAAAGAGAATTGAAACTTTCTATGTTTTTTATCACTTTCATTTGTAACTAAAGTTACTGCAATTCGAAAATGTCCTTATAGGACGAAACTGCAGTAACGGCTACATCCATGAATTTATTTCCATATTTCTACAGTCTTTTTCATTTCCATACGTGTGTAAAATTACATTTCATTTTATTTAATGAAATAGAATCAGGTTATTCTGAGATGAAAAATATTTTCACTTTACCCTCGTTCAGTTATCGTCATATGTTTTCTCTATTATCTCTTCAATTCATGCTTTCCGAATACAATCTAAGAGTATTTTTCTAAACCAATATCAGTAAACTACTACTTGAATGCTTCGTTTTTTAGAAAAAGGCTTTGAAATATTGAAAACACTTTTCCCCACACTTCAGAAGTAGAGCACTTTCTCCAGATGATAGTAACTTGTTTCACAAAACTTCTTTAGTTTTGGTGTGAGGAAAATGGGTTTCATTATATTCATTATTCATATTAGGGTCAAAGGTTTCGATTCTACTTATCAACACATTTTGTATCTGGCAGGAATAACACTTTTTTTAACTGCTTTAACTGTTATGGATATTGAAATTCAGTTTAATTGTCATTTGTTTTTCCATTTATTGAATGACTGTCATGAATCACAAACCAAATTTTGACAGAAATCACAATTGGAGGATAAGATGAAATCGCCGTGAGGTGTAGTATCATAGACCAAATGATTTCATTGAAACGAGTAACCTATCATTCTCAACTTGTTTTATTTCCCATTCGGAAGTCGGTACTATATGAAGTTTGCATGACGACTTTCCTCACGAAGACGCCATCTATGGAATATTAATGAATATCAGAGATAAACTATAGTCTCAATAGCGGTCCATGCAAAACGAAGCTTTTATATCGACCTCCTAGCGACAAATTGCCTTCTGTCT
Organism: Leptinotarsa decemlineata; assembly: GCF_025532065.1. Lineage (NCBI taxonomy): Eukaryota > Metazoa > Arthropoda > Insecta > Coleoptera > Chrysomelidae > Leptinotarsa > Leptinotarsa decemlineata. The sequence continues at coordinate 1,824,678 of NW_027412686.1, forward strand.
CTCTCTACAGCTTCAACTGGAAACAGGCAAATAGATTATACTAGAACCTGAAAGCTTCGTAATCGAATGCCAATCTGTCATATTTTGAATGTGATGTTTGAACTTTTGTGTCCTTATCGAAAACAATCATAAATTAGAACTGGGCACGACAATTTCACCAATGAAGATGCCGTTTACGGAGTTGGCAACCCTCTTTTATCGTTGATGGTATATCACTCTTTTGGCTCCTGGTATCATCCAGTCAGTACTGTAAATAAATTATTTGCATACCAATTTATTTATATTCCTTTGCGTTGAAAAAATACCATGAACGCGTTGTCACGGTAGCAAATATTTTTCGCAGCATGCAGTGCGATATTTTTCGAACATTTTTAACTTGACATGCACGGCATTTATATTCGATCATTCAATTAGCTCTTTCTACAATTCGAAATTTTGATATTTTGTTTTGCCATTTTTGGTAGTGAGTTTTTCAACGTGATCCGCTTTTTCTACAAATATTTCTAACTTTCCCTATTTATACGTCTTAACCACTTCGCAAATCGTAATCTCTACCGTGAAACTCATCAATTCATGAAAAAACGAGAAAATTCATACACAATGCAATTCGTAAATATGCAAACCGCAAACAAGTGTTTTTGGCCTATTAGCTGTCGGGGGTAGTGTAGTGGTTAAAGCTCTGGCAGAGGTCCTGTGTTCGATTACGGGTCGAATAACATCTCCGACGAGTTATGACCACATGTGTCGTCCGTTGAATAATACCATTATTATGCTCATTTCAGAACAATTACTTTTTCTAACCCTATACGTTACTGCTTATGCAAGTTTAAGTACTCATCACTTACTAACTACAGTACACGCCTCGGCTGATGGCGAGCGATCGCGCGGGTATAGACTCTCCCAACTAAATTATTATTGGATTACGATGAGCTCCTTGCCGGTCAGTGTCGTAACTATAATTAGTTCTAATTAGGGTAGAAAATTGAAGATGACTTCTTTGTTATTTAGTATTATAGGTAGTAGTACAGTTCATTGAAATGCTATGAAATGATACACTTATCCAAAAATAAACTTCAATCAGTCACTATATGAATACAAATTTACTTCAGCTTCACTCATACTTGTGCTGCTATCGTCAATTAATTCATAAACACCATATTTACCTCTGTTCGAACGTCTGTGACTGTTTCTTTTTCCCAATATTTCCGCTCTATAAAGATCTACTACATGTCGGCAATGCTTTTGCCATTCCTCGGAAGTAATTTGATCAAATCCGTGCTCCGTCAGTTTCCTCACATCTTGCAACTTGAAAGTTACATTGTTTTCGGGGTACGTCGTTTTTGACAGTAGCCCAATGAGTTCAGTGGGATTCAAATCCGAATGGTAGGGTGAAAGTCGGAATACTTTATGTTCGTATTAAAGCAGAACTTCAGCAAATTTGTATCTAAGGTGCTTTTTATTTACCTTGATTAACTCGTATAATTCGGGTTTGAGCATGTTAAGGGTGAACATAATGCTTTTTTTGTGCAGCCACTTCACCATGTCAGCCTTCCTAAAATTTGTGTTTGTGGCTGGATTAATTTGAATATTATGTTATCGAGCATTATCGGTTACGACTACTGAATCCACAGGTAAATTTGGGATTAACTTGTAACCATTTACAATTAATTTCAGAATTCATTTCCGAATGACAATCCTCTGATGTTGTGCCTGATTTAAATATAAGCCGACAATTAGGTATAAAGTCTTTGCATTTCATTAGTTCGGACTTCCATTGTCTAATATGATATAAATTGATTTGAAATCCCTGAAAGAAAGATTCAGATTAGCTGAAAAGTAAAAATTATTGTAGTAAGCAAATAAACTGAAATTACAATGAAGTAAAATACAAGCAACAACAAAAACAATTGAACTATCAACACTAGATGAAAATTAAAAAATTGTTAACAAGAAATGAAAAATCAAAAATAAAAAAAAATCCAAACCAAGTTACTTCACGACGTTTCGATTGTTAGTATCCACTATCGTCTTCGGGTGATAACTGGACTCAATCCTCAGAGATCTGACTATTTATAGGTCATTCGGGTGCGTTCACCTATTCCCTCTTCCCTTTCTCCGCTTCATCGGTTTTAGCGGAAGCTGACTGTTTGGCGGGAGTTGGTCGTGTTTCGCTTGATTAGAGATTTCCATATATTGCATATCTCTACCAGTGTTCCTCCCTGTGAATGATTTCAGCTTGAGCCCACTTGATGTTATGTTGATGAGTCCAAACATGCTCTGCCATTCCTGATTTGCTGGTTTCTCCTCGGTGTGTGTGTTTCTCGTGCTCGGCAATGCGAACTTTCAATGTCCTCTCAGTTTGGAGACCTTCCTTTGTATTAAAGAACACGATCTAGTTGACTCTTGATGATTCCTCTCCTAGTCGATTGATGGTGGTTGGATTCCTGGTTCAGATACTGTCCTGTGTGAGTGGGATTTCGATATACGGATGTTTCTCATTTAGTGTTGGTCCTCTTCACCAATACGTTCAAGAATAGCAATTCGTTGTGGACATCCTTCTCCATTGTGAAACTGATGGAAGGACTTACGTTGTTGATGTGCTTCAGGAAGTTGTCTACTTCTGCATTCCCATGGTTCTATATCATGGAGGTGTCGTCCACGTACATTAACCAGACTCGGGGCTTCTTCAATGGCCAGAGTTTCAAACCACTCCATATAAAGCCCTTTTCACCTCCTGCAAGGTTAGTAATGCATCTTGGTCCCTTCGCAATATTTTCAAAAAAACCATTGGTTTGATTTTTTGTAAATACTTGATTCTCAATGCTCTAATGTTCATTTTCTCCAATATTTTTTTTTATTACTTTCAGTCCTTCTCCATTAGAAACCTATTGAAATTCTACGAAGAGATGTTTCGGAAGCCATAATTCCCAAAACGTCAATAATTTTGTGTTGGAAGTTTTTTTACCGTAAAACGACACCCTTCCGTCTTATGAAAGTTGTAAATAATTCTTCTAATATTGAAATACTTATACTCGGGAATATCAGTTACTGGTGCTCATCTAGACCGCTTCTTTCTTGGGGCGTAAAATTTCACTTCTCCGTTATTTACAGAAATTAATTGCTCCCCTTCTTTAATCACTCTATGGAAATATTGTTAAACAACTTAACGATATTTGCTGACTATTCGAAGAAGAATTTAATAATTTAAAATTTCACACCAATTTACTCTATGTCGCATTTTTATCACATTTATCCCAAAAATTTCAACACGAAATAGCACTTTTGATATCTTAACATTGAGGTGCACCTCTTTATCTTCAAAATAAGTCAAAGATACTATACGATTCATTTTTATGTACCACACAATTTTACACAGTCACAAACAAATGAACCGTATACTCCGACATTTTTTTTATTTAGTATAGGGAGCACACTCTTATAATAAAAATGTTTAATAGATACCACTTTAGATAGATGCAAATGCAATGCTATTTCAAAAAAGTAAATTTAATATTCTATATCAAGTTGTTTGACATAGTAGGTACCGACATATTGAATTTGGAAAAACGGCTCCTGCGCCGCCATTTTGAATAATCATGACCAGTTGTGTAATATCGTGAAAATGAAAATCTTTCACTTATATCAATGATTGAACTGGAAAAGATTTTCACTTTTTCATCCTTCGAAATATCGGCTCCGATAACTTTTTTCTCCAATCCAAATTCCTAATTTTGAACGAACAAACAAGTGAATGACACCGTGTAAAATGATTTCATTGTCACCTGGTGCAATGAAAGGGTCTTACAATCTTATTGGTACATTACGCAGGTACATCTCCATAACTCCCAAAGTATTAAACTCTCGAAACATTTCAGACACAATACAAAAAAAACTATAGTTAGAAAATGTATTTGTTTTACATTAAATTGTGTTTCATGATAGATTCCAGACCTCTTTCCAGTAACTAGGAACAAATAATAGCTGAGAAATGAATTATTTTTCAAAATAAGCCCCAGAGGTAATGAAAACTGAAAATTTCAGATGGTTCAATATTTGCCTTTTTCCCGAATCTGCTTTTTTTCTATTGAAATGTTTATGCCATTTGCAATTTTAATTGTATTCAATTCAATTGTAGAAAGAAGTCGTATGATCTTTTTTACCAGTAGTTCTTTTAAGATAAATTTTCTTCAATAAATTTTCTGAATGCTCCTCGTATAGTAATGAAAACGTTTCCAGTCAGTAACCTGAGCCGCATTGGCCTCTTCTTTCGCAATCTTCACCTCTTGCTCTTCCGGAAGTATGTAATTGATCGATTTTGCGCCCAGATTAATGTTTACAGTAAGTAAGTGGTGTGTTGAGATGTAATCATTATTAAGTTACACTGGTCACCGTTAAGTTATCTCTATGGCCGCTCTCCGTACTACAAACCCGAGGAATTTATTATATTTCCTTAATGAAAATCTGCGCATATCGACTCATAAAGAAGCGGGTATGGTCAGAATTGAAAGAAACACCTCAATCACAGCGATCGAAGGTAATTTCATGACGGAATTTATAGTGTGAGCTGAAAGTGGTGACTCGCAACATTTGCGAATGAAGTTGTAATTTTGTAATAACTTATAGAAATGAGGATAGGTCGTGATTGTAGTATAGAATTCTGAAGTGTCGGTATGGTTGATATAGTGAGATTTAAATTGTCCAAATTGTCCAGAGCAGAGATTCCCAATCTTTTTCGGTTCCCTCAATACATCAGATTTTGAATTTGGAAAACTTTCCTGTTGAAAAGCGATCACCCATTCAACAGCGAAAAATTAAAAACAGATACCTACTATTTTCCTTGGGATAATAATTCTAAGAAAATTGCCGATGTGTTTAGTTGAATGTTTCGCAGCGACCTTATGACGGCATCTATCTAGGCGCCCGGGGGAGCCGTGGTCTAGAAAGTAGACGTGTTCTCAATTACTTGTAATGAATTGAAGTTTTTATCATAAACCATAAAAATTGGAGCGTGATAAGTTTGTATTGACATGCATCCACTGGTTTGAATTGAAAGGGAATATTTTTAGGGGAGATTTTTGGCCTTCTACTTCTCCATCTTGATACAAAAAATGTGAAAATTCTCCAAAGAAGATATTTGCTAGTGAAAAGCCGATAAGGCAACTGTCTTATGGCGAAACATCGGATGTCTAGCAGTGAGGATGACAGTGTTCCATGTAATTGAAATTTTACTTCTTTCATCAATTATACTGTGAATAATATCTGATTCAGTTTCATCACGAATGTTTGGAATACAAACGGAATAGAAAAAAGTGTTTTTCGTATAATTCACTGTTCATCTCTGTATATGTATCTGTAGAGTAGGGAGGGTGAGTGTAGACCCACAGCACTTAGGCATCATGTGACCCATTGTACATCCTCCTGAGGAGTTGTCCTCCTAGGTCATCGTGTATCCTGTCCTTTCCAGGAAGGTGGACAGGTCACTAGGAGACATCTTCTTCATATTGGCAGGTGTAGGCCAAGACTCGCCGAACACACACTCTCTTTGGCAACCTTGAGGTGTCTCACGGTGGCCTCTATGAAGGTTTTGGAAGGTGCAGCAACAATACTGTCGTTACGCGGCTGCTTCAACCTTCTTGGAGTTCCCTACATGGAGGTGTACAAGCGAGGAAGCTTTCCTGCAAGGGAAGCCAGTTCCTTTTCGTTATCTAAGGCGGATTTCTTGGCACCTGCCACAGGAAGTGCCCTTGCTGTTGGAGGTGGAGTGGGGAAGCAGTAGGGTACACTGCCTCTTTCGCTTTCTTTCTCCTTTTGACCTCGGCAACGCAAATGCGCTTACGCCTTGGCCTTTGTATTACATCACGAGGTGATGTGCTATGTCCAGCCTCATTCCAAGCGGTAGATTGGGGTGGACATTTCTGTTCATTCCCAGCAATCGCCTTAGATTGAGGTGAGCACTTCTGTCCATACTCGGGATTGGTTTTTGATTTTGTTGTTTCTGTTTTTGTTTGTTTCATTCATGTGTGTTCCCACGAGTAGCAAGGGAAGAGTCGGTCACCTCTGGCCGAGCCCCGCATTATCAGAGGTAGGCTGATTACAATGAGGTTTCGCCCAGTTCCCCAAGGGGATCATTCGTAACCGCATATCACCATTCAGCTGTCGGCCCTACTTATTTCTGCCACTGACCAGGAGTCCGGCGACCCCGTCCGTAAGGCTACATTGGCTTCTCGAACAGGGCCTCCAGTACCCTGGCTGTTCCCTTATCCGCCACCTGAGGACGCGCCCGATAGGTAGCTTATAAAAGTATTTATCTTTTTAGCTGTTTCCAAAGGACTTTTCCTTTCAGTTTGTGTCTGAAAATTACTTCTTTGCATGATCTTCACATCTTTGTATAGAGTTAATTTTAGAAATTGGAAGACTTCCACATTTTTTGTATCGAAATGGAGGAGTAAAAGGCCAAAACCTTTCTTTTCCATCCACTGGTATTTTTCTGAAAGTTCAAGCAAAGGTGTATAATACGTAAAAAGATTAGATGAGAAATTACCGGCCCTTCAGTTTTTATGCCATTTTTTCTCACCAGATGCTCAAAACTTTTTATAGAACAAATTCCTATGGTTAGCAATTGTCGGTGTAGAACTCTTCTAAGCTGTTCAGAAATTAACTGCACTTTGAATAGTTTGCAAAAACACTGTGTTGAAATACCTCATTTTACAACTAGTTGCATATTCTAAATGCGGTTGGCCAACAGCTGTAATTCGAAGTAGAAACACCACCAAGTAAACAAAATATCTATTAAGAACCCTAAAAAATTACACTTGTAAATACAACCATTATCGGTGGTTAAGTGCACGAGTGAAAATAAATATTTCTACACACGTGTAAATCACGTTTGCTTTGATAATTATTCATTTCAAATAATGGTGGACGAGCGAGTTTGATGTCGTCGAGTAGAACTACATTTTTATCAAGACTCGTTGCTCCGATCGACTTTCCACACGAGTACTTTTATTCATAAAATTGTCCAAGTAACCTTATTTTGTTGAAAAATATTGAAAAATATCTGTCATTTCAAAGTTTTGGGGTGTGGACCATCGGGGGTAGTCCGTTCCTGACTTTGTAGCAAAACAACTGACTCCTGCATGAAAGCTCATCGACGGAATTCATTTGTTTAGTCAATTACCAAAATTTGGATGATTTTGAATATTCACTTGAAAAGTTATCAAAGAAAAACATTTTTCATTTTGTAACTTCGAGGGCCCGTAACTTGGTTACGAAGACTTTTAGGAAAAAAAGTTATATGAAGTACTGGTGATATTTTGACCCCATCTATACATTCCCGAGAGGAAAAGAGGAAGTCCAGGGACACCCTGTACAGTGTGCGGCACCGAAAACGAGATCTAATATATTCAAGACACATTTGTTGAGAAAAAAATTCATAAACAGGAAGATTTTTAATTCAAGGGAGACATCTTTGCGTCATAACCTCAACTGTCATACCTCCTATCACCGCCTCTTCGTGACCATCACCCTTAGAATTTGAATAAGGAAAGTACTCAGTGTAGCATGTCATTAAAAATGTAATTATGATACTTAAAAATGTAAATGAATTGTTGAAAAATAACAAAAGTTGACAAAACGATTTAAAACTACATTAACCACCGTACATGAGTACGGGTGCTGGTCACTAGGAGGCGGAGATGAAGGTATGGCAGTTTTTATAGAAAGATGCCCCTTTTGAATTGAATATGGACCTTTTTTTCATTTAGCAAGTATTATAGCGATACCTCTTGTAGGAACATTCATTTTTCCGTAAAACAAGTAGTATATCGGCAAGTATTGATGTTGAAATAACTTCATAAATTAAACTTCTGAAAGATCAGTCACAGAAGCTCAATCATGGAAAGTGACAAGAATATGATGCCTATACAGTGTGTAAAAGCCAAATGGAATAAATTCATTATTTCGGTTACTGTACATATTTTTAAAAATCAAATTCAAATTATAATTTGACATTCTTGAAAGTAAATATGCCACCCCTACCTTCAACCCCTTTCGAATGACAGAAACAACCCCAATTTTTTAAACGGGAAGTATAGGTTTGTGATATATCGTTTGAAAGGTCTCTTCATTATCTATTCAAAAATGTCATCGCTTTCAAGTTTATTGTCACAAGTGAGATAAAATAAATTAAAATCATGTGGTTACCAAAATTCGATAAAATAAACTCAAAACGTATTACAATACACTCATAATTTATTCCATGTTGAGGTATTGATAATGAAAAAGTAAGGAAAAACCATGCCAATGTTGTATCCTTTAAAAAACTGTAAATAATTTCCCTGGCATCGTTAGTTTAAAACGCTTGTCAACTTGTTTTGTATATTACAACATTAGTTGTCAGTATTTCAGTTTGAGTTTAAAGTTCCTTAACTTCAAGTCCGACAAATGGAAATGCATAAAATAACAGTTCTACAAATGATTGGTTACGGAGATAAAACCCGAACACAACAGGAAGTAGCTCGCCTATTTCATAAGAAATTTCCTAATTCACCGCCCATATCTCGAAAAACAATAAGCAAATAGAGAATCAGTTTCACGAGCTTGGTCATGTGGGGCAGATAAAAAAAGCAGCTGTCAATGCAATGAGTGATGATCTCAAATTAAATGTGATGCTTGAGTTTGAGGAAAACCCACATACATTGAGTAGACAAGCATCCACTACATTCAATCTTAGCCATACACCGATAGTAAATATATCAAAAGAAAATAAAATGCATCCCTATAAAATGCCCATTCAGGAGCTCATGGAAGACGATTTTGATAGAAGAACTTATTTTTGTGTCATATTGAATAACAATATCATCCAATTAGAAGACGTTATGTTTTCTGTACTTTGTCTCTCAACCATCATGCTAATCGGTAAAATTGCCACTACTGGTCAACGGAAAATCCTCACTGGACGAGAGAATACCCGCAATACCCTCAAAAGGTTAATGTTTGGGCAGGGATTGTAGGAAACCATATCATTGGTCCCTTTTTCATTGAGGGTAACTTGAATAGCGATAGTTATTTGGCACTAGTTTAACGTCAATTTCTGAGCTGATGAAATATCAAACATATCGCGATTGATTATATTTTCAGCAGAATCAATGTCAGGAAACTGAAAAGAGAAGTGAAGTTGAGTATCATCTGCGTTATGATGAATGTTGAATTTTTCTACCAACTGGGGTAAATCACTGAATAGTAACGGACCAAGGATGGATTTTTGAGGAACACCTTTCAATTACAGTTAGAGCCTCTGTCTACTATAACTATACTATAACTCTTTGGGTTCGTTTCCAGAGATAACGCATTCACAGGAAAAACCGAAAATGCTAAGAAAGAGCTCCCTCTCATGCCTGATATCAAACTGTTCATTCTCTTTTGACATTTGGAAGATATAAGTTATGATGTTTAGTATGCGTTCTATAGATCGTTGTGTCACATCAGACATACACCTATCTACGAAGAGATAGAAAGGCCACACATTGTCTTTAAAAGAAAATTCAGTGAATTGAGAGTTTGAACTCGGATTCAATAAAATAATGAAATTCCGAATCGAAAGACGGAATTTTCTTAAATTCCAACTTCGTACCTATCTACGCTTTCGTACCTATCTATCAGCCCTAGAAAACATTTTTCCGAGCGGAGTTCAAACAGAATTCAATTTGTTTTTCAATCGATTCAAATGAACATAAATAATCTTTCAATATTTTTATTACCAGATGGATTTATGAACGCAATTTATGTTGATACATCTGATATTTACTAGTATGTAAGTCAATATCAACAGCACGTATATATTTAGAGAGAGTGGTATAGTATTAGCATGGGAATCGAATCGCCGCAAATTGGCTGATTACCGTGGGATCATTGTTAATAATTAAGTGGCGGCTGTTACCTCAGGCAGGCGTTTATCATAGGTTGGGGCAGGAAGTTGATATGCGATATGTCTCCCTCTGTAGGGTTAACTTGAGTAAAATGTTTATATTTACGTGTCTGTAAATTCTTTAATAAGTAGTGCACTCAACAAATCAGCTACTTAATTTCATTTTTCGAAAGTTTTTAACTCAAAATACTATACATTAATATCACTTCAAGTTGTTTCACTTGTTTCATCTAATGTCGTTGCTGATTTCTGTTCCCCCGACGGACTCGTTTTTTCATGCAACAAGTGAATTTTCGTGATTTTTGAAGTGATAACTTCTTATGGAAGGGTAAACCGCTTCGTTACTCAACATGTAATGACGCCACTTTGTCAGGCTTCCCTTTCTCTCACGCATACGTCAGCGGAAGGCAGGCCCCTCCTCTTTAATGTGTCAGACGCTCAGTGTTTGATGCGCATTAGACTTATACTGTTGACAGTGTTATAAAAATCTATCCAGCAAGCACTTAATATTCTTCTATCATCTGAAACGTGGCTTAAAAATGATTATACTACTTTTGTATATGTACATTATTAGTATCATTATTCAATCGTACAAAAGTGGAAATTGGATTATGGTAGCTATAATGTATGTACATACACAAAATAATCGATGGAAGATTTTATTAATAAATAACCTTTCCTTGTATTATCAAATTAATATACTTACATAAAATTTAAGTAATAAGCAAATCTTTTCTCAAGTTAAACAATTTCAATATAAAATAGTTCAACTAAGATTATGATGCACTGTTTGGAACCTTTGGTGTAGTAATGAATATTACTGGAGTTTTTTTCCCAACACCAAATCGTTATTTTCAACACCTCGACACGTGTTTCGATCACCAAGTGATCATCTTCAAAGAGGAAGATTAAAGTTTCAATCGAGGTGTTAAAAATAACGATTTGGTGTTGGGGAAAAACTCCAATAATATTCAACTAAGATTAGTTTAAGTTATCACTTCTGTCGAGCGTCCCAAGACGCGCACGTTTCTTTAAAATATTATCTCTTCAGCAAATAAACCAATCATAAAACTTCGTCTTGTAAATTTGTTCAATGCCCATTTGATTCTAAACATAGCAGTACGTATCTTCGTTAATTTTCTTTGTTTTCACCCTGGTTCGATAAATAGAGTGTTCGTTAGAGCCTGTTTTTAGTAAAACCATAGAAAAATTGGGAGTGCAATAGCCCCAAGATTTCCTATTTAATTTTGTTCATTTCCTATATCGGGTACACTGAATAGGAAAATATTAAAGCACCACCCTATCTCTACCTTTTTTCATCTGCCCTAATATCTGCATTGCATTTCAGACTATGTTGACTCTACTTCGAATCTTTCATCTGTTGTATCCCTTCTTCAGTTGTTATTCAGTTGTTGAATTAAATGATTAATTTTTCTTCTCTGGGTCGCACCTTTTCTATGTCTCTTGTTGCCATTCACCTTTTTCCTTTTACTACTTCTTGTTTTTCTCTTTTTTTCAACTAGTTGCGGAATCTCTTGAACTATTTTTTCTTCGCCTCCTGCTTCCAAATTTTTCCGCCTCCTTTCTGATTATTTCTGTCTCTGCTTCCATCTCCTTAAATATTCCTCATGTGTTTTTCTCATCCTCTCTTTTCCTCTCTCACTTGCTCTTCCAGTTCCTTGTTTCTCGTTTTTATTCTGATTTTGCTTTATTAACAACTTTGTTGGATTACTCTAGCATCGGCTCTGGCAGGTACAATGCATCTCGCAAATTCGTTTGACGCTCATTGAATTAGCCTTGTATAGAGTTATGATAATTTTTCATTGGATTTTCGATTGAAATAGCTCCTCATGTGCTTTTTCGGCGCTCATGGTTATATTTTCGAAAGGTGTTTTCACTTTACTATATGATTTTCAGAAGCTTTTTGCAGTTTCGATATTTTCAGTTTTTAAAACATTATTCACTTCTGGAGTGAGTTTTTGATAATTGGACAATGACGTTAACTTCCTGAATTGCAATTTTATCCGGAATTTTTATTGCATGTTTCTTCACTATTATTATGAACTTCTTTAGTTGTTGGAGGAAGTATTGAAAACAACCGCATTTTCGACAAATGTCAAAGAGTATTCTTTCAATATAGCCCACTATACCTTGACTGCAATTCTACGAGAAGTGAATATTACTGGATTTTTTCCCAACACCAGTAAAACTAATAAATCGATGAATGCAGCCGTTACAACGTGGTAGGAGATCATAATGAAAAGAGAAATGAAAATTTCTATGTTTTTACCACTTTTGTTTCTAACTAATGTTACTGCAGTTTCGTCCTATACGGACATTCTCAAACTTATACAATAAACTTATTTTATTTTTATTGTATATTGTTTATTGTATAAGTTTGGGTATGTCCATATAGGACGAAACTGCAGTAACGTTAGTTACAAATAAAAGTGGTAAAAAACAGAAATTTTCATTTTTTTTTACCAGTAATATTCATTACCACACCAAACATTACAAACAGTGCAACACACCTACGAGAAGTATCTATAGGAATTGACGTCACTTCAGTGATTACAGTTGTCTGATCACTTCAGCGATCAACATGAATATACACAACAGCTCATGTCAGAAAATGAAAAAATCAGTAAATATAGAATGTTTATGTAACGTGGAAAAAATCTCTGAAAAACACTTTATGGGTAATTACCCTGTATCCGTTTCGAAATGGAGAAGAGTCTTACTTTTTTCTTATCGCAGAACAAAAATTGTATACTTTTTTTCAAGAGCTAATGACCGTGCTAAAGCTGCTACATGAATTTTTAGGACCCATCACTTTATGCGTCAGTCTCCCCTATATATCAGTATAGTTCTCCGGTGTGGCCGCTTTTATTTTGACCCGAATATCCTATTCCGGCGTCCGCGTCCGTGGGAGAGAGCCGTTCATATTTTAATGCGAGTCGTATAGTTTTATTTATGGCAAAACGGAAGACGACCGACTCTTCTCGTATCTTGTTCTTTTTCGTTGTCGACCGCTATTCAAACACGGCGTTTGTCACAATTTTGCTTGTTAAAGGTGATTTTTTATCTGTTTTCTCTGGTGTTTCGTAGCACAAGATTTGCGATTGGCGAGATAGTTGGTACACGCGGAAGGTGATGGCTAGCTGGACTCAATGATTGTTCCAATTGATTTCGTTGTTTTTGCTTGTGAATGCTTAAATTATTTCGAAAACGTGAGTCGAGTATATAATAGAAGCATGCGTTATAAACTTAATGATACAAATAATTATGAAACATTGACCCCTCTAGCGGCAATAGAAAAAAGTAATGTTGAGATCTTAGCGGGTTCTTAAAACTTTGTATGTTGAATCTTTTTTGTCACATCATCAATACATAAACATTTCTGATTATTTTATGAATCAATAAATTTTCTATTCAACACCTTACTTCCAAAACTAGCTTAAAGCGCAGTGGGTCCGGACGGTACGGACGCTACGGACGTTTGCCGATCCAATCGTGGATGATTTGCAAGTTATTTTTTTAAATTGAAGGGGTTATATTTTTAGGAGTGATTAATATTTTGGGAAAGAAAGTTTTTGGCTTTCTACTACTCCATCTGATACAAAAAAAAGGGATGAGAGAATCTTCCAAAGGAAGGAAGTAATCAATTTGAAACTCTATACATGAATGTGTAGATCATGCAAAGAAGTAACTTTCAGACACAAACTGAAAGAAAGTCCTCCTGAAACAGCTACTTTCATATAAACATTGAATTACACGAAAGAAAATAATTCTTTCGAAACAAATACTTCTATATGAACACTGAATTATACAGAAGACACTTTTCTCTACTCAGTTTGTATTTCAAACATTTGTTGTGGAATAAGAATCAGATATCATTCACATGAGTTGTACTTTGAATGAATGGTAATAAATTGTACTCACATAGAACACTGTCACCCTCACTGGTATACACCGATGTTTCGCCTTAAGACACTTGAGTAGGGTGCTAATGCCGACTGAACGCCTCCTCCCACCCCTTTTGACCTTGAGACGTCACACGACCTTGAATGACGTCACCTAACCTTGAACGTCGTACACGTAGAATGAGCTTGAATGCGGTGTTTGACCTTGAGTGTGGGGTTTGACCTTGACGTTCGACACTTCGACTACCTTGAGCTTGCTCCATGGCATTGAATGTTGACCTTGAATGAAATCGTGACGTGTACAGAATATAACCTTGAACAGTGGGCGTTCGGCGTTGTCCCCTCCCTTGTTGGTAATTCCTATATAAGTTCAGAATATCGTATGACGTCACTTAACCTTGAACGTCGTACACATAGTATGAGATTGAATGTGGTGTTTGACCTTGAGTATGGGGTTTGACCTTGACGTTCGACACTTCGACTACCTTGAGCTTGCTCTGTGGCATTGAATGTTGACCTTGTAGCTCTCATTTGGGTTATGGTGGGGGGGAGGAGTTGGGCTTTTATAAGGAGTGTGGTGTGAAAGTTTCACTCATTTCAAATTCTCCTTATCGTACGGTAGATATTTCTATATACAAGATGTATTCGTGCGTTGATTGTAAAAAAAGTTTCACTCGTAGTGACAACCTACGTCGTCATCAGCGGGATTCCTGCACACCCGCAAATGGTGATGGACCTCCAACATCGAAGAGGCAACGGTTGATACCCCCAGCACTTCCAACACTGCAAACATACGTTTGCTGCAATTTGACTATTGCAAGCGATCAGATGAATGTACATCGGAGGACGTTGCAGCACAGAACAAATGCATGTGTTCAATATGGGGAAGGTGTGAAAATTGTCAATACAGCTTTCAAGTGTCGAATTGTGAGCTACCGAGTAGACAGTGAAAACCACCACATGGATTACCCAACATTCTTCAATGAAATTGAGCAGAAAGTACTGAAACTACTTGAAGAAGTGTTGGATATCCATAAATGCATGAAAGTAAACATGGAAGTGTTTGGGCGGTACAGTCTGCAAACTAAGGATCTTTCAGACATCAAATCATTTAATAGTCCCAATGAAGTAATTGATCAATCGAATGATTTGGATGTGGTTTATAGTAGTTTTGCAGATAGTTTAACTGTTAAAGCAGCGGAATTTCAAGATCGGGATTCAGGTATGTGATCTAGTCAAAATGTTGATGATGATGGACTTATAGAGAAAACCCATATTTTCAGGTTGGACCATTGAGAAAATTTTGTACTTGGAGGTGAATATCAACAAGTATAGCCCCTTCGGAGGGTCTTCTTACATCAAATTGCCAAGGTTCATCGAATTGAAGAAAAGTGTGGTGAATGTTCTTAATCAAGATCAGTGCTGCTTTGAGTTCATTCCAATAAACATAATCTGTATGCTTATTTCTGATATATTTTTTCTGGGTGGGTATTTTGATCATGCCAGCACCTTCTCTACTAGGGTTTCCGTTGGATAATAATGGTAGGATTATTTCTCTATATTTCTTCCAATTATTCGATAGAAGACCTTGTTTTCTCTCATTGTATTTATATGCAGCCTTTGTTAATTTGAGTATATCACCATATGTGGTCATATCGGAAGAGGGGATATTTCTCGATGGTACTTTCATGAATATCAAGTTATATAGTTTTGGAGTGCCCTGATAAGAGCCAATAGTTTTACCATTTTTCATAAACACAATTTTCTCATCGATAAATTCCACATCAGCTACTCCCATTTGTAAATTTCCCATTCCAGTGTTCATGTGTACTCCAAAGACTGTATCGTAAGAGGGATTTCCTGATAGTAACTTTTTTATATGCTTTTGTACTTCATCACGATCATCGAATACATTAGGTGATTCTGAATCTAAAGTTGTCAATTGAGACGTTTGAAGATCCTTCGAGGAAGCCCCTTCAAATTTCGGTTTCCACTCACTTTCAATTATAGTTTTGGCTGTTAATGGTGTAGCAGGCTTTGTTTTCTGCATCACTTGATTCATTTGAGATGCTCCTTCAGTATTGGCAGATATTACTTTCAAAGGTGTTATTATTGGCTCATAGATCCTCTCGAGTGCTGATTGATCACCTAGACGACTACTTTTGATATAATTGAATTTCTTCCGAACGGCGTCCGTTGCTTCAATTAACTTTCTTTTTAAACATATTTCATCATCATTTTTTCCCTCCATAATTCACTCCAAGAATTTGTATAATGAAGTGTTATCTCCACTATCTAGCACTCAAGTGATTCAATTCTTCAAGAACGTCAAGGATATATGAAAGCATCGAATCATTTTCGATAACGTCCATTTACCACTTCTCGATCCTTATCAATTACTAAAAATCCATATTTATCTTCCCAACATCTCGCACACATATCTTGAAATTGCTTATATGTTACATCTGGTGATACATGGTCGGAAAAAATATGATTGAGATTCATATCATCTTGTTTGAACATTACGATAAAATTTGCATTATCTCGTATCAATTGTTTCGGAACTCGTGAATATGTTTGGGCTAAATAGAAACAATCCACATTTTTATGACGACCCATACTGAAATAAGATCGTATAACATCCTGTTTCTCGCACATAACATCATCAATGAATATCGAATCAGGTTTGGCGTCTGAAGGCTCTACTATTTCACCTGCATTATTGGCAAAAGTGTAAAAACCCAACCCTTCGATTGGAGATAATACTTCACGTGAATACTCGTATTTAGGTTGATAAAGAGACTTTGAATAAAGATAAACATTTGCGAATCGTAATCCTAGAGGATGCGTTAGCAAAGAAATCATAACATTTGTCTTGCCACAGTTAGAAGGTCCAATAATCAGGCCGCGAATAGAAAGTGGAAGTAAAGATCCGTGACGTTGTTTGACACCGCTTCCCGATCCACCACCCACTTTTTCATCGAAATTATCGATGGAAAATTGCTGCTTCTGCTTCAATATGCGCATTGTATGACAGTTGGAGACTATATAAGCAGGGTTCCACATCGATTCCTTTATTTAAATAGGGGTTATGAGTCGATGCAGATCTACTGAATTGCATTCAAATAAAACTGGTAGAGGATCGATCAATTCCCTCATCAATAATCTACCATTTGAATTACACTTACCTGGCTATCAGTATTGCGGTCCGGGCACCAAATTGCAGAAAAGATTGTTGAGAGGTGTTTCGGGTGTCAATCAGCTGGATTTTGCATGCAAAAAACACGATATTTCATATTCACAGAACCCCGATAATCTTGCAGCTAGACACATAGCGGATAAGGAGCTTGCAGAAAGTGCTTGGAATCGTGTCAAAGCAAAAGACGCTACTATTGGAGAAAAAGGAGCTGCTTGGCTAGTTACGAATATAATGAAAGGGAAACGCCGATTTGGTATGGGTTGTGACTCATCTCCCAAGCAGTCACACATTCCGAAGAGAAAGCGTTCTATTAAGAAAAAAAAAAGTTAAAAAAATATTGAAAGCTTCTGAGGTGATAGCTTTTGGTTCTGGGATCGTTCAGAAAGTGCGTGATGTTCTACACAAAGCGGGTGGAAGTGAATTTGTTGTCAAAAATTCTAAAAGAGCAGCTGAAATTGCACTCAAAGCAGCACGCAAATATATGAGGGCTGCAGGTGGGAAAAAGAAAATTCGCACACCGCGAATCATACCTATTCCTAAAATTGGTGGAATACTACCACTCATTCCAATTTTTGCTGGTTTATCAGCACTAGGTAGTTTAGCCGGTGCTACTGCTGGTATAACGAAAGCAGTTTAAGCAGCAAAAGCGAGTAGGGAGCAGTTGAGTGAGACAAATCGCCATAATAAACACATGGAGGCAATTGCTATAGGGAAACAAGGAAATGGTATCTACTTGAAGCCTTACCGCAAAGGATTAGGAGTCTATTTGAAACCTCAAAATTCAAAAAACTCATAAATTTGCTACCTAAAAGACCTCAACTATTACGCTAAGAAAATGACGATTCCATATTTTCGGGGGGTATATATGCGTGACGATTTAACAAAATCAGGACCACTCCGATATGAATCTGCCATAGTAAATTTGGATAGTCGACATGGTCAAGGGACACATTGGGTAGCATATAGAAAAAGGGGAACTTCGATAAAATATTTTGATAGTTTTGGCGATTTACCCCCTCCCAAAGAACTGATTCACTATTTTTATATGAGTTCGAATCCTATCAATACTATCACATATAACTATAAGCGTGAACAACGATTCAACACAGTACGGTGTGGCCATTTGTGTTTGAAGTTTCTTCAGAACAAGACATGGAGTTAACACCAGTACATGATAGGGAGAGTATCAAGAGGATGAGTCATTCATTGATCGCATATTCCAGAGTACGCACTTTACAAAAAATGAGTAAAGAACAACTCGCTGATATGCCGAAAGAGGTGTTGATTGGGTGTGCATCACATGAAATTGCATCTGTATGGGATAAGTTACCACAAAACCTACAAAATGATATTGATGTCTTGAAGTATCAGTACTGTCAAGAGCATTACAATGATTCCAGCGATAGCAGTAGTAATTCCGATATGAATGATGGTCCACCTACAAGAAAAATTTTTTGTTGTTATTGTAAAGTTAATGATTTGAATGTAGTCACACATAATGATATGGATAGACCACCGAAAAAACGACGATTGGTCCACAATTTCTGCTGTCAGCAATAAAAAGACATGAATCATCGAAAATTCGTCAGTCATGTCACGCACGTTTTCATTGTCGGGATACTCTAGCGAGTTGAGTGCCAACTTCTACCCACCCATCGAATTGGATACCAATAGTAATTATGGTCTGGGATTACATGGTTTCTACTCCTACAATTCCATATTCAATGTAGATGCTAAGAATAATGTTATCGGCTATTCGAAGACAATTATCTCACCCCCCACTATTATAAAAATTCCACCTGGGGCATATGAAATTGATGAAATTAATAAGGTGATTCAAAGATTCATGAAATCCAAAGAAGTGCAACTAGAAAATGGAATTGAAGAAAATATCGACGAAGTATTTCTCCTACGTGCAAACAACAACACTCTGAAATGTGAAATGCGATCGAAATATTACATTCATCTCAAACATGAAAACAGCATTGCTGAACTTCTAGGGTTCGATGACAATGTTTTCAATTGTGGTGAAATACATGAATCAACATTGCCCGTGAATATCAATAAGGTGAGGATTATTCGTGTGGATTGTAATGTCACAGCTGGAGCATATTCGAATGGCGATGAAATCCATAGCATCTTTGAATTTGATGTTGATGTAGAGCCCGGTTACAAACTCACCAAGGAGCCACAAAATATTATTTATATGCTTATCCGACCTGGTGGTCGTCAGTACCTCGACAATATCACCCTTCGCATATTGGATGATAATGGTAATCTGATCAATTTCAATGGTGAAAAAATAATAGTCAAATTGGAATTGATAAAGCTATAATAATCATCATTTCTCATATATTTATTCACAACATCGACGACAGTCATTAGTAACAATCATCGTTTCTCATACGTTGATTCAGAACATCGATGACTGTCATTAGTGTATCATAAAGAAAATGAGTAAAGGAAGCATCGATAAGTTTGGTCGCAGAAGTAAGGCAGTTTCAAATATTGTTTTGCGTGGGCAGCCTGGAGTTGGTTTCAAATTAACAACCGATGGAAACTTTGATATGGAAAATAAACGTTTGAAAAATATAGCAGAGCCTAAAGAGAGTACGGATTGTGTTATTCGAGGATATGTCGGTTTTTACATCTCAAAGATGAGAGGAGAATTAGATACTGATATTGACAAAATTAATTTGAAATTAGATGGAGTAGAAAAATATTCCGTATCAGTGAGGCAAGATCTCATTACGCTTGGACTGAAATTAGTAGAATTTGTAAAAAAATATGAGCATATGGATAAGGATATCAAATCGCTGCAATCTGATTTGAAAAAACAACCCTCGATAAGCATTCAAACGATCGAGCAAAAACGATGGTGAGCGATGATCATCTGTGAAAATAGTCAATATAAAGCTGAAGTTGATCAAATTGTTACTCAGTATTTGTTACTTCCTAACGCTGAGCAGGTGATATTCATTGATGAAACTATAAATTCTGCGATTATCGTTTCTAAAAATGGGGTTGTGCTTCAATAGTCAGCGATTGCCGCAGCGGCAGCAGTTGAGTCAGCATAATGTATTCGGTGGAGGCTATGATCATG
Source organism: Leptinotarsa decemlineata (assembly GCF_025532065.1). Taxonomy (NCBI): domain Eukaryota; kingdom Metazoa; phylum Arthropoda; class Insecta; order Coleoptera; family Chrysomelidae; genus Leptinotarsa; species Leptinotarsa decemlineata. Next base: position 1,844,828 of record NW_027412686.1, read on the forward strand.
TGCATTTATAGAAGCGAAAATCCAGCAGTCGATTCATTCCACGTATATCTGCCAAACGGTCAAGATATAGAATAAGTGCTAGTAGCCTGAACTTTCTCAAATCTATTGGCTTGAAGGTGCGATATAAAAAATAGTAATAACATGGCGACAATCACCACAAGTGATAAATTGGAAGTGTTCGAGGAGCCCATGTTCGACCATTCCCTCATCAGCCTTCATGAGCATACATATAAGCCGTATGGTTCACCATATTACAAAAATTCAGATGAAATACGAATTCCAATCAATTATCAAGATCTCATACTCGATATTGCAGATAGTTACATTTATATCGAGGGAAAGTTCACACCATCTGATGCCACAAAGCGGTGCTACCTATCCAATAATGCTCTCGCCTTTCTCTTCGACGAAATTCGCTATGAAATGGGTGGTGAGCAAGTGGTTGTTGTTCGAAAACCCGGCATAACTACCACAATGAAAACGATGATATCATTCGGAAAAACACATGCAAATTCGCTATTACCGATAGGATGGGGACTCGATGTGAATAAACAAGATATATCGATTCCGTTAGCAATGTATTTAGTGGTAAATTACCCTTGAAGTATCTCATGGGTTTTGCTGAAGATTACAATAAGGGGATAATGAATGTGAAGCAGGAGCTCATTTTGATTATAGCTCGCTCATTCAAAAATTCATTCATTGGGGAAGTCGATGCAGATTTGGAAATCAATAAAATAGAATGGAGAATCAGGCACATTGTGCCGGAAGATCGACAGAAACTGAAACTATTGAATCGCATAAATAAAAATGGTAATAATGCTAAAGTGAAGGTGGCTTATCGTATGTGGGACCTTTATGAATTACCCACACTTCGTGATACATCCTCGGATATATGGGCGGTGAAGATAACCAGCAGCCTCGAAAGACCACGATATATCATCATCGGCTTTCAAAACACCGACCAATCCGAAAATATGTCAAAAGATGTTACGATATTCACACATGTGAATATTAATAATATTCGTCTATCTCTGAACTCTGAAGTATACCCATATGAGCGTTGGAATCTGGATTTCGACAAGAAGTTAGACTCATCAGCTTACTATGCATATGAAAACTTCCAACGTAGCTACTATTATAAAACTATGAGTGAACCGATGATGGATATTGGTAGCTTTCGCAACAACCCACTATTCATTATCGACTGCTCCCATCAACCCGAAGCTATGAAGTCACCCACTGTCGACATCAAAATAGAATTCGAAACACGCAAGGTGAAGTTTCCAGCAAACACCAAAGTATATGCACTCATCCTCCACGATGCTGTTCTATCATATAATGCTCTTAATGGCTCTGTTCAAACTGGATTGTAATAAGATTTACATGTAATATGCTATGAAATATTCGATATTGATGAATAATAAAACATTCAATAATTATGTTATATCTTTTATTCACCAAACAATTAGATACAAACAAATATGGATTGAAACATTATTTTATTCACAAAAATATACAACAGATTTCAAATATTTACAACACCATCATTTATCGCTTCTTCCAGTTGCGGGTTGGGACTCTGTGGTTCCAATTGATATTTCTCTATGATATATTGCGGTAGGTAGGTGCATATGTCTTGAAGAAAATGTTTCAAGTCTGCTTCAATCATTAACTCACAGAACTCATCCAAATTTCTACTCCCATATGAATATTTATGACACAATGCCACACCGAGTTCATACTTCTTACTAAGCTCCAAAAGTTATCGCACCTCTTCAGCATCGTAACATACACTCAAATCATAATTTGATGAATGTAGAGCATCAAAACTCAGATCAGCCATCTCCCAAGCCATTTTTCTTATGGCGGAATCCAAATCCACTGCTTCCGGCCACTCTTGGGCTGAATATTGCATCCACATATTTATAGAATGGTGAGTTCTGAAAATTCATAAATGGCATTCATCAGTTTGCAAATAATATAAAAAAAATACTCACTTGAAATCTGATTATGTCTATGAAGTGACCAAGTTGATACATATTTTATATTAATCTACCATATTTTCACTATTTACAAAAAAAATTTCATAATTTCAAAATGTTCAATCTAAAACATTGAATTTCATCAATGATCGGGTTTTAGCACCAGGATAATCCTGCGAACTTTGACCCATATAAGTAAGTGTGAATTTGGCTTTGGATGAATTCACTTCACGAATGAAGTCTTCTGTTAATTGCTCTGTGACACGTTTTGGAAGCCATGCTTTAAAAGGAGTATCACTTTCCTCATCCAATAAAACTACTTGAATTGATTTACCATATCGTGTGGAATACATTGACATTTTTTCAATTTTATATTCTTTATCAATAACCAGAGCGTTTATAGGTTTCTGCTCTAAAGCTTCACTTTGTTGAATTATAGAAAAATTAATTTTTTCAATGTCAAATTACAAATTATCCATATTCATAAATATAGTGAAATTACGGTTAATTAAAATAAAATATATATTCACCTCACTGACGAAAACGCCCTCTCGGATGGGTTGATACTCGTTGTCTTCACTTTGGAATTCGACAAATACTTCTGTTTACCTATTTGGGTATTTTAAAGTGTCTAAACTGAATGTGGAAGCATGATATTCTGAACTTATATAGGAATTACCAACAAGGGAGGGGGCAACGCCGAACCCCACTGTTCAAGGTTATATTCTGTGCACGTCACGATTTCATTCAAGGTCAACATGCAATGCCACAGAGCAAGCTCAAGGTAGTCGAAGTATCGAACGTCAAGGTCAAACCCCACACTCAAGGTCAAACACCGCATTCAAGCTCATACTATGTGTACGACGTTCAAGGTTAGGTTACGTCATACGATATTCTGAACTTATATAGGAATTACCAACAAGGGAGGGGACAACGCCGAACGCCCACTGTTCAAGGTTATATTCTGTACACATCACGATTTCATTCAAGGTCAACATTCAATGCCATGGAGCAAGCTCAAGGTAGTCGAAGTGTCGAACGTCAAGGTCAAACCCCACACTCAAGGTCAAACACCGCATTCAAGCTCATTCTACGTGTACGACGTTCAAGGTTAGGTGACGTCATTCAAGGTCGTGTGACGTCTCAAGGTCAAAAGGGGTGGTAGGAGGCGTTCAGTCGGCATTAGCACCCTACTCACTTGCCCTAAGGCTCTTCAGTACCAAATTGGATAACATTATAGAAAATACCAATTTGGTACTGAAGAGCCTTAGGGCAAGTGTCTTAAGGCGAAACATCGGTGTATACCAGTGAGGGTGACAGTGTTCTATGTGAGTACAATTTATTACCATTCATTCAAAGTAGAACTCATGTGAATGATATCTGATTCTTATTCCACAACAAATGTTTGAAATACAAACTGAGTAGAGGAAAGTATCTTTTGTATAATTCAGTGTTCATATAGAGGTATTTATTTCAAAAGAATTATTTTCTTTCGTGTAATTCAATGTTTATATGAAAGTAGCTGTTTCAGGAGGACTTTCTTTCAATTTGTGTCTGAAAGTTACTTCTTTGCATGATCTACACATTCATGTATAGAGTTTCAAATTGATTACTTCCTTCCTTTCTTTGGAAGATTCACTCATCCCTTTTTTTTGTATCAGATGGAGTAGTAGAAAGCCAAAAACTTTCTTTCCCAAAAAATTATTTTTTTACTTTCGGATGACGTAAAGAAATTTAAAAAAATATTTCAATTCGTGAGTGTGAAACTTCAAAGAAAACGGCAAGTATCAAAGAAGTACTTCAGGTGATGCCTATTGTAGAGTTGAAGGTAATTTTGAACCAACATAATTGATTTAGGAATATTTATTGTCAATCGCTAAGAGTTCTTTGAAAATCGAGAGTTTTTTTCAATATTTCCAAATCCTGTAAGAATCACATATATTTTTGAATAATTTCAATGCTTTGCTCAAGTTGAGATGAATATTCAGGTTAGAATGTCAACGGAAATTCAAAAAATCAATAAATCAACTAAATATAAGCCGGTAATGTGCAAGAAAAACGGATTCTTCTAACAAAGTACGAATAAAAACAGTTTCATTACACACATCTCAAAAAGTTTTTGGCCTATAACCAAGTTCGCACGATAGATTTCTGTTAATAGAATTGTAAGATATGAAGCGTATTTTTTTGTGTATTACATGTATTTTCCGAAACGGCGGAACGACCGTACCGAATTACTGCGGATACTGCAGACACTAGTCATCGGTTCGACACGTCGCGATGCCATAAAATCTTTGGTTCTGTCTCGCCTCGACCTAGTGTTTTTGAGTCAACTCATATTAATGAAAATCATTTCATGAACTGTCTAGGTCGTTTATTGATTTTACATCAGATAAAGACTGGAAGGAAGAGAGTATTGAAACAGCTATTTGGATTGCACACAAATAATTTCTTATAATTTTCTATACCGAATACTCAAATTGAATGATGCTATATATGAAAATAATCTACAAGGTGTTATAATTAAAACTTGACCCACATCTTCAACTTAGAAACGGACATGTGTTGAAAAATTTCGAAAAACATCAAATCCAATGTGAATCGCTACTTTCGCACAGGCACCGCTCTGAAACCGCCTTAAGGATTGTTTCATTGTTTAAGGCGATTTCAGAGCGGTGCCTGTGCGAAAGTAGCGATTCACATTGGATTTGATGTTTTTCGAAATTTTTCAACACATGTCCGTTTCTAAGTTGAAGATGTGGGTCAAGTTTTAATTATGCTTGTGTTTTGTCCTTGAAAAAATAGGACACACAAACGAAACTTCACTTCTTTGGAACAACTATTCCAAGATTTTTTAAAGTATCATTTACTTTCGTCTTTTCTAGTGAAGAGCGTAGAAATCAAAGGGCGTATAGTTTCGAAGCAGGTAATTTTTTATGTATGAGAACGACAAAACGTAGACCAATTGGAATATTGTCTTTGAAACCATTATTAGCAATTTTGGGAAAAAACACTTTGATTTTCACCTCTCCATATTTATACAAAAATTGTGGAAAACTTCCAAATGAAGAAAGAATGTGATTAAGTTCGAAATCAACTCTTTATACATTAAAGCGTAGATCATGCATGGAAATTACTTTCAAACTGGAAAAAAGACTCCCTCTAAATTATTACTTTTATATAAACATTGAGTAACACTTGAATATAACTTTCGTAACAACTACTAAGCATTGAATTATACAAAAATTACTTTTTTCCTTTGCAAAATATATTTTTTTTTGTGTAATTCAATTTTCTTCATGGAAGTAATTGTTTCGAGAGGGCTTTTTTCCGGATTGTATCTGAAAGTAATTCCTATGCACGATACACACATTTTTGTAAAAAGTTTATTTTGAAAATAAATGCTCTTTTCGTTTTTTGAAAGTTTTCCATCATTCTTTATATGAAAATGAATCCATAAAGGTTTTTATTTTCAAAAATTGATCTCTCCTGAAAAATACCCCTATCAATTTGTCATTGGTAGTAGTAGTTTCAATGAATTGACCTTCATAAGACTTTTTCAACTATAATTGGATGGTAGTGTCCACTAAAATTTTGATGTCTGATATAATTTTTTTTTTTCAAGGACAAAACACAAAAGGTCCTCTCAGAGCGGTGTTTGTGCGAAAGTAGCGATTCACATTGGATTTGTATCGCTGGAGATTAAATCCATTTGGAAAAAACGTTCCCAGGAAGTTTATTTCACATAAACGTAGTTCTCCAATGAAAGAGTTCTTGAACAATAAAGTTCGAGGTGTACTGAGTTGGACCTCAAAACGATGAGCAGTCACAGTGTGTCGCATATTTGTACTGCTCTTGGTGAAATGAAATGAGCCAAGTCACTTGAACACCCCCCGTGAAAGTATCTACAAAAGAGAGACAAATCTCCAACTTTTCTTCGATGTTCTAGGCTATCAAGGTTGCATATGATTTTCGTGTCTCCAATCAGGCGGATGGTCCCTTTCTGGATGGAATCCAGCAGCTTCAGGGTATGCTCAGGGGCGGGGCTCCATACATGAGAATAATACTCCAAAGAAAGTCTGATGTGAGCTTTATAAAGCGTCAAAAGTTGCTGAGGTGTCTACAGTTCTCCTCTGATTCGGAACACTTTCCAAGCTTTTGAGAAGTAGCCTTTGCAATTCCAGTGACATCATTGTCCCAAGATGTATTGGTGACTTTTTATCGCCCAACAAAAGTATCGAAGCAGTAATCGGAATTGTCTGTCCTGACATTTTCATATCCGGTTCGGAGACATCTATGTTTTTGGAGAAAACCGATGCCTGTGTTTTCGTGGCATTGAATTGAACCTGGTTACTTTCACCCCAATTCGAAATCACCCCTAGATTTTCATTAACTATTGCTTTGCAAAAAACTGTAATGACGTATTTTGTTCACGTTCTCAATAGTAAAAAACAACTCCTTAGAGTTTTTTCGATATATTCAGTTTCTAGTTTCAATTTGTCTGCTGTTGCCGAAAAGTTTCGATATACATTATAAAGTCCATTCACCAAATTTCACAAACCATTGAATATTTCCCGAAGTATTACAGACGTGAAAAAATATTAAAATATTTTTATAGAACTCTATGATGCGGATGAAATTGTTTCTATAGAAATTTTAGATATTTGTACTGATTTAAGAGTCATCAATTAAATTATATCTTTTCTATAATCATCTATGTTGCCTGTACGATTGAAATGATAAAAAAATCCAATGAACCATTGCGCACAGCTTTTTGAGAGAAACAAATAACTTGTGATGCAAGGAACAAAAAAGGTCGTATACATTTTTTGTTACTCGAAATTTTTGAAATAAAATAAATCAATTTGTGCCATATCTTTTCATCATCATTGAAGTAACTTTCTGATACAAGCTGAAAGAAAAAAAGGCTCTCTCTAAGGAACTACTTTCATAGAAACATGGAATTACACCAGAAAATAACTTTCGTAACAACTACTTTTATATGAGCATTGAATTATACAAAAATCACTTTTTCCCCTTTTTAAATTATAAAAGTAGTTTTTTTCCGTGTAATTCAATGTTTATATGAAAATAAATATTCATTCGTAGGAATAACCGGATAGGAATAACACTGAACTTTCTAGGCTGCCCCGGTGTTACTGTAACTCACATGATACCATAAAATAAACGGGCTCAAGAGCTCCTCACTTTATTTTAGCCTCACCGGTGGCGACTGATGATGTTGACCCAAAAAAACACCTGAAACGTATCGAATAAATACATTGATGATGAATGAATAATTCCAAAACGTGACTTTCTTGGACAAATATTTTATGTATCGTGCGCATATACGTTTAATGTATTTTCACACATTCAGAAAATGAGAATATGTAACAGACAATAAGAGTTTTTATAAAATGATTTCAATCATGTTTAGGGTTATCAAAGGCTACATATCTCTTTCACCATACTTGAAGAAGAAATGGAAATTGTCTAAGGTCTAGTTTGATTTTTTCTTTAAGACAAAAAATTTCCTTTCATGCAGTCGAACTGCTTTGTCAGTCAGACTCAGTCAGGCACACTGCTGTTGGGACTAACCTCTGACCTTTGTGTCAGAGGTTAGTCTTACGGATGTCAGAAATAATTAAATTATTCCTGGAAGTTTCAGCTGGGAAAGTTATTGTTTTCCAGCAGCCATTCAACAGACCCCACTGTATAGGTACGTTGGTAGAGATGAATGATTCCATTTCGAAATATTTATGTCCTTATACAAAATATCTCTGGACCAATAGAAGACTTAAAAGTCAATAACAAAGTAGGGTAACTCAGCAAAACTATTTCTTGAAACTAAATATGAGTTCCTAGTGAAATCTGTGTCTGGAATCTGAAGAAAATTGAATTAATATTCTATCGAATTTCATTTGAAATCGACATTTTTATCGAAACACCTTTGCATTGATAACAATCACAAGAAATAATCTGCTTCCTCGTACATGTAATCCAGTAAATGAGATCGGAGTAAATCTACACGATATGTTTGGAATTTTGATACTCGAAGGTATTTACTAATCGCTTATCGTGTAATATGCTTTCAAACCAAAGTAAATGATTTACGCAGTCATTGTATTAGTGTTACTAATAAGTTCAATTATAGCCCTCTTCACAAACAAGATGGCCGATGTTGTAGAAAACAAGAATTAATGCTGATTAAGTGACATGTGTGTGTAGCAGAAAAGTAAAATTATGCGTACTCTGACGCGATACATTATTCATTGAATGCTATATATTACAATTATCCGCTATTATAAAAATCAGTGTATAGTAATTATACAGTCGTTTAATATGGATAATTAGAAATGGCTGGCCAATATATGTTCAGTTGTAGGAAATGCTGGATACGAATTGGGCGGAGTGGAACTAATCGTGTCGCAGACTTTTTATCTGTCGACAATAAGTTTTGCATCGCTGATTATAACCTTTTCGATTTGTTAGTTTTTCTGATGTTTACCAATTTTTTTTTGAATATTTTTATAATTTTTTAGTTTTGTCTGTCGTAGATTGGAAAATTGTTAAAATAATATAAATTATCAAATCAATACAATATCAAATACCCAATAGTATTTTGAAATCTTATAGATATCATTAGTGGTGGTACATTATTATATAGTGACTCTTCTAATTAATGTATTATTAAAATAAACGAAAGAGTTTTGTCTGTAAACTGATTTGATAAATCATTATTATTTCAGAGACCATCTGAAGTGAAGAAAATAGGATCATGAAAAATCAATCGGTTCGAATCGTGTACGAGATTCATGATTTAAAAATTTGTTTATTTAAAAAAATGAGCTGGTACACTTATAAAATTGGTATACGCTATTTATAGTGATTTCTCATGATACAAATATTTGGTAAAGTATTGAATATCATGATTATTAAACATTATGATTATTAGAAACTCAAAGTTGAATGACGTTATTTCAAGCCCATTTTGAAGACTTTTTTCAGAAATGTATAGAAACTAATTATTTCGATCCATTATGAGACGATGTCTTGAGATGATACATATGATTTTTGTTCAGGATTGAAATGATCTGTTCAAACAATGTTATATACTTATGAACAATGAATCATGAGTATATAACATATATTCCATAATTCTTTCAAGCTGATTAAAATACCTATTTTAGAAACTGAATGTTTTGTTTCCGTATTATCACAAGTGAATATTTGAAGATGAAAGTTATTAATAGTTCAAAATAACGTTATTTCAAGGCCATATGAAACAGTAATCATTTTCATTTCTTATATAAAACCTCCTAAGGTGTTATATATTGTATATTGTGTTTACGATCGTCATCTGAAAGATGTTTGTCATGTAACGTTATATGTACATTATTTTTTATCGTATAAATATTTAATAACACAAATTGCATGTCAAGCACATCTCACATAAGACTATTTTCTGTGAGTTAGTAAAAATACGTATTTTTCAATTTACTTTCATGATAATAATAAAAGAAATAGAACGAAACTGTGACGATCAGAGTTTCTGAATATATATTGTAGGTATCATTACTTCATTATAGTAGGTATCATTACTTTATTATTACTTCATAATATCACATTTCTCATTTGATCCCTCCAATAATATCTCAAGCTGTGGATATTATTTTCAATATACCCAAACTTCATTCAAGTTGATGATTTCGCTATTATTCAAAAAGCGATAATTTTTCTCATCTATCTGATACAAAGGTGTGTGGTGTAGGTGGTTGATTATTTACTGTGTAGTATGTAGGTAGGTCGTAAGTGAGAATTTTTTTTCAGATGATGTTTGTATTACACGCTTATCTATGAATTTCATTAGTTCGGACTTCCATTGTCTAATATTATATAAAATGATTTGAAATCCCTGAAATAATTAAAAAATTAAAGAAGAAGAATAAAAATGAATAGCTGAAAAAACAATTATATTAAGCGAACACCTGAAATGAAAATTAGTGAAGTAAAATACAAGAAAAAATGAAACAAATTGAAAAAATATAAATACAATAAAAATTAAAAAGTTAAGAGATTTCAAGCCAAGTTAATTCACGATGTTTCGATTGTAAGGTATCCACAATCGTCTTCGGGTGATGACTGGCAGTCACCACTCATAACCCGAACCCATAATATTACTGGAGTTTTTTCCCAACACCAAATCGTTATTTTTAACATCTTCCTCTTTGAAGATGATCACTTGGTGATCGAAACACGTGTCGAGGTGTTGAAAATAACGATTTGTTGTTGGAAAAAAACTCCAGTTATATTAATTACTACACCAAAGGTTCCAAACAGTGCATCATAAGTTAATTTGTATTACCTGATTCGTGAGAGATATCGTACGTTAAGGGTTAAGACCTCATTAATCCTCAGCTCACACAAGATACAAAATTACAAAATTTAGTGGTCGTCAATTGTATGTCAGTCTACTTTGTACTTCAGATGGCCTATGAACTGAACCACTGAGCATATGAGTATATTACAATATTTTATCTCAGTGTATTTCGTAGATATCAACTTCACAACAGTGTTTTGTCAACATTGTAATTCATCTTTGGTAACATAAAAATTTTGAGGAATGAAAATATCAAATTTGACATACTGTTTTCTCAGAGACTGAATCTCACCAATATATACTAAATTACATATTACTCTGTTAACCGACACAAAACTGGTTCAACAATTCGTGAATGGGATATATATTTTTTTTTAACTTCAACACTTTGTATTGCTTCTGACAGTGTAGACCGATAAACCAGCTATCATACATATATAATTTGATTGGCCAGAAATAATGTTTTGGAAAGTGGATCGCCATAAACTCTCATGATTGTAACTGGAAAGGAGTCCATTTGTTTTGACTGCCTGAATTACGACGCAATTATTCTTAGCCCAAGAATTTTTGTTGGCATGACTTTTAATGTTATGAACGCGAGAGTTCAGTTACGAAAATTATCTTTCAGACAGCTCGACGACTCTAAAATCGAATCAAGTTTCATACTGCCCGTCATAGGCACCGCTCTCAGAGCGGTGCCTGTGCGGAAGTAGCGATTCACAGTAGATTTGAATTGCTGGTTATTAAATACATTTGGAAAAATGCTCTCAGGAAGTTTAATCCACATAAACGCAGTTTTCTGAGAGAGTTCTTAAACAATGAAGTTTGAGGTGTACCGAGTTGAACCTCAAAATTATGGGCAGCTCTACAACGGCATCGTCGTCGCGTATTTCTGATATGTACAGCTCTTGGTGGAATCGAATGTGGAAGTTACTTGAACACTTTCTGTGAAAGTATCTATAGAAGAGAGACAAATCTCTAACTTCTCTTCGATGTTTCAGGCTATCAAGGTTGCACGTGATGTTCGCGGCTTCAATCAGGCGGATGGCTCTCATCTGGATGAAATCCAATAACTTCAGGGTATGTTTGGGGCAGAGATCCATACATGAGAACAAAACTCTACAAAGAAGGTCTGATCTGAGCTTCATAAAACATTCAAAGTTGCTGAGGTGTGTATAGTTTTTTGGTTCGGAACAGTATTCCAAGCTTTTGAGAAGCAGCCTTTGCAATTTCAGCGACATAATTATGCCAAGACATATTGGTGTCCATTTCAACTCCCAACAAACTTATCGAAGCAGAAGGCGAAATTGTCTGACCTGATATTATTATGACCTGATATTTATCTTCTTGGACCTAGGCATCGGATAACCGATGCCTGTGTTTTTGTAGCATTGAATAGGACCCGATTACTTTCACTTCAATTCGAAACCTCTTCTTGATCTTCATTAAAATATGCAACCTCCTGCTGTCTACTACTAATAATCCTTATACTGTAGCAGATTTGATTCAATTTTTTTCCTAAATTTATAATATGAGTATGCCAGTGATGATGTTCGTTGATGTGTATACCTAAAAATTTTTTTGAGGTTTCTACTTTCGTTTCATTATTTGCTAAAGGAACATTTGTTAGTGATTCCATTCTTTGTAGAATTTCCTTGGTTTTGTAGGTGTCAAAAATGAGGCTATTTTTAGAAAACAGTGCTGTGTTTTTTTGACTAAATGGGATGATTCAGTAATTAAATTTCGATAGTTGCAGCTAGGAACCAGTAAATTTGTGTCATCGGCATAATTAGTGATAGTAGCCCCATCGTTATGTAAAATATCTAAGATGTCGTTCATGAAAATTACAAATAGAATAGAACCTTTTACACTTACCTGTGGAATGCCTATAGTTCTTTCACTAATATCAGACTTAAATATCTGTCCATTTTTTATAATTTTCGTTCTTTGTTGACGATTTGATGAATATGACTCGAACCATTTCAATACATTCCCTCTAATTCCATATTTTTTAAGTTTTTACAATAAATACGTATGATTAATTATTTTTTAAATATTATCTATACATATTTCCATCATACTTACTGGTATTTCATCATCTCCACACGTGTGTTTGTTTTTTATTTTCCATCCCAGATTTTTAATTTCTTCTTCAGTGACTGGTAGAAGAAACATTGATTGTGAATGATTTGAAATATTACATGAAAATTCGGTCTTATCTATTTTTCCAAGTATTTCCGGAATGACATTCAACAAAAATTCATTGTACTAATTGGGTGTTTGTGTTAGATTTCCTTCAAATATTGAATCTTTGGTGTTATTTCTGCCTACCATCACTTTATATATGCTCCACATGCATTTCATTTTATTATCAGAATTTCTGATTTTTTTTGGTAACACTCACTTTTTTTTTCAAAATTTCATGATAATGACTTTTTGTTTCATTAAAGACAGTTTTCAGGTATTCATGATGCCTTGAAATAGTAAGCAGTATATCAATTCTTTTTTACACTCTTCTATTTCTGGATCTCTTATAATAGTTTTTTTCATCTCTTTCTTGATGAGTTTTTTTGGAAAACATTTATGAAAAATACTAAGAAATGAATTTGTGAAAACATTCAGTTGTTTGTTTACATCTATTTGGTTTATATTTTTCACTAAACATATTTTGATTCTCTAACGAAAATATTCTTCTGTATTTATGTTTCTGTATTCTATGTTTATTTATTGAAAAACTAATTTTCTGTGCTGTATGATCAGAGATAGAAGTGTGTAAAATACATGTGGAATATTCATCTTTTATATTCGTCAAAATATTGTCTATGCATTTTTTTGATGTTAGGGTAATTCTTGTGTAATCTACAATAGTGAAAATAAATGAAAATGAATTCTCATCGTCTTTCAGATCAATGTTGAAGTCACCTGCTATAAGGATTAAATTACTTGATTTCCTCAAGAATTTTCTTGAGTTTATCATAAAAATCATCAAGGGATTCGTTTTTTGGAGGTCTGTATAGACTTTTCACAATGGGTATTCTTATTATCTATTGAACATTCAAATATGACTTTTTTAGAGACACTATTTATATTTAACACTTGTTAAGTCACATCTTCTTTAACGTAAACTGCCTCCCTACCATGTTCATTTTCAGAACGACAATAAAAAGAAGCGAGTTTGAAGTTTTGGATCCTATAAAGTTTTAATTGCCATTTACATTTCCAATGTGAATGGAACCGCTACGAAGTAACAATCTCTATATTGATCTAGCAACAGATTCAGATCTTCTATACTATTTCCTATTGAATATTACTGGAGTTTTTTCCCAACATCAAATCGTTATTTTTACACCTCGGTAAGGTGAGGTGTAAAAATAGCGATTTGGTGTTGGGAAAAAACTCCAGTAATATTCATTACTACACCAAAGGTTCCAAACATAAGTACTATTTCCTATTGATTGGAGATTCTGTTGAATGAGGCTGATTCTTTCTATTCGGTTTAATTTTGTTGGGGGTTTTGGTGGATCCGTAACTAAAAACCCTCCTCCTTTCTTTGATATTGATGGTATTTATGAAAATTAAACCGCTTGAATGCTACACTTCTGGACAATGTTGTTTTTCTGTAGATTATATATTTAAACGACTCATTTATACCAAACATAAAACATTTCTTTTGGTTTTTATTTGTTGGTAGTTCTTTGATCACTGTTTCGGTATCTTTCAGGTCTTCTATGCCCTTTATATATATTCTGTGATTCTTTCGTCCGATTCGATACAAGTATAGCCAGATTTTTCTCTCAACCCCGAACTCGATACTGTCTTCATTTTCTCCAATGTTGTTTACTGGTCTTCTGTTCCTTCTTTTTTTCTGGTATGAAACTGTTTTGAAACTATATTCCTCATTTCTATCATCATTATTATTTAGTAGATTTATGATTTCAGTCATTTTACTCAGCTTAATGTCTTCAAGAGCAATTTTAGATTTTCCCCTGAGTCATCATTCTCCATATCACTTTGAGTGGAATCCCCTTGTGAAGAACTGGATAAGTTTTTTGTACCTGTCTGTTTTACTACTTCACTGTATTCATGTTTTTCTTTGGGCTTTGATTTTTTTATTGTTTCCACTTTTATTGAGTCGATCTTTTCTGGCAATAGGTTATTGTTTATTTGTAAGAAGCATTGTAAGAAGCAAAGTATACTTATCAACTTTTTCGCTTATAATTTTTTTTAACATCTCATTTTCAATCTTCAGCTTTTCATTTGTTTCTCTATCTTCACGGACTTGTTTGAAGTTAAAAGTACAACAGTTTATCTTGCTGTCACAGATTTTGATGCATTTCAGTCTGGTTTTCGCAGCACATGACACATGATAGGCGTTTCCGCACACAGCACATGTTAGATATTTGTTTGGTTTAGTTTGGTTTAGTTGGTTTTGAAGTGAAATTGACAGATTGAAACTTTCAAGATGGCGACTGGGCGCCTTTTGGGAAAAAAATGAATGGAAAGGGGGGTCTTGTGACACATCATTTTGAAGCCCCTGACGAATAATTCACAACCCTAGAATATAAAGTCAATATCTTCACCTACTACAAAATGAAGATTTGATAATTTCCTGAAGGCATAAATATTCCTTTTTATCTGCCATATGGCAATTCCAATAACCCGATGAGGTTTGTTAAGTTATTTTTTGTTTATAAAAACTACAAAAAATGTCAGTACGATAATGAATATCATTGTTCAGTTAGAATATTCTCATTTAGTTTTCGGTTTTTCTAGTAGAAAGGTACCATGCCAACAATCTCTAAAATGGTCAATTCTCGTCCATTGGAAGAAAAAATCAAAACGATTTTTATTTACTGTGCGACGCATAACTTTCACGAGACCGAAAGGATTTTCAATGAACGTTTTCCGAATCGTCCTATCTGTAGAAAATATTCACAACTACCGGTAGTGTACATAACAAAAAGCCTTCAGGTCATCCGTTTATTCCAGAAGAACAGCAAGTACAAATAATTGGTGAGATGGTAATAAATCCTGAACAGTCTACTTATTCCGTCGCGAATGTTTGTGAGGTGTCTCTTTCTACTGTATGGAGACTTTTGATGAGAAATAGGTAACATCCATACAAAATTGAAATGGTACATCAATTAACTGAAGATAAACCTGATCGAAGAACAGAATTCTGCGAAATCATGACGGAAACCATTGCAAGCCATCCTACCTATCTACACAATATTTGTTTTATTGACGAATGTACATTTTTTTCAAACGGCAATGTTCACAGAAAAATTGCCGTTATTGGAGTGACACCAACCCTCACGTTTTCCGGAAAACACATACCCAATGTCCAGAAAAATTAACGTTTGGGCAGGAATATTGGGAAACCATATTGAAGGACCTCTATTGATCAAATTTCAACAGGAGAACTGTATTTGAATATGTTGTAAACTACTGTTGACCCTCTCATCACTGAAATCGTCGAAGCGAATCCTAATGAATTCGATATAGATATTGTATTCCAACAAGATGGACAAGTAAGAAACTATTTGAGTACTACTTTTCCCGGTCGTTGGATTGGCCGTCGAGGTTCTACAGAATGGTCAGCCCGCCCGCCAGATTTGACACCTTTGGACTTTTTTATGGGGCTATTTGAAGCAAAAGATGAACGAAACTGAACCTGCTTCAATACTGGATATACGGCAGAGAATAATAAATATTTGTAGAGATATTGACGTCACTGTGTTCGAAAATGTTCGGCGTGAAATATCGGATATGCTGTTCATATGTCAAGAAGTTCAAGCATTTCGAGCATCTTCTGAACTGACCTCAAGCCTATAAACACATTTTATGTAGTTAAATGCCACTGTATTCAGGCAATTATTAAAATTTTCGCCATTTTGTAGTAGTTGAAGATATTGACATTATATTCTACTTTGTTGCTGTGAAACTTCGCTAAACACTCAATTGAAGCATTTTCACGACACGGTTTCTGCTCAAGTGTGAGCAAACGCGGCATCCATCTCACACACAGCTTTCTCATGTCTAAATATCGAGATATTATAAAATGTGCTGCACTTTTCGAAATGTATACTAAGTCTACTAGCTCATGCACTTTCAGTCGATGATCACTCAGTATCGCTTTGTACCGTTCCTAGAGTCATCACCTCATTCGGTCGAACACTGCGATGTTCGTCTTGGCAGCTCGTACGGCCTCGTTTAAACTCTGCTACCAATATTTTACTATTGTAACCGAAGGAGCAGACTCACCCACAGTCAAATCTAGTTCAGATTTTCTATTGGTTGGGCTGAGACCTATATTGATGGCTGCCAAACAAATACTTAACAACGCAGCGTCTTCAAACTTGAAACATATGCTTTATAGATTGTATACTTTCTAATACTGTAATATTTTTCAAACAATTACTGCCGTATCTAGGTCAGGCCGGGTACTTCTGGGACCCCCCTGAGGATTTATCAGATTAGCAATTAGTTTTTCTGTTATTTCTTATTTTATTTTTCTTGTTGGGAGTTATAATAAGTACTGCCCATTGTTAGATAATAATACATCCCAATATTATATTATCTAGTGTTTCATAACATATCATTTCGTATATTCATGTAGGTATATTTCTTATAGCAGGGGAGCCCACGATGCAAAATGGGGATTTACTCGAACGTCATCGAGACTTATTAGGTTGCAAAGCTTAGATGATAAGAAGAAAAAAATTTATATAATACATACCTTTTCATCCGTGGGGGAAGCGGCTATAGATTTTTAAATATATAAAAAAATACTGTTGCATGGACATACTCGAGCGCGTCAGATATTGAGAGCATCAATGTCCTACGTATTTTCAATAATGTTGGTATGTAAATCTGATTTTTTGCATGATGTGGGTGGTTGTACGTAAGGGTTGAAAGTGAAAAGAAAAAAATGTATTCGAGCGCGTCAGATTTTCTAGGGGGGTATTAAGTGCAACAAAAAAGCTCTCATTCAATAATCTGACGATTTCGATCTGACGCAAACTCGCGACCATTATTATAATGTGCAAAAAAAATTCGACATTTTGAAAAAGTCAAGCGCTTCAGAATAAAATTTATATGGTTCATCTTTATGTTTTAGACGTGCTGTCTCATAATTTGATGATTATCTAGAGGGATACGCTTAATCTGACAAAAACAATATATTTTTTTAATTTTTTAATTCATTAAACTTAATTAATTGAAAAGCTCAGGAAATAGCATGCAAATAAATAAGTGTATGTTTTTTAAGAAGAATACTTGTATTTATAACAAAATAATTTTTAAAAAATGCTCAAAAAAATTAATTTTTTCATAATCAATTTATTAATTATTGAAGAAAAGAGAAATGAAACTTTCTATGTTTTTTACCACTTTTATTTGTAACTAACGTTACTGCATTTTCATCCTATAAGGACATTTTCAAATATTGTATAAGTTTGAAAATGTCCTTATATATTGTATAAGTTTCAAATATTGTATAAGTTTGAAAATGTCCTTATATATTGTATAAGTTTCAAAATGTCCTTATAGGACGAAACTGCAGTAACGTTAGTTACAAATAAAAGCGGTAAAAAACATAGAAAGTTTAATTTCTCTTTTCTTCATTATGATTTTCTATTGATGCATGTGGCCGTAGTAACGGCTACATGCATCAATTAATTGATTAAATAATCATCTTCACCACGAACGAGTCTCTGTGATAGCTGTGATGGCGTCATGGCAACAGAATTCAGAGTGGGGACGGAGTGAGAGAGTAATAGATAGAGAAAAAGTGAATAAAGAATTGAGGAATAGAAACTCGGAGAGGGAAATATAGGTATCACACAGCTGCACACATTAAACTTAATCGATGAATTTTTGTTATTTCGGCTAGCGGAAATTGTCAGATTATATATTTTTCGTTATCTTTGAATTATTTCCTTCAAAATAAAAAAAAATTATCTACGCTCGAGAATGTCGAAATAACGTTATTTTTTTACCACTTTGCTGCCCTCCCCTTTCTTCACGTCACCCTTAAATTGTCATATTACTGGAATATACACTTTTTAGCAGGTAATTAACTCACCCTACCTCAATCTGACGCTCTCGAGAATTTCTGATGATCAATTTCTTTTTACTAATCTGATCCTTTATCCCTCACAGGCGGTCTTATATATGTGGCTCATATTTGGTGGAGGCACTTAACCGGGTACAAAGTATCCCCCTGTATATTAATCTGCCGCGCTTTAGTAAACACCGAAATCCCTGCTTGGGCTCCCCTATTATAAGTCATCATTGTATTGAGGCCACCAGGCCTGTTAGGGTGAAATAAATAAATGAATGAATAAATATGAAAATTCATATATTTTGCTGCCGTCTAGTACTCTTCTATTTTCTTCACCATAGAAGTTTGAATCACGGATGTTGTATATCCACTAAAATTGTCGCTACTCAAGATAAAATTGTCAAACTTTTTTTCAATATTATTAGGAGAGGGTGCAAAGTTTTCGAATCGACAACCTGTAGTTGTCGTAGTTGTAGCTTCATACATTACACTGAAGAATTTTTCCACTGGAGGGTAAATGAATGCCAAAGTCGCTATCGCGCCAAATTAAACTCGTAAGTCCTCAACATTAAACATTCATACGGCTCATTTGCGAAATTCATCCTGGACCCTCTAATATTCCTCCTTGATTATCATTTCGACGGTCGTAACAGTAAAGAAAGTAAGGATGTGCGTGTCCTTTCGAAGGATTACACCGAGTCGGATGTAATCCTAAAAGGCATTTCCTCGTTAATGTCGGCAGACAAATTCTTTGGAAGGCCGTTACTTATGCTTGTAATGATGTGTCAGGGGCTATGAATTTGAAGGATGTTAGTATTATAATTTCCTTTTGGAAATCTGGTACATGGGAATTCGGTTGAATTGATGAAATTTTAATCATTCACCTTCACAGGATCTGAAATGAACAGCTTTCTTGCAAAGTTATTGAAATATATTGTGATGAACTGTGTGAGTTGACCCATTCACTAAATGATTGAATTCCAATCTTGAATTAAGTGTTAGTAGTAGTAACGAAAATACTAATTCAGCAGTATTGTATGTAATTGATTATTCAGGGCGTTTAACTCATTAATTTTTTTTCGAAAATTCGCAACTTTCATTTCTTATTTATTGTCCAAGTAACTCATACTTGCCATTTTATAGGTGACGATACCGTTCATGTTTGTATAACGGTGACATGGGATTTTGAAATATTTTAAAATTTTTCAAGAATGTGTGTAATGAAAATAATGTCATGTGAAAATATTCAAGAGCCTTCTTTATGCATGCTTGGCTTCCCGATATTATTACATTGAGAGTTTATTCTAGGCAATCTACCTTTTATCGACATCACGGTCATTAGCTTAATGCTATTATCATTGCCTCCCAGAATCAGAGAAAATCATGGGTATTTGCATTCTCGTCAACTTCAACTAGAAAAATTCTCTGGAGAAAAATATCTGACCGAAGTTGGTTTCGGACCCACAATATTTATGTTAAAAAAATATGTTTTTTCGTTAACCAGCTGTTGCCCCCCAACGAACGACATTTCTCAAAAGTCTAAACTCGTGCGAACTAAGTACTAACGAGGTCTTACCTTTTAACTTGTGATTCTTAACACGGGTGGGATGATAGGAAGTGAAAATCGATCGTCTGGCTTGTACTTGTACTGTTTTAGGCTTTACAAAGGAGGGATGATGATATCCAGAATTTGCCCACTATCTTATTTATTAAATTTTTACTTCAACACGTGTTCAAAATATTGGTCCCTTGCTTCCGAAGAGTGATGAAGGATTTGTTCTATAGGCGTTCTCGGATGTTTTGAAGCATTTCAGGTGTGATGATGCGGCAGTTATCATGAATTCGTTGAGATTCAAATCTGGTAACTTCGCTGGCCACTTTACTGATCCTCTTTGGCCGGATCACCTACCAAGAAAGGTTTCATTCCAAAACTCACGAACGACACGGATATAGATAGGAGGTGCCCCATTTTGTTGAAATGTCAAATGATTTTCATTGTAGTCAATATGTAGAATGGCTGTTAACTTTGGATTGTAATAATTGGAAGATTTTCTGGTGGAATAAAAGCAACTTGTCGTCATAAATTTGGGATGTTGAACATTAACTTCACAGAATTTGTATGGGGTTTTATCAGACTAATACAGACACTTGTGACAATTAACAGTATCGTTCACAAAAAACGAAAACCTTTGTGATAAACTTATCCGCTCACGTATACTCTCGGTTAAGATGCTTATGTGGTTTTCAGCAAAAATAACATGAAGTAGTCACAGTCAAAATCAATGAGATATTAAACGTAGATACATAGATTTCTGAATACTCTTAGGAGAAATCAACAAAAACTGCGTATGGATTTTTACTATTACCATCGTCGAAATTCAAAGTAGATAGCCTTGCCTATAGGCTAGAAAAGTAATTCTTAAATTAAAATGAAATTAGTATTCAAAATGGAAAAACTTACGTTCGTTCATTACCAAAATTTTCAATAAAGTTATCGATGACTTTTCGAATAAGACACTGCTTGACTTCTGCTCCCATTCTAGATTTGAAAGTCAGATTTCACCTCGTCAAGGTGGGTGGAAGTAACATAGTTGATGATAGATGCAGAAAATGTTCTCCTCGAAATTAATAATTTTTTCCCGAATGCCATTCATGAGAAATTCGCCTTATTTCGTTTTCAATGACCCATTTACATTTTTGTTTTTGGAAATATATATCATAAGGTTAATTTAATTGATAGCTTAGTCAATTAAAGAGCTTATATAAGCGAATACATCTCTATTCTTGAAGAAACAGAAAATTCAAACAATTCGCTTCCAATTCACTTCCTGCTAACGTGTCCAAACAAACTACTAATTACAGCATATACGGCGAACGTTTGTGTTATTTGTACTAACGAAACGACAAACGTAAACTTCTTTTTTTTTCTCATACAGCTCAAATATTTGCGCAGATGCCTGCTTCGTGTTGATTTATAAGATCTTCCTATACTCATCGGAATGCCATCTATTCACGCAATAGAAAAGGAGTGTGTGAGAAAGCCGATGTCGGGGTGGACATCGTTCATTCTCCTTTATGGTCAAAACGAGCCTTATTACCGCGACAAATTGGTACAAGCGAAATAGAGAAGAGGTCAATATCGGTACAAGATACGGTACATTGCCACATCGATAACTGCTGAAATGGAGTGGCTTGCACACCGACCGATCAGCTACCGAGATTAGCGAATACGACGTATTCAGTCACTATTTGATGTTGATTGATATAGGCACTCACACTTGTTCTTTAAACGAGAGTATTTTCAGAGGAAATGATTTTTTGAAAGAAAAAACTTCTGGTTTCTTACTTTCTATTATCATACAGGAATTATTGTCCAAAAGTAGAATGCTATTCAAAAAATATGTTCAAAAAGATTGCCTTCGTTTTCCAAATATAAATATATCAAACCAAAGTAATTCCAGCTAGGCTGGTCTAGGGAAAAGCTTTCCTTCCCTATGTTGAAAATATTATAGATCGTATTGGGATAATATTAGAGCAGCCATACTCAACCTTTTTTTATTGGGGTCACAAACACAATTCGATCTTGATGTTTGTTAATATAAAAAATAATTCACGATTGGCGATGTATTTATTGAAAAAGAAAAGGTGGTCACAATAAAGCCAGCTATACAATACATGACCTTGTAACCTTCATAATATAAGGTTATGGTGAAGCCGTATGCGATGTAGACCAAATTTTGAAAGAACTAACAATGACATCAGGTTTTAACAAAAATGTTTCGTATGAAACCGTCTGGTTTTGATGAGATTTTTGATACTGTAAACACTTTTTCAAAACTTTGTCAAGATTTGGCTTCTTGCTGCATGTTAACCTTATTACATCATCCAGATGAAAGTCTGTAAGTTTGTTTCTGTACACATTTTTTGTGTATTTCATTTTCGAAAAAGACGATTCACACTCGAATGCAGACCCAAAGAATGTTGATGAGATTTAAGCACATCTTTGGACGCGTTTATATTTTTGAGGAACAATACTCCAAAATTCCACATATTCCCTTTTTTTCGTTAAACAGGACTTCTAGGTTTAAAATCGATGAACTTCTACCAGTGAGGATGACCGTGTTCAATGTGAGTGTAATTTGTTACCATTCATTTAAAGTAGAACTCCTGTGAATGATATCTGAATTTTATTCCATAACGAATGTTTGGAATACAAACTGAGTAGAGGAAAGTATCTTCTGTATAATTCAGTGTTCATATAAAAGTCTTTGTTTCGAAGTATTTTTTTTTCTTTCGTGTAATTCAATGTTTATATGAAAGTAGCTGTTTCAGGAGGGATTTCTTCCAGTTTGTGTCTGAAAGTTGCTTCTTTGTATGATCTATACATCCATGTATAGTTACTTATTTTCAAATTGATTACTTCCTTCCTTTCTTTGAAAGATTCCCACATATTTTTTATCAAGATGGAGTAGTAGAAAGCCAAAAACTTTCTTTCCAAAAAGTTATTTAGTTTTTTGTAATATCGCATACAAAGGCTAAAAGAAACCACCATCCATCCGTTTGCAATTCACGGTACACTTTTTTTATTTTGCTCTAAAAATAGTATTATTTCATGGCGTAGAGAAAAAAACCCTTCTTTGGAAAGCCATCGCACTGATGTAGAAAGATGTCGTTTTACTCACTTCCCAGTTCTTCCAAAAGGCTTTTAAATTTTCTGTGATTCAATTCTCCTGCTGGAATATAATAGACAATATTGATAACAGTCTTCATCACTACTTCTATATCTGGATTTACAGCACGCGCCGCCAAGTTTTCTTTGCGAATAATACAATGAAAAGTAATTAAATTTGTAATATTAAATTTTTTTTCAAACAATGTAATGAATCCACTTTCGGATCCAGTCATTGAAGGACAGCCATCTGCGCACAAACACACGATTTTTGTTTGTTTGAAGGTGGTTGACAATGTTTCGTGATGTATTTCATCAGTTAATGTATTTCATTGTCTAATATAATATAAATTGATTTGAAATCCCTGAAAAAATCGAAAAGATTAACCCAAAACAACAATTTTATTGAACAAAAAACTCAAATTACAAAGAAATAACATACAAGCTACAACCAAAAAAATAAAAAATTGAAATAATAATCTGTTTTTCCGTTAAGAGCTGAAAATTAAAAATATTATTAACAAAAATTAAAAATTAAAAGATTCCAAACCAAGTTACGTCACGACTTTCGATTGTTAGTATCCACAATCGAAGACGATTGTGTTGTATGTATTTTTTCTCTGGAGATCGATTCAAATACATTCGTTAGAAAAATGTTCGAAAATGTTTTTCTGAACGCAACTTCATTTTTTATAAATTGAATCACTTTTACGAAACCTAGATAAAACTCTTCAGGTTTAACGAAACTTCATACTGGACATATTTTGTAGAGCGTTTGTTTTTGTATGAAATCTAAATAGTCTCCACTAGTCCACTAGACACTAGTCATTAA
Source organism: Leptinotarsa decemlineata (assembly GCF_025532065.1). NCBI lineage: Eukaryota > Metazoa > Arthropoda > Insecta > Coleoptera > Chrysomelidae > Leptinotarsa > Leptinotarsa decemlineata. The sequence continues at coordinate 1,868,759 of NW_027412686.1, forward strand.
GAGCTTGTTGAAGTATATATAGTACCAAGGATGACCTATCCTTAGTTGAAGTGTCCTGAAGGTCCGGTACACTTTTCTTTCGATGAAAATTATAAAATTTTCACAATTATTTCACTTTGGCTCGTTTCGATACACGGTAGCTTCATCAACTGATTCCAGTTAGACTCGTTATTCTAACTGATGCTACCGTATAGCGAAACACTTTTGGAATACAGTTTATTGTGAAATTAAATTATTATGATGAATAGTGCTATTGATTTTCATCAAGTAACGGATCAGAGTATTTATTCACAGATAATGCTGAGGTTATTAAGACAATTTTCCTCATGTAACAACCAAGGTAAATTCTGAGCATTGAGTTTTTTCAAAATATTCAACAATAAAAGCATTCACAGAGTGGAGATAACGATAAAACAATGTTATCAACAAATCCATGGGGAATATAAAAAATAAATTGTAGAAAATTGTTATGAACATCCTTTTACTGAACTAGCCCTAAGGACTGGAGAGGTTGTTGTGAATTTCGGGCTCTTTATTCCGCTACATTTAATCTCGATGTTGGAGCGTTTATCTGTTCAGGTTCGTTTTTCCTCTCGATATTCGTTCCACCTCCTTTGTGTGTAGAAGTTAAGGTAGAAAGAAATAATGCCAATTTTTCCGGAATAACTTCAGGAACTTCTAACAACGTTTCACCGGAGATAAAAGGAAAATCACTAGTGTACAAACGGAAATTCTTTTTTAATGTTTCTGTTTCATTTGACGTAATTGAATGGAATAATCGCTCTTGTGAGAAATTATTTTCGAGTTCCTCAACTATGTTAGTATTCATTACATTTTATATGCTCACAGAAAAAATATTTTTTCACAAACTGGATAATCAGAAGTAATCAATTTGAAGTACAAATTTTTCAATTTGGATTTCTCAAAATTATAGTGGCAATATTTGAAACTATAGTCCGTTCATAATTTGTTGATAGCTCACTGCAAGTTTGACCCTCATTAGAGAACTGAAATACAGAGAGGACAGCTAATATGATATAATAACAAAAACCAAACTAAAACCGGCAGTTTAAGATGTTTTCGACTAACGCACCTTGTATCTGAAGAAATACAATACAGCTATAAAACTTTTAATCCGATTATGTAGGTATTTTGAGTGGAAATGAGTGACCAGTGTCGTAGAGTATATGATTAAAACATTAGTTACTTTAAATAAATAAATATATTAATATTCGTAAACTATAGGTACTGTAAACTGTATTTTTATTTTAAAAAAAATTCCTTTATTTTATTCAAAAATAATAAGTTACTTGCAATTTGTAAAAGATACATTTATTTAATTAATACCTATTTTTAAATGATATAAACTACGATTACTTACAAAACTATTCAAATTCAAAATAAACAGGATCATCTTCGGAATCCGAGTCGTCTTGCAGGTTAATAATTAGCGGTTGTGTCTCGCATCAATTATATTGTCAAGATCCCACATTTTTTTGTTCTTCTTCTATTGCATGTCTTACTGCATCTCGCCAATTTTGTTCTGTAATATGTTGTAAAGACTCATATAACAATTCACGTACAGCTTGTATTTTATATGACGTATTTTTTCTAGCCACATAGCTTTTCATTTGTGCCCAAATGAGTTCAATTGGATTTAATTCGCAGTGGTAGGGTGGAAGTCTAAGGACTGTGATGTTTCGTCTTTCCGCCATTTTGTCAACTACGTATTTCTTGAACTTAGATTTGTGTTGCCGGGCAATTTTTAAAAGTTCTGCTTTAACCATTCCATCTTCGTAAGGCAGGGACTTATTCCGCAGCCAGTCAATGATATCCTGTTTCTTCCACGCAGTCGTTGGAAGTCTTTCAACTAGTCGTGAATGATAAGGTGCATTATCTAATACTATAATTGAGTTTGGTGGTATATGTTCAATCATCTGCTCAAAATACTCTTCGAAAACATCAGCTGTCATCTCCTCGTGATAGTCTTTTGTGCTTTTGGATTCAAATTCCAACAAACCATGCTTAGCAAATCCTTTTTCACTGCCAATGTGAGAAACTATTAATCTACTGCCTTTACCAGAGGGTGGGGAAATACCAGTAGACCAACCTTCCATAAAGGCTTGCCTGGAGCCAATTTGGTTCGTCCGACATGAGGCAAATTCGGGTCGTCTCTAACTTCTTGTAAAATTTTGTTTAAGTTGGGTATTTCTTTTTTGTAAAAAAATTCGTGAATTTTCCTTCGAATACCATTTTTGGCAAATTCATCAATTTCAATAGGTTTTCTCCCCCTTTTTAAGTATTCGTTTGTATTTGGGTTAGCTATACCTTTTTTTTTTCTTTCTGATAGGAACCTATATATTGTTGACTCTCCTACGCCCGTCATGTTGGCATAACTCTTGATTATGTTCTGAACAGTGTTTGTGGGATTCTGAGAAACCAGAGCATCGTGAACGTTCAAAACAATAGTCTTCTCTATTGGTGAATAGACAGACTTACTGACTGTACGCAACAGTACCGGTGTAAAACTTGATGATGTTGATGATGATGACGAAGCCATCGCAAGCAATCAAACAAAACAAGCAGGAACGAAAGGTACGTATATGTTTGTAGGAATATGAAAAAAAGTTACTCACGCACTGCACACAATTCGCAAAATAAATATTAGAGACGTTAATTACTGCCGTAGACGCCGAAACACCAACGAGCCGTAAATTAAATGCGATTAAAAAATGTACTAAACCAAAAATTATTTTCGTTCGTAACAACTTCACCCTTTCAAGGCAAGTTTCGAATATAAACTGAAACTTTATATTAAATGAATAAACACCTCAGGAACCTCCGCCTATGATTTTACGAGTTTTACGACCGTTTTATGACTTGGGCCCTCATTTTGTGCTATCGACAATTTATGAACGGACTATAATCATCTAGCATCCTGACTTTACTCAACTGATCATTTTATTTCGTTTTATTTTGTATTATTTTTTCAAATTTCGTTCTATTTTCTTGTATTCAAAATATTAATTATCTCATGATATTCAAAATGTATCTCTTGAATCACAAAATCATGCCAGCTTGCCGCACTAAGGCAGAAATCTTTAGTAGACAAATGCAAAAGGCCATCATTCTTAGTTCATTGCATCCGCTCAGGACACATGATTCTCGGACACAATAATCATTTACCCCACGATGTGGAGGCGGTTAATGGTTGACAATGCTGACGCGCCCGCACCAAAATATTGGGGCTTCAGAGACAGGGTCCGATTAGCGTTACCTTCAGAAAAAACAATAATAATCGCTTTATTGATAGACAGCATGACATATGCTATCTATCAATAAAGCGACAGAAGAAAAGAAGAACTAATTAACTATTTAACATAAGGCAGAGTTAGTTCCTGTTCATCCTTAACAAAAGGCCGAACAGGTGATGTCCTTCACTCAACCACTGAAAAATTATAAAACAATCTAGTGAAAAGTACGTGGTAACAATCAGACCTCGTGAACAAATAGAATTACTTCAAGTATCAGTATGAACTAACATGACATGGTACAATGAAGGACAGCCGAACAAGATCTGTGTTAAATAATTATTTGTCGACCAAAGAGTGATTATTGAATTATCAAAAAAAAATTTGAAATCTTCCTAATCTATTTTAATGATGTATTTATTATCGAAAATAAAATTAGGAACTTCATCAAATGCCTTGACAAATTATTCATGAATCTGTTCAGAATGTTTGACTCGAAGTGGAAGTATCATTCACAATTTGTTCATAATTCACAATCATTCATAATTTGATTTCAATTCAAGGGTCACAGGCAGACACAGGACCGCATAACAGGTACTGATGATGCCCAACAGGATGAAACAGCTGCCTGTCGGTGGCTCTTGAAATGAAATCAAATTATGAAAGATCGGGATACTATTCTGTTCATCGTCCTGATATCTAATATAAATGATGAATAAAACAAGAACGAATTTGGAGCTTTGCGATACGCCATTAATCATTTCTAAAAATTAGAGCAATTTTGCTTCGTAGAAACAGCTTTCTTTCGATTATGTGAATGAACTGTAACTTCAAATTGAGTTAAAAATAAACCGATATATCTAGTGTAAGTTGGCTAGCAATAACTGGTGTTTGATACGACAGCCTTTGTGTAAATCAAGCACAACCAAAATACTTAGCGGTTTTTTATCAGTTGCGATTAAAGTAACTTTAAGGCGATTGATGACATAGCTGCATCGAGATTTAACCCCAGAAATTTTGAAATGATGATATCAACATCTAAGTGGGGACTGTATTCGAGAAAATATTATTTTTTCGAAGCCTTCAGATAACGTGCAAAGTTATCAGATGGAGTGATTTGAAATCTGTTGGATTTGATATTTTATGTGAAAGAAGACTCACTGTTCCATTTTTGAGGAATTTTGCTTCATCTGAAAAAAATGACGTGATAAACAAAAACTGTAATTCTGCAAACTGTTGATATTCCTTCCTGACAGTTCGTCGATAAGTTAGTAGCGTATTGTCTTTGTAAAGCACTACAGGAAAATCCTTAACGCGTTCCAAAAGCAGTACCTGCGCGAAAGTAGCGATTCACATTGGATTTGAATCACCCTTTTGAGAAACGTTCTCCGGAAGTTCATTCCACATAGCATAATTCTCCAAATAAAAGAGTTATTGAACAGTGAAGTTCGAGTTGTACTGAGGTGAACCTCAAAACGATGAGCAGCCTTCGCCTATTTCTGATATGTACCGCTCTTGGTGGAATCATACGTACCAAGTCACTTGAACACTTTCCGTGAAAGTATCTATAGAAGAGAGACAAATCCCCATTCTTAGATGGTCTCCAATCAGGCGGATGGATCTTTTCTGGATGGAATCCAGCAACTTCAGGAAATGCTTGGGACCGGACTCCATACATGAGAACAATACCCAAAAAAAAGGTCTGATCTGAGCTTTATAAAGTATCAAAATTTGCTGAGGTGTGTACAGTTTCCTGTGGTTCGGAACAGTGCTCCAAGCTTGCAGCCATTGTAATTCTAGCGACATGATTGTGCCAAGACATATTGGTGTCCATTTTAACCCCCAACAAACTTATCAAAGCAAAAAGCGGTATTGTCAGCCCTGAGATTATTACATCAGGTTCGGAGACAATAATCTTTTTAGAAAAAAACGATTTTTGTGTCAATGAATTGAACCTGGTCAGTTCCAAATTCAGAATTACTTCCAGATCCTCATTGAGGATATGCAATCTCCTGCTGCCAGTGAAGATGCAGCCGATGTCCTGTAATCCAAATGGAATGACGAGACAAGTGTGCTGTCATCAGCAAAGCAATATATTTGATTCTTCGTTTTTCCAATAAGTCGTTGATATAATAAAAAAGGAGTTGAAGACAATATATGGATCCCTGGGGAACACCAGTTTCATCAGTTTGAAACTGATCCTCATATGAGAATTCTACATTTCCAAACTTTGAGATTATTCAATTTCACAATTCCTTGATATCAAGAGTCGCGCCTTTCCACTTGTTTGAGAAATAAGCACATTGTCCAAATATCATTAACATTCTAGTCAACAATGTTCTATTTACACAACTATGAGTGAGAAACCGATAATTTCACCCAATTAACTTTATTTTCTTATGTCGAAGCGACATAATGAAGGATACTAATCATCCTGCCAACACTTCAACCTGTACTTTGACGAGAATGTCGAACCGTAATCCAAGTAAAATCTTAATAATAAAATAATTGCAGGTAACTGTAGTAAATGATCTGAATGTTTCATGTAAAAACCGTTCCCACCAGTAGCTAATGATAGGGATTGGTACATCAAATATCGACATGTTTACATGCTGAATAAGAAATCTTCTCTGTTTTATAGAATATACGAGGAGGTAGGATAAGTCATTTGTACATACGAGAAAATATTTGGGATTTGTTTGATCTGAGTTATTAATATGAATAGCTATCAATATAACTAAGTAGAAAACCGTACCAATATTACACAATTAAAATACACGAATTGAAATTTCTTAGCGCATTTCAAACAAGTTTGATAGGAAAAGATTTTGAAAGACTGCTCGCGTTCAACCTATTCCCAAAAAGGGCAAGAAGAACCTTCCAAATAACTATAGACCAGTAGCTTTGGTATCAGTAACATCAAAAATTATGGAGAAAGCTGTAAACCATTATAACCTTGAATGTTTGGAAAACTTCAACATCTTGAGCGATCATCAATATGGCTTCCAGAAACAATGATCAACATGCACATTATATCGTATGTCACCCATATTTGGAATAATGCAATCTAGAAACATGGAAGGTCAAGAGCTGTTGCGCTTGATATTTCTAAGGCCTTTGACCGTGTTTGGCATGAGGGTTTGCCAGACAAACTTCGATGCTATGGCTTGTCGGATAATTTTTTTTGTTTATGACCCTCCAGCTTTCTGGAAAAACGTTCCCTACAAGTGGCCGTAGACAGATATCTCTCGAATACTTTCACCATCAACGCTGATGTTCCTCAGAGATTCATATTCTCTCCAACCCTCTTTTTATTGATATTAACGACTTATTAAAAAAAAACAAGAGACCAATATATTGCCTTGCGACGACAGCACACTTGTCGTCATTTCATATGGATTCCAGTCACGTCTTCACCGGCAGCAGAAGGTTGAAGATCTTAATGAAGATCTGGAAGTGATTTCGAATCGAGGTGAAACTAACCAGGTTCAATCCAATACCACAAAACCCTGGCATCGGTTTTCTCCAAAAAGATAAATGTCTCCAAACCAGATATACTAATGTCAAGACAGACAATTCCGCTTTCTGCTTCGATAAGTTTGTCGGGGATTGAAATGGATACCAATATTTCTTGGCACAATCATGTCGCTGAGATTGCAAAGGCTGCTTCTCGAAAGCTTGGAACACTGTTCTGAACTAGAAAACTGTACACACCTCAACAACTTTCAACTCTTCATAAAGCTCAGATCAGACCGTCTTTGAAGTACTGTTCTCATTTATGGAGCTCTGCCCCCAAATATACCTTAAAGCTGCTAGATTCCATCCTGATTGGAGACGCGAACATCACTTGTAACCTTGATAGTCTGGAACATCGAAGATATAGATATAGATACGTCTATATATACTTTTACGGGAAGTTTTCAAGTGACTAGCCACATTTGATTCCATCAGGAACATTACATATCAGAAATATGCGACGGACTATGACTGCTCATCGTTTCAAGGTTCAACTCAGTTTTCCTCTAATTTCACTGTTTGAGAACTCTTTCATTTGGAGAACTACGTTTATATAGAATAAACTTCGTGAGAACGTTTCTCCAAATGGATTTAATCTCTAGTGAATCAAATCCAATGTGAATCGCCACTTTTGCACAGACACTGCTCTTAGAGCGTCTTAAGGATTCTCTTATTGAATTGTAAGTTTTTTGAATTATTTCTATTGTCATGTATATTCATCATGCCAGTTTGATGACACTCATAATAAGTTGTAAAAAAACGCCATACTCTCTATTATATACAAGAAATCTGAAAAAAGTATTTTATTGCCTAACGGGCTTGTTGTCCTCCTCATCTTTTAAATGACACCCATTGTGATTTCCTCCTGTGATCCAGTGTGTCTGTCACATTTGCATAAAACATAACGTGTTGTAGCTAAGATTTTCCTTATACAATCCTTTTTTGTTCAGGTGTCCTCTCAATCAATAGTGTCCACCAACAATCCCTGTAATTGTTTTGAGGCGATCCCTGCTTGTCAAATTTTTCCAAGTCTTCGAAAAAGCAGCCTCATGGGGCTGCAGCCCTCTCTATTTCATAACACCCATTTCAAAATCTTATTGGATGTTTTTCATATCATTCCGAACATACTCGTAGTGTGGGTTATCCATTGATTGCTTTCCTCCTTTGAAACATGACGAAGTTTTTATCTTTTTGTTATGTTGCTCGCAGCTGAAGTATTCCTTATACAACCCTATTTCCTTCAGGTGTCTTCTCAGTGCAGAGTGTCCATTGAGTAGCTCTGTAATTCTACAAAGCCGGTCTCTTCTTTGGTGAATACGTTTTTTAGTTCCCCTCTCGGGGAACCCTTTATGAAGGTTTTCCTGTTCCCGAATATGTTTTGCCAGTACTCTTTACATTTGTTATAGACTCACTTCCCAATCTACTTCCCTACCATATATGTTTTGGTAATTCCATAGATGGTTCAGGACTCATGTATGAAGTTGATGATCCGTTTCTTTCACACTTAGAGCTCTGTCGTTGACTGTGATTCCTCAGTATCTTGGTTGCCAGTTCAGAAGTCCCATTCAGTAACAAAATTAATTTTAAAGTTACACTTCATATGTCGACAATTATCAAACAGCAAAATAAATGTTATCTTTTAGAAGTTTCTCGATAATAACTGGGTTATATGTCGATATTTTGTTGCATATCAACAAAAACTTTCAGTTTGATAATGTAAATAGTTCACCTGCCGAACGTATACATTACACAGAAAAATAGGAGATAGCTTTCACTAAGTTTTGACGATTTCAAATTCACATTTGAAGACTGTTGATCTGTATTATCGAACATAAATTAGCTTTTATATCTATTAAAAATACTTTTCCTTTACCAGAACATCAATGGAACAGAACAATGAAGTTAGCATCATCATGAGATGACTAAAACTGAAATGTTCGTGGGTTTTCAAAAAAAATTATATTGTGAGAAAATATGTGGATTGACTCATGATAGAAAAGTCAGAAAACGTATTTGAGGTACGAGCTTCTTTAAGTTTCGTAGGATGAGTTATTGATTCGAAAGGAAAAATACGGACTGATAAACCATGGTCGAATGGAACAAGCGTTGACTGCGAGAACGAAAGTAGCATATCGCAGTCTTAGCAATGATTGACTGGGGAGCTACGAGTTCACAAGTATTTATACTCTCTGGACTATTTCATATGGAGAGCTTCAAGTGTCTTGCTCCTATACGGAAGCGTTTATCACTCCTACATTAACACCGGGAGCCCTTTTAGCTCCTGGCTCCTTGAGGTCAGTTGTAGAATGGATCGCAGGCGAGCTGTTGCCAAATATCTTCTCTACCTTCAACACAAACCTCGACGACAGAAACGTCAAAGATCACTAATATGATGGATGCAGTTGCAAAATGTACGTTGCGCACCTTGCAGACTCCCATCCAACTTTTTACGACTTAATTTCGGTCCTTATAAATGTCGAGACTTTCATCCCAAAGAGCCGATCGGTTGGAGACAGCACTAATTAACAGCTCCACTTCGTAATTTGCCATGATGAATAGTGTGAAGCGTCAACAAGGGAGAACCGTTTTCACTCCTCGTGTGAAGACCCCACTCATCCTTTTGCATTTTGAGAAGGAGGTGCGGCTCCCAGGCTCGATGTGCAGAAAACGTGATAGCTCTTGTCTCCGGAAACGTGGCTGCTTCCGCTCTTCGTCTGAAAGCTCCACTCACCTCGTTGCATTTTGGCTCTCTCGGGGGGAGAGACTTGAAGATCCCCGTGTGAAAGGGCTTGGGAGGTGGTGGTGAATGTCCATGCGAATGCTCAGTCCTTTGTTAATATCTAGGCTGCTTTACATTTCCAATACTATTTTAGCCTTCTTGAGTACTGGGTACTTAATGATTCCGTGTACATTATTTTTTGTTGAAACTGTTGGGGATTTCATGGTTTTCAATGGCCTCCATCCATCAGATGGACAATATTTTCAGTCACCGGGTGATAACGGTATCATAGTACACGACATAATTCAGTTATTTGTGGAGAGGGAAATCCAAAAATCTAATCGAAACTCAATGTTGAAGTTTAGAAAACACGTTTTATTGAGATTTTCGAGATAATCGAATCAAAAAAATGACATTAATTGGTTTGAAGTTTTAATTTTTGAATATTCATTCAAAAACTGAGCAAACATGCTATTTTTCATCTCACTAATTGAAGTTGTTTGACAATAATTTCATAGATTCTATCAAATGGTCTAAAAAATATATGATACCTTTCGAATTTTTTATTCAGGTCCATTTCCGTTTAAACTGAAATAAGCTTTCAATTAACTTTCCATAAGAAATATCGGTTCCAATAAACTTTACTTTCATTTCAAATTTGAAATTTCTAACCCCAGAAGCAACTGAAATACACCGTGTACACCCGGTATACCAAAATCGTGCGATCACAACAATAAGAAGATAAACCTTTTAGAAATACGATTGGAAATGGCCTTCGAATTTCGATTTTAGTTATATAGAGTGAAATTAAATAATTTGGGTAGCACTCGACAAAAAATATATTAATGATTTACTTCATTTAATAATCACTTAGTTTGTTACTATGAGGTGGTGAGAAACAAAGTGTGGAATTATTATCATTAATCTACTCGTCTACCTACAAGTGTTATTTAATATTCTTTACATTGAGAAACATATATAATTGTTCTATTGAAGATGTGTCCTTGTGGTAAAACAGTCTTGTGAGTAAATGAGTTTCAGCCAATTTGTTTTTAATAGAAACCTGACTAGCGCTTTGTCGAAGGCTTCTTAGAAGTAATAATACTCGAAGCAATGGAATTGTTATTTTAGAACGATCTATGATATTGAATATGGGGGTCCGAGAAAAGCGTATCAATTGGCTGCAGAAAATTGCCGTACGTGCATTATTACATCTCGAGGTGGCTGTCAGGTATACATAAAATTGCAAAGTTAACTGTTTTTAGCTGTCAGTTTGCGTGAACTCATGAGAAATTTAATTACCTCCGATGTTATTACGGACGATTGGAGAGAGAGAGAGAAAAAAAAGGTGAGCGTGAAACGAAAATAAGAAAAAAACTAATATGTCTTTAAAACACGATGATGTGAGGATGCAGACTTTCGACTCATCGACGTGCAGAAATAATTACAGCAACATGACGTCGATATATATTGATGATTTTCCCAGAACACCATGAAAAAAAGATTGATCTGAAAAATTTAGCCGAAGTGACATTATTATTGTAAAAACAAGGCATTAATTGATCATGAAAGCTTACTATGATATTATTTTGCGAAATTCATCATGGTTTTGTGTTTGTTTTAGTGTTAGGCAAGCTCCAGTAAACTCTGAATTCACTTTCTTTAGTTGTTTATAGGGATTGAAGTGACACTGAAAACCTAAGCTGCGATAGCCTTAACCAAATTGTATTTATCAAAGCTAATGGAATAAATTTATTCGTTTAATCATGATCAGATGGAACCTTCAAATATAACCCTCTTTATTCACATTTTCTAATATACTTTATTGAAAACAAAGCTATCTCAACTTACATTATTTTATTTATACAATAGGAAAATAATTTCAGAATCACACGATTGGAATGTAACCTAACATTCTTTATATCCAGTATCCCAAATTTTTTGTTAAAAAGCACACGAAGGGAGATTTGGTGTGAAAAGTTTCAGTCGTACATGGTATTCCAATCTACTTGATTTGTTTTTCACAATGGACACCCTATACAAATTCACAAATTAAGATTCTGAAACAAATTGATATCAATTCGTGTCTCACTCTGGATATGTGTGATTAGTGTTGCCAGATTATATAATTTTAGAAATGCCGTTCATCAACGTGTCTAGTAAAAATTTCATTTTATATGCCATCATATTGTTGGACTTTCGAATAAGTGAAAACGTCCAAATATATCAAGTTCAAAATAATAAAAGTAGTTTTTGTTTTAGTTCATTTGTTATAACAAATGAGTTGATTTCATTATAAAAATTCAATTGACTCATTTCTGAAATCAACAGTTCAGTTCTCATGAGCAGTTCACTCTCATATGATTTGATTTTCGAATCATCTAACTCTGAGGGGGGGAATATCGTAAATATATATTTCAAGACATTAAAGGACATCACCTCTCACAGAAAGAGTATCGTCCATCAGCTCCTCCAAATAGTTCTTAAAAAAAATGTCATTATCTTGCTTTATTTAGTTTTCCATTGGAAAACTGTAGTTAGTTTAATGGTAAATAGATTCATTCCCATTGACTCATTTTTCAAGAATATGAACTGGACCAATATAAGCTAGAACATTGTTTCTTACTGTTGTTACCTTTGTCTTTCTATAATGATGATGCTACATACTTAAAGGAAATGATCAATCATCCAATTTTCCAAGTTTCGGTTACCATTCGTTGAAGACATTCGAAAATTCCCAGATATGTCTAATACTAATATAAAAAAAAGGTTTTTCATGAAAGATAGCCATATGGAAGTATTTTTAACAATTTATATACTCGGTCTTCAAATATTGATCACTCGATGGCCAGATGTATTAACGTATTGTACTTATTATATTCAGAGTAAGTATTTCAAAGAACTTTCTATAAATACAGAGTAATATCATTTATATTAACTCCGTTCTCGAAAATCATTCTTTTTTTCCGGATCAAAATACAAATACTGAAAATACCTGATAAAACTTTCTCATTATGAAATTGTGTGAATTCAGGAACTTCTTACTGGTGCAAAACAAGGAAATGCACAACTCAACTCAAAATCAGTGCAATGCTTTGCGCTATAGACAAATGTTTATACAACCGATTTTCAATTTCCATGTCAGTTAATGTGTTTTAGTCTGGAGCAGCTGAACTATTGTGAACAATAACTAAAGTAACATTGGGCTATTACAAATCATTAGTTGTGAAATATTTTATTGGATGGAAATTTGAAACATCTGTTTGAATAATATAGGACTGATCGTACGTTGAACGTTTCTGAAATTGTGAAATTGGGACTGGAAGGCAAAAATTCTAAACATTTCTGATTACACTCCTCACCAAGAAAATATCACTGACATGATCAGTGTGAACAAAATCATTTTCATTCATTAAATAAAACCAATTCCCAAATTGAACTGATAGAGTTTTTGACAACTGGAACATAAAATCATCCCAGATGATTTTATTGTTTCTTAATTAGAATGAATAATCTGTTTCTGTTAAAAAAATTTGTTAAAATCTGTTTTTTCGTTAACCACCTGTTGCCCTCTATGAATGACAACCCTCAAAAGTGGAAATTTGTGCGAGCTAAGGACTAACGTGTGATTCCTAACCCGGGTTGGACGATAGGAAGTGAAAATCGATCATCCGGCCTTGCAGTTCGAACTACCGGTTCACACAGTGGTCGATTGAGTGTGTCGAGCAAACCACCCAAGTCAACCCACCAGGCTACTTCTTCAAATCAATTCTTGTGCTCTCTGCATATAATTCATTTTTAAATTTTCTTGTGATTTCAATGGCATAAATAATACACAGAATTGTAAGGTTTCTGGAACACTAGAGTCGAAGCCTGCAAGTCCAAATTTTTGCATTCTTAGTTCATTCGCATAGGTGCTGAATTAGAAAAGTATTATTATTTTTAGTTGTTATGTTAATAATACATTAATTTGATAATACAATAAGACTATTATGAAAATAAATCGACTGTATAACAGAAGCATACCATAGTTGTTAAAGAAAAACATCTCAAAATCCAGTTTCGCTTTCGAATTGTAAAATAAATTTTCTAACGTTTGCAATCTGGCGTGACCTCTGATAGGTTTTTCTGACGTCCGAACTTCGGAAAACTTGTTCGTAATAGAATGCTCGAGGGAAAAATATTTCTTTTTAGCAATTGTTTCCGTCTGCCTGGGATTCCTGTTTTAGTACGGAAGGAGATACGATACGTAGTTATCACGAAACTTCAACTTTAGTGATCATCGTTCAGAGTCGATTTTAGAAATTGAGAAAAAAAGTTCTACTGTATCTCTCCCAGTGTACCCACTTTTTATTTCTTACTCTTGTACAACGAACTTTATTTCCCACAAAAATGAATACTTTATTATCGTTCATTAGAATGGAGGAAGGAGTTCGAAATTTAAAACATAGGATTTTTTCCTGCATTACAATATTTTCATTGCCTTCAAAATGTTCTTCTTGATTGCACAGTCAAAAAAATTCTCACATCATTATTTATTCCTTATAAAATTTGACGATACCATTGAAGTTCTCTCTATATATAGATTTTAGTTTTGATAAGTTAGGTTCGTAACTTGAAAGTTTTCAAATTGAGATTCGACTCTAGATGTGATTTGATATATAACTCCTTAGTTTACGCCTTAGTGAATGTATGAAAGGGAAATTTTTGTCATATGAATATGAACCTTTTTTTTGGTATGGCCTGAATCAACCCCGTCTGCGCTAACAATTGATATCGCCGAACTCATTTTGATATTTTTCAACTGTTATGTTATATCTATGGTTGTTGGTAGTGTAGTTTAATTATAATATGAGATACTCAGAACACTAAACCCCCCTGGGTTGAGTGCCCTGAGAATTTTACCCACACGGTTACTGTGTGCAGAGCTAGGATCTTATCCATCCACCCCTACTCATTCCCGAGTGGACTTCAACCTGCTGATGAACATTTCAGCAAGATTGGCATCTGACCTCTTGCGGTCGATAGTCAGCCTTTAGGCGCTTTCACTCTCATTGTCTGTTGATTTTGATTTATCGTGATTTTATCGGTCGCGAACTATGTGTGTGTATCTGTAAGAAAATATGTGTAAGTAATCTGTTTATAAAGTTTTTATATTTACCGGAGCCGCCTGACAGCAACTCTCAGGGTTGGTCGTTGGTTCTGCTTCGTGCGCCTCATGTGTTTATCCCTTTCGCGAAATCTAGGGTCGTCCCTGTTGAGCGCTCCATGTCACTCAGCGCTGGACTGGCGGGTGTTCGTATTCTTTCGAATACGTTTTCAGCGGGTTCTCTCATGTATGCGGATGGATATTAAGGTCAAGGTCCCGGTAGATGAATCTTTTAGGCATGTATGTTGGAGTGTTTATGGCAGCTCGTAAGCATGCGTTCATGAACGTTTGAATACTGCGTCTGTACATCGCTGCGCACTGGCCCCAGGCAGTGGAGGCATACAGAACGATGGTTACTAGAACGGTTTTGATAAGAAGCAGTTTCACTTGAAGACCCATGTTACTCCTGCTTTCAGAAATCGCATGGTAAATAGTTCGTGTTCTACTCTGCAACGGCATCGTCGGTCTGCTAGAAAAGATTCGATTATTCGTCCTGTCAAACTCTGTCGAATGACTTGGAGACGTCTAGGAATATCGCTCCTGTGTGGTTATCCTTTGCCCAGGTTGAAACCTTCAATCGCATAGTTTACTACCATTAGGACGTGTAGTTTTGTTGAATGTTTGAAAAACTGAAACCGAACTGAAGAAAAGAGAATTGAAACTTTCTATGTTTTTTACAAGTTTTATTTGTAATTAACGTTACTGCAGTTTTGTTCTATAAGGACATTTTCAAACTTATACATTTTAATGTACCACTTTTATTTGTAATTAAAATGTTTAGGTAACTAATGTTACTGCAGTTTCGTTACTGCATTTTAATGTAAAAGTTTGAAAATGTCCGTATAGGACGAAACTGCAGTGACGATAGTTACAAATAAAAGTGGTAAAAACATAGAAAGTTTCAATTCTTTTATCTTCATTATGATTTCCTACCACGTAGTAACGTACATCTATCAATTTATTGAAACTGAACTGTTCGTTCGGTAAGATACCTAGTTCGTTGGTTTGGTCCTCTAGTCTTTTCAATATGACTCGTTCTGCCACTTTGTTGTGTTGTAGCTTGAGTATAGCATCAA
Organism: Leptinotarsa decemlineata; assembly: GCF_025532065.1. NCBI lineage: Eukaryota > Metazoa > Arthropoda > Insecta > Coleoptera > Chrysomelidae > Leptinotarsa > Leptinotarsa decemlineata. The sequence goes on from NW_027412686.1 coordinate 1,884,470, forward strand.
TGATATTGAAGAAAACTTTCACCAGTCCAATTTTTTTTAAGACAAAACACAAGAAACACAGGAATACCCTTAAGGCGCTCTCAGAAGCGATTCACATTGAATTTGAATCATTGGAGATTAAATCCATTTGGAAAAACGTTCTCAGGACGTTTATTCCACATAAAAGCAGTTCTCCAGATGAAAACAGAAAAGTTCGAGGTGGACTGGGTTGAACCTCAAACAGATTAGCAGCCACAGTCCGTCGCGTATTTCTGATATGTACCGCTTTTGGTGGAATCAAATGTGCTAGGTCACTTGAACACTTCTCGTGAAAGTATCTTGGATGTTCTTCGATGTTCCAGGCTATTAAGGTTGCACGTGATATTCGCGTCTCCAATCAGGAATGGGAATTGCCAATCAGGCAATTTCAGGGTATATTTGGGCAGCTCCGTGAATGAGAACAGTACTCCAAAGAAGGTCTGATCTGAGCTTTATAAAACATTGGAAGTTGCTGAGGTGTGTACAGTTTTCTAGTTCAGAATAGTGTTCCCAGCTTTTGAGAAGCAGCCTTTGCAATTCCAGCGTCATGATTGTACCAAGACATATTGGTGTCCATTTTGACCCTCTACAAACTTATCGAAGCAGAACGCGGGATTTTCTGACCTGACATTAAATCCGGTTCGGAGACATTTATCTCTCTGGAGAAAACCGATGCCTGGGTTTTTGTGACATTGAATTGAACCTGGTTACTTTCACTCCTGGAAATAAACTGATTTGATTCGAAATTACATATAGATCCTCATTAAGATATACAACTTTCTGCTTCCGGTGAAGATGTTCCTCCGTAGCCGATGTCCTGGAATTCGAATTGAATGCAAGTTTGTGGATTGATTGATTGATATAATATTCATTACTATCTGTCCAGATGATAATTTTGAATTCTGATCAATTTGCTCAACTTTCTTTCAGAAATAGTCCACAACTTATTAAGTAAAATATTTTGGTGGGTCATTCTGTTTCATGAGAAACCGGTTTCTGGTTAGTTAATTTAGACGCCATTAGTTAAAATATAATACAACTTTCAGTCAAAGTCAACTCAAACGTTTTCCCTAATAACTTCAGTAGGGTGCTAATGCCGACTGAACGCCTCCCCCCACCCCTTTTAACCTTGAGACGTCACACGACCTTGAATGACGTCACCTAACCTTGAACGTCGTACACGTAGTATGAGCCTGAATGCGGTGTTTGACCTTGAGTGTGGGGTTTGACCTTGACGTTCGACACTTCGACTACCTCGAGCTTGCTCCATGGCATTGAATGTTGACCTTGAATGAAATCGTGACGTGTACAGAATATAACCTTGAACAGTGGGCGTTCGGCGTTGTCCCCTCCCTTGTTGGTAATTCCTATATAAGTTCAGAATATCGTATGACGTCACCTAACCTTGAACGTCGTACACATAGTATGAGATTGAATGCGGTGTTTTACCTTGAGTGTGGGGTTTGACCTTGACGTTCGACACTTCGACTACCTTGAGCTTGCTCTGTGGCATTGCATGTTGACCTTGAATGAAATCGTGACGTGCACAGAATATAACCTTGAACAGTGGGGTTCGGCGTTGCCCCCTCCCTTGTTGGTAATTCCTATATAAGTTCAGAATATCATGCTTCCACATTCAGTTTAGACACTCTAAAATACCCAAATAGGTAAACAGAAGTACTTGTCGAATTCCAAAGTGAAGACAACGAGTATCAACCCATCCGAGAGGGCGTTTTCGTCAGTGAGGTGAATATATATTTTATTTTAATTAACCGTAATTTCACTATATTTATGAATATGGATAATTTGAAATTTGACATTGAAAAAATTAATTTTTCTATAATTCAACAAAGTGAAGCTTTAGAGCAGAAACCTATAAACGCTCTGGTTATTGATAAAGAATATAAAATTGAAAAAATGTCAATGTATTCCACACGATATGGTAAATCAATTCAAGTAGTTTTATTGGATGAGGAAAGTGATACTCCTTTTAAAGCATGGCTTCCAAAACGTGTCACAGAGCAATTACCAGAAGACTTCATTCGTGAAGTGAATTCATCCAAAGCCAAATTCACACTTACTTATATGGGTCAAAGTTCGCAGGATTATCCTGGTGCTAAAACCCGATCATTGATGAAATTCAATGTTTTAGATTGAACATTTTGAAATTATGATTTTTTTTTGTAAATAGTGAAAATATGGTAGATTAATATAAAATATGTATCAACTTGGTCACTTCATAGACATAGTCAGATTTCAAGTGAGTATTTTTTTTTATATTATTTGCAAACTAATGAATGCCATTTATGAATTTCCAGAACTCACCATTCTATAAATATGTGGATGCAATATTCAGCCCAAGAGTGGCCGGAAGCAGTGGATTTGGATTCCGCCATAAGAAAAATGGCTTGGGAGATGGCTGATCTGAGTTTTGATGCTCTACATTCATCAAATTATGATTTGAGTGTATGTTACGATGCTGAAGAGGTGCGAAAACTTTTGGAGCTTAGTGAGAAGTATGAACTCGGTGTGGCATTGTGTCATAAATATTCATATGGGAGTAGAAATTTGGATGAGTTCTGTGAGTTAATAATTGAAGCAGACTTGAAACATTTTCTTCAAGACATATGCACCTACCTACCGCAAAATATCATAGAGAAATATCAATTGGAACCACAGAGTCCCAACCCGCAACTGGAAGAAGCGATAAATGATGGTGTTGTAAATATTTGAAATCTGTTGTATATGTTTGTGAATAAAATAATGTTTCAATCCATATTTGTTTGTATCTAATTGTTTGGTGAATAAAAGATATAACATAATTATTGAGTGTTTTATTATTCATCAATATCGAATATTTCATAGCATATTACATGTCAATCTTATTACAATCCAGTTTGAACAGAGCCATTAAGAGCATTATATGATAGAACAGCATCGTGGAGGATGAGTGCATATACTTTGGTGTTTGCTGGAAACTTCACCTTGCGTGTTTCGAATTCTATTTTGATGTCGACAGTGGATGACTTCATAGCTTCGGGTTGATGGGAGCAGTCGATAATGAATAGTGGGTTGTTGCGAAAGCTACCAATATCCATCATCGGTTCACTCATAGTTTTATAATAGTAGCTACGTTGGAAGTTTTCATATGCATAGTAAGCTGATGAGTCTAACTTCTTGTCGAAATCCAGATTCCAACGCTCATATGGGTATACTTCAGAGTTCAGAGATAGTCGAATATTATTAATATTCACATGTGTGAATTTCGTTACATCTTTTGACATATTTTCGGATTGGTCGGTGTTTTGAAAGCCGATGATGATATATCGTGGTCTTTCGAGGCTGCTGGTTGTCTTCACCGCCCATATATCCGAGGATGTATCACGAAGTGTGGGTAATTCATAAAGGTCCCACATACGATAAGCCACCTTCACTTTAGCATTATTACCATTTTTATTTATGCGATTCAATAGTTTCAGTTTCTGTCGATCTTCCGGCACAATGTGCCTGATTCTCCATTCTATTTTATTGATTTCCAAATCTGCATCGACTTCCCCAATGAATGAATTTTTGAATGAGCGAGCTATAATCAAAATGAGCTCCTGCTTCACATTCATTATCCCCTTATTGTAATCTTCAGCAAAACCCATGAGATACTTCAAGGGTAATTTACCACTAAATACATTGCTAACGGGATCGAATATATCTTGTTTATTCACATCGAGTCCCCATCCTATCGGTAGTAGCGAATTTGCATGCGTTTTTCCGAATGATATCATCGTTTTCATTGTGGTAGTTATGCCGGGTTTTCGAACAACAACCACTTGCTCACCACCCATTTCATAGCGAATTTCGTCGAAGAGAAAGGCGAGAGCATTATTGGATAGGTAGCACCGCTTTGTGGCATCAGATGGTGTGAACTTCCCCTCGATATAAATGTAACTATCTGCAATATCGAGTATGAGATCTTGATAATTGATTGGAATTCGTATTTCATCTGAATTTTTGTAATATGGTGAACCATACGGCTTATATGTATGCTCATGAAGGCTGATGAGGGAATGGTCGAACATGGGCTCCTCGAACACTTCCAATTTATCACTTGTGGTGATTGTCGCCATGTTATTACTATTTTTTATATCGCACCTTCAAGCCAATAGATTTGAGAAAGTTCAGGCTACTAGCACTTATTCTATATCTTGACCGTTTGGCAGATATACGTGGAATGAATCGACTGCTGGATTTTCGCTTCTTTAAATGCACATGATCATAGCCTCCACCAAATACATTATGCTGACTCAACTGCTGCCGCTGCGGCAATCGCTGACTATTGAAGCACAACCCCATTTTTAGAAACGATAATCGCAGAATTTATAGTTCCATCAATGAATATCACCTGCTCAGCGTTAGGAAGTAACAAATACTGAGTAACAATTTGATCAACTTCAGCTTTATATTGACTTTTTTCACAGATGATCATCGCTCACCATCGTTTTTGCTCGATCGTTTGAATGCTTATCGAGGGTTGTTTTTTCAAATCAGATTGCAGCGATTTGATATCCTTATCCATATGCTCATACTTTTTTACAAATTCTACTAATTTCAGTCCAAGCGTAATGAGATCTTCCCTCACTGATACGGAATATTTTTCTACTCCATCTAATTTCAAATTAATTTTGTCAATATCAGTATCTAATTCTCCTCTCATCTTTGAGATGTAAAAACCGACATATCCTCGATTAACACAATCCGTACTCTCTTCAGGCTCTGCTATATTTTTCAAACGTTTATTTTCCATATCAAAGTTTCCATCGGTTGTTAATTTGAAACCAACTCCAGGCTGCCCACGCAAAACAGTATTTGAAACTGCCTTACTTCTGCGACCAAACTTATCGATGCTTCCTTTACTCATTTTCTTTATGATACACTAATGACAGTCATCGATGTTCTGAATCAACGTATGAGGAACGATGATTGTTACTAATGACTGTTGTCGATGTTGTGAATAAATATATGAGAAATGATGATTATTATAGCTTTATCAATTCCAATTTGACTATTATTTTTTCACCATTGAAATTGATCAGATTACCATTATCATCCAATATGCGAAGAGTGATATTGTCGAGGTACTGACGACCACCAGGTCGGATTGGCATATAAATAATATTTTGTGGCTCCTTGGTGAGTTTGTAACCGGGCTCTACATCAATATCAAATTCAAAGATGCTATGGATTTCATCGCCATTCGAATATGCTCCAGCTGTGACATTACAATCCACACGAATAATCCTCACCTTATTGATATTCACGGGCAATGTTGATTCATGTATTTCACCACAATTGAAAACATTGTCATCGAACCCTAGAAGTTCAGCAATGCTGTTTTCATGTTTGAGATGAATGTAATATTTCGATCGCATTTCACATTTCAGAGTGTTGTTGTTTGCACGTAGGAGAAATACTTCGTCGATATTTTCTTCAATTCCATTTTCTAGTTGCACTTCTTTGGATTTCATGAATCTTTGAATCACCTTATTAATTTCATCAATTTCATATGCCCCAGGTGGAATTTTTATAATAGTGGGGGGTGAGATAATTGTCTTCGAATAGCCGATAACATTATTCTTAGCATCTACATTGAATATGGAATTGTAGGAGTAGAAACCATGTAATCCCAGACCATAATTACTATTGGTATCCAATTCGATGGGTGGGTAGAAGTTGGCACTCAACTCGCTAGAGAATCCCGACAATGAAAACGTGCGTGACATGACTGACGAATTTTCGATGATTCATGTCTTTTTATTGCTGACAGCAGAAATTGTGGACCAATCGTCGCTTTTTCGGTGGTCTATCCATATCATTATGTGTGACTACATTCACATCATTCACTTTACAATAACAACAAAAAATTTTTCTTGTAGGTGGACCATCATTCATATCGGAATTACTACTGCTACCGCTGGAATCATTGTAATGCTCTTGACAGTACTGATACTTCAAGACATCAATATCATTTTGTAGGTTTTGTGGTAACTTATCCCATACAGATGCAATTTCATGTGATGCACACCCAATCAACACCTCTTTCGGCATATCAGCGAGTTGTTCTTTACTCATTTTTTGTAAAGTGCGTACTCTGGAATATGCGATCAATGAATGACTCATCCTCTTGATACTCTCCCTATCCTGTACTGGTGTTAACTCCATGTCTTGTTCTGAAGAAACTTCAAACACAAATGGCCACACCATACTGTGTTGAATCGTTGTTCACGCTTATAGTTATATGTGATAGTATTGATAGGATTCGAACCCATATAAAAATAGTGAATCAGTTCTTTGGGAGGGGGTAAATCGCCAAAACTATCAAAATATTTTATCGAAGTTCCCCTTTTTCTATATGCTACCCAATGTGTCCCTTGACCATGTCGACTATCCAAATTTACTATGGCAGATTCATATCGGAGTGGTCCTGATTTTGGTAAATCGTCACGCATATATACCCCCCGAAAATATGGAATCGTCATTTTCTTAGCGTAATAGTTGAGGTCGATATTGGAGAGAGCTTTTTTAGGTAGCAAATTTATGAGTTTTTTGAATTTTGAGGTTTCAAATAGACTCCTAATCCTTTGCGGTAAGGCTTCAAGTAGATACCACTTCCTTGTTTACCTATAGCAATTGCCTCCATGTGTTTATTATGGCGATTTGTCTCACTCAACTGCTCCCTACTCGCTTTTGCTGCTTGAACTGCTTTCGTTATACCAGCAGTAGCACCGGCTAAACTACCTAGTGCTGATAAACCAGCAAAAATTGGAATGAGTGGTAGTATTCCACCAATTTTAGGAATCGGTATGATTCGCGGTGTGCGAATTTTCTTTTTCCCACCTGCAGCCCTCATATATTTGCGTGCTGCTTTGAGTGCAATTTCAGCTGCTCTTTTAGAATTTTTGACAACAAATTCACTTCCACCCGCTTTGTGTAGAACATCACGCACTTTCTGAACGATCCCAGAACCAAAAGCTATCACCTTAGAAGCTTTCAATATTTTTTTAACTTTTTTTTTCTTAATAGAACGCTTTTTCTTCGGAATGTGTGACTGCTTGGGAGATGAGTCACAACCCATACCAAATCGGCGTTTCCCTTTCATTATATTCGTAACTAGCCAAGCAGCTCCTTTTTCTCCAATAGTAGCGTCTTTTGCTTTGACACGATTCCAAGCACTTTCTGCAAGCTCCTTATCCGCTATGTGTCTAGCTGCAAGATTATCAGGGTTCTGTGAATATGCAATATCGTGTTTTTTGCATGCAAAATCCAGCTGATTGACACCCGAATCACCTCTCAACAATCTTTTCTGCAATTTGGTGCCCGGACCGCAATACTGATAGCCAGGTAAGTGTAATTCAAATGGTAGATTATTGATGAGGGAATTGATCAATCCTCTACCAGTTTTATTTGAATGCAATTCAGTAGATCTGCATCGACTCATAACCCCTATTTAAATAAAGGAATCGATGTGGAACCCTGCTTATATAGTCTCCAACTGTCATACAATGCGCATATTGAAGCAGAAGCAGCAATTTTCCATCGATAATTTCGATGAAAAAGTGGGTGGTGGATCGGGAAGCGGTGTCAAACAACGTCACGGATCTTTACTTCCACTTTCTATTCGCGGCCTGATTATTGGACCTTCTAACTGTGGCAAGACAAATGTTATGATTTCTTTGCTAACGCATCCTCTAGGATTACGATTCGCAAATGTTTATCTTTATTCAAAGTCTCTTTATCAACCTAAATACGAGTATTTACGTGAAGTATTATCTCCAATCGAAGGGTTGGGTTTTTACACTTTTGCCAATAATGCAGGTGAAATAGTAGAGCCTTCAGACGCCAAACCTGATTCGATATTCATTTTTGATGATGTTATGTGCGAGAAACAGGATGTTATACGATCATATTTCAGTATGGGTCGTCATAAAAATGTGGATTGTTTCTATTTAGCCCAAACATATTCACGAGTTCCGAAACAATTGATACGAGATAATGCAAATTTTATCGTAATGTTCAAACAAGATGATATGAATCTCAATCATATTTTTTCCGACCATGTATCACCAGATGTAACATATAAGCAATTTCAAGATATGTGTGCGAGATGTTGGGAAGATAAATATGGATTTTTAGTAATTGATAAGGATCGAGAAGTGGTAAATGGACGTTATCGAAAAGGATTCGACGCTTTCATATATCCTTGACGTTCTTGAAGAATTGAATCACTTGAGTGCTAGATAGTGGAGATAACACTTCATTATACAAATTCTTGGAGTGAATTATGGAGGGAAAAAATGATGATGAAATATGTTTAAAAAGAAAGTTAATTGATGCAACGGATGCCGTTCGGAAGAAATTCAATTATATCAAAAGTAGTCGTCTAGGTGATCAATCAGCACTCGAGAGGATCTATGAGCCAATAATAACACCTTTGAAAGTAATATCTGCCAATACTGAAGGAGCATCTCAAATGAATCAAGTGATGCAGAAAACAAAGCCTGCTACACCATTAACAGCCAAAACTATAATTGAAAGTGAGTGGAAACCGAAATTTGAAGGGGCTTCCTCGAAGGATCTTCAAACCTCTCAATTGACAACTTTAGATTCACAATCACCTAATGTATTCGATGATGGTGATGAAGTACAAAAGCATATAAAAAAGTTACTATCAGGAAATCCCTCTTACGATACAGTCTTTGGAGTACACATGAACACTGAAACGGGAAATTTACAAATGGGAGTAGCTGATGTGGAATTTATCGATGAGAAAATTGTGTTTATGAAAAATGGTAAAACTATTGGCTCTTATCAGGGCACTCCAAAACTATATAACTTGATATTCATGAAAGTACCATCGAGAAATATCCCCTCTTCCGATATGACCACATATGGTGATATACTCAAATTAACAAAGGCTGCATATAAATACAATGAGAGAAAACAAGGTCTTCTATCGAATAATTGGAAGAAATATAGAGAAATAATCCTACCATTATTATCCAATGGAAACCCTAGTAGAGAAGGTGCTGGCATGATCAAAATACCCACCCAGAAAAAATATATCAGAAATAAGCATACAGATTATGTTTATTGGAATGAACTCGAAGAATTGATTGATCGCCTTCGACTACTTTGGAGTTCACGACTGGCTGGACATACCGGACATGATAATGAAATATTAGCCATAATTGAGGAATTACGTGAAGAAGGATTAGTCTATTGACCGCAATATCATGAACATGATGTGTGAAACTGGCTCAGTCGATCACAAACGATCTAACTATGCATACCACAATTGATAAATTTGGTCGTAGAAGAGGTGGTGTTAGTAAACCAATAGTTGGAAGATCTGGTGTTGGATTCATTCTCACACCAAATGGTGATTATGATATTCAGAATAAGCGGTTTCAAAATGTTGGTGAACCTGTAGACAGTAAAGATTCTGTTACTAAAGGATATGTTGACGATCACATTAGAAAAGTCAATGAGACAACTCTGAAGTATTTCCAAGAATTCATTGCATCAACGCTACGTAACATCGGAAAACATATTGATTCAAAACATAATGAGGTGCAAATAATCATTGACAAAAATGCACTCATCACTTCTGCATTAGCTGATCAATTGAGTAATGTGGAAAAGCGAACTGACGTAATAGCTAAGTTGGTTGATACTTTTACTGAGCGAGTCATTGAAGTTTAATAGTCAATCGTTACACTTGCACCTGAACAGTAGAAAAGTGATTCCTCAATTTTATCATCTTGAAGAAGTCTTAGAGCAGTAATATGAGTAATGCAAAATGGCAGGTTGTGAAAGAAATACACAAGCCGGCGCGTCGAAATTTCCCCCGTCGGAAGACAATAATAAAGGGTTTTTCTGACTTGTGGCAGATGGATTTGATGGAAATGCAACCATATTCTAAAGAAAATGAGGGATGTAGGTACATCCTTATAGTTATCAACTGTTATTCAAAGTTTGTATGGTCAAGGCCGTTGAAGAATAAAACTGGTGATTCAGTTACTGCAGCTATGGCAAGCGTGTTGAAAGATGCTAAATATACTCCAAAAAATTTACAATCTGATCATGGTACTGAGTTCTATAATTCGAAATTCTCATCGTTAATGAAGAAACACAGCATCAATCATTACTCAACATTCAGCACAAAAAAAGCTGCAATTGCAGAACGAGTAATCAGAACATTGAAGAGTTGGCTTTATAAGGAGTTTTCACTTCAAGGTCATTACAAGTGGTTGAACATTCTTCCTAGAATTACTCGTCAGTATAACAACAAAGTTCATCGTACGATTGGTATGAAACCTGCAGATGTGAAACAGTCTACTAAATTGTCAATGTATGCCGAATCTAAGAGTCCACATGTGAAACGTAAAAAAAATACGTTTAAGATTGGGGATAGTGTTCGAATCAGCAAATATAAAAATGCATTCGATAAAGGTTATACAGCAAATTTTACAGCTGAAATATTCAAAGTTGTGAAAGTTAATAATACAGAACCTATAACTTATGCATTAGAAGATGTGAATGGGCAACCAATCAAAGGCTGTTTTTATGGGCTGGAGTTGAATAAAACGAAAGATCCCAATACGTATTTGGTGGAGCGAGTTTTAAAAAGAAAAGGACATCGCCTCTATGTAAAGTGGCTGGGGTTCTCTGAAGATCACAACTCATGGATCGATGAAAATTCTTTAGTGTAATGACATTATCATGATTGTACTCAATATTAGATAAAAAATAAAAAAATAGTGTATTAAAATTGTTTTATTTATTAAAAACTAAATAGAATAATAACCTTAGAAATGATGCAAGTAATATGTAAACTATTGGTTTTATTTTTCATAAATTCAACATATTGAAATCACTTCAAGATGTGTATGTTAGCATAAGATTTCCATGAATCCTCCGTCTCTCTATCCGCTCTTCATGGGTTAGACACCAGCACTCTCGAAAGTGGACATCTCTGTTGGGGTGAAATTGGCCGACATTCTCACACAATTGCCAATCATTTCTACAAGCACTGCATAAATTGTTCCAACAATCCACACTATATTCACCACATTGTAGACATCGCTGGACTAATGTATCGCAAGTCGCTACACAATTTATGCATATATTCCTTGAAATGCCCATATTATTACACATAATCTCTTTCGAACATTCTCGGCACTGCTGGCGGTAGTCACTTACTTCTAGAGTTGAACCATTTATCCTCTTCCGAAGTGGGTCTGGATTCCTTGCCACAACACATCTACGACACAGGCCGGTACATGGGTTGATATATGTTTCAGGCCAATACCCATGGCAGTTGTAACACACTATATGTTTGCCAATTTTGATTGGAAAGCCGCGTATTGTCGGTTTTGTATCCCACTCTTTAGGGAAAGACATATTCACTGATAGATGTACAAATATTCAATCGATGAATTTAACTACACTCTCACGCTCCCATGTTTCCCTCTTATAAACAGGTACCGTGAAGAGTGGGGTAGAGTGGAGGGAGCTACCACCACCACTGTCAAAAATCATATAAAAATCGGTGAGTGATTGTAAACTTCAGTCAGTATTCAAGTATCACCACAAGAATACATTAATATGTCTGCCCAGAGAGCTGCTGTGTTAGCATTATTATCTCAGAGAGATATTAATAACCATGAGCTGGTGGAAGAGTTTGAAGACGTTGGACAGATAGTGGGTGTTGACGAAGAAAATGATGGTGGAGATATGCAGTATGAGGTGAATGAGCAAGGTGCAGAAGGTGGCTTAAATATCGAAGACGATGAGGCAATTGAGCAAGGTGTTGGGGATTTAGACATTGATGATGATGAAGAAGGTCTTGTTGAAGAAGAAGATGAAGGTATCGCAACAGATTCGACTCACGAGACTGACGACAGCGGAGTAGTTATTGGCAATGTTGAGTGGTTGAATATCACTGAGACATTGGATGATCCGTTAGATTTGTATTGTGTAACGGATAGCCATGTCAGGATCAAAACGATTGACGGTGAAATAGAGAAGTTGTGTTGGTGTTGCTTCCGCTTTTATTCTGTGCGGAATAACAATGGAGGGTATTATGAGCACGTCGACATTCATTACACCGCCCGCTTCATGGAGATGGGGCAAACATGGTGTAAAGCATGTGATAGGCCTTTGACCAACTTTAGGAGAATAGCCGTCTGTATCATATGTAACAACACCCCACCTCTGGAGATGTAACCGTGGACCTTCGGGTCAACAAAAAAAAACAGCCCTTTTCAGGGCTACATTATTTAAACAAAGAGTAGATATCTCATAATGAGATTGCAACAACACCCCATCTGCGGAGCAGTTACCGTGGACTTTCGGGTCAACAAAAATACAGCTCTTTTCAGAGCTACAAACAAAGTGTAGATATCTAATAATAAGATTGATCACTCAGTCAAAGAAATAGAATATTTTGAGTGTCACATAATCATACGAAGAGTAGTTTGTAATATATGGATATACCTCTAAAATGTACATCCATATACATATGAGGTATGCACAAATGTGTTATAGAATATGTAAGTTCTCTGAATATCTTATCTTTGTAAAATAAATCACATTGAAAAATGATTGTTTAAGCGTCCGAGTGGATTTGAATCTGTTTGATAACATACTAGCTCTATCTTATCTGAACAATTGCAGAATTCATGTCAAGATTTGGAAATATAATTTTCATAAGACAATATTTCAAATTCGAGGGGTGTTTATTCAGAGTAGTCAATAAGAGTAATTGGTATTGTAATTCAGAATATTTATTTCAAAGGTGGAAAGGAGAGAGGGAGGTAGACACTGCCCCAACCACGCAGTGTCTCGTGTACACCAACCAAACAAAATGTGTACTCCGAGGAAGGATAAAGGATGGGTGAAATAGGGAAAAAAATAGGGAAAAAAAGGAAAGGATTACAAGTCGTCGTCGTCGTCGCTGTCATCGGGTCGGGGGAAGTACTGCCACATCACCGAACCCTCAGAAAACGCCATTTCCTCCGCAAATGCGTCGTCGTCCCAGAGATCGTCATCATCATCATCCGAGCTGCAAGAGTCTTCGGAGTGGTCTTCGGTACTGGTCACATGCAGTACCTGGACCGAAGATGTGGAAGGGTGATGAGGCGTGGTGGTTGAATCGGCCTCCATATCTGGATTCTCCATATCGGAATCCTCCAACTGAAGATCCGGGAGTGGCGCTGTAGGTTCTTCCGCCTGGGGTCCGGTCGTGGAATCGGCTTCCTGGTATGTTGACATGCTGACGATAGCTACTCAACTGAAGATTACATTGAGGAACTCCTACATTTATACTCTTGCACAGGAGGGGGTATAGTGGGAGGCGGAGTGGGGGGGAGGTGGGGGTCGCAAAAAACGCGCCCCGGATGCAAGTGGTGGATGTTGAGCGCCCCAGGCCGCGAAGCGGCCTGCTGAGCGATCGCTTCACGATCGCGAAGCGATCGCTTCGCGATCGCCTATACAACCTTTCCCTTCGTTACTTATCCGAATATACATTGCTTGAAATTTCTTTATGATACGAATTTTTATCAACATTATTGAAATAATGTTCCAAAGATATTCAAAGATAATGATTAACTGTTTCCATTTTCTAATTAGTTCATTTTATAGCGAAACAACTAACGTTTCACCGCAAGGGTGTACCGATATAGCCCTATTTTTTTCACTACTACCAAATAGAGTGGTTAGGTTGAATGCTGCCCCATCCACGCAGCATTCCGTGTGCACCAACCAGGTACTATGTGCACTCCGAGGAAAACCTAACCTAACCTACCTGATCATCATCATCATCATCTATAATGATGATGTCAGGTTCGGGAGAATCAACCACCACGATGATATTTGGTGGAGCGATTTGATGATCTTCGAGCCACAGTTGATCCACAAGTTCTGGGCTGGCAAATTCATCATGTTCAAATTCATCTTCGTCTGAGGTTACATCTTGTTCTTCATTCAGCTCTATTGTTGTATCTGAATACCCATCGAATTCATCATCGGGAGATGTTGAATCAACTACAGCAACTTGAATGTCACCATAGGACCAATTCTCTGGTGGGGCAAAATGAGGTTCACTGGTGGAATCAGCTTCCCGAATAATTGGTGTTGCTTGATTCATGATGAACGAACAAGTTGAAGAATATTGAGAATACAATCTTATTTATATGATTTGAAGAAAGTGGGGTAGAGTAAGGGAGGGGGAATATGTGAAAAATAAAGACCCACTAGGTTATTTATTCAAGTATTGATGTGAGAATTGGGGAATAAATCCAATATAATATTCATTAGATTCATGATTTCATTTTTACACATTCACATAAATGAAATTTGTTTGAATAATGTTGAGAGAAGTAATGATGAGAGAAGTGTCAAAAGTTTTGGAATTATACTCAGAGCATTACTAGAATCACTTTTATTTATTCTCTAGAAAAAATAACTATTTTACAATTCACACACTTTCAAATGATGGAAATTCTATACAATTATTCTATTTAACTAATTTTATTCTATATACTACATGTGACTAGAAAATGACTAGAATGAAGGAATAAATACTGCCCCAACCACGCAGTATTTTGTGTGCAACAACCAAAATAGATATGCACTCCAATATTCCTTATTTTATTTTTTCATTCATAACATTCATAACCTTAAAATTAACATGCAAGTTTTCATTATATTCCTAAAATTACAATTTTTTTATTCTAAACATACATCTAACTTAAACTAAACAAAAATATATTTACAAAAGGGGTTAGGTATTAAGGAACCCCTGGCACATGGCATCCCATTCCTGAACAAGAGGTCCATATTTTTGGATGTAAGCCAAACTCTTTCCTTGTTGCGAATCTTCTTCTTGAAGTTTCGCCCTAAGCATAGAGAGTCGCTTCTCTAATTCCAGTTTCTGGGCCTCGATGGTGGAAATATCCGCCATCAAGGCCCTTTTTCTGGAATCAGAACCATCCACAACCTTCTTTTCCCTCAAATATCTCTTTTTCACAGACTGTGCATAGGTAATAGACTCTTTGAGTTTATTACCCTCTACCACAGTCTGTGAAAGGACATTTTCCGGGCCAACCTCTTGTTCGGAATGCTCAACACGTACCTGGGGGGTGACTGGAGGGGGTGACGCATTCCGATGGACCTGGGGGGTGACTGGAGGGGGTGACGCATCCCGATGGACCTGGGCGACGACTTCCACCAAGTTCTGCACCTCCATCACTGGAAGGGGTGCTGTAGGCCAACCACCGTAAGGTGAGTTCTTTTCACACTTTTTGCGAAAAGCACTCAACTTACCACCCCTCCCACCTTTGGCTTTGGATGCCTTCACAGGTGCGGACTTCTTCACAGGTGCGGACTTCTTCATCTTCTTGGCCCTCTTCACCGGTTTCTCGAACTCATCCCCTGAATCGATGGGGGATAATGGTTCGATGGGCGATAAGAAGCTTTGAAGATGCGATAAATCCGCCAGAGACTCGTCCAGGTCCGGGTTGTAGACATTCAGTAAATCTTCAATTTGGGGTGCTGACGAAGAAGTTGGTCCACTGAATGTCGACAAAGTTGGTGGGGGGTCAATCTCCTCCTCCTCGGGGGTTGGTTTGAAGTCCTCGAAAAAGAACTTCAAGTCAGGAGCCGCCACTTCCTGGGTGGAAGTCATCCCCGGTGGTGGAATGGGAGCCGCCACTTCCTGGGTGGAAGTCATCCCCGGTGGTGGAATGGGAGCTGCAGCTGGTGTTGCAGCTGGTGGTTGTACCATGATGTCCTGTAGGACAACCACCCTCCTCCGCTCTACATCCTCCAACTGTCTCTCACTGAGAGTGGTAATCGGGGTCATCAGAGCATTCCTCAGAAAAGACATGATTCTAGAAAGAGAAAATGAAAATATTAGACAATATAATATAAATAGTATGGAAGTGTGTACTTACATCAAGCTGCTTGGAATTTTCAACTAAGTTGGCTGGCAGGTATCTCAGGTTGGCTGCTTCTTTCGAAGGAAGACTGCAATCGAATGATGAACTGTGGCCTCCTCCTCATGTTTTATAGCCGTATGCTCCCTACCACTTCGGGTGGGAATGGGAGTGGGGGTGGAAGTGGGGTAGGATAATTCGTTTGAAATATTCGACAAGTATGAATTTTACAATTTGTTGAACAAACCAGGTAATGAGTGAAAAAATTCAATTACTCGATTGCTCTTCCAATAAGGCAATGAGTAAATTTAATTTCTTGTCACTTATACTGTTTTCATCTTTCAGTACATTCAAAAGAATTCTTAAATTTTGTTCGGAACTTGTCTGATAGAATTCAATATCGTTGTGGCCCCAAGGTAATGTCTTGGTGGTATTAGGAATGATGAATCGCTTATCATCATTATGTGATAGCGCGACTTTATTGCACATCAACGTGTAAATATCATGTAAATCACTCCTGAATACATTCATCTTTCTAAATATTATACCGCCTGTTTCAACAATCCTAATGTAATCTTCAATTGAAATTTGATTTTTTATAACGGATTTTTTAATACCTTTTGCTTTCTTTATTTCATCAGACACACTTTGTACATGATATGCTTTCGCACCGGTGCCATGGAAACTGATGATGGGATCACTCGGAAGTTCATCCTTCATATTTCCAATCACCGATTTGCTAACTGGCACATTGAATTTATTACCCAACCTATAGTTAGAAGTGTCAAATTTGTCAACATTTGCAATCATAAAATTATAAAAATTATCCGTCATTATTTTCAGTATCAAAGAATCCGTATCGGTATAGAGAAGAGAAGCTTGTGGTCCGTAATGTTTTTTGATGACATCATAGAAAAAATCATAAATGACTGTTTTCGACATATCCAATATACTGAACCCCAAATACAATGGTTTATTATAACAAACCTTAACTTTATCCATATGTATGACGACAAAGTCTTCCGAAAATATGGATAATGTTTTGAAATTGGGACGAGCTATCAAAGCATTGGCACCCATACCTCTTCTTATGGATTCCCAATGTGTGACAATTCGAATGTCTCTTCTATTGTTTACATTTTCCATCGTTTTGCCAAATATGGAATTTATATTCAATTTGAAGTAACCCTTCTCAAACTTATTGGTAGCCTTATTTCTCAAATTTGTATTTAAATCGATATATTTTTTCAGCCACGGTGACTGATTGAATCTGAGGATTCTATGAGTTTTCATCACCATCAAACCATTACGGACCGCTTGTTTCAAATTCCTATAATGAACGATATATTTTTTTTATCATTCAAATTAGGAATAAGTTTGGGTATTTTGGACTTTGAACCAGGTGGTATAATACTTTCAACCAAAAATGGTAAATCCGAATGTAGATCGTGTAACTCGACAGGATAATGCACATCTACTTCAAGTATGTATCCTTGGGGGCTATCATCTGGAATACTATTGATATCCAACTGACATATTTCACTGGCGGTCAACCAAGTGAACCCACCAAAAGGTAATGATTGAGACATGCTATGACCATACAGATTTGTTGCATCCAAATACATTATGAAAGATGAAGGTTCTTCGGGATTATAATTTGGAAGAAACTGATTGTTTGCAATATGCTTTCTCTCCGAACACTGGCTTACACCACCACGTATACCGTTTTGGAGAAAATGCACCATATCGATATCAGTTAATAATTCCAAGTTGACACCCGTATACTTCAACATAGCATCCCAAGAAAGACCTGGAGAAGTGAAATAGTGAGCAGGAAGGGGTGCTGTAGGCCAACCACCGTAAGGTGAGTTCTTTTCACACTTTTTGCGAAAAGCACTCAACTTACCACCCCTCCCACCTTTGGCTTTGGATGCCTTCACAGGTGCGGACTTCTTCACAGGTGCGGACTTCTTCATCTTCTTGGCCCTCTTCACCGGTTTCTCGAACTCATCCCCTGAATCGATGGGGGATAATGGTTCGATGGGCGATAAGAAGCTTTGAAGATGCGATAAATCCGCCAGAGACTCGTCCAGGTCCGGGTTGTAGACATTCAGTAAATCTTCAATTTGGGGTGCTGACGAAGAAGTTGGTCCACTGAATGTCGACAAAGTTGGTGGGGGGTCAATCTCCTCCTCCTCGGGGGTTGGTTTGAAGTCCTCGAAAAAGAACTTCAAGTCAGGAGCCGCCACTTCCTGGGTGGAAGTCATCCCCGGTGGTGGAATGGGAGCCGCCACTTCCTGGGTGGAAGTCATCCCCGGTGGTGGAATGGGAGCTGCAGCTGGTGTTGCAGCTGGTGGTTGTACCATGATGTCCTGTAGGACAACCACCCTCCTCCGCTCTACATCCTCCAACTGTCTCTCACTGAGAGTGGTAATCGGGGTCATCAGAGCATTCCTCAGAAAAGACATGATTCTAGAAAGAGAAAATGAAAATATTAGACAATATAATATAAATAGTATGGAAGTGTGTACTTACATCAAGCTGCTTGGAATTTTCAACTAAGTTGGCTGGCAGGTATCTCAGGTTGGCTGCTTCTTTCGAAGGAAGACTGCAATCGAATGATGAACTGTGGCCTCCTCCTCATGTTTTATAGCCGTATGCTCCCTACCACTTCGGGTGGGAATGGGAGTGGGGGTGGAAGTGGGGTAGGATAATTCGTTTGAAATATTCGACAAGTATGAATTTTACAATTTGTTGAACAAACCAGGTAATGAGTGAAAAAATTCAATTACTCGATTGCTCTTCCAATAAGGCAATGAGTAAATTTAATTTCTTGTCACTTATACTGTTTTCATCTTTCAGTACATTCAAAAGAATTCTTAAATTTTGTTCGGAACTTGTCTGATAGAATTCAATATCGTTGTGGCCCCAAGGTAATGTCTTGGTGGTATTAGGAATGATGAATCGCTTATCATCATTATGTGATAGCGCGACTTTATTGCACATCAACGTGTAAATATCATGTAAATCACTCCTGAATACATTCATCTTTCTAAATATTATACCGCCTGTTTCAACAATCCTAATGTAATCTTCAATTGAAATTTGATTTTTTATAACGGATTTTTTAATACCTTTTGCTTTCTTTATTTCATCAGACACACTTTGTACATGATATGCTTTCGCACCGGTGCCATGGAAACTGATGATGGGATCACTCGGAAGTTCATCCTTCATATTTCCAATCACCGATTTGCTAACTGGCACATTGAATTTATTACCCAACCTATAGTTAGAAGTGTCAAATTTGTCAACATTTGCAATCATAAAATTATAAAAATTATCCGTCATTATTTTCAGTATCAAAGAATCCGTATCGGTATAGAGAAGAGAAGCTTGTGGTCCGTAATGTTTTTTGATGACATCATAGAAAAAATCATAAATGACTGTTTTCGACATATCCAATATACTGAACCCCAAATACAATGGTTTATTATAACAAACCTTAACTTTATCCATATGTATGACGACAAAGTCTTCCGAAAATATGGATAATGTTTTGAAATTGGGACGAGCTATCAAAGCATTGGCACCCATACCTCTTCTTATGGATTCCCAATGTGTGACAATTCGAATGTCTCTTCTATTGTTTACATTTTCCATCGTTTTGCCAAATATGGAATTTATATTCAATTTGAAGTAACCCTTCTCAAACTTATTGGTAGCCTTATTTCTCAAATTTGTATTTAAATCGATATATTTTTTCAGCCACGGTGACTGATTGAATCTGAGGATTCTATGAGTTTTCATCACCATCAAACCATTACGGACCGCTTGTTTCAAATTCCTATAATGAACGATATATTTTTTTTATCATTCAAATTAGGAATAAGTTTGGGTATTTTGGACTTTGAACCAGGTGGTATAATACTTTCAACCAAAAATGGTAAATCCGAATGTAGATCGTGTAACTCGACAGGATAATGCACATCTACTTCAAGTATGTATCCTTGGGGGCTATCATCTGGAATACTATTGATATCCAACTGACATATTTCACTGGCGGTCAACCAAGTGAACCCACCAAAAGGTAATGATTGAGACATGCTATGACCATACAGATTTGTTGCATCCAAATACATTATGAAAGATGAAGGTTCTTCGGGATTATAATTTGGAAGAAACTGATTGTTTGCAATATGCTTTCTCTCCGAACACTGGCTTACACCACCACGTATACCGTTTTGGAGAAAATGCACCATATCGATATCAGTTAATAATTCCAAGTTGACACCCGTATACTTCAACATAGCATCCCAAGAAAGACCTGGAGAAGTGAAATAGTGAGCAGGATCCAATTTATATGTATCTAAACTCATATTTCTAAAATTTTCAAAAATATCGCACAACAGTAGAACATCAGATTTTAGGTATATGTCAGAATATTCACCCAAATCTTGACAATTGAATGTGTTCCATACCTGCTTTACTCTATCATAATCCTCATCAGAAACATGTTTTTCATTTAATTTATCATAAAAGTCCACCTTTGATGGTATACTAGAATAATTTAATTTATCTAAAGAATCGATAAAACTGTACGGAAAAACACCTTTCTGCCTCATAAGTTGGAATTTATCCTGTTCGGGAAAATATTTTCTTGTTTCCACAAAATGTTTTTCATCTAAATTGTCACCTAACTCTTGAAGGGAAGCAGCCATAAATTTAAAACTATCGATGAACCTTAATTTCAAAAACTTATTTTTCGTCACTCCATTGTGATCTACTATTCTCTCCATAATTATATGTTTCGTGAAGGAAACATACTTTTCTTTAGTTTGAGCAATGACATCAACTTTTGTTTTGTTTGTGCATAACTCTTTTATGAACAAATGACAGTCATACCCACTGAGATTATGAAAAATTATGGGTATAAAGTTGGGCAATTTGAAATTGAGGTTACAAATACTATGTGCAGCTCCATTTCTTTTTTTCCCCGTTAGATGGCAGTGGTCACGCACCTTAATATCACCATCACCAAATGGTTCTCCACATATACCACATGTGGCGGCAATATTGAAATCATGCTCTTCCTCATCAGTCAATGTACTCATTGGAATGACTTTCTTCAAATATTTGTGATAAATATTGGTGACATCAGCCTCCAAGTTTGACACAAACACTTTAGCTGCATCAGCACCTCTATATAGTACAAATTTAGATGTAGAATCATCAAAAGAGCACTTTATGAGGTAAGAAAAAGCATATGGTTCATGAAGATATGTTCGATTTGTATAAGAGTTAGCAGGATTTGGCTCATTAGTATGCACTGGTTTCAGAATAGATTCGAAATCAGCATATACAACGAATGGAACCCTCAACTGTTTCTCGATATTTTCAAATTTCAAAATATTCCCAGGTACCCTTTTACCAAATTTATCAACCCTGAAATTTGTGGATGGTGTCGTTGTCGATATGTGATTACAATCATTCAACTGATGTCGCAATAAAGTTCGTTCATTATCAAAGTACAATAAACAACCATCACAAAAATACTTTTTATGACCACGGGCAGATATTTGTGATGATACTAGTCTCGATAAATCCTTAATCCAACAATAATGACTATTACCAGAATCATCTGTAATAATCAACAGATTAACATGACTATTTAATCTACGTTTAGAATAGTGTAACGGACCCACAACTTCATATTCAATTCTACCATTTTTAAAAACATTTTCCAACCCATAAACATTGATAGAGCAATCGTTCATAACCTCAAACTTAGGAATATCTTTCAACTTAACTGGAAATTCCATACCTGCTACATTCAAGACGGTTGAGAAGTGGGGATATGATGAAATTTCATTAAGTTTCTGACTGGCAGGGTATAAAGCTGAAGTCACAGCCCACGCAAAGCAGCACTGATCTTGATTAAGAACATTCACCACACTTTTCTTCAATTCGATGAACCTTGGCAATTTGATGTATGAAGACCCTCCGAAGGGGCTATACTTGTTGATATTCACCTCCAAGTACAAAATTTTCTCAATGGTCCAACCTGAAAATATAGGTTTTCTCTATAAGTCCATCATCATCAACATTTTGACTAGATCACATACCTGAATCCCGATCTTGAAATTCCGCTGCTTTAACAGTTAAACTATCTGCAAAACTGCTATAAACCACATCCAAATCATTCGATTGATCAATTACTTCATTGGGACTATTAAATGATTTGATGTCTGAAAGATCCTTAGTTTGCAGACTGTACCGCCCAAACACTTCCATGTTCACTTTCATGCATTTATGGATATCCAACACTTCTTCGAGTAGTTTCACTACTTTCTGCTTAATTTCATTGAAGAATGTTGGGTAATCCATGTGGTGGTTTTCACTGTCCACTCGGTAGCTCACAATTCGACACTTGAAAGCTGTATTGACAATTTTCACACCTTCCCCATATTGAACACATGCATTTGTTCTGTGCTGCAACGTCCTCCGATGTACATTCATCTGATCGCTTGCAATAGTCAAATTGCAGCAAACGCATGTTTGCAGTGTTGGAAGTGCTGGGGGTGTCAACCGTTGCCTCTTCGATGTTGGAGGTCCATCACCATTTGCGGGTGTGCAGGAATCCCGCTGATGACGACGTAGGTTGTCACTACGAGTGAAACTTTTTTTACAATCAACGCACGAATACATCTTGTATATAGAAATATATACCGTACGATAAGGAGAATTTGAAATGAGTGAAACGTTCACACCACACTCCTTATAAAAGCCCAACTCCTCCCCCCCACCATAACCCAAATGAGAGCTACAAGGTCAACATTCAATGCCACAGAGCAAGCTCAAGGTAGTCGAAGTGACGAACGTCAATGTCAAACCCCACACTCAAGGTCAAACACCGCAACGCCTAATCCCACTGTATATTCTGTACACGTCACGATTTCATTCAAGGTCAACATTCAATGCCATGGAGCAAGCTCAAGGTAGTCGAAGTGTCGAACGTCAAGGTCAAACCCCACACTCAAGGTCAAACACCGCATTCAATCTCATACTATGTGTACGACGTTCAAGGTTAGGTGACGTCATACGATATTCTGAACTTATATAGGAATTACCAACAAGGGAGTGGACAACGCCGAACGCCCACTGTTCAAGGTTATATTCTGTACACGTCACGATTTCATTCAAGGTCAACATTCAATGCCATGGAGCAAGCTCAAGGTAGTCGAAGTGTCGAACGTCAAGGTCAAACCCCACACTCAAGGTCAAACACCGCATTCAAGCTCATACTACGTGTACGACGTTCAAGGTTAGGTGACGTCATTCAAGGTCGTGTGACGTCTCAAGGTCAAAAGGGGTGGGGGGAGGCGTTCAGTCGGCATTAGCACCCTACTAACTTCTTCTGAAAATATGTGTTTGATACTTGCTGGAGTTCTGGTAGTTTTATTAATCTTAAGTGATTTGAAATAATTTAAATTCTACAAAAAAGTTCAATAGCAGTTAACACAGGAATAATTCAAACAAATGATATGAAGGAAACATTCCAAAAAACTATAAGTATGAAATTATATTCAATACTAGTTTTTTACAATTCAAATTCTCGTAAAAATTCATACACATCATCTCTCACTTCTTTCTCCTAAATAAATTTCATCAAAAAGTAACAATTTCAATCTTAACACCAATGCTACTACCAACAAGACGACTCAATACAAATCGTATCACTATCCCTCGACATTCATTTCTTAAAAGACGATACGAATCAATTTAGCCGGGTGATCTCTCATTTCAGAAAGATATAAATGACACATGGAATAGACTTTAGGATCTCGAACGTGTTTGTAATATCTTCTACGCACAGTCAATACTGAAGATGTAAGAAGATTTTTTCGTCTCAGAAATAATAATCTGTATTCGTTGCACAAAGACATGTTATAGAATCTATACTAATATTACAAATGTGAAAGTTTGTGAGGATGGATGTTTGTATGTATGTTTGTGACTCTTTCACGCCTAAACGACTGAACGGATTCAAATGAAACTTTACATAAATGCAGCTTATTAATCAGAATAAAATATAGGCTACAATTTACAAAGGTTTTCTGTGATTTTAGTCATAATATAACGATAAGTATTATGTAGGTCGAAAAAATTCTTGCTCCCTGTTTATTTTAAATAGTTCTAAATTAAAGTCTGCGATAGCATATAACTACCTCTTTTGTCGTAGCCACTAGATGCAAAATACTGAGGCATAAATACAATTCAAATTGAATACTTTTTTTCAATGCACATTTCAGAATACTTGTCAAATTCTTATAAAAATTGATACAATTGTCGTTTCGAGTATTTAATATATATGAACTTCGTCTTTTACATTGAGATTTGGACGAATCGTTTGAAATTTGTCACGATAAGATTAACTTGACGTAACGCAGGAAGCCATTACGCGTCGCGTCTACTGTAAGAGGGCGGGAAACGATGCGCGGGAGTGGAAGGGCCTTCTAAGCAATGAAGCGCCATCGCCAAAAATGCGACCCGAACGCGGGTCGCAGACGTCGTTGATGGTTGTGTTAGTTTTGCGAATTTCTTATAGGTAACATAATTCGATTCTCGAAGCTATTCATTACTTGGTGCAGTTGGCATATTTTTTTAATTACTGTATTTTTGGAGTAAAAATATTAATTACTAGCTGTTGTCCGCTCTTATATTAACGTACCTACAGCCGAAGCTACTGAGCCTAGAATCTTTAAATATGCAGGTAGGTTCTTTCTATAGCGTAAATAAGCATCAGAAAAGGGAATCAGGAATTTTCATCTCCAAGGCGGAAAATGGGGATTCAAAGATTGTATTGAATCAAGTGGGTTATACGTGCGAATATTTCAGGAAAATAATCTTTTGAAAAATCTCTGATCAAAAACCCATTTGAAACTCAACCTGACTCTAAATATACAGGGTGTTCTTTAAACACATGCTAATATTAAAGGAGGTAATTCTTAGACCCATTTTAAGAAAAAAACGTCCTATGGACGTATGTCCTAAACGCCTTTTGAGATACATGGTGGAAAAGTTTTCAAAAATAATCAGTTTTTTAATAATAACTGAGATAATTTTGTAGACATCTTTGGCATATTTGGTACATATGTTCCATGCCTCAAGGCGCATTTTCTGATGTACAATTTTCTTAAATTTCTCTGCCAGTGGCGTACGTACGAGTTTTGAAATGTATATTTTTGGCGAAAAAAATACTACGCCACTGCTTTATCTTGAATTAAAAATTATTTTTAAAATCTCCATACATTTTTGAGCACATTTGATTTGCTGGGTTTTCTTTGTCCGACGCATGGTTTTCGCTCAATAAATTAAAAATCGCTTTACTTACGGATAAATTCCTTAAAAATCTGATGCGGTATCGTGCATCGACTGAAAGCAAACTAAGAGATCAGATTTGTTGCAAAATAATTGAGGATCTAAAAGTTATTTGTTTGTTGTCAGATGCACTGTTCTCAATTAAAATTATGTCATAACGCAGCACCGCTTAATAATTTTTGAAAACATAAATTCAGTTATCCTGGAATAAATGACGTGTAGCAGAATGTATTTACTGCACCTCTTGGAAATATTGAGTTTATCGATATGTGATTTCTTTTAAAGATTAAAAGCAGAAAAAACAGCGTATCCACCATAGCAATAAAAAACGAATTCTCTGTATGTACATACGTCAGTAGCTAATATTTATGTTGGTTTAAAGTAAGGTGTTGGTGTTAAAAACTGTCAGAGCGCGTTTTGATTGATTTTGAAGTGTTATTGAAGTTATTTTGGTAGTCCGCTGTTTTTCTGAATATCAGTAAATATGGTAAATTATACGAATGCGGAAATGGCGCAAATGCATTACGTATATTGCCTTGCCGATGGTAATGCAACAGACGCCAGGCGTATTTATCAGGAAAGATATCCTAATCGTGCCTTACCAGATAGCCGAACCTTTTCAAATATTCATCGTCGACTTGGGAAAACTGGTAGTTTCAAGAAAGGGACTCCGGAAGGTAGACCTCGTGTAGTAAGAACTCCTGAAATTGAGGAAGCGGTGCTGCAAGAAATTGAGGAACATCCTGAGACGAGTACGAGGAAGATCGCTAGAACTCTGTATATTTGTCATCAAATTGTTTGGCGTATTTTGGTTGATTTTTTGTTATACCCATACAATATTTCAAGAGTGCAGGCATCACTCTCCAGAGATTTTCCACAGCGTGTGAACTTCAGTCAGTGGTATCTACAAAATATTTCACTAAATCCGCAGTTTGAGACACAAATTTTGTTCACAGACGAAGCAAATTTTTCTCGGAATGCCATTCAAAATTTCCATAACAATCATGTGTGGGCTGAAGAAAATCCCCATGCAATAACCGAAACCCATTTCCAAGACCAATTTTCGGTTAATGTATGGGCAGGAATTATAGGTGATCATCTAATAGGCCCATTTTTTCTACCAGGACGCCTTGATGGTCGTTCTTATTTACACTTTCTCGAAGAAGACTTACCTGTGTGTAGATGAACTAGATCTGTATACGTTTTTATATATTTCAATTGTGTATGTGTTTATATGTATGTATAAATTTATTTCTTTTTTTTTCTTTTTAGTGACGTCTTGTATAAATATTAACATTTTTAAATTTATACCTAGTATTAATTCTGATTATTGATTGACTTACCATATATACACTATGTATCGTGAATGGTGAATAAAATATTATATTATATTATTATATTATTAAAAAACTGATTATTTTTGAAAACTTTGCCACCCTGTATCTCAAAAGTTAAGGCGTTCAGGACATACGTCCATAGGAAGTTTTTTTCTTAAAATGGGTCTAAGAATTACCTCCTGGAATATTAGCATGTGTTTAAGAAACACCCTGTATGTCTAATTATTTCCAGTTCACAGCATGATCCACGGAAACACATGAAAACACTTTTCATACACACAACACCTACTATCAATCATCTCCTATTCTTGTTAACAACATTCTACATAACAGATCTCTGGTTCTATGGGAAAAGGGTTTTCATAGGATTTATTTCATGCGAGAGGTTCTAATTATACTTATCTATATTTATTGGTACGTTAATATAAGATCTTCCAACAGGGACTTCCGAATTTTGACGATTGATAACGGCCATCTAGTTGAAGCTACATCTGTCATATTAGTTGTCATTCATTCAGCATGTTTCGACAAATCACCATGGAGGATATAGCATTCAACAATACGAAGCAATACGCTTTGCCCATAATCGTCCTATGAAGAGGACTCTTCGCAATATGGTGGATGAATTTGAGTACACTGGTTCAGTAAACGATCGACCAACACCCGTACGTGGACGAAATTCAATATTTGCGGAAAACATCGCCGCTGTCTGTGAGAGTGTACAGGAGAATCCAAAGTAGTCGATTTCGCATTTGTCACAAGAACTCGGCCTTTCGCAGACAACAACCTGGCGAACTCTGCGTCGTAGCTGAAGGTAAACTACCATAGGCGTGTGTTCGCTGGAGCAGTTGACAACTAACCCTAATTTTCATCAAAAATCATCTTCAGCGATAAGGCCCATTTCTGGATGTGACCAATCAAAATTGCCGAATTTGAGATGATACCAATTCACATGATATCCAAAAGCGTCCAATGAATCCCAAAAAAGTAACTGTTTGATGTGGATTTTTGGCTGTCGGCGTCATCAATCCATATTTCTTTGAAAACGACGTTGGCCAGACAATCACTGTCAACGGCGAGCACTATAGGTCGATGATTAACAACTTTTTTCGGCCTGAATTGGATGATCTGGACACCTACGACATGTGGTTTCAACAGGACTGCGCTACATGTCACAGCTACTGCCACATTGAATATTATGCACTAGCGATTGGGAGGCATGGTCATCCCACGTAAGGGTGATGTGAACTGGCCACCAAGATTATGTGATATGACTGCGTTAGGCTTTTCATGGGGTTTTTTGTAAGTCGCAGGTGTATGCGAATAAGCCACAAACCACAGCGGTCCTCAAAGCCAACTCAACCCATGTCGTCGATCAAATTGGCTGATTTCGCCAGAGTAATGTAAAATTGAACGTTTTGGATGCGCTTCACCCAGAGAAGCCGCAGAGGACATTTGAATGATGTTATATTCCACACTAAATGGCATCAATAGGTCTTTCAAACGAATACAAATTTCGAAGATATCTTTTTTTCAATCAAATTTAGAGATAGGAAGCGCTTAATGGAAGACTCTATAGTATCCATCGAACTGGAGATGTTTATGACATGCTTATTTCTTCAGAGTGTTTCTGGATCACGGGTCCTCATGGAAAATGGTGACTTGAGTGGACTAGAAACATCAGATACCAGCCTCGTTCTTGCCTTCTCATGTAAGGCTCTAAGTTTCAGTGACGAGGTTTTCTATAATTTCGCCAGGTTGATGTTAACTTCATAAGAAATCATGCTATTGTTAGGATGAAAAGTTATGTACTTCAAGATTCATTGTTATCTTCAACTTCTATGCACTGTATAAGAGGAGTCTCCGACAAAAAAAACAAGAAAACTGCTCCAACCAAACTGGAATCGGCTCACAAAATTACAGGATTCTGTCCATTCAGGGAATACATGAACAACATAGCGCTGTGAAAAGGAGACTTTGACTGCAGTTTGTGCTACAAAAGTTCATGTGATGCACTGTTTGGAACCTTTGGTGTAGTAATGAATACCACTGAAATTCTATCCCAACACTAAACGTTATTTTCAAGACCTCGACACGCGTTCAATCACCAAGTGATCCTCTTCACGAGGAGGATTCAACTCCCTCTCTAATTTCCCTCTTGAAGATGATCACTTGCTGATTAAACTTCCTCCCTAATCTTCCTTTTGAAGATGATCACTTGGTGATTGAAACACGTGTCGAAGTGTTAAAAATAATGGTTTGGTGTTGGGATAGAACTCCAGTAATATTCTTCACAAAGGTTCAATTAACTTTGTCTTATGCGAATGCCAGATAGTGAATCATACTGTAGGGAACAATATTGTATGAATGGATTTATAATAGGATGGAGAAAAAACGTAATGAAACGATTAGGTTCTAGTATTTTCTGGACTCTAATAAGAAATGGATGAACCAAAATGTTGCATGGTAGAAAAAATAACTCTAACAATATTACAACAAGAAAGAGGTAGATGAAACTGAATCTCACATTGTTGTTTGCTAATTCTTCAGATTTGGTGCTCTGGAAAATAATGTCGAAGAAATCTTTGAACCGAATGTTGTGGATTGAATAAAGTGAAAGTTTTCATTTGACAACACTTGGTAATTTGTTCTGACATTTCATAACGTTTATTTTTGTCCCTTGAAAATCACTGAGTTACGAAACTTTCCTACCTGAGGTCATAATTCCTTTCCATTTCCATATTTTCATATAATAATCAAGTTTTTCAATCTAAAAACCATGCTGTTGAAAATTTAACGATCACAAACTGTGTCTGCCAGTTGCATTCCAGTCATCTTTCTCACTTTCCACAATGCGATCCTTCGTTAATTGAGTGCAATCTTGTTTCAGTATATGACCTCTTACCAGGAAGTCTCACTCGGTTCACACAGAATAAATAAATTCCATGGGACCTGTTATGTATCTGCAGAAGAGCGTACTTTACGGTAGAGCCCCGTTGTTTGAAATGACAAGATACTTATTGTATATTGACAATTATTACGAGAAAGGCGCCAGATTGTTTGACATTCGTAGCCAGAGTTGGTCTTTGACTCTAATATAATGAATATTCATAAGTAGAAGAACAGCGGAAGTCCTTCGATTTTAACTTTCACTTCAAATTTCTTTTTTATTATTTAATTTGGAATCATAAACTTTTTGAATCAGAATTAATTCTATTTTTCAACAGTGTATGTGATATTTACATTCATAAATTAGTTTTGCGTTACTCTTTTTTCGAAAAAGTTCTTCGTATAATAACAGATTTACGTTGAAAGTATGGAACGAACGTTAAAGTTGTTTTTTATAAATTGAATAGTGTTGTAATTAAGGCGTCAGAGAGAAATCGTATGATTTGTCTACAGGCATTATAATGTCTCTGCCGCAACTAATCTTATCTACACCGTAGAAACTCTTCTTCCAGTTCAACTTGTCAAGAGTAATGACTTCATTTTCATTCTGCTCTTCTGATTTATGTACATTTAACGGTTCATTGGAATTTTAGAGTATAGCCAAATATCTCTTCACCGTCAAATTCAGTAGAAGCCAATGATAACCAATTTAATAATAATCTTATCTAATGATATTCAAAAATCAATTCATTTTTTTCAGTTTTGATTGATTTTTTGCCGTCTTTATCAACATTCGAAACTGTTCACCTAGTATAACTGTGAAAAATATTTTATTGGAACTACCTACCCTTATTATTTAATTCTCGTGAATGCCTGACCAATATTCCTCCTTTGAGAAACATTAGTGTGTTATTGGCATTTCTACACTTTCAGCAACGAAATATTTTGAAAAATAAAAAATCCCAAATTCTGTATTCAATTGCTAAACTGCGTCACTGGAACTGGAAGTAGAACTTTTTTTTATTGCGGATTCATTTTTATCGATTTTTGTGCTAAGTTATAAAGATAATAATTTTCATTTTTGAGAACTTGCTTTAACAAACATTGTTTACTTGAAATTCTCATTGGACGATCTAACGTCACTTTCCCTCAATGGTGAGGTCATTCCATTTGAAACGGATGTGAAATATCTTGGCATTGTCCTTGATAAAAGACTCATTTGGAACGCTCACTTGGAAAAAGTTTTACACAAAGCCAGACTGTCTCTATGGACATGTCGAAGGATTTGTGGTGAAACTTGGAGTTTAGGTCCAAACAAATCCACTGGATTTATGTGATGATTGTTAGACCAATGATCACTTATGGCGCAATTGCCTGGTGGCCGAAGGCTTTACAGAAAACGACCCAAACGAACCTCTCTGGCTAACAGAGACAGGTTTGTCTGGCTATCAGTGGTGCCATCAGTACCACACCGTCAGCGGCCATGGAGATCCTTCTAAATCTACCTCCTCTCCACATTTTTCTGGAAAGAGAAGCTAGATGGACTGTATACAGACTTGTGCACATTGCCAATTGCACAAATCAATTTAATGCAGAGTGCAACAGACTGTTGGTTGACACTGGAAGTCACAGCATTCTGGAAATGACCTCTGACTTTATACCTCCAACTGTCACTTAACATATTGTCTCTGGTCTGGATTCCTGGCCATACTGGCCTGGAAGGCAATGAAGCTACTCCCTTGCAAAGGAGGGTGCTGCAAGCAGCTTCATCGGACCAGAACCTGTCATTAGCGTCGCTTTAGGCTTTGCCAAGCAAACATTGAACACCTGGATGGCAAGAAGATTTATGGACTTCTGGCAGAATCTTTCAAGATTGGCTCACTCCAAGGCGTTTATTCATCCTACGAAGCTTGATACCAAACAGTTGTTGGACTACAGTAGGGATGAACTACGATGTCTAACAGGCCTTCTTTCAGGTTCTCTCATTTGAATCATCATATGCAGAGACTTGGACTGTCGGAAGACAGTGTGTGTCGCCTCTGTTTGGAAAATGATGAAACAGCAGAGCATATACTTTGTTTCTGCCCCGCTGAGGACCGAATCAGGTTCTTAGAGTTCGGCAGAGCCGTACTCTTACCATCTGACCTGAAAGACCACTCACCATCGTCGAATAGACCCACTCACTTCAGACCTAAGCTAACCTAACCTACTCAAAATTCTACAGTTTGATTGCGAGTTTCATGCATATTGCGCCAAATTCAAAAAGTAACATTGGTGTTGCTGATGTTTTGTAATAATTTTCTCAGGTTACAAACTTTTGAAGATGTTCTCTCAATAGAAGGTAGAACTGGAACCTCTGGCGTAGAATAAATCCAAAAATTTTTTTCTCCTGAAGACGCCAACTTAATTAGTGAAATGCGCGATGAGTATTTCTGGTGATTGGGAGAAATGCTTGTTCTTGAACATGTTCTCTTATTTTTCCAAATTATTTTTGAAATTACGTAAAATTATGCAACTATTTTTCAACTCCTGATTTAGTAAATGAATTAAAGAATCTTTCAAATGTTGTGCTGCTTCCTCAATTTCAATTTGAAATTCTAAGGATAACATTCACTATTTCTGGGGAAGTGAATTGCATATTTAGTAAATATTTCTCGAAAGTGATGCTTCTGAAAATAAAACTTATATGCCTTTCTTATTTTTGATATCATTTATTGAAAAAGAGATCTCTAAGGTGGGATGTTCGAAAGTGAAACTCTGTATCAGATTACTTTACTGCAATTACATTTTGTTATTTCACTCTGTTTCAAATGTGACCTTGACGAATTGACTCTACTAAAACCGCAAACGGCGCCAACTTAGACGCAGCGCGGCATGAACTCAAATTAAATTTATTGTTTATAGAAACGGTTCCAATTTATTAGTTTGAGTTATTCGTTGCACCAGAAAGTCAAGTAATAAATTTTATTGCATGTGTTATAAATAAAATTTTATGAGACTTCTGAGACAAATGTATTGATTTTTCGTTGTCCGCATTGTCTATATAAATTACTAAAATAATATACGAATGAACACGAACGGTAGTGATTTTTAAGCTTTTTTTTGTTTGCAATATAAGACTTTAAACTTATTAGGACCTAATCCATCCCATACAGGATGATCAAATGAAAAGGAAGCCGTTATCAGGAACTACGTAAATATTTTGGAAAAATTCACAATCACTGAGAACGTTTGAAATGCAGGCTCTTGATTACCTTCCAGTCATTTATTTTTCTTCGCCATCATGTCTACAATATAATACGAACATGTTCGCATTCAAATCTATCAGATGTAGTTATAGTTTTATGTCGTCATGTTAGTCACTATAAAAATATAATCGCTTTTTTAATTCTACTTATCAGGCAACTAATATTTCATTCAGCAAAAATTCGAAAACATTGCTATAATCCCGTGTGGATCAATTTCCTAGCTTATTATGATCCTTGAACCCCATATTGATTGTTTTCCTAATAATATTGAATGTTATTCAACAAACTGATAATCAAAATTCCAAGATTTTTTCGAAATGAAAAAAGGTATAATTATGACAGTTTTATCTCAAAAGTTGCATCTGTTGGGCCCTGATCTTGAATCTCCGACACATTTAGAAGGGCGCGCCGGCATTACCAACCAATAACCATTCCCCACAGCATTAGGTTATTCAGTGAACCAAGAACGGCAGCCTTCTTCATTTGTCCGGCCAAGTTTTCTGCTTTATTGCGGACTAATATCACAAAAGATCACTAAATTCATATTCACAATATAGGGGCACTATTCTCTTCACTTCTAAACACCATTGACTTTCTGCAAATCAATCATCCCAGTGCAGAAATTCAATATTCGGTCCACAATATCGAATTTCTCAAATTTTCAAATATCAACGACGAACAAGGTCCCGAAGCTGAGGCTTTTGCAATAAACAGCGGACTTATTAAGTTTATAAATGAGTCACGCAGGATTCCTGACCGTGATGGAGAATATGCAAGTCTTCTGGATTTATACCTAACAACCAATCCAGAAATTTACACAGTCACCGTAAGGTCTCCATTGGGATTTTCTGACTACAAACTCATTTCACTGTTGGGGAACAGATCTGCTCAGTGGGGGGAACTTTACGACCATTTCTGAAATGTTCCTTGGCTTGATGTTTCCAAATAACTACAGACCAAACGCTTTGCTATCAGTGATATAAAAAATCATGGAGAAAGCCGTAAGCCACCATATCCTTAAATATTTGGAAGGCTTCAATATCTGGAGCCATCATCAATATGGATTTCGGAAACAAAGATCAACAGGCGACCTTCTATCGTATGTCACCTATATTTGGAATGACGCAATCGAGAAATGTGATATTTCTGAAGTCTTTGACCGGATGTGGCATGAGGGTTTACTGACCAAACTTCGATGCTATATCTTGTCGGATCATTTTTGTGTGTGGCTCACGTGCTTCCCAAAAGAACATGGAATATGGTGTTCGTTAATATTTCAGAGCAACATTTTCCACTGTTCAAGATTTGAAGGCCTCCACCATGACCAAATTTTTTGACTCTTTTGGGAAATTCCAGAAAAGTAAAATCCATAAAACACATCCAGCGTCTCAGCGAAGTAGCACCTAAACGAATTTATGTTCGAAAATGTATTTTTTTTACGAAACTATTAGTCGTAATTTTACAATCAACCCAGGTGTTGTCCGTCTTGGCTATAATGCGCTGATGAGGACAATTAACCAAGTTTGCTCACTTTCTAGAGTGTTTTCTCCATGATTTTTACTCTTGTTGATTTGGATAATATAGGGTTTTCAAAACGGAATTTCACTCTACCGACATTTCTTTCAAAATATGGAAGTAAATCCATAAAGCTGATGATACGATAATGCTGTTCAAGTTGTTCTCTGGCTTGGGCATATCTGCTGTATATACCGAGAAGAGGTGTGGCGAAATAACTACACCTTGTGGGACTCCTGCTTCTAGAAGTCGCATGGTAAAGAGAATATTAAACACTGGGCTACAATTTTTATGTACAACAATGATAGATTCCCAACTTGAGTGGTTATTAGTGAAAGCGATCTTATGTAAAATTAGTAAACCAATTACATTCTAAATACTTGAATATCAGCTACATTTTGAATATGAATACATTTCTTTGTATTATGAAAAAAGGTTGAACAATGGTGAGTGGTCAACCTCCTGTTGGTCGTTCAGTAGGGAACTCGAACGTTTACTCTCATTTATTTCCAGCGACCTTAGCAGGTTCAACTTCTATCCCTCAGCTTCTACATGGATTTTGTCGTACATAATGTTGAAATTGTGATCGTTCTCTAAATGGTGACATGTATAGGTGAAATTGTATTTTCTATAATGTTATCCAATTTGGTACTGAAGAGCCTTAGGGCAAGTGTCTTAAGGAGAAACATCGGTGTATACCAGTGAGGGTGACAGTGTTCTATGTGAGTACAATTTATTACCATTCATTCAAAGTAGAACTCATGTGAATGATATCTGATTCTTATTCCACAACAAATGTTTGAAATACAAACTGTTTTTGTATCAGATGGAGTAGTAGAAAGCCAAAAACTTTCTTTCCCAAAAAATTGATCTTCTTCAGTTCAAAACTTCTTTTATGTTCTGAGATTCTTGTTTTGAAATGTCTTGAAGTCCTTTTCACATACACCTTTGGGCATGATTCGCATGTTAGTTTGTAGACACTTGATCTGTTATCCTTGTCTATCTGTGACTGGTTTTTACATATCAACCCTAGGCCTTTGTTAAAATTTTGTATACACTCTACTTAATCGCGAAACGTGTAGAAATTGAAATGTTTGTATTGCTGAGGAAATTGAAATTTGTATTAGTGTTGAAGAACCGTGAATATCTTAGTCTTGATCTGATGTTACAGAAAGGACTAAAATTCATCTCCTGATAATGCTAACTTGGTTAGAGCGACGCGCGTCGAAATACAGCATTTTTCTTCTGGTGAGGAAAAAATGCTTGTGATATAATTTGTTTCATATCTACCTTCAACTGTGTCAGTCAGAAATATTTTTTATGATACAGATACATTTCATACTTGTACCAGGTATTATGTTACAGACCTCTGCGGTTTTTATATTTCTTTAGTTTCTTATGTGGTCTAACTCAATTCTATGTGATGGAATATATTGGGAGATTTTCTGTGAACATTTCACATAACCGCAATATGTGTTTCGCTATCCAATAGCTTCCTCAGCCGGACTCAAAGTGTTACTCGAGTAATCTAATTTTTCTTTCGCAATACCTCTACGTTCATTTGTGCTTCAGGTTATTGCAACACATCCTCATGAATTGACGACTGAAGATTTTCTTGAAATATCAAATGAGTAATTACTGTATCATTGAATTTCTAACAATTTTACCATAAAGGGGTACCTACTATTAAATGAAATGATTTCATCAACATCAAAGCATTATGATTAAGTGAGAGGTTTATAGTTTTAGTAACATTGCCATCAATTATATTTTATGGTTATGATATTATTATCAACATTCATAATGCATTAACTTAGATGTTGAGATCTCTATCACGAAATATATTATAGTCACGGTTTTACGCTACGCTAAATATCTGCTAATTACTTCTAGACAAATTTGCTTCAATTGGATGAACTGTATTATACAGTCCATAAAATGAAATTCTGATAAGGTGATATTTCCTATCACTTGAACGATGTGATAAGGAATTGGAGGTTGGACATTGAGTTAGATGGGGATATGGCAGATCATGTTACTACCACAACATGTAAACGTTTATTCAAGAATCTCCAAATACTAACCCTTCCATGTTTATATATTTTTAAACTGATTTATTATTTATGAACGTAACCAAAAAGAATAATGAGAAATGAAGACACTCATATGTATAATACTGGGAATGAAGAAAAACTTCGACAACCCTATTCAAGGTTATCAGTCTGTGAAAATTCACCAAAGCATCAAGTGTTTCAATAAAATAAGAGATTTGGTAGATGTGAATCTGAATGACATTCAAAAATGAATTGAAAAACTTTCTTCTAGAAAAAGTATTTTGTAATGTTGAAGAATTTTATAATTCGTGATATCTCATAATTGTAAGACTGACTATTGTATGTACAATTTTTCTGGTTTGTTTGCGATTAACAATTTATTTGTAGATTACCTTCTTTTCTTTCTTGACTAGTCTGATAAGTGTTATGTATGTGTATGTGTAATGCCATGTATAACCTTTAATTGATGAATAAATTCTATTTTTATTATTATTATTAAAAAATTTTTACAGTCCTGCCCGTATTCAGTCCTTGCAAAAAGAGGGTTAATGAATTATTTCATGAGGTATCATTGGATTAATGGAATTATATATTTTGTTCATAGGAAACGTGTTATTATTCAACATATACAGGTTTCAAGGGGATGGAAAACATAAATGTCGAATGTATGGTATAGTATAGAATCTATAGTACTGTACAAACAATCATTGAGAACTCATTTTATATCATTTTGAAAGACCTTATCAACAATTTTCATTTCCTGTCATATTTGATGAAGGCAACTTTCAGTGTTTTTAAGTACTTCTATTGTTAAAACCTCGATTTCACATCTACTTTTTACTTGAAACATATAAAGTTCTATCTTGAACTCAAATATATGAATTGATGAGTCACCAGAATAATCCACTCATTAAAATTAAAAATCCTACAAAATGATCAATAGTTGTAGCAGTCAGCTGTAATTTGTAGCCATACTCAACATGTTTTCTTCTCCGTATCAGTGTGAGGGCATTCAGATGTACTCCATATCTGGAAGCAAAAGAAACAAAACGGAATCACTTGAATTAATAATTGAATTAATAACGTTCATCGAAATCTTCCTCAAAATCTTCCTCAAAATTTACGTTGAAATTTGTTTCTTTTCCTCTCAGAAATTCAGCAAATACACCAATGATGATTCAATCTTCAAAATTACCAACTGTCATAATAAATCATTTCATAACTTAACAATGATACAAGCTACCGCATTAAATTGGCGTCCATTAACAGAAGTATTACTGCTGAGCCTATAAGATATCTCTTTCTGATTTCGTTTTTGAGCAGAAATCTATATTTAGTTCATCAGGGTCAGATTCTTTCTAAAGAGACAATTGAAATATTTTTTGATTTTCGATTTCAATCTTCTTCATTAAAACTTTATGATGTTGACATCGAAAACATCTGACAGTTTAATTTCAAACGCGAACGTAGCATTCAGTGAAGAGCATAGAAATTGAGCAAAATTCACTGTAGAATGAGCAGTATAACTGATTTTTTTTTGGTCAATGTATTTTACGCCACATTCTCTGATGATGCAATGTGATGAAATGTTAGAAAATATTTCTTTGAAATTATGCCAATGTTATGATGCGGTTCCAGAACAGTTCGCAAATAAACTCTTTGTAAAACTTGTTCAATTATTCACATGCAGTTCAAATTATTTCTCCTGAAATGTGTGCTATTAGGTACTGAGGATATGATTTAAAAAAGATATTTTTGGGGAAATTTTGAGGAAAAACTTCATATGAACATATGTCCAACAGATGTCTAATTGTGAACTACATATTGTGAAAATTTGTTTGAAGGTGGTTGACAATGTTTCGTGGTGCATTTCTTTGGTTCGGACTTCTATTGTCTAATAATATGATATAAAATGATTTGAAATCCCCTTCAGTTATATCAGTGATAACAGTTATCACCCGAAGACGATTGTGGCTACTAACAATCGAAACGTCGTGTAGTAACTTGGCTTTGAAACTATTTAATTAATAGTTAAATTTTTCGATTCTTGCTTGTATTTTATTTCATTGTAATTTCAGTTTTTTTTTGCTTGATATAATTGTTATTTTTCAGCCGATCTTTTTATTTTTTCATAGATTTCTTCAGGGATTTCAGATCAATTTATGTCATAGTAGACAATGGAAGTCCGATCCAATAAAATATAAAATGTGGAAGTTTCGAAAAAAATCTGTCTTTTCACAGTCGAAGCTGCAAAGAAAGAGAAAGCTATTACTTTTTTGGCAGTCGATATCTTCGTATCTTTGACAATCGGACTTTCCTGTCGATCCCATAGATGGGCGCATTCATAAAGAGAGTTGTGTTATATCGTGAATGCGAAAAATTTGAGTTCGATATCATGTACCAAATTTGTTTTGAAATAATTTCAGTTAGTCTTTTCACTTCATAATACATAAAAATATGGTTCAGAGTGCCCAACGGAATTGGATAAAAGTCGACTAATGATTGTATGAGGTATAAAAATTAAAGCGGTAATTTAAGGAATATATATATACACGATTTTTCCATTTGCCATATGGTTTTATAGTTAAAAATGTGTTCGGAAGCATTAACTTATTCATTTAGAATATCGTAATATACCTCAATAGACTTTTAGTATGGATGAAAAAATTTTATTCCAGAATTGCTGAACTGAAAAAAATTAAATTCATTCAATTATCCCAAAGATACCAAATAAAATTTTCAAGTCTGAATGAAAATAATGACATTTAACATGAGATAGAATTCACTAATTTACAATTCTGAGTAACAATCAGCTATCGTGTGAGACTTTTTATCCATTTACAGTATCGAATATTTAAGTTTTGAAATTATTTCTCGTCATTTGATTATTTTTACAATCATCAACAAAATATTAATTCTGATTTCACAAATCCAAAATTTTAAATAAATGAAAGACGAAATAATGTAACTGTAAGCTAGGGATCGCTCAATTGCTAACTACGTTAACAAAGTTTCAGAAAGTTTTAGCTTAACTGGGATCAGAGACCAGATGGACCTTCAAAACTTCCAGCGACAGAAAAAGAATAAGAAAAGTCCTGTATAGTTCACGTTATCTTCATTCCCTTTCTGAATAAAGGAAAACGTGAGGGAAAAGGTATTTCTTGAACATATTTTTTCTTTGAGTTCGAAGGAAAACAGGAAGTTTGCACAAGAGACTTTGATACAAACAGGGCAGGACTTTGATACATATTTGAACTGTTGTTCGAATGTTTCTATATAATGTTGTTGAGCAACACAACTATCATATTTACTCATGGAATTAATGAATAGAATGTCTCAAGAATCTTAGGTGGAAAACTATATGAATTTGGAACGCCCTGTATGTGAAGACTTCACTCAATTGAGAGTTCTCCTAATCTATTCTCCTTTGAAACGTCAAAATAAATTTTTAGTTTAATAAAACCATCATCTTGAATTAAAACGATTTTAATGGTTATCAATTCCCTTAATAGCATCGTTTTCATGGCTACCAACGATAAAAAACAATAATAAAAAAAATTATTATTTATCCACGATAGTAAGAATGGGTGCTGTCATTTCATTCTTTCTCTAAAGGCTTATATGAAGAAATTGAAACTTACTGTTTCCATAAAACCAATAAAATACTCCTTTCAAGGCCTTATCTCTTATCTTCCAATTCAACTCTTTAATTTTCGTCGGGTTTGTTGCTGCGTCTTTTTCGGTTATCTAATAATTTTCTGAAATATTCAGTGTCCACACCCAATAATCCCGTATCTTCGAAGAACCGAACCTTTTCATGTAATTCAATAGCTTTATCATTTGAGTTATGATGGTCTCCATAAGCGACAAGATGGAATGAAAACAATGTTTCCAACAGTTCGAGAGAATGCTTTATAAGGATCATATTATCAAGCATAATAAAGAACAATAACAGATTATACCTACCACAGCGTTAAGAAAGTATATTTATTTGTTGAACTGTTCCGAAACGTATATAGATATAACGATACAGGGTGGGTTGAGAAAGAGTCTTTCGAGAGTTTATTGTTGGTTGTCAGCAATTCAAGTGTGATGATGATCGTTACAAAATCGGCATGTTCTATGAGAATATGCATTATAGGAGGCAAACAATCTATGGGCAACCTATATTATGTCCAGAAGATTATGACAAACATCCAACAAAAGACCTGTACAAAGTATTACAGGAAACCGAATTTCCAAATGGTGTCATGAAAAAAAAAGAAAAAATTCAATAAGCCCATAAAAACGCAGTTTTTTTCAGAGATTTCGAAGAAATGGACAAACTTTCATTTCCCCCACTATTTTGCAACACTACTTGGATCATTCATTCATGTTGTGGAATAAGTCTACTTCATCTCCTGAAGATGCCAACATTTACTTTCAGATGGTGTGAAAGAAAAGTACCATTACCTAGTTTGTCAGAAAATGCGTATTATTGAAAAAACTTTATGGCAGAGTTTTCCATCATAATGTCGCTTCCTGGGCACCATCTGGAATATATTTCAATAAAAACTACCACTAGAGATTTTGATGAAAATGGCATTGATATTTTGATGAGGCATGTTTTGGGTTCAATATAAAAATAAAATCTTAAATACCGTGAATAAAAGAAAGTTTGTCAGTACACAAAAAGGCAAGTATTTTTCTCGAATGATTTTATTTGTGTGAAAGAATAGTTCCTATTGAATTGTAAGATCTTTTCGACACCTACAAATCAAATACGTAATTTTGATCTAAATTGTAAAGAACAATTTTTCATTTCTGAAAGTTCATTTGACGTATTCTAAAAACACTTCATTGTGTGATTTTCACTAGACAGTTTTACAAAAACGCAACACGTGTTTTGCCATACAATGGCTTCCTCGGGCGTGTCTTCCATCATATAGTTCATTTGACTTCATCCATTTCAAGTAGGATCGCATTTTTAGGTTAATTAACCCTGTAATAACAATTTTTCATATATGATTTTCATCAATCGATCAATCAATATTTATTTCCATTTTTCGACATGGTTTACATGTATTGGAATTGTCAATTGGTAGGTGAATTAGTACATTAGTACATCAAAAAATAAAAATAAAAAAGGAAAATGAAAATTTCACTTACATTTAGTATATAGTGTAGAAACTATATACTTAAACTATATATTTAAAGTAGAACTCCTGTGAATGATATCTGATTTAATTTCATAACAAATGTTTGGAATACAAACTGAGTAGAAAAAAGTGATTTCTGTATAATTCAGTGTTCATATAAAAGTATTTGTTTTGAAATAATTTTTCTTTTGTGTAATTCAATGTCTATATGAAAGTAGCTGTTTCAGGAAGGTTTTTTTCTTCCAGATTTGTGTCTGAAAGTTACTTCTTTGCATGATCTACACATCTATGTATACAGTTACTTCTTTTAAGATTGATTACTTTCTTCCTTTCTTAGGAAGATTTCCACATTTTTCTGTATCAAGATGGAGTAGTAGAAAACCAAAAAATGTCTTTCTCAAAAAATTAGTCACTTCTAAAATTATAACCTCTTTCAAATTCTTTAACTCATGTTTGAATGAAGACAATTTATTTATATACTTCAATTCTTCTGGAAGAAGAGGTTAAATATTTTGAGGCCAAAATGATCAGGAACACATGAATTTTTTTTTGTTTTAATTTTCAAAAACATGGACACATGTTTCGAAAATGACGAGACATGGAAGCATCAAAAAACGAAATGTTTTTTTCAAAACATTACATAGCTCTACACGATTCTCTCTAAGAAGCTCTCGCGATACATTTCAGAATTCGTTTTTGTGCATTGCCCCATAGGCAAATGTCATATTTGAGTGTCTATTCGACTTGGGCATAATGAACATTTACCATCTGTTTCACTCCTAGAATATATCATAAATCAATGAAGAGATATTTCTAAGAATTTAGTTTGGTAATGGAATTTTCAAGAGAAATGTTCATCTAGAGATACTCCCAAAAACAACCTCTGCATTTGTATTCTGCATAGAAATTTCATCAATTTTGACTTTAAAATCATAAATATTTCAGTGACAAGTATCAAGTTAGGTGTTAGGTGTCCGTGTTAGGAATCACACGTTAAAAGGTAAGACCTCGTTAATCTTTAGCTCGCACAAGTTTCTCAACTTCTGAGAGTGGTCGTTCGTATGAAAGCAACAGCTGATTAACGGAAAAACAGATTTTAAACAGAAGTATCATTAATTTTTTTCTGATAGACTTCTGCCATAGCGCCTGAACAGACAAAAAGTTATATTCTCATATCAGATTATTTCAAATAGCATGTGTTTTTGTAGTCACTAAATATGATTTCTACTGTGTTGTGGTATATACTGATCGTAGGGAATTTTGTACTGTATATACATTCATGCTGTTCATTTTTTTCCAAATTTTACGTTTTATCTCTTTTCAGCTTGTCATTATATGACCATGTTTTCTCTATGAATTCGAATTGAACCAAGGCGCTGCCGAAACAGACTGAGAAATTAACCAGGCATTTGGGAACGATAGTGTTAGTGAACGCACTGATCGAAGTTGGTTTGCGAAATTTCGTTTCGGAATTTTTAGCCTCAAAGATGAGCCCCGAAGATGAGCCTGGAAGTGGTCGACTTACGGTAATCCATGACGAGGATTTGAGGACCCTGATGGAGACTGACTCATCACAGACGGTGCCGTTTTTGATGATTTTGAACATAGTGAAAATTTAAAAAGCTCAAAAAGTGGGTGGTGCTCCACGGTGTGAACGATTGACAGGAATTGTCACGTTTCGAGGTCAGTTCTTCTTTGCTTTTGCGCAACCGAAACGATCCTTTCATAGATTTGATTTCAAGCGTGATAAAAAATGGATCTTCTATGACAGGAGACGTTTAGCTCAGTAGTTGGACAAAGGCGAAAACTCGCAAAAAACATGGTTATTGTATGGTGGTCAGCGGCTGGTTTGATTCAATGAATTTTCTGCAACCGGGTCAAACCATTAAAGCAAAACTCTATTGTGAAGAAATTGACGAAGAGTACTGAAAACTGCATCAGCGGCAGCTGATACTTTTTTACAAAAGAGGTCCGATCCTGCTCCACGACAACGCCCGTCCACACGTTTCACAAATTATCTTACCCACCATATTCCACAGACCTCTCGCCAACCGACTACCATCTTTTCCAACACTTTGATAACTTTCTACCTGGTAGAATCTTCGCCAATCAGGACCAGGCAAAAACGGCCTTCGTCGACTTCATCTAATCCCAAGCCCAAAATTTATATGCTGACGGAATCGATTTGTGTTACGTTGGCAAAAGTGCACTAATTCAAATGGCGCCTATTTCGATTGAATTTGATAAGTAGTGTAGATAAAAACTAATGGATGATTGTGTGTATTTTTTAACACGCTTTTATTAGCTACACCTGTATGTATGTATGTATGTTTGTTTGTTTGTTTGAAACTCTCCTTTTCATTTCACATTTATTCCCGTTTGAATGCTCGGGATCTGTATTTGACAGAACTATTGACACTATTGCTCTATCTATTCGCAGGCTGATGACACTGTACGTAACCTCCTTGATATAATTCGAACTCACTTCACATGTATTTCTTCATTTGAAAAAAAGTATATTTTTTATTAACACGCGCGCTTGCTGCCTTATTTGTTCCTTGCGGGCCTACTCCCTTCCTTGGGTTTAGTAGCTGATTTTTCAGCCCCCCCCGGAATCGAGAAATATCTATGATCATTTTTCTAAACAATATACGGCTGATTGACCCCAAAGTTCAGATAAAATAAATATAGTTTAAAAAGACTAAAAAACACGCTTCTATAGCATACGAAAGTGAAAAATGAAAAATAAATATAGTTTAAAAAACTAAAAAAACACGCCTTTAAAGAACATCGAACTAAAAAGTGAAAAATATTTTTTTAAATGAGTTCAAAACATTAACGAACAAAAATACTAGTATTATTGTGAAAAAGCGTGGATGCTGTGTGCCATATTTTTTGTATATCAAACGCCCGTCGCTTTTTTCACAATAATACTAGTAGTTTTCGTTAGTTATTGTTTCAAGCTTATTTAAAAAAAATATTTTTACTTTTTAGTTCAATGTTCTTTAAAATCGTGTTTTTTTTAGTTTTTCAAACTATATCTATTGATTACCTTGATGAAAGTAATTTGCATTGACCCATATCACTAGATTCACTTCTAGACATTTCCCGGTGATTTCTCAGTTTCTCCAGTAGATTTTATATTTCTTCGTCATGCGAATTTTTCACACATTCTTGCGACCTGAAACGATTAAAAAAATGTCTTTTTTAAGATCATGATTTCTATCATTGAAATATATTGAAATTTTAATTTAATACTTCTGTAGTTTAGGAGGTGATTTTTTACATCCATAATCACTCTTGTACATCGGATGGATTCGATAAGCAGGTAATTATAATCATAAAGCAGTTTCGTAACCATTCGAAATGCTACACCCAATTCAACTCGTCCGAATTTGGGTT
Source organism: Leptinotarsa decemlineata (assembly GCF_025532065.1). NCBI lineage: Eukaryota > Metazoa > Arthropoda > Insecta > Coleoptera > Chrysomelidae > Leptinotarsa > Leptinotarsa decemlineata. The sequence continues at coordinate 1,929,441 of NW_027412686.1, forward strand.
CGCGATCACTACATCATTTCAATAATCGACTATATTTTGATAACGACATCCCAAAAACAAAGTCCACCATTTATATCATAGTTTCTGATTCCTGCCACTGATTTCGAAAATAAGGGAACAGACGACAGCATATAATTTTTGATTCGATACCTTTCGGCTATTGGAAATATATGTAACGACTTGCAAATGAGTACGACAATCTGCTTTCTTTATGTCCGAACGAACTGTTAATTCGCAGTACCGGATGAGAATGATCGAAAAAAAATGGATGATCTCACGTAGACTTAAGTAGAATATGCTAGTTGATGTATGTATCGTGTATACAATTCTTGTCTTTAATGTTTTTGAACGTGTCAACTCAAAAAATTGAAATTTGAAATAATGAAATGAAGGCATGAATACTTCATTTTGAAGTGAAATTGACAGATGAAACTTTCAAGATGGCTACTGGGCGCCATCTGGGAAAAAAATGAAATGGAAAAGGGATGTTTCACAACCCTAGAATATAATGTCAATATCTTCAACTACTACAAAATGGCGGAACTTTTAATAATTGCCTGATTACATTGACATTTAACTACATAATATGAGGTAATACGCTTGAGGTTAGTTCAGAAGATGCTCGAAATGGTTTCCATGAACTTCTTGACATATGAATAGCCTATCCGATATTTCACGCCGAACATTTTCGAACACAGTAACGTCAATATCTCTACAAATATTTATTATTCTCTGCCGTATATCCAATATTGAAGCAGGTTCGGTTTCGTATACCTTTTACTTCAAATATCCCCTTAAAAAAAAAGTCTAATGGTGTCAAAGCTGCCGAGCGGGCTGGCCATTTTGTAGGACCTGGACGGTCAATCCAACGACCGGGAAAAGTAGTATCCAAATAGTTTCTTACTCATCTGGAGTTTGCAGCAGGAGGTTGCATATCTTGATGAGGATCTAGAAGTGATTTCGAATTGGGGTGAAAGTAACAAGTTTGGATTCAGTGCCACAAAAACCCATGCATCGGTTTTCTCCAAGAAGATAAATGTCTCCGAACCGGATATAATAATGTCAGGTCAGACAATTCCGCTTTCTGCTTCGATAAGTTTGTTGGGGGTACACACCTCAACAACTTTTGATGCTTTATAAAGCTCAGATCAGACCTTCTTTTGAGTATTGTTCTCATGTATGGAGCTCTGCCCCCAAACATACCCTGAAGTTGTTGAATTCCATCTAGAAAAGAGCCATGTACCTGATTGAAGACGCAAACATCACGTCCAACCTTGATAGCCTGAAACATCGGAGAAAGGTTGGAAATTTGTTTCTCATCTATAGATACTTTCACGGGTGTTCAAGTGACTTGGCACATTTGATTCCACCAAGAACGGAAGTACGACTGTTCGAAAAAAAAATTGAAGTCAAGCAGAAAGTGGATCATTCATATGTGCAATCAGCTCTAGATAGTAGGTAGGTAGGTAGATCTAAAGTGAGTGGGTCCATTCGACCCTCTACTGTAACCCACAAGGGTATATTGTGGCTCAAACCTATTCATACTCGGCCAAATAAACCCAGCTTCTTAACGAAGCCGATTAGTTTGTGTGGTGAGTGGTCTTTCAAATCAGATGGTGAGAGTACGGATCTGCCGAACTCGAAGAACCTGATTCGGTCCCCAGCGGGGCAGGCATAAAGTATATGATCTGCTGTTTCATCATTTTCCAGACAGAGGTGACACACACTGTCTTCCGACAGTCCAAGTCTCTGCATATGATGATTCAAATGACAGTGACCTGTAAGAAGGCCTGTTAGACATCATAGTTCATCCCTACTGTAGTTCAACAACAGATTGGTATCAAGCTTCGAAGGGTGAATAAACGCCTTGGAGTGAGCCAATCCTAGAAGATTCTCCCAGAATTCCATAAATCTTGTTGCCATCCAGGTGTAGTGTTTGTTTGGCAAAGCCCAAAGCGATGCCAATGACAGGTTCTTGTCCAATGAACCAGCTTGCAGCACCCTTCTTTGCAAAAGAGTCAGCAGCTTCATTGCCCTGTAGGCCAGTATGGCCAGGAATCCAGATCAGAGACAATATGTTGAGTCTTCCTATCGAGGAGAGTCGTTTTTGGCAGTTTGGTACCAATTTAGACATTGCTCGGTAGGAGCCAAGAGCTTCCAACGCCGCTTGACTGTCCGTGTGTGAGGTTGGATCTATCCAATCTCTCCGCACACAATTCAATAGCGTAAAATTCCGCCTGAAATACAGTCGCATAAGTTCCTAGGCAGGTAGATAACTCTGTCCTGGGTCTGCGACTGAATACACCTGCACCAGAACCGGAAGGTGTTTTTGATCCATCTGTGAACCAACAACTATCTGCTCTTAATATTTCCTTCTCCCGCAGGATCCAGTCCTCTCTACTCGGGAATGGTACTTTATAAAGCAGTTCGTAGTTGACAGTTGGAGGCATAAAGTCAGAGGTCATTTCCAGAATACTGTGACTTCCAATGTCAACCAACAGTCTGTTGCATTCTGCATTGAATTGAATTGTGCAAGTGGCAATGTGCACAAGTCTGTATGCAGTCCATCTAGCCTCTCTTTCCAGAAAAATGTGGAGAGGAGGTAGATCTAGAAGGATATCCATGGCCGCTGACATGGATATAATAAAAAAAAGGAAAAAATAATTTCGTTAATTTAATATAATTATAAGAAGTACCGTGCAGCAGCTGGAACTTTCATGATTGAAGAACCAAGTAAAGAGTTATTTTTTAATGAAGGTATTACTCTAGTCTCACCATGCATGGTCCAAACTGTCACAAAGAATGAACTGCGATACAAACGTTGTTTCATAGCATTCATTAGTTGCATAGAACAGCAGCGTATACGGTTCTCAGAGATATACTAAAGTGACAATTTGATCCTGAATGTCGAAACCAGCAGGTATGTACTCGACAAGGATTGAAGTGAAGGATTGGTAGACCGTTAGAAAACAAAAGTGTAGGTATTTGAAAAATCAAATTCAATACCTCTCGAGTATCTATACCTTCCTGCTAGTTTTATCATTCAGGGTGGAATATCCCTTTCGCATATTAGTATCCGAGAAAACATTATACAACTCAGCTACCTCTGACAGAGGATGCATGAATTTAACATACATTAAAAGAGTTCACTTGCAAATTCGACAATAAAATAATAATGTTCTACCTTCTGAAGAATGGGGTTTGAGAAAATTAACAAATAACTACTCAAAACCAATCATAGTGTCGCAGGCTGCAGCTATTTTATTTTATTTTCTTAAAATTTTTCAGCGGCATGTCTGATCTAAATAAAAAATTTATTGAAGTATAACATAAATGTATATAGACGATTTCTTTCGGATGTTGTGATGATCGCTTGATTACTATACCCATCAAAAACAAATCTAACGTATGTTAGATGTATGTTATAATTATTAATGCATGAAGATTTCTTCAAAAAGAAGTTACGAAAATATTTAATTTCTTATAAGAATAACTTGCATGTTGTGCAAACAATAAGAATAATTCAGTCCATCAATTTCAAATACCATAAAAACAAAAATTATAAAAAAAATGTAAAAATTGGAGTTATTTCTGAGGACTTTCGAAGATTACCTTATTCATTAACGCGACTACCGCGAAAAAAATTTGGGCGGCAAGCCTGTTGTTTATCGTAAACAACACACAACTGCAGTTGATATCAGGTGCATTCGCACTTTTGTCAGATAAGGCGTGCATGTGTTCTCTTTTAAATGGATGGTTTTCCTATTAGGATTTCGAGAAAGTATTGGGCGTCTGAATAGCGATATCGCTTATCGAAAGTGACGACCGCGCTGGATATTAACTTATCGAGTATCGCGTGACATTTAACGAATTTTTGCAGACACCTAAGGTGTTGTGTGGGTCTCGGTATACGCCCTTGAGATGGAAAAAGGAGGTTACGGATGAAAAAATGCTATTTATCTCCTCATTAGTGAATGACTGCAGTAAATATTTGAAAGAGGTTTTAGGGTACAGAACTTTTTTTCTTTTAATCAACTGGTCCCCGATATTGATTTTTTTCTTTTTGCTGTTTCATGCGATACAAAATACTTGAAGTAGTTTAAGAAAACAGTATTTCTCAGGAAGAACAATTCTAATTTTGTCGAATTATTCATATAATATGAGAAAAAAACATATCAACTGATGAGATATTAGGTGAAAAAAGTGTCGGAGAAACCACCAATCAGTGGCAGCAGAACTGATGAGGGTCATACAACTCTTGTAAAAATCATTCAGAGGTTGTTGAAGAACTCTCAATAACTTCTCTATTGTTCCTCCTCAGAAACCGATATGTTGAACTATAAAATGATATTTGAATTGAAGGGGTTATATTTTTGGGAGTGATTAATTTTTGCATGATCTACATATCCATGTATAGAGTTACTTATTTTCGAATTGATTACTTCCCTCGTTTCTTTGGAAGATTCCCTCATCTTTTTTTTGTATCAAGATGGAGTAGTAGAAAGCCAAAAAACTTTCTTTCCCAAAAAGAAATAAGATTTCTCTTGGCTGGGATTGAATCAAATAGGTGAATGAATGTCATTACGATGTCATCGATGACATAAGCAGGTCAAGCTTATTCCGTGACATTCAAAATCGTAATTCATGAATGAATTGTGTGTATTTTTTATAATGTTATCCAATTTGGTACTGAAGAGCCTTAGGGCAAGTGTCTTAAGGCGAAACATCGATGTATACCAGTGAGGATGACAGTGTTCCATGTAAGTGCAATTTGTTACCATTCATTTAAAGTAGAACTCATGTGAATGATATCTGATTTTTATTCCACAACGAATGTTTGAAATACAAACTGAGTAGAGAAAAGTATCTTCTGTATAATTCAGTGTCCATATAGAAGTATTTGTTTCGAAAGATTTTGTTTCTTTCGTGTAATTTAATGTTTATATGAAAGCAGCTGTTTCAGGAGGACTTTCTTTCAGTTTGTGTCTGAAAGTTACGTCTTTGCATGATCTACAGATCCATGTATAAAGTTACTTATTTTCAAATTGATTACTCTTTGCTTTCTCTGGAAGATTCCCTCTTCCTTTTTTTTTGTATCAAGATGGAGTAGTAGAAAGCCAAAAACTTTCTTTCCCAAAATATAAAATGATGTAATAATTTTATATTCAGTTATAATACAAATCCACTGTTTTGAACATTTCATTTTGTTATCTGCAAAATTATGATTATGAAAATTAAGTTTTATATTTACAATCAGATAAAATATTTTCTTTCTAATTTGCAATACTCCTACTAAGTACTTTGATATAATATTTAGAACCCAAATCCAATTATTTCTGCAAAACAGTGCAGTTCGAAAAAATTACAGTATCGCCATACTCATTTCAATGATTGAACTGAATATTTAATAAACAACCTCCGAAGACAGCCCTTCACATAACACTACCGTTTCCTCTACAACTGTGATTTTTCTTTGAACATGCATACCATACCTACGGCTTGTATTATTGATTTGTCTTTCCTTCGAAGCCTATCCAAAAAAGCTTCTTTATTCTTGAAAATATGTCCAGCTTTTTGCCAATTCCGTTGGAATAGGTTGATCCGGTGGTTTGGTAACCAATGGTACGTCCTTATATGCATGTTAAGTAGTTTTTTTAAGGTTTTTATTGCAAATGATATAAAACTGATTAGTCTCAAAGCCTTCATCGCATTCTGTTCGATTTTCTTAGGTAGCTCAAATCAGTTTGTATGTTTAAGGTAGGTATTACAGAGCCAAATTTACTGTGATGAATACGTACATACACTGGATGAAGCGTCTGATCCAAGCAACTTTCATGGTTATAAGGAAAATGATCCAAACAACTTTTTTTTTATCAGTCACATTCCGATCATAGTTCTTATTAATGAAATACCCAATTATACATCTAGTACTTTCCTTCATCTTGTGGTTGTGAAGGTGGGTTTCTGTATCTGTAGAGTAGGGAGGGTTAGTGTAGGCCCACAGCACTTTGGTCACATGTAACCCACCAAGGAGTTGTCCTCCCAAGGAGTTGTCCTCCTAGGTCATCGTTCATCTTGTCCTTTCCAGGAAGATGGACAGGTCTTTGGGAGACATCTCCTTTATATCGGCAGGTGTAAACCAAGACTCACCGAACACACACTCTCTTATTGACAGTAACTCCGCATAGGACATGCCTGACAGTTTCATCTTCCTGTTCACACATCCTGCATAGAGGTGTGTCCACTAGCCCCATATTGTGGAGCTATTTCCTTATTTGACAGTGGCCAGTCAGAAATCCTACTGTTGAGCGTAGATTTTTCCTGGTCATTGCTGGCAGCTTCCCAGGGTCGCTCAGGATGATCCTGGCAATATTGCATCCTTCATCCCATCTCTTTAGGGATTGAGCATGGGTGTGACGTTTGGCTGGTAACGCAATTGTCGAAGTCATCAGACCGTAGGTGCCACTGGGTCCTGAAATTCTTAGTCCAGCCGCTTCCTTCGCTAAAGAGTCGGCAATGCGATTACCTGTACTCCTGTCGTGCCCTTCAATCCACCTCAGGATGTTATTATCTACAGAGGCTTTGGCTAAATCTTGGTGGCACTTTAGTACTTGCCCTGAGGTAACACGTTGTCTGTTCAAGGCTACAAGGGCTTGCCTGCTATCAGTGCAGATTGTAATATTTTTGCCAGAAATTCCTTTCGTGGTTATTTTTTTATGGTGATTAAGACATCAGCCAGTTCTGTTTGGACCACGATAGTATTTTTTCCCATTTCCCACTTAATCCTTAGGCTCAGTGATCTGGAGTACACTCCTTTGGTTTTTGAGCCGTCTGTATATATGCGTATTGCATTTGTAGCATCTGACTCAGTGTTTTGTTTTATTTGTATTTTGTAGGGTTTATTAAACACAAACCTGGGTTCAATCGCATCACTGGTTGCCTGCAGCAGAGGTTCGCAGTAAGTGCTTCTTGCCATAGGCCCAGCCTCAATTTACCCATTCCTACTTCGAGGTTTACACCAGCCGTGCGCAATCGTAACATGGTCATTAACGCAACCTCCTTAACATTGCTTGTAGAACTTTCGGTAACCATGCAATGGCTCCATACGTTAACATAGGTCTTATTATTGCAGTGTAGATTCAGGCGACCACACGGGGTGAAAGACCCCATGCGCGTTCTCCGACATTGCTCATAAGCCACGTATGCTCTTTTTGCTCTACTCTGTAGATGAGAGTTCCATGTTAGCTTCTTGTCGATGATAGTACCAAGGTATTTCACCTCTTTAGAGAAGTTCAGTTTGCTTTTGAAGATTTCGGGAGGTTTTAAGCCCGTTAAACTTCTTTTCCTGGTGAAAAGGACCATCTCAGTCTTCTTGGGATTGATCGATAGTGAGTGTTCCTTACACCATGTTTCTATTAATTTGAGCCCATCCTGCGCTCTATCGCACAGTGTGTTTACAAATTTGCCGTTCTGCAAGATAACTATGTCATCTGCGTATGCAATTGTGTTGAATCCATTTTTGTTGAGGTGATTAATTAGGGTATCCAGAACTATGTTCCAGAGAAGGGGTGACAAGACCCCTGTGGACATCCCCTCATGACAAGTCCTTTCACTGTGATGTCTTCTACATTAATACTTATTGCTCTACTAGAGAGCATCTGGAGTATCCATTCTCCTACAACCAGTGGTACATTTCTGGAGTGTAGTTGCTGGGTAATTGTTGGAAAGGTTGTTTTATCAAACGCTCCCTCGATATCTATGAATATACCCAGGGTGGATTCTTTTTTGTCCATTGATCTCTCGATTCTGCCAACCACATGGTAAAGGGCCGAATCAGTAGACCTTCCCGGAGTATATGCATGCTGATTTGGATGAAATGGGTTGTGAACAAGTACTGTATCTCTTATGTACCGCTCACATAGCCTCTCCATAGTTTTTAAGAAAACCGATGTGAAACTAATTGGTCGGAATGCTTTGAGTAGTCCATCATACCTGATTTGGGTATAAATACTACTCTTACTTCTCTCCACTTACTGGGAATATATCTCAGAGCTAGAGAGGATCTGAATATTCCAACCAGGTGCGGCATAAGAGTGTCCAGTCCCCACTGAAGTAGGGCTGGTCTTATACCGTCAGGTCCTGGTGACTTGAAGGGGGAAAAGCCCGATATAGCCCATCTTATTTCGTCCTCATCAATTAATGTACTAGCATATTGCCAGTCATATTGTGAGGGTGTTATTGGTACATCCGTCCAGTTCGCCGTTCCAGGATAGACAGAACCTGTAAAGTGAGTTTCCATAAGAATCTCAGCACTCTCCTGGAGGTTGGCGGATTTGTTGCCATTTTTCCTCGTCAGGATGCCGATACTCTTATGGTGGTCATTTGAGAGTGCCTTCTGTAGCCTAGAAGCTAGTGGGAAGTTTTCGACTGCCTCACAATAGGCTCTCCAGGCTTCTCTTTGCTTTCGTCTGCAGACTTTTTTGAACTCTGAGGTTGGCTTGATATATAACCCAGTCCTCTTCGAGTCTTGTACGTTTTGCTTTGTCAAAGGTTGTTCTCGCTGTCTTCCTGAGGTGTTCCAATTCAGGGCACCACCACAGATCACTATGTAATTTGCATTCGCAATTGTGTAGAATCCATTATTGTTGAGGTGATTAATCAGGGTATCCAGAACTATGTTCCAGAGAAGGGGTGATAAAATTTGTACTACTCTTATCAAAAGTCTGTCATCGTACGATCCCTCTTTTGTTCATACGTGTGGTCCACTCAGTTTTCACGAGAATGCGTAAAATGGCTACCCATATCTACCCATGCTGATAAATACTCTGGAAGGTATTCTGGTATCCCTGAGGCTTCGTTGACAAAACCTGGCATGGCTCTACTGGATCACCCCTCTTTTTGGTTGTCTCTCACAACTGGCCGGGAACTGCAGTGTTGCTAACACCAGTGCCGCAAAAGGATCTTGGTGGCATGTGGCATTATTGTGGATGCATATTTATTTTGCTACTAATGAGCAATGATGTATCCTCCTCTAAAGTTGAGAATACATGTGTGAAATCAACTTTGAATTGATAAGTATACAATATTTATAATATCATGCTGAAAATGCATTGTCTATTTTTCAATATTGAAAGATGGTGTATTCAAGTTTATGCATTACAAAACTAATACATTCGATATATCTATGCGGAATCGTGGAAATAAATTTTCCAAAGCAATAAATTTCAATGAAAAACGTTAGATGCTATTTCTTTGGATTTATACAGTTTGTCCTCTTACTATAACATTTTGCCACACACACACACACACACACGGAATTTATGATATCCCAGGCCCAATTTATGTTAATTACCAAGAAATTGACACGTATAGTACACATCTGCATATCAGCGAAGCAGAGGTATCTTTCCTTAAAGGGAAACAACACCTTTTGATTCGCCACGAGAGTCTGGGGTCGTTAGGATGAACCTAGCAGTAGCTTCCGGAAGTGTATGAATAGGAAGAGGGTGTCAAGTGTATCATCGGTTGATAATTTATGGAAAATGACGGAAAGTGCGAAGGGGGATTGCAGAAATTTAATTCGCGACGCACGGAGTATCTTGAGAGGAACTGACGCCGTTTCATACATGTCGATAAAATCACAGAGCGATGATATGCTGAACGGTATAAATGAATTATGAGATATTGTACTTCCCCTATAGATCTCCGGAGGCGTGATTTCTGTTTAGGTGATAATTTCATGATTCAATTTCAATTTTCAACTCTATTCAATTTGGATGCTGCAATGAGTGCCACTTTGTTACTTGCCTGTCTGCATGACTAATTCGATATTTCTCTATGAAATTCATTGGTGTAGACAATATTAGTGAGTTGAAATAAATCTTCCGCGGAATATTTACTTTCCACTTCTTTAACGTTGAATTCTTATGGGAGTTCAAATTTCAAGTCAAAAATAGTACCCCAAGGAAATTTCACGTATAATACCGAATTCCTTCATAATATCTGGAATCTTTATAAATTTTATGAGAAGAATGTTTTTTGAAGGTTGAGGTGTAACTAAATGATAAAAAAGAGTTTTGTTTTCAGAAGTTCAAAATTTAACTCTTAATGTAATAATTATCCTTAATAGACGAGTCAGAAGCGTTGTTTGTTCTACGGGAAGCCATTGGTCCTCAAACTGAACAAATGGGGTGTTTCAAAATAGTGAGGAGAAAACTCAAACTGTTAGTTATTATGGATCATGGATGAAGATACAAATGTTGAAAGAGAGTCTTTGACAGTTGATATAGAATAACGAATAAGATAGCGGAGAAAACATACAACTTTCTCTCATTTGAAGGCTTAGGCAAGATATCGTTCCTCCCCAACCAAAAAACTCGGGAAAAATATCAATATTGAGTTGCTTTTGTTCCTAACTCTTTTGACTCCAGTTTCTTATATTCATACATTGATTCATGAAGGTGTTGGTTGATGCCTCCAAACCGAGGGTGTCTAACCAAAACTTTAATGTGCTGTTGGTTCATTCTGATGTTGTAAAAAGTTAATCGATAGTTCAGAAGGGTTATGATTTGAAAATAGTAATTTGATGGCAGCAGTTTACGGTCATTGAAGAATTTAGCTGGAGTGCAAGTGATATGAACAGGATTGTAGATAGATCGTTGTGGATTTTTAGGTGCTTTCCCAGGTGACTTATTGGAACTCCACATTGATATTTGATACATTAGACAAATTCAAAAAATTAAACAAAAAATATCACTAACTTCTAACAGTCAACACCAAAAAGGTGAACTCTGATACACAAAAAAATCAAATGGAATTTAATGGAAAATCACTATGGAGCAAGTGAGAATAGACTTTCAGAATTCCGATATAGAGAATAAACACATTTAAGTAAAATGCGATGTTCAAATAAATTCCACATGATTACAAATTGTATACCTAGGTTGCATTACTGTTTAAACGAGCCACCTTGAATAAGTAAGTCATGTGATATTGTGACTTTAAAAATTGTGAAACTCATCAGCTTTAGTTTGTACGGGGACTTTTCTCGGTAAAGTAAAACCCTTGTTAGCCACCCCCTCTACACAATAGCCCTGATGTCAAAAATGTCTAATGACATTAATATTTGAGTGACACTAAATTAAAAAGCCCTTTCTATTATATATCCAACCCTGTAACATTTTTAACATTACAACAATAGGTAATGTCGGAAAAAATAAAATGCTGTTTTAAATTCTTCACACTAGGTCAACCTGAACATACAAATTCACTATTTGAAATTTTCAAACGGGCTTCTAGTGAATGATACTAGTTTTATTGCGGGTAGTATTTCAAAAAACAGGTGCTTCTGCTTATTGCATAGTACTGCATAGGATATGTGGCTGACAAACCACCCCTTCCTATAACAACTCGCATGTTAAAAATTCCAAATGGAAATAATTGTTGACTGATAAAATGTAGAAATGTATTACCCTGAAAACTGAAGTTGATGTGGTTCTCGATTTTGTTACACTTTCAATTTCAAATGACTTATTCAGAATGGCTCGTTCTAACTGGAATTCACGGTATAACAAATGATCATTGAAAATATTAATAATCGGTCAAAGTGGGCGACTTTTCTTTCTCAAATAAGAAAAATGCATTTCTAATTTCAGAGCTTTTTTCCAATATTTTGTGAAAGCGTTCTTCCAGTTCCTTATTTTCACATGGTATCTACCAACATGGCTAGTGTTAGTAGGTTTATTATCCAGTCCACTAAACAAAGATATATATATATATATATATATATATATATATATTTGAAGAACTATATTTTTATTCTCTTGCGAAAATTCCTAACTAATCTCATTTCAATTACTTCACTTATTTTATTTCTGATTAGAAAATCAGAATAAAAAAAATATTTCATTTCAGAAACTCAAAAATAAATAAGAAATTAAAAAATGGGATAGACGAAGTTAGAGATGGAAATAAGTATGGCACATCTCCTGATAACACCAACTTTTGGTGAAACGGGCGTCGCGAGATAAGTGTTGCAGTTCAGGTACGAGTATGAGAGTACTGTTTGTGTTGATTTCGTTTTACGCCAGTTCTGCATTTCAACTAAAACATACATGATATGTAAATATGTGTAATAAATGTGAGTTATCTCTACTATGTCATCCCTTTCACGACTTATTTTATTCTTCCAAATCATTGTGACATCTTATAGTGAATATATTGTTTTCGACGAACACGAGAGCCAGGCAAAACTCTTTTTCTTCGAATAAAACAAACCATTTTTCTTGAAACGTTGACAATTCATGGTGTTTTGATGATTGCTTTCAGTGCCGGTGGCGATAAAATTTCAGTTAATGAATATTTTCAAAATTACATTGCAAAATGATTGAATTGACTTAGTTTCATGATTTTTTTGCTCACTATTATTATGGTTATTGACTGAGGGATCATGAATCAAATCCACGCTATATTCTTCACGTATTTTAGTTTTTTCGTCATTTGTCAAATTTCCTCAAAATCTAATGTAAATCACAAGAATATTACTGGAGTCTTTTCCCAACACCAAACCATTATTTCAATACCTCGACACGTGTTTCGATCACCACGTGATCATCTTCAAGAGGAAGATCAAACAAAAAAAAATGGTTTGGTGTTGAGAATAAACTCCAGTAATATTCATTACCACACGAAATGTTTCAAACAGTGCATCACAAATAAATTACAAGGTATAAGGATAGATAATGCATATTTATCATATAAACAATATCTTAAAATTTGTTTTTTTTTCAGGTAAGTTCTAATCCTGTACGAAACCTTCAACATGGAGTCAAATCGTGAGTAGATCATGATGTCAGCTTTGAAAAATAACTGAATCATAATTTTAAACTCTGTGAACGATAGTCTCAATTGGTTAAATTATATACCAAATTATTATGTAAATTGGTTGTTGAACTCAAATTCAAATTTCATGTGTTATATAAGCGATTATATTAGTTTCATATTTTATTAATAGTGATAAATTCAAATGTTATTGCTTCATGAAATCGTAACTGATTGAAACGATCAAGTTCACGTTATTGCCAATTATTTATTAGTCAATGTTTGTCTTGATGATATATATAGATAGGCCTATCAAAAACGAATGTGTTAATTATTTTAAAAGTTTCATCTGAGTATATTTGAAAATATTTTTGGTTAATTTGGGAGGTTTAGATATTGATGAAGAATTATCAACCTAAAAATTGAGGATACTAGAAATAATTTTGGAAAAAAAATACAAAATGAAAGATATACCAAATGAAACTTATTGATATTTCAAATGAGATTTTAAAATAGGTTACAATAATAATATTTCTATGAATATCTATATGACAAGTAGATCATTCGTTTGGTTTGGATTTTCGGATTTAATTGTTTTTCTGTTTGTCACAAGTTGCTTGCTCGTTCTTCATTAATACAAGTGTGTCTTGGTTTCTTCGATGTTAAATTCTATTCGTATATATTGAACAGAATTTTCACTGCATCTACTATAGGAATCGATAAAATTAGTTGTGTCTTTCATATGATATTGTCTATTCTAAAAAATTCATTTGCATCCTTGATGCGGTCTTATTCTGTGTTTAAACTTTCATCGGTGTTACAGATAATAATGGATCAATCAACGTTTTACAAATACACTCTTCAAAAGTTTCTCCTCTTCAGTCTAGAATTTGCTCTTCACTATGAATTTTAGTCTTAACGTTTCTCAAAAAATTCTAGTACTGCGTCTTAATGACTTCATGCTACGAAAAATCGTTGTATGTTAATCAGAAGTGACTTTTTGAAAGTTTTTCAGTGGCAATAAGGTTTCAAATAGTTCCATAAACAGTATGTCTCATTTTCAATGGAGCTATCCCATATCTCTATTGTTGAAACCATAATTTCGATGAACTTTGGTAATATGCCAAAATATCATGAAATGTTTATTGAAAAATATTGGTTTTTGCATTGAGCTTCTGTTTTGCAAGAATTATTATGGTACATTTTTCATAATTATATCAGAGCTCTGAAGTTATTTCCAAAAAAAATTTCAAATATATATTTTTGGCTGAAGGTGTACAAAAAGGTGTTTTTTATTTCTTTATACCGGTGGCACTTTCATTCGATTTTTTCAAACAATCTTAAAATTGATTTCCAGATAACGAAACTTATACCAAAACTCAAATTCAATATTTACATTTGAGCATCCTTTTTTTGAATAACATATATATAATTTGGGAATTGTGGAAGCGAGCAAAAAGTCTGGACTTTTTGCTCGCTATCTGGATAACATGCCTCTCACTCAAGTTGATTTAGGAAATCGAATGCTTCCCTAAAAAGTGATACTGGTTCTCTCATCTTTGAACTACGCAATTGTACTTTATGAACCATGAGTCAACAATTGAAAACAAGAAAATGTTGGAAAAAAATCAAAACCACTGCCTCCGCCTCATTCATGGGGTGCGTAGGATCACGATTTCATCATAGTTGTCAGAAACGTGTTGGCTCAATATAAAAAGCCTGATTTTCCTACATTCTGCGTGTATATACGTGAGATAATCTGCAATAATATGCTGTCCTATAACGTATAATATGTATATATGTTGTATCGTAGCTTTGAATATATAATATGTATGTTTTTTTCTCTATTATTAAAATCCTGATAGATAGATTTAAAATATATTTTTTTCATTTCATTCTATATTTATTTTATTTTTGTTATCAGTTTTATATTCTATCCATTAAATAGCTTTTTTGTTATTATTATTATTATCATTATTATTCCGGAGATCGCGCCAACATTATCGACCAACGACCACTTCCCACACCATGGACTGAGTGATCATTGGGTCTGAGAATTATGTGCGCATTAAGCCAAAAATGACAGGCGCTTTGATAACACAATGTTTTCAATGGTGTTGATGAAAACCCCACGCATTGACTTATCCTTGTGTTGCGGCAGAGTTGAAGTGATCTCTGCGGCTTCTATGTGGGCCTTTTGTTGAGCGTGTTCATTTTTCGGGTATTCACGATGAGTCGATACAGCTCCTGACAAGTCCACTATTCCAGATGATTAGAGTAAGATTGGAACGGCAAGCATATTCGTTGCATCAACTTTGTTTGTCCCCCTCAGTTACGATGACCAGATCTGTCGGAGTTTGTGCTTATACTTACCGCGGAGAGAGTTCTTCACTGCTGTTACCTTATATTTGTATAAACAGTGGGACAAAGCAATACCAAAGTTTTCGGAATCGTACTTTCAGCAACAAAGTCATCCAATTTGCATGATACTGTCCTGTACTGAAGAAGTCGTCTTTCAGCTGAAGAAACAATTCCCTCCTTAACATTTCAATAAGTACACACGAGAAAAATTTTCCCAGAAGCAATTTAGTTCTGACCTAGTTCCATAATTGCTTTCTCTGGATGAACTAGAGAAAGATGAGAATTGGTTTAACGCAATTTTGCTCTAGTTATTGAAGTCACAGTAGCGACACAGAGTTGAGTAAACCTGTGAAACAAGTTAAATAGTTAAATGAAGTACCGTTCACGAGTATCTGTACTAATACAGGCTGATTCACGGTGGATGGCACATTAGATGTTTCTGGTGAACCAGACAACGGATCACTTTGAAAATTTAATGGAGGGCATATTCGGACATTCTCTAGCCAACTAAAATATTTTCGACAATGCGGTGTTGCCGCTTCTATTAGAAAGCAGTAGCAACTTTGATTTTTCAAATGAAACACTCTGTATATAATATTATTTTTGGAATCTCCAACAATTGCCTGACAACTTTTCTTGATATTTCCCTATACCTATCTGTTACCGTTTTCGAAATAAAAATTAATTTCAATTTTTTTCTTCGAAAATCATGACTTCTAAAAATGCCGATATCTTTTAGTTAAGAAGTACTATGATATCGAAATTTGGTTTGGAGTTAGGTGATACTTGGACACTTCCCACGCGTCAGCCTAATCTACGTTACTTCAATACAGGGTGGTAAAAAAATACAGTTTTTTCGTTTGCTTGAAAAAGTTGCTGAAATTTGATTATTTTAAATGGAATACCCTGTATATTATTGAAAATTCGGAAAGCTGCTGAAATTTGCTTTCTTTCTATGTATATCATACCTATACCTAACTATTCAAGTTTCGGACTTATGAACATTTATTTGCGAAAATGTCCCTTCAGAATGGTATTTCCATTCGGTATTTGGTAAGCAGGCTATGATTACTATTTGACAGTAGCGTTGTGACATTCTCCTAATAATATCGACATTTTCGTCACTTCAGAAGTTGCAAATACCTTCAAAACGATGGAACAAAACTATTCAATTGAAGTTCTTATGAATTTTTTATTATTTTTGGACAGTGTGACAAAATTATCAGCAGAACATGTAGAAAGTTCAATGAAATGTATCCGAATCTACCGCCAATGAACCTCAAGAAATTTATACGAATTCAGAACAATTTCAATGCATTTGGATCAACTTTAAAAGCACCAAGAAACTTGCCTCGACCCGTAACTTTCGAAGACAACCAGATTAATGTCTTAGCATATTTTCACGCATTTCCCGAGTCATCGATAAGAAGTGCTGAAGAAGATTTGGGTATAAAATATTCATAGGTTCAAAGAATCTTGCGAAGACATAAAATGCATGATTATAAATTCACCAAAATTCAAGCAATGAAGCCTCAAGATCCTCAACAGAGAGTAGAATTTTGTGAAATGTTGTTGACACGCATTCAAGAAGATCCACTTTTTTTAAATAAAATTATTTGGACTGATGAATCGAAATTTTCGAGAGAAGGGATTTTCAATAGAAAAAATCGTCATTATTGGTCCAGTGAAAATCCTCACGTCACAAAAGAAGCCGGATTTCAAGAAAAATTTAGTTTTAATGTCTCCTGCATGTTGATGGACAACAAATTGAGGTACGTGATATACGAGGAGTCATTAACATCCAGAAGCTACCTGAATATTTTGGAGAATACTGTAGACAGTTTCGTGGATAATCTGCCACTCGAAGATTATCGAAACTGTTGGTACCAACTAGACGGAGCTCCTGCACATTGCACAAGAGAAGTGAGCGCAGAACTGGATAGACTATTTGACGATCGGTGGATGAGGCGCTTGGGACCATGGAATTGGCCAGCGAGATCACCCGATCTTAATCCATTAGATTTTTATTTGTGGGGAATGTTTTAAGAAAAAGTTTACAAAATACCCGTGCGTTCGAAAGATGAATTGTTAGAAAGGATTGCCCAAACATTTGAAGATTTGGATCCCAATGAAATCAGATCTGCCACCACGAAAGCAGTCAACACCCGCATTTTAAAGTGCTTGGAAGTGAACGGCCAGCGATTCGAACATATTTTGAAATATTCCACATGATTGTTTTACTTTTTTATAATTATTCATATCAATATTTCCAATTTCAAGTTTCTTGGTGCTTTTTTAAAGTTTATCCAAACATATTGAAATTGTTCTGAATTCGTATAAATTTCTTGAGGTTCATTGGCGGTAGACTCGGATACATTTCATTGAACTTTCTACATGTTCTGCTGATAATTTTGTCACACTGTCCAAAAATAATAAACAAATTCATAAGAACTTCGTTTGAATAGTTTTGTTCCATCGTTTTGAAGGTATTTGCAACTTCTGAAGTGACGAAAATGTCGATATTATTAGGAGTCACAACGCTACTGTCAAATAGTAATCATGGCCTGCTTACCAAATACCGAATGGAAATACCATTCTGAAGGGACATTTTCACAAATAAATGTTCATTAGTCCGAAACTTGACTAGTTAGGTATAGGTATGATATACATAGAAAGAAAGCAAATTTCAGCAGCTTTCCGAATTTTCAATAATATACAGGGTGTTCCATTTAAAATAATCAAATTTCAGCAACTTTTTCAAGCAAACGAAAAAACTGTATTTTTTTACCACCCTGTATTGAAGTAACGAAGATTAGGCTGACGTGTGGGAAGTGTCCAAGTATCACCTAACTCCAAACCAAATTTCGATATCATAGTACTTCTTAACTAAACGATATCGGCATTTTTAGAAGTCATGATTTTCGAAGAAAAAAATTGAAATTAATTTTTATTTCGAAAACGGTAACAGATAGGTATAGGGAAATATCAAAAAAAGTTGTCGGGCAATTGATGGAGATTCCAAAAATAATATTATATACAGAGTGTTCCATTTGAAAAATCAAAGTTGCTACTGCTTTCTAATAGTAGCGGCAACACCGCATTATCGAAAATATTTTAGTTGGCTAGAGAATGTCCGAATATGCCCTCCATTAAATTTTCAAAGTGATCCGTTGTCTGATTCACCAGTAACGTCTAATGTGCCATCCACCGTGAATCAGCCTGTATAAGTTGAACTGATGTACTATATATTTACTATATATTAATTTATAGGTGTGTCCCTTACCATACACAAAATAGTTACATTGGTAATAGAGGCGATATGAGTGGTATTGAGGAAAGAAGGTTGACTTGAATTGAATTCGGATAAGATGAGAAATAATTTAAAACTTGCAATGTCCAAGGAAGAAATAAAACATCCAGTGTACTAAATGAAAATCAGAGAAATGTTATTTATAAAAGTTCAGTAGAATCACTCCTAAATTATGTTATATTCGGTAAAAGTATAGTTTACTAAATTCAATTATACTCTCTCGATGTTGAGATATTACAAAAAAGAATGTTATGTCTGTTGGTGAGAGAATTTATTCATATCTTGGGAATAATTCATTCAGTTACATACATTACATAAAAAATTAAAATGTTCATCAAATTCAGCAAGGAACGATATATATTAAAAAATGGAAAAATGATTTTTCATCTTCGGAAAAGTCCCGTCAGTGAGTCCAAGGCCGTGCACAGATTTTTGTTTCGGGGGGGGGGGGGGGCTCTCAATAAAAAAGATCTGCTAATTCAAATTTAATTAATTAGCATAACATTGGCACGGAAAAAGCCCTCCACTGAAAAAACTGTACTGACATATTTGTTTTTGAAACTTAAAATTTCAAATTTCTAGGTCATTGAATTCACAATACACAATCAAGCCTTGTAGACTTTTTATGGGCTAATTCTGGTACTACATAATCAATTGGCATGACGGCATCTCTGTGAATTGCCATTAGGGACAACCCGGTTAGCCTCTTTTGCCCACAAGAATTCCGTAGGTAGGTTTTTAGGCGCCTAAGTGTGTCACCTTTCTGGGGTGCACGTAGTTACTGGTAAAATCGACAAGATGTTCATCAACACATGCCCAGTGAGAATCCGCACCCCTCCCCCCCTCCTGGCCATGGCCATGGGTGAGTCGATGAAAAATAGAAGAGTATCTGTCTAGAACTCTTTTCAAGAAAGTCTCGTAACTGAAATGGCAACAAATATCTGAAAATATTATTGGACTATTAATTTGAATATTCTGAGATCGATCCCATTTTGAATTAAAAG
Organism: Leptinotarsa decemlineata; assembly: GCF_025532065.1. NCBI lineage: Eukaryota > Metazoa > Arthropoda > Insecta > Coleoptera > Chrysomelidae > Leptinotarsa > Leptinotarsa decemlineata. Next base: position 1,948,935 of record NW_027412686.1, read on the forward strand.
GATGTTATCAAATGACTTTCATATCGAATTCTATAATCTGAAATTGAATTAAATCACCGTCTATTCACTTTTTTTGTTTATCATCGAATAATACAAATTTTAGTAAAAAATAAATTTGTTCCATTATTCCATTCTCTTTAATTATGAAAATGGAGCCTATTATAATTTACATTAAAATTCGCAGGCACAATAAAAAAATTGTTAATTTTTTCTGTCTTACATAAATCAGATGGAAGATTTTCTCTTTGTAATGACGATTTTGTTGATGACATCCCATCAATGACATTCCAAAATCTTCTCCAATTGTTTTTATCTTTATGTAAAAAATATTCTGTAATATTTTCCCGTTTAATTACCTACACAGAGTTTTTATGCTGCATACATGCATTTTATCTCTAAATTTTATCATCACTTTGAAATTATAAGTAATATGTGTCATTTATGTGCAATTTTGATCTAATTCACAAATGAAAGCATGTTTACTAACAAAAATTCATTTACTTTTGTATGATTTTCGTTTATTTCATTATAATGATGAATCATATTTATCTTGTTCGATAAGTGAAATGAGAACCTCATGTTCAAAATGAATCTGAAGGAACCGCCCTTTTCACACCAGAACAAAGATTCTGTCTCTAGACATTTGTTTTGCGTTCCCAGTCAGCATCATCAGGGGATGATTTCCTGATTATACCAACTTGGTCAGCAAAACGCGCGTCTAAAGAGATTCATAGTTGTCATGTCAAACGAAAGGAGTGTTTTTTATGAAATCTAGTTGTAATATTTCATTGATACCTTATTATCTGAAAATTCTCAAAACATCCCAGTCCCAAATATGTTGGTCACTAGCGGCTAGTTGTGTAGAACATCAAATTTTTAGTACTTTCTGTGTTGCTTACATTTGTAAACCAAGGCAGAAATTATAACCATTAAAACTGTCATAGCTCTCAGCGAGCACTGAAGGACCATAAAGCAAGATAGTTTACTCGGAGAGTTTTATGGTGTAATAACGGAGTAGTGAAAACAAACTTCTGAAATAACTCGAGTAGTTTGCACTTTTATGGAAAGCGTTTATAAATTGAGAAATGTTCCATCTGAGTGAGGTGCTATTTAACACGATTTATGAATTCTCAATCTTTCAGGTATTTAGTTATTAATTAAATCCACGTTGAAGATGGGCTTATTCACATTCATGGCATACCTTTTGATGGTTTTCTCATTCGTAAGACGTGAACAACGTAAATGGAAGATTCATTATGGAAGTTCAACGTGATACTACTTTTAATATTGATGAAACTTCAATGAACAAGGTATTGTTTTTGTACATAATATTTGCTGGATATCTGTATTTCATTATAGTTGAATGAATTGTTCTATTCAATGGGGTAATTACTTTATTGATTTTTCACAGATTTCGTTCAGATTTATTTTACTGTTGATATTTGAACATTATTGTTGCCAAGAATCATGAATTTGTACAAGTTTCATGAAATCAAAATATCTAATTTTTATTGGTTCAAAATATGTATTATTCGATTTGGATGATAATTTACAGCTCTCTTCATATATTTGAGAAAATCGATGATAATCAAATAAAGTCACGCTCAAAGAAGCTATTGTATAGCGAAACATTTGTTGTATTTTTGTAAAACTGTTTAGTGAAAATCTCACAATAAAGTGTTTCTTGAATACAATGGTAATCAATCACGTGTACTCAAAATATAAATAAGCAGTCAAAACAAAATTGTCTTAAATTTTGTCAGTTATCCAGTTGTCCTCATAAACTATAGTTATACGGGGATTGTCAGTATTGGTAATAACTCAAAGATACTAATAATCTATTGAAATTACTTTTTCCTCATCAGAACAAAAATGCTGTATCTCGCTTACCAAATTAGCATCATCAGGGGATGACGTGTGAAGACAAAGTGTTTTCAATAGATCCGTTCCACGCTGGTTCCAAATTCTACTTATCAAGAGACTGATTGTTACGAAATACTTCCACTGCAATTTTCTACGGCGTTTGTTAACTCATTGTAATGAAAATATGAGTATTCGTCAATATTAGTAGAAACATCAAAGAAAATATAAATCTATGATACATCCATGATTTAAAACCCGATCTGCCTCCAGCCCTTCACGCCATAATGGCGCCTTATCCAGTATTCTCCAGATATCCAGATGGTGTCTGTTTGAAAGAATATGTTTAAAATATGTTCTTCCGTTAACCAGCTGTCGCACCCCTACGAACGACAACTCTCAGAAGTTGAAACTTGTGCGAGCTGAGAATTAACGAGGTCTTACCTTTTAACGTGTGATTCCTAACACGGGTTGGACGATATCAAGTGAAAATCGATCGTTCAGACTAGAGCTTGAACCACCGACCAACACGGCAGTCAATTCGAATGAGTGAACAAAGCACCCACGTCGAACCGCTTGGCTAGCGACTATTATTTTTATATTTTCATATTCATAGAAAGCAGTGTGAAAAAATATTCAAAGTAGGTAATGGATGAATTGAATTATTATATTTCATCTGTTGAAGGTGCCGTTATTATGAATAATGAACTGTCAACACTTGATGATTTGAAAAAAAATCAAAAAGATTTTCATGAAAATAGAATTGATAATTTACCTAGGATCATTATTAGTACAATATTGATCTAATTGGTTCATTTCAAAAACTACACCTCTTGATTTGATTTCCGCAAACTTTATTTGAAAAAATATAATCACAACATGTTTCGCTAGCATCTGATTCATACACTTGAGAACGCTACTATGCTAGCGAAACATGTTGTGATTATATTTTTTCAAATAAACTTAGTGGAGATCAAATCGGGAGGTATAGTTTTTGAAATCACAATGGATCTTCATCAAGTAACGGCCGAATCAATCAGATAATTGGTTCATTTTGCCCATGTGATCAGAAATGTGTGAAAAAAAAATTCATACTGAGTCAGGTCTATTTCTACCTACTTCTTTTTAAACAAATACTGCGGAACCTGAACCAGCTAACATTCATCATTTGTTTGTGCCCTTCTTCATAAAACTCAATTATAGTACTGATGGCCGCATAAGGCATACGTTACCTACATATGTATGCCATATGCCCTAACACCTGGGTTGATTTCATAACTCCATATAGTAAATAACCATTCGTTGAAATTTTGGCATACAGGCCCTATCATTATTGCAAATTAATACTGACAAAACGCGACGATTCAGTAATACACCTTGAATAATTTGGATTTGTAACAATTACTTTATTGAAATGAACAAATAGCAAAGCTAATAAAAATAGATGCGATAATAAAAATAATACTCAATCTTGCTTGCAGAAATACAGATAGCAATTTTTCTAAGTTGGGAGTCGTCAAAGTTTTCTATTTCTCAGAAATCTTCGGAAAATTCTGCAACCTCATGTGCCCAGTTCACTTTTTTCCATCTTCTCATGATAACTATTTTAACAATCTTGTTTCTTGTTCTGATTTGTACAAGTCATTTGTTGGTCTTCATTCTTATCTGTCATTTTCTTGCATTGTCATTGTCATTTCTTGCATATACAGCACTATTTTCTTCAGGTGCTCTCCCACTGAAGTATCCAACGGGTAACCCTATAATTATTCTGCCTTTCTGCAATTCTCCACTTTTCTTCTCAGATATGTTTTAGCAAAAAATATATTTGCCTGAGCTTTCCGGTGACCTTCAGTTCGTTTTCTTACAACAAGGGGCAGAATGCTCCTCCCGGGCATCTTGAGCATCTTACAACCTCAATATCGACCGGTCAGCTGGAATATTTTCAGTATGCCATCAAGAGAATGATATTTCAAGAAAAAGTCAGAGGAGACTCACTTTTCGAACTACATAGTTGTATTGCTTACCTACCTAACGAAGGTGGTGCAGACTATCCTCCGATCAGATTCTCATTGGTCCATAAACCTTGGAGTGAGCTCCTCACAAGAAAGTTCAAGGTCCTGGTAGCAGAGCACATATTCTATGCCTGCCCCACTGCAGATCGAAGCAGGCTTTCAGCGTTTGTGAGAGCTGTCACTCTTGCCAGTTGACCTGGAGGATCACTCACCAAATGAAGTATTCGGCTTCGTTAAGAAGCTAGATTCATTTGGTCGAGTTCCAAAAAGTATGGGCCATAATGAATTCTTGCATATTTCAGTGGAGGGTCGAATAGACTTACTGACTTTGGGCCTACATACCCACCTACCTCCAGGTTTTCACGCCATTCCAAGACCGTTGTGGATTCCAGGTTTGGGTTATTTTGCTCGGAAAACGGATATGTATCGACCGAGCGACTAGCTGTAATGTTAATGTCTACCGATATATTTCAGCTCCCATCTTATGTGGGATTTTGACCCGTCTGCATGCCAGATGTTTGTGCCAAGCATGTTCTCAGGATAACATGGTACATTGTGCATGAATATGTTTGATGTTTGTTTCTCCACATCTTCCGAAATTTCTATTTTGCCCGATCCCTTAGAGATTGTCGAATTTTCCGGTCTGAATTGACCTACTCCTGCCTTCTCCGATAACATGGTACATTGTGCATGAATATGTTTGATGTTTGTTTCTCCACATCTTCCGAAATTTCTATTTTGCCCGATCCCTTAGAGATTGTCGAATTTTCCGATCTGAATTGACCTACTCCTGCCTTCTCCGTCAAGATGTATAGGGGGTAGATTCAACTATAATGAATAATCATCATAGAAGAATCTGTATTAAAATTCCTAATAGATGAATAATGAATGAGTTTTTTTAATGAACAACTACACAGCTTCCTGCAGTGAATTATTATGGAAGAAGTTGATGAAAATATATCATTATCAGTTCCCTCTCGTCCCAAATTAACACATTTCAAATCGTTGTACTAATTTTTCGAAAGAAATCCAATCAGCCTTCGTCGAGATTCATCATGTATAGCACTTCATAAAAATTGACAATATATCTAATTCAATCATCTAACTAAAACGAATTTTAAAAATATGAGCTTAATGATCAGAGTTTTCAATCGATCTTCGTTGAGTATTTTTCATCTTTTACTGTGTAATAGAAAATAAATCTATTACTGTAGTCGTGGTTTTCTATATTTTTGGAAACCATTACTATTACCAATTTTACTTCTATACGAGAAATTTGTAATAGGGAACTTCATTCAGGTGTAGAAAGGGCCAACTTTTTAGTTCGCCCCGTTAAGATTTTATGATTTTGCCTATCTAAGCATGAACTAAGAAATTATACAGATAGTTATTGAAAGATTTTGAGGGCTAAGATCCTGCCTCCGTCTTCAGAATTAAAAAATTTGAGGATATTCGCAGTTTTTCCTACGCTTCGTTTCTAAAAGTCACCGATAAATATCAAAGGAATTTTGAAATGTGAAATATGTTTGAATTGAAGGGGTTATATTTTAAGGAGTGATTTAGTTTTTTGGGAAAGAACGTTTTTTCTTTCGGGTAATTCAATTTTTATACGAAAGTAGCTGTTCCAGGAGGGCTTTCTTCCAGTTTGTGTCTGAAAGTTGCTTCTTTGCATGATCTACACATCCATGTATTTTCAACCTGATTACTTCCTTCCTTTCTTTGGAAGATTCCCACATTTTTTTTTGTATCAAGATGGAGTAGTAGAAAGCCAAAAACTTTCTTTCCCGTGAACTATGTTCCTCATAACAATTTTTTTCATATTTTTGCAGATGTAGAATACCTGACCAATTAATTTGACCAAATTAATAAACGTATGATGAATAGTGAAGTGAGTGAGTGGTTGACATACTGACTGTGGATACTAACAATCGAAATGTCGTAAAGTAACTTTGGCAGTGGAAGTCCAAACTTGTAGCATTTAACAAGAAACATAGTTAATCACTTCCAATCAGTGGAGTAGTGTAAATCAAAAAAGCGTGTTCAAAAAGTCATTATATCAAATTCTATTGATAACAAAAAATTGAATATTTTGTTTTTTTTAGAGTATTTATTTTTTCATTATCAGTTTTTTAGTTACAGGAATTAACAAAATAAAAGTTGTGAAATACTCACAAATAAACAAAAAAAAACTAAATACAGTTTTTTGTAGAGCAAACTTCAACTTCACAGAGTCGATGCAAGAATGTGTTTTGGTGACTGAGGATGGGTTTTGAATAGCATAACAAAAAAAAATTTAAAATTTACAAAATAAATATGTTTTTTGTTTTTTTTCTTCTCTACTCAATAATCAAAACTAGAATTTGTATTTTTCAAATGAAAGATGTAAAAATAATGTTTGGAGTACAGTCGTCGTCCATATATAAAGTAAGTAGGTATCACAGTTTTAAAGTGAGTATGAATATTTCAGTCTGGTGAGAGGAAATTTTTAAAATCAAAATAAACACGTAGCTAATGGTTTTATATTACGTTTACCGAATTCATGTTTTCAAAACAAACATGTCACTTTCTATGAACAGTTTAGATAATGTTTACACTCTAGTTGAAATGAGGTCCGCAGCATTTTAGGTTGATTAAATCACCACAACGTTTTTGTTGAAATGTTTCAGCAGTTGGTTGACCATGCAGTTAACTAATTTTGAAAATATTCGGTAGGAAAAATGAAACTCTATTATACATTTGTACTTATTCTCGCTTCGAAATCATTGATAATTGAAAATTGAAGATATTTCATCGAAATACCGATTAAAAACTATGACGGCTATAAAAAATTGTATTAAGATCATGCGATAATCTTTTCCTTACTGTTAATTGCAAATATAATGAAATTACTCCTATAACTTTATTCTGTTGTTCAAAATCCTAGTAAAATAGGGATAGTCTCATTCATCTATGGGAGATAGAAAGAGGTTATAGCTTAATAACTCAATATTGAATTATACTCAGATAAGTATCCAATGGAACATGAAATATGATTCGCAATAGTCATTTTAACAATAGGTGTGAATAACAATCAACCTCAACCTGACACACACTGGCGATTTTAAGACAGAAATCTTTTGAAAACTCATTTCACGCCAGAGGTTTCAAATTCTACTTATCAAATTTAACATATCTATTGTGTATTCTTACTGATATGCTAGAATGGAAACACCATTCATTAATTCAAGAAAAATGGTAAATATGTGAAATTTTATCTTCTGGCAGTCACAGCTCCACTTCACTGTGTAACAGAAAATAAATCTATCATACATTGTTGCGAACTATTGCGTTCCAATTTTACTTCTATATGTGGTTTCTCAATGAATGAATCAGTTATACGCTCATTCAAATCAATTACTTTTCTATCAATTCACAATTATAGGAAAGGGGTTTTTCCTTGTTGTAGGAAGATTGCTCACGTTCAGCCTATTCCCAAAAAGGCAATGAAAATCTTCCAAATAACTGTAGGCCGGTCGCTTTGCTATCTGTGATATCAAAAATCATTGAGAAAGCCGTAAACCACCATATCCTTAAATATTTGGAAGGGTTTAACATCTTGAGCCATCATCAATATGGCATTCGGAAACGAAGATCAACAGGCGACCTTCTATCGTATGTCACCTATATTTGGAATAACGCAACCGAGAAACATGGAGTCAGGAGCTATTGCGCTTGATAGTTCTATGGCTTCGATGCTGTGGCTTGTCGGATCATTTTCGTTAACGGCTCTCCAGCTTCCTGAAAGAACGTTCCCTTCAAGTGGCCGTCGACGGATATCTCTCGAATACTTTTACCATCAACGCTGGTGTTTCCCAGGAACCCATATTGTCTGTAACCATCTATCTATTGTATATCAACGACATATTGGAAAAAACGAAGAATCCAATATATTGCTTCGCTGACAGCACACTTGTCTTGTCATTCCATTTGGGTTACAAGACATCTTCTTCGGATGTACCTCTTCACCGGCAGCAGAAGGTTGCATATCTTGAGGATCTAGAAATGATTTCGAATTGGGGTGAAACTAACCATGTTCAATTCAATGCCACAAAAACCCAGGCGTCGGTTTTCTGCAGAAAGGTAAATGTCCCCCAACCGGATATAATAATGTCAGGGCAAACAATTCCGCTTTCTGCTTCGATAAGTTTGTTGTCATGTATGGAAGTATTGTTGTCATGTATGGAGCTCCGCCCCTAAACATATCCTGAAGCTGCTGGATTCCATCCAGAAAAGAGAGACGCGAACTTGTAACCATGATAGTCTGGAACATCGTAGAAAGGTTGGGAATTTTTCTCTTCTCTATAGATACTTTCGCGGGAAGTGTTCAATTGACTTGACACATTTGATTTCACCAAGACCTCACCAATTTTCCAGTAGTACTTGTGTTTGTCCTTAAAAACTTCGACCAGTACCTCATCACCTTCGATAATATCCACTGCAGTAGTAGACGAAAGATCAGGCACAAAAACCTGCATACTACGGTTAAAAACCCGGAAAACAGTTTGACACGAATTCAAATACTATTCCGAATTCAATAAAAAATCAAGGATAATCCTAACAGCAGTGGTATGATTTTGATTTTTCCAATTGTTTGTTCACATGTTGAGCGTATATAAATTTATAGCTGAAACATTTTAAAAAGTGAGCTTTCGTTTTAATGTTCCTGAAAGATGAAAATAAGTAAATTGAATCAAACACATTTATTACATTACAAACAAAATTATTGTAATATAAAAGCTTGCCGCGAGATTTACCTATGTTATTAAAAACATTTTTTTCAAAACTACTTATATTAAGAATAGATAACATATTGTTTGTTTTTGTTCATTAACACAGATAAATCTCTTCAGTATCGTATATATTATATAATGTATTAAATTATTGTATTGATTTGATTTGAATTTTTTTTTCAGATCATATAAATAGTAGTCATTACTACTATGGAAGTCGCCATTTTGTAACGTCTGCCATATTGAATCATAATGGCGCTATTAAGATAATCGAGCATTTTAACGAGAACCAAACGTGTGTGTGTGTGTCAAGGACACACGTTGCGTTGATATAACCTTTGTCATTACCGTCAACGTTCCATTCAGTCACAACCTACCAGCTCGGATTTTGTTCTATTGAAATTAAAACTTGATAGTAAAAAAATTGTAATTGAAAAATATGCAAATAATTGTTTCCAAAATGAATTTACAACTGAAGGTAATTAATTGTTGATATTGATAGTATTCACCAAACTAGTTTCGATCACTCTGAATCATCCGCAACATCAAAGCAATCTCCCTCATCGACATCCCTCAGCATATTAGGTTCTAACTGGTATGTAGATTAGAAATCGAATCGATACGGTAGCCAAAAATTACATAATACAAAATATCAGAAGAGGGCCATAATTCACTAATCAAATCCAAAGAAACTGAAAAGAAATAGAAACCCAGTTGACCATTTTCTTGCCATCGATAATTTGTATCTTTATTGTTAGGAATTTGTTCGCGATGCCGAAACGGCAAAAAATAAAAAACGATTCCTTTGTGAGGTGGAAAAGGTAGGGCTTTCAAATCAAGATATGTTTATGGGCGCATAAATCCTCAAATTTCGCAGATAAAGCATCTATTTAATCATTGAAGTTGTGTGTGAGGTGGAATATTTAACATGTGAGACCGTCGGAATATATGACGGGGCAATTTCGGGCATCTTTAATAATATTGATGAATGTTAAAATGTTTGTTTCTACGAAATTCAGGTTCTACAACGTCAGGATCATGCACAGTTGATATAGAGCGTTCTGGTTTATTGAGGATAAGTTCAGATTGATGAATCCTCTGTTCTGGTTTTGACTGCGAAATGATTCTAAACTGTTTTGAACCGTCCCGAATCGTTCTTACTCTCGAGGCTGAACTGTTGAGAACTGTTCTCGTTGCTCTTGCGCATTCATGTGGAAATTAGTTTGGACTATTTTCTGGGATGTTTTTTTTTATTTATTTGTTTTTAATAATTGGTGATAACATTTGAACTGACTACAAAAATACGCTACATAACAAAATAGACATAATCAACAGTATTTTCTCGTCTTCATCTAATTATTTATACGGTGGCACAGTGTATCCTCCACATGCGTTTTAGTTTAACCAAGTACCGAGAGTATTTATTCGGACTGTTTTGAGATTTTTTGTACGCATCATCTCATGCGCAGTTTCCAAACAGTTTTGGATGTTAGATCCAGAACAAACCTAATGTTTCACCAACTCCTTACTTCAAGGCGAAGGAGAGAAATTTGATTAAATCATACTTCTATCTCTACAGATCATTTCTAGACCTGTTGCCAAATTTTCATGGGACTGGTAATTCACAACTAGGCACATAAAAGACGGTTGAAATTATCCCTCGGTTCGAAAAGTTCAATTTAAAACTGTTGTGTCTCCTACATTATGCTCTATTTTCAAATAAAGACAATTTCTAGAATTCATCTATATTGCATCAATAAAAATATATAATAATAATAATAACAATAAAGATAATATATGATAAAAATGGATAAAATATCGAGATTTTCTCTTCGAACTCCACAGAATCTATCCAGATCACTCTGTCAAGATGGTTGTTCTGATTATTGGAGTCCTTGGTGGAATGATGTCCTCTCTACTCTCGAATCTCAAAATCATACCGGCTTGCCGCACTAAGGCAGAAATCTTAGCCGCGCAAATGCAGAAGGCTGTCATTCTTGGCTCACTGCGTTTGCTCAGGGCACATGTTAATGCTGGCGCGACCTCCCGAATGTATCGGGGCTTCGGGAGATAGGGCCTGACCAGCGCACACTACGATAATAATAATAATAATAATGATAATAATAATACCAACTGCTGATCAGGTGGAATCCTTCTGGAAGGATATCTATCAACACCCGCAGCCACTCAACTTAGGCACTCCAGCCCTAGCGCAGTTCGAAGCTTTCAACAGAGAGTTTCGACAGCCTGAGCTCAATGAACTGCGCAACCCGATAACCCCGGATGACGTTCGAAGGGCCCTTGTTGGTTCCAAAAACTTTGCTGCTCCAGGCCCAGATGGGCTTGAACACTTATTGGTGGAAAAAACTACCAAGTAACCACCGCCATCTGGCCAGAGTTTTCAACTCATGGCTGGACGGAGAGCAGCCGATTCCGGATTGGTTTGTCAAAGGGCGGACCGTTCTCATCCCCAAAAGCGGAGATTTGTCGATTCCTAAGAATTACAGACCGATAACATGCTTGAATCCGAGTTATGAGTTGTTTACAAGCATCTTATATACACGAATACTCACCGCAGTTGACCGAGTGTTCGAACGGATATATGAGCAGAGAGGGTCGTAGAGAAGAGTCGCTGGATGTAAAGAGAACCTGCTCATCGATGGATGTGTAACGCAGGGCTCGATACAATATAAGCGTAACCTCTCTATGGCCTGGATCGATTACCGTAAAGCATTTGATACAATTTCGCATGAGCTCATCTTGCATTTGCTCAGATGCCTTGCGGTACCCGATAACATAGTGAGATGCATTGAACAACTGATACCACTTTGGCGAACTCGCTTCACCATAACATCTGGTCAAGCAAGAGTCCAAACAGGGTGGGTCACTTTCAGAAGGGGTGTATTCCCTCAGTGGTGATTCCCTCAGTCCCCTTCTCTTCTGCATCTCACTATTGCCATCATCCGTTGCGCTCAGAAATACTCGAGGGTATAACTGTGGCACCCCCGGAAACCGGAGACACAAGGTCACCCATCTGTTTTATATGGATGATCTTAAACTTTATGCCTCTGGAGAGAAGGATCTCCATCAGTCCTTGAGGTTGGTGGAAGAGTACACGCATGCTATCGATATGAAATTCGGGATAGATAAATGTGCAATGGTCCATCTCAAAAGAGGACGATGCGGGGATTACGGAGAAGATGTGCAGCTCGTAGATGGAAGCATCCTACATCATCTGGATGCCGGAGAGACGTATACTCACCTCGGGGTGGAACAACGCCGCTCACAAGAGGCAACAGCTGTGAAAAACTCTCGCCGCGGCAAGTATCAGCACAAACTTCGACAGATCTGGTCATCGGAACTGTCGGGAAAGAACAAAGTTGCTGCAACAAATATGCTTGCGATTCCAGTCTTACTCTACTCGTTTGGAGTAGTGAAGTGGACTCGGGAGGATCTGTATCAACTCGACGTAAAAACCAGAAAAATGATGCATCTCTATAGGAGTTTGCATCCCAAATCGTCCGTTCCACGGTTGTACTTCCCCCGACAACAGGGAGGCCGTGGTCTTTTGAGATTGGAGTGTCTACATGAGAGAATGGTACTGGATACAGCCTGTAAAGTCGTCAGGAGTTCGGATCCCCTTCTCTGCATGGTCCGTGACCATGAGAGAGCAGGAATTGGAGCATTTTTCTTAGGGCAGCTGCCCGAGCAGCTAATGAACTCGGTATAGTTTTCGACTCTGAACGAGGTGACCACAATAACTCTGTCACCGAGTTGGAACCCGTTCAAAAAAAAGCTCAGATAAAAACCGCAGAGATCACCTTACTTCTGCGGAGACACAAGGATAAGCCAATGCATGGAGTCTTCTTCAATAATGTTGTAGACCTTGGCTTATCAAAGCGCCTGACGTTTGCATTTCTCAGGTCGAGTGGGCTAAAGTCGGAAACTGAGTGGTTCATCATGGCTTGACAGGATGGTGTCTTCAACACCTTAGACTACCGCAGTCGCGTGATGGGTATAGAGGTTCCTCACATAAGGTGCAGGGCCTGCCGCGAGGCGCCCGAGACTCTAATGCACTTGCTATCAGCATGTCCAGCATATGCGGTCTCGGCCTATATCCATCGCCGTAACGCGGCCCTAAGAGTGCTAAATTACCATCTACGACACTCTTACGGTATTGACGAGACACCGGTGTTGCCCTACGCTCCGCCAACGTGCCAAATTTATTGGAACTATTCGTTCCCCACCCTCAAGCTCATACAATCTAATAAGCCTGATGTAGTCCTTTTCGACCACCAGAGCAAAACGATATTTGTCGTGGAGGTTTCCTGACACAAGGTGCAGGGCCTGCTATCAGCATGTCCAGCATATGCGGTCTCGGCCCATATTCATCAACATAACGCGGCCCTAAGAGTGCTATATTACCATCTACGGCACTCTTACGGTATTGACGAGACACCGGTGTTGCCCTACGCTCCGCGGGGTATTGAATCCGGTGTGGGAAACGAGAAATGCCAAATATATTGGAACTATTCGTTCCCCACCCTCAGGCTCATACAAGCTAATAAGCCTGATGTAGTCCTTCTCGATCACCAGAGCAAAACGATATTTGTCTCGCTCCTGGCGAGGCGAATATCGTCAGAAAAGAGGAGGAGGAACGGATAAAATATCGAGATTTTCTCTTCGAACTCCGCAGACTCTATCCAGATCACTCTGTCAAGATGGTTGTTCTGATTATTGGAGTCCTTGGTGGAATGATGTCCTCTCTACTCTCGGTAGCCAAGCGGTTCGGCATGGGTGCTTTGTTCACTCACTCGAATTGACTGCCGTGTGCTATCGTCTAGGAATCACACGTTAAAAGGTAAGACCTCGTTAATCCTTAGCTCGCACAAGTTTCGACTTCTGAGGGTTGTCGTTCGTAGGGGTGCGACAGCTGGTTAACGGAAAAACAGATTTTTTAAACAGAATGTTAAAATCATACCTGCTTGCCGCACTAAGGCAGAAATCTCAGCCGCACGTATGCATGTGCTCAGGGCACATGATTTTCGGACCCAATGATCACTTACCCCACGATTTGGTGAGTGGTCATTGGTTGATAATGCTGGCGCGCCATCCCGAATGTATCGGGGATTCGGGGGATAGGGCCTGACCAGCGCACACTACGGTGAAAAAAAAAATAATAATAATATCGTTTATTATGCATAAAAATACATTTATACATAAAAGGAAAAGGTTTAGCCAAAGGCTATCTTCCACCCTTCCCAAAAATTATTCAGTAAGTATAAGAAAATAATTATAAACATACCTATTTAGTATCATAACAATAATAGAGAAGAGAAAAAATAATACATCATCTAATTGCTAATAACTCTTAATTTTCTCAACATTATTTTGGTCAATTTAACAATTTCATTGCACAGAGCATTCAGATAGGAAGGGGCTATAATATATGAAAAACATCCTTGAAATTTGTAAGTACGGTGTCTAGGTATGTTGAATGAGTTAATTCTCAAATTGAGCATATGTATGTCAGAATGCCTGCTTAGTAAACTATATAAATAACTAGGTGTTTTAGTTTGAAGCAACTTAAACAAAAACATTTTTATCAAATATTGGGCTCTGTACCTCCTATTCAGCTCCTTCATTTTTAACAAAAATGGGGTGACATGTTCATCATATGGTATACAGCATACGAATCGCATGCAGGCATTTTGTATACGTTGTAACTTCTGTTAGTTATATTGCGGCAAAAAATTGTAATACACCGAACAACAATACTCGATATGGGGGTAAATAAGAGTTTCAACTAACATGAGTTTCATTTCTTCTGATAACTGATACTTGAATTTATGTAGCGATTAGCGATTTGAGTTTGAAGAATGATACTTTGAAAATGTTTGTCACATGTTCGTAAAAAGACAAAGAGCTATCTATGGTTACGCCAAGATTTTTAGCACTGTCTACCCAGTCAATGTCTGCGTTATCGAGAGTGAGCCTAAAGTTACACTGAGTTTCTACTATTTGTCTTTGAGACCCTATGCATAAGGCCAATGTTTTATTTGGATTGATTTTCAGTCCATGATTCTCCGAGTATAGGAATGTTTTGTGCAAATCTGTGTTTATATTGGCAAATATAACTGTGTATCATCTGCGTATAGATTTATTTGACAATGTGATAAGAAAGTGGGGTGATCAAAAATAAACACTGAAAACATCAAGGGTCCTAAAATACTTCCCTGCGGTACACCTGAGACTGTTTCTTTTAGGGATGACCATGAGTAATCATCCAGTTTGATCCTCTGTGATCGGCCTGTGAGATAGCTGGTTATCCATTTAAGAGAAATGTCATCGAATCCTATAAACTTGAGCTTGCTGATGAGTAAATCGAAATTAACTAAATCGAAAGCTTTACTTTGATCAAGCAGTACTAAAATGGTGACTTTTGATTGATCTCTGAATCTCGCAAGATCGTCGATTACTTTCAAGAGGGCAGTCTGTGTTCCATGTTTTTTGCGAAACCCAGACTGCTCGTATGGAAGTATTCGATTTTCTTCAAGAAAAGCTCTTATTTGACGGGAAACATTTTTATCGAATATTTTAGAGAATGAGGGCAGAATGCTGATAGGGCGTAGGTCACTGAACGTGGTAGGTGCATTCTTTTTCGGAATTGGTATTATATTAGTAACCTTCCAAACATCTGGAAAGATACCCTGTCTGAAGGACTCGTTGAAAATATGTTTAACTTTATCAATACAGTGTGGTATCACTAAAGAAATCATCTTGATATTTATATTGTCAATACCTAAAGCATTAGATTTTATTTCTTTGATAGCAGTCGAAATATCATCATCACATATATCGGTGAGGGAAAAGTTCATAGAAGCGTCCAATTTATTATTATTGTAGAATGAAAGAGTGTCATCATTTACTATTGAATGTCCAGCCACGTTTATAAAATAGTCATTGACTTCTTCTATTGGTTTGCGAGAATGATTTTGCAAGATTTCTCCGTGTCATTTTTGAATTGTTTTTATTTTTGTTCAAAACAAATTGTATATATGCTGTTTTTTCACGTTTTATTGTCATTGACGTAGTTGCGTAAAGTTACATAGTACTGTCTAGCGGCTGCTGTCTTTAAGATATTTTCCATGAGCTCTATCACGGGTTTTCATCATCAATTTGATATTGTAAGTTATATATGGGGAAGCTTTATGTTTTCTGTTTACAGTGCAAATTGGAGCATGTTTGTCAAAGAGCATAATGATGCATTCGTTGAGAAAGTTTACTTTGGAATTAATATCTTGCATAGTCACAATATCATCCCATGGTAAGTTAGCAGCATCTTGAGAAAAAAATTCATGATTGAAATTCTTGAAATTTCTAAAAAAAATTAAGTTATCATAAGTATCTTCGCCTTCGAAATCAATATCGCAAAATACCATCAGGTGATCAGTTATACCATTCATATCAAGTGTATAACAATTTCTTACCATTACTTCCTTACTGATGCAAATGACATCAATCAGAGATTCAGAAGTTGTTATCCGAGTAGAATTTTCTACAATTTGATTCATATCGAAACAAGAAACTAGGGCAGTGAATCGTTGAGTGTCGCGAAAGTCACAGTTTCACAAGTTAATATTAATATCACCAACTAACACCGCCGTAGATGTTTCCAAATACACTCGTTCCAGTACATCAGCTAACTCCTGCATACAGTCCTCTACATTTGTTCCTGGTGGGCGATAAACAACTACACAGGCTACTTTTTGTTTGTTTATATTGACTATAATCCATCTGCTCTAGACCATTTGCCGGAATAGAAGAGTAATATAATTTGTATTTATACAGATATTTGATGAAAAAGCATACTCCACCACCTCTAACATCACGGTCCATACGTATCAAGTTGAAGTTAGGTATAGTAACAAATTTATCTGGATATTCTGGAGCGAGCCATGTTTCCGTGACACCAATTATTGAGATTTTGTTAATATTGATAGAGTCTTTGAAATCATCAAAACAATTATTCAAATAACGAATATTCACGTGACCGAATCTTATATTGAGTTTTTTGATTTACTGATAGAAGGAACGCCATATACATATTTAATGTATATGTTATCCTCGCCATTTTGCTTTCGTTCATTAAATTGTAAGAGAATCTTTTTCAAATATTCACGTTGAAGAATTGTCTTATCGGAACTGATCTGAACGTTGAAATTGAAATTCAGAGAACAACTATTAGAGTTTCATTCTGTATCAAAGATAGGATAGAAGATATGAAGTGTAGTGAAACTTATCCAATTATCAGTGTTGAATTTGTACCCGAATAAGATTATAATTGTTCAAAGTATATAATTTTTGTGAAATACAGAATACAGTTGGTATAATGTTGGCAAAATGATAGCGTTTTCCTGCATGATGATCAGATTGGGTGATGACATTGACACGTGAGTTTTGAATTAGTTTGTTCCATTGATGTCCAATGTACAATGTCTAATAGTTAACGTACTTTTCAAGCTAAATTGCTCCCAATGCCATTCTCATTACGTCAAATTTTCACAATTTTTCTATTCATTCCTAGTTTTGCAATGCCTATCGACCCAGTTTCCACAGAATATTTCAACTTAAACTTTGAATCAATGGCACTTCATACTTTCCTAATAACTGAACTGTCGTCAAAAACTAAAGTATTCAAAGATTTTTAGAATACGCCTAAATTCAATTAGAATTACAAAATACAAAAAAGTTATTTTAGTATCAACAGATTCTTCAGGTTTTCTGCTCTTTTTTGTCGCTTCATTATCCTCATGCTTATCGTCGTTCTCAGACACGTGGATTGAATCATGACTTATCTATGATTGTCTGAACTGAATTTGAATGAACTTGAACTAATTTTTTGACCATTAAATCTGGCTACTCAGTTCAATATCTTTCTGTCACAGAATAACCTGTTTTTTATAATTTTGTTGGGATTTAGGATATAGTGAATCTTCTGAAAACTTCTATTGAGAATCGAAATTGGTATAAAATATCCCTACCTTCATTTATTTCAGTCACTTGTGGACAGTTGGCGCTTCCACAGTTATAATATCATCTTTCTTTATATTAACTATGCTGGGGATTTCCACCTACCACAACCTGATGAAAGTACACATTGTAATAGATTTTAATTGACCCCTTCAAGTTACTGTTATATAGAGATCAAAATATTTTTCACAAAAAATCCATTATTCATCAGTAATTTTTCCTATCATAAATAGAACTAAAAATTGTTCTGAGACTTATTATAAAATCTGCTTTCGTTTTCAGAATTTCTAAGTCAAATGTATTTTGCAGTTTTTTCCTTAAATTCGCTTTTTTTAAAAGAAGATCCTTCGATATCGTCGAATAAATTTGATAATTAAGCGAATCAAAGGGTAAAGCTTCTTGTTATATTTGATATTTAACATTTCTGAAAACGGAGGCAGATGTAAACCTCCGGAACCTGTATAACGTGTTCTAACACAATTTTTATTTTCCAATTTGTCGAAGGTGAAAATCCCCAAAAATTTCACAAAAACCTTTGATTTACTCCATAAAAAATGACTTGTGTTCATTTTGTTCATTCGTCTTTCTCTCTCTCTCTCTCTCTCTCTCTGACCTGCTTCACGGAATACCCAAAGCTTGCCATCATAGTCACATAACCTGAAACTTCAAATTTTATATTTTCGCATTGATAAATATAGCATAGCCTAGCTGTTCACTTGAATGATCAACCAGATTCTCAATCGATGTTTATTCTTGGAATCCTAATATATTCAAGAAGATCGATTTAATATGGACCGCTACGTAACTGACACAGCTGATGGTGAATTCCACCGTCGGTGACACTTCCACCTATTCACTGTTATACCATATCACTAATCCGTATCAACATTTCCATAAGTCGAATCCAGTTCCACATTTCGAAAAAAAAATTGTGAAACAGTTAGTCGGCGCCCGCCCATATTATGTAATAATTCGCGCTAGTCGAACGAATTACCATAGGGAATTTTACACCTTGGGAACGCAAACTAACGAAGTCAATAAACTGTGTCTTATCACTTAGCGTTTCGTAATTAAAATAATACGGCCTTCGCCGTGACCACGAACTTATCGGAGCAGGTCAGGAGTTGAGAGTACAATGAAAAGCATATAGCGTGAATGTAAAAATATTGATACCGATTCGAACAGGGCAATGCTTGTGTACAGTACAGATTTGTTTGATGTTGTAGGCAGATAGATTATACAGTGCTTTTCTTTAATGTCCCCCTACTTTTATTTTTTGAACGGGTCAACTCAAAAAATTGAAATTTGGAATAATGAAATAAATGCAGGAATACTTTATTTTGAAGTGAAATTGACAGAAGAAACTTTCAAGATAGCGAATGGGCGCCTTCTGGGGAAAAAAAATTAAATGGAAAGGGGGGTCTTGTGATATATCTTTTTGAAGCTCCTGACAAATGCTTCACAACCCTAGAAGATAATGTCAATATCTTCAACTACTACAAAATGGCGGTACTTTTAATAATTGTCTGAATTCAACTACGTAATATGAGGTAATGAGCTTGAGGTCACTTCAAAAGATGCTCGAAATGGTTGCCTTGAACTTCTTGACATATGAACAGCCTATCCGATATTTCACGCCGAGCATTTTCGAATACAGTAACGTCAATATCTCTACAAATATTTATTATCATCTGCCGTATATCCAATATTGAAGCAGGTTCAGTTTCGTACACCTTTTGCTTGAAATAGCCCCATAACGAATAGTCCAAAGGTGTCAAATCTTCTGTAGGACCTCGACGGCCATTCCAACTACCGGGAAAAGAAGTATCCTAACAGTTTCTTACTTGTCTGGAGTAATGTGGTGGTGCTTTATCATATCGAATTCATTAGAATTCGCTTCGACGATTTCAGTGATGAAAAGGTCAACAGTAGTTTTCAGCATATTCAAATACAGTTTCCCTGTTAAATTTTGATCAAGAAATAGAGGTCCTACAATATGGTTTCCCAATATTCCCGCCCATACGTTAATTTTTTCTGGATATTGGGTATGTGTTTTCCGGAAAACGTGAGGGTTGGTGTCACTAAAATAACTGCAATTTTGTCTGTGACCATTGCCGTTTGGAAAAAATGTACATTCGTCAATAAAACAAATATTGTGGAGATAGGTAGGATGCTTTGCAAAGGTTTCCGTCATGATTTCGCAGAATTCTGTTCTTCGATCAGGGCCATCTTCAGTTAATTGGTGTACCATTTCAATTTTGTTTGGATGATACCTACTCCTCGACAAAAGTCTCCACACAGTAGAAAGATACACCTCACAAACATTCGCGACGGAATAAGTAGACTGTTCAGGATTAACTACCATCCCACCAATTATTTGCACTTGCTGTTCTTCCGGAATGGACGGGTGACCTGGAGGTTTTTTGTTATGCACACTACCGATAGTTGTGAATTTGGATGCAAGTTCCCTCAAATATTTTCTATAGATAGGGCGATTCGGAAAAGGTTCATTGAAAATCCTTTCGGTCGCGTGATAGTTACGCGTCGCACCGTAAATAAGGATCGCCTAAATTTTTTCTTCCAATGGTTGAACATTTTTTAGAGATTGTTGACGTGGTACCTTTCTACTAGTAAAACCGAAAAACAAAATGAGAATATTCTAACTGAACAATGATGTTCATTGACGTTTTGACATTTTTTGTCGTTTTTATAAAAAAAAATAACTTAACAAACCTTAAATATAGGAATATTTCTAGAAATATTGATATTGATATGTTTGTCTTCAGGAAATTATTAAATGTTACGCCATTTTGTAGTAGGTGAAGATATTGACTTCACATTCTAGAGTTGTGAAGTATTTGTCAGGAGCTTCAAAATGATGTATCACAAGTTAATTTTTTTTCCCAGATGGCGCCCAGTCGCTTGTAAGTTTCATCTGTCAATTTCACTTCAAAATAAAGTGTTCATGCATTAATTTCATTTTCCAAATTTTCAATTTTTTGTGTTAACCTGTTAAAAAAATAAAACGTGAGGATATTAAAGAAATGTACTGTATTTATGAGAAACCCACTCGCTACATATCTTACAGGGATTTCCTTATCAAATATTCAGAAACCGTAGATCAAAGGTCTATTCTATTCGATCACGATGGTCAAAAATCACAATTCCTAAACATATTATTACCATCATTTCAATTCATGGTTTGCCTGATTTGAATCAATTAAATGTAGTGATTTTAAACCAAATTTTATCATAGATTCAAATTAGAAAACTACAAAATTAGTATTTTTTCATTTTCACGAAAATGAAAATCTCATACTAATAAATTATGGACTATCGAATGAAATCAAAATTTCTAAAAATCATTTATAAATTGTACGAAAATGATTTCGACAGATGAGATGAAGTTTGTGAGATCAGCCGTTTTCCATCTTTCTTGAACACTACTTGTTTCTCGGATGATTGCACCTTTTATTCGAATGGAAAAATAATTCATCAAAATTTCCACTACTGGAGTGATTGATTCAAATCCCAAAAAGGCACGCGAAATTCCCACCCAATTTTCTCAAAAGTTGAATATTTGAGTAAGAATTTTGAGAAACCATATTATAGGATCATTTTTTTAGAAACGAACCTGAAAGATGGGACCTTCTCATTCCGTAGTACAGTGAGACGGTTGTTTAATAATAACTATTGGGGTTGATGGATAAGCTCTACAAAAAGGCCACCCAGATTCAACTCTTCTGGACTTTCTTCTGAATATGGAGTATGTGAGATGCAGCCAACTACTGTTAATATTTTACAGGAAGACAATATCAGTTCTATAGGCAGTTCGAGCATCTGATGAAGACATTTTCATGATTCAGTTTCACTTTCTTGTTTGGAATAATTACAAACTCCAAAAAATATAACATTTTTCCTGACATTGAAAATCTATCGTTGTAACGTCAAATATTCAGTGTTGGATGCATAATTGAAATTTTTGACTTCTGGTTTGCTATAAGAGAGAGTGGATGACAAGTGATCGATTTTAACAAAGAAATGTAACTGTGAATCATGTCAACTGAAGATGTGTTTCAGATTTTTGAAAGCCCCAATATCAACTGACTCATTCAATGTGGCCCGTTTCAATTGAAATACACTTTATTATACTACGTTTATAAATCCTACAATCAAAATTATTAGAATCACTTATTTTACCATCTTATGTTACATAACATATACAGCAAGTCAACTCAAAATAGGTTGTTGAAGAATTCCAAAAAAATAAAAATGTAAAATATTGGAAACAGTCAAGGAATGACATGAGTAATATTACAGTTCTTCTGATGCACTGCTTGGAAACTTTGGTGAAGTAATGAATATTACTTCACCAATGTGTTTCAATCACCAAGTGATCATCTTCAAGAGGAAAATCAATCTTCCTCTTGGAATATTGGGGTAAAACTCCAGTAACACGCAATATCACAGTTTATAATTGATATTCAAATGTTGTTTAGAGTACCATCGTTTCATTTGGAAACTTAAGAGCACAGAGTGAAAATAGTGTAGTAGAGTATTTGTTAATTTTTTGATTGATCAAAATTCAGTGATTTTACTTCAGTTGGTAATTTGTTGTAGCGTTTTATATGTAATATGTTTTTTTGGTTCAGTTCATTTAAAAACCTGGTAGAATGATTGTGAAAGTCTGAATTAGTTGAGAAACTTTCAATGTTGATCAATATTTTCAGGCAATATTATGTATTTCTTAAACATCGGCTAACAATCAGCACGATAGTTAGCACCATCCCTTAATATGAGAACCTTCTATAGAAGACTGAATACTCTTCATCAGGTGTCGAGTTTCCCCAATTTAGGTGTGAGTAAGAAAGCGCATGATAATAGAGCCTTTTTCAATTGTGATGGAATTGGCCGATACATGATGAAAATTTATAACATATTCAAGTTACACTTCATTATGAGATTATCACTAAACAGTTGACAAAACCACAACGTGGTTTTGTATACGAGTATACAGTAGGTTTCTCAGGCTTGTTCAGTATGAATCTCGGACGTATTCATCTCGCAATGAAGCGTCTAATTTTTTCAAATGTTGTGTTAGTTTATTCCATAAAAAATTATTCTCTCAGTTCATTCCATAAGAGAAACGGATATCACAATTTTGGATAGGGACAAAAAATTTAAACAGACAAAAAAGGCACCAAAAAGTATTTGTGACGTAGATGAGTGGTGTCTGCGTATTGCCATGTGTGAATGCCCTGTGAGTTTTCGAATGCACTTGAGAGCTTAACAACACTAGATCATATTTAAATTGTTTGCATTTCATTTCAATTAAAGATCAATAATATGGTGCCGTATTGCTGATATTGCAAAACCACCACTGTGTGTACAGTGAATTTCAAAAAAGATTTCTCGAAAGAACCGCATGAATATAATAAACAATAGACTTGGTTCGAAGCAGCATGTCATGATTCCAAAGAGTTATCAATGAAGACAAGTTCATTCATTTGGGAAGACCATTTCAATGTATGTAAAATTTGGAATACACTTAAAAAAAAATAAAAATAAATATTCTCTCAGCAATTGCCGAGAGTGTGGAGTTGTCAATTCGTAGTTTTTCTACTCTGAATATAATAACGTGGAACTAAAGTGCTGTTTCTTATTTCTAGCGAATTATTCCATTCAGTAACAAATATGAATTAATACTGAGTAATATGGTAATAACATTTACAAAAATCAGTATACTGAGATTCAAAACTAATAACACCACAGAGAAACACAATTATTGCATTTCCAAATACTTGGAATATCAAGAAGAGATATTAATTAATGCGTCGTTCAACATTAACAATATCAAAAACTGAGTCGTTGATTTTATGATTGTATGAATGGAACTAATCTAATAGGTCCTTTTTTTTCATCATAAATCGAAAGTAATGATGACGAAAAGTTTATGTCAATATGGATATCTTTATAATATATATTTTTAGGATATATTGATTTTTGAGAAAGAAAGGTTTTGTCTTTCTTCTTCTATACTTTGATAAAAAAATGTGGAAATCTTCTAAAGAAAGGAAGAAAGTAATCAATTCCAATAAATTAACTCTAAACAAAGATTTATATATCATCCAAAGAAGTAACATTCAGACACAAATGGAAGAAAAAGCCCCTCTCGAAACAGCTATTTTCATATAAACATTGAAATACACGAAAAAAAAATACTTTCTAAACAAATACGTTTATATGAACGCTGAATTACATGAAAAATACTTTTCTCTATTTCATTTGTATTCCAAACATTTGTAATGTATCGACTCAGATATCATTCACAAGATGTCTACACAATTTGAAAAATGAAAGTAAAATTTCACTTACATGGAACCCTGTCGTCCGCACTGCTAGACATCCAATGTTTCGCCGTAAGACAATTTTCTTATCGGCTCTTCAGTAGCAAATACGGATAACATTATAAAAAAGCACTCAATTCGCTCCCAAAAAAAGGAAGGTTTGTCTCCTTATCAGTCATGATTGAATCTTCTAAGCTGCATATTTTGTCTATGTCCCCATCCGCTCTTCAACTTGTTAAACGACAGTTAAACATCGTTGACAGAATAGCTGATTACAGATTTGGTATATTCCTTGTATTCACATTTCTTTTCCTTTCTGTGATATAAAACGAATCAGCGAAAGGAAAATGCAATATATTTTACTATTTTTTTCAATTCTGAAACATTGAGTCAAGTATCAATAACATTTTTAGCTCATTTTCATATGCCAAATTATCAAATCTGAGCAAGTTACAAAACCTTTATTTTGTGAAAAAATAATTCATTCAGGTAGTAATTCGTCGGAGTCAAACAGAAGTTTGCCTTTCCTATATAAAGTATAAAGTAATTTATTAATTATTATTTTCAAATAGTGGAAAGTAAAAATACCAAAGAGAGGTTGTTGGAAAAACTTTCATTCACTTTATAAAAATGAAGCTTGTTCAATAGTCCATATTGGTAACCAATATGGTACCTATATTATTTGTCAAAATTTCCATCAAATATTATTTCAAATAAATACCCGTTCAATAAGACGAAATATCCGTTAACTGATTTGTGTGTTCGTACATTCGACATTCGATTTTTTTTTACATATTACTTGTACCAGGTCAAATAGATGGTCGAGCGGACTACGGATTGAGTGATATCCAGGTTGAATTGCCATGCCCTAGTCACAAACAATCAAATGGTTGTTGACTGTACTGACTGACTGGTTTGTTTTGAAAATATATTTTTAGTAGGCCAGCCTTTGTGTATGTAAAATCCAATATAGAAGTGGTAAATAAATAAGCACATTCAAATGTTTTTTGTAAAAAGAACATAATATTTACCATTATGTATTTTTTTGTTGATTTCAAACAAAAATATCTTTCAAATATCTTCTTCAGTAGATTTAATTCATGAAGTCCCCAAGTAACACTTTATTCCATATGAATACTCCTAATGAAGCTAGGGAATACTGAAACACGTGTTGCGGTTTCGTAAACTATTTTGTGAAAATTTCACAAATTGTTACTTGAATATGTTATGGATTTCCATCGAATGTTCACCAATACCATCACATAAGTTATGACGAATTTATGTCGGTTCCAAAGTAATAATACCTAACAGAGAATCTCTTAGGTATCATTACTTTGGAACCTAACCTAACCTAACCTAACCTTACCTTACAGAAAATCTGTTATGGAGAGATAATACTTCCCATCTATAACAATTATTTTCAACAGAATCGGTGAAGAGTACGTTATAAATTCGGTTACTATGTCCAGCGTGGATAAAAATGGGAGCAATGTTGTTATGTGAACTGTAAGGAACTCAAAAAGGGTTGCCTCGCTTTCATGTGTGAATAAAGATGCAGATATTAGGGACTGCTAACTTTTTCATGAAAAATATCATTATCAATAAGAATTTCATTTACAATTGATTGATTTGTAAAAAATGCCACTGTCGATCACTCAATGTGAGCCTAATCTATAACTGATATCAAAGTTCCGGTGAACAAAAGTTGATCTGAAATGTTCACAAACGATCCTAACATGTTTGTCAACTTGTTCAAACTATTCCTAATTGTTAGTTTAGTGGGAGAAGACATGAGAATCCTACGCACACAGATTGCACATGAGTGCATAACTGTTTCAAGAAATTGTACTCAGTACATCTCTGTTCGAACGTGTATCCCCAGATCTGAAGAGTTCTTTTTTATGGCGTGACAAGAAGTACTATTATTATGCTTATATGGAGACCTCGTACACTAACTAACGAAGTAACAAATGTGCATTGTTGAGCCTATTGTCTTTGTGTCCTGTAAAATTGTATTATATAAGACAACCTCGTGGGTTCGACAAAGTTGCTAATTTTAATTAAAACTGGCTATTTGGAGAAGTAGGCTATGTCGTATTTGGATTTCACTTCATAGACCATAATTTTCCAATCTTGGAGATTATAGGGTGGGCAGTTTGAATTTAAAATTTTCATTTGAGTAATAACTTGGTAGATATTCTCAAATTTATTATTTATACAAAATTGAATATCAATTGTGATTCGAATACAATTACCTACATACGGTGATCAGTCTTAGGAAAGACTGTTGTACCTAGGAACTGTTTTCTGAAATTCCGTCCTAAAAGCCAACTAGAGCTAGGTTTTTAATTTTTTTAAATTAAACAAATTATATTCCCTTTGTAGTACCTCCTAATAATATATCTAAAATAAATTGCTGCTCCGAGTTATTCAGTAATTAATAATAGTATGCAACTTGTTTTAACGTACACGATGTGTACGTGAAACGCAAGCCAAAAAATTTAACTAAGTATGGTAAAAACTTGAATTATTTAAAAATATTATTTTTACTAGTTTTCATAAATTAACAAAAGCACTTGTAAAATATGACAAGATATTTGAGAAAAAGCAACTTAGAATCTAACTATCCTTGTTTTCTTCTTGGTGATGAAAAATGGTGATGAAATATGATTTTGGAAAAAATACAAAAATAAATAACCAAACTATAACTTCTTTGCGCAAAAATCGCATAGGTATGTTTTCCACTCATCATCTTCAAGATCCGGTACATAGGTTATGAGCCCAGCGACCGCACTTGATGCAACGACTCCATTTTTCTCCACCCTTATCTGCCACTGTGGTGTCATCATAAAACCAACATGATTCATCTGCACTGTCAGCATCTTCAGTTGATGAAAGAGATATATCATCTTGGCTGTCAGATGAAACTTCAAAATCCTGCGTTAACCTAGGTTTTCTTTTCCTTGTTTTTTTGCAGAAGAAGAATATGCTAGTTTGTCACGTTTTTTGTCAAAACATAAATCCTTGGTCATAGCCTGACCCTTTTTTTCAACTTTTGCCTCTTTATTTCCTCCTTTTCGGGAGTTCCTGTGGCAATAATTGTTTTGCCACATTTTTTTCCTCTCTTCTTACCTTGTTGTCTAGCTTGTGCTTTAGGAAACGGTTGCACTTGTTCAAGGGATACAAAGCGTGTTTCACAGGTCTGTTTCCTATTAGTAACCACAGATATCAACACAAATTGCACGCCTGAAGGATCTGCAGATGGTTCTTCTTCCGGTTCCACTGATTTATCTTGAATTGTAGGAATTGAAAAATTCGCAGAGTTGGAGGGAGACCTAAGACTATCAGACTTTGCTGATTTGCTCGGTGGAGGTTCTGTTGATCTCTTTCGAGTTTTACTAGTAACAGGCATTGAAACATTATTCGAAATTGAGGATGAACTGTTAGGAAGAACTTCAATGAGGGGTTCGCGAACAGTGACGTAAACCTCAAAAAATTATTCTTCCGAAAAAATTGCTCTATCCAACTGGGAAATTCCTGAGCATCTAAATCCACTCAAAATATTACTTGGAGTAAAAGCATTTGGAAAAGCAATTAAATATAGTTAAATGAACTTACATGGATGGAGGTTGGGGATATTTTGTTCAAATACACCATATTTATGGGAGTAAATTATAGCATTTTTTTTCATAGGACACAGGTACTACGTGGAAGTTTGAGTAGAACGTCAAACTATATATCATCTATAAAAAGGGAATTTGAAAAACAACCAATGATTTCAAAATGACGCCATGTACTAGATAATTAAAAGAGAAATGAAAATTTCTCTTTTACCACTTTTAATTGTAACTAACGTTACTGCAGTTTCGTCCTATATGGACAAACTCAAACTTATACAATAAACGAGTTTATTGAATAAGTTTGAGTATTGTATAAGTTTGAGTTTGGACAAACTCAAACTTATACAATAAACGAGTTTATTGAATAAGTTTGAGTATTGTATAAGTTTGAGTTTGTCCATATAGGACGAAACTGCAGTAACGTTAGTTACAATTAAAAATGGTAAAAAACATAGAAATTTTCATTTCTCTTTTCATTATGATCTCCTACCACGTAGTAACGGCTACATCCATCAATTTATCACTAGATAATTATTTACATTCACAATGAAATGATCTAAGAATTTTAATAACATTTTCTCGTTAAACCATCCCAAGGGACTTGCACTCCCAACAGTTCTAGCGGGTGCACCATATATCATCTTGTCTTTAAAAAATACCCGAGGAAATATTAACATTGGAGGAGTGTTCGAAGTTCACGAGAAGTTCGAACTGTAACAAATGAAGAGAATACATTTCAAACTGCTCTTCATCTTGAACAAAATCTCCATGTGAGTACCCGAGACCTGAGCAGGGAATTGGGATTTTTCCAAACCAACGTGTCTCGAATGATACGGCAAACATATTTCACCCTTACCACATGCAATTGATGCAGGAGTTAAGAGGAAGAGGTTTTGAAAAACGTGTTCAATTTTGCCGATGGGGCTTAGCAAAGATCAATCAGGAGAATTATTTTTTCGATTTCGTGTTATTTTCTGATGAAGCGACTTTTCATAAAAATGGAACTGTGAATCGGCATAACATGCATTATTATGCAACGGAAAACCCCCATTTTGTTCGTTGCCTGAACCATCAACAGCGTTGGTCACTGAATGTTTGGGGTGGAATTTTCGGAAAAAGAGTTTTCGGTCCGTATTTTTTTTATGGGCATCTCACCGGAAGAAAATATGTAAGATTTCTTCGAATTTATTGGACGTGGTTAAATATGGGCTACAACAAGACGGTGCACCACCACATTTTAAAACTGAGGTACGGGAATACCTCAACGATTATTTCAATAAAAAATGGATATGTAGGGGTAGGCCTGTTGCGTGGCCACTTAGATCACCTGACCTGACCAAAATGATTTTTATGGGGGTATATCAAATGGATTGTCTACCAAACTCCTCCAACATCTATAGAACGTGTGGAAAATTCGTTTAAAAAAGATTGACATTATGTGTTGCAGAAAAAGATCGCCATTTTGAACATCTTTTGGACTACTGTATTCAATAAAAAATTTAGATATTATTGTTCTTATTGAAAATTTTTTAAGTGAACATAAATAAATGAGTTTTTTGTGGGTACAACAATTAATAAAACTGGGTATAATTTGTAAAATATCTGTTTTTCATTTCATACAAATGAAAAAATACAGGGTGTTCTGTTTGTTCTTAATATGAAATTCTGAAAATTATTTACTCGATCATAGTACGGTAATCTCTCCATCCCTCGGTTTCTCATTTCTAAGATTCACTCCGATTGTATGAATCCATAGAAAAAATTGAATATAGTTAATTGAACTTACATGAATGGTGGTTGAGGATTTTTTGATCAAACACCCCATATTCATGGAAATGAATTATAGCATTTTTTTTCACAGGACACATGTAATACGTAAAAGTTTGAGTAGAATGTCAAACTATATATTATCTATAAAAAGGGGTTTGAAGTGACGCTAGGTACTAGATAATTATATAAATATTGCGAATATATATTCTAGAATCGAAATTACTACATTTTAATCAAACTAAACTCTTGCACACTATGCCATACATGTTTATTTTTGTGATAGCTAGACAAGAAAATAATGAAAACTATACAAATATCAATACTTTTGGAATGAATAAATAAACATATTCAAAAATTACTCAAAGTTGATATCACTTTGCTCTGAGGACATTTCAACGTTTTTTACATTCTACAGGTAAAAAATCCAAAATATATTTCTCTTACTCTTACATGCAAACAACTAGTCCATTCGAAACATTACCTAGAAGTGACCTTAATGTTCTTTAATTGAATCCCTGTGAAATGTAGTATAAAGGAACAGCCATGAATGAGTTTCCACTATTTCTGGAATGTCATTTTCTACTAGGATTGAGTTCGAAGCAGGAAAATATATTCAAGTTGTCCTAGTCTACAAATATTTTAATTGAATGTCTTCAGTGGCATTCGTAAGTCATCAGATTCAGAGGCAAATAAAATCTCAGACAACTGTAATGAAGTGTTCTTATTTCATCTTCTTATTTCATTAGTTATTGAAACCTCTTAAATTACATTATAAAAGATATCAATCTTATATTTTTGTTAACAACTACATAGCAAAAAAATGTGAATTATATATCTGTATATGATTACCGTGCCAATTCCCAATACTATTTTATAGTTCATCAGTGGGCTGTCTAATCACCTCTCAAATGTAGATTATCTAAATTAAATTACACCCAATGCGAATGTGTAATTACCTTTATACACCTGTAGCATGTGTAATTTGTCTCCACATTCGAAGTTTTTTCGTTATTCATCAAAAGGCACCGATGTTATCGTGGAGGGAATCTGATTAGCGATAATATATGGGCGTGAAATATTTCTATACTCATTAATAATTAATTAGAATCCAAATGAATATTGGAAAGTTCCTTGGGTTTTGGTGAAAAGGAAATTGAAATTATGTAAGGTTCAGTCTAAATGAGTTTGATCTATTTTTTTGTAGTGAGAAATGATTGTAGAATGAATGTAATTATTCAAAATTAATCAACGTTAGTAGACTTTTTTTCAACATCCCAGCAGTGCTTTCTTTCGTGAACATTGTTTCAAATTCCTAAAGAAATTAGCTCTACAAAAATATTGGCATCGTCATTTCTTGGATATTTTTGGAACTTCGATAAATGATTTACTTATTCCTTTTAGTGTTCTTTTTGATTACGAAAGTTCTAAAATTCCATTTGATTTCAAAATAGGCACATTGCTTTGTGTTAAATTGTGAAAAAAATCGTGGCAGATTTTCTATGTAATACCAAGTTACTTCACAGTATCAATAGGAATGATGGTAAGTGTTCTGACAGAATGACCTCAATTATTTGGAAATGCAGTAGAGTTATGTGGAATTCCACCTGCACCTACACACCTTTAACTATCTCAGGTTACAACTTTTGGGAGTTGACGTTCTCAGGGAGAAAATAGCCAGTCTGGCTCTATTCATAACGGTTGTTTCTTCACCCTTTCATTAACGAGAGTTTTTGGATTTCTGTTGGCTTCAGATTGGAATCAGTTTGTATCCTTCATACTTTTCTATCAGGTTGTTGTTAATAGAACGTATTGATGCTCTGAACCGTAAAAAAGTGCTATTTCATTTTCTAGACTCCAAGCAAGTATATGCAAACTTATGATCTTGAACAGTTAGGTGTCAACGGCAGTCTCTGATATGTTCAAATACACTGTTACAGTTTACATTGCTTGAGCAAAAAATTGGTGAGAATTACGTCTTTTACCCTGTTGAAGTTGAAACCTATGCTATAAACAGACCACAATCATTATGATTTATTTTTGATACTAAAAGAAGATTGGATCAAAAAATCTCAGTCATGCTCTTCTTCTTTCACGTGGTAATGCTACATCTCTTCTGGGTTCAACCAAATCTTCTGTGAAGAATGTTTTCTTTATTCTCTATGTAAAATTACGGTTACATTACCCAGTCACAAAGTTGGATATTGCAGTCTGTAAGACGATTCGAAGGAATATTCTGAATACCAACTTGGATTTATATCATTTCTGCCTGAAGTTCGTGATTATTTCAAAGTAAAGGTGTTGTTGAATTTTAGATTGGAATTTGAGCTTGTAATCAGTAGTAACTGGTATTATCGTGACAAATGTGATGAAAGGTTGGACTGCAAAGTGCAAACTAGGAGTATTGCTATTCCGAAAAATTAAATTCAACTTAAATAAATTTTTTTCAAATTTGAACCCTTATTGGTTCGTAGAAGTAGAGTGACGTAAAATATTGACGTTGACGAAAATATTATATGTAATTATCTCAAGTACCATTCAGTTTGGTTTTTATTCTAGTTAAATTCTTGATTCTCTTCTTTAATATATTTTGGCGTTGAATAGTGCTTTGGTGAATAGTGCTTCAATATGCTGTTTGCACGAGTGCGAGTCGACTGACACTTCGTATATTTGGTGTAGCGTTGTATTTTTTTTCTAGAATTTTCCCAGCGAATGCGCAATATGGAGAACAAAGTTGAAATTATTTTAACTATATCTTGATATATCATGGATATAGTCTATACGAGGTTCACAAGTGTTCATTTTAATTATAATCATAATAAAACTGGAAAATGTTGTGTTTGCTTCCCTTGAATATACTTTGTGGTTTTTGACAGAAAGTATTGGAGAACTTACAATTTGATATCCAAAATAAAATTGAATAATTTATGATTTTCATTTTTCTTTCCCTCTGAATGCATCAAAGAGATTCGACTGTATAGACACAACAATTATATTTTAGTCTTCAGAAACGTATATTGCAATAAGTAACATTGCATAATATAATATAATAATATAACGTTCTAGAACTTCTCTGGGATTTTAAAATAAATGGACACCAAAAATAGATTTTGAGGTAATAAAAACATTCACTTTGGTATGTAACAGTATAAATGTGGGAATTTTGATTTTCGACAAGGGCCAAAATAATTTACAAAATAGACTGGGCGCATCTGAAAACCTCTATCTGGAAATTTCAGAAATGTGGCAAGATTTTAATGGCTCATTTCAAATTGAGCAAAATTTTCGCTGAACACATGCAGAAGTGAGTCATAGTTTCATAACAAGGAAATGTTATTGTCTGAAGAGATCTATATTGGTAGACATTTGTTTCATTGAATTTAGGATTTTTTCCGTGGTATCATTTTCATTTTCGACGGAGCATGTACATATCCTTTCGCACTGATAACGACTTCCAACCTCCACGTCTCTTCAAAACAGTGTTTTATCCACCTACATCTAGCAGCGTGGCAAATGATCTTCGAAACGTATGTTCAGTATAATTTTCTGGATTTAGAAGATTGAAAATTGTTGCGATCTGTTCCCCTGTAGCTCCGAACTTATTATTTTCAATTATTTTATCGGTTCATCTACTTTTTTGACAATTCAGAAAAAAATAATTGACTCATACATCACATCATCAGTATCTGATGATGCTACCGTGTATCGAAACGCGTTTCCAATTAAATTTATTTTGAAAATTTTATAATTATTATCATGGAAAGTTATATTTTTCAGTTGATTTAAAAAAATACGTTGGAAGTACATTCATGAATTCACTTCCATTCGTCAATCCATGAAAATTAATTTTTCGCTGTGTTAGTTTGGTAACAGATTTATAAACATTGAGTGTGAACTTTTACGGCCGGAGATTTCTGTCAAAACTTGGTTCGTTTGCCTGGTCTGCTGTTTTTATGTCTGACGTTTAGTGTTACGACTGCGGTAAATATTATCAGGTGGGTATAATGAATCTATTAAAGATGAGGGTCTATCTACATTCAAACCAGGTGAAGTAACAGACAAGAGAAATGTTTTCCTGAGACATACCGATAGATAGCGAGAAGGCATCCATGTGATCCTGTTTGTAGAGATACAAATGCTAAAACTCATAGATAGTATCCAATACCAAAATAAAGAGAGAATTAACATAAATACAGTCTGTTTACCTGTACTCAATTGCTCACGTATGAGGTTGCCTCAGTCGTAGACATGAAATATGCATACTCTTCCGTCGCATTACAAATATCCGGTGAGGGATATACTCGTTTTCAGTTTCTTAGTCCTTGTTGATATTCTTCTTTTTTTGTTCGAAACTACATTTCCCAAAACCAATCATTTCGAATCTATTGGAGTCTCTGAAAACACCATACATTTTGTTTTATGAGAGAGGACATTGGCAGATCAAGATCTTCATACGATGTGGTGCGGCAGGTTTTTCCGGGTTTTCCTGCAGCTGAAGAAGCAAATGCGCCACTGGAATCAAGGACGTCGCCCCGGAGCGCCAAATAGTTTTTATTGTTGTTTTTATTTTTATCGTTGTTTTATAATTTCACAAATGAAAAGTATTGTTATTTTAAAAAAATCATTTCGATGATAAATTATGACGTTTGAGAACATTTTGAAGTAGGCAAATTCTCAAGATTTACTTGAAAATGAACTAAAATTGTGAAACAATGAATTTGCTTATATGTGATTGGTTTGAAAGTGTTGAGTAATGGAATATTGTCTACTTGGAAGACAAAACTAGAATTAATTACAAGAAACAGTCGTAATATATTTGATGCTGTTTCTGATAGTCCTGAAGAAAAATATTATTGCTAACGATTGTGATATAAATCACTCAATTAGTTTCAACTGAATGTGGTCGATGTTCTTCCAAAACGAAAATGTCTGGGAATAAATAGTCCTTTCGAGAGGATTTTCTCTTCTGACAGCTCTCGTCGTCAGAAGGTAGTATAAATCCAATTTGGGGGTTCTTTCCTGTAACTTAGTTGAGCCAAATGCAATTTACTGGGTTTATCGTAGGGTCGCTGAGAAGCTTTCAAATACAGCAGAGATATAACGTAAAATCAAATCCGAGTTATTATCCGAGATATATGAATAAATATGAGATCATGACAGAGGGGAAGGGAATGAAAGTAATGAAGAAAATCCTTCAGTTAGAGATGAAGTAACAATTTCCACAGCTTATGTATCATAGGCGGATCAAAATTTTTCCCAAGGGGTTCCGACCTTGCAATAAATTTTGTAGGATAAATGAGTTTTGCGAGAATTGAGTTTTGGATAATGAAAAATTTTCATTATCGATTCTAGCAAACACAAAATGGATGAAAGGTCCGGTTTCATTTGGACTCCATTCATGAAATGTATCCAAACCAAATTCATAAATAGTAAACATGATAATAAATAATGTATAACTAATTATGTTCTTTTCATGAACTATCTAAACTTCCCATTAGTACTGTTTGAGTGAAACATTTTTAGCATCCTTTAGGATCATTTTGCAAATTTTTGAGAGCTTAAATATACCAATTTCAAAATCTTTCACGTCAAACGCAATAAATGATTCAATGAAGCATAAAATTCACCCTAAAAATTCCGAGCGGAAGATTTGAATACGATGTTGACCATTGCATTAAAAGATGAAAAATACTCTATTCAAATCACAACATACTTATAGCGTGTTTCAAATTCTATCCTCACCATTGGGATCTCGGAAACTATGAGAGATACGAAGATGGTTGAATTGGGGCAAAGTTGCGCATTTACCTGACTAACAATATGCCGTTGACAAATTTCTGAAATTTTATACACCTAACATGAATAATCCTTGAATTATTCTTCTGTTACAGATCATGATTTGGAAATCTTATAATCTTCTCAGGTAGATTTTTCTGAAATGACTTCAAACGAGTAATGAGAGAGAGAAAAAATATGAAAAAATTGAAAAAAGTTTCTGCGAAGAACTTTTTTTTGACTACGGGAAATGCTTCAGTGAAATTGGTGAAATATTACTTTTTTATTACAACATGAATACATTTGTCATATAATTCAACACAACCTGTTTTATGTACATCCAACATTTTGGAAATACATGTAAGAATTTTTATTTTCACCTCTATTTTGACAATTATTCATACTAGAATTTCTTTAGAGATATTTCTGTTTCCTCCTTCTCATGCTAACTAATCCATCCGTATCATTCAACTATTAGTTTCTTTTTTTTTTCAAGCCAAGACACTTACCTTCTTCTGAAAGTCGGGAAGTTACTTGGCTTGAAATCTTTTTATTT
Source organism: Leptinotarsa decemlineata (assembly GCF_025532065.1). Taxonomy (NCBI): domain Eukaryota; kingdom Metazoa; phylum Arthropoda; class Insecta; order Coleoptera; family Chrysomelidae; genus Leptinotarsa; species Leptinotarsa decemlineata. The sequence continues at coordinate 1,984,674 of NW_027412686.1, forward strand.
TTAACTTTTTTTTTATTGTTCAATTTTCAATTCTTGCTTCTATTTTATTTTTGTGTAATTTCATTCCTGGATTTTTTTTTAAAAAATTTGTAATTTTTAGTTATTCATTTTAATTTTATTGATTCTTTCAGGGATTTCAAATCATTTTATACTCGCATCATATTGGACTAAACTATTAAACTAAGACTAAAATTTTTCATCAGACGATAAAGCAGAAATGTCATTGAAGGAATATATTGTTATGAATATATTGTTATGACCTGTCCGTAATAATTATTTCCATTTTCCTACATAATTTTAATATTCTATATATGGCACTAAAATTCAAACCTGATTAAAATTTCATTATGTAATCTTTTCAAATATAAATTTCATATGTTTCAACAAAGGTTTTACTTTGAAACATTTTGATAATTATTTTCGTGGTAAAACTGTCGAGCACATATGTTGGTTATTAAAAAATTGAATAACGTGATGCTATAAAATTATTTTTCCATTCGGTGTTCGTGAAGTGTTAGTCTTTAGCTATTTCATTGAATTTATGTTTGTGTTCGGAACAAATCATTGACGAATTGAATATATTAATTATATGTCTACCATTCGTGTGAGTATAATTGCCTGCATGGTGATGTGTTTGAATTAGAATAAAATATTGTTATTTAATAGTCTTGAAAAACATGCAGTCTTAATCAGTGTTCATCAAATTTATGGTGTACGTCTGCCACTCCCATATTTGCTCTCATTTTTGTAAAAATCGGTTCGTATCTCTAGTGACCGTAATAGTTGAATTTGTGAGAAACAGAATCACCTTTCTTTCACACCGAAAAACATTCAGCAAAAAATTTTGTAGTTGAATTATTCTAAGAGTATACAGTACCTACGTTTCATAGAAAATGAATAGTATACATATTTTTGGATGTGTAGGTAATTACTAGGTTCTTTCAAATGTTTTGTTAGTTTTTAGAGTCTATTTCAAACTGTAATATTTAAATTTATTCAAAAAGAGCTCCATTCGAATTATTGTACTTTTGCCACCGTAACACAAGTTGATTGATTCCGTCAGCATAAAAAGTGTGTTCTCGGAAATCGATGAAGTCGACGAAGGCCGCTTTTGCCTGGTCCTGATTGGCGAAGGTTCTATCGGTGATAAAGCTACCGAGCAGGATCGGACTTCTCCTATAGACAAGAGCCGGCTGCTGCTGATGCAATTTTCGGTACATTTCGTCGATTTCCTCACAAGAGGACTCTGCTGTGACGCTTTAGCCTGGTTGTAGAAAGTTAACGGGAATCACATCAGCCGTTGTTCACCATACAGTAACCGTGATCTTTTGTGATGGGTTTTTGCCTTTGAGAAGTGCCTGCGTGGCTCATCGGTGTCCAACCAATTTCTATATAGTCTAGAACGTCTTCTGTTGTAGAAGATCCACTTTTAATCACACTTGACGATGCGATCCAAATAAAGATCAAATCGTGGGGCATCCACTTTTTGAGCTCTTTGACCTTTCCAATAAGACATCAAAAACCGCATGGGAGCTGGCGCTGAGTTCTTCCGCCATCCCACGCACCATTTTGTGATGGATCAGTCTCCACCAGGGTCCTCAAATCCTCGTCTTGGATTACTGTAGGTCGACCACTTCGGGGCTAATCTTCGAGGCTGATATCTCCGGGACGAAATTTTTCAAACCAACATCGAGCAGTGCGTTCATTACCACTATCATTTCCAAAAAATTGGATGAAAATCGCTCAACGACATCATATATTTTTGGGAAAGTTTTTGGCTTTCTACTACTCCATCTTAATACAAAAATTAATCACTCCTAAAAATATAACCCCATCAATTCAAATAAGATTCCTCTTGGCTGGGATTAAATCAAATAGGTGAATGAATGTCATTACGATGTCATCGATGACATAAGCAGATCAAGCTTATTCTGTGACATTAAAAATCATAATTCATGAATGAATTGTGTGTATTCTCTATAATGTTATCCAATTTGGTACTGAAGAGCCTTGGAGCAAGTGTCTCAAGGCGAAACATCGATGTATACCAGTGAGGATGACAGTGTTCCATGGAAGTGCAATTTGTTATCATTCATTTAAAGTAGAACTCATGTGAATGATATCTGATTTTTATTCCACAACGAATGTTTGAAATACAAACTGAGGAGAGAAAAGTATCTTCTGTATAATTCAGTGTTCATATAGAAGTATTTGTTTCGAAAGAATTTTTTCTTTCGTGTAATTCAATGTTTATATGAAAGTAGCTGTTTCAGAAGGACTTTCTTTCGGTTTCTGAAAGTTACTTCTTTGCATGCTCCATGTATAGAGTTACTTATTTTCAAATTGGTAACTTCCTTCCTTTCTTTGGAAGATTCCCTAATCCTTTTGTTTTGTATCAAGATGGAGTAGTAGAAAGCCAAAAACTTTCTTTCCCAAAACTCAATCACTTTTAAAAATATAACCCCTTCAATTCAGATATCATATAGTTAACAAGCTAAAAAGGGTCAGAAAATTAAAATTTGGAAAAAATGAACAGCAACAATGTATGCAGTCAAAATTCTCTATCGATCAGTATACAGTGCTAGTCAAAAGTCCCCTCCCCCCCTCGTATCTTTGGAACGGGTATACTTATAATAATGAAATTTGGAGGGTGGAAATAAACGGATGTAGGCTTCTTAACTGGTCATAACAGGTGACGCAATAGTCATAAATGACGTCACAAGGCCACTGTGACCAAAAATTTTAAATGGGACCCTATAGCAAGTGACAGCTCGTTTGGAAGGTATTGAAAATACCTATTCAGTCATACCAATTTTGTTTGGGTTTCGGCTGATTTTGAATGATAAATTGAAGAAATACGAAAATTATTGTTTCGCATTTAATTAATAAAGATTAAAGTACGCCTCTGGTTCATTGTCAAAAAGGTTGACGTGTTTGAATTATCTACTTGTCAAAAGTGTTTATACCTTGAAAATTCACCTAAGCTATTGTTTAACGAGACGTTTAAGGGTTTACATAGGCAAAATGGTACGTACTGTAGCCGACAAAGTAGCAGCTATCCTAATAATTGGTGAATGTAGAAACAATTTCCATGCAGCGGAACGACTGTTTAATGAGAGGTACCCCGATCGCCCTATATCGAGGGTTTATTTGAGGGAGCTTCTTCGGAAGTTTGAAGCATCAGGTAGTGTTCAAGATGCCAAACGATCTGGTCGACCAACAATTAGTGATGACAAAAAAATTGACATACTTGGAGAAATGGTAGTGAACCCTACTTCTTCCACAGCCCAAGTTGCGTCTATCTGTGAAGTCAGTCAAAGGACAGTACATAGGGTTTGTTTGAAGGTGATTGACAATGTTTCGTGATGAATTTCACTAGTTCGGACTTCCATTGTCTACTATATAAAATGATTTGAAATCCCTGAAACAAGTAAAAAAGAATAATTAAAAAAAAGAATAGTTGAAAATAACAATTATATTAAGCAACAATAAACCTGAAATTCGTATTTCTTCAATTTATCAATCAAAATCAGCCGAAACCCAAACAAAATTGGTATGATTGAATAGGTATTTTTAATACCTTTCAAACGAGCTATCACTTGCCATAGGGTCCCATTTAAAATTTTTGGTCACAGTGGCCTTGTGACGTCATTTATGACTATTGCGTCACCTGTTATGACCAGTTAAGAAGCCTACATCCGTTTATTTCCACCCTCCAAATTTCATTATTAGAAGTATACCCGTTCAAAAGATACGAGGGGGGGAGGGGACTTTTGACTAGCACTGTATACTACGACACAGTAGAATAAATATTTCTCAAGATATTGAACTACAAAAATGCATAACATTGAAACGGACAAAAAACTTTTGAAAGAAACTGATCGAATTTTTTAGAAAATAACTTAGGACTTTGTGTTTCTCCAAACACTAACGCATAAACATGTTAAATCGCACAACTGTACTCACCACTGAGATTGAAGTAACTAGATTCATTCATAGCGTTGTATAAAAGATTTTCAGAAATGACATTGTGACGGAAAAAATATGTTTTTTTAGATTATCAAATAGTTGATTAATATACACCCGTTTGAGTTCAGCATTTTTTAATCTATTTCAAAAGCAATAAAACCCTTTTCTCTATCGTTTACAGTTTCATGTTCACTTCTTTCAATATTCTCTTTACATTCATTCTAGTCAATTTAAATTTCATATCACATCAAAAACATCTCCAGTGATTTGACTTCACACGTCTGACTTTTACGTTTAGTTATCGTAATACGTATTGTAGATTGGTTTGTGAATAGGGGAAGATCATTGATTAATGTAAGAACACACTTTACCTCATAATATTCAGTAAAAAAGCAGGAAACCATTTACTAAATTATGCTCAGAAGCATGATGATGTCGATTCAGAGCGACGCGACGTTCTGAAAAAGAAAGAATTTTGAATAAGCCAGCAATAATTTCCTAACAAACGCACTACTTGAATTTAATTTACGAAAACCGTGATCTTTGTAAAACCCTTTATAGTGAAAATCATACAATAAACTGTATCAATTAGTTTTAATATGAATTTTCATCAAGTATCGGCCAGTTATATTCAATTATTGAGTTTATTTTAATTGAGTAAGGAATAATAAATTTAGAGATAACATATAAAAATCTGGTCAATTTCTACAACTTCTTTTTTATTGAAAGAAAATAGACCCGTCCTAAAGTGAGGCTCGGATACAAAGCGAGTAGACATCTACCCCCTCTCCAAAGATAAAGTCTGGATCTGCTTCTAGGGGTACCATTATCCTACTGTGTGAACTACGCCTTCGTACATTATCTGCAAGTGCTGAGAAAGTTATGTAAATATTACAATTTTACCCATACTGAAACGGTCATGCTTCCATAACAAACGCTTAAAATAAAACTCTATAGATATGCGGCTACAATAAAATACAGAATTTTTGGAAAAAGGGGGTTTTGACTTTCTACTTCTCGATCATAAAACAAAAAATGTGAGAAACTTCCGAAGAAAGAAAGAAAGCAATCAATTTCTAAATGAAATTTTCACAAAGAAGTAACTTTTAAGCACAAACTGGAAGAAAAACCACTGTCATGTTATAAACATTGACTTACGAGAAAGAAAAAATACTTTCGAAACAATTACTTTTGTATGACATTGAATTATAGGGAACTACTATAGGAAACTTGACAGCGTGGAACACATAGTACAACATGAAATGCTTCTAAACAAATTTTTTGTATATCAATCGAAATTTAATTGAAACTAAGGCGTTGAATTAACTTTTGACTACTTCCAAATTATGACTATTATAAAAGTTGGTTAGGTTAGGGTAGGTTAGGAATGTCTCGTATGGGTTAGACATGTTTCACTGTGCTGTCATAAAAGTATCATAAATTCGTAAATTATTATCTTACAAGCTTTGTTAGTGAGTAGTGATTGTGCACAAAGAATCATTCTATATTATATCGCTGAACTGGTACTTGATTTGCACCATAAAACAAAATTTGAATATGGGTTCTCGAGCCAACAAACGAGGCGAGGAAGATCTGCAGACGTTAGTCAGAAATTTAGTTCTGAAACTTTGTTCTTCTGAAGAATTTATTAACCAGTAACTATCACTATAACAAAGACACTCAATAAAAAATTTGATAAAGAAATTCAATTGTTGAAAGAATAAAATGAGAATATGTTGATGAACTTAAAAAATCAAGAAATACAAATAAACACACTCATGGAAAAACAATAGAAATATGAACAGTACCGAAAAAGTTGAAATATCATAGTTTATAGTGTTTCAGAGAAAAATGATGAAGACTGTTATTCAAAATTAATTGATAATTTTTAAAAACAAAATGAAAACTGCATATTGATCATGTAAACGTTGAGAATTGCTATAGAATGAAATCAGCGAATTTGAATAAACCCAAACCTATTTTTGTGAGATTTACCACGAACAATCTTAAAAATGATGTTTACCATAAGCAGAAATGTCTGAAAAACACTGGCCTTATCATCAGGGAGGATCTAACAAATCATCAGCGTCAAATTCTCACAGCTGCCATTAGAAGATTTGGTAATAATGGAAAAGTATGGACCAATCGGGGAACTATTTTTGGTAAAATCAAAGAAGAAGCAAATGTATCTAAAATAAATTCCTTTGGTGATCTTGATAGACTTTCTATCTGAATATTTAATCATTCTCTGCTCATTTTTTTTAAATATATAAATATGTTTATGTGGATCTGAATAATATACTTCAAAGCTAACTCAACAAATGAAATTGTTTATTCATGTTTACAAGTATAATTTGAAAAATTTGTCGACGTGAAGTTGATCTCTGCCCATTTAGTTTACAGCTACTTTTTTCTTTTTTGATTGGAGTGAGATGAGGAGATGAGATGGCGTAGGATCGTTTTTCGTTCCTCAGTTTTTGTTTTCCTTTCGCTAAAATATTTATATTTTGCTTTGAAGGACGTGAGATAAAATTGTTTGGGTCTCAATATAGGCGGGTTGAATGTTAGATCTCCGATACCGTCATTTTCAGAGGTTAAAAATATTATAATACAGGAAAATTTTGATATTTTTACAGTACATAATACTGCAGTCGCCGAGGGGCGACTGCAGTATTATAAAGACATCAGGAACTATGTAAATAAGGCTATTCAGAGAGAAAAAAAAGCATATTTATGTTATCAGAGAACACTAAAAACACTAAAAATGAAATTCCGGATTATTTGTATAACCCAAATGATGTAAATAACTTTTTCATTAATTCTATACCTAACATGAAGCCACCTCAAAATCCAATAACTTTTTACAAGGAAAACTATCGAGTAGAACCGGATTTTGCGTTTCAGAAAATAAATGAATTATCCGTAAATAAAATTATATGTAACATAAAATCGAATGCTGAAGGTTGTGACGATATAAACATTAAATTAATTAAAATGTGTTGTCCCCATATTGTGCAATATATCACCTACATAGTGAATTTTTGTTTAACTCATAATGTATTTCCAGCGATGTGGGGGAGAGCAGTGGTGAGAGTATTGCCAAAAAAACTATTCCAACTGAATATAAGGATCTGCGTGCCTACCCACTTTATCAAAAATTTTGAACGAGCAGTTGAAGAACAGCAGAGAAATCATCTCTCTCGGTTTTCTCTACTTCCGGAAGTACAATCTGGGTTTCGCAAAGGTCATAGCTGCGCCACTGCTCTGCTGCACATCGTGGACGACATTATTAGGGCTACAGATGAGGGTCTTTGTTCTGTACTTGTGCTTCTTGATTTCAGTCGAGCTTTTGACACTCTGAACTATATTAAATATTACTGGAGTTTTTTCCCAACACCGTTATTTTATCGTTATTTTTAACACCGTCAAAAATAACGATGAAATAACGATTTGGTGTTGGAAAAAAACTCCAGTAATATTCATTACTACACCATAGGTTCCAAACTATGATCTACTTCTCACCATTTTAAACTATATGGGATTATCGGGTAGTACTATCAGACTTCTTGAATGTTACATAAAAACAGGAAACAAAAAGTGTGCCAGGGTGGAATCTATTCAAACTATCTAAAACTTAACTCAGGTGTGCCTGGCCAATATTGGGTCCACTATTGTTTACAATTTATTCATCAAACATATTGCGTAGTCTAGAACACTGTAAATTTCACCTTTATGCTGATGACACTCAACTCTATCACAGCTTTTTCCCTCAAGGTGTAGAAAACGCATGTATGCTTTTTAACAATGATCTCGAGTCATTTGTTGAATTGGCAAGAGATCACTGTCAACTACTAAATGCCATTAAATCGAATATCATCCCTTTTGGATCAAAAAGGAATCGCCAGAAAACAAGTAAATCTCTTACAATCACGATTGATAATGTTCCTTTACAACCCACAATTGAATGCAAAAATCTTGGAGTTATAATCGACTCTGACTTGCGGTTTGAGAAACATATAAACAAACAAATACAACTGGCATATTCTTCGTTGAAACTTATTTATGGACACATACTCACGAAGCAGACGAAAACAACTCTCTGTGATGCACTGGTTTCATCGCGCTTCAACTACTCGGATACTTTATATGGGCCATGTTTAACCAAACAGTATGCTCAGAAAATACAGAAAGTACAAAACTCGTGTCTACGGCTCATTCACGGAATTAGGAAATATCAAAAATATCCCATAAGTTACGGGATACGGGGTGCATCACAATAGAAAATAGAAGGATATTGAATGCTGCTAATTTATATAACAAAATTATACAGACCAAAACACCGCCTTATCTGTACAGAAAAATCACTTTTAGTACTGATGTTCACAATCTGAACATCAGATTTAAGGGTACTCTTACCCCACCTAGTTTCAAAACTGAATTTTTTAAGCGACCTTTTAGCTATATATATGACATGTGATCAACCTGTTACCAAAAGAAATAAGAAATTCAAAACTTTCTAAAGATTCAAACTCCTTCTGTTCGAAAGCCAACTTTAAGTATAAACTGCCCAACCCTATACATTTTTCATCATTATGAGACCAGAATAAGTCTCAGTAATGGACGTCTTCTCCAGCATCCTAATAGATATTTGAACAGTCCCAATTTTTTTTATGTATTACTTTCTTTTTGTTCTAGTGAGGTTGAGTGGAAGAACAACTCAGTAGTACTTGTGCTAACTGAGTTGAACTTCGCCTTTTGTTATGTCTGCAACTAGATCTGTAATTTATTTAAATATTTGTATGTAACTACAGCTGGGAAACAATAAAGACGAATATTATTATTATTATTATTATTATTATTATTATTATTATCCGTAGTGTGCGCTGGTCAGGCCCTATCCCCCGAAGCCCCGACACATTCGGGAGGGCGCGCCAGCATAATCAACCAATGACCACTCCCCACACCGTGGGGTAAGTGATCATTGGGTCCGAGAATCATGTGCCCTGAGCAAACGCAGTGAGCCAAGAATGACAGCCTTCTGCATCTGTGCGGCTAAGATTTCTGCCTTAGTGCGGCAAGCCGGTATGATTTTTAGATTCGAGAGTAGAGAAGACATCATTCCACCAAGGACTCCAACAATCAGAACGACCATCTTGACAGAGTGATCTGGATAGAGTCTGCGGAGTTCGAAGAGAAAATCTCGATATTTTAGCTGTTTTTCCTCCTCTTTTCTGACGATATTCGTCTCGCCAGGAGCTGAAAACTCCACGACAAATATCGTTTTGGTCTGGTGGTCGAGAAGGACTACATCAGGCTTATTAGCTTGTATGAGCCTGAGGGTGGGGAACGAATAGTTCCAATAAATTCGGCACTTCTCGTTCCCCACAACGGATTCAATATCCCCCGGAGCGTAGGGCAACACCGGTGTCTCGTCAATACCGTAAGAGTGCCGTAGATGGTAATATAGCACTCTTAGGGCCGCGTTATGTCGATGGATATAGGCCGAGACCGCATATGCTGGACATGCTGATAGCAAGTGCATTAGGGTCTCAGGCGCCTCGCGGCAGGCCCTGCACCTTGTGTCAGGAACCTCTATACCCATCACGCGACTGCGGTAGACTAAGGTGTTGAAGACACCATCCTGGCAAGCCATGATGAACCCCTCAGTTTCCGACTTCAGCCCACTCGACCTGAGAAAAGCGAACGTCAGGCGCTTTGATAAGCCAAGGTCTTCAATGTTATTGAAGAAGACCCCATGCATTGGCTTATCCCTGTGTCTCCGCAGAAGTAAGGTGATCTCTGCGGCTTTTATCTGAGCTTTTTGCTGAACGGGTTCCAACTCGGTGACAGAGTTGTAGTCACCTCGTTCAGAGTCGAAAACTATACCGAGTTCATCAGCTGCTCGAGCAGCTGCCCTAAGGAGAAATGCTCCAATTCCTGCTCTCTCATGGTCACGGACCATGCATAGAAGGGGATCCGAACTCCTGACGACTTTACAGGCTGTATCCAGTATCATTCTGTCATGTAGACACTCCAAACTCAAAAGTCCACGACCTCCCTGTTGTCGGGGGAAGTATAACCGTGGAACGGACGATTTGGGATGCAAACTCCTATAGAGATGCATCATTTTTCGGGTCCTTACGTCGAGTTGATACAGCTCCTCCCGAGTCCACTTCACTACTCCAAACGAGTAGAGTAAGATTGGAACGGCAAGCATATTTGTTGCAGCTACTTTGTTCTTCCCCGACAGTTCCGATGACCAGATCTGTCGAAGTTTGTGCTGATACTTGCCGCGGAGAGAGTTTTTCACTGCAGTTACCTCTTGTGAGTGGCGTTGTTCCACCCCGAGGTAAGTATACGTCTCTCCGGCATCCAGATGGTGTAGGATGCTTCCATCTACGAGCTGCACATCCTCTCCGTAGTCCCCGCATCGTCCTCTTTTGAGATGAACCATTGCACATTTGTCTATCCCGAATTTCATACCGATAGCATGCGTGTACTCTTCCACCACCCTCAAGGACTGATGGAGATCCTTCTCTCCAGAGGCATAAAGTTTAAGATCATCCATATAAAACAAATGGGTGACCTTGTGCCTCCGGTTTCCGGGAGTGCCACAGTTATACCCTCGAGTCTTTCTGAGCGCAACGGATAATGGCAATAGTGAGATGCAGAATAGAAGGGGGCTGAGGGAATCACCCTGAAATACAGCCCTTCTGAAAGTGACCCACCTTGTTTGAACTCTTGCTTGACCAGATGTTATGGTGAAGCGAGTTCGCCAAAGTGGTATCAGTTGTTCAATGCATCTCACTATGTTGTCGGGTACCGCAAGGCATCTGAGCAAATGCAAGATGAGCTCATGCGAAATTGTATCAAATGCCTTACGGTAATCGATCCAGGCCATAGAGAGGTTACGCTTATATTGTATCGAGTCCTGCGTTACACATCTATCGATGAGCAGGTTCTCTTTACATCCAGCGACTCCTCTATTATTATTATTATTATTATTATTATTATTATTATTATTATTAAATATTCTTAGTTCCCTCGAAGAACTACTATCCATTCTGTAGTTGCGATTTCGTATCGAGTCCCATGAGGAATGATGCTGAATTTTCTCTTTACACCATGCTACTGTGGTTTGAAATGCTGGTGCTATGGTTTCACACAGATAGCTTTCAAACACATTAAAAATTATCTTTCAATTTTATTCCTATACGATCTTTCATATTTCTGCTAATGGTGATGTTGTGCCGACCCGACCCCCTAAAGCAACAAAAGTTTGGCATTCCTACAAACGAAATAAAAAAAATCGTCATACCAAAGAAAGCCACTCTCCGGTATAATGTTTGAAGATTTTTATTTTATTAATAAATATTCAACACATTGTTGTGGGTTGTCTGGGTCTTCATGTACCATGTTATTATCTCTTTCGGGCCACCCATCGGGATACTGTGAAATACTTGTATATTTTGATGTCTCACTCTCATACTGTAATTAAATTATTGTAGAAATAAATTTCATAAGACGTCCGTATTTCAATAAATTAACCGTAAACTTTTTTAAAATAAAATAATTACGCAGCGTACTGCTGGCATGTTTATTTGTACAGCTTTTGTACTACTGTGCTGGCCATATTTAATGAGGTTTGTGTGTTTATTAATTGAAGTTAGTAGAAAACGTTTGTATTATGAGAGGATCAATGAAATGCTCGTTCTGGCGGAATGTTTTAACAAGGCATGAAACGAGAGCGGAGGCTAACAAGTGAAACAGTAATAGTAATGAATTCTCATATGAAGTTGGTTTCTAATTTCAGTTAAGCTGTTTGAAAACAATTGCAGTACAAACAAGTTCTGTACTAGATTTACATTAAAGAACAAATGTAAACATACATGTCATTCTAATATATCAAAAAATGTGAACAAATGAATTATTGAAACCGTCCTTAAAGTCGATTTTCATTTTCATTACTTGAATTGAGCTTCAGTAAAGCTAATCAAATATTTGATTCATAGTTGATATTTGATTTCATTAGGTCATGAGTTGAATGACGTTTTTTCCACTACATATACTACTATATACTTTCGAATATTAGTACACATAAGGTTCCAAGCAGTGCATGACAAGTACATTATACTTTTCACAAAGTGAATATTTTCTTTTTTTTCAGGTGAGTCATTTTGCTCTATCAAGCAAATTAAAGAGAAAGTATAAGCAGAAGATATTATTTTATTTTTATTTCAATTTTTTGGAAGTATCCACATTCTTTGTTCACTGATGAAAGTAATAAAACCTATTTTCATCAATCACTATTTTTATTATTTAAAATCAGAATGAGAAAATTTAATCTAGAAGAAAATATGGAAATGAGATAATTAGCAATAGGTATTGTCTAATTACTTCAGTTAATTAAGCAAACCATTCTCATACTGATACTAGTAGAAACAGTATAGATTTTTCAGAAATATTGTTCAAAGTGAGTTAAGTACTTGTGAATTTTGATTCGATATCAAATTGTTTTTCTGCACTCCGAAAGCAACGACGTGGTACTCAGGTTTATCATTAAATTTATTTATTCACAGGAATATAATTCGAAAACATCAAGAGTTACAATAATTTCAGATCTTCGAATTAGTATTGCAATAATTCGCATTTCACCAATATACAAATAATGTGAAATTTAGATCAAAAGTTGATCTTTGAGCAAATCGTCCGATAGAGCGGCAGGAACTATATTGTACATACATAACCGAACAAGTCAATAGTATCGATACATTCGAAGAGCGAGTGCATATTCTGGACTGTATGTAGTGAGGATTTCCCTATAAATATATTAGCCTGCACCAGCTTCGTGAGATTATTGTTGATGCAGTATACTCGTACATTGCGTTGGTATTATGTAAATATCCAGGGATCTTGTTGTTCTCAAATGCTACTGAAATAAACGGAAGCAATGGGAATTTTTAGAGTCATACTTGTGTTATTGGAGGAACGTGTAGAATGAAATTGAGGAATTAGCGAAGTTTTTTGAATACAATCCACAAACATTCAAAGAGAGTTGGTATAATTTTAGTATCTGTTTTAAAATTCAGATTCTCAAATGTATGTTTAATCTCTCTGAGGATTTGATGGAGAAAAAGTTCTGTGACTCTTAGAGAATTCGTAAGAAGTGGAAAGTTTCATAAATAATTTTTATCGTTTTTATGTATCATATGTCTAAAAATAGAAAAAGACAAAAATACTTCGAAAATCATTATGCATCGAATAGTCACATACTCACTAGTATTCGATGGGTATCCCAATGCAAGTAGACTAATAGAGATAATTCAATGAAAACTATATCAGAGACACTAACTACAATCAGGAGGATTTATCCGAAAACAAGTTACGATGCTTCAATTATGAATACTGCAATGAAAGTTGCAAAATACAATGAAAATACTGTCTTCACCAAATCAATTCAAAAGGTCATAGTAAGTTTTTCACATCAAATCAGCCGCAGGCAACCAAAAGGATTTGTTTTTTTCATATTGTTGTTTTGTTCATGAATCGCACAATTGCTTTCAACTACGATTGTTCTGGCTACCATGTCATTCAAGGTTTAGCTGTCGAGAGGTTTAACTTGAAAAGAAACAAAAATATAATGAGAGCAATTAGTGAGCAATAAAAATGTATTAATTACAGTTAGTATTAAAAAAAATTGCTGATCATTGAAGTATTGCAAAAAATGGATGCCATTCAGTATTCATCAAAGTATAATAGATGACCTGCCATTGAATGAATTAAAATTTGAATCAATACTATACCAAAAGGTAGTCAATAACAAAACTGGGACTGGAATGAAAATGTTGGTAGACTTATACATGAATTTATACACAAACTCATTTGTGTATTATTTGCAATATTTGGAATATTCGAAAATGAAAATATTTCTGGAAGATATATTTATTTCTGATGAGTCAGAAATTTGTAGAAATGTTGAAAATGACCAGCTCGAAGTTGACGATGATCTCAAAAAATGTTGTATTTACGGAGTTGTATTGCTTTCTCTACGAGAAAGCAAAAGAAGAGCATGTTTCTAAAATTTCATATTGTTTTACAAAAATTATATAAATTTTAATTCAATTGAAAACCAAATTTACCTAAAACAAATCAATTATTTTTATATTATTTAGTAATTAACTCGTTAAATAATAATATTTACTATTTCATGGAAGTACTACTAGTACTTCCATAAATTCTCGTGTAATCTTAATTATTTTCGCGCGAGAAAAGAAAATATAATGAAAAAATCTGTATTTTAAGATTTTCTTTCAAAATTTGAGATTATATTGTAACGAATTTGAAGCCGGCCCTGACCGATATATCCGCCAGCGAATAAACAATGACTAACCGCGAAAGGAATGCACTCGACAAGCCACCGCGAATAGTCTAGGCCAGTGCCGAAGCCCCTAGAGAGATCTGGAGCGTTCGTTGATGATATAAAAAGGCCGCTCTCCGTCCCGAGCCGCAGTCAGTCAGTCAGTGAGTCTGTATTCAGAAAGTGAATCGAGCGGTTAACAAACAGTGAATATAAATTAAGCGTTAGTTGCTAAGTTGTATATATAAATTAGTTGTGATAGTGAAGTATTATTAAAAATAAATTTGTTCAAGACAGTTAATTCTTTAATTCTTTACAATATTGAAATGTAACTGTTTGAGAAAGTTTTCCATTTTTTTCATTATATACAACTTTTCCATATATTATTTTGCCCTAAGAGGGAAACACTTGTCCGAAAATCGTTAAAATTAATTTTCAACTCATAAACACCTTTCCCATTTTTTCTATTCATAACACAAACTCTAACTGATTTCTGAAAGTGTGGTGTTTCATACCTACCTCATGATAGTCAGGAACCGCCACAAACCAGGGAAATGGACGAGCTAGTAAGATCCTACCAAGCAGACACATCATAGCACATAGTATTGAAAATGATACTGGTTTGCTTATAGACTGATCGAGTTAGGGGTATATTAATCTTGTCAAGCCTAATAGGTTCCAAGATCTCTTTATAATTGCAGAAAAGAGAACAATTCGAGAAACAAGAGTTTAAATTGCCACGTGTCTGTTGACCAATAAAATTGATCGTGTCTACAGCGGTGCTGCCAAGTGTATTGGTTTTTAATAACCAATCACAGAACTAAAATATAGTGATCCAATTCGACAGACGCAATTTTTGTTGTTTGTTGTTATTGTTGTCAACTTGGTGTGAATACAACTGTTTTCTTTTATGTTCAAATTTACATGAATATTCTTTCTTATGTATAAACTATGAATTGTTGTAATTATGAAACAACAAAAAGTAATTGGCGCTCCGGAGCGACTTCCTTGATTCCAATGGCGCATTTGCTTTTTCAGCTCCATGAAAACCCTGAAAAACCTGCAGCACCACATCATTTGACGATCTTTATCTACCAATGTCCTCTCTTTCATAAAACGAAATGTAGGGTGTCTCCAGAGGCTCCAATGAATTCAAAACATTACCCGAACACTATCGTCAAACTTAAACCAGTCCGTTTCGTCTTTGACCAATGCGTAATAATGACCAGATTCAACGCCAGAACCACAGTGAACAATGACTGCATGACGATTATAATAGTGGTCTGCTAGATTGAAGTCGTCATCTATTTCGAACTTTCGTAAGAGTTTAGTACATCCATCAGAGGTTGAGTCATGTTTGAAGATCATCAGTGTCATTATTAGATTGACTGGTGCCTCAGTTAAACTTGTTTTCTTATAATAGTCAGTTAGTTTGGCGCATGTTTGGCAATACGTTAAAAGTTCCATTTTCAGATGATTTGACAGTAAGCTTTGCATGGATTGGTTATCAGTTATATTAGGAAACGCTAGTTGAAGTTCCAGAAAATCACATACATGTTTGCTACCTCTTGAACATTTACTACAAAGTAAACATTGAAGATGTTTTCAGCAAAAAATCTACAAACACAAGACGAGATAGACTGTACGGAATCATTCAATCCAGAGCGGTCAGGAGTATTGATTCTGCTATTTTTATGCTCACGAAGAGTATTCAACAAGAACCCTAAGAATTCGGAGCAATTCTCTTGTTGTCCTAACGAGTATCTAATGGACTTCAAAAATTCCAGAAAATCGGTTGTTGGAAAAGATGATACATTCTTTCGTAACTGCAACTGCATGAACAATTGTTTGAGTTTGGTGAATAAGTAGGAAACATTCTCGTTAATCGTTAAAACCTCGTTCTTCAAACTCTTCGTCATGAACAGCATGTAGCAAGTGTTTCCTAAATTATCTCATCCAATTTTTTTCTCAAGGTTTTCAGGACAACTGTCTACTGATTCGTAAGGAAGAACATGTTTCTCAGAGCTCTTTCACTGAAAGGTTGTTGTAATAAACAGTTTAATCCTAGAAAATCTGATTCTTATTAATTGATTACAGGAAAACAACGGCATTTACAGAGCTGTAACAATGTGCACTGTTTTTCAATTTGGAGGTACCATCAAATGAACTGTAAACCAAAAATCATGAAACAAGCCCATCGGTTGTGACGGCATGTGTACCACACCTGACCTAGAGGAGCATTGACGCCAAATAAAGAGGTGAGCATATGCTACACTTCATTATGGCAAACAATTTAGACGAACGAAGATAATGAATTTGATCTTAAGTTTGTGAAGATCAAATCGTTAGGAGTAGTTTGTGAAATGACTATAGATCTTCCTCAAGTTACAGCCGAGTCAATCAGAAAAAAAGTAGGTAATGAACCTACCTTCGTTAACACAAGGTGTAGGGAAGTTGTAGAGTCAACATTAGGTATTACATTTATAAGTAACTATGTTGAGAAATGGAATGTGTGTGATGAGGAATGTATTCGATTATTAAGAGCTATTATCTCTACTTACAACGAACATGTTCTCTTCGTCCACCAGAAATCAAACAGATATTTTTCCTAGCGGAATGAAGATTTGGTACGAATGAGACAAACTAAAAAACCTACAAAAGGGCAAGGAAATCCGTGTATCTGGGATAAATACAAAAGGTTCCCAACTAAATACAAAAAAGCTCTGAAGAAATTTAGGAGAGACTCATGGAAAGAATAAGCAATGTGAGAAGGTCGAACAGACCTCGCATTGCCAAAATTGATAACTTTTTTTTTTCTGATTGATTCGGCCGTTACTTGATGAAGAATCGTAGTAATTTCATAAACTATACCTTACGATTTTATCTCCACAAACTTTATTTGAGAAATATATCACATGTTTCGCTAACACAGTAGCTTCTTCAACAGTAATTTGAATACAGTGAATGTTTATTCAAATCGCAGTTGAAGTGATTTGAATACAGTGAATTTTTATTCAAATCACTGTTAAAGAAGCTACCGTGTCAGCGAAACATGTTATATATTTTTCAAATAAAGTTTGTGGAGATCAAATCGTAAGTTATAGTTTATAAATTGATAACAGGGCCTCAGGTCTCAATAAACAATTACAAAAACAATACCGGAGAGTACCCAAACAGGTACTCATTTACATCTAGTAATAATGGAGAGGCTTGAGTAGGCCAATACTTACTGGAAAATTCACCGAGTTACAACGAAGTGACAGACAGGTCGTCATATTTTATGCAAATGTGAGGCATTGGATCACAGTAGGAAAACAATTGTCCATGAATACTTCAGTTATATCCAGAAGAATATGACATGCATCCAGCAAGGGAACTAGAGTAGTGCAAAAGATTATTAGAATGGGTGTAATGAAAAAGATGGGAGAAAAAATAAATAAACCTATGAGGTTGCAGTGTTTAGACATGTCAGACGGTTGTCGAATAGTAAAAAATGAAAGATGTTTTTGCATTTCAAAAAGTCAAACTTCTTTCGTAAAAATCAGAAAAACAATTTTCTCGAACCTCCGTTGTATGATTTGAATGAGAATTTTGAACGTCACGCATTTTTTCAAGAATATTGTTCTTTATTGTTGTGCTTTTTTACCGTTTTGTCATCATAAATACTTGATATCTTCAGAGGTATTATCACTTCTACACATGTTATAGAAACTTTAACAATACTCTCTCTGAGTTTGTTTCGTTTTCTCTGTCCGCAGAGTACCAAAATTATTTCCTGAAATTAGAAGTTATTGGACGCGGGTGTGGAATTGCCTGGTAATAAGCGGGATTCATGTGAAAAATGCAGACAAGTTGGATTTACCCTCGTCATCTATGGATAGAAATCCTTTCAGTGAAGAAATATTGGGATGTTAGAGTAAAATTGAGTTCGTCAGTCGATTTGACTGACGATCAGATTCTGTTTCCATAATTTATTTTCAAAATTGTTCAAAATATATTATGAGTGGATCAACATCTTTTGTTGAGTAAATACGGTACTGGATTGTCGATTAATTTCGTCTTCAAGTAACGCTTTATCGTGAGATTTTCAGTGAACATTTCACAAAACCGCAACACTTGTTTCACTATACAATAGCTTTACTCAGAATTTGAACAATGAAGTATTACTTGAATACGTCATGTATACTTCTAGAAAATTTAGACAAAAGCAACATAAGAAAAATATTGTTATATGTAGGTAAATTGAATTAGAACAAAAATTTACAAAACATTTGTTTAACCTAACTAAACATCAGTTAGTAGTCAGTGTGCTTCCTCTGTTTCTCAATAACATATTGCCAAGACTATGAACAATCAAGCGATTGATACTCCTCTACATTTTGGGGTGGGTTAGTGCGGGTGTGAACTGCTCTTGGAACAAAATCCCACATGTTTTCAATAGTATTCCGATCCGGCCAGTTAGGTAGTCAGCCTTGTCGGGTAATTTGCCCTTCTTGAACCATTCTTGCTCAATGTTTCCGGGTGTTGTCCAAGAAGATGATACTCTCACCTGATACGTATCGTAATGGATAAACAATAGACCTTCTTTAATATAAATTCGACTTGCCGTGTTGACACGTGTGGGAATTTGTAGCGTTCGGCGATTGAATATGATGCCCGCCCAAAACATTACTGTCCCTCCTTGATAGGGAGCAACCTTTCCAGGAAAAATCAGTTTCTGTTGACGGCCTGGCCCTCTCCAAAAAGTCATTCGGTAAGGTACCATTAAAAGCCTTGTTGCTCGATGATTTGCCAATGGAATCTTCTTCTGTACTGTAGAGGTAGATATAACACAGCGAAATTTACCTTGAAAATGAGCCTTCAGGGCTGGAGCTGAAGCATTTAGATGTCTAGAGGTCTATTGAACCAAATACCGATCGTCCTTTCCATGTCATATTCGGGGTCGCCCACTACGTGGTCTTCTTTCCACTATTCCAAATTTCTCATTCCCATGAACTATCATTCGCACAATAGAATATCTTTGAATGTTCAATATATTGTATATATGGTGATTTAAATGGCCAACAAGCATAGCAACAATTATTGTGCTGTCGAAAGCAGAAATGTAACGCCCTAGCATTATTTCGAAAGAAAATTATTAATTTCAGATGCTATATATTCAGTAAAACTGTCCAATATTACAAACAATTTGTGACAAATCAGCAATATGTCATCTGTCAGTAGTTTTTGTAGTGTTTGTTTACCAGATAGTTCAACTTTTTTACCTAGCAATAAAAACACAATAAACATATGCCAGTACATTATATATGGAGAATTCAAGGCTACTGATGTTGTGTATCCATCAAATTATGTAGTTTCAGTAAAAATGCATATTCATCCAAAAAAAATGTTTGTTTATTCGCTTTGCAATTTGATAATATTATCTGTTTCTCCAGGCCGAATTACTATTTCTTTCAAATGACCAAAGTTAAATAAAAAAAAATATGACACCTTATTCTTATGAGGTATAATACTACAAACTCGACCCACTTCTTCATCAGATCCAGTTATGATAATAAGTTCAGTCGCAGTGAATAATAACACTCTTGGATGCTCATTAAAAGTTCGAATTATCATTCTCTAATTCAGTTTACTACTACCAAAATTCGAAGATTACACTCAATCAACAAATCATCTGGAAAACTAACATGCATATGAATATTGACACTGTTCATTCCTTGACGTCAAATTTATTTTTGATTGGCTGGCCCATTATCTTCATGTTTTCCTTCCAATTGAAAAAGTGTAAACATTACGTAAGTGCAAATGAATCTTCTATGATATAACTTTTTTCTCTTGCATGTTGTTTCTCGGTGTCGAAGTACGAGTAGATATTTCATGAACAGCTACGTAGAATGTATCAGAGACTTTGAATAGATTCGAAAGGGACACAAAATGGCACTTCTGAAAACGATGTGAATATTAAACCTATGAACCTATGTAGGGTTTTTCCTACAACTATTTAATTTAGAAATACTTTATTTCTTTATTGATTTTTATTTTGTATTGTAAATTTTTGGTAGGAAATTAATTTTTTATAAGTGCATTATCCACCAGTCGTCCAAAATATCCATCTGCTTGTGTTTTTACGTTAATTCTTTTATTTTTATTATTACTTATTATTTTCGTATTTTCTCCCCTCATATCATTGGAATGCTCTCTCCTTTTGAAACGGAAGTTTATTGCCGAAAAAACACAACGGTATTTAGAACGAAACCATTTGAGTAGGTTAACACTCTTGTGGATTAAGACAAGGGCCCAAGTTTTTGAGTTTTATTGACTAAATTTATGACCACGATCATTGTGACAAATAATTTTTCAAAAGTTACTGGGAACATATTTTCTTAGCCGAGGCATTCAGGAATTTCAGCCGGGAACTAGTCCGAATTCTGATTCTCCTCGCCACGAAGTTACAGTGTTTGTCGTTTTGTTGGTGTTATTAATTCATTTTATTATTTGAAACGCTATGTCGTTATGATTTATTAATTCACCTATCACCAGACCCCACAAACTTTTTTGCTGAATCACATTGTTCTTTCAGATAATCTGTTGAAGTTGGGATTGGTCAAAATAATATTTTTTCTCGTCATCCTCCAAAAAAAAATAAATCATTAATATCATTTGATTTTTCTTCGATTACTACCCTTCACTTTGAGATACATTGTATATCTCCTTGCTCATTTTGTAGTTTGCTTGCTTCCAACTGGATCATCTGAATTAGGACTTTTCAATCTGTAGAGATGACATGAATATTGTGAAGGAAAAAGGAGTTATCGATTTAGCAAATACAAGTTTTCAGTGTTGAGTTTGAGATAACTCCATTAGATTTAGTACCACTGAATCTCCGAATTTTTGGTTATATATATATATATATATATATATATATATATATATATATATATATATATATATAACAATTTTTACAAAAATAGGGGCAAACCGCGGACACGTGTTTCTGGCTATTGGCCTCATCAGCGCGGTGCAGCCAATTGCAAAGATGGACAACAACTGGTTACCAAAAATGAAAAACTTCACATAGGCACGGTGTCACCAACAGGAGCTAACCGCACATTTGTGGTTTCAATTAGAAGACCTAGAATTCCCAGGCATCATCTAACATCACCACGTAGGCAGCTATAGCTACCTGCGAGACTTCCGGGTCCAGGATATAAATACAGAGATATAAATATTAATGAGTGTGTATGATATAAATCAAAAGGGGAAAATTCGTGGACAGAACACTCCAAAAATAGAAGCAAACCGCAAATCTGAGAGATAGAACAAACATACCGATACAAGTAATCATGGAATAACTAGGATGCTGTGTACGAAACTGCTACTTTCAACTGAAGGACAAATTCTTTACGCAAGATGAGGGACTGCCAATGGGATCGCCACTTCCACCTGTTATAGCCAATATATATATATGGAGTGGTTTGAAAATCTGGCCATTGAAGAAGCCTACAAGAAGCCCCGAGTCTGGTTGAGATACGTAGACGACACTTTCATAATATGGAACCATGGGAATGCAGACACTTTTCTGAAGCACATCAACAACGTAATTCCTTCTATCACTTTCACAATGGAGAAGAAAATCCACAATGAATTGCCTTTCTTAGACGTATTGGTGAAGAGGACCTACACTAAATAGGAAACATCTGTATATCGAAAATCCACTCAACAGGACAGTATCTGATCCAGAAATCCAACCACCATCAATCGACTAAGAGAGGAATCATCAAGATTCTACTAGACCGTGCTTTTGGGCTCTGTAATACAAAGGAAGTTCTCAAAAAGGAATTAGGCATCATCAAAAATGACCTTCAACGAAATAGTTACTCCAGAGTGATGGTAGAACAGGCCTCAGCCAGAAGACAGCAAGAGCTCCACAAGGACGAGAAGCCGCCATAACCAGTACTTGTACTTCCCTACATCAGAGGATTATCGGAAAGAATAAGAACACTATCCGTAGTAGCCTCACGAAAACCAGGCCACCAAACGCGGACTGCGATTCCAAGAATTGCATTTACCGGATACCCTGCGAGTGCGGAAAATCATACATCAGTGAAAGAGGCCAGTAGAAGTTCGCATTACTGAGCACAAGAAACACACACAGCGAGGAGAAACCAGCAGATCCGGAATAGCAGAGCATGTTTGGACTCATCAACATAACATCAAGTGGGCTCAAGCTGAAATCATCCACAAAGAGGAGCATTGGTTCAGGAGAAAATTCAAAGAAGCCGCATAAATGTTGTCTAACAACGCATTAAGTCAAGCTAGCTTATACTGTAGCTCTTACTACACGACATTAGATGAATCCAGAGCCAAAAGTGAAATATCCGTGATCCTACACCTGATAGCACTTTTTCAATCATCTGCCGTGAAGATTGGCTTTTCAATGGACCGCCTTGGATAGTCTTGTTTGTCTTTGATATACGTGACTGGAGTCTTCTGTCGATAACATTGATAGCGTCTTCGTAGTGGGAGATGTCATCAACTGTCTGCTCGAATTTCCACAAACTGTGATATTTATTAATTTCACGAGTAATATAGTTATATCAGGTATCTCGAAGAAGAAGAAAGGGAATGTGGTGGAACTGGACATTATTGCTATTGTATAATGAAACACGTGTTGCGATTTTATGACTGCGAGTCAAACGATGTTAATCACTATTTTTGTACGGGCATCGCCCCCGGAGCACTCAAAGAATTATTCTGTGTATATCATTAAAAATACATATTTCGACAGTCCAAGTCCAAGAATATCAAATTATTGATATTATAAAATACAATTATTTCCAAGGCATATAAGGATATGAGTAAAATATACTCAGTGAAATAAGTGTGTATAAATATTCACACTGACAATATATTGGAAATGGGAGGACGTTATTTACGAGGTATATTCCAATCCATTCTCTTCACCGAACAATAACCGTAATTACCCTTGTTGAAAATCGAACATAAATCTTATAAATAACGCCACGCCACCAACACACGTCAAATAACTTCAAATTTCCGAGAACGTAACATTTTTAGCATTTGCCGTGTTGTACCATAGAACACGTCCCCTCATCATAAAATGTAAAATAGAAGTATCACATTTCATTTGGCAACGCCAGCTTTCGTATGTTTTGGACGAAGAATAATTGAAAATAAATCAGAGCGGTCCGTGGAACGGGCTTGGAGCTAATTTACAAAGGTCATTCCGGTAATGACCGCCGAGCCGGCTTTAGCTCCAAGTTAATTAACCCGCAATAGTGAGTTTTCCACAGGGTCGGTATTCGTTGAAGATTCCCCAACTATTTCGATGATTTTTTTCAGTGGCCTGTCACTCACATATTTTGTCAATAAAACTAGTCAAAAACAGATAGGTACACGTTTATTTATTAAACTCATTTGTCAACTTTGCCCAAAGTTCAATCATTTACGATACAATCCCCTTACAAATTGTAATTCTCGTTAATTACTTTAGCTGACCCAAAAAAAATACATGTCTCAATTTGAACTCCAGGGTACTTTATTCTTGAGTTTGGGACTTGCTAAAACTTGAACGTTTATTTACCCAACGTAGAAGTCATTTTGAAAACAATCCGTTTGCTGTGAACATGCAAAAAAGGAGGTCTAAATATTCATAGAGATTTGAAAAGTTTCCAAAAACAATCTCTGAACAGATAATGTTCAGATACTATCAAATGTAATTCACTTTAATTATATCCATGATTTTTCTAGATTATTTCTAGAAGCGTTTTGGTAAGACCGTGCTTCCTCGGCAGGAATAACAGGTTATTAACAGGTAATTGTGACCAATTAAAAGATTGTAATTGGTATTGTAATTTTAATCCTACATGGTATCTAATTCACTATTAACCAAGTACCTAATACTGTTGTATATAAGAATTGTAGCTCATTCATAGGTTAATTATGTTATAGACATATTTTCGTTTAGTGAACCTACTGAAAAATACCAGTAAGGAAAGGGTAACCATGAAACAGTTGTAGTCATAAATGAAAAGTAAAACAATCCAAAAGTCTTCCCGACATAGAAGGAAGAATCAAGAATTCATTCAACACCAACCAGTAAATCATTGATATCCTGATTAATGGATAGAATTATCCAAATGTTTCAATACCTTGGAATTGAAGTATATCCTATCATTTGTTCATCAACGTTAACTAGGGGCTCAATACTTTCATCGAGTCAGGTTCTGTTTGAGATCTCTCGTTGAGAGATAAGAGTTTCTCTTCCAAGGATTTTTGAGGGTTGCTCCAAGGGTTGCTTGTTGAACAATTTTCATATATGAACTACCTCTTCAATATAACGTCCTACCCAATGCATAGCTCTGCGGGCGACAGTACGTGCGTCATCCGTGTCCATGCTAGAAATTCCATCAGTAGTACTCTCGCATGGAGAGAGTATGCAAAATAAACTCAATATAAAAACTGGGCAGTATTTTATATTTAATTCCGTTCCTAGCATTTTATATCGAGCTATATTTCGCTAATGTGATACGTTAAGGAATGGAGGTCTTCTTTTTCTTACATATACTTTCGAAAATAGTCTTCTCCAAAAATTGTTTCTATTGTTCTAGGTCTAGCTAGGATGACAAGCAGAACTGCGAGTGCTCATATTACATAGACCTACCACTTTTGTTCGCTAATTGGATTTACGTAGCGAAGGTTTTTCCAAGGAAGTAGAGTCTCTCGAAGTTAAAGAAAATCTCCTATCTCTCCGTTCACTTCCCCTCCTCAACAGTTGCAACATTTCAAAGTAGTTGTTTACACTTGATTACACTAATTCGTCCTTAGTTCATATAGCCTAGAGTGTTATTTGGACAGTGCAAAAAAAATAAAAGTCAAATTGTGAGAGATTGTATAAGGTGGATCCGATAAGAAGGTCTATAAATCGACTTAGGTGGAAGATAGATAGAGAAAATGTCCGAATGTCTCATGATAGTTTTGATTAATTTTCAAAGAAGGGTCAACAATGAGAGGTATTGCTCTATTTCCTATGGAGTTGACAAATTTCAAAGTGTTCTTGGTTCCAACTGTATGTGAGTGGTGTTATAGAAGGGTTGGAATATATAGATCGTTAAAAGTTACTAAAAGGTAAAATCATTTAGGAAAAATACAAGATAGTTGTGGAGATATTTTAAACGTTAAGTAGGAGGTTCTGCCGATGGTTTTTTCCAATATGGATAACGATCAACCAGGCCAGATTTCAGTTGAACAGATTAATTCAATGGTTTCACAACTTTTTGTAACCGACAACTGGAGTGAAGTTTCTCCCAGGTTTCAATGATGTTGGAAAAAATTAAATTTTCCTTTTTCCCTTCAGCTTGATCACCGTTCATGATTTCCGATTCTGCTTAAATGAATTCACTATATTGCGATATCATTGATGTTTTGAGGTGAAAATACAGACGATGCTATTTCCAAATTGTCTTCTTGATTATTAGTGGATGCAATTTTTTGAAATTCTTACCTAATAGTTATAATCTTGAACATTCAAACCGGAAACTTGTTGGAATGTTGGATTAGAAACGACCGCGTTCATTTTTTTTTTCACCAGTTTCTTGACAATTTACCATACTGCTATCGACATTTCACGATTTGGCTGACGGCCTCACATTCTCAGAAGAATATGTGAAACTATTAAATGTCGACTTTCTATAACCTTTCAGAAAATTCAATTCACCCGGAAAATACGCAACGTTTTCCAGTTCATCGATTACGTCCCAGTCTATATCTTATCTAGAAAGGAACATCATCATTTCTAACGCCAACCCTGAAGTCTTCCTCGATTCGCCTCCACGATATGTTTCTCTCAGCTCATTTCATCGCGATAAAGAGCTCCATATGAGGCATAAACTTTCGGCAAAGCTTTTTTCTATATATAATTATCTTGCGAACATTTGATGAGGTGTGGGATATCCCGCATGTAAAAGAAAATGGATTATTTAGTTCGCCTTTTCTTTTTATGCTCTGTATCCGCCCTTAATGACGGAGGATTAAATGTAATTTATTTATGTAAAATTCCGTTTAACTTGTTTATTTTTCGGCGATGATGGTCCATTTCGCTATATATATATCAGACTCAGAGTTGGAGTATAAGTTGAATTTGTTTTTGGTCCTAAAAACGTTTTCGTTTGGTGAATTAGAGTTTCTGTTCGTTTTCCACAGAGTACTATAATAACTTTATATTTTGCTAGCCAATGAACGTTATACTGGATGAGTATTTCATTTGAGTCACAGTCTGCGTACTATTCTAAGATAGATATTATCAGGCATGGACCCAAGAAGGCCAAGAACACAGAGCTAAGGGCACCGGTCATCGAAAGGGAACAACAGCGCGTGAGGATCGCCGATTAAGACTTTTGGCTCTTAGGGACCGATTGCACTGGTGCAGAGGCAAAATAAATTGGGATCAGCAGTGGGACTGCGTAGTCTTCAGCGATGAATCTCGCTTTTGTTTGGGATTGCACGATGGACGAGCAAGAGTAAGAAGGCGTCGTGGTGAAAGACGAGATCCCCAGTTTGATGTGAAGAGGCATGTTCACCATAATGTTGGTTTAATGGTATGGGGTGCCATTGCATATGTAGCAGGATACCTTTAGTCTATATTAGAGGCAACATGACAGCTCTTTGTTATATTCACGAAGTATTGGAGCCTCGTGCCCCTCCATATCAATTGAAAATTAAAAATGGCTGATATTTTAAATGTTTTTCATTCTGCCGAAATCGCACCTATGAATTTGAAATTTGGTGTCTTTCAGTGCCTTTCACTTAGAAACAATTTTTTTTTAAAAAGTTTTTTGGGATGATGCGAAATTGACTGCCTACCCTCATTCCAGGAGAAGTTAGTGAATTTTTACCATCGAACATCGTCCACAAAGTATGTTGTTCAGTTGCGGGTAGCTGCACGCAAAGTTAACAAGAGGAATTGTGAAAATTGAATTAGTCGTGAAGTTTTATAGTGTCTGAACAATGCTTCACTTCGCGGTTGAACCTCGATTTCACTGATGATTTAACTGCTCTCTTGATTTGTAATCAAGAATACTATCTACGCAATATTTTATTTTGAGTATGAAGAGAACTCTATGTAGTTCCAAAAAGAAAATTTGAAAATTGAGTTGGTAGTAAAGCTTTTTTCTACCAGTTTTTGAAGTTATTATATAACCAATATGCTAAATATTATTTTATTTTCAGAAATTACCATAAAATCATCAAACCCGGTTCAGAATTGACGAAGATATGGACATATTATATTTTTTCGAGTGCCGCGACATTGGATTTCTGCTTGATTTATAAAATGTAACACTGGTATTCACTGTTCAAATTTACGTTTTTGGGAAAAGTTATTATGGTATATTGGTCATTATAACATTCGTCATATCTTTTGAAAAATTGTTTTTTCAACAAACATTTTTTGTGA
Source organism: Leptinotarsa decemlineata (assembly GCF_025532065.1). NCBI lineage: Eukaryota > Metazoa > Arthropoda > Insecta > Coleoptera > Chrysomelidae > Leptinotarsa > Leptinotarsa decemlineata. The sequence continues at coordinate 2,012,474 of NW_027412686.1, forward strand.
GCCCTGTACACTAAAACAGACATTCATGCTGAATTTCAACCCTATAGGTGATATATTTGCGAAATGAAAAATGTTTGAAAGTTCCGCCTTTTTTAATTCCTAATTGCTGACATCTAGCCAAGTTTTGGACGGATTGAGAATCAAAACCTCGCAAAATGACCGTCCCACAATATTCTATAATAAAAGTACCAAAACAGCAATTGAAATTTGTTTTATTCATTATATCTATAACTGTATGTTATACTAGATACTTTGAAAACAATCTGACAACGTCACGAAGTGCTCGTTGTAAATGCCTGCTAGGAAACGTACATTAAAGAAGTAAAAGGTAAGACCTCATTAATCCTTGCACAAAATTCAACTTCCGAGGGTGGTCGTTCGTAAAGGGGCGACATCTGATTAGTATGAAAACAAATTTCAACAGTTTTTCAATAGATTATTTTAATCTGTAACAATGAATAACGTAAGAACTGAAAATCAACGCAAAGAACACTACCATATCTTAAGATGTTTTCTACGCAGTTCTACCAAACTGCATAGGTTGAATCCTGCTAATAATTATGGTGAAAATCGGTCCTTTTTTTGATAAGTCGCCTAGGTTAATAGTACCTTGAAATTATTTAACATGTAGTAATTATCAAATCACATTGTAGAACCAATATTTTTAGAAAAACATGACCATTAATACTGGTCTTTTATTTCTTGAAGCAAACATGATAGAATGCCTAACATAACATGCTAGACTGTCAATCATTTAATGACGCAGAGTCAAAAAGTCGAATTGAATTAGGGTTTCTCTTATTTTCATGAGAACAGTGCTCCACCAGATCATTTTTTCCACTCCAGCTGAACAATTAGCATTGTCAGAAAATTTGGAAATGTCCAAATTATGATTTTAATTGAAATAATGATAGATACCCATAAGTAAGTATAAGTTTTCTCACAATAACCATTGATGTCAATTAAACAATTTTTCTTACCAATCATGACTTGCTTTTATATTGAGTTGCATATTAGAAATTATAAATTAAGATCACACGTCAGTTGGACATTATTCTGATGAAATCATAAGAACAAGGGAACAAATAATGTTCAGTTCCTCTCTTGAAATGATAAACAAACGAACATTGGCACTCAGTTCTAAATATTCAATCACTAAACTCAAATAATTGCCAATGAAAGTTGTTCCAACATTTCTTTTCTTTGATAGCTATTTTTTAAATATGTTCTCATCCTTTCAATTTAGTAACTTGTTGAAAACCATGTTTACTATTTTATACTCATTCAAGCCTAATAAATCAAGATCTTTCGCTGTATCTAATTACTTTCAGGGAGAAAGTAATTAAATTTTTGTCATTTCACATTTCTTTTGTCTTGAAAAATAAACCAAAATGTTGAATCTGCTCCTTTATTGTCTCTCATTGTCATTCAATGTAACTACTAAAAATATTTTGCTGAAATAGATATCCAATCTTTTCAAAGAATTTTTGATCACTTGAGCAAAATGGTGATCTTATATGATCTCCATGTATGAAAATGTATTCATCACATTGTGACAATTTTTTATACTGTATCCTAAAATAATATTGGCGACATGGAAATCGAAACTGACCTTCTGTTCTGTTTTAGGTCAACACTATTACTAGAAAACTGATAAAATAAAGCTTTCTATGAAAAATGATATTGAAATCTAATTGTACGGTGTCTGCTTTCGTTTGCCAAGACATTATAGCTAACAGACAACATATTGTGTAATCGCCATAAAGAAATTGGTAAAAGATTCTACGAAGGAGGTCAAGCTTGATTGTCTATATAAAGTAAATAAGAGTGCGATCGATCAAGGAAACTTACGGCGGAAAGAATGCAGGTGGATTGTGTTATCTATTAATTGTCCGATTTCTACGTATACTCATATCGAATATAGACATTGTGAATTGGTGCTTCTTGTGTGTCCTGTTCCAGTATCTCACTTCACTGTAAAAATAATTAATATAAGATTTTTAGGTCACACTTTCGAGACGTTTGATATTAACATAAATATTTGGATTGAAATATTTATAGAGTATTGTTGTTAAATCGTGAATACTGTTAGAAAACGTTTATCTTCCATAAATATTTATAACAAAAATAGTATTATACTATTGTATCAATAAAAATGGTATGAATATAGGAATCTGAATGATTTCTCTCCATAACTGATTTCTATATTCATTATTAAAGTATATAGAAATACGTAGACTTCATTTCGAAAGCAATTCAATTTATCAATTTCTTCATGGCTCGAATGATTAGTTGGTACTTACAGCGATGTTCTAGCCCACATTAATATTGACAAGCGAATATATTATCAAAAACTAAAGTGAAATAAGTGAAAAAAAGTTTTATATTTCGCTCAAGGACTGATGAAAGACCGAAATGAAACCAAAACGTCTATTTAGCTTTGAGTTGTGTAATAGATAATTTCACTAGGATGTAATAGAATAGAAGTATTTTTCATTTGGTTGATTGCGAGATGAAACTGAGGAAAAACAAATACAAAATAAGATTTCAAAATCAGTGACAAATAGAAAAAGTGATTGAGAGCTTCAAAATGAAATGCTCATCTTTGAGAAACTTTTTGACTAACGCGTTCATCAAAAAATAATAGAATGAAAAATATTACTTTTATTATTAGCTTTGTTAACTCGTAACAAAAATCCTTCATTGGGAAACAGTATTCCAATTCATAATTAACATTTTGTCATGAATAATCACTATGAATATTACTGGAGTTTTTTCCCAACACCAAATCGTTATTTTTAACACCTCGACACGTGTTTCGATCACCAATTGATCATCTTCAAAGAGGAAGATTAAAACAGTTCCCAGAATTTCCGATGAAATTTGGTACATTCTAATAAAATTGTATTAGAAACAACTTTTTCCAGAGACTTTTATGAAGAAGAAAAGAGAATTGAAATTTTCTATGTTTTTTTATCACTTTCATTTGTAACAAACGTTACTGCAGTTTCGCCCTATAAGGACATTTTCAAACTTATACACTAATACATTATATTAATGTGAAAATGTCCTTATAGGACGAAACTGCAGTAACGTTAGTTACAAATAAAAGTGGTAAAAAACATAGAAAGTTTCAATCATCTTTTCTATACCACGTAGTAAGCTACATCAATCAATTTATTGACTTTTATGAAATTTCCTTTTTTGACTTTTTAATGGTATTTCAGATGAACGAAATCATTACCGATTTTTCTAAAAACAATGTCTTTTTGGCGACTCTGAAATAATGGATAGAGAGTAGGTATATGTTCAGGAACTCATAATAGCTGTTCACTGTCAATCTCATAAAAAAGTTAGATATCAAGAAAACGTCTCATTTCATATTTCTATATGCAACTCTTCAGGATTGATGAGTTTTTCTCATATCATTGTTACCATATGATATCCAGCATTTGTTTTCTTTACTTCGAAAAAAAAAGTTTCAGTGCTTGAATTCATAACATTAGGCAGTTTTAAGGGGTTATCTGAAAATCTCTAGATTCTTCAATTTGATGGATACAAATTTTGAAATATGGAAACAGCTCTACAATTATTTGAAACAATTGCTGTATGAATTTCTAGTGAGTAGAAAACAGCTATAGTAATCTTAGGTAGCGTAAAAACCAACAAAACACAGATAAGGTGTTGAAGTTGTTAAAATCATATACCACGATTCATTCTGCCAGTGGGCGAGTGTGAAATTCATGTTTCTGCGAAGATTTTTCCACACTTCACGATTCATAACTCCAACGTTAATATCGGATTTTGTGAAATAAACGTTGAAATTGCTAGGTTGAGAAAATTGTTATGAACAACTTAGGGTGTTATGCTCGTTTGCGTAGGTTTTTGATATGATAATGGGCATTGTAGGCTGAAGCTTCACTGTTCGTTTTTGTTCTATTATTATTATATGTTATGATAACATCAGTGATTGATTCCTTCTGGCTTACCTTTGAAAATGTTGTTTTACCGAATTCAGAATTATGATGACATACACATTTTCTCATTATCGAAAATGTAAAAAATAATCTCTTTATCAGTTGTTTTCGAATGACAAATCATCTGAAGTTTCGAAAAGAGTGAAGCTAAAAAATGCGAATTTATTCACGTTGAAATAATAATGCATTATTCCAGAAATTTATAGACTAAATGACGAAAATCAAGAAATGATCTTTAGAGGAATGAAAAATCCTCGAAATCTTATCACAAATTATATTTATCCGTGGTTAGAAAATGGTTTCAAAGTGTTTGAAATGGAACCTATTTCAACACCTCATTTGTAATAACTTCATCTATCGAACTCTGTGGGTTAAATCCTAACCTGAATTGTGGTGTCAATAGATTTTCGCTCAGAGATGATTGGAGACTCAAGTAAATAGGCATAGAAAGGAATTTGGCATATTTGGTAGATCAGTTTGTGAAACCCTATTAAATGACTATTTCTATTGATGAGAAACTTGAAGTGACTGAAGTTGATAAACTTGGAATGATTTAGTTTATTTCATTGATAACCTGACCACCGAGATCTAATCAAATTCCATCATTTTCGAAACATGTGAATCATGATTGTACTCTTTATGAACTACATTACTTTTCTATCTGGAAGTTACCAATTACTAGTTACTAGTTCACTAGGAGCTTCTTATACAACGCCTCAAAACACTACAATATGTTGCGTAATGAATTAATATCTCACAACCTTATTTATTAAAAAAAAATTGAAGAAGCACCTGAGTGAATGATTATCTAAACCATATGAGCTGACATTTGCCTGATTAGGACATCCTACTTCGCTCTTGATAGTTTGTAAGGATGTGTTGAAAAACAGCTCCTGCTGACACTCCGCCCATTCATCATCCTCTTTCAGGTATGTGCGTATATCATTATATTAATCACTTTATTATTATATTTCATTAATGAATAAATCATGTTAATTGTATCATTGTTTTTGATGATGAATAAAAATGATTCATTATTATTATTATCATTATTCGATGTTACATTGGTTTTCTACTAGTGATAATAATAATGAAATTCCAGAAATATTGCGTTGCCACATTTTGAAATTTTTTCTTGTCGTTTTTCTTTCACTCTCTATTCCACCATGAAATATAAATTTGCATTATCATAGAGACCTGCAGAATTCAATTCTACAGATGGATATTTTTTGAATTCATTATTTATTTTTTTAGAACATATTTTTATTAACAACTTGCGATGATTTTTTTTACGGTTCAACACAAACAAATCTAAGTGTTTCAGTAAGGCAAATTGATTCAATTCAATCAAATTTATTAAAAACAATATGTATAAAAACCTCCAGTATCGGCTGGATCGTGACTATATAAGTCATTCTTGTCCAAAAATTTTGTATTGGGCAAACTGGGATTACCTGTTCCTACAGAATAAAAGAACATAGAAGTAGTTTCTTGGATATGAATACCAATTCCATATTTGATGACATATTATATTTGGAAGTGAGAGAGTTACAACTTAATCTTTTGGAATGCTTGGAAATTAAAAGATTCATGAATACAGAAAATTTGCTGAATATGAATGATCAAATTGAATTGCATTCTTTTCCCCTGTTATATATGTTTTCTAATGAGTAATTAGTATATTACATGTCCATTTTTGTAATGTTTCATTAGTTCGTATCTGAACTGTGGGTAGAAGGTCAGACAATTCAAATCTTTATATTATTGAAGCACTGTTTGAGTAGAAACTAGTCAGTATGAATACGTCTGAGGAAGCTATTGCATAGTGAAACACGTTGCGGTTTTGTAAACTACAACCGCAACAATAAAGTTTTACTTATACGTTATGGAGTATCTTCAAGAGTTGGTGAAATAATTTGACATATAAAATATGTGAGCAACACAATTCATGATACGTGATCTAGAATTCAATGTAGATTTCAAATGTGTAATGAAATATATAATGAAACTTCGAATTAACGAAGTTTGAACCTACTTCCAGTGTAAATAGTCTGGTTCACATGCACTCGATTTAGCTCTTTTTGGTGACATTTTTCAGCCCTGTCCAAAAATTACGACCAAGGTGTCGTTCGATTCGTATTTTTGACTAGAAAGTTTAAGGGAAGGTCCGAAAACGCGCCGATAAAAATTACGAAAGTTATAAACAATTAAGTGACAAAAAATGGGGCTTTAGTTTTTTCTTAATATCTCGGAAAATTTTCAAAATTTTGGAAATTTGAAAAAAGATTTGAGAAGATCAATGAAATAGCGTAAAAAAGTCCCGACTTCCGAAACTTCCTTCCTTAAGAATTTTAATTATCACTCTAGGACAACAAGACAATGTTCTTTGTTTTATATTCCCTTTGCCAAATATGAGGTTGGAAAAAATTCCCCAAATATACTTGCTTTAAAAATTTTCAACAACTTACCAGATGACATAAAAAATTGCGAAAGAATAAAAATATTCAAGTCGAATTTGAAACGTTTTTTGATAAATAATTGCTTTTACAGCCTTTCAGAAATTTTCGAATAGTTTTCACCGCTTTAACTGGTACTATGTTCTTCATGGTTTCTATTTTTATTAATATTTTTATTATGTTGATGTTCTGTTGTTGTTACTTGTTTGTTGTTGTTTGACTTCGATAATAGAACTACCTCAGAAGACAGCACGCATTTCCGTTGCCTTTCTGCATTTTATTTATCTTATTTTAGTATCTGAATGTTGGCATTTAACACAGTACCATATGCTAAATGTAGTTATATAAGCTTGAAGATTACCATACAATGTAATTTTTGTCTAAAAGGTAATAAAGTATTATTATTATTATTATTATTATTATTATTAAACTGTATCTCGATTATTTATAATTTTACAGAGCCCTGAAAATAGAGCCTAAAGCGGGTAGTCTGGCTTCCGCGCGCCTTTCGTCACTCTGACATAAAAACAAAAAAAATTATTTAAACATATTAAATGTAAATATTGAGGAATGAAAAAATTCATGTAATGTTGGAATACATCAATAAACAATAATCCGCAGTCATAAAATTTTTATCCCAATTTTAACGTTAATTATAAATTTGTTAATTAATAACTTTTTCTGAATTGAAAGTTAATATAAAAATCCCTGGCATTTTTTCCTTTGGTGAAGTTATCCTTAATAGGCAAAAAAATAGATTATCCTTGCCAAAATTAAAAAATTGTTATGTTCTATTTTTGTATTAACAATTGAAAATTATAATTTTATAAAAAATACATTACAAATTTTTTTTTCTAATTTTTTATTGTTTCAATGTCTCATGGCTACAAACTAATTAATAATTTTTTTTTACAGCTATTGTTAATAAATTTATTATAAACAAAAACATTGTTTGTAAGCAATACGAAATTTTTTTTTGCATTATGTTAATTGAAAAAAATCATGATTTTTAGAAAAAAAATGGTTTTTTAAAAAAATTCCTTTGTTGCTAAAAAATGCGTTTGTTAATTAACAATCGTTTTTTGCAACTAAATATTAAAATTAAGAAACCGTTTTTTTTTAATCATAAATTTTATTGTTCTTTAAGGTTTTTTTTATTCTTTTTTTAATTGTTTATTAAAAAAAAATTTGTTATGAACAAATTTTTTCTTATTTAATTTTTTTTTCAATACTTTGTTCTATAACTATGTGTTTTTTTAAATTTATTCTATTTTTTATAAAACTTGTCTTTTTCATTCGCTCCTTCGCTTTTATAATCATAATAACTTTTAAACTATTGCAGTTATGACACAATATTAAAAGTTTCATAAAAAATAGAATGAATGAAAAAAAACACATAGTTGGTTTTATTTTAGAACAAAGTATTGAAAAAAAAATAAATAAAAAAAATTGTTCATAACAAATTTTTTTTAAATAAACAATTAAAAACAGAATAAAAAAAAGTTTTTTCAAAACCTTAAAGAACAATAGAATTTATGATTTGAAAAAAAAACGGTTCCTTAATTTTAATATTTAGTTGCAAAAAACGATTGTTAATTAACAAACGCATTTTTTAGCAACAAAGAAATTTTTTAAAAAACCATTTTTTTCTAAAAATCATTTTTTTTTCAATTAACATAAGGCAAAAAAAAATTTCGAATTGCTTATAAACAATGTATTTGTTTATAATAATTTTATCAACAATAGCTGTGAAAAATAACAAAATAATAATAAGTTTTTAGCCATGAGACATTGAAACAATAAAAAATTAGAAAAAAAAAATTTATGTATTTTTTATAAAATTATAATTTTCAATTGTCAATAAAAAAATATAAGATAACAATTTTTTTAATTTTGGCAACAGTAATCTATTTTTTTGCCTACTAAGGATAACTTCATCAAAGGAAAAAAATGCCAGGGTTTTAGTTTAATAATTATAGGGATTTTTATATTAACTTTCAATTCAGAAAAAGTTATTAATTAACAAATTTATAATTTACGTTAAAATTGGGATAAAATTTTTTTGACTGCGGATTATTGTTTATTGATGTATCCCAACATTACAAGAATTTTTTCATTTCTTAATATTAACATTTAATATGTTTAAATATTTTTTTTGTTTTTATGTCAGAGTGACGAAAGGCGCGCAGAAGCCAGACTAGAAATGCTGGAAACTATTTCATTCGAATTGCCTCTAATGTTATTCTCATTTCTATTATTTTCCCATGCATACTTGTGTCGCTACCTATCGATGCAGTTCCTGGAAAGTCACCCTGTTCTGAAAAATGCTATTCTTCACAGTCCATGAATATTCATTTGCAGTTTCACTTTTGTTTATTTTACTCATACTTACGTAACATGAAATACCGCAAAGGATTACCTACCACTTAATTATCCACTTTCATTGTTCTAAGTGCACGTCCATGAAAAAAAGTTTCAGCTTCTGAAGAATGTTATTGCTTTGGAGAGTATTTGCAAGAACATAATAAGTGACCATAACACACCGCATCAATTGTTTTCAAGAAATGCAGGCGTTAATATTGACGTTGTTCTGCGTAAAACAAGTATTTTTACCTTGACTACTCCTCCGAGTTTCTCGACAGGTGGCATGAGAATTCTCTTATCGTTTTTTTTTTTCAACAAATTTGTCTGTAATTACAAAATTCAGTAATGAATAGTTAAGAACTTTTCTTTCAGGTTCGATTCAACAACATTTGTTAAAAGCCATTCATTATAATTTTTTGAATTTTTTTCAATTGATGTAAAAAATAGTAGGTTGTCAAAATGAAATATGAATTCATAAATTTTAACTCTTTTCAGTCTTTTCTGTAGTTCGTTATTTCAGAAATTACTATTTATGGATTTGTTAATTTTTCATCAATATTCATAGCAATAAAGAATCCAAGAACACTTTTATCTGTATGTAGTAAATATGTATATTATCTATACATCTACAGAAAATGAATTTCACTATCCCCATAGGACATAACAGTAATTTCCCATAGGTAACATACTTTTTTCAGAATTGTTTTATTTTTCTTGGCATTGAATTGAACATTAACACAACCATTATCACACATATCACTTGAGGTGAGATATTTTCCACAATAACGTCAAGTCATTTTTCTCTTTTTTACTCAAACTGTTGCGTAGAGCCTAGATGATGATAGTACGACCAGCTATCGAAAGCGCTCGCATATAATTGAATAGAAGTTATAAAGCTTCAAATCCTCTTTGTGACTGACATTAATATATATATATATATATATATATATATATATATATAATATATATATATATATATATATATATATATATATATGTATATATATATATATACAGAAGCCAACCGCACATTTGTTGTTGTTGACTCCGTGCGTATGTGTTGTTTCCTGCTTTCGGCAAACAAGTGTTGCCTATCTTTACACTTAGCTGCACCGCGCTGATGAGGCCAATAGCCAGAAACGCGTGTCCGCGGTTTGCCTTTTTTGGAGTGTTGTGTCCACGAATTGTTTCATTTTTGATTGGTATCATACACACTCGATAAAATCTCTATTTATATATATATATATATATATATATATATATATATATATATATATATATATATATATATATATATATATATATATATTTATAGCAATTTTATATTTCATAATGGTTGTGAAAACTTTTCGGAGAAACCAATTATAAAACTGTATTTTTCCCAGAAATGTTTTCAATGTGTTTATAAAACAGCTATAAATAGGAAATTGGCACCGCTTTATAAAACATTACAGTCTTTGTTAACATTTTGTAAGGCCTTTTACAATTTTTTAGTAATTCCAAATAAGCGTTATAAAATAAAATGTAGTCTTAAACGATAACGATAAAATGAAAACTTCTTCAAAATGTTTTCATAAAGGCGCAAGAAGTAATTTTGTATTGGACACTAGAAAACATTTAATAGACATGTCACCAATTAAAAACTAACAAATAGAATGGTAAGTAACTCAGTTTGTTCTGAATAATATAATTTTAAAATATCTATGTACTTTTTATATCACTATATGTGCAGTATTTCATATTTTCAACTCATCTAATGTCAGTATTCCGAATTGCTATCATTTTAAAATGGCGTCGTTCTATAAAATAATTTGGTATCAATAGCAAGAGTATTAACGTATTTTAGCTTCTATGTTACCCCCATAAAATTGTTGAGAAAAACTTAGTTCTAGGTATTGCGGCAGAGTCGGACTACTTTTAAAGCTAAATATTTTTATAAAAATGAAGATAGGAAGGCTCACATATTGTTTGGATGAATATTATATGTGGGGATGATTTGACTAAAAAGCTTCTTCCACCGATTCTTCCACCGATATCGACTGGATATGATATAAAAATCAAAAGTGAAACAATTAGTGGACACAACACTCCAAAAGTGAGGCAAACCGCGGACACGTGTTTCTGGCTATTGGCCTCATCAGCGCGGTGCAGCCAAGTGTAAAGATGGGCAACACTTGTTTGCCGACAGCATGAAACAACACAAACGAACGGAGTCAACAACAGGAGCCAACCGCACATTTGTGGTTCCAGTTAGATGTAGCCTGGGAATTCTAGGTCTTCTAACTGGAACCACAAATGTGCGGTTGGCTCCTGTTGTTGACTCCGTTCGTTTGTGTTGTTTCCTGCTGTCGGCAAACAAGTGTTAATAATTCAGTTGTGTTAGTGAAAAATTTGAAGAAATTAACTGAAGTAACTCATATTTTGAAAATAGCAGACACTAAAAATAAGATTATATTATCAAGAGAAAACTCAACCCGTGTTTGAAAGTAGGTTAGTTTTTTTTAGGTACAAATGTCCTTTTTTGCTACTGGAAAGCCGTCTGACTTGTCCACTTCACCCACTTCCTCCCATATTTTCATGGCATCTGATTCATATTCTTTTGGATATTATTTGGGCAAGCAACTTATTCCATATAAGTTGCTTTCCTTCGTTGATCTAGTGCCTTACATTCGCATGCTGACCGACTCCTCTGTTGCACTTCCTGCAGATGAGGTCTCCGTTATTATAGCCCTTTTTGTTCGGTTGTCCTCTCGATGGATAGTGTTCAGTGAGAAGCCCTGTAATTATTTTGAGTTGATTCTCGCTGTGTTGACGCAGTTCTCCTGTTCTTTTTTCAGAAGGTTCTCTCATAAAGATTTTACCGTCACCGTTCTTAGGTCTATTTTCCCAGTTCTCTTGAATTTCTTAGTGACACATTAACTGGTATGGAGATTTGCCACCCCCGGGTTGGGGTAACAAAATCTCCAAGCTCGACACTCATCAGCTTTTTCGTTGTTCGTGATACTAGGTTTTCCTGACGCCCAGTATAGAGTCAGTTTCAATGTCAGTTTGTTTTTTCAGTTATCTACGGCATTCCCAAACCAGTCTTGAATTCATTTTTCGAAATTTGTGTACCATTGCAAAGATTTCAATACGATAAAAACCTCAGAGCGTAGTAAAACTCTCTAAATGCCTCTGAGAGAGGCGTTTAGAGATAGATAGATACTTGTGATGCACTGTTTGGAACGTTTGGTGTGGCAATGCATATTACTCAAGATCTCAACACCAAACCGTTATTTTCAACACCTCGACACGTGTTTCAATCACCAAGTGATCATTTTCGAAAGGAAATTTAAACTGTTTAATCTTCTCTTGAAAATGATCACTTAGTGATTGGAACACTTGTCGAGATGTTTGAAATAACGTTTTTTTCAATGGCAAAACACGAACACAATCCTCAACACAATCCTTAAGACGCTCTAAAAGCGGTGCCTGTAGAAAAGTAGCGATTCACATTGGATTTGAATCGCTGGAGATTAAATTCATTTGGAAAAACGTTCTAGGAAAGTTTATTCCACAAAAACGCAATTCTTCAGATGAAAGAGTTCTTAATCAGTAGAGGTCTACTGAGTTGAACCTCAAAACGATAAGCAGCCACAGTTCGGTGCGTATTTCTGATATATACCGCTCTTGGTGGAATAAAATGTGCCAAGTCACTTAAACACCACCCGGGAAAGTACCTATAGAAAAGAAACAAATCTCCAACCTTTCTTCGATGTTCCAGACTATCAGGTTGCGAGTGATGTTTGCGTCTCCAACCAGGCGGATGGCTCTTTTCTGGATGGAATCCAGCTGCCTCAGGATACTCCAAAGAAGGTCTGACCTGGGCTTTATAAAGCCTCAACAGTTGCTGAGGTGTGTACAGTTTTTCTGGTTTGGAACAATCTTCCAAGCTTTTTTAATTCCAGCGGCCTTTGCAATTCCAGCGACATGATTGTGTCAAGACATACTGGTGTCCATTTCAACCCTCAACAAACTTATCAAAGCAGAAGGCGGAATTGTCTGTCCTGATATTGGGATACAACTCCAGTAATATTCTTTAATCTATAGAAAGCCGATTCGCTTCCTATCATTCGTCAAGAGCCTATATAGGGTGGCCAAACGAAACGAAACAGAGCCGTTATCAGGAACGCCTCGACATTCTGAAGGAGACATGATTATCCGCTTCTCCTGATTCTTTCACTTTCATTCTCGAATTAGAGTAAGACTCACCCCAAAATATTTTACTGTGGCAACATGAGTGAAATTTTAATACAAAAATATTCATTGTTTTCGACAAAATTAGTTTTTTATATGTGATGGAATTAAAAATAGCATGAAAACGCTTGAGAAAGCTATTGTATGGCGAAACACATGTTGCGGTTGTGTAAACTGTTCAGTGAAAATCTCACAATGAAGTGTTACTTGAATTAGGTAGAACGGTAGCCGGTCGGGTTGACGTCGGTGCTTGCCCCACTCACTCAATCGACAGCTGTGTGAAGCATTGGTTCAAGCCGCAGGCCGGACGATCGATTTTCACTTGCTATCGACTAACCCGTGTTGGGAATCACACGTTGAAAGGTAAGACCTCGTTAGTCCATAGCTGGCACAAGTTTCGATTTTTGAGAGTTGTCGTTCGTAGGGGCATGATATCTGGTTTACGAAAAAACAGAATTATTGACAAATTAGACAATAAATTAGAAAATGAAAAGTTTATTAGGGAAATAATGGATACTGTGGTTGTTATACTCACTTTGAATTTTAGTCGACATAAACATTTGTTTGGTTCACTAATCGACAAGAAGAAGGAGTATTAACACCCACACTGCATTTTATTTTCTACACTTTAAAACTCTGTTCTGAAACCTGCATTTGTTTCATACATACATACATAAAAGATTTGCAACGATCTAAATACGTCCCAAATGGCTATAGTCGCGGGGCAATAATTCATAATTTTATCTATATTATATGACCGGTTACCATTCATACTTTACGACGCAATTTAGTAACAATAGGCTTTTTTATGGATTTCCTCATACTTCTCCATTGATCGCCCGCGTTGGGAAACCATAACACCGATGATGTTTTCCAGCACGACACAACTAACGAGTTGTTTCATTTATGTTCGCAGCTCTCGATAGCTCTTTTCCTCTGTGGGTTTCTATATTTGCACAGAGACGTGCCGTGCATTTGTTCGGCTGGATATTTCACCATGTTCAGTCTCGCAGTATACTGGCAACTGTTTTTCTTTTGTATTTTCATCAGCAATTATTTTCATATCATATAGCTTTTCGTAGACATGAACAAACCAGAGCTGCATTATGTACGAATGAGAAATCTGGAAAATAATAAGAATTTGTTCAAATTTAAGTAAGAATACGGTACTTACGCTCCAAAGCGCTAAGTACTCAAGTAACCAATACCGGTACTCCATACATTACAAAGGTATTTACGTATCAGTACCAAGTACTCTTCCTTTTTCCGAAGTTCCTAAGTACATTACACACGTATCAGGTACAAAGTACTTCATATTAAATGAAGTATTTAAGTACTATTCACTCACTAATGAAATTCTTAATTTTGAACTATTGGGTTGTTTTAAAAGTTTTGTCCGTTTTAATGCCATGTGTGTTTGTAACTCTCCATATCTCAATAAATATGTATTTTTTTTTAATGAAATGAATAAAAACACTTCTCTCTAATTTCCACTGATTGTTTCATTTTTATAACCGGTTTCGGGTTTTACCCCATTATCAAGTATAAAACTAACATATGAAATGTTAGTTTTATACTTAATTATATCATGAGTTTTTTGTAAGCTAGAAGAAGAGGTAGTAGAATGAACAAGGATGCCAACTATAAAATTCAACACTGAAGATTATAGAGTTTGTCAAAACTTATAAATTCAAGAGTGGAAACCTACATAAATCGAATTGCTCGATTAGGGGTATATATTTCGGGTTTTCAATTGATTTGTTAATTTCCATGGCTTCCAACTTTAGGTAAACTTGCCTGTATTTGGATTACATCAGGTACTATTCTTTGTGTTGGATCTTCTCTAGGTTTATTGTTTCTAGGAGTGTGAATTATATCGCCCGTTCCCATGTGAACCGCTGACCATGCTGAAGCAGAATCTCGCGATTCTGGGAAACTGATGTGCAAGCATTCTTATCTTCATGGGAAGAATACTTTTGTAATTCAGTTATAATTTTGCTCTCATACTGTTAACATCAATTTTTGTTAATAAAATTAATTTTTAAAAAAGGACTTTGACATCCGAAAGTTATATTTGGCGCAGTCGGTAGGATACTCGAAATTGAACGTATCGAACGTGCAGTTTTCGTTTCAACGATTTATCGGGTATCGAACTTGTTGTTTTGTCTTGTGGAGGTGTTTGTGAAGGAGTGGCTCTTCAAACCTCAAGAAACCCAATCCATCGTGGACCTTTAGCTACCCTCAACAGGCAGATCATCGGGGAGTGGAACAGAATCGTCCAGTCTCGCAAGGAAGTCTTTCTGGAAATCAAAAATCGAGGAACCAGTCGTCTACCTTATAAAGGATGCTCAAAGTTCTTACAATTTTAATGTAAGTCGTAATTTTTAAATGTCTATTGATAACTTATCTCAAATTCTTGGAAAGTTAAATTTGAATAACGAAAACCCTTCAGCTGACTCTTCAGTTTCTTTGCCTAATTCTTCTAGTAGTTCAAATATAATAATGGCTAATCAATTCAACTCAGAATACCTTAGGTGTGTGCCTGAATTCGACGGCAACCCTAATGATTTAAATAGATATCTAGCAGTTTGTGATTCAATAATTAATACTTTTTATAATGTGGCTGAGCCGACAAGTTTTCAAAATGTTTATTTGCTGAACTGTCTCATTTCAAAATTATCAGGCAATGCTAAAGTAGTAGCCAATATACAGAATGTTTCAAATTGGAGAGAACTCAAAGATACATTAACCAGAAACTTTGCCGATCAAAGGGATGAAACTTGCCTAAACAGAGACATGGTTATGCTTAGGCAATCCCCTAATGAAAAGCCTCAACAGTTCTATGATAGATGTTTAAATATATTGAACCTATTGTGCAATTATATCGACGTTCACGAAATCACACAAGAATCTAAAAGGTGTAAAAGAGATTTATATAGCAATTTGGCATTGAAAACCTTTCTTTCTGGGCTCAAGGAACCCTTGGGTACTACAATACGTTGTATGCAACCCAAATCTCTCAGTGAAGCATTGCAGTTTGTTTTACAGGAAGACAATGTACATTACTTTCAAAATTTCTCAAATAAGAATACATTTAGACCAAACTTTCAACCTTCTAGAACACCAATTCAGATCAGACAGCCAAATTCTTCTCCTGCCAATAATTATAGTACACCAAATAACTTTTTCAGACAGCAAAATCAATTTCCTTCACAACCAATACCAATTCAGCCACGAGCACCAAGCCAACCCCAAAAATTCTTTACCAACGCGCAAGTTTTTAGACAACCATTTCAAAACAGAAATGTTTTCAGGCCCAATCAGAATCAGAACCTCACAAAACCTACACCCATGAGTGTATCCACCAGAAATACATATCAAACAAATAAACCAGTACCAATGAGTGTTTCGACAAGAAACGCCCCTAATTATCGATCAGGTCCCTCAAACTCATTTCAAAACCAACCCCAAAGAAATTTTATATCAGAGGAATTATTTAATACGGTAGTTAGTGACACTCAAAATGAACCAAATTATAGCGAACACGAATATTACGCTGAAGAAGATTATAACGAACATTATGACGAATTTCTATACTGCGAAAATGAAAATCAGGAAAGTAACTTTGACAATTCCGAGGTAAATTTTCAGGAAATGCCAACCACGAACAATCAAACCTAGTTCCGCAAATCATTTCTTTCAATAATTCTAGTTCTAGCGAATTATCATATATAACATTTCCGGAATATGACGCAAAATTTCTCATTGATTCAGGCTCCACGAAATCTTTTATAGATCCAGAAATTGCTCAAAAACTGTTTCCAAATCGAATTAAATACGACCCGTTTATTGTTTCCACAGTTTTCCAAAAATCAGCTCATAAGTATAGCGCATCTATGCCCGCTTCAAAATTATTCAATTTGCCACAACAAAAACATTTAAAATTTTTCCTTTTCAAATTTCATGACATTTTCAAAGGATTAATTGGTCTTGACAATTTAAAACTTTTACAAGCTAACCTAGATTTTGGTAATGGCTATCTTATCACTCCTTATGCGAAAATAAAACTGAAGTTTCAAAAAACAAAAAGCGATCTCAATTTAATTACGATTGCTCCAAGATCTGAGCAAGTGATACAGGTCAAAACATCAATTCAGAATGGTGAAATAATAATACCTCACCAACGCTTCCATAATTGTGAATTGCCAGAGTGTCTTACTGTTGCAAATAAAGGTAGAGCTCTCACTACAATTTTGAACAACACCACCAAACCAGTAACACTGAATTTTTCAGAACCAATCGCTGTTGAAAAATTTGATAAGAACGAAATTCAAAAAATCGATTTTCATAATTTTGATTATTCCCCTAAGCAAAATTTAGATTTTTCAAAAATTCGATGTGACCATTTGAATGACGAGGAAAGATCTAAGATACTTTCGCTGTGCAAAGAATTCTCTGACATATTTTATTATGAAAATACCCCGCTGACTTTTACGAGCCGTGTAAAGCACCAAATTAGAACATCTGATGAAATACCGGTGTATACAAAATCATACCGGTACCCATTCATACACAAGCAAGAAGTCGAAAATCAGATCAAAAAAATGCTCGACCAGAAAATTATTCGGCCAAGCAATTCTCCTTGGTCATCGCCTATTTGGGTGGTACCCAAAAAGGTCGATGCTTCTGGGAAGCAAAAATGGAGGGTTGTTGTTGACTATCGCAAGCTCAATGAGAAAACGATAGATGACAAATACCCTTTACCTAACATCACAGATCTTCTGGACAAACTGGGAAAATGCCAGTATTTCACAACACTCGACCTGGCCAGTGGCTTCCATCAAATTGAAATGGAAGAGGACGATATTGAAAAAATAGCTTTCAATACGGAACATGGCCATTATGAGTACCTGAGAATGCCATTTGGTTTGAAAAACGCGCCAGCTACCTTTCAGCGCGTAATGGATAATATCCTTCGTGGTATCCAGAACGAAAAGTGCTTGGTATACCTCGACGATATTATTATCTTCTCGACTTCCCTCCAAGAACACCTTGAGAGCCTTAAATCTGTCTTCAACAGGCTGAGAAGCTCAAACTTCAAAATTCAGCTGGATAAATCGGAATTCCTACGAAAGGAAGTAGCCTATCTGGGACACGTCGTGACTCCCGAAGGTGTCAAGCCGAATCCAGATAAAATCACAGCCATCAAAAATTTCCCCGTCCCAAAAACCACCAAACAGATCAAAGGATTCTTGGGTTTGTTAGGTTACTATCGACGCTTTATCAATAATTTCGCTAGACTAACGAAACCATTAACCAAATGCCTGAAGAAAGGCGCAAAAATTGAACATAATGCAGATTTTTTGGAATGTTTCAATACCTGCAAAAACCTGTTAATCAATGATCCGATTTTGCAGTACCCCGACTTTTCTAAACCTTTTAATCTCACCACGGACGCAAGTAAATTCGCCCTAGGAGCTGTCCTTTCTCAAGGCCCTATAGGCCAAGACCTTCCAGTTGCATACGCATCTCGGACCCTGAATGACTCTGAGCAAAATTACTCAGTCATTGAGAAAGAGCTTCTCGCGATCGTATGGGCTACCAAATACTTCCGCCCATACCTCTTTGGACGAAAGTTCAATATAGTCACTGACCATAAACCCCTTCAGTGGTTATTCTCTCTGAAGGACCCCAACTCAAAATTGCTGAGATGGCGGATCAAACTAGAGGAATACGATTATACCATAATCTACAAAAAAGGCAAGTTGAACACCAACGCCGATGCTTTATCCCGTGTCGAAATCCACACTAAGGACACCAAAACCTTTTGGGAGGAATTGGATGACATACTAGACGAATCACAACGTCTAACAAATCAAGGTGTCACTTTCAGTGGTCAAGGAAACCCAGTAAGTCGTTGCCTTGAAACCCCGGATTATCAACCCTCTTCCGATATTTTGATGATTGGAGAACCTAATCTGGACACTGAATATTCCCCCATCATGATTCCTCCTAACGAAATGCATGTAAATAATACGGACAACGAGTTACCTCCGAAAAGTCACACAGAAAATGACAATCTTTCTTTACAAGTTCAACCTGATACCGAACGTACAGGAGATGAACCCCTACCAGAACCCAGAATACACGAAGACAATGAATTACCTTCCACAGGTAATGGAAGAAATGACATTTCTTCACCATTGCAACCTAATATCGAACAAATAGAAGATGAACCCCTACCAGAACGCGAAAACCTTGAAGATGACACCATTCACTCAAATGCTGAACAGAACCCTGTTGTAACAATTCCAATAGCGCAGTGTGCCGTGAACCTAGGGCTCAATCAGTTGATTATAAGCTCAGTTCTCCATTCTCCGGCCAAACCTAAAACTACCATTCTGTTCGAGAAAAAGATGAGAATTCATGTACAAATATCGCAAAATAATACAGAAAACGATATTTTGAATTTTATCAAAGAATATGTCGCCCCAGGAGTGCAGTACCATGTCTATTTTGAAAACCCCGAACTTTATGAACCATTTTCGGCAACAATTCAAAAATATTTCAAGTGGCCCTCTATAAAGTTCAAAAGGTGTACCAAAAAGCTTCTGGACGTTACAAAAAAAGAAGACGTTCAAGAAATTATCAAAAACCACCATGAAGGTAAGTCAAACCACCGCGGTGTTGACGAAACTTTCGCAAGAATTAAGGAAAAACATTACTGGCCGAACATAAAAGAAACCATTCAAACATATATTAATCAATGCCTTATTTGCCAACAAAGCAAATATGAGCGAAACCCCATCAAAATGAAGCTCAACATCACCCCTACAGCAACCAAACCTTTCGAAATCGTACATATGGATACATTCACTATCGAAAGTAGAAAATTCCTCACAATCATAGACAGTTTTTCAAAGTACGCACAGGCATACCTAGTCAACTCCTTGACAGGTACGGAAATAGCCGACAACCTCATTCAATTTTTTTCTCATCATGGTATCCCCAAACGAATTATCGTTGACAACGGTACCGAATTCAATAACTTTCTCATTTCGGAACTCCTGGCTTTACACAAAGTCGAAGTTCATTTCACATCACCACACCATCCTCAATCCAATGGAATGATAGAACGGTTCCATTCTACCATTCTAGAACACATTCGTCTACTCAACACTAGAGGATTTTTGAAAACCCCTCCAAAAATGAAAATGTTGTACGCAATTTTGGCATACAACCACTCTATACATTCGGTCACAAAACTCAAGCCAATTGACATCATAAGTGGTCACATTTCAACCAATGATCCTTTCAATATTGATATTGATCGGAAATTACTAAATGATTACACCAATGATCACAAGGAACGATCGAAACTCCTCTATTCCAAAATAAACCCGGACCTAATAAAGCAAAAGGAAAAGATAGTAGAACGAGAAAATAAAAAACGCGATGATCCCATTGTATTCAAAACCAAACAAAAAGTTTACGTGAAAAAACATATTAGGCAGAAGGATGCAAATAAATTTCAAAAACCAACTCAAATCAAAACGGTCGATCATACAATGAAAACAGTTTCTACAGAAAACCAACAAAAAATTCACATGGACAATTTAAAACGTCCCCTCAAAAAATACCCATCTCCCATTAAAAATTGATTAATTTTTCAGATTATCTGGAACTCTCGGACTCCAGGAAAATATATCTAAACAAAACCTAAAGAACAATCCAGGACTTATTCCTCTCAAACTTGGAACAGCCAAAGTCGAAACGCACGCATATTCACTTATTCATTATTATGATTTAAATCCAATAATCGTGGAGGTAGATAAACTGAAATTCCATTCAAAAAATGTAAGGACACTTGTAGGCAGTCACAAAGACTACTCATGGGACACATCTAACTATTTAAAAATATTAGAATTTTCGGAAAAGGAGGTGACTGATAGACTCAACAATATTTTACCACATCCACTCAGAACAAAGCGCGGTCTTATAAACGGAATTGGATCCATTTTCAAGTCGATCACAGGAAATTTAGATTCCAACGATGGTGAAAAATATGACCGCCTGATCAAAGAATTACAAGATAATCAAAATAATCTAGTAACGAATATCAAGAAGCAAAACTCACTCTCAATCTCATTAATTGATCAGTTCAATAGTACAGTTCAGCAAGTGAAACATAACGAAAGGCTTTTGGAATCAAAAATTAATCAAATAGCAAAAATTGTTGAAAATCAAACGTATAAAGAAAACTCTATGTTTATTAAAGACATTTTGAATCAGATAATCAATACATTTGAAATCATAAATTCAATTTTGCAAGATGTTGAAAACTCAATACAATTTTCTAGACTGAACATTCTTCATCCTAGTATTATAAAAACAAAAGATTTGTTCAAAGAACTGCAAAAATTGAATAAAATCGTTGAGAAAGACCAACTACCAATTGAAATAAGTTTCGAGAATACTTTGCTTTATGAAAAAATTATTAGCCTCAAAAGCTATATATCAAATTTCAGAATAACCTATATCTTGCATATTCCAATTACCCATCCATCAAATTTCGATTACTATCACCTATTTTCTATTCCGATATTAACTAAGGGTCAGTTTAAGGCTGTTATACCTCAAAACAAATATTTGTCAAAAAACGAAAAATTGTATGCATTCTTGAGCGATCCTTGTTTGGAGATCTCCCATCGAACCTATATCTGCCCATCCACCAACATCAGAGAGCTGACAGAAGACAATCCATGCGAAATCCAGCTACTCAATGTCCAGAACACCTCCACTTGTAAGCAGACTGTCATACATTTATCGAGACCAGCCATTAGACAACTAGATAACTCAAACAAATGGGTTGTCCTCCTACCGGCTCAACAAACTACCAAACTCAAGTGCCAGAACCAGAACGAAATCGAGAACCTACTACCTGGAAGTTATCTATTCGACATTCCAATTGGATGCCAGTTATCCTGTGGCAACCAAATCATAACCAACGATCACCAAGTTACCAATAGTGAACCAATCATCTTACCAGACTTGGAAGAAGGGAAGCCAGAGCCACCCAAATCAATAGGGATCCAACTTGATGACCTGAACCTGGACGAACTTCATTCAATAAAAACCGCAATAATGGAAAACGAACCGATTATATCTTTCAAAGACGTAGCACATATCCCAAGTTTTTGGACGATGTTTATCTACTTGGTCCTAGTATCAATCTGTTTGTACCTACTGCACAAGAAGATTGGCTTCAGAGGGTGCAAAACCAATGGACCATCCGAACCAAGTCAAGATATCGAGATGTCTAGGGTTCAACTTCCTCGCTGACCCTCCTACGTTGAATCTTCGGGGGGAGGAATTATATCGCCCGTTCCCATGTGAACCGCTGACCATGCTGAAGCAGAATCTCGCGATTCTGGGAAACTGATGTGCAAGCATTCTTATCTTCATGGGAAGAATACTTTTGTAATTCAGTTATAATTTTGCTCTCATACTGTTAACATCAATTTTTGTTAATAAAATTAATTTTTAAAAAAGGACTTTGACATCCGAAAGTTATATTTTGTGTCTTGATTTGTTTAATATATTGAATGCCAGGTCTTGTTGTGTTTTGAATTGTACTTGTTCCTCGTTAAGTGATTTATGACTGTTAAATTTATGGATGTTTAAGTTTTCCCAAATGTCCATGCGGTTTCCCTTATTGACATGTTTTATGAGTTTTATGTTGTCTGGTGGGGGGAAATTATGTTTGTTTTGTATGGCATGTGTTGCGAAGTTTGATTTATACAGCGTGATTCACGGTCGATGGTAGGTTAGACGTTTCTGGAAAACGCAAAGCATGATTTTTGTGAAAATTTCACCTCTCACATTTCCTTACCTGTTCTATCGATCTAAAATATTTTCAGCATTGCGGCGTTGCCACTTTTATCAAAAAGTCCTAGCAGTTATATTTTTTTAAATAGAACACCCCGTATATTAATACATTTTTGGAATCGCTCTAGTATTTTAATACTAGAACGATTCCAAATATGTTAATAATGTCCTATACCTATCTCTATCTGTTTTCGAGATAAAAAATAAATTCTGCTAAATATGGTCCAAAACATAGCCTTAATTGAAATTAAGTACATCAGTACTCTCAATAGTAGAAGCGGCCCCGATTGAGCCAGACAGACAGCCGGAGCGAGACAGACAGCCAGGCATCCAACTGGTACTCCACATCACCGCTCAGGCCTTCTTGGTACCCCACCTAACCCCTCGGCCCCCTAGTCACGTTGCAGTCACGTGATTTTAAATAAAAAAAGTTTATAGTTATGGGATTCGAACCTGGGTCGTCCGCGCCGTAGACATTGTCCTTAGCCTCTACACCATCGTAAGATATTGAAGATAACTGCGAATGTTGGGTATTTATAGCGTTAGTTTTGTCGGGACCGAAATTGACTCATTCATTATACTTGACAGCATTTTTATTTTTGATTTCCGTAGAATGTAATCGTCATTATCATATTGAAGATAGGAAAATATACTTAGATTTAGGAAATAATTAATATTTCATGTAAAGATGTGTATGTGTGTGTAAGAGCGAGAGGCGCGTGTGACGTAATCGATGCAAAGAGAGATGGAGATTGAGGTTTTACCGGTTGCTAGTGCAAGCAGGTGTTGCCAGTTGTACAATAAATCAATGTTTATGGAGTAATGTAGCGTTGCCGGTTTGAAAATTAAGTTATAGAATTCACAGAGTCATCTATGAGTCACTAGCTGAACTATCTATTGGTTGAAGAAGGACACTGTAAACACTAGACTCATAAGACTGCATCTGTCAAATGTTAATACATGCCAGCATGGCAGGTTTGGCGTTGCCTGTACAATAAATCATTGTTTATGGGGCAATGTAGCGTTGCCGGTTTTGGAATTAATCGTGAACTACTCGACGAAAATTGGAAGCGCGAAAGTTATATATTAATAATTATGAATCAGATTTAAGAAAAAATATGACAACCTGCGATCCGTCATTGTATACGGGGTGTCTCAAAATACATCATTGAAAACAAACATGACGTCGAAGTGTACAGGGTGCGTCAAAATATACCACTTAAGAAAAAACATGTCAGTTCAACAGAAGTCTAGCATTCCAACATGCCAAAAGGGCACTATGTCTCGTATCTTTGTTAACCAAGTTAGCATCATCAGGAGAAAGAGGAGATTCAAAAGTGTCGAGAGGTTAAGCGTTGTGGACTTAACGTGAGGGCAATGGGAGAGCGAAGTATTCGACAATGACATTTCAAAATACGTGGTTTTCCGTGCGTTTTCGATCGTTTTTCGTGCGTTGACGATCGTTTTTCGTGCGTTTTCGACCGTTTTACGTGCGTTTACGGTCGTTTTTCGTGCGCTTTCGATCGTTTTTCGTGCGCTTTCGATCGTTTTTCGTGCGCTTTCGAACGTTTTGCATACGTTTTCTATTTTTTGTTGAGGGTATCATAAGGCGGTGAGGTTAGATTAAAAAGAAGAAATGATTTGGTAATATATCACAAAGCCATTTGTATAAAATATCTACGTTTCGGAGACTGCAATTGTAGTTGGTTCGCTTGCGAATGTGATGCATACAGGGTGAGACACCCTCGTTGTTGTCGAATGTGGGAACCATCCATGTTGTATTGTCATAGCCCTCCAAATTCACAACGCGTGTCGGTATATTCAACTCGTGAAATTTTTCAGTTAGAAAGTCATGTTTTGGATGTCCTCGCAAATAAATGACATCGACACCTTGTAGATTTTTCATGAGGATGGCATCCAATTGATTATATTCCACAAAGCCAGAGGAATACCTCAATCCGTGAATGTTTCGCTCCAAGTAACAGGCGGTACGACGATCTTCTTTACTCAAACTGGAAAATGGTGTGTTTGGCAGCAGTAAAAAGTTACTACACTGAATTCCAATCCTAATGGCTATTTCTTTAGGATGGAATTTTTGCTCGACGGTGAAGCCTTGAATATCTACAACAGCTATTCTCATGTTGACTCTTCGATTGATACTGAAGCAAAATCACATGTTCAGTTCCATTTTTTAATAATTTCGCTGAGTGGGATTTGTTCTATGACAGTGTCGTGCACAATTATGCAATAGGCTCTAGTATTTTGAGGAAATCCCTCGGATGCTTCGATTTCAAGTTTTACATCAACACAGGAACCTTTGATGCTCTCATCCCTTCTGGAACAATCGATGACAAAGAGAGCTTTGTCCGTGAAGACGGTGGAAGTGAGAAGAGGATTATGTTGATTGGTTATTTTGTAGCTGAGACCAAATTGTGAGTAGTTGAAATAAGCTTGCGAAAAATTCCCCTTTGCAAAATTCAAATGCATATTTTCCTTGGGGTAATTCTCACCGTTAAGAGTGAGCGTTATATTGGTAATATTCAAATGATTGAATATTGTTGGATCATTGTTGACTTTAGTGTAGTCACGATTTTTTTGGAAACATACAATTACATAGCGAGGGCTTTCGAGGAACGAAAAAGTCTTGACGGCCCATATTTCATTTTTTGCACCTTGTGTGAGAGCTGGCAGCATATGAAGTTCCCATTTTCTGAACGGTATGAGAATAGGAGTGTCTGCTTGGATAGCTTTCAAAAGTTGCAATTTAATTTGATCATGCGGAAAGAGTCGTTTAACTTTCAGTTCGATATTTTCAATTTCCAATTTAACTTTCGTTTTCGGTGTTAGTGCAGCAGGAGTCTCTTCTATTTTGAAACAGTTGCTATCATCTTCAGCTCGTACTAATCGAATGGTATGTTTACCGTAGGAAACACACTGATAATCGTTGAAGATATTCAAAAAATGCTTGATGGGTATGAGCATGTTGAATGTTAGATGAGTTGTGTTGATGACGCCTGTATTGTTGGGAAAAGTCCAACCGGAGGTGGCCAAGTGTTTGATATCTTCGTCGGTGTAGTTGAGAAAGCCTCTAACAGTACTAACAATTCCAAGTTCACGAACTGCTTCCAATTCCTTACCACTCTGCTCATAACTAGCAGATTGAAACATGAAAGCACCAGCATTGTTTACGAATGACACCTTACCGTCCCCTTTAGTCTTCTCAACTTTTCCACTAATGAACAGCAGACTATCGTACAAAGCATCGTAGGCATCAGATTGATTGATGTTAATTTCAATAACATCGTTGTTGCGAAAAGATTTGACATATGGATAGTAGGTCCGCCATTCTATCTTTTGTATGGACTCATCGATTTGCGGTTTTCGGAAAATGTTGAACACTTGATTGGACAACATGATAACCAAGAGATTCCAGAAACAATTTATTTTCCGTTGTCAATAGTTGTCGACTAGTGAAGGTCTTGGTGAAGACTGACTTGGGGTATGGAGGTGTATTATTTTTATAGATAGTCAGCACCATACTTCCGCTTCAATTCCAAACGAATTATTATTTCTTCGTTTCGGAAATCAATGAGCCTAGAATGTTGGTCGAGCACTCGCAGCGTGATATTGTTTATTTCGTCTCTATGT
The DNA here is from genome assembly GCF_025532065.1 of Leptinotarsa decemlineata. Lineage (NCBI taxonomy): Eukaryota > Metazoa > Arthropoda > Insecta > Coleoptera > Chrysomelidae > Leptinotarsa > Leptinotarsa decemlineata. The sequence goes on from NW_027412686.1 coordinate 2,039,043, forward strand.
GCAATAGGTAGGTAAATGGGATGATTAGGTATTTCGTCAATTGCATACCCCGGATCAACACCAACAGCAAATTCGTATATCGTATGAGTCGGTGTGTCGTTGTAGAAGGCTCCAAACGTAATGTTGCTATCTATGTGTATGGTGCGTACTTTAATGATATCCACAGGTAGATCGGATTCGTGATGTAAGTTTGGTTTGAGAACAGTAGATGAAAACCCCAGTATGTGAGCCAAGCTATTTGCAGGTCGGAAATCAATCGAGTGCTTCAGACAGAATATTTCACTTTTCAGCGTATTATTATTCGGTTTCAGATAGAAAAAATACTCAGGGTTTTCCTTGAACGTTTTAGGCGTGATGTATTTGTTTATTAATTCTTCAATGTCACCAATTTCGTAAGATCCAACAGGTATATCGATGGTTTTCTGTTTAGTTTTGTCAGCGTTTTCATAGTAGTAGAATTTCGTACCTTCTTCAATGTAGGGTATACTGTTGTACGAATGGAAACTGAGCAAAGCCAAAGTATATTCAGAATCAGAATCTAATCGAACGGGTGGATTGAAATCGATGGAGAGCGTCGAAGAACGACTCGTTAGCGTTAATATCATAGACATGACTGATATAATGTCAGTATGACATCTCCTTAAATAATGATTGAAACAATAACAACAACATTTTGCATAAAAATCATTTATTTCTACAATAATAACATTCTATTTGCGAACTCACAGGACCATAATACATTGCTTTTTGTAGCGATGACGCAGCTGATATAGGTGGTGGTACCTCATGTCGGTAATGGATGAAACATGGTAAACGAATCTGCAAAGCGAATCGATGTTGGTAGTCCTTTGGTAATCTATGCCAAACATCCAATAATTCCCAAGGTTTAGCATTCTCAATCAAATAGTCGATCGATAAAGTTTTCAATTCAGCATCGGTTAAATCTCGCAAAGATTTATCTCCAACCATTTTTGCAGACATTATGGAGCAGAAACTGTAGGCACAGATGTCCGCAATTACTCTGGTCAAAATTTTGATACTGATCATTGTTATATGTAATCGTTATACTCCCTCCAAAATATCTGACCAATTCCATTGGAGGTTTGAGATTACCGAAACTATCAAAATATTGTACAGCATTGCCGTTTTTGATGTAAGCTACCCAATGAGTGCCTTTATTCAATCGAGAATCCAAGTTCAATACAGCACATTCTCGCAGTCGAGGACCACGAGTTGGCAACGTGTCGCGCATAAAGACTCCACGAAAATGTGGAATTCTCATTTGACGGGCACATTTTTGAATTTCCGAATCGTATAATGCTCTATGGGGTAGCTTCAGTAGGAGTTTTTTTTGCTTTTTCAAGTAAAGACCTCGCCCTTTGCGTTGCTGTTGTTTCTTTAGGAACAGACCAAATCCTCGAGGTGTTTTGCGTAGGTACAAACCGGAACCTAAATGTTCCATAGCTTTATTGTGACGTTGATCTTCTTCAAGTTTCTTTTTGGCATTTTTAGCATCTATTACGGTTTTTGCGATAGCGCCTGCTCCACCTGCCAACGAACCCAAAGCTGAAAGGGCAGCGAATATAGGGATGAGGGGAAGAATTCCTCCAGATTTTGCTTCGAATGGTATTATCCTAGGTATCCGTATGTTTTTACGTCCTCCAGCTTGACTCAATGCCATTTTAGCAGCTCGCAAAGCCGAAGCACTGGATTTCTTAATATTGGTAGGATGTGGCTTCCAATTTTTAGTAATTTTTTTAAGCATATTACGTCGAAAGGACAACCCCATGCCGAGCTTACGTTTCGCTTTCATTGTTGTAGTTACGAGCCAAGCTGCAGCTTTTTCACCAAATCTAGCGTCTTTCGATTTAACGCGTTCCCAAGCTCTATTTTCCAACACTTGATCTGCTTTATGACGGTCTTCTAATGAGTCGCTTTGAGAGTACGCGATATCGTGATCTTTACAATATTCGTCCAAAGGATTTACACCGGTGTCACCGCGTTCCAATCTCTTTTTCAATTTGGTGCCTGGTCCGCAAAACTGATAACCAGGTAGATGTAATTCGAACGGGAGCTTATTGATAATCGAATTGACGACACCTGCACCGGAGTAAGTCAACATTGAGAATGATTGGGTGATGACTGTGATGTTTTTATTTATAAGCGTAGCGCACTCATTATCCAGCATCACATCATGAAAGTCGTTCAACAAGACAAGACATTACCTATTGAAAATTTAGACTTTTTGAATGAAGCCAACAAATGTAGTGTAGTTGGGAAGCATGGTATATTATTACCCTATTCGTTTCGTGCAATAATTTGTGGGCCGAGTGGTTGTGGAAAGACAAACGCTATCTTAACATTGCTATTCCACCCGAATGGCGCCAAATTTGAAAATATCTACGTATATTCAAAATCATTGTATCAACCTAAATATCAAGTGGTTCAAGAAATTTTCAGTAAAGTCAAGGGGTTGGGATATTATCCGTTCAGGGAAAATGAGGATATCATAAGCCCTCACGAAGCCAAATCAAATTCCATATTCATTTTCGATGATGTAGCATGTGATGGCCAACAGAAAATTCGCGAATATTATTCTGTATGTAGGCATAAGAACATTGACGCCGCCTATCTTTGTCAGACATATTCAAAAATCCCCAAACAATTGATACGAGACAATTGCAATATGATTGTACTTTTCAAACAGGATGAAATAAATTTGAAACATGTATTCGATGAACACGTCTCTCCCGACATGTCTTTCGATGAATTCAAGAGAATGTGTGCCGAATGTTGGCAACATCGATATGGAACCGTTGTAATAATGAAAGATTTCGATAAGAATGGTGGACGTTATCGTCAAGGATTCGACAAATATATAAGTATACACAGTGCGTGATGTAGTATCATTCACCATCATGAAACCGTTGAGCAAAGAAGTTGATGTTATTCGAAAGAATAAAATCAACGAAATTGCACGCATCATTCGAAAAAAATATTTGGCTCTGAAATTGGGCAAATCCGAAGAAGATGAGTCATTGCAAAGATTTTTCAAACCTCTGTCTATTCCATTGAGGAAAATAGCTAATAAAACAGCAACACAGTCAGCTAGTACCCCATTGAAAATTGAGGCAAAAACCGAAGTCAAACAAGAGACAGTGGTAGAGCCTGAAACTCCATTCCAATCCCTCGTACATGTTGCAGGTACAGATGAGGATGACGATGATGATGAAAACGTCTTTAGTGGGTATGCAGAAGACGAACAAGACGACAACGTTGCGTCAGGCATAAATGAACAAGTTTTAGAAGAATATATCGATCAATATCCGATAATGTCTCAACCGTACATTGAAAAACATTGGGGAAATGACAAGGAAATCGACAAAGTATACGGTCCCATATATGATGGGGTATCTTCAAAATGGTTCCTAGGCCAAAAGGAAATCGATTTTGACAAGCGTAGCGGATACATAAAATTGGCTGGGTATCACTGGAAAGGAACACCCGGTATATATGAACTGTTATTTCTCGACATGCCTGAAAATTATAACACTGAGGATTTGAATGTATACTAAAAGATTTTGAATTTATCGAGCGCTCACAAGAATTCGGCTGGGCATCTAAAAGGCACACAGAGATACAAGTACACCAACATAATCAAACCGTTGTTTCCTACAGCAGGAAATCGTCGTGAAACTGGTACTGGGTTTTTTCAACCTAAAACACCTCTTACTACTACTACTGCGATGACATCATGTCTACCCAAAATGTCACCTCTTGCAATGACATTCAATACGAAACCCATTGAATACATTTATTGGGACGATCCGTACGAGCTATGCGAACGTCTCAAATTATTGCTAGCCTCTCGAGATGCAGGAAATACTTCGCACAACAATGAAATCATTGCCATTTTGAATGAACTCAAAGAGGCAAAAATAATTCTATAAGATACACTACGTTCCCCAATACATTATCATTTTCAAAATGGTTATCGGTAAGTTTGGACGTAGCGACAGCAACAGAAAGCGAAAATTGCCAACGCCCTCTGGAGGATGTTTGTTGCATTATACCTCAGATGGTAATATTCATTGTGGTGTTGTGAAATTGTGTCATGTGAAGAGCCCCACCACTGATTACGATATTGCTAATAAAAAGTATGTGGATGGAACCGATAATGAACTTGCTTCATTTATATATCAACTAGCTAAGAAACACGAAAAACAAATGAACCAAGTAAATGAAAAACTAACCAAATTTCAAGGTGACATCTCCAAACAAATTACCGAAATAAATTCTACTATCAAGGAAATCAAAAAGATACAAAATAAAGTTCAAGCAAAACCATAATAAAAGAGCGGGGTTCACACATCTTCCCCATCAGTCGTCATGACTTCCAAAGACAAGATTCAACTTGTCAACGAACTACATAAACCAATTAGAAAAAATTATCCTCGACGCCGTACAGTTATCAAAGGAATAGATGACTTATGGCAGATGGACTTGGCTGAGATGAGATCGTTCGCTCACCAAAATCGAAATTTCAAACTGATTCTAGTCGTCATAGATTGTTTTTCGAAATTTGTGTGGACTCGACCACTGAAATCAAAAACGGGAGAGGAAATTACGAAAAACAATCTATGACGACTAGAATCAGTTTGAAATTTCGATTTTGGTGAGCGAACGATCTCATCTCAGCCAAGTCCATCTGCCATAAGTCATCTATTCCTTTGATAACTGTACGGCGTCGAGGATAATTTTTTCTAATTGGTTTATGTAGTTCGTTGACAAGTTGAATCTTGTCTTTGGAAGTCATGACGACTGATGGGGAAGATGTGTGAACCCCGCTCTTTTATTATGGTTTTGCTTGAACTTTATTTTGTATCTTTTTGATTTCCTTGATAGTAGAATTTATTTCGGTAATTTGTTTGGAGATGTCACCTTGAAATTTGGTTAGTTTTTCATTTACTTGGTTCATTTGTTTTTCGTGTTTCTTAGCTAGTTGATATATAAATGAAGCAAGTTCATTATCGGTTCCATCCACATACTTTTTATTAGCAATATCGTAATCAGTGGTGGGGCTCTTCACATGACACAATTTCACAACACCACAATGAATATTACCATCTGAGGTATAATGCAACAAACATCCTCCAGAGGGCGTTGGCAATTTTCGCTTTCTGTTGCTGTCGCTACGTCCAAACTTACCGATAACCATTTTGAAAATGATAATGTATTGGGGAACGTAGTGTATCTTATAGAATTATTTTTGCCTCTTTGAGTTCATTCAAAATGGCAATGATTTCATTGTTGTGCGAAGTATTTCCTGCATCTCGAGAGGCTAGCAATAATTTGAGACGTTCGCATAGCTCGTACGGATCGTCCCAATAAATGTATTCAATGGGTTTCGTATTGAATGTCATTGCAAGAGGTGACATTTTGGGTAGACATGATGTCATCGCAGTAGTAGTAGTAAGAGGTGTTTTAGGTTGAAAAAACCCAGTACCAGTTTCACGACGATTTCCTGCTGTAGGAAACAACGGTTTGATTATGTTGGTGTACTTGTATCTCTGTGTGCCTTTTAGATGCCCAGCCGAATTCTTGTGAGCGCTCGATAAATTCAAAATCTTTTAGTATACATTCAAATCCTCAGTGTTATAATTTTCAGGCATGTCGAGAAATAACAGTTCATATATACCGGGTGTTCCTTTCCAGTGATACCCAGCCAATTTTATGTATCCGCTACGCTTGTCAAAATCGATTTCCTTTTGGCCTAGGAACCATTTTGAAGATACCCCATCATATATGGGACCGTATACTTTGTCGATTTCCTTGTCATTTCCCCAATGTTTTTCAATGTACGGTTGAGACATTATCGGATATTGATCGATATATTCTTCTAAAACTTGTTCATTTATGCCTGACGCAACGTTGTCGTCTTGTTCGTCTTCTGCATACCCACTAAAGACGTTTTCATCATCATCGTCATCCTCATCTGTACCTGCAACATGTACGAGGGATTGGAATGGAGTTTCAGGCTCTACCACTGTCTCTTGTTTGACTTCGGTTTTTGCCTCAATTTTCAATGGGGTACTAGCTGACTGTGTTGCTGTTTTATTAGCTATTTTCCTCAATGGAATAGACAGAGGTTTGAAAAATCTTTGCAATGACTCATCTTCTTCGGATTTGCCCAATTTCAGAGCCAAATATTTTTTTCGAATGATGCGTGCAATTTCGTTGATTTTATTCTTTCGAATAACATCAACTTCTTTGCTCAACGGTTTCATGATGGTGAATGATACTACATCACGCACTGTGTATACTTATATATTTGTCGAATCCTTGACGATAACGTCCACCATTCTTATCGAAATCTTTCATTATTACAACGGTTCCATATCGATGTTGCCAACATTCGGCACACATTCTCTTGAATTCATCGAAAGACATGTCGGGAGAGACGTGTTCATCGAATACATGTTTCAAATTTATTTCATCCTGTTTGAAAAGTACAATCATATTGCAATTGTCTCGTATCAATTGTTTGGGGATTTTTGAATATGTCTGACAAAGATAGGCGGCGTCAATGTTCTTATGCCTACATACAGAATAATATTCGCGAATTTTCTGTTGGCCATCACATGCTACATCATCGAAAATGAATATGGAATTTGATTTGGCTTCGTGAGGGCTTATGATATCCTCATTTTCCCTGAACGGATAATATCCCAACCCCTTGACTTTACTGAAAATTTCTTGAACCACTTGATATTTAGGTTGATACAATGATTTTGAATATACGTAGATATTTTCAAATTTGGCGCCATTCGGGTGGAATAGCAATGTTAAGATAGCGTTTGTCTTTCCACAACCACTCGGCCCACAAATTATTGCACGAAACGAATAGGGTAATAATATACCATGCTTCCCAACTACACTACATTTGTTGGCTTCATTCAAAAAGTCTAAATTTTCAATAGGTAATGTCTTGTCTTGTTGAACGACTTTCATGATGTGATGCTGGATAATGAGTGCGCTACGCTTATAAATAAAAACATCACAGTCATCACCCAATCATTCTCAATGTTGACTTACTCCGGTGCAGGTGTCGTCAATTCGATTATCAATAAGCTCCCGTTCGAATTACATCTACCTGGTTATCAGTTTTGCGGACCAGGCACCAAATTGAAAAAGAGATTGGAACGCGGTGACACCGGTGTAAATCCTTTGGACGAATATTGTAAAGATCACGATATCGCGTACTCTCAAAGCGACTCATTAGAAGACCGTCATAAAGCAGATCAAGTGTTGGAAAATAGAGCTTGGGAACGCGTTAAATCGAAAGACGCTAGATTTGGTGAAAAAGCTGCAGCTTGGCTCGTAACTACAACAATGAAAGCGAAACGTAAGCTCGGCATGGGGTTGTCCTTTCGACGTAATATGCTTAAAAAAATTACTAAAAATTGGAAGCCACATCCTACCAATATTAAGAAATCCAGTGCTTCGGCTTTGCGAGCTGCTAAAATGGCATTGAGTCAAGCTGGAGGACGTAAAAACATACGGATACCTAGGATAATACCATTCGAAGCAAAATCTGGAGGAATTCTTCCCCTCATCCCTATATTCGCTGCCCTTTCAGCTTTGGGTTCGTTGGCAGGTGGAGCAGGCGCTATCGCAAAAACCGTAATAGATGCTAAAAATGCCAAAAAGAAACTTGAAGAAGATCAACGTCACAATAAAGCTATGGAACATTTAGGTTCCGGTTTGTACCTACGCAAAACACCTCGAGGATTTGGTCTGTTCCTAAAGAAACAACAGCAACGCAAAGGGCGAGGTCTTTACTTGAAAAAGCAAAAAAAACTCCTACTGAAGCTACCCCATAGAGCATTATACGATTCGGAAATTCAAAAATGTGCCCGTCAAATGAGAATTCCACATTTTCGTGGAGTCTTTATGCGCGACACGTTGCCAACTCGTGGTCCTCGACTGCGAGAATGTGCTGTATTGAACTTGGATTCTCGATTGAATAAAGGCACTCATTGGGTAGCTTACATCAAAAACGGCAATGCTGTACAATATTTTGATAGTTTCGGTAATCTCAAACCTCCAATGGAATTGGTCAGATATTTTGGAGGGAGTATAACGATTACATATAACAATGATCAGTATCAAAATTTTGACCAGAGTAATTGCGGACATCTGTGCCTACAGTTTCTGCTCCATAATGTCTGCAAAAATGGTTGGAGATAAATCTTTGCGAGATTTAACCGATGCTGAATTGAAAACTTTATCGATCGACTATTTGATTGAGAATGCTAAACCTTGGGAATTATTGGATGTTTGGCATAGATTACCAAAGGACTACCAACATCGATTCGCTTTGCAGATTCGTTTACCATGTTTCATCCATTACCGACATGAGGTACCACCACCTATATCAGCTGCGTCATCGCTACAAAAAGCAATGTATTATGGTCCTGTGAGTTCGCAAATAGAATGTTATTATTGTAGAAATAAATGATTTTTATGCAAAATGTTGTTGTTATTGTTTCAATCATTATTTAAGGAGATGTCATACTGACATTATATCAGTCATGTCTATGATATTAACGCTAACGAGTCGTTCTTCGACGCTCTCCATCGATTTCAATCCACCCGTTCGATTAGATTCTGATTCTGAATATACTTTGGCTTTGCTCAGTTTCCATTCGTACAACAGTATACCCTACATTGAAGAAGGTACGAAATTCTACTACTATGAAAACGCTGACAAAACTAAACAGAAAACCATCGATATACCTGTTGGATCTTACGAAATTGGTGACATTGAAGAATTAATAAACAAATACATCACGCCTAAAACGTTCAAGGAAAACCCTGAGTATTTTTTCTATCTGAAACCGAATAATAATACGCTGAAAAGTGAAATATTCTGTCTGAAGCACTCGATTGATTTCCGACCTGCAAATAGCTTGGCTCACATACTGGGGTTTTCATCTACTGTTCTCAAACCAAACTTACATCACGAATCCGATCTACCTGTGGATATCATTAAAGTACGCACCATACACATAGATAGCAACATTACGTTTGGAGCCTTCTACAACGACACACCGACTCATACGATATACGAATTTGCTGTTGGTGTTGATCCGGGGTATGCAATTGACGAAATACCTAATCATCCCATTTACCTACCTATTGCACATAGAGACGAAATAAACAATATCACGCTGCGAGTGCTCGACCAACATTCTAGGCTCATTGATTTCCGAAACGAAGAAATAATAATTCGTTTGGAATTGAAGCGGAAGTATGGTGCTGACTATCTATAAAAATAATACACCTCCATACCCAAGTCAGTCTTCACCAAGACCTTCACTAGTCGACAACTATTGACAACGGAAAATAAATTGTTTCTGGAATCTCTTGGTTATCATGTTGTCCAATCAAGTGTTCAACATTTTCCGAAAACCGCAAATCGATGAGTCCATACAAAAGATAGAATGGCGGACCTACTATCCATATGTCAAATCTTTTCGCAACAACGATGTTATTGAAATTAACATCAATCAATCTGATGCCTACGATGCTTTGTACGATAGTCTGCTGTTCATTAGTGGAAAAGTTGAGAAGACTAAAGGGGACGGTAAGGTGTCATTCGTAAACAATGCTGGTGCTTTCATGTTTCAATCTGCTAGTTATGAGCAGAGTGGTAAGGAATTGGAAGCAGTTCGTGAACTTGGAATTGTTAGTACTGTTAGAGGCTTTCTCAACTACACCGACGAAGATATCAAACACTTGGCCACCTCCGGTTGGACTTTTCCCAACAATACAGGCGTCATCAACACAACTCATCTAACATTCAACATGCTCATACCCATCAAGCATTTTTTGAATATCTTCAACGATTATCAGTGTGTTTCCTACGGTAAACATACCATTCGATTAGTACGAGCTGAAGATGATAGCAACTGTTTCAAAATAGAAGAGACTCCTGCTGCACTAACACCGAAAACGAAAGTTAAATTGGAAATTGAAAATATCGAACTGAAAGTTAAACGACTCTTTCCGCATGATCAAATTAAATTGCAACTTTTGAAAGCTATCCAAGCAGACACTCCTATTCTCATACCGTTCAGAAAATGGGAACTTCATATGCTGCCAGCTCTCACACAAGGTGCAAAAAATGAAATATGGGCCGTCAAGACTTTTTCGTTCCTCGAAAGCCCTCGCTATGTAATTGTATGTTTCCAAAAAAATCGTGACTACACTAAAGTCAACAATGATCCAACAATATTCAATCATTTGAATATTACCAATATAACGCTCACTCTTAACGGTGAGAATTACCCCAAGGAAAATATGCATTTGAATTTTGCAAAGGGGAATTTTTCGCAAGCTTATTTCAACTACTCACAATTTGGTCTCAGCTACAAAATAACCAATCAACATAATCCTCTTCTCACTTCCACCGTCTTCACGGACAAAGCTCTCTTTGTCATCGATTGTTCCAGAAGGGATGAGAGCATCAAAAGTTCCAGTGTTGATGTAAAACTTGAAATCGAAGCATCCGAGGGATTTCCTCAAAATACTAGAGCCTATTGCATAATTGTGCACGACACTGTCATAGAACAAATCCCACTCAGCGAAATTATTAAAAAATGGAACTGAACATGTGATTTTGCTTCAGTATCAATCGAAGAGTCAACATGAGAATAGCTGTTGTAGATATTCAAGGCTTCACCGTCGAGCAAAAATTCCATCCTAAAGAAATAGCCATTAGGATTGGAATTCAGTGTAGTAACTTTTTACTGCTGCCAAACACACCATTTTCCAGTTTGAGTAAAGAAGATCGTCGTACCGCCTGTTACTTGGAGCGAAACATTCACGGATTGAGGTATTCCTCTGGCTTTGTGGAATATAATCAATTGGATGCCATCCTCATGAAAAATCTACAAGGTGTCGATGTCATTTATTTGCGAGGACATCCAAAACATGACTTTCTAACTGAAAAATTTCACGAGTTGAATATACCGACACGCGTTGTGAATTTGGAGGGCTATGACAATACAACATGGATGGTTCCCACATTCGACAACAACGAGGGTGTCTCACCCTGTATGCATCACATTCGCAAGCGAACCAACTACAATTGCAGTCTCCGAAACGTAGATATTTTATACAAATGGCTTTGTGATATATTACCAAATCATTTCTTCTTTTTAATCTAACCTCACCGCCTTATGATACCCTCAACAAAAAATAGAAAACGTATGCAAAACGTTCGAAAGCGCACGAAAAACGATCGAAAGCGCACGAAAAACGATCGAAAGCGCACGAAAAACGACCGTAAACGCACGTAAAACGGTCGAAAACGCACGAAAAACGATCGTCAACGCACGAAAAACGATCGAAAACGCACGGAAAACCACGTATTTTGAAATGTCATTGTCGAATACTTCGCTCTCCCATTGCCCTCACGTTAAGTCCACAACGCTTAACCTCTCGACACTTTTGAATCTCCTCTTTCTCCTGATGATGCTAACTTGGTTAACAAAGATACGAGACATAGTGCCCTTTTGGCATGTTGGAATGCTAGACTTCTGTTGAACTGACATGTTTTTTCTTAAGTGGTATATTTTGACGCACCCTGTACACTTCGACGTCATGTTTGTTTTCAATGATGTATTTTGAGACACCCCGTATACAATGACGGATCGCAGGTTGTCATATTTTTTCTTAAATCTGATTCATAATTATTAATATATAACTTTCGCGCTTCCAATTTTCGTCGAGTAGTTCACGATTAATTCCAAAACCGGCAACGCTACATTGCCCCATAAACAATGATTTATTGTACAGGCAACGCCAAACCTGCCATGCTGGCATGTATTAACATTTGACAGATGCAGTCTTATGAGTCTAGTGTTTACAGTGTCCTTCTTCAACCAATAGATAGTTCAGCTAGTGACTCATAGATGACTCTGTGTATTCTATAACTTAATTTTCAAACCGGCAACGCTACATTACTCCATAAACATTGATTTATTGTACAACTGGCAACACCTGCTTGCACTAGCAACCGGTAAAACCTCAATCTCCATCTCTCTTTGCATCGATTACGTCACACGCGCCTCTCGCTCTTACACACACATACACATCTTTACATGAAATATTAATTATTTCCTAAATCTAAGTATATTTTCCTATCTTCAATATGATAATGACGATTACATTCTACGGAAATCAAAAATAAAAATGCTGTCAAGTATAATGAATGAGTCAATTTCGGTCCCGACAAAACTAACGCTATAAATACCCAACATTCGCAGTTATCTTCAATATCTTACGATGGTGTAGAGGCTAAGGACAATGTCTACGGCGCGGACGACCCAGGTTCGAATCCCATAACTATAAACTTTTTTTATTTAAAATCACGTGACTGCAACGTGACTAGGGGGCCGAGGGGTTAGGTGGGGTACCAAGAAGGCCTGAGCGGTGATGTGGAGTACCAGTTGGATGCCTGGCTGTCTGTCTCGCTCCGGCTGTCTGTCTGGCTCAATCGGGGCCGCTTCTACTCTCAATTCAAGAAAAGTTGATATTTTGATGATAGTTTGGACAAACTTGAAATATTCAAATAACATTCATTTAAAGTAGAACTCGTGTGAATGATATCTGATTTTTATTCCACAACGAATGTTTGAAATAAAAACTGAGTAGAGAAAAGTATCTCCTGTATAGTTCAGTGTTCATATAGAAGTATTTGTTTCGAAAGAATTTTTTTCTTTCGTATACCGTGTTAGGAATCACACGTTAAAAGGTAAGACCCCCTTAATCCTTAGCTCGCACAAGTTTCGACTTCTGGGGGTTGTCGTTCGTAGGGGTGCGACAGCTGGTTAACGGAAAAACAGATTTTAAACAGATTTTTAAACAGATTTTAATTCAATGTTTATCTGAAAGTAGCTGTTTCAGGAGGACTTTCTTTCAGTTTGTGTCTGAAAGTTACTTCTTTGCATGATCTACACATCCATGTATAGAGTTACTTATTTTCAAATTGATCACTTCCTTCCTTTCTTTGGAAGATTCCCTAATCCTTTTTTTTGTATCAAGATGGAGTGGTAGAAAGCCAAAAACTTTCTTTCCCAAAAATTAATCACTCCTAAAAATATAACCCCTTCAATTCAAATCAGATTCCTCTTAGCTGGAATTGAATCAAATAGGTGAATGAATGTCATTACGATGTCATCGATGACATAAGCATCAAGCTTATTCCGTGACATTAAAAATCGTAATTCATGAATGAAGTGTGTGTATTTTCTATAATGTTATCCAATTTGGTACTGAAGAGCCTTAGGGCAAGTGTCTTAAGGCGAAACATCGATGTGTACCAGTGAGGATGACAGTGTTCTATGTCAGTGCAATTTGTTACCATTCATTTAAAGTAGAACTCATGTGAATGATATCTGATTTTCATTTCACAACGAATGTTTGAAATACAAACTGAATAGAGAAAAGTATCTTCTGTATAATTCAGTGTTCATATAGAAGTATTTGTTTCGAAAGAATTTTTTTCTTTCGTATAATTCAATGTTTATATGAAAGTAGCTGTTTCAGGAAGCCTTTCTTTCAGTTTGTGTCTGAAAGTTACTTCTTTGCATGATCTACACATCCATGTATAGAGTTACTTATTTTCAAATTGATAACTTCCTTACTTTCTTCGGAAGATTCCCTCATCTTTTTTTTTGTATCAAGATGGAGTAGTAGAACGTCAAAAGCTTTCTTTCCCAAAAATTAATCACTCCTAAAAATATAACCCCTTCAATTCAAATGGAAAAGATATTTTGACACTCCACATACCATCTCAAATTTTAGAAGTTGTTAATTAGTACTACCTGGTAATGGTTAGGAAATATAATAATAATTTCCGTGTATGATATTTGAAAAAACTACCGTATTATGTTCACAAGTTACATAGAAAATATGTATTTTTCCATGTGTTCACTAGATAAGAAAGTACCAAAAACAATTCCATGTGAATTCAGTCTAATACCTACTGTAATTCAATAAGATTTCCTCTTTGTTATATAATACAGTTGATTTAAATAGGGAAACCGAGTCCCACAATACAATGGCATCAAAGTTAATTCAGTTTACCCAAACAAAACGAGGAAGGACACGGGTTATTATCGATCAAGATAAAGATCCACAATTGAATCAAAATGGAATTAAATCGAGATCCTTAACATAAGCTGTAATCAGGTATTTCCGCTACCGCGTATCCGAAGATAATCAGATCCACAGAACGTCCTTGAGATCTCTTTCTTTCTCTCTCTCCCGCGGAGATTTTGAAATCGATTCATGCCCACAGGCCCACTTTTAAATGGAGCAGGTATAAAAGTTGAGCGACCTGCTTAAATTTGCAATGTAATCATGAGGTAGTAGTAAAGTTGTTTTGAAAAATTGCGGGTTGTCTCACTAAGAATATATGATTTATCTCGTTCTCATGGTAACATAGCCAGAGGTTGTCTGAATGATGAACGAGGATTTATTTGAATAAAGTATTATGGAGTGAAACGTGGATTGGGTCTAATGACACATATTGTGGCACCAAATGATAGTATTTAATAGTGCCGTCTTGAAAAATTATGAAAGATGTCTTTATTGGTTGGTGTTTGGGAAATAATTTAGTTGATTAGTTATAGGTACATGATATATCTCAATTTGGTAATGTTCGGTGAAAAACTGGGACGCTTGGGTTATTCAGAGCTCTCTAGGTTTCTCAATATTTTTGGATTGACGTTAGTGAATAATCACTACTGCTTGTTGTTGTTCCCGTTGCCCCCAATACAGAAAGTACGATATTATTATTGGTGGGAGTGACTTGGTTTCTCTTGATTGGATTGTTTGTGTATCATTGAGGAGAGGTAGCCAGTTTATTAATGTTCATTGCCCCTTATTTTTAATTGAAATTATTCCTGTGTTTTTTAATTTTTATCGCCTCACTACATATCTACTCTTGAATAGTGGTTTTGAGTTTTATCGAGTATTACTGTATCTTCGTATAAGCTAATGTGAGTGCCTTCTTTGTTGAGAGCATGTTCGGCTGCAGCTGATTTATCGGTCACGATTTATCTCACTTCTTGTGAGATGGGTACCTGTACCAATGTAGACCCACCCGCAGCTACAAAGAATCCGGTAAACCCCGGGTGTTGCTAAAGGTTCTCTGGGGTCCTTAGCTGATCTTAGACTCAGTCCGATGGTTTTTTTGGCCTTCTGTCTACTAGGAATCATATCCAGGTTTTTCTCGTCAAAAATTTGTATATTATAACAAATTTATACTTATTTTCTGTTTCGAAGAAATCAAGTTACCTAATTTCGATTTTTTGTTCTCTAGAAATAAATAGTTCACTATCGATATGGAGTTTTAGAAAAACTATTCACACGATCTACAATTTCACCATGCGAATCGACAACAAATTAGATATACTTGTATTACTACATAACTGTATTTAATCAAACTCTAAACGTAACATCAGGGACACATGGGACTATTTATAGTTTTTCATTCCTTTCTGCCACAGAGGGGGAGTGCAAAATGAAACAATTCGTACGTCTATCCTGAGAATATATCACAGACAACGGCTGTATAAATTCTATTCCCCCTTTCCGGGATTCGATCACTTATTATCAGCCCTGAAAGTTTACCAGAAAATTTATTTGGATAGCCTAGAATAACGGAAGAGACAATAAGTCACCTCCCAGTACGTTCGAGAATGTTTACAAAGTTCTTCATTTTCATATTTCAAGAGTCAGCGGCGTGTATATACCACCAAAAATATTTGTTTCTTACCAAAACGTTTCAAAGTTTGAATATTCGTAATGATGTTCTGTATGTTCTATATTTCATTTTGCTTAAAACTTTGAAAAAATTTATTAAAATGAAGTCGACATTTGAGAAACTCATTCTGGCAACATCTCAGAATACCTCAAAGAAGAGACTAATCTGCCAACAATTTAATGTTGAAGAGTCAAGTATCTATGAACTATATTGTATGTTGGAGGTGTTTAATGTTGGACATTTAGGTGTTAGAAGGTAAATTGAAATCATTTTGAACTTATCGGATATATAATTTAACTACAGAATGGAAATTATCATGATGTTATTTTGGCAGGCTGATAGGCCGACAATTCAATCAAACTAGCTATGTTTTACTACATTCACGTTCACTAACAACTCGACGAAATTTTCAAGCTCATGAAAATCACCTGAAGATTGTTCTTTAAGGTATTCTGTGGTAATACTAACTGCAGCAATTATGGCCGTATTTAACATATAGAATTGAGCCTGGCTTACACCTCAAGCATTAAAATTCGTAAAGTTGCACCGTAATGAAAATATGCTTCAAGCCCGCTCAAAGTGAGCCCCTCACTTTGAGCCAAGTTTTATGAATCTGACCTGAAGTATATATTTCATATACCAATTACATTGAACCTTCTGTCCCTGTGTAAATTTCACTGTCCGACAAAAAAGTTCTATATAGTTGATTCACATTGTGACAGCTCTCTTGAAGTAAAAGTTTGGTGTAAGATGTGTTAAATGTATTTAATTTAAAAAGTACTTTGAAAAATTACATTTTTTTTTCTTACTACTGATTCGATTTCCATTAATTTCATTTCTTTTTTGTGTTTTTTCATAATAAGGACATTTGCTATTTCCATGTGCAGGAATTGAGTATCCAGTGATTTTGACATAAAATTCTCTCTCTGTTTAATGTGTTTAGTGAGCATGATTTGTAGAATTTGTGGTGAGCATCCTTGTAGATTTTCAGCAATTTTCAGGCGTTGTCAAATATATTTTGGGCTTCAGGAAGCTTGGCTTAAGTAATTACGGCGAATAACATCAATATTGAAGCTGAGCTTAGCAAAGCTTGGTTATCCATGATATACGGAGACATACGGGCATTAGTCTTTTGGCTACTATAGTTCATTACATTCAGGGTCAGAAATAAAAACCAATGAATGCCAATTGGGTTCAACCTTTGAAAATACTAACTCAATTAATGGTGACACAAACGCGTTGACTTTTCTTACGCTAACATAATGTTTTCTGAAATCAAGATTGTTGAAGTATTGGCATGCGTGTCCATTTTTTTTATTTATTCAATTTTTCAGGTCCAAAAGTTTTCAATGATCAACATATAAAACTGAATATGAAAGGATACTCCTTACATGAATTTTCCAAAATGTTCTAGTGCCTTGAGAATAGAAAAATATGTATAGTATTTTAAAAAGTGACTTCAGCAACATTCTACGAAAGTCGAAGGTAAAATTCAAATATTTTAAAAACTTTTGAAAATCAGGACCCTACGGTCAAATAATTCCAAATGAAAGTTATATTTGGTGTGCACGTATGTTGTTTATAAAAAAACTCATACGCGCCTTCTCTTTATAGCATTCGAAATGGAGGCGGCAGAGCCAAAAAACGAAATTCGACAACTCCAGTTTTTGGCGAATATTCAAAAACCAACCACTGATATTCTCGATCTGAAGAGAGATTATTCTAGTTCCCCAAAATAGGAAACTTTTGTTTAGTTTAATCAACCGTGTAAGTCTTACCGTTTCCGAGATAACAATAGTGTTATCAGCTAAAAGAAACTGCCTGTATATTTATCCATTTATTTTTTAGTTCAATGTGTGAATAATATAGTAATATCTGCCTAACTGAAACACTTCCAACCAGACTCAATCTACTCGTAATTGAATCGAAACTGGATGAAATTAAGCATACATGATTTTAAAACATTTCGTTGATTGTGAATGGTCGAAATCAGAAGAGAAGACTCTCACAGCAATCCAATAATTCCGCTAGTGACTGCTGAAGGCTATAATACTTATCTTGAAGACTAATGATGACATGATACTTAGGCTCATTAGTACCTTATTCCTTTTACGAAGTGGGTGGTCGTCAACTTGAGAGGGAAATACCGAAAGATGTTCATTTTGTTTTTGCAAACATTTTCTTCGCAAGGAATCATTATCATTGTAGAGGAAAGTTCAAGAATTTTATAATCACCAAAATTCAAACATTCATATTCCCAATGCTTCTTTGAATTGAAAGATGAATTATTATTATGAAATAAACTGATAACAAGATCCATCTTCATTCTGTAATATTACCTAGAAAAATCTTCCAAATGACTATAGACCATTCGCTTTGCTATCAGTGATATCAAAAATCATTGGTAAAGCCGTAAACCACCGTATTCTCAAATATTTGAAAGAGTTTAACATCTTGAACGATCATCAATAAGGCTTTCGGAAACAAAGGTCAACAGGCGACCTTCTATCGTATGTCACCCATATTCTTAATACCGCAATCGAGAAACATGGAGAGTCGAGAGCTGTTGAGCTTGATATTTCTTAGGCCTTCGACCGTGTGTGACATGAGGGTTTGCTGGCCAAACTTCGATGCTATGGCTTGTCGGAATATTTTTGTGTGTAGCTCTCGAATACTTTTACCATCAACGCTGTTATTCCCCAGGGATCTATATTGTCTGCAACTCTCTTTCTATTATATATCAATGACTTATTGGAAAAAAACAAGGATCCAATATATTGCTTTGCTGACGACAGCACACTTGCTTCGTCACCCCATTTGGATGCACATTTTCACCGGCAACAAATGGTTCCATATCCTAATGAGGATCTAGAACTAATTTTGAATTGGGGTGAAAGTAACCAGGTTCAATTCAGAGCCACGAATACCCAGGCATCGGTTTTCTCCAATAAGATAAATGTCTCCGAACCGGACAGACAATTCCACTTTCTGCGTTGATAAGTTTGTTGGGACACCAATATGCCTTGGCACAAACATGTCGCTGGAATTGCAAAACCTGCTTCTCAAAAGCTTGGAACACTTATTCCGAACTAGAAAACTGTACACTGTATACACAATAATTGTTCTCATGTAAGGTGATCCGCCCCCAAACATGCCCTGAAGCTACTGTATTCTATCCAGTAAAAAGCCATCCGTCTCATTGGAATATCTGAGAAACGTTGAAGATTAATCTCTCTTCCACAGATACTTTCATGACAGGTGTTCAAGTGACTTGGCACATTTGATTCCACTAAGTGCGGTACATATCATAAATACGCAAAGAACTGTGGCTGATAACCGTTTCAAGGTTCAACTAAGTACACCTGGAATTTTTCAAAACGATCATTTTGAGAGTCATCAAATATAAATCCGAATAGAATTTGACCAGATGTTAGCAGTCAAAAACTCAAAATAGCATAAATTGTAGTTATCGATATTTCTCTCATTCTAATATATTCGTACATCATACACCTACTGAAAAAGGGCAGTTTTGCTAACGGTAAGAAATCTACGTCGAAAGTTGGGTTTTCTGTAGAAAATAATTGTGGCAATTTCTGTCACAATAATGACAAGGCACACTACTTACTACCTGAAAAGCAGTCCATACCAGAGCAGTGTTCACATAAAGTGTTCAACTGTCTAAACGGATTCAGTTTTACCTATCAAGAATCACTTCAATAAAATATGCTGGACATGTTGCCACAGAAAGTGACATTTTTTTACAAAATTTTGTTCAGAGCTATCATTCACCGTCTGTTTAAATGTTGAATGTAACCACCTATCAACTTGATAGCAGAGATTTCGATTGAAAACCGAGTTCAGTGGAATTGCCAAGGCTGCTTCTCAAAAGCTTGGAATACTGTTAAGAATCAGAAAACTGTATACACCTCAGCAACTTTTGATGCTTTATAAACCTCAGATCAGACCATCTTTGGAGTATTGTTCACATGTATGGAGGTCCGCTCCTAAGCATACCCTGAAGCTGTTAGATTCCATCTAGAAAAGAGCCTTCCGCCTGATTGGAGACGCGAATGTCACTTGCAACCTTGATAGTGTGGAACATCGAAGAACGGTTGGAGATTTGTCTCTATTCTCTATAGATACTGTTCACGGGAAGTATTCAAGTGACTTGACCATCAAGAGCGGTACATATCATAAATACTCGACGGTCTGTGGCTGCTCATCGTTTAGAGGGTCAACTCATTACATCTCGAACTCTCTCATTTGAAGAACCGTTTTTATGTGGAATAAACTTCATGAGAACGTTTTTCCAAATGGATTTAATCTCCAGCGATTCAAATCCAATGAGAATTACTACTTTCGCACAGGCACCGCTCTTAGAGCGCCTTGATAATTTTCCTGGAGTGCTTGTGTTTTGTCCTTGAAAAAAATCAGCTATTATCAATTGGTGAATAATAATGGGAAAGACAGGTTTTGGCTTTCTTCTTCAAAATCTTTACACAAAAAATTTGTGAATCTTCCGAAGAAAGGAAGAAAGCAATCAAGTTGAAAAAATTGATTCTATACAAAGATGTGTAGATCATGCGAAGCAGTGACTTTCGTATACAAACTCGAAGGAAAAGCCCACTTGAAACAGCTACTTTCATATAAACATAGAATTACGCGAATGAAAAATACTTCTCTATTCAGTTTGTATTCAGTTTGTAACATTCGTTGAAGAATTGATTCAGATATCATTCGCAGGATTGCTAGTAATAGTCCAGTTCCCAGAGGATTTCACCTTACAAAATGTGGGGTAGGAATTTTTTAAATTGTATTTCGTTTTAATGGGTATAAAGAGTAAAATATAAAAAATGTGACTAAATCTCGGCTCGGCACAACTTTTGGTAGCCGAAAAACCTCGAAATTTTCGGACATTTTTCAGTTTTTTCACAATATCTCGAAAAGGAGTGGATCTAGCGAAAAACAGTCTGTATACAAAGTAGAGCATTGTAGAGTATTAAATTCCCTACAAATTTCATGAATGATTTTTTCTCCTACGACCAATAGGAGGCGAGCTACAGCATCTTAAAGATGGACCATTTTTCTCAAAATGGTAAAAAAGCCAAATAGCGCCTTTTTTGTGTGTGTTATTGAGACCCATGCATTCTTTGGTTGTATTTTCGAATTATATTTTGGTCCAATAAGCTTCTCCAGACCCCCATCACCAACTCACTCACCCCCACCCCTCAATTTGATAACTCATGAGGAATGAGTAGGCATAACTAAACCCTCACAGTGAAAAAAAACACTTCAACCTTTTCGCCGAGCTTTCGCATTGTTTTAAAGCTTCATCAGGGCATAAAGTCAATACAGTGAAACAAAACTATTGTAAATGAAATGAAAAAGATTTTCTTTCCACAAAATGGTGCTTAGCAGAAAATTCGAAATAGGCGTTATTTTTATGAAAATGAAGTAGAATGATCTAGAACTTTTCTGTGAGCACCCCCATCACAAAATTAATCACCATCTAAAAGGAATAAAGGAGACAAAAGAGTGAGAAAACATGTGTATGGAAAAAAAATTATTAAACAAGTGAAGTATTTAATTATAATTAAATCATTGAGAAATTGACCAATGAAAAGAGAAGTTAATCTTTTACTTCACTTCCTTCTTAGGCGTTTCGGCGGTCCTGGTTCCTCACGAACAGGTGCCATGATGGGTGGGTCCTCGTATATCTCATCCATGGTTGATGAAGTGAATCTTCCTCTTTCTCACCATATGTGTTCAGGTCGGACACAGATTGTGGGGCATTGTCGCAGTCGGTGTCTCTGCATTTCTTGCAGATGCTGGAGCATTTTAACCCGGCTTTGACGCACGAGCAGGGTCGCTGACATCCAGATCTGCAAGTGCACGAGACACTTTCAAGTAGGGTACTGGGTCCTTCGTTGCATGCTGTGGAATCAGGCCCTGTATACTGCTGGTCCACCCATAATGTTTGGGGTTCAAGTGTGTGGCACCCAGCCAATTTTGAATTTGGTAAAACGATCTTAGTGAGTGTAGAGCAGCAGCATCAGAAGTGGGTGGCAACCGAGCAAGATTAACTTTACCTGCAAACACGGACTTTTTAAAAAGATCGTTTCGCATGTCGTCCAAGGTTTCGAGTTCACTGAACGTCCCCCGTTGGTACAATGCCTTGAACACAAGCTCTCCAGCTTCAATAATCTCTCCATTTGTGCTCTGCTCATCCAAGAACACATCCAACGTATGCTTCATTTCTCCGGAAGATTTTTCCAGAACACTGCACAGCTTCATTTTTCTATGGCCAAATATGGCAGATGTAGCGTCACACCCGGTGAAAGCATGTCTGATGAGGATGTATTGTGGATTGAATTTGTATGATGCTGTTGAGTAGCATACATCATTTGCACGACCTCTCCCAGGCTTCAGGAAGAACAAATTCTTGTACTGCTGCCCAAGCTCTGTCATGAGCACAAAGAGATCAACATCCTCCCCAATCAGCACCACATCATCACATTTCTGGGCCTTGGATATGGCGATTTCCACCAAAATATTATTCGAAAATACAACCAAAGAATGCATGGGTCGCAATAACACACAAAAAAGAAGACGCTATTTGGCTTTTTTACCATTTTGAGAAAAATGGTCCATCTTTGAGATGCTGTCGCTCGCTCCCTATTGGTCGTAGAAGAAAAAATTACATATGACATTTGTAGGGAATTTAATGTTCTACAGCTTTATAAATGAACTGTTTTTCAGTTGAACCACTCTTTTTCGAGATATTGCTAAAAACCCGAAAATGTCCGAAAATTTCGAGGTTTTTCGGCTACCAAAAGTTGTACCGATCCCAGATTTAGTCACATTTTTTTATACTTTACTCTTTATACCCATTAGAACGAAATAAAAATATAAAATCTTCTACCCCACGTTTTGTAAGGTGAACCCCTTTTTGTTCTCTGGGAACTGGACTATAAATAAACGAGGTACAATTTCACACACATGGAATACTGTAATCTTCACCGGTGGACATCCGATGTTTCGAAATTGCCTTATTGTCTCTTCAGTATCAATCTGGATAACATTACAACATGAAGCAAACAATTCATTCATAAAATTATGACTTGATGATGTTTTGAAATACTAATCGACTTTTCAACTCTTTTTGAAAATCATATATTGTGACTAGAAACAGTAAAACTAGAATGACTAATGTATCAGAAATAAAATATTAAAACATTTACGGCGAATGGTTTGCGCTTGAATATATAATTCTGATAGCGAATTACCGAATTCGGTACCTATTCCTCAATACATCGTGGTACACGACAGAGTTTCTAATCTCTACTAGCAATTGGAAAGTTAAGTACCCCTATTTCACATTTATCACTTCATTACTCATGAAACGGTCAAATCGTGGTATCATCGAAAATGACAACCAAATATTTCCATTTTCTGAAAGAGTGTTGAGACAGTTTTGAAATTCATTAAAAAAAAAGAAAAAATTAAGAAATATTAAAAATACTTGAATATCAAAACTGAAATATTGAAAATGGGTTAGATAGACATATCAAAAAAATATAAGAACGCTACTTTGAAAAAAAAACAAATTATTATGACCTTGAACTAGAGATAGATGAAACAGTGAATAGATTATCAGTAATATCAACATGTTAATTAAATTAAATTAGAAATTAAATGAAACCCATCTGTATTACATTACACAATTTACACTTGATTAAATCATATACTTTTATTCTAGCGGAATGGCCAATGAATCCAAATTCATCCGGATTGGCTAATCGTACATTATTTAGAGGTGAATAACATTTGTCAAAATCTGTAGGAGGCGGAGCTTGTAAATTTCTCGAAAAAATTCATATGGGCATTTTTGAGAAATTGAGAATGAGTAACAGACTCTTAGATGAGCAAAGACGCAACTAATACTTGGTAGATATCCTGGACAGGCGCATAACTTTTCGAAATCATCCCAGTTTAGCAATTCAGAGAACGGAGAGGGACGGCCATTGAGAGGACCTATTGACTCATTGCACGCAGGTCTGAATTGAGTGTTGACAACAAGCTCCTGATCAGGCCAGTTTCAAGAAGACTTCTTTGTAGAGACTCGATAGAATGCAGACTTCGTATCGTTAATAACAGTGACCAAAACATTCAATTGGATGACTTGCGTGAACTGGTTGAAACATAATCGGTAGCATATTATATCGAGTGACATTGCTGTCATTTTAAAGAGCAGGATGCAGGATGTTACAACAATTACAGATTATCATGATCAGCCCCGCAAACACAGTAGACCGATTTTCGACGTCACTAGACCTTTTCAATGGGAGACGCGAACGAAACTTGTATGAAAAAAACGATAACATTTCTGTCCTCGTTTTTTCATAGACTCATCCAAGAGTTTCTAGCACATCAGTCAGTAGCGCATTAGGGAGGGCATCTATTATATTATCAGCCCAAACAATTATTAGTGTATAAGCATAAATGAGCCTACAGGCAGAAAACACGAAATATGGTTATCACTGACTCAAACGATTAAACTATTGAGTGGGAGGAGACTTTAGCTCCGCACTTTCCCTTTCCCGTGTCTATCTCCCCGAGGGGAGGTAGGTTTTGATAAAGACGGATTGGGACATTCAGTAGGTTCAGAGGTGCAATAGTTTTGAACAAAAAACTTTTTTGACTTCTGCTTCGATCGAAGCAACTGCCAGTAAAATGATACAATATTTTAATGAAATTTGCAAGAAGTGAATTTTATTTTGAAATATTCTATTATGAGTCATAGAACGAGTGTGTATTCTACTCGCGAAAAATGATCTATACTCACTTATTCACCTTCGGCTCTCATCGATAAACTTTGTTCTCATGAGTAATGGCTACATTTCCCGCTCGTTGAATGAAATAGCATTTTTGTACTCTTCTCAGCATACATTTTCATCAGATACTCATATCATAGAAATGCATAAAAAAACTAGTCCGCCACTTGGGCTCGCCATCTTGGATGTAAAATGGCGTCACATAATAAATATTCATTGTTATTCACACTAAAAGAGTATGAAAAATTGCAGTTCAAACAGTTTGACGATAACAAGTTAAAAGTTTTGTTGCAATATTTGAATCAAATATATTTACATTACCTACACACATACAAATATTGCTAGTTGATGTAAAAAAAACAACAAATTAATGGTGGAAAAGATGTTCAGAACAAACTTTTATTTCCATATCCTAAAAATAAAAGAATAAATTTGAATTTAATCAAACCCATCTATTTATTTCATTAGACAATTTATGTGACATAAAAGCTTGTTGCATATTTTTAAAGAATAAGTAAGTTTCGAGATAGGATTTTACATCATTAAAATAGTGTAATGGAAGAAATTGATGAGTTTGACTTGCTTGTTTTGTAAGATGTTTTTCTACGATCAATTGATTTCAAATAACTCATCTATATTTTTCAGTCCGGATATTTTTTTTCTGTTAATTTTTTCTCACTTTTGAAAATTTCAAACCTGGCAACCCATTTTTAGACAGTGAGAGTCCAAATCTCTGATAGTCATCTATGTAAAATTCTCAACTATTTTGAAACACGTTCTCTACAATGTCTGAAATCGGCAACACCGCTTATAGAGTGGATATTGGATATACGACAACGTGTCCATCTTCTATTTTTCCGGACTGGAAATTACAGAAGCGCCCGGGGGAAATCATGTCACAAAATACGGTAATTGCATGCGGTATGGAGCTCCAATAGGGGGCAAACTATCAACATTTCATCAGACTGTTCTCGTATCATTTTATTACCGAAAATCGTTACCCCAACAGTATATACTAGACTGTTGATTTGCTATGAGAATTTAATTGGAAACTTAACTGAATTGTACTCATTGAGGGAAACATTTGTGATTGTAATGCTTCCCGTGGTATTATTACAATAATATTTATTTGTGAAATTATAAAACAACGATAAAAATAAAAAACAGCAATGAACAATAATTGGCGCTCCGGGGCGACTTCGTTGATTCCAGTGGCGCATTTGCTTTTTCAGCTGCAGAAAAACCCGGAAAAACCTGTAGCACCATATCATCTGAAGATCTTGATCTGCCAATGTCCTCTCTCTCATGAAACAAAATGTAGGGTGTCTCCAGAGGCTCCAATAGATTCAATACATCGCCAGAACACTTTGTGACACGACTATCGTCAAACTCAAACCAGTCCGTTTCATCTTTGATCAAGACGTAATAATGACCAAATTCAACGCCAGAACCACAGTGAACAATGACTGCACGAATATTATAATAGTGGTCTGCTAGATTAAAATGTTCATATATTTTGAACCTTCGAAACAGTTTCTTGCTTCCGTCAGAGGTTGAGTCTTGTTTGAAGATCATCAGTGTTATTATTAGATTGACTGGTGCCTCAGCTATACTTGTTTCCTTATAACATTCATGTTTGGCAATACAGTCGATCATCACCTGTTGAAAATTCCATTATTATTTGAAGTGAATTCAGCAAATACATCAAAAATTAGGTGAAAACGAAGCATTTTCAGAAGAAAATAATTTCTTGGGAAAGCACTCATTTCTTTCTCTACATCTTCTTTAATAAATCTACATATGGATACTTTTCTAGGAGAGTAGAAAAATTCAAAATGATAATGAAAACTCTGGAAGAATATATGCATTGTTCACAGGTACGAATTGAAACTATTTCCATTCACAAAAAACGTTTCTCCACCTGAGAGATAAAAAAAAGATTGATATGGAATATCAATTACAGAACATTTTTCTTTCTTATAAAATTCGGTCAAAATATTCATTTTTAGACCCTCAGCAGTATTATTTTGAATTTTTTGAACCGCAATTCCGACGGCGAAGCCCATTTGCTCATATTACCTACCATAAAACTAGTTATTTCTTTTTTTTTTTGTTTGAAATTAGCTTCTCAACAAAAATGTATTTTGCTTTGTTTCTTCGAAAAAGCCAAATTGTTTCCCAAAAATTCGGCAATCAAATTATTTATGATATCTTACTTACTTGAAGATTGGAATGGTTTGGGAACTATAAAAAGTGGTCTAGAAATAAGTATATATTTGATTATATTGTGAACGAACGCTGTAGTGAAAGAAGGATATTCCATAAATATCAATAATTTGAATAGCTTTTATGGTTTAACTTCTCTTTTCAAAGCGAATCCAAAATCAAATTCTGAAAAATATTGAGTTTTAAAATAATGAGGGGTCAAAGTAATTCTCTCAACTTGATCAATAAATTTCCAATATGTCCATAATATAAAATAACGTTTAAATGATGTTTGATTTGATTTCATGGAACACAATACGAACCTATGTTTTTTTTTCAATATTACTTTTCAACGTAGGAAATATTTGACAACATTACCCACAACTGATTATTATTAATTGGGGAAAACTGAATGCCAAACTCATTATGTTTTATTATTCATTTCATTTTCAGTTCGCAATCCAAAAATTCATAACTGAAATTTGAAACCCTATTCATCGGAATTTTCTATGTACTGGTGTTAAAGGAGGAGAATTTATCCGGAAATTCCACGTAGAAATACATAACTATTCCCATTTTTCATCTTCAGGCTCTTCACGTGCCATTAGTCTCTTCAGAAGATGACTAAAACTAAATCTTACAACTATCTCATATCCATCATATGAATTTGACCGACCAACCCCGAAAAAAAATGTAATTTGATGAATTCTCAGTATTAATTAGTTTTGTTATTGTAATCTTTCATTTGTTAAAATATATTAACGACGCCCTGATTATAATATCCAATATCAACCTGATTTCCATCTGTAATAATGGGACCTTTGTGGCTGCATTCGATTTCTGAACTCTCTGAACAACATAAACATATTATGGTCCGCTCAGTTTGATCGCAATGGTAACAGCTTATGTCATGAGTCCCAGACTCCACCTTTTTCGTCGTCTTGTCTTTCAGGTTTCCCAACACTTGTTAAAGTGTACGAACAGTTTGGACCAATCTATTGGTGTACTCTCCCTCAACGGGAACGTGACCAGCCTATGGACAAGACAATGTTTTATTGTAGACCATGGTGGAAGCTATCAGGGATATATTTGAAAATGTTAGTATTTTTTTTATGTACATTAAATTCTAAAATCTCAAGTGCGTTTCCCATAATCAGAACATCCAGAAATGGTACCTTTTCGTTATTTTCAATTTCATATTTGTAACATCATATTTGCGGATGTGTTGTTTAGACAACATACAAAACCCTTTATCTCATCCCTATTTATGCCGAAAATGGCAGAATTTTCCGTGGACAGTAATGAAACTCTTCTTTGGGTTTCATTTCAAATCTGCTCATGACAGATCAGCAATGAAGGGAAACACCGGGTTGTCCACTGTCATTCCCTCATGTTGTTTGTGAAAACAGTAAGCAAATTGAAAGCAATTCTGGTCGATGCAAATTTGTGTGAGCTACATGTACTCTT
This sequence comes from Leptinotarsa decemlineata, assembly GCF_025532065.1. Classification (NCBI taxonomy): domain Eukaryota; kingdom Metazoa; phylum Arthropoda; class Insecta; order Coleoptera; family Chrysomelidae; genus Leptinotarsa; species Leptinotarsa decemlineata. The sequence continues at coordinate 2,067,390 of NW_027412686.1, forward strand.
GACTACTTCATCTTATAATTCATTCATTCCTAAAAAAATCTATAGACGTTCGATTATTTTTGATTTGGGGACAAAAAACGATGTTGCTGTGTGGGAAAAATGTTATCAGTAGATAAATGTATGCCATAGGTACCAATTCAACAAATCAAGCACTCAATCCCCCCAAACAACGGTGGTTGACAATACGAGTATATGCAGGGACGTTTATTTGGTTCATAAAATTTTCTTCGGAAATACTAATACTTGCCTTCTAGTATAACTAATAGCAGTCACTTGTATTGTTCTTGTTCGTATTGTGCTTTCGTCACATATTAATACATACGGCCGAACTACTCAATCGATTAAGCAACGTGCAAGAATCCATGAAAGCCGCGTGGTTCCTGCGAATTTACGCCATTAAAAGCAAGCATAATGGAGCCGGTTGTTTCGGAGAAAACCGACTCAAACAGGCGGGTTTCGCAAGACTTGAAGTCCAACACACCTCGGTATGTTGCTGATTCTTCCGTATACTGCTTAAGGAAGTCTAGCGGTTAATCTTGAGGTTGCATGACATTTCTTCAAGGTTATCTAAATATCTGCATTATTTTGAAAGGACAATGATAAAATGAGACCAATCGTAAGAGAACCCAAAACTTTTTCTGTGAGTTGACTTTTATTACTAACCAACAGTCTCGAAGAGAGTTTTGAATCAGTATTCGTAATGAATTTGAAATTCAAAGGCGAAAGCAGATGCGACAGGGTACCAAGATTACCAAAGAAAAAATCTCGCATCAATAAAAAGTTTTCTGAAAAATACTATCCAAAGAGGTGTGTTTCAGATTTGAATAAATAATGATAATAGCATTATGTAATTATGTCATACCCATACCTTTGACAAGACAAGTGTATAGGGGCCTTTAGTTATCAATGGAGTGAATGAAATATGAACAATATTTCAATTTTAGTTGAATACTTTTATATTATTATATAAAACTACAACATACGGCATAATAATTCTTTTCCTGATATGGAATAAAACGGATATAACGGTGAGATGGAAGATCACGTTTAATTGATAAACGTCCTTGCAGAAACATATATGGTTACTGAAACAAGCTATTATGTTATATAACGTATTGATTTGCAATGTAACGGATTCGTACCAGATTCAAGTTTCATAAAGAAACAGAATCTCAGTTCATGCCATAGCAATTTAATAACTGAAAAGTATATCATTCAACATATTGTTATTGTTGTTTTCAAATAACGAAAATATAAAAATATTTATTTTTTACTTCAATACCCCGTTTGTATTTACCTATCAGCTATTTTAAAACTGTTTTATTTTAAATTCTTCAACTCACATTTATCTGTGAATCAAAAAATCAATCAAAAACGTGTTGAACTCGTAAATATTTTAAATAATGGTGAATTGTTCAATATAATCTACTATATTCTCACCAATGACCGTTTTTCATATAATTTTGCCAAAAACAACCGATGTTCATTAAAATTCACCCATGGGGTAGATGTCACCCCTTCTCCAAGGCGAAAATAAGAATAGTTAAATTGATTAATTCTCAACAAATTTTATTTTATAAAGTTTTTTCTGAAATTCAATACATTTTAACTTCGTCCCTAGTGAAAGTGTGCAATTTTTTTTATTAAAAAACGCACGGATTGCATTTTCAAGGGAAATTCACATATTCTTTTTTAAAGTGCTTGAACAAATTTTCATTTCTGTTTTTCAAAAAAGGGCCTAGCATCCAAACTAAGCGAGTTATAATGAAGATAACATCGGTTTCTATGATTTTCGCCAAAATAATAAATACCTAGCCTGGATCGAAAAATACCACCCCGTAATTACTACACCCCAATTTAAAAAATCGTTACCACAATTCACTTTACTCTTGTACCTGTAATATGCTATATAAGTTTTTAATATTTAAAGTGCTTAGTTGCGAAGTGAAAAAAGCAATTTTATCATTTTGCAAAGTTTTTTGGTTACTTCATGTTGAAACTTTCAATTTTGGTGTGTGACGAATGAGAACCAACCATCAACAAGCTATTGTTTATATTGGGTCAGTTTTACCTTCAATGATGAAATTACATATCACTACATAATATATAACAAGGTCGATTCCCGCTGTCTGTTCCTATTAATGCTTAGATTTCCTATGAATGCTTAGATCTTTAAAACTACGCAACGGATTTTGATGCGGGTTTTTTAAATAGATAGAGTGATTCAAGAGGAACATTTATATATGTATGTCCAAAAATATACACATTGATAATTTTGGAGGTTTCTAAGTGATGTGAATAAACACGCTGGCTGAACCCTACGAGATGGATGAAAAAAATCGTCTACAGTATTGTGCACCTTAAAAAGGTATATTTCTCTATGTCTATTTCTCAAAGACGAACCTCAATAACCATTTCTTATCCTCGAGAAATAATGACTTATTTACGAAGAGATTTTAACCAATACAGCATTAATCCTTATCCAGTTAAGTATCTATAAACCTTTAACACATCGTGCATTTATTATATATCAATATGGCTCTTCACAGCATGTAATTCAAATTAATATTTTTGAAGATATTACAGAATGCATTTACACAGCGGTTGCGGCGGTACTGGCGATGGAGTTGGTGATACGTGCCTATAAATAGTGTGTTGAAGGCCAAGCTTTGCTCTTTAGAACTTTATGATTAACAGCTATCGCACGCGTGAAATGAAGTTTAATCATATCCAAAATGTACTGTAACAATGTTATTTTTGATGAGAAGTTTCGTGTCAACACGGTCACCATTAACTTTTATTTTCCAAATGGTCCACATTTGTCTCTTTCATTGCAAATATTGATAAAGCGATAGAGTCAAAATTCAGTGGTATATCACTCTTGATATTTTATAGCGTTTCATTTGAAATAACTAGCATCATTGTGCCAATTGGCCGCGGTGGTAGTGCGTCCGACTCATGATCGGAAGGCCGTGGGTTCGATTCCTGCCTCGACCAGATATTTTTCTCGAGAGAATTCATCTGGTTGAAGCTGGAATGATTCTGCAACTGTGTTAGGAATCACACGTTAAAAGGTAAGACCTCGTTAGTCCTTAGCTCGCACAAGTTTCTCAACTCCTGTGAGTTGTCGTTCGTATGGGGGCGACAGCTGATTAACGGAGAAACAGATTTTTTTTTTAAACAGATTAGTGAAACCTGTTTACGGTCCTGTTGTTAGTTCTTTCGTATTTTTTTTCAAAACGATTTATCCATTGACATACCTCAGAAATTACCCAATGATTTCAATAAGAACAAGGCGAGCATTCGTATTTTTCCTTTTTTGTACATTTTTGTATCACAGTAATCGTTGTTTCAAGACTGGTTTTTTCCTGAATTAATTTTTATACGGAATATTTTCATTATTCTCAATTCGGGATTGAACATTATATCCAGAGGAGGCATTTTTCATAAGAGCGTAGTGTATATTATTTGGCTAATTCCCATCAAACATTATAATAGGATTTTCTCACACTACTGACCATCTGTATCTTAGAGATGTTATTAGAAAATCAGGTTGAGAATGAAAACATATAAACCCTCTCGAGAACCTGTCAAACACTCTGCAAACATAAATCTTTGTTGACAAGCATTCTCCTGTTTGTAGTTATCGACGAAGTTATTCAAAAACAGTGGAGTTCAATTTTTCCTCGCACAGTGACAACATTTACCTAGCCTGGATCGAAAACAAATAAGAGAAAGAAAATAACCTTATTTATCGTCTCGAACGTGTCTTTGATAAATCAACGAGGCAAATACTTCGTTTAAAAAATATAAATTCCTCTGATTTTATCGCATACTTCCCATGTTTCATAGCTTGAAATTAAGATTTATACGAGAAGATAATCTCACTGAATACTTGTGCTGGAATCGGTAAGGAACTAATTGTAGGTTTCGGATTTCGTAGGGTTGGAATCTTAAGCAGTTACAGGTACTATCGAAAGCTCAAAGGTTTTCGAAGTTATTGTCGGTGTGTAATCAAAAATGAAAATATTTTTTTTATAAACTGCTAATCAACTACGTACGTTTGATCAAGGAGTCTTACGTAATAAGAAATATCATCACACAAGAGAAATGGATGGATTTATTACATCGTACTCTGCGGTGAAATACGCGAATGAACTTCAACCAGAGAAGGATATTCACCATATCAGAATATCAGTATATTAATTATAGGTATATACTAATCCTCCAAATATAATTTGTCAGAAAGTCTATATTTATTCATTTTTCGATGTTCTACTTATAATAATCTTTGACCAACTTATCTAAACATATTGGAACTACTGAAAAATCATTGAATCAATGTATTGACAACATATTATTGAAAACTATTGAAATGTATTAAAAAAAATACTTTATTCAGATCAGCAGGTCCTAATGTGACCAATGACCTATAGTGGACTCCATTGTGGGCCATTGCAGTTTATCAATCTGGTGTCTGGAAAGGAAGAAAGTTCGATAAACTCCTTACTCAAGGAAATTTTCTCTGGACAATTCAGACAATGGATTGATTGATTGATTGATCAATGGATTGAGAAATAAAATCTTCATTCTCTTCAATTTTCGCATCAACATGAATAGTCCTGGATATGATGCTTCAGCTTTGATAGCGGGATGGCATAAGTTTTTATGTAATATACTCAGAGGTGGGAGTTAAAGAGTTCCAATCAATTCAGCATTTCTCTTTCCCCCATTATAATTTGTTACTTTCGACATTCATTATAATTGTATAGAAAATCTTCTGATTAGAGTACATAACAAATTGAAAAATACGTTTTTGGTTTTCTCAGTGATTGGTAACAACAGTGACTTGTATTGAAACATTTTCAGTTTTTTGCACTTTTTCAGTATATTTTGCGTTTATATATGTATATATATATATATATATATATATATATATATATATATATATATATATATATATATATATATTATTGAGTTCACTTTGACCTTGTTAGGAATCACACGTTAAAAGTTAAGACCTCGTTAGTCCTTAGCTCGCACAAGTTTCGACTTGTGAGCGTTGTCGTTCGTAGGTATGCGACAGCTGTTTAACGGAAAAACAGATTTCAAACAGAGACCTATATGACCATGAATTTTTATGTTGCTAAAAGTGCGGACGCATGTTGTACCTCCCTCGTCTTGACTTCTGAACGGAACAAGATATGATCAGACAAAATTTTCGTAAAATGGTTCAATTTTCATTACCCTTTGATGAGAAAGACTTTAGTGTTGCACTACTCATCGGCTAGAGGGCGCTACCACCTTGTTTTTTTTCAAATAGTAAGAGGAATCTTGTGATACCTTATTGAGTAAGTAATTTAATTTTCGGTTTACTCCTGTAAATTGGTTCAGCTGTTCCGAAGTGATCAGCAGTTCTATATTCATTTCAAGAATCTGCAAACAAGCGATTAATTTCAAGAGAAAATACATTCATAACTCACTCCAATTTATTCCAATAAAAGTTCAGAATGTTCACGATCCACTTTCTTACAACAATACGTTCTGTTTACCAATTTATTTCTTACTTTATGAAAGGTTCCTGGGCTAATCTACGAGTTCTAAAATCTCTCTCTCTCTCTAGTTATATATCCTACAACTTGTTCGATTGATGATCTATTTATTTTGTGGAAATTAATATTACAGGATAGAGAAAATCACTTTTGGTTAATTTCTGCTAAATGATTCATGAATATTTGTTACGACCGTATACTTCAGATGTCACATATATGTTTGAAAAATATGTTTTCCGTTAACCAGCTGTCGCACCCCTACCGACGACAACCCTCAAAAATGCGAGCTAAGGACTAACGAAGTCTTACCTTTTAACGTGTAATTCCTAATACGGGTTGTACGATAGCAAGTGAAAATCGATCGTTCAGCCAGCGGCTTGAACCACCGACTAACACGGCGGTCGATTGAGTTAGTGAACAAAGCACCCACGTCGAACCGACCGGCTACCGACCGACCACAAATATCCTCGAAAACATCTAGAAGCGTCTTATCAGGTGATCTAGGGGACCATTCTAAGGGACGACCACGTTCGTATAGACACTCCCAAACCAGTCTTTGATAATGAGAGGGTATCTGCTGATGCTGGAACGTAACATCAATTAAAAACTTATTTGGGTTTGTCAAATTCGTTTTCAGATTCAGAAACGAATATATAAATGCTAATCGCTTTGGAACGTTCGAATCGATTTCCGAAAGTGAAACAGTGTTGAATCGAGACTTAAATTACCTACTGTAAACCCTCCTTTGCATTAAAAAAAAAACTAGTTGGTAACTTCCACTTAGTGATTAATGATGCACCACGTATGTCTTTTTTATTAAAAAGTTGTAAAAATTGAACCGTTAATTTTGTATGACATTGATATCTTGTTTCCTACAAAAAAAAATTTGGGGGCACTATTTATGTCCGCACTATATAATAATAATTGCGTGATACACCAGTCGTAATATAAATCTACAATTTGATTTTTGTTTATTTATATTGTTATAAGATATTCCACAAATATTTTCCGCCCATTCATACCTATTTATCATCTTTCACTGGTATTTCAGAATACAGAAAAAATTTTTTTTCGCATAATGAGTTCTTCGTAAATATTCGTCTCAGTTCCAACCTGTATCGGCTCCTGAAAGGGATAAGTTTCATTCAAAAGTCTCGTCCAGACGAGCTACCAGTTTTTCTACACAAAATCAAATTTAAATTACAAATACTATCTGGTCTTCCTCGACTGAATCCGGATCTCTGTTATTCTGTGTGCGATGAAGTGTTAAATAAAAGCAGAGATAAACGAGTGCTATCCTACGGTTTGTATTGTAGAGAAGATGGTTGTTTCTCGTTTAATTTGAAATTCAAATATACAAACCTATGAATTGGAGTCAAATGAATTTATTGCATAATTGGTTGTTGCAAAATGTCAATTAGGTATGTTGATGTGAAATTGAGGGGAAAATAGTTCGAAATTAATTTGCGAGTACCACAGTGTCCATGGAAAAATATTTATCTGAGTAGCTGTTTCAGGAGGACTTTTTTTCAGTTTGTGTCTGAAAGTTACTTCTTTGCATGATCTACACATCCATGTATAGAGTTACTTCCTTCCTTTCTTTGGAAGACTCCCTCATCCTTCTTTTTTATGTATCAAGATGGAGTAGTAGAAAGCCAAAAACTTTCTTTCTCAAAAAACTACAAATATCTTTTGAAAATCCATGAGGTATATGTGAATGCGTAAATATTTATTAGAGTTTTTGTAGAATTGTAAATACTGATGTTCAAAAACTTATTTTTTTTTTGTGGCAAATGAAAGCAATTGGAATGAATGACATGATAATTAGTAGGAAAACATGAAAAGTTCTAAATTGAGTCTATATGACTCGCACGTTAAAATGTAATAACTCGGTAATCCTCAATTCGCATTATTTCGACTTTTGAGGGTTGTAGTTCGTAAGGAAGAGACAGACATTGGACCAAACTTCAGACATCACTAGAAGATGACAAATGAGACTTCGCCGAAACGTCGTGAAAATAATCCTTGTGAGAAAACACATTACACGAAATGAAAGCCTGTGATCACTTCATTTCACGATTTCACTGTTATAGTTATTTAAATAAAGTACACATCACACATCAACTTCGACACTTTGTCAACTAGCACTTTTCTCATTCCCTTTGCTGCTTCGGCTTCTGAAATAACAAGGTAGCAGCGTTTCCAGACATTTTTCATCGATATTTTCTTGAAATTATTCCAGCGATATATATCTGATGATGATACTCACAACTTATTTGAATTCGAATTGAATTGGTAATGTATGCAAGACATTTCTAGGTTTGCCGGCATTTACATAAACACGGTGGAATATACAAAATCCAACCGAACATTAAAATTTTGATTGATATGGTCAATAAAATAATACACAACCATTCGTATTTCGTATTGCAACAGGTCAACATCATCTGAAATTCGTTCACGATAGTATTCTCGACTAGAATCATCCGATTTACAACGAAGTTTCGTCAGAATTAATACATATCAAACGGTTTTAGATTAGTTTTGGCGTAGGTGTTAATAATAATGGTACAAACCCGAAACTGTAGTCCATTCATCTTCAACAACTCATTAATATTCAATGGCGAAAAGGAAGGGAAAACGAGTTCTGAAGAGACTTTATGCCTGTTGAGCCACAAAATATATTCTAAACGACATCGACAATTCTAAATTATTCCAAGAAGCGATATATGGGTGGCAAGTGAAACCACATATATCTCATAATATTGTGGCTTCTTGATTGCTACATGAGTATAAAATGTCACCACCATTATGATGGTGTCAGTACGGACGGTTCAACAAACTCATCGCAGTATTGTCTAAAGTGGGATCCAAGTTCTGTCAAAAACACTTTGCACGCATCAGATCAAAAATATTGTCTCTCGACGCGCTTTTCCCTAAGTTAGCAAAAATGTTTCTAATAGATTGATTTCATAACAGAGGTTCAAATTCTATCTATCAATAACCCAAGTTGTTAAATTATTGTGTCAAAACTGTGAAAGAACTTGACGAGATTTCTCTAATATGCCCCATGAAATGACGAAAGAATTAATACATTGTAGTGATATCAAATAGTCTAATTTGTTTATTGGTAATCCACCTTTTTTGAAGAAGTAATTTACATTCTTCAAATAACTCCTTGGTTATTAAATCAGAATCTTTAACGAAAGTAAATGCAAAAAAGGCGAAATTTATCATCACTCACCTTCAGGGAATCGTGGGAGATCGATTTCAATATTGATTAAAAGAGTATTATAATCATTCTTGCTTATATGTTACAGCCTAGTGAATACCTTACATATTAGTAGTGCTTTACAGATAACATCTTAATCGAATGTTAAATTCAAACAGAGAGCTGTGGGAATTGAATCCTTTTTCAACGTTTGATTTATGAATAGGTCATTCATGTTCTCATTCAGAGTTCGGTGTTCGCTATAAGTGATATAAGGAGAATTAGAATACTAATTTATTTTTTCTTATGAACTTTCCCGTTATGATAGAAAATAATCAGCACGTAACGGTTTTCTCTCGTTTTTCTTTCTGTTGAACATCTGATGATTGTTCGTTGCATTCATTAATTGTGGTTTGCAAAAAACGCGCGAGAAATTGGAAACAATGGTTGAATGGATCTTTATTTCTAAACACGAATGGTTACAAGTAAAAGTATTTTGTAGAATCAGCTTGTGGAACAGATAAAACAAGTTATTATCGAAAGTAGAGATAATTTCCTCTGCGATGATCCAAATCAGTTCCAAGTCAGATATAGAAAAAATACACTTTTATGTGATATACATGGCGAATTGAAACGGAAACCTCCACATAATTGTTTCATTCCGAGGCTCTGGTACAACCAAATATAATTTGGTTGTAAAAATATTCGAGAGAATATTCGTGAGAATTGTAGCATTGTAAAAGATGTATTTGGTGTTAGATTCTTCAAGAAGTAACAAATTATTTGACGAATTTCTTTGTGAAAATAATGAATATCACCTGATCAATACCTATTCAAAAAAATATGAAAATTATTGATTATTTATTATTTAGAATTCATATCATCTGAGTGGACACTACGAAAGTTTTTCTTTTAATGCCACAAAACAAAAGCAAGCTTGTGAGGTTAGTTCAAGCACAGAATATTTTAATTCGAAAAAATTATCGTACAAAGTACCATTGTTGCCTTCAATTATTTTTTCGAAGGTCATTATAGCACTTGGTGTTTTCAATTCACAAACATTTATTTCTAATGGGTATACGCAATAGCAGTTTTTACACTAGAACTCGAATGCTTGTACGTACGAAGTTTACATTATTCTTTCAATTTTGAGGGACTGAAATTCAGAAGATTGAAAACACCTTCCTGGACGAAGCTTCTGTAAGTTACATCGTGAAGAAAAAATATCCTAGAGAAAGACACCAAATAGAAAATAGGACCCCGATATTGAACAATGTACTTTAAAAGTCTCAGAAACAAAATGAAATTTTGAAAAAAGTTTTCTATTATGAAATTATTGATTTAAAATTGGCCAAAATGTGAGTATGGAGAAAGATAGTCCTTGCCCAAAAAGTTTTTGGACGATTCTCCAAAACTGCATCACTGTTTATTCGCTGTGTTGTTGTCAATCTGTTTAAACTTCATTTTCATTCAAAGTCAATGCCCAAAGTTTTTATCGTTTTGTCCAGGTTATAAATATGTGAACGTTTCGTCATACGTTACTTTTCAATTTCTATAGAATAGTGGTAATACTTGTGTGCTTTATTAATTAGATATTTGTCTTGACATTTCAGGAGTCAAAATCAGCCTTCATTCTCAGAACTGAAAAAAATTGCTTCATTCCATTCCATATATATATATATATATATATATATATATATATATATATATATATATATATATATATATTATATTATTAGAAAAAGTGTTCGGACATTTTGATTTCGTTATTTACCTATTTCTAATATATTGTTTCCACAGAAAGATCCACAAAAAGTTGTTTTTCTTCAGAGATATTATTTCGAAACACATAACATCAAAGTTTCGGGGTTCCAGCATTTAATCTCGTTGACAGGATAGATCGCTTCTAATAAAGAGAGATATTCCAAAGTTATGTCTGAATCGGGAATGGAAATCATAGCCGGGATAAAAAAAAATTGACGGGGTTTGTTGAAGCACTGAATTTGGTTTCTGTGAGTGCAAGAATATGAGGACTATTTGATTGCAGATGTTGATGCACTGAGTTTATATTTGAGTTGAGTCCTCTGATGTTGCAGAAATCGATTTTGAAATTGCTAGTGGGCCTCTTAGCGACTGCAATTACCATGCTATTTCTCTTTGGACTGATGTAAGAAAGACCCTGCTGACTGTCAGAAATAGTGGTTTTCGAATAACTTCTGAAGGATGATGCCCTTGAATCAGCTCCCACTCGGAGATCCGATTGGGGACCTATTTTACGTCTGGAGTATTTTGACCCTAGGAGCGCCATCATGCATTTTTCCCTATATTCCCACCATTGAACCCGGAACAGCGGCACACCAACGAAACGTTAGCCCGAAAGCAACTTCACGCTGCCTAAGCCGTTGCGATGGTATCTCACCAAATACTTTTATAGAAAAATTATTTTATGTGATGGAATCGCCTGATACTTGATGTAAATCCATAACGTATTTAAGAAACACTTTTTTGTGAGATTTTCACTGAACAGTTTTACAAAAATGCAACACTTGTTTCGCCTTACAATAGCTCTTTTAGACGTGCCTATAAACGTCTATATACAGTGTACACACGCCTTAAGATGCTATTCTATAGCGTTTTTATGAAATAATCCGGTCAATCTAGACATTGGAAGGTACATAAATTTACAACAAGCTGCAAACGCGTGTAATTGTTCAAAACATAGTTATAAATAAGATTTTGAAATTCCGAATGTTTGTGATGCCTGGAAAAAAATTGATTCGAGGTCAAAGGTCAAAAATGTCGAAAAAAAATTGGTTTTTCGCGATTTTCAGGAAAACGATAAGTTTTATCATAAAATAACCTCAGATGAACATTGTAGATCATAAAATTTTCTACAAAAATGTATGAATACTTTTTTTGTTAGAGCCACCGTTTCGGAGATACGACGAGTCAAAAAGTTGTAAAAGTTGTAATCTTCATTATATGCACACGTTTCCACGCCACCTATGAAATTGTGTACTTAGCGCGTTTTTTTTTACGTGGTTTCCCCAGTAGGCCTATCCCACATGTCTGTTGTGATTCTGTCAAATCGACAGCTTGCATAATAAAATATATTAGGAAGGGTTGGAAATTATAAAAGCGATTGAAATTTAAAAAATGTAAACATTTATTCATCTGAGTCATAACCTTCAAATACTTCTTCTTGTCATTCTTCTTCTTGGTCTTCTTCTTGATCTTCTTCTTGATGTTCATCCTGGGTGTAGGTAAACTGCGTCAAGAGTGATGTATCGCATGTTTCCTCGTTGGTATGAAATGAATCCTCCAGTATTGGTGATTGAACATTAGAACATGCCTGGCCTTGACAATGTGTACATGCCAGAGAACACAACAGTCCAACTTTTTTACAACCACATTTAGCGCTGCATCCCTTTTTACATTTGCAAAAAATTGTGTTCAGCAGTTTTTCCGGCGCAGATGAGAGTAAAGTCTGAATAGGTTCTAATGCATTGTCGACCAACTTCCAACCCCAGTCTTTTGGGTCTAGCTGATAACCAAGCCACACTTGAACTTGGTAACAACCCGGAAAAGATGTTGATGAGCAGCAACTGAGGTTGGACGAAGACAAGCTAATTGCACCTGTTTCTTATTTTTAGAGTTTTTTACGAAACATGCATATCGATACTTATCTAAGCAGGTGGTTTTTTTCGGAGTTTCGTACATAGAAAGAAGAAACTGAATCCCGTTGGTGATAATTTCTTGTTGAGTCGAATTACTTTTTTTTTGAAAACTTCAGCACATTGAACTAAATCTTGTTTTTCAAACATTTTAAAGATTTTGCTTCACCCCTCCTGTAAAATGCAGACGTCGTATCATAGCCAGTTATTGCGTGTAAAAATAGTACATGCTTTTGACTCTTTGCAGAAGTAGATAAACTTCATGACGAATATATTTTGGTTTGACTTTGAGCTTTTCCTGGCTTTAGAAAGAAGATAGTTTTTTTCAGGTGGGGTTCGAGCAGTAAGAAGTACGAGTAAGTCTACATCTTCACCAACAATAATAGTTGTATTTGTCAAATATAATTGCTCTATAGCTGTTTCAATAAGCAGTACGTCGGCATCGTTATTATCCTGTTTAACACAATTGAACAGGGAGACAGATGTTGGCTCAATGTTACACTAGCGTACACATTAAGGGACTGGATTTCATTCTACCTGATATTCTTATATTTATACTCATGTATACCAATAGAAAAATATTTTTACATGAATTATAACTTCAGAGATGTATATACATAGCATACTTATACATATAATGATGATTACAACTTTTACAACTTTTTGACTCGTCGTATCTCAGAAACGGTGGCTCTAAGAAAAAAGAATGATACATTTTTTGTAGAGAATTTTATGATCTACAATTTTCATCTCAGGTTATTTTATGATAAAACTCACCGTTTTCCTGAAAATCGTGAAAAACCAAATTTTTTTCCAGATTTTTCACCTTTGACCTCGAATAAATTTTTTTCCAGGCATCGCATATATTCGGAATTTTAAAATCTTATTTTTACCTATGTTTTGAACAATTACACGCATTTGCAACTTGTTGTAAATTTATGTACCTTCACTCTTATTTTTAGTTTGACCGGACTAAAACTGTTAAGTGAAAATACCACAATAAAGTGTTTCTTGAATACGAAAAATCTTCACTGATAATACTTCTAGAAGAAGTTTCGTGTCCACAACTTACGAGTATGTAGTTTCATTCATTTCATTTTAATAACCCAATCACAAACTCAATCATATTTATTTAATCTATTATTCAGATGTTCAGTAAAAACGTGTTCAAAATGAATAAACAAAAACTTTCGTTGAATTTTACAGCTTCCTGTTATTGATATACTTAATACCTATCTGGCAAATATTTTTGTATGACTCAGATTAACCCCTGCTGACGAGTCAAGTCATGTAAACATTAGGAAACTGAGAACAATCTTGGAATTTCCGATATTGCAAAGTCGCAGTAATTCTAGAGTAAACACAGAGTAAACTTTCTCCTAGTTTCATTTAGTTTGATTGCGATCTACTCCAAAATTGCGATTTTGGAGTAGCTGGAAAGTAATTTATTTAATAATTTACTTTTTTACGTAGATTTGGATAATGACAAATTCAACTGAGTGTTTCGTTTCAATGGTTTTTTTTGTATTTGTTATGATATTATCTATATCGAATGACACACTTTCTTTCAACACATTTTGAAACTCTTTTTTTCATGAAAGCAAAATTTATCCCACAAACTAAACTGAAATACATTACAAACTACGCCATTGAAGTTTTTTCTGAATTGAAAAATATTTCCTTCTGAGGTTTGATTCCACAAGTTCATATATTCATCTGGTAGTTTTGATGCACGAAAATAAATAATTTTAATCGAGTAAATTGGAACTGTTCTGACATTTTTTTCTTTTTTTGTTCAGAAGCCAACGATGCAATTTTTTATTTCTAAGTTATAATCAAGAAATTATACATACAACTCAACATGTCATAGTTGTAACCCAAGCAGTTGTAACCCAAGTTTCTCTCAGAGGGCCAGGTGACCAGATTTTGAACAATAATGATGCTTTTTCAATTATGAAAATATTATTATTTTTAGCAGCAGAGTGGCGTAGAAGTGTGGCATATCAAAGTTCATTTTTTCAAATATCAGATATTGATTTCCATAGTTGATTTTCTTCATGAAAGTACGCGGGTATGTACCAGGTGATTCAGAAATTATGGGTATGATTTTTTTTTACATTGCACTGTCCCCATTTTCAATAAAACCTTAAGTGAAGGGTCTGTCTATTAGGGGAATATTTTTTGATTTCAAATATATCAAAACACATCCCTACTGGAACATAATCGGTTCGTTGAATTGAAAAAAAACTCCAGCGAAAACTTGAATGAAAATTTTAGGGTCATGAGAATATGTCGAATTGATAGATTTCCGGGAGACCAACCCTACGAATGACAGTTGTCAACTTTGATACACCACTTTTCAATCCACTATAATATATATTGGCAAATCATTTTCAAAAGGCAATGCACTGATATCTAAAACTTTGATAAGAAAATATTTTTGACATCTTTACTCCATTTATATGGACGTAAGATGCACTCTTTCTGGGAGGTTAAGAGAAGCAAGAATATCTTGATATACATGCTAAAAATCAAGGTGTATTGGGTCCATTTGGAGGGTCTAAAGGGGGCTAACATTGTAATTATTTCTTTATGATAACTTTCCTATTACCCTAGCTATATTAATGGAATGAATTTTTTTATTGCTCGAAAGGCATTTTACACTGAACAATATAATTTTTTAAACAGTGGCGAGTTTTACACTGAATAATATCAAAGAGAAGGGTTGCACCACTGTATTTTCAAATCGATTTTTTTTTTCTCATTCGTTCTTAATTTGTTCTGTTGATACGTTAACGTATGGTTTTCGTTTCACGTAATAAAATAATTTTTTTCCATTTTCATCTTGCGAAATACAGATTTATGTAACTTCAAACAATAACCTATTGGAAAATTATTTGCAAATAATGAAATTTGGAATGCTATAACAAACTCAGCTCTGCATAAAGATTATAACAATTATTCATAGTTGTGGAATGCGCACAATTATAGAAACTTTTAATTGTCAATATTTCCATTGGAATCATGTTCCTGCATCGAATTCTTTAAACCCAGTGAAATCTGAAAAGCCCTGAAAATGAGAATTAATTTTAGATGATTTATTTACATTGAGAGGATCTGTTTTTTAGATTTTGGAAAGGACTTACGGTATCCACAAGAAGTCAGTCTTTTAGGTCAATATTTATTTTCTCTCAACGTTGAATGAATACAGTCTTTCAGAAATGTTACTACTGATATTCTTGATAATTGTCGCAAAGGGTCTGATAAGCGGATTAAAGAGTTTTTTTTGATTTTTCAGTAGTTGTACTGCGACAATTACATTCGGAAATTTTCTTTAGCATTTTTCGGTTCATGTAGCATATCATCTAATGTTGTCTTCAACTATTGTTTCTATTGCTGTAGTTGCCTTTGTTTCTAACGTGAAGGCAATAGAAGCAATCAATTTTACTGCACCGATTAGTATGATGTGATGTACTATAAAATTTTAGTCTTTCATAAAAGTCATTTTGAATACCTATTTTTTATTTCATTCAATATATTCAAGTTTTTATATAGTTTCGTCAATTTGACGTCCACGATTTTGGCTGGGGGGTCATTGTGAACCCCTCCTCAAACCAGCTTCGACTCACATATCCTTTGAAAAATGCCGTGACGGCCTCGGCGAATAGGTTCGTAGTTCATCTTCACAGTCGATTTTTTTTTATATTAGAACATCATTCGCCAAAGCTGGCAATTCTTCTTCAAGAAACTGCGGTTGTGATTTTGCCCTCATGAAGAAAAAATTTTTCATTAAAACTGCTCCCTCGGCGTTTCTGGAACAATTGGCTTCATTTGTGAATAAAATTTCAGTATCAAGTAATGGATTTTCGTTCACTTTTTAAACAAACAAAAATAGATAGGCTCATATCAGTGTAACCGTAAAAAATTTTTAAAATATATATAGTTCAAAAGTTAACATTTTTTTTAATGGATTTTAAAATAATCTCTTCGACAAATATCCTGTATTAATAACTGCGAATGTTAGATATATACTTTGAAGTTTTAATTTTATTCTGTTTTTTGACTGATAATTTTTAATTGCATTTGTTCTAGATAGATACAGTTATTTTATTTTTTGTGGAATTGTTTCTGTCAAAAAAATCAGTTTCTTGTGATTTCACGACTGCCAATTTGCACTCCCCCACCTAGATTGGGTCATGAGCAGATATAATGTGGAAGAAAGTTCGATCACACCCCTGATATTATGTACATTTTCCTCCTTTCAAGCGTTTCATTCAATTACTTACCAATATATTATTATTATTATCTCACGATTATTCACTTTTTTTTCGGTTAGTAATTTACAATTTGTTTGAATATTTGTTAGGACCCTGCTATAGACTCGTGTCTCTTCAGTGTTTTACCAATATATCAAATCACCAAATAATTGTGAAAACAATTAAAACGGAATCAACCAAATAGCCGAATTACGCTCAATTATTCCATCAAGCATGAACTAATTTCTCTCCACTTGTTTCACTTTCCGCAAGTCCTCTGTTTTCCTCAGAAAGCGGCGGTTTATCACCACCGAAAAAGTTCACTAAGCCATCATCTTGGTCGACCTTAACACGGTTACCTTGCCTTGCTTGCTTAGCTTTAGGGTCTCAGTTGGCCACGATCTGATGCCCAGTTGTTTCTGCCTGCCATGTTGGGTTGTTGTTCCCCATCGCTAGCCGGTCTTTGTGTTTGTTCAGTTTGTGTGCGAGTTAAATTCAGTTCTTCGTGACTCTCCGTGACGGTTGTTTCGTAGTGTGCACGTGTAAGTGTGGGTACAGCACTGTCAAGGCGGTTATCTCCCGGTTTTTTTGATAAGGACTGATACTGGAACGGTTTTTCGTTATCGTCATCATGAAGCTGATTTCTTAGACAAAGTGTGTGTGTGATTCGGTTGGAGAATCAGTGATTACTACCACAAACTATCCGTGTGGAGGGATTTGTTATGGTTCTGCTAGCTAAACATGGTCGGTACACTTTGAATACATTAGTGTCATTTCAAGTTATTCTTGCCGAGTTGCAGTGTTATAATCTGAAAGTTAATTTGCAATGATTGTGAAAAGGTTCTTCGTTGGCAGTGCTTGGTGGGGACGCATTGTTTTGATATCCTGTTATATCAAGAGATTTGTCTGTTGCGAGTTGTGATTAAAACTATGTGTATTACTTACACAATGGTTGCCATATTTCGGCCTGTAAAATGTTAAGGGAATCTTATTAATTATTCAATTCTGTAAACGCAGTTATCAATGACTTTCAAAGCGATGTTGTGTTACTAATTCAAGATACACGGCTCTATTCAGTTGTTATTTTAAGGTTATCATTCACAGGTGGATTGTCATATTTTGACTGTAAAATGTTACGGAAATTGAATTAATTTTATGCATTTTTATGAACAAAGTTATCAATGACTTTAAGACACACCGCCCCATTTTTGAATGGTTCTCTCTTACTTTCATCTAAGTACATTTCCGATTGTGTAGCCGGTTAGGTTATGTATAGAAAACAGCAACTCATAACTACACTATGATGACTAGTGTTTGACTGGGGCCTTGGATGTATCTAAAAAAAAATTTTAGGTGGACGCTTCTCAATTTCCCTTTTTTAAAAGACAATTTCAAATGTTCCAACCCTTAAGTTTATGTTTAGGAAATATATTTATCTTTCGGTACGACTTCATGAGACTCCCAAAGTAGGTAATACTTCTGTCGAAACTTCCGTGCAGTTCTTGGTTTTAGTTAGCATTTTTGACAGTTCACTTGTCTCAAGTTGACATCTTGAAAAGTACCTATACCATATGCGACAGAAACCTAAACACAGAGAATTCATAAATATTTATAAATGACATTATACGTTTTTATATAACAAATATTAGCCAATATGAATTATTGCGTCTTCACGATTCATGAATCCATCCCAAGAGTCTGAAAGTCACTCCTTAATGAGTAATTGATTCAAAATTGACTAGATAACAGTGTGCTCTATTCATGCAGAGATTCATGCTTCAATTAACAGCATTAAACAGTTTGACGGGCATTATTGAATAGTTTCTTTGGTATTCTAGCCGAACATAACTTGACTGCATTAACATTTGATAAAAGTCAAAAACAAACAGAATATCAAAATCCGTACGCTTGTAGTCTGATGAAAGTCTTCTAAGAACTATTTTTTTATATTTGTATCGTTCTAAAACGAGTTCTGACCGGTTGCTTCCTTACTGTTCCCCACTCGATCCCCCAAACGAGTTTTCAGGGCGATTTTTGCGACCCAAGTGAATTCGTGGGTCTTACCTTTTAACGTGCGATCCCAAGCAAGGCCGAGGTATCACATCGAAAGTCGGTTCTGAAATTACAATGACGCACTTTTATTGATTTGCATAGAGCCTCTCAGTCTGTATGGCAAATTTATCAGCGAATGCTTACAAAATGTTTTTTCACAATCAGCATGTTCTCATAGCGTGAGCATGATCTCAGCGTTTTAATCGCTAGGATTGTGATCTATGACCCGTTTGAAACGTTATCTGTTGTAAACACACGTTTTTTTTTAATAATTCGATTTGTCGCGATTTATTTCTCACGTAGGCATTTTTGCCGAAAGTTTTGCACAGGAAGTGTAATCTATGACGTTCATATGTAGGTGATGTCCGGAGTGGATCTCCAATGTAATCAATATACTGTGTGATTCTTCACTTATACTTCTGTCGTTATAATTTTGCCTTCTGTTCATTTTGCAATGCATTGAATTGCTAAATAGAAAAAAAGCTCCTTGCAGTGTACTATATTTTAGATATAAAATATAGTCCGGTGTTTTTGTTTCTTTCTTATTCATTGAATGGAATTATTAGTGAATATCTCATTTTTCTATCTTTGCTTTGAACTTCCTATGATGATAATAGTGTTGTAATATTTGATGTTCACAAGTGAAACCAGTGAAAACAGGAATCAGTTGTTTTAATAATTCAAGTCAAGTCGTCTTCTAATCAGTGAAGGACATCAGCTTTATGTCGGTTTGAAGTTTTATTTGAATTTCCGTTACTATTTCATCCGACACGGAATTACATTATCGCAGACTACAATAATGAGGGATCAGTCTATATGATGTGAAAATAAAAATATTTTTGGTTGCTTGACCGGTTTATCTCTGCTGGTATTTTTTGGCTGCCGTTTTTGTTTTGCATCGCACGCCTGTTTGTGAGTTTGCGGCATAATATATCTGGTGATGCATAGGATAAAAATTTAATCTCTAATATAATAGATAGTTTCAACTGTGATTCACTAAAAAGTTATGATTTTTTTAATAAAGTAAAACGTAATAAAAAGGTTGTTTAAGCTACATCA
Organism: Leptinotarsa decemlineata; assembly: GCF_025532065.1. Taxonomy (NCBI): domain Eukaryota; kingdom Metazoa; phylum Arthropoda; class Insecta; order Coleoptera; family Chrysomelidae; genus Leptinotarsa; species Leptinotarsa decemlineata. Next base: position 2,087,194 of record NW_027412686.1, read on the forward strand.
ACATTCAACTCCTCTGTTTAAAAATTTTTCACAAAGAAATATCGAAGTTAAAATTTTTCACTGTGATTTTTTCCAGGTTGACGTTCTGAAAAAATTTGAGTTTTATCTCATGCACCAAATTATACCAAAATTCAAAATCTTTCGAGAGTAACTTGAAAAATTAACTTTGAATGTGAGTACCTAAAATTATAACTTGAAATCTTGGTGTATATTTAGTTGATCTAAGTATTCTTTGAACTAGATGATCTGAGTATTTGAACTAAAACAAATGATAACTTGTGATGCACGTATGGTATGGTAATGAATATTACTGGAGTTTTTTCCCCAACACCAAACCGTTATTTTTAACACCTCGACAAGCGTTTCGATCACTTGGTGATCGAAATACGTGTCGAGGTCATAAAAATTATGGTTTGGTGTTGGTATAAAACTCCAGTAATATTCAAATGATAACTTGATATGTGTTATTTGTATACCCATAACAAGCAATGCATTTTTTTTTCTTTGAAATGAAATTCAATATTTTAAAATTTTTGGGTGACTCACTCTTTTTGAGGTGGCCAGGTGAAGTCACAAATTCAGGAAAAGACTGTACCCTTTCAAACAAAAATTGCGTTTTCCTAAAATGTTGATGAAGTTCTTAAAAACCTCTATTTCATTTGTCTACCCTGAATATTAAAAAAACATTCTTGGCATAAAATCGCGAGAGGAAAAAAATGTATATCGTCAAAACACATTGTTTGAAAGTCTCAATAATCAAGATCAAAAAATGTGTACCCCAACATTTTGGGTTAATAAAAACTGGCAGATGGTTGTTCTAGCTTACTAGCGGGAGATCGTTGATTTCATTAATGGGGAACCTTTGAATAGAGACAGATGCAACTTTCTGGCATTTCTTAATGGTGTCATCGGAATCTGGTCTTTTTTCATTTCTTTGAACTTAACGAGTCTTTAACTTCGCAAGAAAGGTATTTCCGAGGATATTTCCAGAATTTTGTGACTTAGTGTGTTTTTGTATCGGTTTTTGTAGTAATTACGTATCTCATTTCAAGTAGTGGCAATATTTTTTCAATAAATTGATGGATGTAACCGTTAGTTACTACGTGGTAGGAAATCATCATGAAAAATAAGAAATGAAACTTTCTATGTTTTTTACCACTTTACTTACACAAACTAATACATTAAATATATAAGTTTGAAAACGTCCTTGTAGGACGAAACTGCAGTTACGTTAGTTACGAATAAAAGTGGTAGTTTCATTTCTCATTGTTCACAATATTTTTTTCGTAACAATTTCCTATTGTATATTCCTTGTACAGAGATTAAACAATCATTGCAAAATATATTATTTACTTTCATTAGGTTCATAAGATTTTGTACTATACATTAATTGTGTCATGTAGGTGACTAAGTGAATGAAAATGTAACAATACTTTTTCATACTCGACGCTTGGGAAAGCTATTGTATAGCGAAACAGGTGTCGCGATTGTTTGCGGATTTGTGAACTGTCCAGTGAAAATCTCACAATAAAGGAACCTTTGAATACGTTATGGATTTTCATCAAGTATCAGCCAGTTTCGTTGAATTTGTTTTACGTAGTGAATCATTTTGAATTTTTTTCGAAATTAAAATTGATATTCATGAACATACTTTGAATTATAAAAGGTCGATGGATCTTGCTATTTATACCCCTACCATTAAGTAACCCCACCCATAAAAATAGTTTCGAATGGTCCGCAATCTTCCAGAACATTTCTCAGCATTCGACACTGTTTTGGAATGTTCCACGATGACGTGTAATGCTTCCGAACGTTCCAGACTATTTTCGAACAGTCCACAACTTTCCAGAATGTTCTGGAATGTTGTGTAATGCTGTTCAATACCCTGAAATGATCTGGAACGTTTCAGAAATTTCTAGATAGCGAAAGGAGCTAGAAAGCGAAAAAGGCTGATAACCTTCCCCGTAGACAACCAAATGATTCAATTTAGGGTAATTTTTTATGCTCAGTTATTTCGCAAATTTAAAGAGCCGATTGATACCTCACCTACTTCGATAAAATTCAGTTATAATGATCCACCTCGGGACCATTATGTCTGTTAGCAGTCATGTCAGCCATGTAACGTAGCAAAATTAATCTATCTTCAAGTAGATAAATTTTAGTTAGAAAAATATATAGTCGAAGGTGGATTCGAACTTATTCTCCTTGGATTATATGTCGGGCTCACTATGACTATGTCAATTCAGTGTTGACAAGTCATTATTATGGTTGAAAATATCCTTTTTCCAGAAGAGTAACTGAACTTCATCTTAAAGACGTATCATTATTTGATTTTGCAGACGTTGTAAGATTGTCTATCGTCAGCTATTATTATTACTGTTTTGATTGACGTAATGATGTCAAATGAAACATCGAAACCAAGTACTAGATCCTTTTGTTGGAATTCAAATAGTATATCTGTCATTTAATTAATGTTATACGCTCCCTAACAAATTCCTTTTGTGACCTCAGGAGATAGCATGGTTCTATAACGAATAGATAATAATACGGAGACATCATAATTCTCTTCATTATACGGATCTTAATTTCAATTTGTATGATTGTATAAAGCCATAAAGCTATAATTACGTAGACTTTTAAATTATTTTCATCGGATAAATGGATTGGAACTAGTTTGTATGCGAATTATAAAAGCCGTATTTTTGACGTGATGATGTAATTTCAAAGTATCGTTTAGCATTTGCATGCCCAAGGATTTTCTAATGTTTAATTTATGCATTTATACAAATATAGAATGAATACAGAGTTGGTACTGCTTAGTATATCAGACGGTACTTAATTGAAATTCGGTAAAAACAGAACGTGACCTCACTTTTCTATTATTTACGTGATATTCATAATTTTTCATAAATATTAAACTGCTAGCAAGTAAGTACTCTCTGGACTCACAAGGATTTCATTATTAGACAAAAAAAACAGAACACAGAAAGAATCCTATTTTAAAGTATAGTCCAAGACTTGAATTCATTAAAATTAAATGAATCATCAATAATAATGAACTCATCATTTGATTACATCATTCATATCGTTTCGAATGAGTACTAACTATTAATTTCAAAACAACAATATTTTTTTGAAATTTTTCCGAAGAGTTCTACGTATCTTTTAGTCAGTTACTCATAGGCAGTCATTAGATAAAACATGGTTATTTCAGTTCAAATTTATTTGTGCATAAAGTATTTCGTATTATATTGGCTCAAATCTTCAATATTGGATTTGAAAATAAAATGAATGTACGAGTAGTTTGAAATGAAAGCGGCATACTAGTTCTGCATCGATGTCCACAATTCAGGATGACAGTTTCACTAGTTCGGACTTCCATTTCAAATCATTTTATATAGTAGACAATGGAAGTCCGAACTAGTGAAATTCATCACGAAACATTGTCAATCACCTTCAAACAAACATCAGGATGACAGTGTTAAATATAAGGAAAATTCTACCTCTTTCATATTCTATATTGTGTAGCAATCCTGTGAATGGTGTCAGATTCAATTCCATAACGAATGTTTGGACTACAAGCTGAAAAGCTTTTTGTATAATTCAATGGTAATATTAAGTTTTATGTTTAAGGTTAAAACACAAGCACTACAGGAAAATCCTTAAGGCGCTCTCAGAGCGGTACCTTTGCGAAAGTAGTGATTCACATTGGAGATAAATCCATTTGGAAAAACGTTCTTTGGAAGTTTATTCCACATAAACCAGATAAAAGAGTTCCTAAACAGTGAAGTTCGAGGTTTACTGAGTTGAACCTCAACATCAAGATATGCAACCTTCAATATAAAAGAAGTTGTTTTGAGAAGGCCTTTTCATCCAGCTTGTTTCTGAAAGTTATTTCTTTTCATGGCCTACATATCTTTGAACTCGAAATTTTCCAAGTCTCAACTGTGCGACTACTTTGGAATGCTGTAGGACCCGAATAGGTCTTCAATATTCCAATAAGTAATTATAAATTACTGCCGATAATCTTGATGTAAAACTTCGTTTCAATTCAAAGTAATGTGACTGCGAATTGGACTTTTTGCGTCCAATTCTGGTAGCATCAGTTTTTTTCACATACCTAAATATTTTACTAAAACGCAACGGGAGGTATCGTATAGAGTATAGAAGGTATGACTTGTAGCCTAGTATGGTATCATTTACGCCTAAAGAATATATTGTATAGAGAAACACCTGTTGGAATTCACCAATATCGTCTTTTCAGATAAAATATAGAATTCATGAACAAACTCTCAAATAGAAATCTAGCTAGGTGGAGCGGTAGCCTGCTGGGTTGAATTGTGGGATTTGCCCCACTCACTCAATCGACTTCTGTGCGAACAGGGGGTTCGAACCGCAAGGCCGGACGATCGATTTTCATTTTCTTTTGAGACTTGTCGTTCATAGGGGGCAAGAGTTGGTTAACAAAAAAAACATTTTTAACAGAACAGAACAGCTTTTAAAAATATCTTGTGCCATTTTCAGATGACCAAATAGGAAAATTTACACAATATTCGCTGAATGTTTTGTTTTACTTCGCTTCGTACTGAGATGATCAAATTGAAAATGATGGGCCGCATACAACCAATGCTGCTAACCAGTGTCATAAAAATCATACTGGTTGAATAAAGTTCAAAAGGAAGTATCTTGCGCGGCATTGAATGTATCCTTCTAGAAAAATTTTTGTTTCTTATTGTCATCCTTTATATATATTCACTGAACAATAATGTCTGTATTCATGAATAGCATTTTTTAAAACCGTACCCTTTACATTTCACGGATTATACGAGGATGAAACATGTGTGGGTAGGTAGAGAAAAGACGAAAGAGACTAATTTGAAATTATAAGATGATGTGAATGGCTAATAGATCGTCATTTATTAGTAAACAGTGTCATCATCAACATCAACGGATTTTAAGGATATAATCGTAAATATTTCCTGAGTCGAGACCTGAGATATTATTATCTATCATGTTTACAGAAATCACTGTAGCTCATTTTGAAACAGAATATGTTTGCGTTATGTCTAGACTGACTGCAAATGTTTTCAGCAGAAGTATTTGTTGACAATCTTTTTTTGTATTATTCGAAAGGGTTCGTTATTATAAGCTCAATCTTTTGAAGCAATTCTTTGCATATAATCCATTTGTGGTACTGTTGACATCTTTTCTCTGAATCAACTTGATGGTAAACTCAATATTAATTTTGAGTACAGTGCCACATTGTGTTATGTTCATTATAGAAGGAAGATTTTTCAAAAAACAGGGGCAGGGATAATTAATAAAAAAATACAGGATCGCTGATATGTATGAAAACGGTCGATTATTTCCTAAAGTGAGATAGCTTGCGAAAAATGTTGATACAAATGTTTTTGGGTTTTTCAAAATCTATCACACTAATTAAAAATTAGGTATACAAGATCATATGATGTACTGTTTGGAACCTTTGGTGTAGTAACTAACATTACTGGAGTTTTTCCTCAACACCAAATCGTTATTTTCAACACCTCGGCACGTGTTTCGATCACCAAGTGATCATCTTCAAGAGGAAGATCAAACTGGAACACTTGCGAAGCTAAACCTATTTATGCTATACAGGTACACCATACAGGTACACCACACATACAGTATTACCACACCTTTGGTGTCTTAAATTAATTTTGCAATTTGCCTTATCTATTAATTTCACAATATGTCCTTATGTAATGTCTAAATGTTATAGCTATATATAAAACAATTTTCAACCTATATGAAAATTAATTTCACAATATTGCCTATTTACTTGTCCTAAATTTATTTTTACAATGTGTCCTTATATAATAGTCAGTAAATCTAAAATATTATTTTACACTCCCTATGCCTACATTTCTGTCAAATTGAAAAAAAATTTACGCTGGCACACCTGATCCTTCAAACAATTGTCAATTCGTTATCGACTTCCTTTCTTTCTCTTGTCCGAATCAGGACTGAATATTCAGGGCTGGTATTGTGTTTTGTTGATGAATTATCAATTGTTGTGTTTCAACGGCACTGGCCACAGAGAATGGATTTTCATTAGAAATTAAATGAGATTGGAAGGAACGATATGGAACGGTTAGACACTGTTCCTGTGGTTCGTAAGTAATGTGGACAATTCAGCTTTTGGTTTATCGTCCACTGGTTTTACATGAGATTTGAGTTTCAGTTTTTTTTCTATACTCTTTCATAAACTTTGGTTAGTTTGTGGATTTGTTGTAGATAATTCGAGCGAGCAACAATATGGGCAATTGATTTTTGTGTTTTTGGTGAGAGACAAATAGACATACATTTATTTTTGAACTAAACATAGAATTTGTAGGAAGGTATACAGCAGAAAAGTATCGACTGTTCAAAGATGAGACCTAGTTAATCATTAGCTCGCACTCATTTCGAAGGTATACAGCAGAAAAGTACCGCCTGTTCAAAGATGAGACCTAGATAATCCTTAACTCGCACTTAATAATAATAATATCGTCATTATTATCTTCTAATACATTTAAAGCAAATTAACCAGGTACATTTATTATATGAAGATAAAAGGCGTAGTTCAATTTACATTATGACAGGACATCATTCAATTGCTCTTCCACTCAACCTCACTTCTGAGGGCTTTCGTTATTAAATGGGCCTCATATTGTTAACGGAAAAATAAACTCGACATATTTTTTAAATAGAATTTGTAGAAAGGTATACAGCAGAAAAGTATCGCCTGTTCAAATATGAGACCTAGTTAATCCTTAACTCGCACTTAATAATAATAATATCGTCATTATTATCTTCTATAACATTGAAAGCAAATTAACCAGGTACATTTATTATATGAAGATTAAAGGCGTAGTTCAATTTACATGATGACAGGTCATCATTCAATTGCTCTTCCACTCAACCTCACTTCTGAGGGCTATCGTTATTAAATGGGCCACATCTGGTTAACGGAAAAAAATTCGACATATTTTTAAAATAGACGCAAAATAACGCAAAAGTTGCAAACGTAAATACAAAACATAAATATACGTGCACTCACAAGTGGGTTAGTAAATTTACGAGTACTTACTAATCATAATGGATATAATAATAATAATAATGTGCCTTTATTCTGGTCAATCTGAGATACGTAAATATTTTTCACATTTGAAAAATCAATTCTAATCCTAGGGTTGACATCAAAGACGAAGTTCAAATCAATAATACTGATTTGGTCTACCACTTAACCTCACACAAGCTTAACATTATGGAATATGTGTAAAGTACAGAAGTAAAAAAAACAGTAACTCTTAACAACTCAAGGATGTTAAATATTTCATTTGGTTTATTGCTTTCACAAAATATTCTTATGGTAGTACTTGAAACTAATCTTTTGGTACATTGTACACTACCTCCTACTATATCCTTTGTAAACTTCAAGGATAAAAATAATGGCTGTAGACTAGCTTCAAGAAGAACTATTCCATTCAATATACAAATATAAAGAGTTGCTATTGGTAGGTACTTCGTCCGAAAAAATATTGTTGGAAGCGTTTCTAAATATATTTTTTTGATAAGCTAGACAGCCCGTTTCATGAAAACGAGTGTTTGTATCTTTCAACTATAAAATATTATTTACTGTACACCATTAAAAGTGTTCAGGTAAATTATTGGGCTTCTTCCACATAGAATCGATGGAGCTGTTTTTGCAGTTCGTTTTGATACTAAAACACATTTTAAATTTTCTCAGGCGAATTCACGATATGTCAACAGTTCGATATTTTGAAAAAATTCAATCCAATATTTCTTCTCAATTGAAAGTGTTCCAATTTTCGTACATATTCATTAACTCCTAAATTATTTCCGAAATTAAGAGCTATGAAATAATTTATTTGATTTGTATAAATGTATCATTGAATATAGGTACGTAGTCATATTGTTGATACAAGAATAGAAAAATTTGCAGTCATATCCGGATATATATAAGCATATATAGGAGTTCCTGTTATTGGATTAATATTTATACATGAATTGATTTACGTGGGAATGTAGGCCAATCAGTTTAGGTCAAGGCATTGCTAATTATCAGCGAATAGTCATAGTCACAAGCAAACAGTTCGATATTGATCATCGACGACCTTGCTGTCTCGTCGATTCATAAATTATGATTTTTTAAAGAAACATCAGATGAATATAGAAGGTTTTGTATATGAAATTTGGTGTTCCAATATCAAACAAAACAATGTTATTCATCTGATGCTATAATATCACCATCTTATTCTATTTATTTCTCTGGCAATTCAATATAATTTTTGCTAGTCATCATTTCAAATAATAGCTTGAGGATATGATTTTCAACACTTTAACTTTTCGGATTCAAGTCCATAATGGAAACTGACTTGCAATCCAACGATTATATGAATACCTCATTTCGACTGTCATAATGACAACATACATGTAGGTACTGCTACATATGTTACTATACTACTGTCAATATATTTTTTTGTTAATCATTTTAAATTAATTATATTCACCAGGAACAATATTAAAGAATGATGTTCAGCAAACAATTGAGCTTTTTCGGATTTAGTTCTTGATGGAGATTGAACTTGAATACAGTGTCTCAGCAATTTTTCGGGTTTGTTGACCGTAGTCTGTAGGTTATCATGCCTACAAATCAATCTAGAAAATAAGCTTTGACACAGTTGCGAAAAGTTACAATCTTTGATCAACTGAAAGGAGACATGCAGTGTGCTGTAGGAAACCGCTGTCTCAGATATTTGATGGTGTCTACCGCAGTGGTAGATGAAACTTTAGATATTAAACCACGACCAACAAACAAGAAAAATTATTTCGACACAGTTATTTCTGCTGATCTTGAAAGTTTACATCTTTGAACTATGAATTTTTCTGCACTGAACTGAACTTGAAGGATCAAATTAACTTACGAATTATTTAAATGAAAATGTGTGCTAATTATAAACACAATCTATATCTGGTATATAATCATCAGACTTTTTCTACCATCATTACTTACACCCAACGTATCATATAAGTATAGCACCAGATAGAATCCGTGGGCACTTCAAAACATATTTATCCTACGATTATGTTTAATTTATTCAAATTAGCCCCGCTTTCTTCTCGAAAGTAAACTAGAAAAGAAAACTGTACTGTTTGGTGTGGTTCTCATTTTCAATTAAAATTCCAGAAAACCTACACTCGGCTCTTATGCGTGCTCGTATATTGTTCACACGAATGTTAATTTATTGTTTCGCAATCAAAAGTTTTCATCGAGGTTTTCATTGTAATTAAATAGAATGCAATTCTTTGGAAACAACTGTTTCGAATACTTTTCGGCTTGTAATTGGTTATTAGGAGTTAATATTTTGCAAGGTCACCAAAGGTTATCAGCATATATTAAATTAATTTAAACTGCTGCTTATTCCTGTGGAAACTTATAATGGAATAATATCTCCCTAAAAGAAAATTATTTTGAGGAATTCTCATACGTATCAATTTTTACTTTTGAAAATCTACTATTCTGAAAAAAGAGAAAATTTCATGTGTTCACTATAACTGTAAAGGAATTATTCTTGTTTACTGAAAATAGTTAAGGCAGGTCGAGAGGCAGGTAGTTATCGAAATGTATATTTCGATAAAAAAAAGTTATTGCTGTGATTTTTCAATAATTGTTTTTTTATTTAAAATTTTACACATGAGGGAGACATTCACAGTGTTACTGCCGACACCTTTTGCATATGATATAAAGCCGCGTCAAGATGCCAATATTGATATCATATACGAATTTTCCCATTACGTTCATCTAGATTCACTGTAATTAATACAGGATTTGAAAGATACAACGAACCAAAACAAAATTACCATCGCAAATCAATTCTCGTGATATTCCTCAAATTAATTACTCTCTGATAATTATAAATGTAATCAGCTCCGGGTTCTCAAAATAACGAGGGGACATTCTGCTCTTAATAGTGCAATTTTAATTAGTGGTTGACGTCTTGTGCTGTAACTGGAGAAATGATAAAGACAGGAAATACAGTTGCCACACTGGAGCCGATGCAGTGTTTATACTTGAGAGAGTTTATTTTACATTCGCCGATACATTGATATCTTAAGGTGCGTATTCACCAAAAAAGCGATCACGAGTGAGCATGAGCGAGCATTCATGTATGTTTGCTCGTGTTCGCTCATGTTCGCTCGTGTTTGCTCATGTTCGCTCGTGTTTGCTCGACATATTGATGTCTCGTCCACACCAGAGCGAATATCTTCAAGTTCGTAGTCGTAGTTGATCCATCTACTTTGTGCGAGTGGTGCGTGCGCGGTAAATATGTCTGAAGGTGCGTATTCACAAAAAAGGCAGCACGAGCGAGCATGAGCGAGCATTCGTGTATGTTTGTTCGTGTTCGCTCATTATTGATTATTGATGCAGAATGCTCGTTCACTCTTGTTCGCATGAGCGAGCATTCGTGTATGTTTGCTCGTGTTCTCATGTTTTGCAAACTCATGTTTTGATTTTTGAGTTTTGAAGATTAAAATCCCGTTCACACTAAACGACCGCAAACAAGTATTTTCTGTGGTGTACCGCCTTCTTCCCGATCTTTTCTGAAAGCGAACAAGCATACGTTCGCTCGCTCGTTAGCCCGTACTCACCAGACGATTATTGATGCAGAATGCTCGTTCACTCTTGTTCGCTCGTGCTCGCTTCTTTGGTGAATACGCACCTTTACAGGAATCGTTAGCTGATTGTCTCACACAGAGAATCAAGCTCAAAAACTTCTCTCCAACACTTGGATGTTTTGCTGAAGATGTGGTTCCAAGTGACTTGATTTCTTAAAAGAGACCAAATCAATTTCATATTGAAACTTTGGAATGATAAATCAAATCTAATGTTTATTAAAGTGAAATAATACCTGTACTATCGGGTGAGCCTCAGAAATGATTCGGTAAATTTCGAAACTGAATGAGCCACTAACCGTGATGTGATTTCATGTACTTTGCTAAAGATTGCGCAACTGTGTGTAGATCGAAAATATTAAATTTACCTCGCCTTGTTTTCAAAATGGGTTATCGGTTTTAAAATGGAAAATTGACGAACAATTTTATTACCGTGCTTTTGAAATATTGTATTTTATGAATATGTTATACTTTATATCTGTTATACTTTATGTGAAATTAAGCAGGGGTCACTTGACTCAATTAGATGTAATGTAAACTGATTTCTTCAAGCGTTTGAAGATATTGACTACATTTCATTTGATTCTATTGAAAATACTTTTCCCATACCAGAACAAAAATACTGACACTCGACACGCGATGTTTTCGTTATATATCTTGGTGATGCGTATATATCTTGATGTTACTAATCGAACATTTTATTTTACAAATTTTGTATGTTTCGGTTCACTGAATGAACCACATCTCTTTTTATCTCACTTTTTACTATGGCTACAGGTCAGGTACACATACTACAACTTCTATAGTGTTCCTTAAGAATTTATTCTGAAGTCACTTTTATTCCCGATATTTATTCAATCTAAGCCAAAATAAAATTCCGAATCAACATGAAGAAAATAAAATGTTTTTTCAATTATATGATGTGTAATACTTGATATTTGCAACAATCAGCCCCGATATTTATGTTACCTTCAAGTCCAATATACCAATCCGTGGAAGTATGTTTATTGATTCATATAACATTGAATATTGAACACAGTAAACACTTGTCGACTTGATTTCTCAGTATAATCCTCAGAAGAGCGTCTTGCACTCCATTCACAACTTTCTTTACTTGAAAATTATAATCAATAAATTATTAGAGAGAATATAGAGTTTTTGTTCATACAAAATTGAAAACAATACTCGATTTTAACAAAAAGATATATCACTTTTAAATACAGAAAAGTTCTTTTTGGTAAAAAACAAATCGTTCAGGATAATAAATTATATATAGCTCTACACACAATAAACCCTTGTGGGTTGCGGTGGAGGGTCGAATAGACCCACTCACTTTAGACCTACCTACACACCATTTCAGGAAAATTGAAATACCGTCATTAAACCGTCATTTTTTGGAGAAAAGAGTGAGTGAATAAAATTCACAGATCGTAGTGGTAACATTGTTCCACATACGATACAATCATTAAAAGTGCCTTTCAGGGTTAACTAAGATGGATTTGTGAATAAATGAGAACCTCAAAAAATGACCGTTCAAAAGTAGCCATATCTTCCTGGATTCTTTTCAGGAACATCCTGAGTAACTCTTCTCTGTAACATTTTAACGTATCACTAACAAAAAAGGGATATTCAGAGAAAAGAAAATAAGTTTCACCACACCGTCAAGGCCGACTTGTCCTTCAACAACTGAAAATTTTTGTTGAAGATAATCAATCACATCAATTCTCTATATATATCTGGATATATCACGTCATTGTTTTTATGATTTCGACTTTTATCGTCGAATTTAAGAATTTATGAATTCACTACCTATATCTGTGCTGGTAGGAAATAAAGAATTATTCAAGTAGGATTATTTATTAGGAAAGTTGTTTCCTTTATTATATTGGACTTACATTTTGGCTGGATCTCATTACCTCAAGGTTCTTCTGAGAAACTCAAGTTTTTTTTACACACCACCTATCGAAAGATACGATATATCGTATTCATTGTGATATCCTATCCATTTTTTCCGGTACTATACAATTGTATAACCCAGCATTATTTATTTCATGAACTGCTTGACCTCCAAAGAGCACTGTCAAGGTAACCTTAACAACTGGATTGTAAAAAGTGTGGTCTGTCCGCTTACGTAGATTTGTGGATATGATTACGTCAATCCTTTGTCAAAATATCGTAAAATAGGCCGACAGTTGAATATTCGTTGGTATGATTGGAACTGTTATGATCTTTTACATTTAAGAGGCACCGGAAAACAAACGATTCAAGGAAATGAAACTGTCTTACTCAAGAAAGTTTATTCATCTGTTGGCAATAATGATATTATTTGTAATTTCGTTGAACTTAGCAGGAGTCTCTGTAAAATGGAAAAATTCAATAATCGTTATTCTGAAATTTACGTTTATTGCAATAGTGTCATTTGAGAAGAATACTTCTGTTTTGACAATATTCAGTTTGAAACTAACTCGAGTCGTAGTCACTTTCTGAATTTCCTAGTAAATGAAAATGATTTGGTGGTTTAGTTACTTAGCCACAAAATGTTTGTGATTCATTTTTACAGTTCAAAGTTTAAGGGTTATATTTTTAGGAAAGATTAATTTTTGAGAAAAAAAGTTTTCGGCTAATTCTCCATATTTATGCAAAAGAATGTGGGAATCTTCTAAAGAAAGGAAAAAATCAATCAATTAAAAAAAAACTCTAGACAAATATGCAAAGAAGTAACATTGAATTACACGAAAAAAAAAATACTTTCGAAACAAACACGTTTATATGAATTACAAAAAATTATTCAAACAATTGTTATACAAAATATACACATTATAAACAAAACACACTTTTCTCCATTAAGTTTGTATTCCACACATTCGTTATGGAATTGAATCAGATAAAATTCACAGGATTCTTACACAATATAATAAATAAGAGAAGTAAAATTTCACTTACATGGATCACTGTCATCCTCACTGGTGGAGATCCGGCGTTTCGAAATAAGACACATCTTTGTATAAGTTGTAAGAATAACACATTTTTTTGTTTAACGATGGAGAAGTGTTAAAAAAAAACCTGTTCAAAATCTGGGGGACTGTCGCCCCCATACGAACGATAACTCTCAGAAGTTGAGAAACTTGTGCGAGCTAAGGACTAACGAGTTCTTACCTTTTAACGTGTGATTCCTAACACGGTTGCAGAATCATCCCAGCTTCAACAAGATAAATTTTCTCGAGAAAAATATCTAGTCGAGGCAGGAATCGAACCCACGGTCTTCCGATCGTGAGTCGGGCGCACTACCACCGCGACCAATTCCACTACTACCGCGGCCAAGTGTTATTCAATAAAACAATGAACTGTAAAAACTCTTGACTTTGAACGATCTACATGACAAGGAACTTATAATGTACCTAGGAATATTTTCAGTGTAATGTTTTCCCTATAAATCATTCTGCCCAATCTTTATTTTTGTTTCGAAATATTCTTGTGAAATGTTTTTTGGAGATGTCAGTGTTGTTCGATTTACTGTAAATTTAGTAATTATGGTGACGGCACAATTTCTAGATCATTACCGTTCATTTTTTGAAAATACGCTAGAACGCCTTGTAATTATTATTTAAAGAATGCTACTTTATATTCATGAAATTGAATACCTTCATTAAATTCTGGCTTCTTGTCATGAATACCTGAGCAGATCAGGAGATCCGTTGTGGAAAACTAAACTGGCTATTTCATGGAAACAATTTGTAAGATTTCATCTCTACATCAAATTGCTGTGAATTCTACAACAAAAAAGGTTATAGTGAATTATTTTTTTAGTGTGTGACTTAATTTTTTTTTATAATGCTTATCACAATTTTGGAAATTTATCCACTTCTCACGAATTCAAAAAAATATATTAATTTATATTATCAAGATAACTTTGAACTCAACAACGAAATCGATTATTCCTTGTTTTTATTATTGTTATCGAAATCTTCCTTCAACATTCTCCGGAAGTTTTTTTTGCAGCAGATTGTTTTTGCGTGGACGATAAATTTTATGAGGTAGGAATTGTTACAACATTTAATGTTGTATCTTTCAAATTTATCCTTGTATTCTGAAAATCAACGTGACCTACTTCATTCTCAAGTGATTCTATGTTAGTGCCGTTCTTATGGATTGATGTTGCTTTAGACGACAAACACATGTCTATGGCAACCTGTCTGAGAGGTTATGTACAATAGTTATTCAGTCAATTCTAATATATGTAAAACGTTGATATTTCCCTATCATTCCCTAAGCACATACTTGATCAACTGTAGAGTTTCTATTTTATTCCAATCCACTCTTTTATACAGGGCTATTCAAATTCTTTTCTGATAAGAGATAGTGTCGGTTAAATTGTGGCAAAGATGTGTATTTCAGAGACATATTCAATGATGTAAAGAAATCAGCTCTTTTGGTTCTGGAGATATACAGGAAAAACCAAAAAATTCCAAATTATATGTTTGCCTTAATCTGCTTCATTCGCAGACATATTGAAAATCTGTTAACATTTTGCTATTGGCACTTGATGTGGGCTCTCAGAATATATCCATGGATCTTTTATACAGGGTGTCATCTGACTTGGGCCACCCCCATCTTTGAATTTTTAAATACGGACCTGTATTTTTGTTGTAGTTTTTGGATCGTAGACTTTCACTTCATAGAAATTAAATTCAATTCTATATTTCGGGATGTTTCGTTAATCTGTTTAAAATCTGTTTAAAATCTGTTTTTCCGTTAACCAGCTGTCGCACCCCTACGAACGACAACCCTCAGAAGTCGAAACTTGTGCGAGCCAAGGATTAACGAGGTCTTACCTTTTAACGTGTGATTCCTAACACGGGTTGTCGGTAGCAAGTGAAGATCGATCGTTCAGACTAGGGCTTGAACCACCGACCCCCACGGCAGTCAATTCGAGTGAGTGAACAAAGCACCCACACCGAACCGCTTGGCTACCGACTGACCAATATTCGATTATAAATGTGTGAATTATTCCCTTTTAAATTACGGCCCTGGAAATTGGTTGACTGAGTTGAATAAAAACATAACAGCTACTTTCACGTCTTCCTATGCATCGTAGAGTTTTTCTAGAGTTTTTTTTCATTTTTAGTTACCTATTCATATTTTTTCCATTGCCCTGAGAGTTTTCTACAATGAACTTCGAATAAGAAAACCTTTTATGATTATTTGAAACATATCTACATCAAAAATACATTATATGTGTTTTAATACGCAGAAAAAGAAATGATAGCAATAATAACATCCAAAACGATCACTATAATTGTAATGAAAATTGAAATGAAGTAGTTTATATAGATACCCAAAAAATTATTGGCGCAATAAATGTTCGAATTGGAGTCCTTCCATTTCGAGACATTTTTAATCTCGCGGTTTCATATTATTTATTGCCCTCAATACACTTATTTGCTGCATTGTTGCAAAATAATTCACAATCCTCAGTCTCGAGTCTTCCACATTTTCTATTTCTCTGCCAGCGTAAATCCTATTTTTTAATGTCCAAAATAGTAAGAGGTGATCTTGAAGACCATCTTATTGTCCCATTATTTGTCTCGAAATGGAAGGACTCCAAATCGAACATTTATTGCACAATTACCTTTTTTGTGTATATAAATTACTTACTTCATTTAAATTTTCATTATAATTATAGTGTTCGTTTCGGATGTTTTATTGCTACCATTTTTTTCTGCTCATCAAAACACATATAATATATTTTTGTTGTAGATATGTTTCCTATAATCATAAAAGGTTTTCTTCTTATTCGAAGTTCATTGTAGAAAACGCTCAGAGCAATGGAAAAATATGAATAGGTAACTAAAAATGAAAAAAAACTCTCGAAAAACTCTGCGGTACATAGGGAGATGTCAAAGTTGCTATTGTGTTTTTATTCAACTCAGTCAATCAATTTCCAGGCCCGTAATTTGAAGGGAATAATTCACACAATTATAATCGAATATTACCAAAAACTCACGAAATAAAAAATTGAATTAAATTTCTCAGTGTGAAGTGAACGTCTTCGATCAAAAAACTACAACAAAGATGGGGGTGGCCCTAGTCTTATGACACCCTCTATGAAAGATTCATGAATACATTCTGAGAGCCCATATCAAGTGCCAATAGCAAAATGTGGACAGATTTTCAATATGTCTGCGAATATAATTTGGGATTTTTTGGTTTTTCCTGTATATCTCCAGAACCAGAAGAGCTATATTCGATTTCTTTACATGATTTAATAGGTCTCTTAAATACGCAACTTTGCCATAATTTAACCGACACTCTATCTCTTATCGTTTACCAGATCCCCATGTACAGAAACAAATTTGAATAGCCCTGTATAAACAAATGCAGTTGTTTTTCATTAGGAATAAATTAACATTATTATTATCTATTGAATTAATTATATAACGATTTCTGTAATTGCATTTTTGTACGATTTGTTCCGGTCTTTACATCACCGGCATAGGTGACGAAAGCGAATTTTTCATTTTTAAGTTGACGAGATCGATCCCCTTGTCGTTCGAATCTTGTTGAATGTTGAAGTTTCGACTACCTCATGTTTTTCTTTTTGGAATCAAAGCATTTCCCTCTGTCGTGCTAGTAGCACTCCGAAAATCTACGTGGAAATTATAGCTGGGTCACGTTTTTCAAATTCAGTTTGATAAAAAATAAAAATGCTGGCCCATTGAAGTCGGTTATGCCTGTTATGATTATATCAACCTCTTATCAGAAAAGTTGATGTTCAATGTTGTTTATTTCATCTTAATTTTTAGTTAGTTTTGTCTCCTAAGTTTGGTTTCCAGAACGTCATAGTTACCTTGACAGGTAGAATTGGAACTCTGCCGTGAAATTAATCTATTTTTTGTTATCTTCTGTTGAAGGTATAAATGATGACGGATGTGAAATTATCCACATCCACAAAGTACACTGAGAAAAAAATATCGCATTATTATTTTTTCATTTATCGACTCTGCACACCTACCATTTTTCAATATGATACGCTTATTGACTGAATTAGTAAAAAAAACAGAGCCGTCCTAATTTATTAAACTGTATGAAGGGGTGAAAATAGGGTGGAAATATTTAAAAAAATCGTAACATGAAACATCGACTTTGTACACCTACAAAATTGAGATATGTTATTACTGATGATCTATTCGACAGAGAAAACTTCACGTTATAGTTTTCCAGGCCGTCTGAGGGGGTGAAAATAGGGTGGAAAGTTGAAAAAATCGTATCTTCGAAAATTGAATGTGTACACCTGAAAGTTTGAGATATGTTATCCATGTCGATCTATTCGACAGAAAAAAAAATCACGTCTTAGTTTTCCAGGCCGTTTGAGGGGTTGAACATGGGGTGAAAATATCAAAAAATGTCTCAACATGAAAAATGAAGTTCCACCCCATTTTCACTCCTCAGACGACCTGAAAAAATATAACGTGAAGTTTTTCTCGTCAAATCGGGTGTCAAAAATAACATATCTCAATCTTGTAGGTGTACAAAGTCAATTTTTGAATATATGATTTTTTCAATTTTCCACCCCATTTTCACCTACTCAGACGGCCTGTAAAACTATGACGTGATGTTTTTTCAATCGAATAGATCGACATGGATAACATATCTCAAACTTTCAGGTGTACACATTCAATTTTCGAAGATACGATTTTTTCAACTTCCCACCCTATCTTCACCCCTTCAGACGGCCTGGAAAACTATAACGTTAAGTTTTTTCTGTCGAATAGATCATCAGGAATAATATATCTCAATTTTGTAGGTGTACAAAGTCGATTTTTCATGTTGAGACATTTTTTGATATTTTCACCCCATGTTCACCCCCCCTCAAACGGCCTGGAAAACTATGACGTGATGTTTTTTCTGTCGAATAGATCGACATGGATAACATATCTCAAACTTCTAGGTGTACACATTCAATTTTCGAAGATACGATTTTTTCAACTTTCCTCCCTATTTTCACCCCCTCAGACGGCGTGGAAAACTATGACGTGAAGTTTTCTCTGTCGAATAGATCATCAGGTATAACATATCTCAATTTTGTAGGTGTACAAAGTCGATGTTTCATGTTACGATTTTTTTAAATATTTCCACCCTATTTTCACCCCTTCATACAGTTTAATAAACTAGGGCGGCTCTGTTTTTTTACTAATTCAGTCAATAATCGTATCATATTGAAAAATGGTAGGTGTGCAGAGTCGATAAATGAAAAAATAATAATGCGATATTTTTTTCTCAGTGTACTTTGTGGATGTGGATAACTTCACACCCGTTAAGTAATGAATGTATTAACATCTCACTTAATGATATGCTTGACATTGACATTTTTGAACATTGTGGCTAAAATGGTTACAATGAGAATGAAGTGAGTAAATTTTTTAATATTATTTGTTTTCATTATCCCCATTTGAATTGTGGGTTATAATTGGTGAAAGCAATTTTTTTCATGTTAACTTGCCATTGAAGTATAACATCAATTCTGATATCCACTGTATTAATTTAAAAAAAAATATGTAGCGTTGGCATTTTATCTCCCGATAATGAAAGGAAACGAAAAATGACAAAGTTGTTAGTATGACCTATAGATTTTTCCTTCCAAATGAAAATCTACGCATTCGAGAAATTCTTTTCTAACACCTACCGGCCCACCCTCTATATTAACAAATGTGGACATTCAACATTATGGATCTCGAAGTTAGTTTCAAATACATTACTACATAGTCCCAGTGGTAAGCACCATCGATAGTAGTAGTGTTTCCTCAACCATATAATGGGTAATTTTGAATTTGTCCCACTTTGAATATATACGTCTATTTGTTTAATAACTACTTTGTGTTATTTCTGTAAAATATGTTCTTTGAAATCGTGAGGATTCGAACAGTTACTTGCAGTTATGCAGCAATAAATTTGAGAACAAAGTTGTTATTTTCCCATAAATTGATCTCATTATGAAATGCGATCCGCCCACTTTTGCAATATGCGTTTTAGTGGTGTACTATTTGCATATTAAATATATTATGCTCTAGTCGATAGTTCCGGAATCATGATAATAACGGGGTGAATTTATTTAATTGACCTGCCCACATGGAGCATGTAGTCAATAGATCGTTCGGAAATTTAATAGCCAATAGATTTTGAATTGATAGTATTTCTTTCTGTATACGTATATTTAAGCGCTATATCTGATATCTGATTAATGTTAAATCAGTTGGTCTGTCACAATTATTAGAAATCTTCAAGAGAACTGAGCTAGCTGATGGGAGGTAAGGGTTTTAATTTTCAACGTGACGCTACATTCACAATTACAAATGGCTTTCGAAAGTCTATCAGTTTTGTTTGTCTTCGGACAGCAAAAAAGTTATTTTATTATTATGCAATATTCAAATTTTTGTAACGTGTTGGTGTCCACTTAACATTAAGAACCTAATTGAATACGGGGGTTTTGAGTCGTATTCAAGTAATTTTGACCTTTTATATTAATATATTGTCTTCTAAATGTTGTTAATTCCTACTCATCCTCCCTAACAGTCTATCTTTAGTTTCAGATTATGTTTTGAGTCACAGATTTGGAGGCAGATGATAACAGAATGAAACTGCTGCCATATCGGTAAAAAATATGGTATCCAAAACTTTCTAACATGATTAGAAGAAAAACACCAATCAAGTGTTACAGAAACCGGTGATATGCTGGCATCATAGGCAAAATTTATTGTGAAATAAGGTTTATCTATTAAAAACAACAATATTAATTAATGAAACACATGATGTATGTATGGAAGCAAAGAAGATTTGAGATTATCTGAGTTCTATAAGAAACTCAGTTCTGAAACTGAGTTCTATATGAAACTCGGAGCCATTCTCAAATGCTAATGCTAATAGATGAAAAATATACAACTTCAATTAATTTATCCCAATTTATTTGATTACTCTTATTATCGCAATACTGCAATAATACTATCGAAATACAAAAGAAATGAAAAAAAACGCTTGCTGCTAAGAAATTCAAAAAGATATATGTAGGAGATTTGCAGGGTATAGAGTCTAGAGATAGTTTGGATTATATCTCCAAAGATCATGAATACAATGATAAAATTACTTCAGCATCAGGAATTTAAGAATTATGTGTACAGTCTTATTAATTTTTCCAGAAAAATTATCACAAGAAGTCCTGCAATTGTCACATAAACTATACAGTGCATTTCTTTAATGCCCCCCCTCATCCTTTTATTTTTTGAACGGGTCAACTCAAAACATTGAAATTTGGAATAATAAAATTAATTCATGAGTATTTTATGTTGAAGTGAAATTGACAGATGAAACTTTCAATTTTGAAGCTCCTGACGAATACTTCACAACCCTAGAATATGAAGTCAATATCTTCACCTACTACAAAATGACGGAACATTTAATAATTTCCTGAAGACAAACACATTGATATCGATATTTCTAGAAATATTCCTCATTATCTGTCATATGGCAATTCCAACAACCCGATAAGGTTTGTTAAGTTATTTTTTGTTCATAAAAACGACAAAAAAAGTCAGTACGACAGTGAACATCATTGATCAGTTAGAATATTCTCATTTAGCTTTCGGTTTTACTAGTAGAAAGGTACCACGTCAAAAATCTGAGAAATGGTTAAATTTCGTCCGTTGAAAAAAAAATTGAAGCGATTTTTATTTACGATGCGATTCGTAACTTTCACGAGACCGAAAGGATTTTCCTATCAGTAGAAAATATTTGAGGGAACTTGTATCCAAATTCACAACTACCGGTAGTGTACATAACAAAAATCCCCCAGGTCATCCGTCCATTCCGGAAGAACAGCAAGTGCAAATAATTGGTGAGAATAGATATCATCCATACAAAATGGTACACCAATTGAATGAAGATGACCCTGATCGAAGAACAGAAATCTGCGAAAGCATGACGGAAACCATTGCAAGGCATCCTACCTATCTCCACAATATTTGTTTTAGTGAAGAACACATACCCAATATCCAGAAAAAATTAACATTTGGGCAGGAATATTAGAAAACCATATTGTAGAAACTCTATTTATTGATCAAAATTTAACAAGGGAACTGTATTTCAATATGCTGGAAATTACTGTTGACTCTCTCATCACTGAAATTGTCGAACCGAATCCTAATGAATTCGATATGAATATTGTATTCCAACAAGATGGAGCACCACCACATTATTCCAGACAAGTAAGAAACTATTTGGATACTACTTTTCCCGGTCGTTAAATTGGCCATCGAAGTCCTACAGATTGGCCAGCCCGCTCGCCATATTTGACACCTTTGTACTTTTTTTATGGTGCTATTTGAAGCAAAAGATGTACGAAACTGAACCTGCTTCAATATTGGATATACGGCAGAAAATAATAAATATTTGTAGAGATATTGACGTGTTCGAAAACGTTCGGCGTGAAATATCGGATAGGCTGTTCACATGTCAAAAAGTTCAAGGCAACCATTTTGAGCATCTTTTGAATTGACTTCAAGCTTATTACCACATATTTTGTAGTAAAATGTCAATGTAATCAGGCAATTATTTAAAGTTCCGCCATTTTGTAGCACTTGACGATATTTCTAGGGTTGTGAAGAATTTGTCAGAAGCTTCAAAAAGATGTGTCCCCCTTTCCATTTAATTTTTTTCCCAGATGGCGCCCAGTCGCCATCTTGAAGGTTTCATCTGTCAGTTTCACCACAAAATAAAATATTGATGCATTAATTTCGTTTTCCCAAATTTCAATTTTTTGAGTTGACCCGTTCAAAAAATGAAAGGGAGGGGACATTAAAGCAATACACTGTATTAGAAAAAACGAATACCTATTTCAGAATGGTAAACCACTTCTTAATAGAGAATAGAGATTTATGTTTAATATTACTTAAGTTTTTTCTGTTACATTAAAATATGCTCGATTACAACTTAAATAAAACCAATGAAGCTATTTTCTCTTATTTCCTTTCAGTACTTATTTCAAATTTCGTTCTATGCCAAGTAACTGAAGATTTTATCTTGTACAAAAAATTGTTTTTGTTGTTCAATCATTTTAATTGTGTAAAAAGATCTGTGACACTTCTAATTGAATAAATATTCCATAGAGACCAAACATCAGGGTTTTCTTTTGACTCATAACCTTTGTTGGGTAGTTATGAACGAATTTGAAAATAAAATTAGATTTTATTTCTTCAAGGTTGAAACTGGCGAAAACAGACCCTGCTGACTTAATTCGCTTTCTTAGATTTCTAGAATGATTATATATGTATATTTGATGATTATTTGAATAAATGAAGAAAACAATTTTTTTCAATAACGAACAAGTTGATATATAATTTTTTTTGTTACAGGTGAGTTGTAATTCTCGGAAGGTTGAATTGAGAAATGAATATCAGTAAGTAGACAGAATAAGATATAATGTAATTTTTCACGGTATTTAGGCCCTAAATCCTTCGCATGGCACCGCTTTTGATAACGTAGTTTGTCATATTATAGAGATATCTCTTTTGTGAAAAGCGATACCGCTAAAAGAGGATTGTGACCCTCTTTCTCGGGTATGAGGTTTTATGCGTGCTTGAGGATTATTTTTACAAAGTTTTGGGCAGGGAATCAGTTCACCTAAAGCACCCCAGCGATAGACTTTTTGATTCCTGATGATGACGACTGGATTCCATATGTGGATTAATCTTTTAGAAACACGATTCTACTTCTGTGTGTTTCTATTCTCATGTGAACATAGACATCGGCATCGGCAAACAACTGTTATTGTATTAGGTGTTTGTAATGCTCAATAAAACAGTTATTTGGCAAGATCGATATTTTTTGCTCAAGATTTGAGGCATTCATCATTAGCCCAAGAAGTCGGCTACATTTTTTTGAAACAAAAATTTTTCACCAAAAGTTTTGGATGCAAAAATTGTAAATTTAGGTATAGTAATGGAATAGGTAACATTGTGTTGTGTTGTGTAATTCAGAAAATTGTGGTAAAATTGTGAGTCTTAGGTAGCACCCGAATTGCAATTAACCTTCATACCGAGCATCTTACTGATAAATTGAAAAACATATATTGTTGGTACATTTGATTTGAGTTAGCATCATCGAATGATGTCACCTCTGTTGTTTAAAAAAAATCCGATATAATATTTTGTTTATATTGGTACATATATATATATATATATATATATATATATATATATATATATATATATATATATATATGTCAAGCTTTCGGAAATGTTTATTTCCTTCTTCAGGACAACTGAAAAGATGATTGTAAAAATATATGTATAATACGTTACAGATATAACTTACTCAACATGAGATTAATATAAAAAATTAGCAGCAAATCGAACGAAAAATAATTTGAAAGTTAATTTTGACATAAATCAATGAATGACAATTATTTGTTGATGGCATAAAAATAATAATTTGTTTCACAATCAGTTACATACTGGATGAATCAGCATTACTATTTCTTCTTCGACTATCATTATCTAATTTGAATTAATAAGTATAAATTTGACTCAGTCAAATTCAACTAAACTCACTTTTTTATTCTATTCTGCCAGTCTTCTTTGGTAATATTAGATACTTCTTCTTTAACTAGCTCTATTACCTTCTTATCAAATTTTGGAAAATTATTTTTACGATTGATGCTTTGTTTCAATTTTCCCCAAACCAAATCGATGGGATTGAAAACACAAAAATAGGGGGGAAGTCTCAGTATGGTGTGTCCATACATTTCAGCAATACTCTCCTGGGCATACACTTTTTCAATAATTTTAAAGAATTTGAATCCCATCCTTTACTTCCTCCGCAATGCACAATGATTAGTCGCGATCCTTTGTTTGCAGGCATATTAGGCGTATACATTCTCGAACCATCAGTCCACCCTTTTATAACTGTGTCGTGAGTGTCATACCAAGTTTCGTCCGAATGGAAAATTTGCCGTTGTTCTTGTCTATATTTTGTAATTTGTTTTAAATATTTGTTACGGAATGACCGGAAGTATTCAATTTCTTCCTTATGATTTCAGTTGCAGGAATCTCATTGCTTTTGTAACAGTTGTATATTGTTTTTTTAATGATTTCATTAGATGAACATCTAAAGGTTTTGGTAATCCCGTATTACATCGCGTCTTGCGTTCATGAGGTTTGTTTTTGACTATTTTACGTACAGTAAAATCTGATGATGCTAGTGATAGTTTGTTTCCCTCGAAACCAAACTTGAAATGTAGATTTTTATTACATTGAAACATACTGCCTGTGTTTCAATATCCAAATGCATCCGAATCTTGTTCACTGGAATCTCTTTTTCGCATTGTTCACCATCGCTATTGGAATTGAAAAAAGTCTGCGTTGTTATCACATTCGTTATTACGTCCAAGGACGCCACATTTTAAACAGATAACAAACATTTTAAGTAATTATAACTGCACCAATGTCGCGATCAGTTCCTGAACTGAACATTGACAAC
The DNA here is from genome assembly GCF_025532065.1 of Leptinotarsa decemlineata. Taxonomy (NCBI): domain Eukaryota; kingdom Metazoa; phylum Arthropoda; class Insecta; order Coleoptera; family Chrysomelidae; genus Leptinotarsa; species Leptinotarsa decemlineata. Next base: position 2,112,439 of record NW_027412686.1, read on the forward strand.
ACTACTGCTATAACCATCCTCGCATTCTATTCATCACCGAAGCATGACTTCAAATTCGATTTCATGACTCTTCAGCCAATTATAAAACTTTGTTAGTAAAAATTATACAATACTAACCGCCAATTTTTCAGATCACGTGGACTTGTTGGCAGTGGCTTTATTTCTCTGTATTGTTTTTTTTTTGGCCTTTGAGAACGCCGACACCATTAACTATGCACAATACCGGTTACTTCGACTATAACATATTGTTAGAAATGAAGTGAATAACAAATCCAAATCATCAGATTCTTCATTAAAGTTTAGTTTAGCGATACAAGGACCAAGTTCCGCAATATATTCAATTCTGTTTAAGTGGATAAAATATATAGATATCACAATTGCCACTAAAACTCATCTATACCACTCGATCAATCATTCAATTTGAGTTAAACTATTATTTGAATATTATTATGTTTGAGAAGATGTATGGTATGTATGATATATTTGATGATTTTCTTAATTTCCTTAAGAATTCTGGGAGAAGTGAATAGATTATAGCTGGTGGTTGTAACCGTTTGCCACCCCCGGTTATAACATAACCTGACCTAACCTATTGAGAGCGTGCTGACAATTCAGAATTTATTCCTGTTTCAAAAGTTATAGAATGAGATGCACTCCTTCACTAGTATATAACTCAAGATTCATTCTTGAATGCCATTGTTGTGAGTATTACAAAATAATAAACAGATAATTTAATGGCACGATTGTAAATCAGAACTGTGAACACTCTTCTCAACGCATGTTTCGTTTATCAAGTTTGACTATATTGAGTGATAGCTGCGATAATTCTCCATTGAAGGAAACTGATTATAGGATTTGGATGAATTGAATCGAACCTCTGCCCGGTAACCTTCATTTATCATCTTGCTATCTCAAGTTCAAAAAGATTGTTAAAAGAAGTTCAAATCGCCTATCCATAATTTCAACGATCTCCCTATCATAAACTGTTTTACTATACTATTCTGTTATATCTACAAGAAATATTACGTCAATGTTTCAGACTTGTTGACTTTTTTTCTATTTCAATATATACATTGTTGAAGATACGTAAACAATATCTTGCCTAAATTTATTCCAGGTTCGTTGAACTTATTTTATTTAACTTGGATTTATAGCAGTTGACGGAACCGTTAATTCAATGCTTGTTTAGTTTTTAGTGCTTTTTTAATTGTTCCGTTCGATTGCGCTTCATGTGTGGTGGGATTATTGGAAATTGAAAAATAAATGGATTGCGTTTGTACCCGTAGTTAATTATCTGCTTTATAGCCGCAGTAAAAATAACAAGTCTATGTTACCTTCGATATACGAGCGAGTCCAAACATGAAAAACTTGAGAAACTTGTAAAATATATAGTTACTCATATTTTCAATAAATATATCCGTTCAGTTCCATTGATTCAAGTTGAACACCAATCTCAAGTATCCCCTCTTGAAACTGGTGAAATGTTACGTCATAGAGAACGTCATAGAGAAATGAAAATTTGTTCATATTTTTATGTTTGATTGTTATCAAGTTGGTTACTGCTTTGTTTAACGCAGGTTCAATTCCTATTCACTTCCCCATTAATTTATATTTCACACAAAAATATTCTATTCATCAGTAACCACTCAAAAAGTAGCTACATAGTTTTTCGATACGACTATCAATTCACAAACATTTCGTCATCATATTCTATTGAAATTTGCTAATATAATCATATAATAATATATATCAGAGTTATTGATGGATAGTTGTGACGTTTGATGTACTATCTGCCTATCCCCTTTCTATGCATAGCGCTTCCTATCTTTAAATTTGTATAAAAAAATGTGTGAGATACCACCGAAATTTATCATTCGTTTGAAAGACCTATTCACGCCTTTTTGTTTGAAGTATAACATCATTCAAATGTCCGCCACGGCGTCTCTGGTTGGAGCGCATGCAAAACGTAAAATTTTCCATGACTCTGGCGCACAAATCAGGTTGAATTTGACCGATGGCACGGGTTGAGTTGGCTTTGAGGAACACTGTGCTTTGTGGCTCATTTGCATACATCTGCAACTCAAAAAAAACCCACAAGAAAAAGGCTAACGGGGTCAAATCGCACAATCTCGGTGGGCAGTTCACATCACCTCCACGTGAGATGACCATGCCTTCAAATTGCTTGTTCAGAATATTCAATGTGGCATGAGTTGTGTGGAATGTAGCGCCGTCCTGTTGGAACTACATATCGTTGTATCTTGATCATCCAATTGAGGCCGAAAAATTTGGTAATCATCGACCTTTAGTGCTCGCCGTTGACAGTGATGGTCTGGCCAATGTCGTTCTCATAGAAATATGGACACAAATTCGACAATTTTGTTTGTTCACGTACCCATTCATCCAGAAATGGGCCTCATCGCTGTAGATAATTTTTCGATGAGAGTCATTTACCAACTGGTTCAGAGTCCTTAGAGTCCTTTCAGCGAATACACGTCGTCGTCCATGGGCATTTACCTTTTCAGTTCCTGGAACAATTTTGTACGGGTGCAGGCCCAAGTTACGAAGCAAAATTCGCCATGTTGTTATCTGCGAAAGGCCAAGCGACGCAGGCCCAAGTTACGAAGCAAAATTCGCCAAGTTGTTATCTGCGAAAGGCCAAGCGACGCGAAATCGACTGCACACTCTCACAGACAGTGGCGGGGTCTTTCGCAAATCTTGCATTTCGTTGATGTACGGGTGTTGGTCGAGCGTTTACTGAACCCGTGGACTCAAATTTATCCACCACATAATAGTCCTCTCGGTAGGACGATTATGACGACTATAAAATGGACAAAGTGCGCGGTACGTTGCTCGAACACAACTCATTCTGATGAAACAATTTTATTGTTTGCATGTGTTGTTGAATACGTTATCTCTCCATGGTGGTTTGGCAAAACAGATTGAATAATAGACAACTAATTTGACAAAATTCGGAAGTTTCTGAATGTACTTTTCTTTATGATTACGCTTTTGTATGATTAATTGGTGAGCACTTGCCGTATTTACATTTACAGTTTCGATCCGGTCACTTGTCTGATCGTGACGAAATCACGATGTTCTTTCTTGCGCACTTTCTGTGGAATTGATGTTCCACCAATACAATTTTCACCACAAGAACAGAATATTGGGAAATAAAGTTTTTGGTCTTCTCCTTCTCCATCTTGATACAAAAAAATGTGATTTGCGTTCATATAAAAGTACTTGTTTCGGAAGTATTTTTCTTTCGAATACTTTTATGTTTATATAAAAATAGTTGTTTCGAGAGAGCTTTTTCTTCCAGTTTGTGTCTGAAAGTTACTTCTTTGCATGATCTACACATCTTTGTAGAGTTAATCTTTTTGAAATTGATTCCTTCATTTCTTTGGAAGATTCCCACATTTTTTGTATCAAGATAAAGAAGTAGAAGGATAAAAATTATTATTTTTTAAAAATATCCCCTTTTAATTTAAACAGAATATTGGTATTAAAACCAGGAAATATCATTTGAATTTGAACTCTTGAAATAACTATTTTTCTCTTTCAAATGTGATATGACATTTTTTGGATAGATAATCATTACCTAATCATAATTGATTACTCCAAAAAATTAAAATGAAAGAACTACAATGGAAATAAACCATCTTTGTTGTGAATAACGAGTTTGTCTTTTATTCGAGATTTTTAAATTAAAAGTTTCGCTAATCTCAACTCCCAACAGGAACAAAGTGTAATTACTTTTTCCAAATGCATTGGCGAAATATTATTTTAATTAAATTTCCGATTCGTCGACATTTTGCTCTTTTCAGCCTTTTGAATTATTCATGTAGTCCGAAAGTTGTAATTTGGTTCAGTATTACTAAGTTCTTCGTCTATTATCGCTCAACTCGCTGGGATTAAAAGTTAAATTGCCAAAAGGAAAACGTTTACAGAACAAACATTTTGTGCTAGCAGTAGAGTGGCCTCAGAAATTACATATAATTATTTTAATGAAGCATGTGCCATCTCTAAATGAATTCAGATGATGGGTTGTCTGTCCTCGGAGAGTAATTAGAGTTTGAGATGAATAAAAGAAAGTAGTGAGACTTTCATTCAGTTATTCTTCGGGTGAAGTTAACGAGAAGTTAACCTGTATCTCTGAATGGTTTGAAATTGTTAATAGTTCCTTGTCATAATGCAGGGTGCCTACTTTCCACTTCCCCATTTTTGAAGAAGCAATATTGAGTGAAACGGGGTTAATTCTTCAGTCTACTATTCATGAACAATTGTTTGGTGTCGTAAGCTACTCAATAAGCTAGGTTATAAAATGGGTGGGTATCTAGTTACACTATTTGTTGATATTTATAAAGATTCCAAAAGGACTTGTGAGTTATTCAAAATTGAATAAATTGAATGAAACTGCTTTATGTTTTTCCCTCTTGAGGGATATCTAAATTATGAAATCAAAGAGGTAACACGAAGTTATTCCCAACTGTCTTGTGACTTTTTAGGAAACATTTTTCATTTACCTTTCGTCCACCTGAATTAGTGCTAAGCAAATGATATTGCTCTTCACTGCTTTTCCAATTTTCTTCTGATGTTTTTTTTTGAAGATTAGTTCGACAATGACAAACTCATTAATTTAAAGATTTTTGGGAACAAAAGTTTTGGCTTTATACTTCTCCATCTTGATACAACAAATGTGGAAATATCCCAAGGAAAGAAAGGAAGCAATCAATTTCAAAAATTGGCTCTATATAAAGATGTGCATGCAAAGAAGTATCTTCCAGACACAAACCGGAAGAAAAAGCCCTCTTGAAACAGCTATTTTCATATAAACATTGAATTACATGAAAGAAAAACACTTTCATATGAACGCTGAATTATATAAAAAACACTTTACCCACTTGAAACGCTAATTGGAAAAAGTCAGGATGTCCCTATGGACATGTCGAAGGATTTGTGGTAAAACTTGGGGTTTAGGTCTCAAATAAATCCATTGGATTTATGTGATGATTGTCAGATCAGTTATCACTTATGGAGCAATTGCTTGGTGGCTGAAGGCTTTACAGAAAACGGCTCAGGCGAAGCTGTTTGGCTTAAAGAGACAGGCTTGTCTGGCCATCAATGGTGCCATCAGTACTACACCGTCAGCGGCCATGGATATCCTTCTAGATCTACCTCTTCTACACATTTTTCTGGAGAGAGGCTAGATGGACTGCATATAGACTTGTGCACATTGTCAATTGCACAAATTAGACCCAGGACAGAGATATTAACCTGCCTAGGAACCTATGCGACTGTATTTCAAGCGAAAATGTATGCTATTGAATTGTGTACGGAGAGACGGGAAGAATCCAACCTCAGACATAAGTCAATGAAAATATTATCGGACCGTCAAGCGACGTTGAAAGCACTTGGCTCTCACCGAGTAAAGTCTAAATCGGTAGCAAATTGCCAAAAACTACTCTCATTGATAGGATGATTCAAAAGATTGTCTCTAGTCTGGATTCCTGGCCATACTGGCCTGGAAGGCAATGAGGCTGCTGACTCCCTTGCAAAGGAGGGTACTGCAAGCAGCTCCATCGGACCTATCATTAGCATCGCTTTAGGCTTTGCCAAACAAAAATTGAACACCTAAAATTCTGGCAGAATCTTCCAGGATTGGCTCACTCCAATACATTTATTCATCCTTCAAAGTTTGATACCAAACAGTTGTTGGACTACAGTAGGGATGAACTACGATGTCTAACAGGCCTTCTTACAGCTCACTGAATTATCATATGAAGAAACTCGGACTGTCGAAAGACAGTGTCTCTGTTTTGGAAAATGATAACATTCTTTGTGTCTTCCCCGCTGGGGACCAAATCAGGTTTTCAGAGTTTGGCAGGACCGTACTTTTACCATTTGACCTGAAAGACCACTCACCATACCAACTAATCGGTTTCGTTAAGAAACTGGGTTTATTGGTCGAGTGTGAATAGGTGTGAGCCACAATAAGCTGTTGCGGGTTGCGGTGGAGATGAGAATAGACCCACTCTCTTTTAACCTAACCCAGTGGTCGCCAACCTGTCGATCGCGAGCTACCGGTAGCTCGCGGAGGCATTTCTGGTAGCTCTCACAACGATTTTGATTTAAAAAATACAAACTGCAAAAATCAGAGAAGCTTCCGAAAATTCCACAAAAAAATCTAATTGTCATAATATTAAACATAAACAGCGGCAACGTTGCGGTGAGCGATCTGCCGCTGACGCCATCAAGCTAGAATCGGCTAGAACCGACCAGCCGGACCAGCGCGTTAGTGTTTGAGAACGATCTGGATTGCTTTGAACGGGATAAATACTTCGGTCTCCGTTGCTAAAGAAGGAAATATTGAGAGACATCATGAAACTGTACATTCTAATTTTGAAAAATCATTCCCACTACATTCTGCCGCCAGAAAGGAGAAACTGAAAAAGTTAAAAAAGCAGTTAATTGGACAACAATCAATATTTTTAAGAACAGTCGACTAAAATAAGGCTGCAACTGAAGCATCGTACCGTGTGTCCCAGATAATTGCACAAGAAAAGAAACCTTATGAAGACGGGGAAATGATAAAACAGGCGTTTTTAGAAGCTGCTAATTCGTTATTTGCCAACTTTAGAAATAAAGACGAGATAGTTTCAGCTATAAAATCTATGCAACTTTCTGTTAATACAGTGATGATTCGTGTAGAAGTAATGAGCAATGATATTTTTTTACAGTTAAGAACTGACTTAGATAACTCTGTTTATTTTTCACTTCAACTGGATGAATCAACAGATGTCGTTGACACTGCCGAGATGGCCGTGCTCGTCAGGATGGTTTTTAGTAATTTTACTATTAAAGAAGATCTGAACATGAGTTGTTTTCTCATTTAAAAAATATTATTTCTTCCGAGAAAATTCCAATATCGAAAATGGTAGGCTTGACAACCGATGGTGCTCCAGCTATGGTGGGTTGTGATAAGGGTATGGTGGCGTTATGTCGTAAAGATGAAACTTTTCCGCAATTTCTCTGTTACCACTGCATTATCTATCAGCAAGCATTATGTGGAAATTTCCTGAAACTAAACAACGTTATGAAACTGGTGGTAAAAATTGTGAACAAGATTAGAGCTCAAGCGTTACAAAGAAGATTATTCAGAACCTTGGCCGATGAAGTTGACTGTCAATACGGGGACCTACTCCTTCACTCTGAAGTCCGATGGTTAAGTAGATGACGGGGGCTGAAACTTTTTAATGATGTCCTATCTGGCATAGTTCAATTTTTCAAACAACGCGATGAACCGACTCCGGAACTAGAAAATTCAATCTGGCTTAGAGATTTTGGTTTTCTCGTGGACATTACAGAGAAATTAAACGAACTTAATTTGCAGCTTCAGGGGAGAGACAAAGAACTATCGGAAATGATTTCTGATATAAAAGCATTTATCAAAAAGCTGGAGTTTTGGGAACAAAACCTAATCAACAGCGATGCCAAGCATTTTCCTATTCTTTCAGAAAAAATATCTCAAAATCCATTAGAACCCTATGACAACAAATATCATGTAGAAATAATTTCTACCCTGAAGAATAACTTCAAAAATCGTTTTAAAGATTTCAATGAAATGGATTTAGTAGCGCAGTTTGTTGTTTCACCCTTTATGTAAATTGATATCCAACAGTTTGTAACTTGTGTTATGCAGAACTTTGGCGAACACATCGCTGCAACAGAAATGGAAGTCATTGAGTTTCAAAATGATTTAGCCTTAAAATCGTTAGTCTCAAGTACTGAATGTATCTGGCCTATTGTAAGTAAAGACAAATATTCAGTTCTATGCCGTGTTGCCTTGAAAGTGAAAGCATTATTCAGTTCAACCTATCTGTGTGAATCTTCTTTTTCCAATATGAATTTTATTAAGAACAAATATCGCAATCGATTTAGAGATGAACATTTGGATAATTGTATTCGAATGGCTGCATCAAATTATACTGCTAACATTAAAAAAATTATCGATGAGTCTGAGTGTCAGCCTTCTCATTGAACGTGCTTTTTTATTTTTCAATGTTTATGTTCATGATAGTGCGTTACTTTTTTGTTGTTATTATTAACTATTTTTAAATCATACGTGACATGCCGTTGTGGCTGGATAAAAGTTTGTGTTTATTTTTCAAACACCTTCGTTTGATAGGTAGGAATGTAGCTATGAACAAGAAGTAATATTAGTTATTTTGTTATTAGTTTATTATTAGTAACTATGTAATATGTATTACCAGTTAAATAGTAAAATAAATACATATAATGATGGACTAACTGTGGATTATTTCATTTACGTTGCGTTACGTGGCTTCCGTGTGGGTAGCTCGCTGTTTATTCCAAAATTAACAAAGTAGCTCAACACATTGAAGACGTTGGCGACCACTGACCTAACCTAACTGTTGTTCATGTGGCTTGTGGAGGTGGTATTGAACTATAATTTATATTTTCCCTTAATTGTTGATTTATAAAGATAATTTCCCTTTTTTCAAAGTAGAATATCTAGGTACGTATAAATTAATTCAAATTGATGTAGGCGCTGTTGCCAATATGTGAATTAGAAACAAATCCCTTTAAAAATTAAAAGACAAAATTTGAAACATCAATTTGAATACTTTTCAAAGTGAACTTGAAAAACTCATGAATTAAACTCAACCTTATTTTGTTCAAACTTGCATTTGCTGTAATAACCCAAATTGAGGAACATTCCCCAATGTACATAACGTTCGAAAACTTTGTATCAAAATCGAATACCACTCAGTATATCGATTCTAGAATTGAGTTATGTTAGAAGCGTTCCCACAGAATTCATAACTCCTTCTCAAATTATCGAAATAAACAAATAATCCTTTCCACTACCTATTTCTTGTTATGACAATAATGAAGCATTGTTTTTAATTCAGTTTGCTTGTCTTTCAATTAGTTTTCATCTACTTTTGCAACGTCTAATTGAATGCTGTCACTGTTAATAGGATTATGTTGTCTATCACAACTGCAACCAACTCTAATTCATAATGTAATGCTAAGCCTTTGTTTCAACCAAGTTTTAACAATACTTTCATTTTGGGTGAAAATGAAAAAACGGGTTACAATTCAGATTGGCGATTAGGATAATCCTAAATAATTTTTTATACGTGCTCAATTTTTTGGTGAATACGCACCTTCAAGGTGCGTACGCACCTTCAAGGTGCGTATTCACCAAAAAATTGAGCACGAGCGAACAAGAGTGAACGAGCATTCTGCATCAATAATCAATAATGAGCGAACACGAGCAAACATACACGAATGCTCGCTCATGCTAGCTCGTGCTCGCATTTTTGGTGAATACGCACCTTCAGACATATTTACCGTGCACGCACTGCTCTGGTGTGGACGAGACATTAATATGTCGAGCAAACACGAGCGAACATGAGCGTACACGAGCAAACATACACGAATGCTCGCTCGTGCTCGCTTTTTTGGTGAATACGCACCTTAACATGCTCGTCTGAAATACGTGAAAAGTAAGGTACCAATTTGTAATAGAATTCTTCATGCCTAAAGGTTTTATAGGTAATATTCTCATGAGCAGATGGGCTTTAAAATACATTACTCCGCATTCACACTTTTCAATGCAAACGTTTCGGCGATAATTCACCTCTTCTCCGCTGAAACGTTGGCATTAAAATTTTTGAATGACGAGTATTATTTGTAAGTCCACTTGACGTGAGAATACGATAGGAGAAACTGAAATTTTATATTTTTGTGTAAATCTTGAAATTTTTTGAGTTTATATCATTTCCAGATTTTTTAAAATTTTACATTTAAATGCTTTTTAAGATATCAAGTTATTCGTTACACAATCAAGTCATTCACTCAGCAAATTCAAAATATCTAGAATTATCTTTCAATAACAGTATTTTGGCACCAGTTTACAATACATCACAGTACCGCATGAGTAATTTCATTGATCGTACTAAGCTAAGTCAGGCATTCTCAGATCTTGCTCTATAAACGAGTTTCATATGCTATTTTATCGATGACAGAATGGATTTCATACAGAAAAAAAACACTATTGAAATCGTTCATATCATCAAATCATTTAAGTTGTGGAATTGGCCGCAGTGGTAGTGCGCCCGACTCACGATCGGAAGGTCGTGGGTTCGATTCCCGCCTCGACCAGATATTTTTCTCGAGAGAATTTATCGTTGTTTCAATAAAAATTAAAATAATTTATCTGGTTGATTCTGCAACCGTGTTAGGAAAGGTAAGACCTCGTTAGTCCTTAGCTCACACAAGTTCCTCAACTTCTGAGAGTTGTCATTCGTATGGGGGCGACAGCTGATTAACGGAAAAACAGATTTTAAACAGATTTATAATTGATTCAATTGAATACTAATTGTTGATTTCCAATCAAAAATATTTTCCAGAAGAGTTCTCCTTATCATTCAGTAGAATTTTGTTTCCAAATTTATTTTTGCATAAAGTAAGTGTATTGTGAAAAGTGTTGAGGAAAAACACACTTGTCATTCAGCGATTTCATACTAATTCTGTATAACTGTGTAACTTGTTTGTGTGAATAAATTATTATTATTAATATTATTATGTACAATAACTTCCAATCATATATAATACTTCAACAATAAAACTCACATGATTACCAGAAGTAAGGTTATGATCGCCTCGAGTTCGCCGTTTTGTGGAATACGGAATACAGTATATCAATGAATCAATGGGTAAACGTATCCGTTTGGTCAGACGATAATTATTTCTCTTTGTTGCGAAGAATTTAGCTTGAAGATTTCAGGTTTGTTCAAAGATGGTTGAAAATTCTTTTCGAAAATGAAATTTTCATTCTCAGATTCTTTGTAATTTCAAAATTACGTTCTGGAGATATTTTTACCAAAACTTTCATGACGAAAATTCCAAGCCGAGTTCAGTTGAAAAAATACCGGGTAGAATCTATAATCGAGAATATAATGAATTTTCATGATGAATGCTGGACAAAAATGCGAAAATAGTTATAGGTTTCATTTCACGGAACCATTATTTGTGAAACAGAACCGTCACTTACTTCATAGGTACCTAGTACCTATCGGAATATGACAGGTTATTTATTACTGATTTTGACATTCATAATCTTAACAATATCATACTAGTTGACGATAAAGGGTTTTTGAGGGTATATTTCATTACTTCTCCTCCGCATAAAGTCTATTTTTATAATATTCAAAACTAACAGGGTTTGAAATGGAGACCAAGACTCGTGTCTAGGTCTATCATCCCAATAAACTCTCAGTTGTAACATCCCAATAAAATGTCGAATTTATTACGCCTAGCATTGCTCTGCGACCAAGGAATAAGTATACACTTCCAACCGACTTGTAAAGAGTGGTGCATGTACCGTCCCCGAACGCATGAATAAAAATATGACATTAAATTAGTCGGTGAGCGTTTCAAGAGTAATTGAATTTTAAATAAGACCACATGTGTGCGTCTGTTGGAAAACAATCCACAATGTTGAGAGCTTTTATACGACCCCAATGAATTCGAAACTCCGGCCTCCGTTCGAAGATTTACTTGTGTAGTGACAGGATGTGATATTTTATTTTTTGCGTTCACTGTTCACTGTTTTGCTCACTGTTTTTGCTAATCCTGATGCTGAATTATCTTTTTTGTGACGTGATCCTCCACAATATGACAAAAATAAAACATTCTAGAATTTCTATGCTAACATGGCTGAGTGTAATCACTGATGCGCCAATAACGATGTTTCTCAAGTGAAACAACATAAAATTAATCGTAATTCATCTTTTATCAAAGTGGCTTCCAACGAAGTAGTTTCATAAAACAAGGTATTCAAGTAGCACATTGTGAAATTTTCACTGAACAGTTAACAAAACCGCAATACGTGTTTCACTATACAATAGCTTTTTCAATAGCTTGAATTCTACCTAATTGGTGCTTTATATAATATTACCATTTGAAACATATGACCTACTAACTACATAATCATTATTTGAAAATTTATACATATTAATAGAAATTTTACAAACTCAATTTTCACATTAGAAAAAAGATTCAATAGATGAAAAATATTCAATTCTATTTCAATATATTTTCAGAATTCTTAAATCTATTAATTTCTGAACATTCCGAGTTCCTCTTCGGAATGTTACACGTGATAGTCGTGGTTGAATGTATGCTCCTTTACCAAAAAATGGTTCACAAATATGGAATGGGTCTTTAAGAAAAACACTTGGGAAAAGATGATCTCTGTTTGCCCAATATAAAGTTTGGGACAAAAACCACAAGTCAACCTGTAAACTCTTGATATATGCTACACTAAGGTTGTTGTTTTTTTTTTGTACCTTGGGAGCTGTCTGACTTGTCCATTTAGTCCAAGTCTCCAGGAAACAGTGCAGCCTCTTGGAGTTATTGCGTTTGTTCTCCCATCTTCTCATGACACCCATTCCATCAGTCCCGTTCCCTGTACTAGTTTGTACAGGTTCCGTGTCGGATGTTCTTCATATTCTTCTGGACGTCATTTCATACGGCATATATTGCCTGCCTCCTGTGATTCAGTGCCTCACATTCGCATAAGATGTGTAGAGCTGTTTCTATCCCTTCGTTGCATAATCTGCAGCTGAGGTCTCCGTTGTACAGCCCCATTTTATTCAGGTGTTCTCTGAGCAGGCAATGACCGGTTAGTAACCCAGTAATTATTCTGAGCCGATCCCTACTATATTGAAGTAGTTCTTCGGTTCCTTTCTCGGACGGTTCCCCAATGAAGGTTCTACTGTGTTTGTTGCCAGGTACTTTTGTCCAGTACTCTGTGTGCTTCTTATTGGTCCATATCCTAATCTGGTTTCGTACCAGTGATTTTGATACCCCCAGAGCTGGTTCAGGACCTATATATGAAGTTGATGTTCCGCGTCTAGCGCATTCATCAGCCTTATCATTACCTGTGATTCCTCAATGCCCTGGTACCCAGTACAAAGTTAATTTGTTCCTGTTTGCAAGTTCATTCAGTTTTTCATGGCATTCCCAGACCAGTTTTGATGTCACCTTCGGGTTTGTCAGAGCCCCTAGTGCGCTCTTGCTGCCTGTAAAAATATTGATCCGCTCATTTCTTTGAGGTCTCAATTTAATAAGCCTTGCACACTGCAAGATAGCGTACACTTCCGCCTGAAATACGGATGTGTATAGTCCTAGCGGATAGCTGTAGTTTAGATTTCTATCCGCTCGGTATATTCCAGCTCCCGTTCCATGTTTGGTCTTCGATCCATCTGTATACCAGATGTTTTTTCCAAACATGTTTTCGGGATGACTAATAGTCTTCCACTCTTCACGGCTTATGATTTTGGCCGTGAAGTTTGTGTTGAAGGTGTACTTCGGTGTCATGTGGTCCGTGTACATATTCAATATGTGCTCCTCCACTTGTTCCGAAATTTCTGTTCGGTCCGATCATCTGTAGTTCGGTGAGTTTTTCAGTCTGAATTGGCCCATCCTGGCCTCCCCCATTATCACAAAGTGTAAAGGAGGTAGATTCAGGAGTGTCTCCAATGCAGCTGTTGGGGTAGTTCTCATTGCTCCCGTCATTTCCAAACATGCAAGTCTTTGCACCTTGCCTAGTTTGTTGATGGCGGTCGCCTGCTTCACCTTTGGCCACCAGACCAGAAATGCGTATGTTATCATGGGTTTAACCACCATCGTGTATAGCCAATATACCATGTCTGGTTTTAGTCCCCATGTTTTTCCATAGGTGCGTCTGGCGAGCATCAGTGCTACCTCCGCTTTCCCCTTTATCCTGTCCAAGTGTTGGTTCCAGGTCAGTTTGGAATCTAGGATTACTCCCAGATATTTAACCTCCCTCGACACTTGTATTTCTTCACCTAGAAGTTTTAGAGATCCGAGACCCTTCGTTTTAGTCCTCTTGGTGAATGCTACTATGGTCGATTTGGATGGGCTTATGTTAACCCCTTCCTCTTCGGAAGGGCCTGCTGCATGCATCCCTTCACTACATTATTGCATTTACCCTGGAGTAGGATGACTAAGTCGTCTGCATAGCCCAGTGCTTTATACCCATTACGATCCAGGAGACATAGTAGCTCGTCCATTACAAGGTTCCATAACAGAGGGAGTAGAACCCCCCCTGTGGACATCCCCTTGCCACGACTGTTTCCCCCATAATGGTTGTATATAGGAATCTTCCCCTAAGCATGCAGTCAATCCACCTGCAGCTTGTCTTGTCGATTTGTTCTGTTAGTCACGTCCAAATAGTTATTAAAAAAAAACGAGCGATATTGTTGTGGATTCACCAAGCTGCAATTGTCTGAAGATTCTTATTATCACTGTTTGAAGTGCATAGACCTGGTAAATGACTTATTTTTCGTAGTATTTTCGCAGTCGATAATATAAGTCTTGTAACTCTTGTTGACAGCAATTTGTTCGATAAAACGCGGTTCTCTTTTAAAATCACTTTCTGACAATGAAATATTCAATAGTCTATGAAGCATACTATTGAATGCTGCTACTTTTTGGTGATAGGAATGTTTCAAAGAATTATGTATGACAATAACTGTGGAAAATTGCGAAATTAATTTTAGTGATAGTCAAGTCAAAAAAATTAATTTAATTACTCACGTCCATTTCAGTGAATTGAACACGAAAAGAATTAATGTATCACACAATGTTATTTCGACTTTCCGGGGAGCCTCTTTTAATTATATTTTTCTAATTGTTTTCATTGAAAAACAATACAAAAAACCATTAACATCAATTTCATTTTCTGATATAATATCAATATATCAAGTAAATCAGTATATGAATATTACTGGAGTTTTTTCCCAACACCAAATCGTTATTTTTAACACCTCGACACGCGTTTCGATCACCAAGTGATCATCTTCAAAGAGGAAGATTAATCTTCAAAGAGGAAGTTTTAATCTTCCTCTTTGAAGATGATCACTTGGTGATCGAAACACGTGTCGAGGTGTCACCAAGTGATCATCTTCAAAGAGGAAGTTTTAAGAAAGTGAATCAGTATTTAGCACTACTTCTAACCCACTCGTCCAGCGACTTTTCGAACGTAACCAGTGATCTATTGGCCAAATTCCCCGAAACAGTCGTTTAATTAATAATTCTCAAAGCCGAATTAGCCATCGAATTGAATGTCTCTGCAACTGGGGTAACTTGCCAGCGTATGAAGTGACACGATTTCCACATTTAGCTGTGGTTGTGGTCGATATCAACCCTACGAGAAAGAACAATTTTGTGTGTAATTGATTTGTGGGGTATCGGAGATTGGAAACTTTGTGACGCGTGTGACAGTTTTGACCTAATAAAGGACGAAATAGGGATGAAGTTGGATTGATTTATTATTGCGTGTGAGTTATTATTAGAACTGGAAAGAAAATACCTACTTTGTAACTTTGTCCTAGGATTTGGTAAATTTGTAATTTGCTGGAGGTCAAGAGTTCTTAAAGAAAAATTCCTTAACAATACTTGGGTTTTTAAAAATAATGTTTGTAATGAATAATGGAATCACTAAATACATTGATACTCTTTTGAACTAACGTTGAAAGAAGCAAAAGTGAAAGGTTTTTTGAAAGATTTCAAGTAAGAGTACCTTGTGATGAATTTTTTATTCTTAAATACTGGAGATTTTTCAATTTAGTCCGGTATTCTCGAACGAAAGATATTTGTTTTATAATTATTATAATATGAAATGCAATCTACGACGTATTCTTCAAAAACAGTTTAATCTTGAGGATAAAGGATATTTAAATGTTTACTCGAATTTTCACTGAATGGTTTGCGACTTCCATAAATAAAATATACATATACATAAAAAGGCTAGGACTTCAAGACTGACCCTTGCAGCACTCCCACCAGTTTTTCCAAGGGCCCATGCTTCTTTCACTGTTGTGAAGTGAAGAATTATTTTCAGTTCAATATTCTATGATCCATTGACACAATACAGTGGCGCAGCTTCTTAGGTCGTTAGTTAACTGTAATCGGTGTCTACGCGAAAATAGCAAATCTCATTATGGTTTCAATATTGCATTAAAAATAAAGACATTTATCATCAATTCTGTCTATTGCAATTTTAACCAAATGATTCAATCGAGAGCAACAAAATTAGATTTTATTGCAAGCTGAAACATCTACAGTATATTTATTCCATAGAAAGATAATTCATTAATGTAGTGAGTCCTACATATAGTCAACCTTTTTGATTATAGCGAATATAATGTACCTATAGGTATTGTAAATGCATATTCATAATTTTTTTATTTCGACATCTAGTTCTACAATTGGAACAGAAAATAGTTACTATTCGTTCTTCAAGATAATACACATTGTACATACATATTCATAATTTCTTGATTTCGACATCTAGTTCTACAATTGGAACGGAAAATAGTTACTATTCGTTATTGAAGATAATACACGATGATTGAGAACAACAAAAATATTTAGAATTGAAATTTTGAAAAATTATATATAGAGCAGTAAGGTAATAATTTAAAGTAAGCCCTAAAAATTGTATAATTAAATATTTAAGGAGATACTTTTTCATCATTGCTGACTCAGTTATTGTTAGATATGCAATCCAGAGAATATTTGAAGTACATTTCTAATATCAATAGTTAAAAGGGAATAATAAATTGGCTTGTTTAATCTCACAATTTGAACAATCTGCTCATACCCCCATGTGCGCGATGTGCCCATTCATAGTTTTGAATTAGTATGCGCATTGTCCTTTGTATTTCTGATGGAAAACGACTCTCGTGCTCTCTAGTGGGTGTATTTAAATGTAAATTGGCTATTTCTCCAAGATATGGCGAATTATTTGCTTTGAACTATCGATTAACATGACCCGTTATTCAATTAAACTTTGCAAACCACGCCAACATAACTAATAATTAACGTTTCTCCATAATCTGGAATCTGCAAATTCGTCGATCCTTAGTCGGTGAGCATGCCTACTAACTAAAAGACAAGAATCAATTTTTCAAATGAATATCGAAAACTTGGGCTCTGAGGTCGGTGCTTGTGCTAAACAGGTGTTTCACGTTCATTTCAATTTTTGAACAAGAATGTCGTTTTTCAAATGAACACGTTTTAAAAAAGAATAGTGTTTAAGGTAAACATCGAAGGAATTGGCCCTTGCACGTTGCTATAAACTAGCATGCATCTTTTTTGGGAGAGTCAAACGTGATATGATGATACATCTTCCTCGAAAATATGTACAGGCGAAATCCTTCTGGAGCGCTCTTTTTTTGACAGCAAATATCCCTTTCATCGCTGAGTTGTGTTCAAAACTGGTTTGACAATAATGGTTTTTGTAATTGTTGTTATTGTTTATATGTTCATTCTAAAGTTTTTACGGTTTCAATTATTTTATACTACCAGGGTGGTACCAGAAGTACCCGGACTAACTTAGAGATGGCGGCAGGTGTTTGAAAAATATCAGTGTATTAGAAAGTACACAATCTATTTAAGTTTGAAGACGCTGTGTTGTTCAGTATTTGTTTGGCAGCCATCAAAACCGAACGTTTTCGGTGAATTGGTCATAGTTATGTGGTACAATACCTTTATTTGAAAGGCCTCAGCCCAACCGATATAAAATCTGAACTGAATTCTTCTCTGGGAGAGTCTGTTACTGATGGCTCAAATTATGATAATGTCACACAAAACTGTCTAGAATCGGCATTGGAGGTATTATGTCAGAATGAATGAACGTATATATTTCCAATCGAAATATGACTGAAAAAGTTGATAGTCAGATGTCAGATCCTCATTCTGTTTCTCTTTCACAGGGATGTGTTTTGAGGCCTCTGTTGTTTTTGTTTCAATTCAATGATTCGTCTGAATTGAAAAAATATCAATGTTTGCAGGCGATACTACAGTTAGTGTAGTTGGTAAAATTCTTGTAGAATTGTGAAATGTATATCGCACAGTAGACGATATCATTGAACTCTCACATGAAAATCGATATTCACTGCGTCATGGTCAACTCGAACCTAAAATCTCATTCACAGCTCATTGTTACATGGGAATTTCAGCTACCGTCAATCGTGTCACAATACATCAATTTCTCTTCACACTATTAGTATCCTCAAATGTGTAATTTTAACAAGTACGCATTTACCACTTTCTGCAATTCAGGAAAGTTTTCGTGACTATTCAACAGAAACACTTAGGATTCTTAAATATACTCAGAATATCTACTTACAGAAAATCACCATTTTATAACAATATGTCTGTGTATATTGGACTTCCGGATCACCTTAGTTATCAATCAACATATTGCCATTATGCCTACACACCTTAAAATATATCAATAGCCACAAAATACTCAAAGAAGAAATGAAAGTATTTATCGAAAAATTGTATAATCAATTGAAAAATATCTTTCAGTACTAATGAATGTCAAACCACCATGTATGTCTACTACCCTCTGTAAATATGTATCTCTAAGTTACCATATCTTCATCATATATGTATTTACGTTACATGTTATGAAACTTAGCAGTCTGAAGGACACAATACAAGTTGAGCTTAGGTGACCCCAATCTGCTAGAAATTGGAATGATTTCATATTTTTTATGTAATATAGTTGTAATACTGATATCGACCTGAATACTATACTATACCAATAAAAAAAGTTAAACTTTTCTGTTAGAAAATAATTTTTATACACTGAAAGAATATTCTCTTCTGGTTAGTGATCAAGTTCCTGTTTCATAACTCTGTTTATATGGACTAATCTATACTTATGAATGCGAAAATCACTCACTTAACATTTACTCATTCATCTCTGTTTCTCTGGTAAGTTCTAGGAAGCTGAAAAAAAAATGGTGAAATTTACGAATTGAACTCCCTTTGCCCATAGATCATTTCTTGAAAACATGATCTGTAGATTTATTATTCAGGCTTGGTTGTGAGAATCTAAATCTATAATTGAACTTGACAAGGTGTTCAATTTACGGAAATCGTATCTGACAGATCGTTCTAACCGACAATAACGATATTTCTACAGAAACAATAACTCTGTAACTTCATGAAGTGCTTAATTATTCAGTTTTAAGTGTGGGTGTGCTCACTCCAACTGAAAAGATATACACAATACTTCAATTTAGTCGCGATGGAATTGAAGTCGCCTTGGTTTTCATGAATAACTGGAAGGTAGCGATTTGAATAAATTATCGTTTCTTTTTGTTAACCTAATTTCTACTCATCTGTTGATATTTTGTACAGGAATAGCTACGTAATGCTCCTATAAATCGTTTTTTGAATTTGTGTGTAATGAATCCGATAAAAATATTGTACACACTTTTATTGCATACATTTATTTTTCATGAAATTTTATAATTTGAGGTTTTTACGCAAAAATATGTTCAATTGTCCTGTATAAAAAAGAGGAAGGTCACGGACAAACTCAGGAAGGAAGATGGTTGACAAACTTCGGATACATGTTTCTGGTGTCTTGACGTTCCTCAGTGCAATGTATAGCCAAAAGATACGATGAACAACACTAAAGCCAACACAATACAATCTAAAGCCAACGAAATTATTTTCAGGAACCAACCGTCTTATATGGCGGATGGTCCCATTGACAAAGCAAATGACTCGCTTGCCATGGAGAAAAAGG
Source organism: Leptinotarsa decemlineata (assembly GCF_025532065.1). NCBI lineage: Eukaryota > Metazoa > Arthropoda > Insecta > Coleoptera > Chrysomelidae > Leptinotarsa > Leptinotarsa decemlineata. The sequence continues at coordinate 2,132,111 of NW_027412686.1, forward strand.
AAGAAGAAAGAATCGCTTTTTTGGAGGTATTAGTGAAAAGACGGGAGAGTGGCAGACTGGGGCATGAAGTATACAGGAAACCAACCCATACGGACCGATATTGAATAAGCACTCAAATCGTCATCCGCGACCGAACAGAGGGGGTACTAAGACTGGTAGAGAGGATAAGGATGTGTCTTCGATCTGGAAGGTCTACAAGAGGAAATGTGTCATCTGAAGAATGCGTTTCTGGGTTAAGGATATAACGAAGCCGAAATCAGCCGAGCCTTACGACCCATACAGAAACACTCTACGGTGTAACGGGAGCGAACGGCCAATGGAAGAACTGTTCTGCCCTATGTACGTGGTGCAGTTGTAGTTCGTTTTACATCGGAACCACGAAAAGAAGCGTTAAAACGCCCTTGACTGAGCATAAAAAAAGTTGCCGCTACGGCTACACAGATAAATCGGCAGTTGAAGAACGCGCTCTCTTAGAGGGCATCCATGACATTGCCTTCGAACGCACGCAAGTTCTTGATAAAACCAGATGTTACTCAGAGAGGACATAGAAATACAGAAACATAAGATAATTATACCGTGAGGAAGAGGGCATCAACAATACATGGATACTGGTACTTCATAACACAAAGATTATTCCAATAATTAAAGAAGAGTCAAATCAGTCGGGTACATGATATGTCGGTCGCCTAACAGTTTAATTGGGTTTATTCTGGTTCTAACATCCGAAACTGATTCGAAACTGCGCAAGACATGATGCGTACAATCAAAAAATCTCAAACAATCCGAAATAGTCTCAGACACTTGGTTAAACCAGAACGCATTTGAGGAGACCACTGTGCCACCTATCGTATATATGAAGAGATGAAGACGAGAAAATACTGTTTGTTGATCATGTCCATTTTGTTATGTAGCGTATCCTTGTAGTCAGTTAATATGTTATCTAACTCAATCATCAATTATTTAAACCAAATAAATGAAAAAACATCCTAGAAAATAGCCCAAACAAATTTCCAGATAAATGCGGATGAGCAACGGGTACAGTTCTCAACAGTTCAGTCTCGAGAGCAAGAACGATTCGGGACGATACAAGGCAGTTTAGGATCATTTCGCAGTCGAAACCAGAACAGAGGATTCATCAATCCGAACTTATCCTAATCAAACCAGAACGTTCTATATCAACTGTGCATGATCCCGACGTCCTAAAACCTAAATTTCGTAGAACCAGAACAAACCTATTATAAGTAGGTACAAACGCACCAGAGCCATTTTCAGTTCGCTCATCGCAGCGAAGTAGATCACTTCCACCGTTGCCGCATCGCCTTTGATAATGTCTGTCGCAGTAGTAGACGAAATGTCAAGCATGAAAACCTGCAGACCACGGCTATTAAACCCGGAAACATCGGACATTCTGTGACTGTAATTTGATGGAATTTCGATTTCATCTATATTATACAAGAAAGCATTTGCCTTAAAGCAGATTTTTTTAAATTATGGGATAGACCCCATATAAGCATCGACTTATGTTCATTCCAATCGATTGAACAAGAGTGGAAAAACTCTGTTAGCGCTGCTTAAAGCCTTCAACCGATTTATCTATTGACGAGTATGTATGTATTGGTAATTTTTATAAAGGACTGTATATTTATAAGAGTTCTGAATGGGAACGAATTATTAAATGTAGAATTTTTCATTTCTCCAATGATTTGACCATATATTCACGTAAAAAGGATTGTACCTGTTCGGAGATTTCATTATTGGCCACACTGATATTTGACATATCATATTGAGAAGAAGATATGTAATTACTGTAATTCGAGGGAATCATTGTCCCAAGATAACGGTACATTACTCTCAAGAAAAAAAAATGTCAAAATGAATAATAAATTTGTTAATTTACCAATAATTGTATCCAACGCGGTTAAATTTTTGAAGTTTTTCAATTATGAACATCAGTATTGCCAATCATAACATTTGCAGGTGGATATGGTTAATTGACATTAAATATTTGATTATATTCAAGTGACATTTTTTTTTGTCAAACAATGCAAATTGTTAATATTATGTTAATCTTATGATTCTCTAAATATATGAAAAAATAACCAAAATTTGTAAAAATCATTGTGTTTATATAAACAAGCTTTCTTTGAAATACCCGGTGTAGTCGCTCTCAGTCCCTTGATATTGTTATAAATGAAATTTCTGCTACAACCCTGCACTTCTTTATCACCTATTTCACTCCCAGGTGATGGAATCAGCCCATTTCGAACCTCTACGATAACTTGATAACGATATTTTTTCGGTGTTATGACTATACTTTAAGTGCGTATAGTAATCTCCAGAAAGGTTCCTTTACCCCTCATCCGAATCTCTACTGTTTATATACACATAAGTTGTCCGCAAAGGAAGTGAAACCCATTAATATTTCAGTGGTAACTTTTAAGTAAGTTATAAAAATAGTCCCCTGAAGTCGCTACCATTAGTTTTACGACACGCAAGTGTTTGAATTGAACCATCGAATTAGGAGTGTCAGAAGTTTGATGGATGCTCGATTGATAAGTTAATAATTTTGAATGCGGCAGGAGAAATTGGAAGAATAAAGATAACCTCTCTGAGGAAGCTAGTTACAGAGGGATACGAATATTACCAAGCAATCTAGGTATTGAAATAATATACACTGTGTGTGTCAAATTGAGCTTCCCTTATAATTTTGAGATGAAAGAGTGAAGTTATCAAAATATGTTCAGTATATAAGTTTTTCAGAGATGTATATATATATATATATATATATATATATATATATATATATATATATATATATATATGTATATATTATTCAATATACAGGGTACCCAGTAGAAGCGTGGCGTAGGTATAGAAGTTAAGGTTTTTTATTAATTAAATAAAATATTGAATGCCAAATTTTGAAAAATCGTTAACTTCTACGACAAAATTCGGCAGAATTTTTCTTAAGATATCATGATGAACAAAAATGATAGTACCTCATTTTTTCGTTAAAATTTTAATTTTTTTAAAGGAATTTTACAAACAGAACAATAATATTCCGATTCATGGGATAGTTTATTAGTATGTTGGAATTAATCCAATATAAATAGTGCATTCACACAACAGAACTGCAACACCCTTCTCTACGGGCGTTTCAGGAAACAAATAAAAGTTCACTGTGTTAGGGTGAAGTAGAAGTAAGAATTCAGTAAAGTCGATCTCCTAATGACATCAACTTGGGTAGGAAAACTCACCAAGAATGTTGCATTTCTGGTATGTGAGAGTGGTATGTATGTATGGCTGTTGAGAAGAGTATTCATTTTTGACAAATGAATTATAACAATATCGCGAACATTACGTTCTATTTCACCCCATTTCCATTAGCAGTAACGTAACATCTCCACAGTTACGTTACGGTTCAGTTTGAATTGATACCGTATGCACGGCAACAAGTTGGGGCGAGTAACTTTGCCACATAACTCATAATCATATTTTGAAATAGAATTCGTTTCAAATCTGGCCGGAAATTTGCAAGTGATCCATTCATAGAGGCGGCATATATATGAATCAATGTGCGTAGCATAAGAAATTATCCAGTTAACCTTTTTATCTTGTCTTCTCCTAGGATTAGCATATTTCTTAACGAAATAATTCATCGTAATATAATAGATAATGACGACTTGCACGATTCAATGAATAAAAATATTATTCTTGAAATAGTACAGAAATGGTACCTTTCAACTTGAGTGTAAACCCAATTCGAAATAGGGCATCATAATATTATTTACAGCTGCAGTCGTAGTTTCTTACGATAGGTAGGTAATACGTACTTGTCACTTCTTTTGCTGCTAAATATTGACGTACGAGTTTGATGTCCATAATTTGTCCAAAATAAAGGCACTATAAGCGCGTTCTAGACCTAAAATATGATTATGAGTTTTGTGTTACAAGTGAATGGATACAGATGAATACGTACCTTACGACTCATTTTGCATACTGAAACGAATTCCTTTGTAAAATATGCATGGAGTAATTAATGATTCATAAAACTTTTTCTAGGTAGTCGTTATTGATGTTGGGATATTTTTCCAAATATGCCAGTATAATTTTCTTTTTATTTTTGAACTGTAAGAATGTAAATTTTACAAAACTAATTTCGAAGAAAATGTATAAAAAGTATAATATCAACCTATTCATCAGAAAAGAAACCTCTCCCCGACGGTTCTCATTATGCAAAAACTTATTTTCTTAGTATTCCTAATCAAATTCTCGTGCAAATTCGCCCTGGGTGTGAATAACAAAGCCATAATAAAAAATTTCCTCTAAAACCCGATAAGAGTTCTGTTTCTTTATAATTTAAATATTAAGGAGGACGTCCTATGAGGATATAGGAGTTGAAAGAAGCTCCTTTTGTGCACCATCTGCTTGGTTTCTCTTTCGTAATCGATACCGTTCGCAGTTCGATGTTTCAGGCCGGAATGTTTTGATATTGGATTGCAAACATCTGATATTCGACGATAAAGTACAGGATATGCTGGTGAAAAGGGGGTGTGTTGAAAACCTTTTTACTATGACTATTGATGTAAGCGTCAATTATGTGACCGTTGCTTGTTGAGTAGGTAGGCAATGACAAGGCCGTTCCCAGAGGGAGGGGGTCGGGACCCCCGCCCCTGGACCTAATGATGTACCCTGGGCCTAGTGATGTACCTAGTAATGTACGAGGACCTGGTGGAACTAGACGGGGCACAAGGCGAAATTCAACTATGGAAATTGTTGTGGTAGGGGAAAAGCCCTTCGGACCGGCCTTCTTGCGCCAATGAGGCTGTCGGAGAGGGCAATAGATGTTGAACATATTGTCGATTTTACCAGTAGCCACGTGCACCCCGGAAAGTTTATTTTCCACACTTAGGAGCCATTAGGGGTTGGCCCTAAAAGCAATTCACGGTGATGTCATCATTCCAATTCATGATGTTATAATAGAATTTGTCCATAAAAAATCTAGAAAACTTGTATTGTGAGTTCACTAAACTGGAAATTTGAGGTTTTTTGTTTTCAAAACAAATATGTTAGTACAGTTTTTTCATTGGAGAGCTTTTGCCGGGCCACTGTAATGGTAATGAATTTTATTTGAATTAGTATGTATTTTTTATTGAGATCTCCCCCGAAACAAAAATCTGGGCATGGCCTTGGGCAATAATCCATAATTTAGGTGTGAGACACCTTCGAACCAATCACATTTTTTATATGCACATTGAATTATACGAATATCACTTTCCCCCATTATGTTTGTACTCGTTATGTTTTTAATTCAATTATGATTAATTGGCACGCTACACAAAGAGTTACAATATCAAATTTCACTTACATGGAACACTATCATTCTTAATGATGGACTTCAAGTTTTCGGAATAATGAAAACATGATCTCAAAAAGTTAGTGTATCCACCAGGATTTTGTAATGTGGCGATAACATTGTTATTTTTCAGAAGTTCCTCAATTAGTGACAAAATGAGAGTAGTTAGAAATTCAAATAGTGTTAAGTCACACTGAATAATAATTAGATTGAACTGAGTCACCCAGGCTGTAGTTTTTGAGTTTTTTAAATTCACCACTCAATTTTCAAACTATTTGTTATTTCAGATTCAATAAATTGATGGATGTAGCCGTTACTATGTGGTAGGAGATCATGATGAAAAGAGATATGAAAATTTCTATGTTTTTACCACTTTTATTTGTAACTAACGTCACTGCAGTTTCGTCCTATATGGACATTTTCAAACTTAAACTTTAAACTATTTGTTATGGACATGTATGGACATTTTCAAACTTAAACAATAAACTATTTGTTTAAGTTTGAAAATGTCCATATAGGACGAAACTGCAGTAACGTTAGTTACAAATAAAAGTGGTAAAAAACATAAAAATTTTCATTTCTCTTTTCATTATTTCAGATTCATTATTTTTATTTAAGTTAACGATACTAACCCCATTCGTGATATCTTTCCTATTTAAAAATATTACTTGCTTTAATGATTCAGAACAAACACCATTCTCAAGAGTAATGACCATATTTCTCGCTTGTTGAATAATATCCCCATCAAAAGTCTGAAAACACACAGAAGGCACAAGAAATTTCATACCTTATCTAATCTAAGAATAAACTAATTCATAAAAAGAAAGTATTTGATTTTTTATATGTTTGTTAGAATGGATTGATTAAAAAACTATATTAAATATTTTGAAAATTCTTTTCTTGATGAAAGATTTTCTATACATCTGCCCCTTTTTCTCTTTGTTTTGCTTCCTCCAACTTTGTACATTTCTCAATAGCAAAAAAATGGATGATTACTGCTCTCCACTTACCATTTATTCTTCTAATTTTAGTACTTTTGAGGTATGTGAAATACTTTATTCTTCTATTGTTATATCAGTGTACAGGTAATTGAATTCTCCAAGTACTTTCGGTAAACTATCCATAAAAATGTTATAATTTCCGTACATGTGAAATTTAGATTTCTTCAAGCCCACTCATTTTAAAATTGTTTTCAAGTAGAACAACTTGATAAAACTAGAAGGCAAATATTCAGAAGCGAAGACTTGGTTTTTTGTTTTTTTTGTAATCCACATGGAAGACAGGACGTGCTATTTAGCGGTGATTGATAATCAGTATTATTATCTCTTCGTTTCGTTCGCTAATCTGAGAACCTTGTCGGGTTACAAAGATATTACACACAGTGTGACGCCCAAAATGAACTGTCAAAATGTTTATTAATCTCATCCTATAATTGGCAGGAAATAGGAGTGGACGAATAACAACTGTCACCCCACTTTCTGGTACCAAATAAAGTTCTCATAATCTAAATTGAAAAAATATATCACAATCTGTACATTAGTGAGTAAAATTGACAAAATCCGAACTTATAGCTTTCATATCCTGAAAGGAAAATCGTTACTCTCATTTTTCCTTGTTCATATTTTATTTATATTGCCTATGTGAATATTTGCTCGTTTTCACACTGCCAATTGTTTCTCATTTATTATAAAAATATTCTAATATATTAAAAATGCTGTAGTTGATGGACAGTTCATTTTACGATAAATATAGAACTCCTCGAACGAAGTGATAACGAAGACTTTCATTTTTGTAATAATTCTTCTCCGACTAATTATTACTCTATAAACTCTATCAAATCCTAGTTAACTGGTGTGCATTGAAATAAATTATATTCTTTTTCCGGAAACTAATTTTATAGAATATCGTTCATTGTTGCAATGCTCTGCTTGCTTTTATAACTAATCTAGTTCATTGTGATTGAAATGTTTTTCAGCTATTAGTAATTTGGATCATTATACCATTTAGAAAACTGGCAAGACAGAGGCCTTGGATTTTTGATATTGTCGTTTTTTCCTTTATTTCACCTATGTGTATGTTTTGCTATATTTTACCTTATTTAAGCTAAATAGATTTTTAATATTTACTTTGGAATTTATAACCTTTGTTTTTTCTTAGTCTCATGAAGATTCATGAACTACTCACTTACCAATGTATACTAGGTAATTATTTTTATATTTCTATATAAAACATGCTATCCCCCAGGTTAAGTTGTAAAACTACCTCGGCTGAACTTCGTCCTTTCATTGATTTTTATATTTACTTCTTCTTTATAAACAATGTATGTCAATGAATAAAGCTCATTATTATTATTATTATTATATTCTGATGGAACTTTTATAGTTGCTTTCTTTTGTGTTGATTTCATTAATAAAATCTTGAAAAACTATGTTTAGTTTTTGTTGATAATCATTTTTCTTGAAGTAATTTCACAGTATTTTTTATATTGCCTTAGGTACAAATTCTTCAAAATTAATTTCATCTTTCATGCGTTTTTTCCGTTCATCACTTGATACATTTACTTCAACTAATTCAAATTGGGAATTTGATACTCTTTTTCTACTAAAAATTCAAAGGTGCAACAGTTATCAGGCTAGACATAGAAATGAGAAATTATTTTTTCATAACAATCTATACTAGACCATAATCTGCCAAGGTTGTAATAGTACACTTTTGATAGAAACAGCCAGCAGGTAAACTAATTTTCCTAAAAAGTTTGGGAATAAAGTGTGCAATCGTTTATGAACCGGCTAGAACAGAGCCTCTCCTACTACTACTACTAATATGATTATATTTTTTTTTCCAATTTGTATATACATTATATGGCCAAAACTTGTCGAAATTAGGAAGTGTTAATTTCCCTTGAGCTTCATGACACAAAAACACATTTTCAATGTCGTTTTGTTGTTTGTACTATAATCTGTAATATCGAGTATAATGCACAAAACATTTGAGGTCCAAAACCTTTAAGGCCCATAACTGGGAATTTCCTTGTAATATAGTAGTTTCTTTAATAACAAATATAATTTCTTTGGTACTATTTGCTCCTGTAATTTTTTTCAGTATTTTAGTGGGATTATCAGCGCGTTGAGAAGAGTATCTTTAAGGATTCAGTTTTAAAGGACGTATCAACTGAATCGAAGCCTCGAATAGATATTCTTTGAAAGGCTTTTTTGTGGAGGAGTCAATATTTGTTCTGTATTTTGGATGTATAACCTTCCAAAATTGATAAATGAATGAAGTCATCTATTTGATTCATTCGTTTTATAGGCAAAACTTATGAATATGACAAGTCACAAAATAACATTCATCAGATATAATGGATAATGGTTCTCTTGACTCTGGTTAAACATTCAATACTTCTTGGCACTCAGAACACGATGTGCCATTGTTCCATTCCTCTGCATAATTATTTTACAATGATCCTGACTGGTATGCTCATCTTCTCGACTCAACGACTACTTGGTTGGCGAAATATACGTCCATGATAGTATTATATATACAAATTACTAATATATACGAGTTATCAAACTTCATTTATATATTTTTTTGTTATACTTCGTTCTGTTACACAGATATCCTCGATACTTTTCGTCCTGTTTCATACTCGAGTTTATCCTCTTTGGATGAAGAGCGCGGTTTCGTGTCCTTAAGCCCGACGGTAAAGGAGGAGTGTCGAATGATCAAAAGAAAACCACTTGATTCGGATATTCCGAAACAAAAGAAAAACCGAGCAAGACCCACCAAGGGATTTTTCTGTAATTAGATTTTCTGTTTTTCTCCCGTGAGTTTTTTTACGCTTCGTTCTCAGATTGAAGAAACATTTGGTTCGAGATTCTTTACTGTTTTTATATTATCTGAAGGTATTGTGAACTTTCGCTTTGAAAGTGAAAATTCAACTACATACTACATACTCCACAAACTTTTTTTTGAGGAGATCAAATCTTGAGGTGTAGTTTTTCAAATTACTATAGATGTTCATCAAGTAACGGCCGAATCAATCAGAAAAAAAAACTAGATATATGTTTATGAAATTTGTTCTTTGGACTACGTTCTGAATATTCCGAATAGTAAAATAACGAATGAACTAATGATATTACAAAGCACAAACAACATAAATTATAAACACCTTGGAATATCTATTCGAAAGCTGAAAGCGGAAGTAGGTAAGTACATTCCGAGTGCTCTAATAACCAATAATTATCGAGAATACCCTGTTTTGCATTCTATGTCAGATGGATACTGAATAATTTCGAATAGTAAACTAATCTTCATGTATGATATTTGCCCAATGATTGACATTGTTAAAACTGAATATATTTTTGTTGAATGAAAAATCTACTGAGAACTTTCAGCAAAAACATGGGATTATTTCTTTGGGATGTAAAATATGCAGAGTAAGTAGGTAGGTGTGACTACCTTTAGTATGATATTTTTCACACGTTTCAATCAAACCGAAAGAAATAATGTTTTGTTTCTGAAACAAGTAGCAAAGCTAAATAATTTAGTGCACATTATCCGAGAGGAGAAAATTGATTTCTTTTCTGTTTTTTTTTCAATTTCGTTCATTCAATTAACAAAAATTTTTTTTTTCAGGTAAGTTTTTCTTTCCAACAAGCCAATACGTCTATATATATATTTCCCAAGGTGTGTTTCCAATTCACGTGAGTAGAAGAATGTTCATTAATTTGTTTTGAGTGATAAATTCAGAATCTGATTTAATACTCATCAGTTATGTTATATGGGGAGGAACTAATGCTGTTCGATTCAATGAAAAAAATTCTCGTGTACTGTATTGTTGCGATAAGCTTGACCTTAAATAACTGAAATATATATTTTTTGATATTCAAGATTATTAAACAATACCTGTGACATTTTTTTATCGAAGTAAAAGCTTCTTCAGAAATGTTGTATATTGAGTATTGAATTGAATATTCGATTGAGTAGGTTTGCAAACTGTCAAGTGAAAAGCATAAAATGAAGTGAATACGTCATAATGAAATTGCATTGCATTTATCGGCTACTATGTGAATGCGGCAAGTCTATGTCCAACCCTGTTGTAACATATTTGGCATTGCAATGATAGACAAAGTCAGAAGAAAATAACTCTTTAAGTTTTCATTCAATTCCATTCAATTGTGTGAGTTTTTATTGTATGAAAATTAATATTTATTTTTATTCGTTCATTTGAAATATTTATTTTATGTTAATTTTCAATAAACTCTTCATTGTATAAGTTTGAGAATGTCCATATTCATTTCATTCATTTTCAATTCTCTTTTCATTCTAATATTTACTCAGAATTATATTTGAATAGTGTGAAATTGTGAGAATGATGTTAATTTCATGGCTGTCAATTTTATCGTTTTGAGAAGAAGCGGTTTTTTGTTGTTACACTCTGGTTCAGTGGCCCGGCCTCCAATGTTTTCATCATTTCATCTTTTTGAAGGAAAATTTGAAGAAAAAAACTATGAACACAGTTTACTAACTAATCGTAGGTGTTACCACTATATTTCCTACATCCTGTACAAACGTGACCTCAAATATCGTATATCCTCTTGACAACCCATTTGTCCCCTTAGCAAAAAATTGCGAGCATTGTTTGCCATACGCCTGGATCCCAAGCTGTGCGTAACTTAATATGGCCGCCGCCGTTATCTCAAATAGGGCCTTCATTCTAAATCTCTCTTCCTTCAATATCCACGAGAAACACGATGCATAAAGAAAACGGTCGTAAACTCGAGGTGAACAGTAGCGCATCGTGAATATTAATGAGGATTTTTTTCATACCTGTTATTATATTTTGATGATGGTGATTCGATATGGAAGGAAGTGCCCTTCCTGCGCATCATTTTGCATAAGTTATACGTGCCCTGTCGAGCAGTTCCTTGTCGAGATCGGGAGAATCCATATATACGAGGTTGAAAATAATTTATGCACTTCGATTCATTAGAGCCATTCACTGACATGAGAGGCGACATAATGGGAGAGGAGTTACCACATTTATGAAGGACACTTTTTTAAATTTATCTTCTTGTTTTGCACATTGAGTTTGATGTAAATGTTTTATATATTTGAAGATTTATTTCAATATGAGTATATTTACAAATAATAGTCATACCTGAGAATGAGTTTGAAAGAGGCTTTAATTTTTTTTGAAACAGGTAGGTACAAATAACATCAATAGTAAGTGAATCAACAGAACATGCTGCGAAAAATGAAAACTTGCTTCAGAAAAAGCATTCAGACTGAATGAAATTTGCAAAGTAAAATACAATTATTTTTCATTCTTTTCTTATTTGACATTCTTAAAATCAATGAGTATAGATCAATAGATTGCAAAAAAAGCAAACAGTAAAGTTCTACCCGAAAAGTTACTGCGTATTATAGGTATATTTCTAAAAAAAAATTCAATTTTTGAGTAATTTGTCTTTATATATTCTTACGACTGATATTTTCTTTATATTCGGAGCAGCAATTATATTACTTGTGATGACTTTGATAAAAACATGTTCCGAAAAGTGTTCAATTAGTTAATTATTTCAGTTTATTGCATACGTTTAGAAATGTTCCTATAGAACGAAACTGCCGTTAACGTTAGTTACAAATACAAGTGGTAAAAAACATAGGAAATTCAATTTCTCATTTTTCATGGTGTGAAAGAATTTACTCATGTTTATACATTTCTGTGGTTCTGTATATACAATGTCACAACTCACAATTGGTCACTTTTTATAGGGTCCTCTTGTGACAATGTCACAATTCACAATTGGTCACTTTTTATAGGGTCCTCTTAGAAATTGCGAATTCTGTCGGTAATTCATCATGAGATTTACATGGTCCATGATATGTTAAAAATCGTTAGTATTATGTTTTTTTGTGATATATATAGAAATATTCAGCACTGATACTGATTTATCATTTGAATTTTATTTTTACTCTAGATATAACAGGCATCAAGAAATCAATACTATCTAAGTAAGACGTCTCCTGAAAGATAAAATGGAAGAGAGTCAGTTTCTTGAAAGAGCCCAATGCAAGCAATGTTATGTGTTACTTCTTTCGTGCCACTGTTCAATTCAAAAAAAGGTCTTTACTCAGAAACAATAACCAATCGTGCATTCAAAAAATCATCATCTCGTCAACACCGCAAAAGTGTTCTGAGTGGTAATAAAGCTGCGCTTAGTCGGTGGATATAGACTGAGATCGCTTATCTGGACATGACGACAGCATCATCTCATATTATTATATTACTATTTTAATAGTATTATCATTCCTAATGTTGCTCTGCTCAGTTTGAACAATGATACATTATAGACATGCTGAATATAATTTACTAACCAAGCCAAAATGAATGTAATTGGAGAAATATTAGATTTCAATATTTCTTTGTATTCATGTTCGACATTCTTTCAGTGATATTCAATAAATAATAAGTACTCGAATTTTTTACTCATTATCCATTCAAAAGATAACATCTTTGGGAGATCATTCACATTCTGATCATCTAATAAAATTTCTTCAGTTCCATTTAACGAAAAACATTCAAGTTGAAAATTTCATGGATTTCTTTTTTTATGAACCCATTTATATGTCCCTTTTAACGCCACTGGTTAAAGGTGTATCTGGTCGTTATCTGCATTCGCTCAGTGGGGATTCAAACCCTCCAGCAAATAAACCATGTTCCAGGAGATAACTTCAAATGCTTTATCTGCGGAGTACGGAGAGATGGGGAATAAAAGTATATGATAAAAGAGTGAAAAATATTGCTCGACTGCCGTAGTATCGTTGATATTCCATTATATCGTTGAACAAAAGAGAATGTACTGCGTATAATATGTAAAAGGTTGCACATAAAACGTAGCAATCGGGAAACAGATCAGTTTCCTGCGCTCTTCATTAACTCATATTAGTTTTTTTTAAAGATTTTGTCTGAATTTATTATGATTCTCAGAGTAAGGGATATAATGGTTTTCAAGTTAGATAACAAGAAGTAACCTAAAAAAGCAGTCAATAATATTTTTTATTTTTGTTATTCTATTCCATTTCGAATGGTTTGAAAATTGAATAAATAATATGGGGAATGTGACTTGAACCAAGATTAAATTAGCCGAGAGTTCAACCACATCTCCAAGAAGCTGCTTACAAGTTGTTACATGAAGCTATTGGGAAAGAAAGTTTTTGGCTTTCTACTACTCCATCTTGATACAAAAAAAAGGATGAGGGAATCTTCCAAAGAAAGGAAGGAAGTAATCAATTTGAAAATAAGTAACTCTATACATGGATGTTTAGATCATGCAAAGAAGTAACTTTCAGACATAAACTGAAAGAAAGTCCTCCTGAAACAGCTACTTTTATGTAAACATTGAATTGCACGAAAGAAAAAAAAACTATTTCGAAACAAATACTTCTATATGAACACTGAATTATACAGAAGATACTTTTCTCTACTCGGTTTGTATTTCAAACATTCGTTGTGGAATAAAAATTAGATATCATTCACATGAGTTCTACTTTAAGTGAATGGTAATAAATTGTACTCACATGGAACACTGTCACCCTAACTGGTATACACCGATGTTTCGCCTTGCCCTAAGGCTCTTCAGTACCAAATTGGATAACATTATAGAAAATACACACAATTCATTCACGAATTACGATTTCTAATGTCACGGAATAAGCTTGATCTGCTTATGTCATCGATGACATCGTAATGACATTCATTCATCTATTTGATTCAATCCCAGACCAGAGGAATCTTATTTGAATTGAAGGGGTTATATTTTTAAGAGTGATTAATTTTTGGGAAAGAAAGTTTTTGGCTTTCTACTACTCCATCTTGGTACATTTTTATTATCAAGACGGAGTAGTAGAAAAACTTTCTTTCCCAAAAATTGATCACTCCTAAAAATATATCCCCTTCAATTCAAATAAGATTCCTTTTGGCTGGGATTACATGATACATTTTTTTTCATCAAGATGGAGTAGTAGAAAGCCAAAAACTTTCTTTCCCAAAAATTAATCACTCCTAAAAATATAACCCCTTCAATTCAAATAAGATTCCTCTGTTCTGGGGATGACATAAGCAGATCAAGCTTATTCCGTGACATTAAAAATCGTAATTCATGAATGAATTGTCTGTATTTTCTATAATGTTATCCAATTTGGTACTGAAGAGCCTTAGGGCAAGTGTCTTAAGGCGAAACATCGATGTATACCCGTGAGGATGATAGTGTTCCATGTAAGTGCAATTTGTTACCATTCATTTAAAGTAGAACTGATGTGAATGATATCATATTTTTTTTCCACAACGAATGTTTGAAATACAAACTGAGTGTAGAAAAGTATCTTCTGTATAATTTAGTGTTCATATAGAAGTATTTGTTTCGAAAGAATTTTTTTTCTTTCGTGTAATTCAATGTTTATATGGAAGTAGCTGTTTCAGGAGGACTTTTTTTCAGTTTGTGTCTGAAAGTTACTTTGCATTTACACATCCATGTATAGAGTTACTTATTTTCAAATTAATTACTTCCTTCCTTTCTTTGGAAGATTCCCTCATCTTTTTTTTTGTATCAAGATGGAGTGGTAGAAAACCAAAAACTTTTTTTCCCAAAAATCAATCACTCCTAAGAATATAACCCCGTCAATTCATGAAGCTATTGTTTTCAAGTGACGAGCTTTTGAAAAATATCAATTTCTTTGCCCCATTAAATATTAATCTATGTTTCTATTCTTGTTTTTCGTTAGGAAGTATATATTTAGAAACAAATGATCAGTTCAATGATTAAGTTTGACGTTCGAGGACATATTAAGCAATAGGAAATTCTCAAGACTTACTTGCCTCTGAAAATAATTGAAAGACAACTGTAAATTTATGATTGACCATGAGGTAGTGAGTTATGAATCTGGTTATGAATCTGGCTATTGGTTGGAAAATTCGAAAGGAATATTTGTCTTTCAGGTAAAAACTGAAAGAAAAAGTCCATCCAAAACTGCTATTTTCAAACGTATGAACATTGAAAATTTGAATTGAACAGATTTCATTCACAGGAACACAACGTAACACATGAAAAATATTTGATAAAAAATGTTACTTCCATAAAAAACTAGCAAATTCCTAGTGTATTTCGAAATTCAGAGACATGACACTTATCTTCATCTCATCAACACCATTTTGAATATTAAGAGAAGACGAAACATTCATTTCTTTCAAAACATTACGACTTCTTGTCACCAGAAGGGTTTAATGTTCATTTCTCAAAGAAAGTTTTGCATGTTTCATACATCTTCGTGAAGAATTGTTATTGGAGTTGATTTCCTTCTTTGTTTCTTTAAGACTTTCCAAATTTTCTTGTTTGAGAATGGAGAAGTAGAAAGTCAAAAGTAATTTTCTGTCTTTATCTAGAGCTGTTTGATGCAACTAGTTCAGCCTAGAGCTGTGAAATCACAGGTACTACAGGATTTTGCAGAAAATTGAATGAACCCTTCTGGAAGCATTCTATCCCGTTTCATTAATCAACGAATAAAATTAAATGTAGTTCCCGAGCTGTCTGCAATTTATTCCCAATTTCTGCGTCTCTGCTGTTGTCATAAATAATTCCTTCTTCAAAACGGCAATTTTATAAAAATCTCTCGAGGGTAATTTTTTCCCCGAGACTCTGTCGTGTCAAAAATTTTAATAAATAGCGGAAAGCAGGAAGTTTAATTAAACAATTAGTCGGAAATTCGTGCCACGAAGTCGTATTGTACCTCATTCCTGACATATTTCGGATGCGACCACAGTGTCGGAAGGTGTAATGCGACCGTATTTTGTTCTTATTGCATAGTTTTGACCCGGTAATCTGCTTCTTGGAACTCATTACGTGCAATCTTTGATACTGCCAGGACGTAATTTGTGAAACCACTTACCTGCACTAATTGACGATATTTTGTTAGTCATCTCGATATTATATTAGTACAGTAAATATAGCATCAACCAAGCGTTTTATATGGGGTGTAATTTTCGTTAATTTTTTCAATAAAACACACAACTGAAAAAAGATTCAATTTAAACGAAGTTCATTCAAAATTTATTAAATATATATCTGATACTAAGTAAGGTCGACGAAATCTTCCTTAGCGAAAACGCCATCTATGGGATCGACAGAGAACTCTATCCTCGGATGTCAAAAGTAAAGAAGACTCGAAAAGGCGGTCAGTTGCAAAGCCAAGCTTCGACATTGACCGCCATCGAGATCGTCATGTGTGATGGAAAGTGAATTCTTTACGACAACATGAGACGTTTACGGCGGTTAGTTGGACACCGATTAGCTACCCAGGCACTTTCCAGAGGTGAAAACCCACCAAAATAGGAACATGGTTACAGCAAAGTCTTGTTGTGGGGAAATGACGAAATGTATCGAAAATTGTGTAAGCAGCAGCAGGCACTGGTCAACAAAAGAGGTCCGATCCTGCTTCACGACAACGCACGTTTCACAAATCACCCTGCAAGAATTGAACTAATTGAGCATTGAAATTCTGCCTCACCCGCCATCTTTTCAAACACTTTGATAACTTTCTCACCGGTAAAGCCTTCGTCCAATCAGGAACCGTCAAAAACTGCCTTCATCGACTTTATCGAATCCTGATTACGCAATTTTTATGCTGACATAATTTATCTTTTATGTTTAGAATATAATGGAAAAGGCATTTTACATGTATTGCCTTTGTCATTACATTTTTGTAAACTTTTTCGTATTGAAATTTTTGTTTGGTGATAATTAATCAAAGAAGAAGGATACATTTAATAAAATGAAATCGTTAGTACAAAAGGCAAAACATTTCTGATTTTGAGGCTGCCATTCTGATTAGCCGTATGTCCTCAAAATGCAAAACAGTTTATTGCCAATTGCATCTCGGCCAAGAGTTTTGCCGAAAAATTCTGGAATCATCTTTTGAACGTAAAAATTATGATTTTTAAATAGGGAAATGGCTGCGATTTTTATTTGAATTGACATATCTAGAACCTATCCTAATAAAGTTGGACGTTTGATATATTTGAAAATTTTCCTGAAAATAATGAATTGTAAAACTTCATTGATTCCAGTGGCGCATTTGCTTTTTCAGCTGCAGGAAAACCCGGAAAAACCTGCAGCACCACATCATCTGAAGATCTTGATTTAACAATGTCCTCTCTCTCATAAAACAAAATGTAGGGTGTCTCCAGAGGCTCCAATAAATTCAATGCATCGCCAGAACACTTCGTGACACGGCTATCGTCAAACTTAAACCAGTCCGTTTCTTCTTTGACCAAGGCGTAATAATGACCACATTCAACGCCAGAACCACAGTGAACAATGCCTGCATGAATATTATAACAGTGGTCTACTAGGTTGAAATGTTCATCTATTTCGAACCTTCCAAAGAGTTTCTTGCTTCCGTTAGAGGTTGAGTCTTGTTTGAATATCATCAGTGTTATTATTAGATTGACTGGTGCCTCAGCTATACTTGTTTCCTTATAACAGTCAGTTAGTTTTGCGCCACTGGAATCAATGAAGTCGCCCCGGAGCGCCAATTAATTTTTATTGTTGTATTTATTTTATTTTTAATGTCATAAATATACTATTATTTGTTAATTGTAAAACCATTATATTGTATATTCAGTTTATGATTATTTTTAAGATTTCTCTCATTTTCCATCTTCTTATAATGGGATGAAGCTTCAGAGAAGTTTTAAGAACTATGCGAATCGCATTTTTATGGACAGAATCCTTATTTGTTTAATTTTGTAGATGTATTGAAGTGATTTTAAATTGAAGTTTACCTAGGATTAGATACCCATTCAGTAGAAGGCTCAACCTCTAGTCGCCCTACCCTTCACTATCCCAAAAACTGGAATTTGTGTTCACGGTAAGGTATTTCATTCGAAACAATAAAAAATTGCACTCAATATGAAATGCTTGTTGTTTCCTTTTAGCCAGGATTTACTGCACTATATCATGCAGCGGCTACCGATGAAATTTTCGTGTAACGGTATATGTTATATTTTATTATTAAGTAGGGTTATCGAAACGATTAACGTTTTGGAGACGCGGGAGATGGAATAATTGAATGATAAATCGATTTTCACCTCATTAGTGTGTAGGTAGTATGTAATTACTACTGGGTAATTGGTATTGCCGGGTCGATTTCAGTGCATTTTTGGCATTCCGAAGATTTTATCAGTCGGGATAAAAACAGTTATGAAATATTTGCCAAACTAAAAGGGACATGTAGTAATGAAACGTTATTAAATTTTAATATATTGAAAATTATCATATATTTTATTATTTGTACGTAATCATCATACAATTTTTATTTTGATGAAGCTAAGTAATTTCCTGTTTCTTGAATGGAATTAGTTATAAACTGAAGTAATTGCAAGAAATTTTTCATATCTTCTAGACATAACAATGCATAAAACAATTTTGTGGAACTCTTCATGATTAGCTTCCATGATGATAAACATCAGTATTCTTATCTTCATGTTAGTAAAATAGGATGACAAAAAGTCGCATGTGCTCCTGATATGGAAAATAATTAGTTGTGGAGGATAATTTTATTACTCGATAATGAGGGTAAAATATTTTGTTTTCTCAAAAATTGTTTCAAGCTATTATATCCCTAATAAATTTTAAAATAAATGTAATATAAAGTTGTGCTGGTGTCTATTTCACCGGGTATATACTGCAGTTTGCTGTGTACAGGCGTTAAACAGTATTCTTCTATTCAAGTGAATGGAATATGTTGAGCACAATTATCTCTCCATTGTTGAATAAGTCACACTTGAGATGAACCCTGAAAAACTTCTCATTATTTTCAGTTATAGGAAAATTAAATTCAAACTGTATGTTTGTTTCGAAAGAAACCTAAATACTCGTTTTAAAGTGTTTATTTTGAAATTAATTTTTTTCTTAATTTTTTTGAAGATTCCCACATTTCTATGTATAAAGCTGGATAGATAAGTAGAAAGCCAAAGCAGTAAATCAAGGAGTTTTCAAAACAAGGTGCTGTGAATACTGTTCAGTGGGTTTAGACCGATATATAACCAGGTAAAAATTCGTAATTTATACTTCAGATGGCATTTAACAACTTTTCAAATCAGTAATGGGTATTTGATAGAAAATTACTCATGGTAAAATCAACCCTTGAGTGGTATTCGCTGAATGGCGTCCTAATTTTTCATGTTTTTTTTTTTTTAGAAATTTCGGATTAAATATTCTAGAAAATTGAAGACTAGAATTGTATACAGTGAGGACGGAAATGTGTATTCGGTAAACAATTCAACAACTTAACTTTCAAATGGAATATGGTACAGCAAGCGCCAAACGTGATGGCGAACCCGTCCTCATGCACACAAACGAATTTTCAATGTGACCCCCACTACAACTCTTGCAAGACATACATTTGCTCTGTACAGAGGCGTATCATTACTTGTGATCCAATGCTGTTGGCTTTTGGCGTTGTCTGAATAATTTGTGTTTCTGAAAAAATGTCATCCCCTAACAAAAAACCAGTCATCAAGAGTGTATCATTATACAACATTATAATGAACTGTACTATTATTACCTATAAATGTTCAAAATGATTACAATTCACTTGCTGACGATACTGACGTTTGTTAACAAGGTCATTTCTTACATCAGGAATTCTTTGGGTAATTTCGTTGCAAGCAGCGACTATTTTTTCATCCACTAGTTCTGAAATGGACTGCGAGTATGTATCGTACAATTCATATGTCACATATCTCTTGAGAAAATATCTAGAGATGTTATATCAGATGATCAAGCAGATCATTCTAAGAGGCCACGTTTGCCTATTTACCGTATTAAATAGTTGTCATCTATCAATTCTCGTGACATCAGTTGGAAATTATTTTTTGTCAATCATCTAAACTTTTGAACAGGCAGACGTGAACCCTTAGAAAAATCTCTAGATGTTATCGAGGGAATACGTGACGTATAACGTTTACAATGCACAATACACACAGTTCTTTATCAGTGTGAAAGCAGCCACGAGTTCTAGCCATGGATTTGTCGATGCGAAGCGAGAGATCCGATAATCAGCGGCTCCCAAAATACGGAACAAATTAATGGCCAGCCATGAATTTACTGAACAACCTGAAATGTATGCGATTGAAAACAAGTATAACAATAAATCCTCCATATCAAAAATTGTCGAGAATATCAAGTCATTAGAAATTGTTGGAATATATACATATGAGTTTAAAGAAAATCCATGATTCATCAAATCCATAACTTATTGAAATATTTCGTGGATGGAGATTTTTTTGGAAATGCATTCAGCATACAGAATAAGACCCTTATGCCAAAATATTTTGTCGGGCAGAAAATCAACCCCCACCCCGAAATAAATAATTTTCAAAGAAAGATCCATAACTCTTTCAAATATTGTTTGGATTGCGATTTTTTTCTGTGAATGTATTGATTTTAGCGTACTTGAGAAGACCCATATGCCAAAATATTTTGTCGGGCAAAAAATCAATCTCCACCCCGAATTGAATGATTTTCAAAGAAAAATCCATAACTCTTTCAAATATTCTTTGGATTGGGATTTTTTTATTTGAATGTATCCATTTTAGCGTACTTAAAGAGAACCCTATGTCAAAATATTTTGTCGGGCAGAAAATCAACCCCCACCCCGAATTAAATATTTTCAAAGAAAAATCCATAACTCTTTCAAATATTGTTTGAATTGGGATTTTTTTCTTTCAATGTATTCATTTTAGCGTACTTAAAGAGAACCCTATGTCAAAATATTTTGTCGGGCAGAAAATCAACCCCCACCCCGAATAAAATAATTTTCAAAGAAAAATCCATAACTCTTTCAAATATTGTTTGAATTGGGATTTTTTTCTTTGAATGTATTCATTTTAGCGTACTAAAGAAGAACCCTATGCCAAAATATTTTGTCGGGCAGAAAATCAACCCCCACCCCGAATTAAATGATTTTCAAAGAAAAATCCATAACTCTTTCAAATATTGTTTGAATTGGGATTTTTTTCTTTGAATGTATTCATTTCAGCGTACTCAAGAAGAACCCTATGCCAAAATATTTTGTCGGGCAGAAAATCAACCCCCACCCCGAATTAAATGATTTTCAAAGAAAAATCCATAACTCTTTCAAATATTGTTTGAATTGGGATTTTTTTATTTGAATGTATCCATTTCAGCGCACTCGAAAAGACCCCTATGTCAAAATATTTTGTCGGGCATAAAATCAACCCCCACCCCGAATTAAATAATTTTCAAAGAAAAATCCATAACTCTTTCAAATATTGTTTGAATTGGGATTTTTTTCTTTCAATGTATTCATTTTAGCGTACTTAAAGAGAACCCTATGTCAAAATATTTTGTCGGGCAGAAAATCAACCCCCACCCCGAATAAAATAATTTTCAAAGAAAAATCCATAACTCTTTCAAATATTGTTTGAATTGGGATTTTTTTCTTTCAATGTATTCATTTTAGCGTACTAAAGAAGAACCCTATGCCAAAATATTTTGTCGGGCAGAAAATCAACCCCCACCCCGAATAAAATAATTTTCAAAGAAAAATCCATAACTCTTTCAAATATTCTTTGGATTGGGATTTTTTTATTTGAATGTATTCATTTAAGCGTACTCAAAAAAAACGCTATGTCAAAATATTTTGTCGGGCATAAAATCAACCCCCACCCCGAATTAAATAATTTTCAAAGAAAAATCCATAACTCTTTCAAATATTGTTTGAATTGGGATTTTTTTCTTTCAATGTATTCATTTCAGCGTACTTAAAGAGAACCCTATGTCAAAATATTTTGTCGGGCAGAAAATCAACCCCCACCCCGAATAAAATAATTTTCAAAGAAAAATCCATAACTCTTTCAAATATTGTTTGAATTGGGATTTTTTTCTTTGAATGTATTCATTTCAGCGTATCCAAAAAGAATCCTATGTCAAAATATTTTGTCGGGCAGAAAATCGACCCCCACTCCGAATAAAATAATTTTCAAAGAAAAATCCATACTTCTTTCAAATATTGTTTGAATTGGGATTTTTTTCTTTGAATGTATTCATTTAAGCGTACTCAAAAAAAACGCTATGTCAAAATATTTTGTCGGGCAGAAAATCAACCCCCACCCCGAATAAAATAATTTTCAAAGAAAAATCCATAACACTTTCAAATATTATTTGAATTGGGATTTTTTTCTTTAAATGTATCCATTTCAGCGCACTTGAAAAGACTCCTATGTCAAAATATTTTGTCGGGCAGAAAATCAACCCCCACCCCGAATAAAATAATTTTCAAAGAAAAATCCATAACACTTTCAAATATTATTTGAATAGGGATTTTTTTCTTTAAATGTATCCATTTCAGCGCACTTGAAAAGACTCCTATGTCAAAATATTTTGTCGGGCAGAAAATCAACCCCCACCCCGAATAAAATAATTTTCAAAGAAAAATCCATAACTCTTTCAAATATTGTTTGAATTAGGATTTTTTTCTTTGAATTTATTCATTTCAGCGTATTCAAAAAGAATCCTATGTCAAAATATTTTGTCGGGCAGAACATCGACCCCCACTCCGAATAAAATAATTTTCAAAAAAAAATCCATAATTCTTTCAAATATCGTTTGAATTGGGATTTTTTTCTTTGAATGTATTCATTTTAGCGTACTTAAAAAGATTCCTATGTCAAAATATTTTGTCGGGCAGAAAATCGACCCCCACTACGATTTAAATAATTTTCAAAAAAAATCCATAGTTCTTTCAAATATTGTTTGAATTGGGATTTTTTTCTTTGAATGTATTCATTTCAGCGTACTCAAAAAAAACCCGTGGTCAAAATATTTTGTCGGGCAGAAAATCAACCCCCACCCCGAATTAAATAATTTTCAAAGAAAAATCCCTAACTCTTTCAAATATTATTTGAATTGGGATTTTTTTCTTTGAATGTATCCATTTCAGCGCACTTGAAAAGACTCCTATGTCAAAATATTTTGTCGGGCAGAAAATCAAGCCCCACCTCGAATTAAATAATTTATAAAGAAAAATCCATACCTCTTTCGATTCTTTTTCGGAAGGGAATTTTTTCCTTGAAGTGTATTCATTTCAGCGTCCAATAACCATTTCGTATTTGATAAACATTGAATTACGCTGTTCATGAAACAGGTGTTACCAATATTTTTTAAATCATTTAACCCAAAGGTTAAATGTAAATTTCATCAAGTTTTTTGGAATCAGGGAGAGTACCGAAAAACGAAGCTGCATTTCCTCTTTGGATGGCTACACTAATTTTCTGAATGAGAGAAGATGTGGCTCTTGATTCGAGGGTTTCATCGGTTACCTTTTTTCCAATTTCGTTGATGAAAGATAAGGCTTCAGAGCCAAAAACACCAAACGTTTCACAAGCTATTGGGCAAAAGATATAATTATTTCCCAAATTCTGATATTTCCATAGTTTGGAACTTTCTCCTAAAGAAGCAGCAGCACCGGCTTTCGCAGAAGTAGCAGGAAGATGGCAAGTTGCTAATGTATCTACACAAGTCCCAAACAACAGATTTACCATTTTTCCGTGGAACAAGTGTCATACCATCCGGCCGTTTTCCGTCGTCTCGACTTGTGCATATGGGTTCTAAAATCGCAGGAATTTTTGCTGAAATTAAAGCCCTTTTGATTAGATCATTAATTGCATAATGGCGAGATAAACGACCAGCGCTAAAACGACAGCTCAACCCATGAGTACCTGATTCATCCACAAATGCACCACATTTACAAATGGGTTGAACACACAGTGGTGTACCAAGTCGAAATCCGATGGCAAGTCTGAAAGAGTCGTCATCCAATAGAGTCCCAAGTGATGCTACAGGAACAGCATTCAACCAAGCACCAGATTCTTGCACAGTTACTGCGAGAAGACGAGCCTTATTTTTTGAAGTGTCAGAAGCTGTCTTCAGTAAAATACTAGTTGCTTGATCTAGTAATGGTTTATCCCATGCCCTCTGGTTTTTCATGTCTTCAATTTTCATTGTTTGGCCAGTTCTAGATTCCCAACGAGATTTTCCCCGATCAAAAACACAATCAGATATTGGCTTTGGGTATTGTAAGATAATTTCTATCAGATCGGAAACACTGCAAAATGAGGACAGAAATGATGGCAGAGCGAGTGAAGTGGCTGAACGAATTCCTAATCCTCCTCTAGAAACTGGAAGTGATGCCTGTAACCAAGTTTCGTCTTCGATACGGTTATTAGTAATGAGTTCCAGCATCCTTCTTAATTCGTCATCGATATTTTGTAATCCCTGTTCGTCATGCCAAGTAGGGCTGCACCTCAAAATATACGATAATTTTGGAATGGCTAATGAATTTTTCAATAAATGGAATGCGACATGTGTTGGTAAAATAGATAAACGTCCTGACATGACACGAAGTGATTGTAATTTTTCTTGCAAACAAAATTTTAAGGCATCATCAGATAATGGGACACCAAGAAGAAACCAATTGGGTTTTTCAATCACTCGTATACCAGGAGCTATTAGGTTAAATTGATCGATGATGTTAGGGTCCTGTTTATCCAGAAAAATGAGTTCGCATTTCTCGAAATTTAGTTCAAGTCCCAGGTCTTTCGAATGACTTATTGTGTAACGAAAATTTTCTAATACCACATTTGCTTTGTCACCAATTGAACCATCATCCAGATACCAGCCGTTGAATTCAGTGGATATTTTAGTTATAATATGATGAATAGAAAGACAGAACAATAGTGGTCCAAGTGGATCTCCCTGGTGTACTCCTTGTTCGGACATTATAATTTCGTTACCAAATATTAAGAAAGACTGTAACATTGTTCAATAAAAGGATATATGTCTGGTATGACGTTAGCCACCGAATGTAACATGAAATTCCTGTCTATAGTATTGAATGCATTCTTAAAATCAAGTTTCAGAAAAACTTTTTCAACTGGGTTAGGGTTTTGATTAATATAACATCGGGCAGCATGGGCTACTGCCTCGCAACCACCATTTGTTTCGAATCCAAATTGTTGGGGACGAAATAGATTTCCAAGACTTTCTCGTAAATTGAAACAAGCAAGTTTCGCTACTAAACGTCGATAAAAATTTCCAACAGCTATAGGACGTAGACCGCCAGTATTTTCCTTTAACGCACATAAAGAAGCACCATATAAAATAGGACGTATGTCTTGATTGACATTTCCAGAAAGAAGCATATTGGAAAGGTTCGTTAAAGAATTCAAAAGATGTTCGCCACAACTACCGGAACTATAGCTTGGCATATCTTGAATATGGGACGGTCGCAATGAATCAAGACCTCCACAAGAACCGTTGCGAAAAGATCTCACTGCTCTGAGAACATCTACAAGCGTAGACTTCCAGAGGACTATGAGAAGTTGTGTTTTGTCCAGAATTGTATAATCTTTTAGAAGCAGGAAGTTTACTTCGTAATTTTTCCAATGTTGCAGCATCAAATTCAGCAGGACTATCAGTAGAACAGAGAAATCTAACAGCTGCTGTTATATCACCGTCAGAAACTTTCGAGAGTACTTGTTTTTTGAGGATGTCATTATAATTTGTATGTTTATTCGAAATTTTGGCATAACAATTAGTCGATATAGTAATGTTATTATTGAAACTATTCAAATTTTTCTTCACTATTGTTGTGATTGAAATGTTTCGATTATCTTTAGTTCTCTGAATACTAAAACTTTTATAAGCAAACATGAGCAAATTTTTCCAAGCAGTGAAGGAATTCCTGGATACACATTCGTTAATTAATTTTGTGAGGGTAATTGCAGAGAGTAACCTTGCAGCCTTCAGAATACGTTTAATAATATGTATATTTCTTCTCAAATTAGATAAATGGATATGAAATGGAACTTCTTTGTTTCCAGGATCGAATTCTTCTTCGAAATCATTATCGGGATTGGAATTTTTATAGGAACTTGTAGTATCGATTGATTTAGAATGCACTTTTCGCATGTGGATTTTCAATCCTCGTATTTTGAAAAATTTTCCACATATTAAACATTGTTTTTCTTCTTCTGTCATCAAATATAGATCAAATTGGTTTGATTTATCGTGATCGGAGTCTTTTAATTCCTATGTGACTTTCTTGTATCGTCCAAAACTTGAATGTTTTGTTATGTATTTTTATCAGAAAATTATTTTATTCGGGGGTCTATTTTCTGCCCGACAAAATATTTTGACATAGGATTCTTTTTAAGTACGCTAAAATGAATACATTCAAAGAAAAAAATCCCAATTCAAACGATATTTGAAAGAATTATGGATTTTTCTTTGAAAAATATTTTATTCGGAGTGGGGGTCGATGTTCTGCCCGACAAAATATTTTGACATAGGATTCTTTTTGAATACGCTGAAATGAATACATTCAAAGAAAAAAATCCCAATTCAAACAATATTTGAAAGAGTTATGGATTTTTCTTTGAAAATTATTTTATTCGGGGTGGGGGTTGATTTTCTGCCCGACAAAATATTTTGGCATAGGGTTCTTCTTGAGTACGCTAAAATGAATACATTCAAAAAAAAACCCAATTCAAACAATATTTGAAAGAGTTATGGATTTTTCTTTGAAAATTATTTTATTCGGGGTGGGGGTTGATTTTCTGCCCGACAAAATATTTTGACATAGGGTTCTCTTTAAGTACGCTAAAATGAATACATTGAAAGAAAAAAATCCCAATTCAAACAATATTTGAAAGAGTTATGGATTTTTCTTTGAAAATCATTTAATTCGGGGTGGGGGTTGATTTTCTGCCCGACAAAATATTTTGGCAAAGGGTTCTTCTTGAGTACGCTGAAATGAATACATTCAAAGAAAAAAATCCCAATTCAAACAATATTTGAAAGAGTTATGGATTTTTCTTTGAAAATTATTTTATTCGGGGTGGGGGTTGATTTTCTGCCCGACAAAATATTTTGACATAGGCTTCTCTTTAAGTACGCTAGAATGAATACATTGAAAGAAAAAAATCCCTATTCAAACAATATTTGAAAGAGTTATGGATTTTTCTTTGAAAATCATTTAATTCGAAGTGGGGGTTGATTTTCTGCCCGACAAAATATTTTGACATAGGATTCTTTTTGGATACGCTGAAATGAATACATTCAAAGAAAAAAATCCCAATTCAAACAATATTTGAAAGAGTTATGGATTTTTCTTTGAAAATTATTTAATTCGGGGTGGGGGTTGATTTTCTGCCCGACAAAATATTTTGACATAGGCTTCTCTTTAAGTACGCTAGAATGAATACATTGAAAGAAAAAAATCCCTATTCAAACAATATTTGAAAGAGTTATGGATTTTTCTTTGAAAATCATTTAATTCGAAGTGGGGGTTGATTTTCTGCCCGACAAAATATTTTGACATAGGATTCTTTTTGGATACGCTGAAATGAATACATTCAAAGAAAAAAATCCCAATTCAAACAATATTTGAAAGAGTTATGGATTTTTCTTTGAAAATCATTTAATTCGGGGTGGGGGTTGATTTTCTGCCCGACAAAATATTTTGGCAAAGGGTTCTTCTTGAGTACGCTGAAATGAATACATTCAAAGAAAAAAATCCCAATTCAAACAATATTTGAAAGAGTTATGGATTTTTCTTTGAAAATTATTTTATTCGGGGTGGGGGTTGATTTTCTGCCCGACAAAATATTTTGACATAGGCTTCTCTTTAAGTACGCTAGAATGAATACATTGAAAGAAAAAAATCCCTATTCAAACAATATTTGAAAGAGTTATGGATTTTTCTTTGAAAATCATTTAATTCGAAGTGGGGGTTGATTTTCTGCCCGACAAAATATTTTGACATAGGATTCTTTTTGGATACGCTGAAATGAATACATTCAAAGAAAAAAATCCCAATTCAAACAATATTTGAAAGAGTTATGGATTTTTCTTTGAAAATTATTTAATTCGGGGTGGGGGTTGATTTTCTGCCCGACAAAATATTTTGACATAGGAGTCTTTTCAAGTGCGCTGAAATGGATACATTCAAAGAAAAAAATCCCAATTCAAATAATATTTGAAAGAGTTATGGATTTTTCTTTGAAAATCATTTAATTCGGGGTGGGGGTTGATTTTCTGCCCGACAAAATATCTTGGCAAAGGGTTCTTCTTGAGTACGCTGAAATGAATACATTCAAAGAAAAAAATCCCAATTCAAACAATATTTGAAAGAGTTATGGATTTTTCTTTGAAAATTATTTTATTCGGGGTGGGGGTTGATTTTCTGCCCGACAAAATATTTTGACATAGGCTTCTCTTTAAGTACGCTAGAATGAATACATTGAAAGAAAAAAATCCCTATTCAAACAATATTTGAAAGAGTTATGGATTTTTCTTTGAAAATCATTTAATTCGAAGTGGGGGTTGATTTTCTGCCCGACAAAATATTTTGACATAGGATTCTTTTTGGATACGCTGAAATGAATACATTCAAAGAAAAAAATCCCAATTCAAACAATATTTGAAAGAGTTATGGATTTTTCTTTGAAAATTATTTAATTCGGGGTGGGGGTGGATTTTCTGCCCGACAAAATATTTTGGCAAAGGGTTCTTCTTGAGTACGCTGAAATGAATACATTCAAAGAAAAAATCCCAATTCAAACAATATTTGAAAGAGTTATGGATTTTTCTTTGAAAATTATTTTATTCGGGGTGGGGGTTGATTTTCTGCCCGACAAAATATTTTGACATAGGCTTCTCTTTAAGTACGCTAGAATGAATACATTGAAAGAAAAAAATCCCTATTCAAACAATATTTGAAAGAGTTATGGATTTTTCTTTGAAAATCATTTAATTCGAAGTGGGGGTTGATTTTCTGCCCGACAAAATATTTTGACATAGGATTCTTTTTGGATACGCTGAAATGAATACATTCAAAGAAAAAAATCCCAATTCAAACAATATTTGAAAGAGTTATGGATTTTTCTTTGAAAATTATTTAATTCGGGGTGGGGGTTGATTTTCTGCCCGACAAAATATTTTGACATAGGAGTCTTTTCAAGTGCGCTGAAATGGATACATTCAAAGAAAAAAATCCCAATTCAAATAATATTTGAAAGAGTTATGGATTTTTCTTTGAAAATTATTTAATTCGGGGTGGGGGTTGATTTTCTGCCCGACAAAATATTTTGACATAGGAGTCTTTTCAAGTGCGCTGAAATGGATACATTCAAAGAAAAAAATCCCAATTCAAATAATATTTGAAAGAGTTATGGATTTTTCTTTGAAAATTATTTTATTCGGGGTGGGGGTTGATTTTCTGCCCGACAAAATATTTTGACATAGGGTTTTTTTTGAGTACGCTGAAATGAATACATTCAAAGAAAAAAATCCCAATTCAAACAATATTTGAAAGAAGTATGGATTTTTCTTTGAAAATTATTTTATTCGGAGTGGGGGTCGATTTTCTGCCCGACAAAATATTTTGACATAGGATTCTTTCTAAGTACGCTAAAATGAATACATTCAAAGAAAAAAATCCCAATTCAAACAATATTTGAAAGAAGTATGGATCTTTCTTTGAAAATTATTTAATTCGGGGTGGGGGTTGATTTTCTGCCCGACAAAATATTTTGGCATAAGGGTCTTATTCTGTATGCTGAATTGGATGCATTTCCAAAAAAATCTCCATCCACGAAATTTTTTAATAAGTTATGGATTTGATGAGTCATGGATTTTCTTTAAACTCATATGATATGGAGGATTTATTGTTATACTTGTTTTCAATCGCATACATTTCAGGTTGTTCAGTAAATTCATGGCTGGCCATTAATTTGTTCCGTATTTTGGGAGCCGCTGATTATCGGATCTCTCGCTTCGCATCGACAAATCCATGGCTAGAACTCGTGGCTGCTTTCACACTGATCAGTTCTTTTCAGATTTCATGGATAGCAAAAGGGGTGCTTGCATAACATTTCATAATGTAAGAAATACATTTCCGAATTTAACAGAAAATATTTCTGTTAAATTCGCTGCAATTTCAGCTGCAATTTCGTGAAAGTTCTATATTACATTTTTCTGTTGAAACTATTGTTTGGTAAGAAAACAATTGAATCCAATACATAATATTTCAAATTATTTTGATTTCGAAATAAACTGTTTTATATAATGCGCGCTTTTTTACGCGATATCGCATTGCGGAAATTAACTTTCAAATTATGTCGCATACTGTGATGTTGAAATTTTTGATTGAGTTTTTGCAAATTGTGTTTCCCATTTTCACAATCATCATACATCTTCATTCGAAAGTTGTATGTCGTGAATGAACTAACATTTTAATGCTCATTTTTCTCGCCATTTATTGTACTGAAGAATCAACGAAGGGTTCTCACTCTTCATATACATTTCTCTTATCTCTTACGAATAACTTACTTCCTCAGTTGAATTGCATGGCATTTGACAAATGGCACTCACATGAATTACTTTCCTCGATTTCGGATTTGTCAGTCGGCTAGACAATCTAGTAATCTTGACAAGAAACTACTTACCTAATGCGACATGAGACAGCGAAGTTAGGCTGAAGTTCTTGAGTTCGCAGCAGGGTAGATAGTTTCTATTCATTATAAAATTTTGCAGAACTTCGTAAATGCTGACACCAATGATACCAGAAACATTAGAGTTATTTCCTTGCAAAAGGAATACATTTCGAGCCAGGGTTGAACTTAGCCAAGGGAAAGGAATTAATGTATGAAGAAACTTCATACATCGTATTGAAGATCAATTATTTCGGTTTGACGGAGAAATGTTGGAAAATTGTTGATAAACGGCTGAATAAATATAATCGAAATATATCACGTATATATATTATAATGAAAAAAATTCTTGTCGCGTCTCTATAACTTTCTTGTCTATTTGAACGCGATGAACTCATGAAGTACCGACTGGATTTTCATAAAGTTTTTACCGATGAACGAAGTAGTTCAAGAGAAATGTTTATCTGTAGGATTTATTGAATTAGTCGAAAGATGGCACCACCTCTTCCTTTTTTTTTACAAAAGAAAAGTACATTTTATTAAGATATAACAAAAAAACAGTTAACTATGCTTCTTACACCATACAATTCAAATTTATATCAAAATTTCAAACTGGAGAAAAAGTTAATTCTAGCGGCCTAACAAACTGATTGGACATGTATTGAAGGTGACTATTTGAAGGTGACATTTTTTGTTTTATTATTTTTAGTCAGAGATATCTATTTCCAATTTGAAATGGATAGTTGCGAATATACTCTTATTTCAGTGAATTTCATTAAAGATGATTATTATCAGTTACAAGTTGATGTGGCACTAATGGCAGAAAATAATTCAGGCATATATGTGCCGAAACCAAGGCGGGTCGCTAGTATACAAATATACAGTACAGTAATAATATTTGAAAAAAAAAGAACAGCATCACATGTATACAAAAAATTATTGTTGTAAAGAAATAGTGGTTGGTTGGATTCACCTCAATAAATAAGTTTCACGTAATAAATGTAGTTGATCAGAATGAAATTAATAAATGTCCTATGTAAAATTAAATAGGCAAGGATGATAAACTACATGAATTGTAATCTTTTTTTTTTTTTAATTTTATTTATTTCCTGTATAATAAAGACCCCCTGAGTAAAAAACAATTTTTATACCGAATTTGTTTTTTCGAGATTATTTCATATTTCAAATTCTGTGACACCATTTCTTCGTATTCCAAACGCTTAAACTTATTTAAAACTTCCAATGATGAGAGAAAGAAAAATCGACAAATTCCAATAAATCAATTTTGAGAAACGTAGATAATATGTAGGGTCAATCGGGGCTAATATGATACACCATGAAAAATGGGGCTAATATGATACACCAGGAGATTATTTACGTGCTTTGTGCCAAAAATGGTTAAAAAAAAAACTTACTAAGTGATACATTCTATTATTATTGGGCATAACGGAATTTCTCATTATTGCATGGTAAGTGGACAATAAAAAAATAAATAATCAGCAGTGATTTTTTTAAGCAAAAAAAAATTCAGTGACTGACTGTAAACTTTTATTCGAACTCCGTTGTTTATTGAGGTAGAAATGTTTTTATGCGCCACCCGTATTGGGGGAAGATAGCTTTATGTTTCTACATTTGAAAACTTCAAAATAGGTGATCTTATCACGAGATATATGACGTCACATATAGGGAATTTGATAGAAATAAGGGGGTTAATTTGATACAAACATTGGGGCTATTGTGATACAGCTGTAACTTTCTTGGATTCCAAATTGTTTTGTTTTGTGAGGAGTGGGGGAGGAGTGAATAAGAAACATAAGAAAACAACCACATCAGGCACCCATGAAACCCAACCAGCGGAAAA
This sequence comes from Leptinotarsa decemlineata, assembly GCF_025532065.1. NCBI lineage: Eukaryota > Metazoa > Arthropoda > Insecta > Coleoptera > Chrysomelidae > Leptinotarsa > Leptinotarsa decemlineata. The sequence goes on from NW_027412686.1 coordinate 2,164,904, forward strand.
TGCTACCCAAGACGAAATAACAAGAAAGGAAGAGAGTCAAATAATTCAGTGACACATGAAGATACCACAGTTTTTTGTTGGAAAGAGCCGGAAGATGTGTCATTTATTGAAAATGAAGATGTGGTAAAAAAACTTGCTGAACCTGCTTTGTGAAGGAGATGAGAACTGATTTCAACTAAACTTTTGAATATTATAATATTCAATAATTTCATACAAGAAACTGAAAAAAATTATGGAATGTTAAAAATGTTAAGTTTTTTCAATGAACGGTGCTTTAGTTACTTTTTTCAAAGGATTTTTTTATAGTGGAAAAAACATGAACAAGACACGTTGTATCTCTTATATGGCTCAAGACAAAAATTCGAAAAAATAACTGGTATCACATTAGCCCCAGAGCTGTATCGTTTCAGTCTCGTCTTACGTTCATTGACGACATTGAATGAAATACAATGCCGTATCACTTGAGCCCCATCATCGTATCAAATTAGCCCCACCAGGTGGGTTATTATGATACACACTTTTTATTTATTTTTTTTCAGCATTGGTACTGCAACTACATTTTTGTGCACCCATAAATAAACTGACCAATACGAATTATATATCCCAGTATTTTTTCAAAATGGCTTAATGGATATGGTAAGGTATTATAGTGAAAAGTGTATATTTTTGTATCATGTTAGCCCTGATCGTCCCTAGATGTTTATTTCAGATCTAACTGAGGAGTCAGTCTTAATCAAATGTTGCTTATGATAATTAAAAAACACAAAAATATATTGTGTTTAAAGTGGAAAATAGATTCTAAACTACGAAAAACTACAAAACGTTGTTTTATATGTTTATTTTCTTCCCATTGCCATTTGGAAATCCTAATATTATTTTTTTAATTTATCCTTAACTCTTTTTTCGCACTAATAACTTGAAAATAAGACAATTTTATCTGAAAATTGATCAGACTTTTCGGGTTATTTTCTGGAGGTCATTTCGGTCCTGTTCGCCTCCATAAATTTTAATAACAGAATGTGTTGGGTTAAGAGCAACACGTCTTGACACGTGTAATTGACGTTTTCAACTTATTATTTACGCTGGTTTGTTGAACGTTCACCCTTTGAAATTTCTGACAGGACAGCACACGAAGCAACCGTGAAGAATGGGTTGTGACCTTTCTTGTTTCATTAGGTTCGTTTGAGCAGGAATGTTTTATCACCACTGGAGAAGGCTGCATTGTGGTGATATGCGGTTAGCTAAATATTTTTTACCCTCTTTGCTGACTCGGAGCGTAATCGTGAGATATGTAGAGGTTTATATAATGCTTTGAACTATGGGGTCGGTGCAGTAAACGTTTTCAAAATAATCGAAAGTAGTGGAAGTTTTATATTTCGAATTAAGCACTTAGTGTTCATAAGTAAAGGGAAGTCGATTTCTTGAAAAAAAATATGTCAGCTATCAAATGGGTGGGACAGACAATTCAGCTTTCTGCTTCGATAAGCAGGACAGACAATTAAGCATTCTGCTTCAATAAATTTGTTGGAGGTTAAATGGACACCAGCATGTCTTGGCACTATCATATCGCTGTAATTTCGAATTCTGCTTAACAAAAGTTTGGAACACGGTTCCGAACCAGAAGACTGTACACACCTCAGCAACTTTTGATGCTTTATAAAGCTTAGATCAGACCTTCTTTGAAGTATTGTTGTCATGTATGGAGCTCCGCCCCTAAACATACCCTGAAACTGCTGGATTCCATCTAGAAAAGAGCCCGGAACATCGAAGAAAGGATGGAGATTTGTCTCTCTTCTATAGATACTTTTCACGGGAAGTTTTCGAGTGATTTGGCACATTTGATTCAACCAAGAGCGGTACATATCAGAAATACGTGACGGATTGTGGCTGCTCATCGCTTTAAGGTTTAACTCAGTACTCCTTCACTGTTCAAAAACTCTTTCATTTGGAGAATGTCCTTCATGTGAATTACATTTTTCGAGAACGTTTTTCCAAATGGATTTAATCTCTAACGATTCAAATCCAATGTGAATCGCTACTTTCGTAGCGATTCACATTGCTCTTAGACCACCTAAAGGATTTTCCTGTACTGCTTATGCTTTGTATTTATATTTAGTAATTGTTTTGTGTTAATTATGAGCATATCTTGGCACCAAATCGATATTCTGAAAATTCACAAAGTAATATAGCACGTTACAAATATAACACACTTTTTGGAGCGCCATTTTGGGGTTGAAAATATAAAAAATCGAGGTTTTTCCAAAAGTAATAAAATTTGGGTCTCGACAACGATGTATTTTGCTCATTATTTCTAAACATTTGTTGAAAAAAACATATGTTGAAAAAAAAATATATTTTTTTTCCACAAACATGGTGTGTGAACATAATATGTTCGTGCTATATTTCAGCCCTATAGGTGCGATTTTGGCTGAAGGAAAAATATTTTGAAAAGTTCTGTAAACCCTGAAATTTTGGTAAGGTTACCTATAGCCGTATCAGCATTGAAAAACTGGTCTGTTTGTTATATCCCAACATGTTTTTCATGATTCAAAAATACTCTCAATGTTTGAAATTATTGTTTCCCCAAACGTCGGCGACTAAAGAAAGATGAGTATGGAAATTCAATTTATTCTAATTGATTTTTTCAATGTGTGGGCAAATTCATGAATACGACAGGTTACTGACCCTTCATTACACTTCTGCGGATTTTATATTGTAGCCTTAAAATTTGACAAAATGCTGTATAGTGAGAAATAAAATCAGTCCAAGAATGGTACCCTACTCTACAGGAAATTCTAACGTTCAGACCTACTATTCATATTACCTCCTGTTGTCTGTCTCTGAAGCATCTAATTATATGGTATTTCCTCGTTATTGCTGAAAATACTACTAGAATTTGTTTAAAAAATGTTTTCGATATCTTTTGTTCGAGTACGATTTATTCAAATCAAGTTTTTTATCTGATTGATTCGGCCGTTTCTTGATGAAGATCCATAATAATTTCATAAATTCTTTGTGGTTAACTCTCTATTCCTCCATCTGTGAAAAAGGGTCATTTTTTCACCTAAAGGACCTGCTTTTGAAAATGTAAGGGCTGAAAGTTTCGCTCTCAAGCAAATTTCAAGTCAGAATATTCGAGAGCATTTTCCCCGAAGCATTTGGGGGGAAGATCCCGGAACATTCCATATCATTTTGGGACAACCAAGAGTTTGTTATCTGTTGTGGTAGCCCTCTTTTTCTTTTTCTCAAGGAAAAGCTTTTCATTCTCATCAGAAAGGTGTACTTTTGAAGACATAAGTGCTGCAATTTTCGTCTTCTTCTAGAAATGTCTAGAACAGTTCAGAACATTCGAGAGTATTACAGCTTATTATATTGGAAAGGGTATATAAAGCAAGATTCATTGACCTCTTATAATTTGAAGTTTATCCTTTCATTCCAATTACCATATCTCATATCAAATCCCAAAGTGAAGCCGCAACTACCCCAGGAAGTAATAAATAATAATGACCCTAGAAGTCTCTCTCCGTAGACATTTTTAAAGGGTACTGCAAATTGTCCATGAAGCCTTTTATTTGTTGATGTTTTTTAGTCATAACATTTCACATAGGTTACTTCATTTCAGAATATTGGAATTAATTTAGCAGACGAACGACAAACACTTAGTGTGACTGAAAAACGCTACAAGATAATTATTTGCAAAATAATTCAAGACCAAAATCGAATCTTCGTGAAGCGAATTGAATGAAGTTTCACTAACCTGTGTTTCATTTAGTAAAGCAACCTTTCAACCCCCTAAAATAAGCATAAACATACTTTATATTCAACAATGAATAAGCGCCCGGAGATATTTTTTTTGCACCCCTCACGTTTAATTTTATATGCGATCATTAGGCTATCAGCTGCCTAGGAAACTTCACATGTTGTTTTCCTTAGTTTTCTCCATGTATTTTTCTCTCTCGGAACGCAATAATTGGTTATTTTTAAATTTTGTCCTTTTTACGTGGATTTAAACATTTTTTATATCATACCTGAAAATTCAATTCCAATATACAGGTTCATTCAGATTCGAGTCTATGTATGAGAACCTCGTAAAAGTAAAAAGTAAATTTAGGGCAAAGTTGTTCATGTTCGGGTACAATTGAATGGTATCAAAAAATTGACTTTGGTTTTTTTGGTGCCGATGATATACGGGAAAAATCTCTTCTCACTTTGCCATATCAACTTCCATTTATACCTATGTTTCCTAATTCAAATATTGTACAATTCAAAAACATCTGTTGAAATCTGTTTCAATCTATATTTCTAGAGTTTTATCTCAACAACAAACTGTTATTTTAACACCTCGACACGTGTTTCGACCACCAAGTGATCATCTTCAAGAGGAAAATTGGAGATGATCACTTGGTGATCGAAACACGTGTCGAGGTGTTGAAATAACGGTTTGATGTTGGGATTAAACTCCAGTGATATTCATTACTACACCAAAGGTTCCAAACAGTGCATCACAGGTATCTGTTTCAATCTGTTTTTTTCGTTAATCAGCTGACGCCTCCTCGAACGACAACTCTGAGAAGTCGAAACTTATGGGAATTGAAGATTAACGAGGTCTTACCTTTCAAAATAAATTTATTCCTAACACAATTCCTTAAGAGAAATTGCGTTTTTCAGAATCCAATAGCAGTTTTCTTTCATATTAAAGAATTTTCCGAATATTTACATCTTATATAGTTTTATGTTTTCAATATCTTCATTACTGAGACCTGTCGGAACTTGACATTTCAGTTTTTATTGGTCTTTTTTATGGATTTTCACCTCCCTTATGTTGTTTTTTCACCCAAAAATGTGAAAAAAAAGACTCTATTATTGATTTCTAGAATATACAACTTCTCTTAGGAACATGCTTTGAATTAGAAAAGATGAATTCATTCAATTTGAGTTGTACGATGCGACCTGGGAAAACCTCACAAGAGGTATCAGAGAATTCTAATATCAACACATTTCTGGTACTCAATTCATTATATTATTTGAACAACACCGATCCGAAAATTTCTGTCCCAAGTTGGACGACACTCTGTAAAGAACTTTTATGACCAGATTGTAATAGTATCATTATGACAAAGTATGAATTTTTTTTTGTATATTTTCAGATATATATTCAGATGCATATATTTGAATTTTAACAAGTTTAACACATGAACATTTAACTTTGTTCAATCTACTTGGTTTTTTGGTCAACCAATGTTATTCTTATATTTTCATTTTTTGATGCGAATCTTTCAATTGCGTATCATGAACACTTATCATGTGAAATTTTTATTTGTGTGTTTCATGAATATGTACATTCAGCATTTATTCAGTTTCATGATGAAAATCTCAGCTGTGAACATTTTAAAATGTTACATAGTTAATAGGTATCTTCCAGAACTAACAGTTTTTTGTTCAGAGTATAAATTTAGAATTAGAAAATTTATTTATGTTTTGAAACAATTTATATTTTGTTTTTGAAAAAGTTGATAACATATTTCAGAATACAGAGAACTACGTAATCTCTATCAACCGGGTTTGATGGAAAGTAGGGGTGATATTAAACTTTAAAACAATGCAAGTTCCAACTGCAAATTTCTTTTGCATTGAGAATTTTGAAAAAATAATAGTTATAGGGTACATTTTGAAGAACTGAATGATTTTTAAAATTTTCAACTCTATTCAAAAAATCTTGAACTGAAAGAAAATACTTGAAATTCATTTTTGCAATTCCTCAAACATTTTTTGGGATACCTTTCGAATATGTTATAAAACATTCTGTCTTTCAAATTTTCATGTTGATGTATAAATAAACTACACACGTGACGTATTTTCATTGTGCTATACACCAGAAGTAGAAATCTGATATCATTATTCTAACACGTCAGATCTTTAATCTATGTCGTCGAATATTTCCTGTTCGGTGAATTGAAACAATGAAAACGCACTTGAAATCAGGCACAAAGTTCAATCGCTTATTGATTCAATTCAATCACGAAACAAACGACAGCCTGATTGGCTTGATTTGGGATGAAGGAAACCGTCCAGGAAATCTATTCAAAGCTCGTACATGTTATTATAGTTCAAGTCATAATTTTATTCGAACAGAAGGCTTAGTAAGTTTTCTGTTACAGGGCTAAACTGAGTGGGAGTCAGTACAATAGTAGTCGGAATCATTGAAGTCTTTACCTCGAATATCGTCAAGAAAGCTCCAGTTTCATTATTTAAAATCAGAAATCTTTTGAAGCGGGGTCAGTTATATATATTTTTTAAACGATATGTATGATATTTATATGAAAATTATATCGAAAATTATATCAGTTGGTGTTAAATAGAAAGTGATTCTATCATATAGTTGCTGTAGTAGATGAATGATATTGATGTGTTTTATTAGTACTTGTAGATGAACCAAACAACGAGATTATTCTATAAAAGCCTAATAGAAGGAAAAGTATATTTTCTGCATTCATGCATTTAGAGGATGTGATACCATATCTGCTATTTATGATAAGAAAAAATATTTTATTAAAGTTTCTGATAATTATTAGAAGTGACATTCAGCGGATTAAACGATCTTCGTTGAAGTACCAAGTGAAGGTCTGCTTTTTAAAGAAACTATCTTATGTATTCTCACAATGTATGTGCTAAAATTGCCAAAGACTTGAATGAACTGCGATACATAAGTTCAAGTTTCATAGAATAAGAGCGTAAAGTAATTTAGGGCATTTCCAAGAAAAAGAGGAGTATTTAGCTGTAATCAAAGGCGTAGTTATTTACAGCAATTAACTTCAATCCCTGTCGAGAACACATCTCCTGGTTTCTATCTTCAGCATTAAATTGTTGATTTAGTATATCTCTAAAAACACTATACAACTCAGTTTCGACAGAGAGTGTAGCAAAATAACAGAGTTCACTTGCAAGCTCAACAAAACTGCTCTGATAAAGCAATCTACAGCTATTTTCCTAAAATTCCGCTTTAGAAACATGTCTTCATATAAATAATTGATTGAAATATAATTTTTATAACTACGATTTCTCTCATCAAAAATAACATCAACGTTGGTGCCATAGTTATAACGTAAATATATATATTTTTGTTATATTAACTGATATATGAAGAAATTTACGAATCCAAGGAAAACTGATTTTTTTATACGAATATCACACATATTGTTGAAACAATATGAATAATCGTATTATGTTATCAAAATCGTAGGTGTTCTAGAAGAATTCCGAGATTGCCGCGACTATATAGTAAAAAACATAATTGAATTCGGACAGAAGGCGTAAGAATTTGTTACGGGGCCAAACTGATTTATTTAAAATGTAATCTGAAATACGTGAGTGAGAATTTGTCATACAATCAGAAGAGAGTAAACGCGGAGGCCACCGCAAGCCCTTTGGTAGGTATGCAGCAAGTGACAGGCAGCAGGCGTAGGAAGAAAAATAGAGCTTTCACGTGTCACATATTTTTATTGACTTGGCATGCTGTATTTATTCGGAGTGTATAATGTAGATTAATCGACTTTTGAAAATGTATCTAGATTGATTAGGTAAGATTACGACTGTAAAGAGTGTGAATAATATCACCATTAACTGGTTAGAAAAATGTGTTTGATCTCATATTCAGGTGAACTTCAACTTGAAATGAATGTGGAACACTGAACGTGTTTTGTTCGAAAGTTGCCACAATAATCTTTTTGGTTAAGAACGCTTTTTGTATTTATTACAATTTTAATTTATGGAGCATAATACAATAATTGATCGTGTTTCACACCTCATAGGACATTTAATTGTAAATCAGTAGAATGATAAAATTACAAGAATTTGTCCACTCCATTTTACTGTGTTACATTTGTAATCTAATTCCGTTGACTTCAATCAACTTTAACGGATACATCCGAAATTGCATCGAAATGAAATGGGAATCATAATGTTTTTTATCATTTTTATTTGTAACTAACGTTATTGCAGTTTCGTCCTATAAGGATATTTTCAAAGTAATACAGTAATAAACAAGCAGTAGAACCTACATACAACGAAATAATACTGTTATTGAAATACATTCGGAAAATACATAAATAGACATACGTATGATATTTTTTCAGTTTTAAAGTTTTCTATTCGTGAATCTTCAGTTGAAGTAAGTGTTTATGACATATTCAAATCATTCCAACAGGTGCTCATATTTTACCAATGTTGGAGGCGAAAATTCCATCGCTTCCAAGAAAAAATTCTCCCAATCCAATTTGCCTTTTCAGTATCTCGTACATCCACTCAATCCCTATCACTATATTTCTTACTCACCCATTTCGCTGTATATTCGACTGAAAAAAGTGCCTGCGAAAAATGATGTCATAAAAATTCGACGGCTGATCCGTCAAAATTTGTCGTGTGGGCATAGAGCTCGTAAGAGCATATAAATTATTTGTCTGAGACCTCGAGAAGCGTGAGAGGGCATAAGGGCTCTAGAAAAAATGATGTTATCGTTTTTGAACCGTGTATAAGGATATATGAAATGTAAGGTTTTTCCATTAAGGCCGTCATCGTGGTAGTAGAGCTAGAATTGTCAAGGAATTTTAGAACCGCATTTGGCGATTGACGGGTCACATGTGTGGGTCGCGTATCTATATATATAAAGCTGGATGGATGTGAGTAAATGAAATTTACTTTCGGAAAGGTTGACTTTAAAAACAGCTTTGCTGACACTCCGCCCATTCACCTCAATATTTTTTTTATATTCTGTATGTTCTTACTTCAGGTGAATAAAGACGTTTTATTATTATTATTATTTTTCACCGAAGCATGCGCTGGTCAGGCTCTATCCCCCGAAGCCCCGATACATTCGAGAGGGCGCGCCAGCATTATCAACCAACGACCACTCCTCACACAGATTTCTGCCTTGATGCGGCAAGCCGGTATGACTTTAAGATTCGAGAGTAGAGAGGACATCATTCCACCAAGGACTCCAATAATCAGAACAACCATATTGACAGAGTAATCTGGATAGAGTCTGTGGAGTACGAAGAGAAAATCTTGATATTTTATCCGTTTATTATTATTATTATTATTCAGTAATGCGTTTTTTATTGTAAGGTACAAACACCAGTCATTTTTTATATGAAACTGTGAACATGAACGTTACATCTAAATATGTATAGAGTTAATTATTTTCAAATTGGTTACTTCCTTCCTTTCTTTGGAAGATTCCCTCATCCCTTTTTTTGTATCAAGATGGAGTAGTAGAAAGCCAAAAACTTTCTTCCCCAAAAATTAATCACTCCTAAAAATATAACCCCTTCAATTTAAATCTAAATATCCTTCATTATTTGGGTTGTCTTCAATTCACCCAACTTTTACCTGTCTGAATTACATGCTACATAATATCATATTTAATATTGAAATATAATACAGCAGGAATATGCTCTGTTCATGAATGTAGGCACATTTCATGTATTAGGATGTTTCAAGATTATTTTTCGTTTTTATGAGTTAAACTGTAATATTTCAGTGGATATCTTCTTATTCAATTTAATCGGAATGAGCGCCATTTGAATCAGTGCACTTTTGCAACGTAACACAAGTCGATTAAACCCGTCAGCATAAAAATTGTGTTTTCGGGATTCGATGAAGTCGACGAAGGCCGTTTTTGCCTGGTCCTGATTGATAAGTTCGAGAAAGTTATCGAAGTGCTTGAAAAAACAGTTAGTCTGTTGGCGAGAGGTATGGGGAGTATGGTGAGTGAGGCAGAATATTGACGCTCAATCCGTTTACTTTTCGAATGGTAATTTGTGAAACGGTCGGACGGGTGTTATCGTGGAGCAGAATCGGACCTCTTCTTTTGACCAGTGCCGACTGCTGCAGACGCAATTTCCAGAATATTCAGTCAATTTTCTCTCAATAGGCCACCATCATCTGATATGTGATGGTTTGGCCCGGTTACAGTTGCAGAAAGTTATACGTGAATCACACCAGCCGCATACAGTAACCATGGTCTTTTTTGGTGGGAAGGGTCTGGGTGGCTCATCGATGACCATCCACTGTCCTGAACGTCTCCTGTTGTCCTAGAGAATCCACTTTTCATCACACGTGACGATCCAATCCAAAAAAGGATCGTATTGGTTGCGTATAACCACAGACATCGAAACGTGACAATTTCTGTAGATCATAATACATCCACTTTTCGAGATTTTCAACCTTTCCAATACGCATAGGGATGATGCCCAGTTCTTACGCCGTCCCACGCACCGTTTGTGATGGATCAGTCTCCACCAGGGTACTCAAATCCGTTAACTTTTTAGAGTATTTTTGACAACCTCGTTCTAAGGTTAATTCCCCTCAGAATTTGAATTGAAATGTAACATGTATCCGGACGTCTCAGGCTTCCATCGCTGCTAGATCAAGGTGTACAGTGATCAGCAAGTGAGGAATCGCTTCCGTCTTCCTAGAGCAGTAACTCCAGTGGAGCTTCGATTAATGAATCGTTTGCAAAAAAAAATTTTTTTGGTCACCTACAAGAAATAATGTTCATTTGCTGATACCCCCGTCACTGTGAATGGTACAAAAAGCGAACGTCCTCCAACAAGTCGTTATGGTAACGGAGGGTCTCTGGAGCCTCGCAAGCGTCATGGCGCGTCGACACTCGACCCTGTATCCGAAACAACCAATTACAGATCCACAAGTGGAAACTCATGAAACTTTCACTATTTCCTTTTATTTCGTGTGTCGGTATTGCAGTGAAAAGAAAATTTTCTGGGGGATATTTGACTTGGATTTACATTTAAAGTACCGACGCCGGTAGTGTATTATTGATTTCAAACTGAGAGCGGATGAAAAAATATCGTAAATATATTATAGTTCACTTTTATTCAAAGTATGCACTGCATAATGGTGAAGTTTGAATCTGTTTGAAAACCCCCCGAACTTCTAAAGGATGTAAAGCGGCCACTCTAAAGAATATCGTGCGCTAATGAACTTTCACCCCACCTAATTTTCTGAATCAACCAGCCAATGTGATCAAGTTCCATCAACTATATTTTATACCTATCTCTGACCGTTTCGTAGATAATAATTATTCTATATGTTTTTGCGTCTATAAAAGTGCGAATTTCTTGAAAAATTAAATATCGAATTTCAAATAAGAAACAAGAGATTTTTTCTAAGACAATGTTATGAAATACGGGAATCCCAAACTAAACTGAGTATATCACTAAGGCATGATTAGTTGAATGAATTTGATGAAACATATAGAAGAAACTTTTGTGAAATTGAACACTTCATCACAATTCACAGGAAAAACTACGTCTATCTGCGTATCAATTTAACCTTTGAATTATTTGGCACTAGTGGAACGATTTTCGAAAGCTGATGTGCAATGGATAGGAAATCGAATCAATGAACCAGATTTGGAGGATGACATCCTCGGCTAATAGAATTGAGGGGTTTGTAATAGTTTTCTGGTCAAAACTCACAAACTTGACGGATATGGCAACTTTCTGTTGTCAGTGTTAATTTGTTAGTAATAAAGTAAAAATGAATTTCAATATAACGTATAAATTCGATTTAACAGATTGCAAACAATTTACTTCAATGGTGCGCTAAAGTACTAAAATAGTCCAGCCGTAGAAAAAGTATAGTATACAACTCGTTTGTGGTACTGCTTGTCTAAATCTAGGAAGCGACTGACAGAGAACGAATTAGGATAGAGAAGGATGAAATCCACCGTGCGACTTGGTGCGCCTATTTGGGTTTTAGGGTGGCCTGAGAGTACAGTCCTTACCGCAAGTAGCAATAAGAGTTGATGGGTAATTATTAGTTCATTATGATAATGCGCTATTTAAGTAATTGAATTTGTTTTTCAGTAGTCTGTATTACATTCAATTTCGGGTCTATTAAGGAAAGGTAAAAAGACTTACTTTGAAAATATAATTTTCTTTGGGTTGAAGAATTAATTTCAAAATGAAAATTTTTTAGGGAACATTATATTTATTAAGGTGAATGAGTTCAAACAAAAATATAATTGAAGTTGTGATAAAAAATTATTTAGGTTCAACTCCAGACAGATCGGAATCACTATCCTTACCGGTACTATCATTGTCACTATCACCTTGAACGTTTATGACAACTTCGTTTATTGCGAAATCAAAAGCAAGTTCCTTCGAGACATGAAATTCTTCGAAACGTATAGCGTGTTCGCAACGTTTTTTCCACTGCTTTCGAGAAAACGAAGTGAAGAATTCGTCACATAAACTTTCAGCTTGTTTGAAATTGAAGTTCGCATTTTTATCAGACACATATTGTTTCAGTGATGCCCATAATAATTCTATGGGGTTCAAATGCGGATGATGAGGAGGCAATCTGACTACAGTATGTCCATGATTTTTCGTAATCCTATCAATTTCATACAGGTTGAATCGTGGTGTATGAATTTTAATAATGTATAGAGCATATCATCCGAGAAATGAATGTTCCGTCGTCTTAATCATTCCCTCGTCTCATCTTTCCTCGAGGACATATTTGAGCACTTTTCATACTGAACATTGTGGTATGGGGCATTGTCTATAACCAACACGCTTTTTTTTGTATTAACATTTCTTGCAACAACTTTTTGTAATTCTCGTAATTAATTCATTTCGCTATCGTAGTCGTCTGATTTTGTGTTGAATTTGAATTTAAGATATGAATTTTTCACGAATCCATTTTCTTCTCATGCATTCACAATTATAAGTATCTGCCCCTTTGAAATTGGTGCATTCAAATCATCATTCTAACTCTTCTTATGTGTATGTGAAGCTTGGATATATGTTTCATCTATATAAATTATTGTTCGACCTTCCTCACGGTTTTCGCAACTGCTGAATCGCCGGTTTCTCCATGAGCAATTTTCTATTTTTATTCGTATTCCTCCATCTGAACTCTTCTTTAATCACTTTCTTCGGAGACTTATAAGATCCCTTGGAACCATTTTCGTCAACGAATTTTTTATGTATGCGACGTGAGGCGGGAATTTTTTTACAATAATGTAATAATTGACTATATATCGATAAAGGAGACCCTTGTCGAAATCATCAAAATCTGAATTTGATGCTTTTTTCTGCCTATCGGGTGTTGAAAAAGAGGATGACTCACCACTTTCCCTTGTTTTCATTTCACGAGCTTTAATGCTACCTAAACTTACACCCGCCACTTTTGCAGAATGCTCTTGAACTTTTTTTAGGCCAATGCTCATGTCATTGTCAACTTTTCGTTGCATAAAAAATTACATTAGCATTCACTTCTCCCGCTTGACCACACAAATCCTTTCGTTTCAGTTTTGTTTCGAATGTTATTTTCTCAGAGCACAGACATATAATACATTACCGAAGTGGACACTACAAGATTGTCGTTAAGACTGAGCTCCGATCGTCTTTAAGGGTTTTCTACCAAAAGCATTTTTGTGGAGGTCCTAAACCGAGACTTTGAAGTCGCTTCCTAGATTTGACAACCTGACCTGACAACGTTTTTGATAGCCCATTCCTGAGAAGGAAGTAAACTAAAAAGTGGTTTCAGAAACAAATTTTTTATTCCGTTTGTCACCTTTTATTGGTATTTTTCTCAAATGATTTATGTAATTTAACTTGAAATCATCAGTATCATCCTCGCTAATCATTTTCATTTCTCAGTGAGAAACGATTTCTGCCTATGAATATACCATTTCTCCAATTGTCTGTCATCGCTACAATCGCTATATTCTACTATTATCACAATACAAATGAAAGTCGTCAGTATGTAGAACAATATTTTTCATCACGACTTGATATTATGTTCACATTTCCCCCGACGTCCAATAAAGAAAAAACTCGAAGAATGTCTCCAACTCAAAGCAAGACACGTATCGCATACACAATGGACGTACTGCCGGGTGGAGTTTACCCCGAAGGGTCCTATTATATTGATATTTAGGGCCCAGTACTGTAGTCACATTTCAAGAGACATTTGTCCTTCGCTCTTAGTTATATTTTTTATCGTGTTTTCAAATGGGTGAAAATTTTCTATTGTCATCTGGAGTGTCGATATGTTTTTTTATTGGAAGAAGCGTGAAAATATGAATTGAAAGATACGTGTGTGAGTGTACTTATACTAATGGAATATTTCATGAAGTGGGGATATATTTGGTATGGAGACCGAATGGACAATAATATACTATCGAGATTAGATATAGGGAAATTCCGACGACAATGTGGTTTGCGTTGAAACATCTATTTCTATTAGAGCCATTCAGAGTGCATTCTTTCAGAGTTTGAAAATCGCCGATGAATCTTTCTGTTTTTGATTCTTTTTGTCCATTGAAAAATACAGAAAGGAAAACCTCCAATATACTATCCGATATCCGCAAATAATTTCACAATACACATACGAGTAGTTACTTTTCAGATGCTGAGTCCGTAACACATTTATGGACATCAGAAAAGACCATTTTGTTTTCGCCTAGAAAAGTTGCGTTCCTTGAAAAAAATTAAATGATCAATACCTTTGCCGAGACCTTTTCGATTATCCAAAAACTATTTTAACGTAATATTGATGGTAATAGGGTGGATACTTCTTTTATTATTTATTTATTAATTATTTATTAATAAATATTTATTTATTAATTGGCTCAAGGACATTCAACATCTTGCGTTACCGCTCATTTATTTTCCTTTTATTCTTTTGAGGCATACCACAATGTTTTATAAAGCATCCGTGAAATTATAAAACTAACATTTCTTTCTCTTTCTTCGCATTAAAATTTATACGACTACCTAAATTAAATGAAAAGAAATCTGTTTATAAATGAGCTTTCCTCGGGGTAATTAATTCCGGTTGCATAAAAAACAACAATTAATAACTGCCTGCTTTAATTAAAAATAACACTGTGTATAGAACGGGCATGTCGTTATACCGCTAACATGACAGAAAAACTTTACGACACGAGCCTTTTTTTTTCTGGATAATCAATCAATGTTTCACCCTTATCTATTTATAAAACAGGAATTTATGACTACTATCAATTATAATGTGACCCTTTGATAAAAATCGCGTTTTTTTGTTGTGAGACGTGAGTGACGTTTTTTGATGAAGTGGACTTGTTGTTTACACTTGAAAGTTGTGAAAAAATAAGTTCTGGTTTCCTTTCAGTTTAAGTCTTTGAAATTGAATCGTCGATTTCAGTCGGATGGTTAATTTTGAAGAATGTGTATGTAATTTTATTTTACTTATATTATTATTGTCCCTATTGGAGAAAAATTAAAATTAACTAGTTGTTGATTTTTGTTCTGTGATAACTTGAGTGTGATTATGTAATGCGATTGTTTGAAATTGAAAGCAATTTGTAGAATTTCGGTCAATTTTTTTTCTTCAGATGAAAATGAAATGAATGTGTAAAAAATGAGAACGAAAACATTTTTTTGTGGTAGCGACATTGGTGGAATACAAATTACACGTTAAACGGTAAGACCTCGTCGATAGGGAGGAATATTTCCAAAAGTGATGGAAGTCCCAGGAAGTGATGAACTGAAAGCGGATGTGTATAAAAAAATAAGAAGCAAAAAGTATGGATAATTTAATTAAAATGAAACTCACAAAAACCTTAATAATTACTGAAAAATAATATTCTTAAATAAATGAAAATATTTGAACTGAATAATGTTTTAATAAATATTACAATTAACAAAAGAGTGACTGCAAGATTATCAGCTGGATTTAAACTTATTTAAAGGAAAAAAGTACACACAACCATATGCCCACAGTTACAATTACACAATAATAGAAAAATATCAACAGCTAGGTATAGTCCCACCAAATGCTCAGGAAGTACCTGTCATGGCATAACTTCTGTAACATATTACAAAAAAAAACCTATATAATAATCAATAAGGGATGATAAAACGCAATTGACAAAATAGCGATGTGACATTTGACTTTTTCAACTAAGAAAAAAAGACGGTTTAGCCTAGCCTTTAGCTTAGTTTTCATTATACTTTTTCAAGAGATATTTGGAAAAAAAAATTTTGGGATATAAAAAATTATAAAGGTTGTATACAAATTATTATTTGCATACAACCTACAATTTTATACGCAATTGAAAATTAGATTTTTTTTGTTATTTGTGTATAGTTTTGATTTTTGACTTTTCGGCTATGAACGACTAGAACAAGTTTTGAATTTCGACATACAAAGAAGAATGGACATCTGATAAGATGAAAGATGCTGACGATGAAGATAGCTGCATTAGAAGCGAATAAATTAGGTCAAGTTTGCAATATATTGAATCATAAAAACTAACAATAAAATGAAGTGTGGAAGAAACGTGGTTCATTTACAATTTGGCATAACAACAATTTTTGATTTTATGAAAACTGAGAAGAATTGTAATTGTAATTGAAAATTTTTTTTCCTTTTCCTTTTTTGTTCAAAGCAAAATTTGCAACACAATTTGTATTTTAATGGTGATTTTGAATGAGTCGTAATTAATAAACTGTAACCTGTATAACAACTTCCTACAGCTATTCTAGTTCTACCGGAAAAGAAAATACAAAAAACCTACGTCCTGTCTGAGGGCGAAAACCACCCACATAATAAGAATGAGGGTGCATAACAGCTGCCAAGAACATACTTGAGGGAGGAAACGCTGACTGTTGGAATATTTTTAAATCAAAGCCTAAGGGATTCGTGCATTTTTATTAAAGAAAAAAGAGCCAATTTGGAGAAAATTATGAGTGAGTGTCTCTCCCCTCGACTATAAAGTGGATAGATTGAAAGGATATTGCATAAAATGCTTCATTTTTCAATTTGTCGCTTTAATTTTGTGCCGTGATATGTTCAAGCGCCCTAATGATTGAATATAAATAAAGATACAGTGGATTTCAACAAAATTATATTGCACGTCAACAAGTCCTCAGTGCAAAGTTGGTCTCCGCTTCATTTCGACAAAAATATTTTGAAGTAAGTTGATGAAATAACATTAGCCTCAATCCAAACAAAATTTCAAGTGATTTTGACAACAAAGAGTTAGCCATCGTTTCTTTCAAATTCTTAACGCCCTTAAATGCAGTAACATTTTATTTGTTCGAGAAATTACGCATTTTTAAGTAATATAAATCTGTTTAATGTATAGTGTACATAATTCTTAGTATAATTATTAACACTGTTAAAGACTGAAAGAAGT
Organism: Leptinotarsa decemlineata; assembly: GCF_025532065.1. Classification (NCBI taxonomy): domain Eukaryota; kingdom Metazoa; phylum Arthropoda; class Insecta; order Coleoptera; family Chrysomelidae; genus Leptinotarsa; species Leptinotarsa decemlineata. The sequence goes on from NW_027412686.1 coordinate 2,182,113, forward strand.
ATATTTTCCGAGTTCTTGATTTATTTCTTTCTGCATGAAGATGAAGAAGTACTAAGCCAAAAAGCTGTTTTCTTAAAAAATATGTTGAAACCATTATGGTGGACTATAACATTTGAAGTTGCAAACCATTAATTTTTTGCTTTCCGCCATCGTGTTGCTGACATTATTTCAAAATTTGATAGGGTGGTAATTTCATATTTATTCATTTGGGTTGAATTTTTCCACTAGTGATCTATGTTTCTACTCATTCATCTTTCCAATTCCTATTTGATAGAAGTTTGTACATTGTGTTTTCATTTTTGGTTGAGAAGAAAGGAAAGCATAACTTAAATATCTACAGTATTTTGCATACCAATAGAGTTAAACTACTGAATGAAACCTGCCCTCATTCTCATCAGTGATGATAGACCGAACCTCGAATACATTGTTGTGATATGCTAATACTGAGAATAAAAAACATGATCATCTACTCTTATTGAAACACCATCTGTTAGATCTACAAAAACTCAAACTTGGTAGATCTACTCGGAACCTCTGGCGTGAAATGAATCTAGTCGTCTTCTGATGATACTAACTTGCTTAGCGAAACTCACGTCGAGATACATTATTTTGTTGTAGAAGAAGTGTGATTAATAAAAATTGTTTTCTACATTTCTCTGCAACTTTCACTGCAAGGTATTCAGTTGAAATCAGAGCCCACGACCCAAGCATTCGTTATCGAATACCTGGCAACGCTGTTCCACCCTGCTAAAACTCTCATCAATGGTACTAGGCTGAACTATTAGGCACTACCATCAAATCATCATTACCAATAATATTCAATTACCAAACGTTGTCCTGAATGAAAAATTTGGAAAATCATTTTTCTTCATATACACAGCTTTGAAATATTGTTGTTTTTGTGCTATTGCTTTGCATAAGTTATAACTATACTCCTTTATTTTTCTGTCATTCGAAGAAACGCAAAATATAAAATCACATGATTGATTTTATTGTTAAACCTGTCACCTTTTTATTTCCAAACTATTAGAGTTCATGCCAATTTTGTTTCTGCAGACGCTTATTTCAACGCGACATAACAACAAACCGCCTGATACCAAACATCGCGGTTCATTGTTCTTTAGTTTACTTCTGGTATCGATGGCATGCGACCTATATTTCGGATGCTCACGCTATGTCAACATCAATTTCACATAAATGACGTAAAATCCACACCCGTCTTCGGTTTTTTATATATGTATATAAGGGCATCGAGCACACACCTTTTTGTTCTAGTAAATCGTCACACCCCGCTTGTACAGTTGACATTGAACTTTTATTATGGCATATCTGGCATTGTTATAGTTGTAAACATATGTCATGTATATGAATTGTAATGAATAATTTTCGAATAATATTAATAACTTACCTAGACGGTAGCCTGCATCGAAAGCTGATAAATGTCATTCATAAGAAAAGCCAATTATTGGCAAAGACTATCTAGATGTTGAATTTGTAAAAGAAATTGTTTCTGGTTGAAGTGGAAAATTAATGTGATTTTTGAGTTGAAAGAATCTGTAAAAAAATTAAAAAAATAAAAATATTATTAAGCTAAAAATTGAGATTACAAAGAAATAACATAGAAGCAACAACAAAAAAAAAATTGAAATATTAATACAAGCCAAAAATCAAGAATATTATTTACAAAAAGTGAAAAATAAAAATTGCGAACAATTAGTGAAACTAAGAGGCCATTGAAAGTTCGCATTGCTTAGCATAAGAAACACACACAGCGAGGGGAAACCAGCAAATCCGTAATAGCAGAGCATGTTTGAACTGATTATCATAACATTAAGCTGAAATCATCCACAAGGAGGAACACTGGTTTAGGAGAAAATTCAAAGAAGCCGCATATATGTTGTCCAACGACGTAGAGATATGTAACATATGGAAACCTTTAATCAAGCAGAAAACGACCAACTCCCGCCAAAAGGTGATCTCCCGCTAAAACCAATGAAGCGGAGAGAGGGGATAGGTGAAAGCACTCGAATGACCTATAAATAGTCAGATCTCGGAGAAATAAGTCCAGTTATCACCCGAAAACAATTGTGGATACTAATAACAATCGAAACGTCGTAACATAACTTGGTTTGGAATCTTTTAATTTTTATTTTTCAGCTTGTATAAATATTTCCATTTTCTGTTTTTTTTTGTTGTTGCTTGTATGTTATTTCTTTTAGTTTTTTGTTTAATAAAATTTTTTCGGTTAATCTTTTTGAATTTTTTTATATATTCTTTCAGGGAGTTCAAATCAATTTATATTATGTTAGACAATGGAAGTCCGAACTGATGAAATAATTTTTAACTGTAAGTTAATTACACAGTTATCTTATTAAACATTAATAATTGTAGCCTGGGGTTAGTTGCAACAAAATCCTGGGACTAGTTGTAACATGTTACAACTTGCCCCATTAATTTGTTCTAGAATGAGGGAGTATAAGAGGAAGACGGAGAGGGGAACACAAAGCCGAGATGTGTACGAGTTAGCTGCAGCTGAAGTTTCAGAAAATAACTGCAGCATTCGGAAGGCGAGTGATCATTTCGGTCTATGGCATGTATCTCTTCATAGATATATTCAGAGAAAGCAGAAAAACGACACCCCCAGAGTCTGTTATGTTAAGCCTAGACAAGTATTTTCCGAAGAACAAGAAATCAAAATGTCATCATATGTCATATGCTCAAAAATATATTTTGGATTGCTTCCTATGAAGTCAGGAAATCAATTATCTTATGCATGCGCTGTGCATCTTGATGCCAAATATATTCCCCCTTCTTAGTGCGAAAATAACCTGGCTGGTTCCGACTGGTTCCAAAATTTGTTGTGCAGAAATCCTAATTTGTCTTTGAAGATACCAGAAGTGACGTCACTAAGTCAAGCAACATCTTTCAATAAGACTAATGTTGATATATCAAGGACTTCTCCAACAATACAAGTTCAGCGCTTCTAGAATATGGAACATTGATGAAACCGGGGTCACAACATCCCAAAAACCTAAAAAATTCAGCTGATCGTGGCCAGAAACAAGTTGGTGCCATCACATCATTTTATCAAACACGCAAAACCCACCAAGGAAGAACCAGTTTTATTACTTCTTGATAATCATAGCTTACATGTGAATATTGCACTTGTTCAAATGTCTAAAGACAACAATGTTATTATGGTCATTTACCTCTCACTGCTCTCATAACTTGCAACCTTTAGACGTAAGAGTCTATGGGCCTTCTAAAAACTACGTAAATAGGGCATAGACAGCATGGACTATATATGACATCCCAGGAATAGTAAAGGAGTAATTGTCGCTCGTCTTAAACCCAGCAAATATTATAAATATAGCCTTTGAATGTTGATATTTTCCAAGACAGTGACTTTGTGCCGTCTTATATCACTGACCGTCCAGATCCTACTAAAGAGCCAGAAAATGTTGTAAATGCGATAGAAAATTTGACGTCGGACCTCGAAAATCCGGGAAAGGGTAAGGGAAAAGGGAAAGGAAAAGGTAAATCAACGAAAAATAAAGAAGAAGTGAAAAAAGTTAAAAAAGCGTATTGTGTTCAGCTTCAGACTCTGAAACTGGGGAGCGGTTTTATCTGGTCTGCAGTGACGCTTATAGTGATTCGAATAAAGCTTAATGGGTAGAATGTGTTGTTTGTGAGATGTGGGCACATGTAGGATGTTTCACAAGAGACACTATTTCTTTTAGATGTTCCAACTTACCCCAAACCCGGGGTAAGTTGGAACATCTAAAAGGATATTTTATTTAAAAAGCAAATAGTGAAGTTATTACCTATATTTATGTCATTTTTTGGGTTCAATTAATAGAGGAAGAATTGAAGTTTCAATCACAGTTTAATTTTTAGTAATTTAATCGATAGATTTTGAAATTTACCAGTTATTCTTTAAATTATTACAAGCCCCTCGCTCCCCTAATGCAAAGAAGTAACTTCAAGACATGAACTGGAAGAGAAATCTACTTTTATATGAACACTGAATTGTATGAAAAACACTTTTATCTACTCCGTTTTTATTCCAAACATTCGTTAAGGAATTGAATCAGATATCATTCACAGGATTCCTACACAATTTAGTTAATGAAAGAGTCGCCGTAAGACACTTGCCTTATCAGCTCTTCAGTACCAACATCCACACGTATGCTTGTTTTGGATTTATTCTACGCCAGAGGTTCCTCTTCTACCTTTCAACTGATATGTCTTCTGATCCACCAATATCCACCAGAATATTTATTCAGGTCACAACATTCTCTCTTGTTGATCTTGTTTTTGCTTCTCTTCTAGGCGTCGCTATTTATCAGTTTCATACTGTATCTAATCACTGATTCAAAAGTCTTGATGTTTTTGCCATATTTTCAAATTCCAAGATATACAAGCTGTAATGAAACTATGTATAAATGTCAAGTAATACGTGCTTATTATTGACTCAAAAAGTGTTGAACATGATACTAAATGCATAATACTGGAAGCATGTTAACACACTGCTACTCATTGTTTTATTAAGTGTGCAAGATTTGTTCAAAACTCGTTTGTTAACATAAGAACTATTTTTTGTTGCATTGTACAAATTTGTAAACATAAGTGATGTATGTATTGTTTTAAAAATATATTATGAGTTTATTTTCAACTTAATTATTTTCTTCATTCATCTGGAAGTTTTGCACAATTTCTCTCTGTAGATGTAGAGGTAGAAGTGTGAAGCCAAATTTTTTTTTTCATTGATCTCTCCTTTTCAATTTAAGTTCACTGATTATTTTACGTAAACGTTAATTTACAAAATATCTCACGTTTGATTGACAGTTATGTTGATATTTTCTCATTTAATTTACTGAATACTAACTTTTCATTGTGAATTTTCAAATAATTAACTACTGCTTCATAAATGACAAGAGATTTTTCAAAATTGTATTTCTGTTCTAAAATTTTATATTCGAGAGGACCAAGTTCAATCGGTTAAAAATATATGAAAAATTATTATTTTTGAAATCTTACTAGGCAAGACCGTATGTCGAGGGGTTCCATCTTGAATTATCAAATACCAATTTGCTTGAAAGCAACATTTTGAAAATTATGGAATTGAACGCAATTCAATAAATTGGGCTTGGTGTATGGGAGGTTTATGTTGAAAAAACTTCAAATTTCAAAATGCATGTGAAAAACCTCAAAATAATTAACTTTCAACAATTCATACAAATTCAATTCTTCCTTCACCAGGCCATTCCTCATCTTCTACTCTTATTTTTTAAATTATGAACATACTTCGAATACTCATCTATTTTCTCGTCTTATTGTTTCTATGCATCGAATCCGGCGTTATTGTCTTATTTTAATTTTGTCTATATTTATAATTTCAACCACTTTTGTTTCTTTTTATGTTCTCATGAGTGTTGTTTATTTCCTCCACTTTCTTCTCATTAATATCCACGTCTCCTCACCTTGAATACGTATTTGTGTGACAAATTCCTCAATAAACCAGATTCAATGTACATATTTAGGTTTAAATTTTTTTTCCAGAATTTCTTCAGTCTAGTCCTTTCATTTTTTTAAATAATAATGAGCCTTTAGTTATCTGAAAATTTACGCTTGCTGTGCTGTAGCATACTTTCATTTTTGCCATTGTTGTTTGTATCTTTCCATAATCATCATGATTTTGTCGTTTTTTAAGGAATGCTTCCATTGTGCTGGAAATTTTCTGATTTTTATTATGAGCATAACTCTTTCATTTTTCTGTTTCTCATTTTTTTCGCCAGCTTGCAGTTTCATCTGGGACAATTATAAACAGTTGTTTATGGCAAAATATATTATATTGAATGTGTAATATTTGTTCACATTTGGAAAGTTATCTATCAGTTTTTAACAACTTTCATAAAAAAGTTTTACATTGTTTTCAATAAGAGAGATATTGTTCATTATCTTACCAAATAATGAACTTTATATACAGTTTTTAAATGAGTTTTTTCATTAATATGTGAACACTACATCAAAATGGTAAACGTTTTTTAAAACATTTGCGGTTTGAATTTTTCGACAGTAATGCAATACAGGTATTCATCCGATTTACCTTCCAAACTCACATTCAAAGACTATATTCATAATTTCAAAGGTCTATCAGTTTCATATTTAATTTTTTTTTAATTTCTTTCAGGTGAGTTCTTTCATTCAATAAAATCACAACAAAGAAGTAAGTATAAAAATTATTTTTCTATTATAATCGTGGTGGTATTGAAGTTTCTTCAATTTCCGTTTCGATAGTCAATGACATTCAAGTCTTTGTACGCTATAGATTGACTCGATGTGGCGACCGAAAAACTTTTGAAATTTCATTGTATCCGTCGAATGAACTGTTATAAAACTCAAAGGGATTAATGAAGATTAAATTTAACGCTCAACTGGCCTCGGATGATTTTTATCTGTGATACTTCATGGCTACCTATTAATTCTTGATTTGAATTATGCTTTTTTCTCTCGGGCTCGATTTCGAAATCTCTTCACTCGAGGCACCTGACTTGCGAGATCGACGTATAAATTAGTGCGGAGGAGAAATCAAGATCAAGGTAATGGCTTTGAAATGTGTTGAAATGGCGCCTTGTACGCACGTAATGAATCTGTGAAATGATAATTTATTCGTTGCCTGGATAGTAACATTTACTCATAATTAGCCGTAGAGAAAAAACAGTTATTTAATTTCATTGCATTTGTAAATTATATGGGATGGGACAACGCTGTAGGTGCTCTGAGATATCCTTTTTTATAAAATAACTGAGTGCTACACCAAAATGTCATTTTCATCACTAGTCATAATAGTGTTTTATGTGTTTTGCAGTGTTTTGCAGAAACAGTCTTTGATCTTCCAATCGATGATACTGCATTTTGAACTATTTAGTTCAAAAAAGCTTCAATTTGGTCTTGCTTCATTTGCGAGTGCTTGGTGATGAAAGTAGTTTTTTTTGCAAGATTGATGTTGGCGACTAAACACTCAACAAGTCATTTTGACTGTATTGAATAGTCTTTTGTGGATCATAAAATCATTTCTGACATGAATATTTTTCCGAATATTTCCATTAAATATAATATCATATGTGTTTCCATAGAAAATGAATGAACAATTTCTGCATAAGATAAAAGATAGCATATGGAAACTCTCAATTTATATAAATCCAATCCATTTATAATTTCCATTCTTCAATAGAGTAAGTTCCATTACTTTCTTCTATCCAAAGTTCATTTACTTTACAATTTTCTCAGAATAATTGTAAACAGTTTGAACAAATGATTATGTTGAGAACCTCTCTCAGGAATTGTACAGATTTCAACGAGGTCTGTTCAGAAAACAAGGTGAATTTTAATTTTTCTAAAAAAATATTTATTTATTCATCAATTTCTATTTTGTCGCCTTTAAAGTAGTCCCCCTCAAATATAACACATATGTGCCAGCGGTTTTTCCAATTTCCGAAGCAGTTCTGATGTGAACTTTTTGGTATGACCTTGAGCTCTCTCAGCGATTCAGTTTTTATCTCCTCAATCGTTACAAAAGGCCGTCCTTTCATGGGTCTCTTGAATTTTGGAAACACGATCAATTCTGGTGAATGCGGTGCCTGAGGCATGATAACGGTGTTGCTTTTGGCCAAAAAACTACAGACAAGCAATGACAGTGAGCAGGTGTATTATCGTTATGCAATAGCCGTGAATTCTTTTTCCACAATACCGGACGTTTTCTTGGTATTGTTTCTGGCGCATAACTTCAAAATAATCCTCCTTATTGACCATACGACCATGTAGCAAGTACTCTTGATGCATTACGCCACGGTAATCAAAGAAAACAGTGAGCAAAACCTTGACATTTTATCAAACTTGGCGTGCTTTTTTGGTCTTGACCCATGATATACCCAGTTATGACACTTTTTAGCAAATCTGGATCGTCGTTGACGTCATTCAGCAATGATTCCTGGGCGATGCTCATGCGACGGTCTTTTCGATAGCGGAAAAATTGACAAACGCGCAAAACAGTTCTAAATTTTAAGGCTGTCACCAATAAACTAAACATTCCAAATAGCTGAAACTGTGAGCATATGATCGAGACGAGTATATCGACATAAAAAATGAAAATCGTTAATAGAATGTACGAATCCCGAATCAACTTATTTTTTCAATAGACCTCGTATGTGTGGAATATTGCTGAAACTAGAACGCTGCATACTAAGTATGCAGGAGAAAGATTAAAACATTGAATTCAAATCAGACGATTTACATAATTTCGATATCAACTCATATTAATTTTTCGTTAAAGTGTCCCATTGGATTGAACATTTTCAATTTATTCTATTCTAACTATTTATTCATGTTTTTATTCAATCATGCGACATCCACTTCATTGGTTATTAATAGCAAACTATTCTTATTAGGAAGAATTGAATGCAAATCTTTTGTGAAAGGAAAATTATAGTGTTTCATTTTTGCGTATATAAATTGATAATATGTTGATTATAAATGAAAAAAAAATTATAAAAATTTGAATACTAAATTTAGTGCTGACCAAGAAATACAAGGTAGAGTAAATGTTCAAATTGCGCACGACAGTTGTCGAGGTTGTAAAAAATTTCACTTCCACTTGGTAACAAACTGCATATGTGTTGTCGTTTCAGTCAAAAACTTTTAAATTTCACGACTAGCAGAGCAGTTGGTGCAACTCCCCAGTAGAATAGAGGGGTATCCGAACTGACGATCTGGTACACCAGCAATCGGTCCTGTCCTTGTATTCAAAATTTTAAGGAAACCTCACCTGAACTAATGTCTGTTCTTGATGAAGAAACATACTGTTTATATGGATATAAAACAACAAGTTCAGTAATGGTGTAATTATAATTGTGGTCATCCGAATGACAATTTTGATGGATAACATAATTGTAAGGTACTTTTTTTTCATAAAGTTATTTTTGTTTGTTTCTTTCACAGGGGTGTCCAATGAACACAGCTGAATTAACAAAAATATGGAAAGTAATTCATATAAAATTTAATATTTCTTCCAGTAAATAAATAGCTTATGCAAAATACAGATCCAAAGGTTATAGCAGAATAATTCTTGCTTTTTTTTTAGTTTTCATTTTCCCTAAATTGACGAAAAACTTTAAAAATAAATCAAGTATGGAGAGAAAATTACTAAATTTTCTCCGAAATGTTATTGGTTAAAATAAATTCCACACATGGATTCAGGCAACTTGTTAGTAGCACTACTTACTCGTCATAAATTCCGCCTATCTCAGAAAATAAATGAATTTTGAATGTAATTAAGCTTTGGTTGACTTTTCAACACATCAACCGAATTGAATTGAATTGAATTTCTCAAATTCGTGAAGAAATTTCGAAAATTATTTTGCTAATAAACCAAATTGTTAATCCAAGTGTTCAAAATTGAATGAAATTTCGGTATTATTATTTTAATTCCTTTTTACTGGATATTGTCCAAGTATTTACGAATAATGTTTTAAAGATAATTTTCTCATTACCAATCATTATACACACTAACAATATTCTCGGAAAGTTTTCAAACTTCTGAAAACCAGGTCGCCTGTCGCTTGATTTCCTGGTAATAAATGCAAAATAATTGTAACAACTTCTCCCGTCAAAATGTTATAAACCTACAATTCAACTTCCATTATACTTCCATATCTCGATGTTGGTTTTCGGAATACAAAAGTCTGGAGACGAATTAAAGTTTGCTTCCATCACCGGGTGCGGTCACGTAAAATTCAATTTTAAAATTCCATGTAGCGCTTCCAGCAATCAGATGTGAAATCTAGGAGCAAAAACTTTTCCCCAACCGAGTTTTCAACTTGGAAATGAGGTAGAATTTAAATCTGAATCATTTTTAAACTCTTTTATGAAGTCTCGTGAGAATTCTTCGGGAGTTGTTTACGCCGCCAAACATAAAGTAACCCGTTTTTCTCTTTTTCGATGTTTTTCTCCCGTAAAAGTCGTAGACTTCCTTCCGTTTTACCAGCATTCTGCTTTCCTGTACGAGTGAAAGTACTAGGAAATGCATTTTTTTTGTTGATGAATTGGAATAACCAAGTATTCAGTGGTTGTTTGGTGAACATAATGGTTGTTTTTGATAAATGAGGCTTTTCTTTATCCAGAAGAAGCAATATTGTTCCTAGTAAAAAGTGAACGATTCCTTTATAATTTTCAATAAAACTGGCATTATTGTATTTTCTATAAATATAAACATTTCTTTACGAGTATTTTGTTGTGAAAATGAAAGTGAAAATAATCGTATATTCAGTAGTATTAGTTGAAATTATTTATGAACAAATTAAGTATTTTTAGTTTGGTTATTTTGAAAATTTGTTTTTTTAATTTTACTTTTTATTATAAAAGGTAAATAAATAAAATCGAAATGGAAAGAAAGAGTCTATTCAACTGAAACAACCACTCCCTTGGCGATTTTTTGTAAATGTCAACATTCATAAGGGAAATTGAAGCAGACATCCTTCCTTCATGGGAGAACATACCCAATGTTTTAGAACAAAAATTTCTTGAAATATCAGAAGGAATATGTTCTATTCCAGTCAAAGAATGCCCAGATAGAAAGACAATGAACAGAAAAAAACAACTACAACTACATTATTATGTTTTAAAAGTCGCTGGCTCAGGTTGCAGCACAAGAGGCAGGACCAAATATCCTTTGATTTGTATCTTTTCATAAGAACAAAACAAATGATTCTGCCGAAAATATGTCTTTATACAAATTGTAGCCGACGAAACTCAACATCAACGAGGTATTCAGTACTGAAGAAGGTCCGAAATAGACTAAAATGCAACTCCAATCGGCATCGTACCAGGTGCCTGTAAACAACGTGGACCCATCAGAAAACCCCGGTAACAATGTGAACTGATCGTAACGACCCCGCCATGACCCTCCCTACTAGACCTCACCGTCCCCACCATTTTTTCCACCATCTGAGGTTAAGTGGAAGAGCAATTGAATGATGACTTGTTATCATGTAAGTTGAACTTCGCCTTTTATCTTCATATGATAAATAAACTATACCTGATAAATTTTCTTTAAATGTATTAGAAGATAATAAAGGTGATATTATTATTATCTTTCTCACCACCCTGTGGAATTATAAATAGGAGTGTACGTGTATCTTGCCAATCAGTCGATGGTGCAGTCAACTGCCAATGCCAATGGTTGATGACAGTCGACTGCCGCAGTAACAGACGAAAAGTTTGGTACTTCGAGTTCCATTCGACCATGAAGACCATGAACAGTTATATAGAAGTACATCTAGCAAAATATTGATAAATTGATCGAGAATTATTAAAGTGGTCTCATGGTTTAGTAAACTAATAGTTATCTCCGAAGTAAACAGATTGTAACATTGTCTAACTTTAAGCGTCAACTATTTTCATATTCCTATAGAGTCATGTTGGATTTGTCGAATTTCAAGCTGTTAATTATTATGATCATACGTACACATATTTGCAGATGAGTTTAATAATTTTATCTGGTGGTCCACTGTGAATTTAATACTATAATAATAATAGTAATGTTTATTCGCAGAAAAAAGAAAAGAAAAGTTTTACATAATAAAGTACGAATGTGAATAAACAGCGGCAACACGGAAGCAATATGAATATTGCTTGTATGTGTTATGGCCATGCTGAAGCTAATAATGATAAAAAACAAAACAGAAAAATACATGTGGCAATACATTGAATTGATTTATTCATATTGGAGCATATATTTTCTCAATTACATGTTAGCGAATTATTTATGAATGAATCAATGATGCCATTTTTCCAATTGTTTAGAACTTAAATGTAAATATCCTCATTCTTTATTTCACATATATTGGAAAGAAGGAGATGTCATGTTTCTCCATCAAAATTTATATTTTTTAAATTATTTAAATTTTTCTGATATACATATTGCCAAAAAAATCAAATCGAAAACATTTATTTTCAATGGCCATTGCTTCGATTTGATTCATTTCCTGTAATTGCTTAAAGCTCGGCAATAAAGACAATATTCATCTCCGGATCTAGGAAGAACTGCAAAAGGGATAATGACGTTCTTCTATGTCCGTCACGTACAGACAACTTAGACACGGTCAGTCGTTATTTCTTCCGACGCTACTATCGAAACGTACGTCTGAAAACAAAATCGAAACTACCTGGAATTGGAGGGATTTCTATTAATCATTAATTTCTTTTTAAGTACAGGAACTAGACTTGGTTTTTAATGGAAGAAGGTAGATGTATGATTGTACAGGTTGAATTCCACTTGTCGTTGTTGTTATTATTTTTTTAACAATAATCTTATCTTTTCAACTTGGAAGGGGATTGAAAAATGTCTATTAAATTTGACAGAAAACTCAAACCACCAAAATAAAAGGGTCCCAATTTTGAAGTAAGATGCATCTCAAGTCATCTATTTGGACATGACAATATCCGGATTATATTCAATTTGGATCGATTATGGTATTCCACAAGGTATAGGTTTGACCCATTTATCTAAACAAATGACTTACTGTTTGTTTGAAGGTGGTTGACAATGATTCATGGTAGATTTTATTCGTTCGGACTTCCATTGTCTAATATGATATGATTTGAATTCTATGAAATAACAAATGAAAATCAAAATCAAAAGGAATAACTGAAAATAACAATTATATTAGGCAAAATTACCCTGAAAAAAAATTAGGTACAATAAAATAAAAAATTAAGCAAAAAATTGAACAATTGAAATTAAATTAAAAATCAAAAGATTTCAAGCCAAGTTACTTCACGACGTTTCGATTGTTAGTATCCACAATCCTCTTGGGTCATGACTGGGCGACATCAAGCGGCCCCACAAACCGATGCGACAGGCATGATGAAGAGAGAACGCAATTGAGTTGGTTTTTTTTTCACTTCGTGAATTACTGACAATCAAAAATTAAAAACATACTTTTGCAAAATTAAGGTTCAGTTTAGAAACTTTTCGATTGGAAATTTTTTTTATTTTCCGTTTATTCTTCTTACTTTTGACTTCTCCAGGTTCTATATCTCTCATATGTTATTCCTTTCATTATTTTCCAGTTTGATTCCTATTCGTTTGTAATTTTAGGCAAATCGTTCTCTGCATAATCAGTGTAAGTTTCAAAGTATATTATTTTCTTTCAACGCCATAAAATGGTGTCAAAAACGTAATCCCGTTATTAGGAGATCGTGAGAAAAGTAAAGATTCAAAAAACAACGGTGTATATTTCACGCTGTTTGCTTGAATTATGATTTGATTATACTTCGAGAAACACGCGATAATCCCCCACAAAACACGCATATAAGGCGTTGAATAAACGTTGGTCTTTGTTGGAAACGGAGTGTTTACAAAAAGGATAGGCAAAAAGTAGCTCACGAAATGTACTTGTAGTTATCGTTCATTTCTTATTCAATAAGTGCTTTGTTTATTTCAGTTCACTCTCAACGCCGCTTTCAGTTCATTCTAAATGAACGGATGAAGACGAACGGAGGTCATTTTCGGTAATTCGGAAATGTCGGGTTTATTTATTAGGTTAGTCAATGAAACGATGAGAAAATATCTGTAGTCGTTAGAGAGAGAATTTGGAGACTTTAAGCTTTGTTGTATTCAAGGTTGGCGTACTAACATGAGACGAAACATGATCGGATTTTGGAGAGAATTTTTGAAGAAGTATCATCAATTCCATCATATATTTGTTTTTTTTATTGCTGTTACTATAGTAACATAAATAACAAAGAACATGAGAAAATCATGCTGCTAAAATCATGTATATGTTTAGCATTTCAATACAAATGTCTAATATTTAAGAAAATGGTACTTTTCCACTTTCTTGAAAATCACTTTCTTGAAAATCTTCAGCTTTTCGATGGGCGTCTACGGAAAGATGTCAAAAACTCTTCTTCTACGTTCCTCTGAGAAATGGGAAACTGTATGAGATGCAAATTTGGTTAAATTAGGAGAAAGTTCAAGTTCCAGCTTGTTCAAGTAATGTTTCAAAATGCAGGAACTTTGGATTATGTGCATAATATATCCATGAAGTTTCTGCCCAAAAGTCCAATTCTTTTTGCCTGTCCATATAAAAAAATATAATTGGAGACGAAACGTTGAATTGAAAATCTGTTAACGCCGTCTCATACAGTTCGAAAAGTTGCAGTGAGAAAGTGTTCTTTGTTTTCTGTTGCGTCCCTTAATAATTCCAGAAAAATACTGAAGGAAGTTTGAAAATTCCGTTTTTTTTCGAATATCTCCGGGAATATATACGATACATATCTTCAGTAGTGTATGCGAGGACGAAGATGTATCAATTAGTCATTTGAGAGATTTTTGAACATATTATACTTCCGTTCGACTCAACCGCCGTTGAACTATAGCATCACTTACATTGAACAGTTGGACAAACCAAGATCAGTCAACAACTTGTAGTAACGACTGTAGATTTTCCAGTACCGTCGATGTGTAATATTTTCACTCTCGTTTTCAATTATTAGAAATGGGATATTTTATTCAAACGTCCTTTCAAGTTCCACCAAGTAGTAATTATTCATTCATTACATCAGCGCCTCGTTTACATATTACACCCATTCATTGTTATAGTATCATACATATTTATTTGTATGCTTTCATCAAATCAAACTCTGAATCCTTGAATTGGCAAATCTGCCTGCGAAATGATTGGAGAAGTGCAACATTACTGCAGAATGTACAATCCAGCTTGAATATATAGTGTCGACGAGGTTTCATAATGGCCGATGACTGAACACAGAATCGTGCCAAAATTCAAATGAGGTTCCAACTGGCAAAGATGTTTATTTTTTAACCGGCGCGTTCGCCATATTATTGACTAAAATAATTTCTGGTAAGGTTGGCTCTGTATACAGGTTGAATCATTTTATTCAGAAACATATCGACATCATCCTTCTGAATTACACTTCGAGTCAAAATGTGTAGAAACACTCAACCAGTGTACTTCGTAGGGCGGAAGATATGGGGATGGAGAAGTGAAAGAAGTTAAATTAACTGTTTTTATTGAATGAAATCTAAAACCTCAGTGAAAATAATGCGTATCTAAAACTTTGTCCTATAGGACATTTTAAACTTTTGGAACACTACATGGAAAAAAATCACATGGGCTCGTCGATTTTTATTTTGAGAGGGAAATATTTCCAGCATATCTCCACTTTCGTGTTAAATGAAATTAGAGATCAGTAGATATGACGAAATTATGTTATAAATTACTTTTCATTACGTTTCAACTGGAATTATTGTGATACAATATTCGTGCTCTTGGCCTGCAACAGTAGTAGAGATTTTATGTTGTATCGAATCTTTTTTGGTATAATGTTCCGAGATTCGGTAAAAGAGATACTGGTTGAGCTTTATAAATTCAAGTCTTCAATTGATCCTACAGAAAAATCCAATGCAGCTGAATCGGGTAACTGAAGGGTATATTCGTGTTGAAATATCAACACTTTCACGATTTATATCAACGATCACGATCAAGAATGCCTCTCGATGTCAAGAATGGCAATAAAAGGAATGTTCATAATTCATGACTTGATTTTTCAATGAAAGATATCATAAGTTAGGTTGGCACTGTATCAATATGAATTTCCTAAAACTGCAATTGTTTCAAATATAAATTGAAGAAAATCACTTTCTCCTCACTCTGAAACAACGAGAAAACAATTTCTTTCCAAACATTTTTCCCAATTTTTTTGACATCTGATAATGTTTAGTGCACTCCAATACGAAATTTTAGGTTTTCATTGTGATCTAATTCAAAAACTCCTTATCGTAGTTCAACCCAATTTGTTTAATACAGTAACCTGTTTAACCACAACCAGTTTCGCCCCGTCAACTCCTCTCCGTTTTTCCGTACTTTTTCATTTCCTCGCGCTATCAGATCCTGGTCTATCTCAATCACTGATTCCATTTTAGTAAAGACAGAAAGGGTCAGACGTTTCACACGAACCTAATCTCTGTTGATTCCTCCTCTTTATTATTGTGTTATGTCTTGTCAGTTGCAGTGATGTATCTGTTTCTTTCGTGATACGATTTTCTTTTCGATTTCTATCGGACTCGTCCGAGAATAGTTGAGCTAAACCACTCTGTTTTGCTGGTTGCTGGGTTTTAAGTTTCGAGATCAGTGTAAAAAAAGGGAAATGCTTTCAAAACTGTAAGAATAGCTAATATGATAGTGGCTGACAATGTTTCATGGTGAATTTTACTAGTTCCGACTTCCATTGTCTAATAAGATATAATATGATTTGAAATCTCTGAAAGAACAAATAAATTGAAAAATTGAAATGAATAGGTAGAAAACAATTATATTGAGCAATAAAACATGAAATAAAATTACAATAAAATAAAAATAAGCAAGAAATCAAAAATTGAATAGTTAGAAATGAAATGAAAAAAATTCAAACCAAGTTATTTCACGATTTTTTGATCGTTAGTATCCACGTTCGTCATCACCCGAAGACGATCGTGTAAAATAGCTGATTTTGTGAAATATTCAAATTGGGAAAGAAATTCCTTTGAATGATACATCTGAATTTACAATGAAATCGGTTATGGATAAAATAGTTTAAATCGGTACGTAACATTGTATTACTAAATGTTACCTCATTTTTCACTCGGTTATTTTGGAAACGGAAAATCAATAGCTTGAACATAATGTGTTTGAAATGTTTTCTTAGTTTGTTTTTAGTTTCGAGTCCATTTCGATGTTAAACTTTATGCCTACATCAACAAATGAAATATAAAACAGGACTATAAAGTTGCTGCATGTAACAGATGTTTATCTGTTGATATTCTGCTCTTTGTTTGAAATTGAGTTCAGGATACTTGCAGATAACGTTTTTATTACGTATTTTTTAAACCTTTGACTTTTATTATTCAATAAAAGTAACTACCAACAAAGAGCGAACCATATTTCATTCTTTATCATTTCTTGCAATTATCGCGGAAAGTCAAGTGATTACTTTGGAAGATATCTGCCTATTGATTATTGAAATTCTACTTCACATATGCATACGGCTTATTGGAAAAGTTCGAAATTTTTATGTTTGATTTCAATACCTGTATTCTCTTTCTGTTTGTGTAGTGGTTGTTTTTCTTTTTGGATTATTCAGTTGAATTCCGGAACTGAACTTGAAATTACTAGAAACTATGGTTACGTTAGGTTAGGTCCAAAGTGAGTAGATCTATTCGACTCTCCACCGCACCCCCAAGGATTTATTGTGGCTCACACCTATTTTCACTCGGCCAAACAAACCCAGCTTCTTAACGAAGCCGATTAGTTTGTATGGTGAGTGGTCTTTCAGGTCAGATGGTAGGAGTACGGCTCTGCCGAACTCTATAAAGACCTGATTCGGTCCCAAGCGGCGCAGGTACAAAGTATATGCTCTGTTGATGAGGTAGTCGGTAGTGACTTAGATTCAGCCGTGCAGGGCTTTTTAGCCTCTGGTTTTGGTGAAACCTCACTTGAGCGTAAACGTTTGCCGACCTGCTCATGAGGGGTTAGTTTCCCCACCTGAGACAGATTCTGCGTATGCCGCAGCTTTCTTTCCTGAACTAAATTTACAGGGATGTCAATTGGAGTCGTAAACTCGACATCCATCTCCTCTGTATAGACTAGCCTCTGAACTAATTTCACAGGGAGGCCGGTTGGCGTCGTAAACTCGACATCCATCTCCTCTGTAGACTCTCTCCTGAACTAAATTCACAGGGAGGTCAGTAGGAGTCGTAAACTCGACAACCATCTCCTCTGTAGACTCGCTCCTGAACTGAATTTACAGGGAGGTCAGTTGGAGTCGTAAACTCGACATCCATCTCCTCTGTAGACTAGCTCCTGAATTAAATTTACAGGGAGGCCGGTTGGAGTCGTAAACTCGACATCCATCTTCTCTGGAGACTCGCTCCTGAATTAAATTTACAGGGAGGTCACTTGGAGTCGTAAAGTCGACAACCATCTCCTCTGTAGACTCGCTCCTGAACTGAATTTACAGGGAGGTCAGTTGGAGTCGTAAACTCGACATCCAACTCCTCTGTAGACTCGCTCCTGGATTGAATTTACAGTGAGGTCCGTTGGAGTCGTAAACTCGACATCCATCTCCTCTGTAGACTCGCTCCTGAACTAAATTTACAGGGAGGTCAGTTGGAGTCGTTAACTCGACATCCATCTCCTCTGTAGACTCGCTCCTGACCTAAATTTACCGAGAGGTCCGTTGGAGTCGTAAACTTGACATCAATCTCCTCTGTAGACTAGCTCCTGAACTATATTTATAGGGAGGCCCGTTGGAGTCGAAAACTCGACATCCATCTCCTCTAGAGACTCGCTCCTGAACTAAATTTACAGGGAGATCAGTTGGAATCGTAAACTCGACATCCATTTCCTCTGTAGACTCGCTCCTGAACTAAATTTACAGGGAGATCAGTTGGAGTCGTAAACTCGACATCCATCTCCTCTGTAGACTCGCTTCTGAACTAAATTTACAGGGAGGTCCGTTGGAGTCGTAAACTCGACATCCATCTCCTCTGTAGACTAGCTCCTGGATTGAATTTACAGTGAGGTCCGTTGGAGTCGTAAACTCGACATCCATTTCCTCTGTAGACTCGCTCCTGAACTGAATTCACAGGAAGGTTAGTTGGAGTCGTTAACTCGACATCCATCTCCTCTGTAGACTCGCCCCTGAACTAAATTTACCGAGAGGTCCGTTGGTGTTGTAAACTCGACATCCAACTCCTCTGTAGACTAGCTTCTGAACTGTATTTACAGGGAGGTCCGTTGGAGTCGAAAACTCGACATCCATCTCCTCTAGAGATTCGCTCCTGAATTAAATATACAGGGAAGTCAGTTGGAGTCGTAAACTCGACTACCATCTCCTCTGTAGACTCGCTCCTGAACTAAATTCACAGGGAGATCAGTTGGAGTCGTAAACTCGACATCCATCTCCTCTCTAGACTCGCTCCTGAACTAAATTTACTGAGAGGTCCGTTGAAGTCGTAAACTCGACATCAATCTCTTCTGTAGACTAGCTCCTGAACTATATTTACAGGGAGGCCCGTTGGAGTCGGAAATTCGACATCCATTCCTCTGTAGACTCGCTCCTGGATTGAATTTACAGTGAGGTCCGTTGGAGTCGTAAACTCGACATCCAACTCCTCTGTAGACTAGCTCCTGAACTATATTTACAGGGAGGTCCGTTGGAGTCGGAAACTCGACATCCATCTCCTCTGTATAGACTAGCTCCTAAACTAATTTCACAGGGAGGCCGGTTGGCGTCGTAAACTCGACATCCATCTTCTCTGGAGACTCGCTCCTGAATTAAATTTACAGGGACGTCAGTTGGAGTCGTAAACTCGACAACCATCTCCTCTGTAGACTCGCTCCTGAACTAAATTTACAGGGAGGTCAGTTGGAGTCGTAAACTCGACAACCATCTCCTCTGTAGACTCGCTCCTGGATTGAATTTACAGGGAGGCCGGTTGGAGTCGTAAACTCGAAATCCATCTTCTCTGGAGACTAGCTCCTGAACTGAATTTACAGGGAGGTTATTGTTATGGATAACGCTTCGTATCATTCTCGGTTATTGACTACAATACCAAACAATAACACAAAAAAGGCAGATATTGTTGATTTCATGGAAATACCCGAAAAGATTCCAACGAAAAAGGTATTACTGGCGACCATAAAACAACTTAATTTCAAAAAATAATATATTATTGATTCGATGTGTGAAACACGTGGTCACATTCTCTTACGTTTGCCTCCATACTATTGTGTGTTCAATCCAATTAAAATGGTTTGGGCTACAATGAAAGAACGCTTGCGGAAATGTTATCAGTCACCGACTGTAAATGCTGTAGTGCTTGACAATACAAGACGAGTGGTGAATGAAGTAAGTAATAGTGATGTGTAAAAGAACTGTGTGGCCCACGTTATAAAAGAAGAGAACAAATATTATGTGCAAAGTTCCAAAAATCCGATCGTTATTCAACCCGATGATGATTCCACCTCATCCGAATATAGCGAAGAAGAATTTTGATTTTTCTAGCAATTTTGTTGGCCTCTATCATTTTGTAAATATATGTTTGACGAGAATTCGGTGTGATTTTTTGTGTTTTCATTGTGTTTTAGAGTTTTTGACTCGGAAATCAACTACCTTAAATTTCGAAATTTTTCATAATTACCCATGGTGGAAAAATTCAGTTGAGATAACTTTTTCATGAGGTGATCAATAACTGAAAAACTACCTCTGAAAAATAATATGTCGACGCCTATGTCGAGGCAGGAATTACTTCTCTGTGATGTTCCAATTGGTATTGGAAATACTATACCTTACATGTGAAACATATCTTTGACCTAGTTTATTTTCGAATCCTATTGATTCATTCTGAATCTGTATAAGTTGACCTAACTTTGGGAGAGAAACGTTTGAATTTTCTTAGTCTCTTCGGCACAATTTTTATATCCTGTTGGAAACGAATAAAACATTCTCACTCATTAACCGTTCATTCTAGTTACATCTAGAATCATGATAGGTTAACATGATGATCCTTTCATAAATGAACATGTAGTGATTACAATATTTGCATCGGTAATTACGGTTTGGTTATTCAATTTGTGGAGTACTATGCCCTAAAAAATTTTTCAATGTCGTATATCTTTTCAGAAGTTAGAAACTGGAAATGTAGCTGTTTCACGTCCATTTTTTATCCCACGGTATCAAGTGAACATTATATTTTTCATGACATACGTTTACAATTTTTGGGGGTATTTTATATCAAATCTACAAACCCATAGTGAATTTGAGATTATTATGCCTTTAGCGAATATAAACCAATTCATGGAATAGTTCACCTGCCTGTCGACAAACACAATTCGAAGTAACTAGAAAAAACTATATGCAACCTTGCCTCAACCTTCGTCGGCACAAAAATATATCCGTGAATCGAATGCGTAACTTAGAAAAGGAAAGCGATATATTTCTCTTTTTTCTTAGAGTTCGGAACGGTATGAAATCTAATTTATCGCGCCCCAAACGTGACCAAACACAATAACACGCTAGAGAGAAACGAAACGACATTTAGTCGAAGAAAATGACAAAAAGTCAGTTGTGCTGAAATGTCGTGTGGGGGATTTTATTGGCGTTTGTGATTTGCGTTGCAGGAATTCTTAGAAGACGCTTTGACCTTGGAGCAGTACATAGAACAACATTCATTTTTTAAATTTATTTTTCATTTCGTGTGAACCGATGAGGCATTATGCAGTCACTGTGATAAACCACATGTGCATAGATCTGCCATACTTTGCAACTGTTGCTATTCGATGATACTGTTGACACATAGTAGCGAATGAAAATAAACTACAAACTAACTACTAACAGCAACAATTATTTCCATAATAAAGTTGTCACGTTATCAAAAGAATTCACCATGAGCTTTATCAATGAAGGTCATTATCTGTCTCATTTTGATAACTTGGACCTAATTGCCTTATACGGTGAAAAAATCTCACTAATTCAGGAATTCATATATTACAAGTCGAAGCAAACTAAAATGAATTAGCGCAGAAACGTAAAATCGTTCTGTGTTGAGAGACTCCGCCCACTTAAGTCATTATGTACTTGTGATGCACTGTTTGGAACCTTTGGTGTAGTAATGAATATTAATAGAGTTTTTTCCCAACACCAAACGTTTATTTTAACACCTCGACACATGTTACGATCACCAAGTGATCACCAAGATCTTCCTTTTGAAGATGATGATCACTTGGTGATCGAAACCCGTGTCGAGGTGTTAAAATAACGGTTTGGTGTTGGGAGAAAAATTCAGTAATATTCACTTACGTCATATTTTGCTAATGTACTATTGAAATCAGTTTGTGTGACCAATAGCTATCTTCTGGGGCGGATACAATTTGGTTTTAAATGCGCATCAAAATATCATCTCAGTAGGTGCGTACTATATACTATATACATCTTTTGAGAAAGAAGTGTTAAATCGACGGACATAGTCACTATATTCTTCTTGCACCATTTAATTATCTACCACACTTTGTAAATAGGGTACAAATTATTGAACACCATGTCGAATAGTTCTCAAAAGTAGAAAATAATGTTCAAAATCCTGGATTGAACTGGAATATCGAAATCAGATCAGTTATCAAATAAGTAGGTGTACTAGTTTTAAGTTGGAGTGGGTGGTACCAATACTCGAGTTTTTTTTTATGAGTAGTCCCGTACTCATTTCAATAATGAAGTGTTTGAAACCTAATTCCTAATGAATTTCAAATTTTACGCCGCAACAATATCCCAGAAGGCAGGAGAGGAGACATCCAATTATTTCCAACTTGGTGTCTTCCAGACACGATGTTCTGCTCCGTGGTCTCGCAACAGAAGCTTGTATGGATAGTCAAAAATGTGATTTACCTGAATATTCAATAAAATTTCTAAAATTATAGAACTGCACAAAATTAATGTGCAGTAAAAGTTGAAAAAGAGTTTACGATGGGTTTGAATAAAACATGAAAAATAAAATTGTGACTTTAAATTTTTGCTATAAATGGATGAAACTTGCAATGCATGTATGTAAAAAACTTCAAGAAGTTCCATACAGGGTTTCCAGGAAACTTGGTATGAATGGAAAAATGAGACGGCTACTAAGTATCAAAAAACTAGTTATCAGTCTATAGAAAAATGGCGCAATAGAAAATTGTGTACATTCATACTGAAAATTTTATCAATAGAGAAGGCATGACATAATATACTCGTTTGCAAGCGTTCTCTAATCTTAACATTTGTTTGTTTGTCGAAGAAACTACTTTCAAATCACATGTACAAGATACTTAATAAAAACCCCGCATTGTGGTATTTGGTAACGTGAACTCTGTTTAGAATGAACGAAATCTAAAATATGCTCTTTCTAAGAAAATTTCACTTATATTTACTATAATAATCACATACAATCTGATAAATAAATACATGTGCACTTTTTAAATTGCTGTGTAATATGGACTTTTTTCCTAAAAATGTATCAGTTATTTATCAATTGAATAAATTTTATTTAAAATTTTCAATTTTGATTGATTCAAAAATGTTTTTCTTTCTGACAATTATTGATCGCTTCAATTTTTTTTTTCATCATTTTTGTCTGATGTTTGTATCTTGAATTCACTAAACTCGTAAAAAATATTTCTTGGTAAAAAATAAATTGGACGTCGAAAATTCTAACATCAGGAAATTTTGAACTACTGAAATTGTTCAGAAATTTGTAGAAATTAATTCATTATCTTCCTTACAATAATGCTATACCAGAGAAACAAAAAGGGTTCATGATACGAAAACCGTCTATTCAACGACTCATTATTTTTTTAATATGAACACATTGACTGCCAAAAAAATAATTCTTTCCACAGCAGATTTTCTGTTGACTTAATGGTCCGGTAGCCGGTCAGTTCGACGTGGGTGCTTTGTTCACTCACTCGAATTGACTGCCGTGGTGGTCGGTGGTTCAAGCCCCAGGCTGAACGATCGATTTTCACTTGCTATCGTCCAACCCGTGTTAGGAAGCACACGTTAAGAGGTAAGATCTCGTTAATCCTTAGCTCACACAAGTTTCGACTTCTGAGGGTTGTCGTTCGTAGGGGGTGCGACAGCTGGTTAAAGGAAAACCAGATTTTAAACAGATTTTTTTTAACAGATTAAACTCATGGCATTCTAAATATGTATCTAATTTATAAAAAGATTCACGAAATTGGTTTAGTCGATTTTTTAAATTTTTTCGAAATCACAAATTATTTAGAAGTAATTTTTAGGATATCAACAAATTATTTTTATTTTTTTTTTAATTCTTATAAAACAATTATTAAAGAAGAAAGTATTACAAAACATGAAATTATTAAACAACAAAAATTAATTGGCGCTCTGGGACGATTCCAGTTACTAAAGCAATGATTCCAAAAAAGATATAGTTGGCTGAGGAAGTTTATAGAATTTTGAAGAGATGTACTAGTTTATTATTTCATGTTCAGTTTCTCTCCGAATAAGTTTCTCATCTGCACCTCGAGCAATATAACTGTACTAAGTTGTTAGCACATTAACGAACACCACTCTGTATATAAACTTTTGATTCAGATCCAACTATGATGTTGACTTTCGTGGAACGCCCGTAGTAACAATAAATTCAATTCATTCATTGAGTTGAACGATGTAGACATCATTTTTGGAACTTACTACAATTCCTAATCAAAAAATTTTTGTTTACATAAAATATTACTAATATTTTCAAAATTAATGCCTGACCTCTTATTATGAAAATCCAGCTCTCTTACTTTTAGTGTGTATAGTGCTTCGTGCTGTAGGTGCATTATCATTTCCGTTATAGAGAAGCCCTAAAATTAAGAAGTTTACTACCCAATCGATATTGACATAGATAATGGCTAATAGATTGCATTCTATGTGTCGGGTAAAGTTTGATGCTCGAATCGATCGACGGCGTGGTGTCGGTGAATGACCATGATAAATAGCCTTAGTTGTTCGATGTTATTAGCCGCGCCCATAGGAAATTGGCTAATTAAGGATGTTGAACATGTGTGTGTGGATTCTAGCGCCTAAAACGCGTCGCATTTGTGGACGGACGACAAAGTGTCTGGCAGTGAAAACAATTCCAGTTGATGCATAGTTTTGAGATGTTTTCAGGGACGTAAGTGAAGGTGTTGACGTACTTGGGATGAATTACAGAAACTGCGGTCTTTAGTAGCTGATATAGGACAGTCGAAATGGACATGATATTTGGCAAATTTGATAATATAGTTAGGAAGCTAACTAATTTCTTTATTCAATAATCATATATATATACAGGGCTATTGAAATTCGTTTCTGCACATGGGGATCTCGTAAACAATAAGAGATACAGTGTCGGTTGAATTATGGCAAAGTTGCGTATTTTAAACTCCTATTCAATGATGTGAAAAAATTGAATATAGCTCTTATGGTTCTGGAGATATACAGGAAAAACCAAAAAATCCCAAATAATTTTTTTGCCTGTATCTTCTTTATTCGCAGACATATTCAAAATCTGTCCACATTTTGCTATTGGCACTTGATGTGGCCTTTCAGAATATGTCCATGGATCTTTTAAACAGGGTGTCATCTGACTTGGGCCACTCCCATTTTTGAATGTTTAAATACGAACCTGTATTTTTTGTTGTAGTTGGGCCAATAAGATGGCCTGCAAGATCACCAGGTCCTAATATTTTCGATTATTTTCTATGGGGAACATTGAAAAATTGGATTCACGCTGGCAGAGAGATATAAAATATTGAAGACTTGAGATTGAGGATTTGAATGCTTTTGCAATAATGCAGCAAAGAAGTGTATTAAGGGCAATAAATAATATAAAAAAACGAGTTCAAAAATGTCTCGAAATGAAAGGAAGACAATTCGAACATTTATTACGCCATTAATTTTTTTGTGTATATAAATTACTTCATTTAAATTTTCATTACAATTATAGTGTTCGCTTCGGATGTTATTATTGCTATCATTTCTGTTTCTGCTCATCAAAACACATATCATATATTTTTGTTGCAGATATGTTTCAGATAATCATAAAAGGTTTTCTTATTGGAAATTCATTGTAGAAAACGTTCAGTCCAATGGAAATATGAAAAAAATATGAATAGGTAGGTACCTAAAAATGAAAAAAAAAACTCTCAAAAAACTCTACGGTACATAGGGAGATGTGATCGTTACTATTGTGTTTTTATTTAACTCACTCAACCAATTTCCAGGGCCGTAATTTAAAACGAAATAATTCACCCAATTATAATCAAATATTACCGAAACATTCCGAAATATAAAATGAAATTTAATTTCTCAGTATGAAGTGAACGTCTACGATCCAAAAACTACAACAAAAAATACAGGTCCGTATTCAAAAATTCAAAGATAGGACATATTCTGATAGCCCACATCAAGTGCTAATAGCAAAATGTGGACAGATTCTCAATATGTCTGCGAATAAAGAAGGTAAAAGCAAAAAAATATTTTGGGATTTATTGGTTTTTCCTGCATATCACCAGAACCAAAAGAGCTATATTCGATTTTTTCACATCATTGAAGAGATGTTTAAAATACGCAACTTTGCCATAATATAACCGACATTCTATCTCTTATCGTTTACGAGATCCCCATGTACAGACACGAATTTGAATAGCTCTGTATATACAACTTAGATAATATATTTGGGTGATCAGCAGAACGGAAGTGTACTCTTATAACACAAGTTATTCCAATATTCCGATAAAATTTATTATCATCTTCAGGAAAAACTACAAAATTTGTATAATGTTGATACAATATAAAAGATGATGATAAATTTTATCGAAATATTGGAATAACTTGTGTTATAAGAGTACACTTTCGTTCTGCTGATCACCCAAAGATATTTTCCAAGTTTTGTTCTTAACTAGTCAGCAAAGCTTCTGATAATTCCTTTTCCATATTCTCTATCACTGTCGTCATTTAAATCAATAATGAATTTATTTCCACCATTTGAATGGAAGTGTCCAATCTCCATAAACCATAAAGAACCACTTTTATAAAAGTGGTAAAAAACAGAGAAATTTTCAGTTCTTTTTTCATCATGATCGCCTACCACATAGTAACGTACATCGTACATCCATCAATTCATTTATTGGATTCTTGATTTTATCCAAATGAAATATATATATATATATATATATATTTATAACAGAATAATTAGTGACTGGATTAACTATAAATCGATTCAATTCGTGAGGTTGCAGTCAATAGCTGGGCTGTTACAAAGAAAACTCTTTGTTATATGTCAAGCTTTCGGTATATTTCACACCTTCGTCAGGACAACTACAATAATAAGATTATATATCTTGTAAAAAATATATAAATATGGAGAACTTACTAACGTGAGAATAAAATATAAAATGGTTCAAAAACAGATAGAAAAACATTAATAAATGACAGTTAATAAAAATTTTGGCTGACAATGTCAAGTGGGAAAATTCTGAATGATACTCGAATTACTAGATTTTTTATTTTCTTTATCATATTTCAGTAGGTACGTGTAAATTTTGCTGAGACTATCATGATAGTCTCAGCAAAATTTACACGTACCTACTGAAATATGATAAAGAAAATAAAAAATCTAGTAATTCGAGTATCATTCAGAATTTTCCCACTTGACATTGTCAGCCAAAATTTTTATTAACTGTCATTTATTAATGTTTTTCTATCTGTTTTTGAACCATTTTATATTTTATTCTCACGTTAGTAAGTTCTCCATATTTATATATTTTTTACAAGATATATAATCTTATTATTGTAGTTGTCCTGACGAAGGTGTGAAATATACCGAAAGCTTGACATATAACAAAGAGTTTTCTTTGTAACAGCCCAGCTATTGACTGCAACCTCACGAATTGAATCGATTTATATATTTATATATATTTATATATATATTTCAATATTAAATTCTACAAAAAGGATTTGAAGCTTTATATCTTCTATATATATATATATATATATATATATATATATATATATATATATATATATATATATACCATGCCACAAAAACCCAGGCATCGGTTCTCTCCAAAAAATAATTTTCCGAACCGGATTAATAAAGTCAGGTCAGACAATTGCGCTTTCTGCTTCAATGAGTTTGTTGGGGGGTCAAAATGGATACCAATATGTATTGGCACAAGTATTTCGCTGAAATTGGCTGCTTCTCAAAAAGTGTGTACAGAAAACTGTACACACCCCTGCACAGATAGTTGTTGGTTCACAGATGGATCAGAAACACCTTCTGGTGCAGGTGTTTTTAGTCGCAGACCCAGGAGATAAATATCAACCTGCCTATGCGACTGCATTTCAAGCGGAAATTTACGCTATTAAATTGTGTGCGGAGAGATTGGACGAATCCAACCTCATACGCAAGTCAATAAAAATATTCTTGGACAGCAATGTCTAAATTGGTAGTAAATTGCCAAAAACGACTCTTCTCGATAGGAAGACTCAACAGATTGTCTCTGATCTTGATTCCTGGTCATTACTGGCCTGAAAGGCAAGAAAGAGCCTGTCATTGGCTCGCTTTAGGCTTTTCCAAACAAACATTCTGGCAGAATCTTCCAGGATTGGCTCACTCCAAGGCATTTATTCACCCTTCGAAGTTTGATACCAAACAGTTGTTGGACTACAGTAGGGATGAACCACGATGTCTAACAGGCCTTCTTACAGGTCACTGTCATTTGAATCATCATATGCATAGACTCGGAGTGTCGGAAGACAGTGTGTGCCGCCTCTGTTTGGAAAATGATGAAGCAGCAGAACACATACTTTGTGACTACCCCGCTGGGGACCGACTGAGGTTCTTATAGTGCGACAGAGCCATACTCTTACCATCTGACCTGAAAGACCACTCACCATACAAACTAATCGGCTTCGCTAAGAACCTGGGATTATTTGGTCGTTTGTGAATAGGTGTGAGCCACAATAAACCCTTGTGGGTTGCGGTGGAGGATCGAATAGATCCACTCACTTCGGACCTAACCTAACCTTAGTCACTTCAGCAACTTTTGATGAATTGCAAAGGATGCTTCTCAAAAGCTCAGAACACTGTTCCGAACCAGAAAACTGTACACACCTCAGAAACTTTTGATGCTTTATATAGCTTAGATCAGACCTTTGGATTATTGTTCTCATGTATGGAGTTCCGCCTCTGAGCATTCCCTGAAGCTGCTGGATTCCATCCAGAAAAGAGCCAACCACCTGATTGGAGACGCGAACATCACTTGCAACCTTGATAGTCATAAACATCGAAGAAAGGTTGGATATTTGTCTCTATTCTATAGATACTTCATCGGTAAACGTTCAATTGACCTGGCACATTTGATTCCACCAAGAGCGATACATATACGATAGTCCTTAGCTCGCACAAGTTTCTCAACTTCTGAGAGTTGTCGTTCGTATGGGGGCGACAGCTGATTAACGGAAAAACAGATTTTAAACAGATATCAGAAATACGCGACGGACTGTGGCTGCTCCCGTTTTGAGGTTCAACTCAGTACACCTCGAACTTCACTGTTCAAGAACTCTTTCATTTGGAGAACTGTGCTTACGTGGAATAAATTTCCTGAGAACGTTTTTCCAAATGGATTTAAATCTTCAGCAATTCGATTCCAATGTGAATCACAACTTTCGCACAGGCACCGCTCTAAGAGTGCTTTAAAAATGTTCCTGTAATGCTTGTGTTTTGTCCATGAAAAAAAAAGAAAGAAAGGAATAAATTTCAAAATATCAACCTCATACAAAGATGTGAAGATTATGCATAGAAATAACTTTCAGACTAGACTAGAAGTAGAAGAAAAAGTCCGTTAGTTTGGGAAGCTATAGATTCCGTTAGTTAGGGAAGCCATAGATTATGCTGTAGACGACCACTCCCGATATAGAAGGCCCAGACACTATGTCGAATGAGGCCCTCATGTCCCCCGTTAAAGGACGAATAGATTTTTCATCTATCCCACCCCAGCCAGGTAGGGGTACCCCGTGAAGGGCGGTACTGATGTCTGAGGACTTCATACCACCAATATCCCCTCAGTCATGAACTCATTTGTCCTTCTTCGACAAAGATAAGCTAAAAGGGTAAGGGAGCTAGGCTCCAACCTGAACGAACTCAAGACGACGTGCAGTAGAAGAAAAATCCCTCTCGAAACAGTTATTTCCATATAAACATTGAAACAAATAGGTACTTTTATATGAACAGTTACCATTAAGAAATTCTGTTTTTTTCACAACTTTAGCTCCGTCATCTTTGGCTATCAAGTTGTTGGGTTGTATTTTTTCAAACAATAAAAGTCTGAACCTATATCATTAAAATTTAAATGTTTTATGTAAGATTTTGGGCATACTTACTTTGTATACATTCATTCTCAACCCGATTCAAAACATGAAAATATTCATGCCTGTAATAACTTTCATCATATTTCGAACTCTGATCTAGCCGTACAGTGTTACGCTCCCAGCAATTTCGTAGGACGGAATTGCCTTCTAGAAACAACATAAGGCCACACAAGACAAAACTCATTCCGACCACAACACACACCTCTCCTTACCTCTCATGTCTGGCACTTTGAAAACTTGATAAGTAACGGTCAATTTCGGCTCGTCGTTTTGCGATACGCCGTGTAGGTGCAAAATACTGACCAGACCAATACCATACGTAAAAAACACCGCCCATGCACTCACTTGTCGAAGAAACTCATTATGATCGGAAAGTTTGATAAACATTAATCAAAGTGGTCTGCGGTCCTCGAAACATCGCAATAAAAAGTTAAATAATGAAATGTTTTGATGAAAATTTCGATTTTGATTTCTATCTATCGGGAATTTGCGAATTCAATCGCATACATTAATTCTCAACATTTATTTTTATCTCCTTACTAATACCTACTACTATTTGTGAGGGCACACATGGGTAGCTATCTATCTAGCTAGTTATAGAAGAGTATAAAAGCAAAACAACCGTTATAATACAAGACAGAAGTTACAAGTGTATTAAATACAATTTCATAACATATTCTATTAATAAACATACAGTATGATAAATTACAACTTAATAAAGTATGTCATTACGGTGACATACCGAATACAGCATAATGAAATTGTCGAAATTGAAAGGGGTATATTTTTTAGAAGAAGAAACAACTGAATTGAAGGGGATATACTTTTTTAGGAGTGATTAATTTTTGGGAAAGAGAGTTTTTGGCTTTCTATTACTCCATCTTGATACAAAAAAAGAAGGATGAGGGAATCTTCCAAAGAAAGGAAGGAAGTAATCAATTTGAAAATGAGTAACTCTATACATGGATGTGTAGATCATGCAAAGAAGTAACCTTCACACAAACTGAAAGAAAATCCTCCTGAATATAAACATTGAATTATACGAAAGAAAAAAATTCTTTCGAAACAAATACTTCTCTATGAACACTGATTTTTATTCCACAACGAATGTTTGAAATACAAACTGAGTAGAGAAAAGAATCTTCTGTATAGAAGATACTTTTCGTATAGAAGTATTTGTTTCGAAAGAATTTTTTTCTTTCGTATAATTCAATGTTTATATGAAAGTAGCTGTTTCAGGAGGATTTTCTTTCAGTTTGTGTCTGAAGGTTACTTTTTTGCATGATCTACACATCCATGTATAGAGTTACTCATTTTCAAATTGATTACTTCCTTCCTTTCTTTGGAAGATTCCCTCATTCTTTTTTTTGTATCAAGATGGAGTAGTAGAAAGCCAAAAACTTTCTTTCCCAAGAAACAACTATTTTGATAGGAACATTCAGTCTGTTCTCCAAACATTCGTTGTGGTATTGAATCAGATATCACTCCCTGAAACGCTTTTTGAAAAAGCTAATGTGATAGCAAAACATGTGATATATGTGATATATTCTTGAAAAATATATCCTAAAAAGAAAGTTTGTGAAGATCAAATCGTAAGGTGTAGTTTATGAAATGATTTTCCAAATTGTAAGTGATTCAAGTAACACCTTATTGTGATTTCTTCACTGACCATTTTACAAACTGGTCAGTGCAGTAGCTTCCTCAGTCGTATTCATGCTGACTAAATTATATCTGATTATTTTTTTGGGAAAGAAAGTTTTTGGTTTTCTACTACTAATTAGTGTTTCATATAATTGAATGTTTATTCGGACTTCCATTGTCTAATATGATATAAATTGATTTGAAATCCCTGAAAAAAAACAGTAAAAAAATCTAAAAAAAGTAGCTGAAATATAACAATTATATTAAACAATAAAACTGAAATTACAATGAAATAAAATACAAGCAACAACCAAAAAATAAAAAATTGAACTATCAACACGAGATGAAAATTAAAAAATTATCAACAAGGAATGAATGAATGTTAATAGTTCAATTTTTTTTGGTTGTCGCTTGTATTTTATTTCATTTATTTTGCTTAATATAATTGGTATATTTCAGCTAATCTTTTTGAATTTTTTACAGATTTTTTTCATGGATTTCAAATCAATTTATAACATATTAGATAATGGAAGTCCGAACTAATGAAATATAATTTTATACCTACTACTACTTATAATTATTTTATCCGAGTTGAAAATACTAATTGAGAATTAAAACAATGCGAAACAAATTGTATGAACTGTAATAAATGTATGACATGTAATAAATGAAAATTAATTGAGTTAACGTACCTATTACCTTACCCATTTCCTCATCAGAAAAAACTGAAAAATCTCACAATAAAGAGTAACTTGAATACGTTATAGATTTTCATTAACTATTGGCCAATTTCATCACAATTTCAACTGAGATAATATTTGGGTCGTTGAGTTTTTTTTTTAAATTGGCAATAACCATCTATTCATTACAGTAATCCATCATTTTCCAGGAATAATTTGAAATGTGAAAGTAGATACATTTTCTCTATGTCAGATTTTTCTTAATGACAATTTGAAGGTTTACTCTTGATTGACTTACATACAGATTCAATATCACGTATTTATGTTTCACCTATAAATCACCTATAATCAAGAAAATATCGATATTTTTGAAGTACTATGTATACTTCTGTAGAATTGAATAATGAAACGATTCTGTAGTTGCTTCGAACTGTACTATTCGCTATTATTTTTGGAACTCGGTTTGTATAATTCCACTATGAATGTCTTTTTCAGCATCTGTGGTATACAAGTAGTGAAAATGTCTATGCCAAACTGCCTTACATCCGTTCAGATTGAAATAAATAAGAGTACAGCACAACAGATACCATATGTCTGTCTGTTTATGATCTTGGCTAGACCACCTTTCGTTATTTATATTGTTGTGAAAAGAAAATTGAACAATGGATATGATTCTAGAATAAATTGTTTATATTTATTCCAAAATACTTCATTCAGAAATAACGTATATCTTGCTACCATATTAGTGATTCCATTGTAACTATATTTCTACTGATTACAAAAATCAAATGCATTCTTCGGTGTTTCAAAACGTTGTTTCTTTCACATTTATCAATCCATTTTATATTTTGAATTGCTTCACAAAGTCCAGAATTTTCAACTTTCTGCTTTTTCATTTTTGTATTTTGGCCAATAAAGTGACTCAATGGCATAATTGCCGCTTCTTTACTTTATTTTCCACCTGAATTAAATGCTAATATTTTTTTTGTTGCAATGTTCTTGAATCTTGTAAATACGGGTATTTAAATTACAAGATTTTGCTAGTATATACTCTAAGTTGACCATTAAGAAATCTTCAGTTAGATACAAAATCACGGCAGGAAACTTTTCAGAATAGTCTTTCACATTTTTTACACAGGAATTATGTGTCAGTACCCATCGTTGTGGAAAATGATCGACTTTTAATAATTCCAAAACGAATTCAACACCAACATAAAACGTAATTGCCTCTGTTTCATATAGAACCCACACATCCCAATAATATTTTATATAGGTAGTTCAAAAATTAGATTTTGCATTAATTTTTATTCTCAAGAGTAAAAAGCTGTAGAAACGAAGATGATTTTAATGAATTTAATTTCATTAAACCTTCGCTGAAGTTTTGATCTTTTAACTTGTCGGAAACAGATATGTTTCTCTGTTGATTTTCCTTTGTTGTTATGATTTTCTAATCCAGTAAGTTTATGACTATACAAAGTGAAAATATTCTAATATCAATTCCTTTTGAAATATTAAACCTTTGTGGTTGTAACAAAGTAATTTAGTACATCAAAAGGGATTTTCCGTAGAAACTCAACCGAAAACTAAATGGGAAACGAGATTTTCGTTTTTTAATTCCTGATCGAATTTTACGTAACAATCTTGGAAAGGTCCGGAACGCCCCATAAAACAATCGCATTACACCGCACTCTCGATAGAAGTAACCCGTCGTAAAATACAATCATAAAGTTTTTTCTTGAACTTGATGATAAACTGTAAAAAGTCCGTCACAGAGCGCTTTGCCATTACAATTTCAACAGGAGAACCCAACGTTCTTCTGCGAGATATTGCTTAAATGCTTACAATTCAATTATAAAACCTTTTTCTAGTATGCTCTTCATTTCAGACAAATCACGTTGGATACATTGAATTGGGAGAATGAAATAAAAGCTTCGTCTAGTTATAGCGCTGCATTTGCTTTGTGCGTAGAATAAAAAGTCAAAGTTGATGGAAAACTGGAATAATGCGCTTCGAAATTGAAGAAATACTTGTTAAGTGAAAATCGTTCAATATGATATGAATCATTAATCAAAGTATAAGATTATAATAGATTCAAACAGATTCAATAATTTTTCTTAATCTGTACAACAACTGGAAATTGAAAGCAGTTTTGACCGGTCTCTAAAAAACATATCCAGAACCGGAGCCAAACCAAAGATTTTTAATATTCTTCAAATCCAAAGTTTGACTAACTGGTCGAAATTATTTTCATTGTCTAGGTAGGTCTACATCTCCATGAAAAGGATTTCAAGTGGATCGCTCAGTTTGTAAGTGAATCAGAGAATTTAGTCAAAATTATAATATGAAACTTGGAAGACTCTTAATAAACGTACCTAATGTATTTTGAAGAGTGGTGCGAGTTGGTTTCTAAATATTTCACGTCACTCTGAACAAGTATAGTACATTCGAGATATGACTATGAAATAGTCAAATGCTGCTGAATATGTATATATTAAGTCTTGTAAAACTAAAACTAATCTCCATGGAAACTAGTGAAAAAGAGTAGTGTAATTCACACTTGCTTTTACAAAAATTATATAAATATCAATGAGATATAAATATCAGAACAATTTATTCACACAGTTGTTTTTAACAGACTTGGGAAAATCATTTTCGTCATAGTCAACTATTTCTTTCAAATCAGCAAATATTTTATTTGAGTAATACCAACATTCGAAATTTTATATTTTGATCATTTTACCAGCTTTGGTGTGCAAATCTCAGCTTTCAGAGGAATTTCCTAACCAAGTAGTGGAGCCGGTGAATTTGGTCGTGATCGTACTTCAAAAATCATCGTAATAAATAAACTGGCGTTTGAACTTGTTAGAAAACCGCTCGAATTCAAATTGAACCTAGAAAGAGTAATATTATTTTTCAAAATCGGTAATATTGAAAAACACGAAGAAAACATAATCTGAAATATTTACAATGATTCAACCCATGGAAGGCCAATAATATGGTTTCCGTAAGCAGAATTTATTGATGGATGTAACTACGTTGCTACGTGGTAGGAGATCACCATGAAAAATGAGAAATGAAAATGTCTTTATTTTTGATCATTTTTCAAGAGATCAATACCATATGTCACCCGTTTTTAGAATTTGTAACAAGACATTTGAAATACTAATTCGATCAGGAAAATCTACATATCTCAGCAAATGTAACTACTCCATAAAGCCCAGGTAGAATATTTTTTCAAATATTGCTCAGTTATTTGCTTTGCTCTGAAACATGCCCTGTGGCGTGGCTGCTAGTTTCTATAGAAAGTGATTCGAACGTTACACACAATTTCGTAGAGTGCGTATGCACATTCGTATCTTCAAAAAAAGACACATTAGCACATACAATTTTATCTAACTGGAAATATAGTTTCATTATCACCAAAAATACGAAATCTTGTTGAATATTACTTTGGGGAATATGAAATGACCTTAGAGTTAAGAGTTCGGATAAACGAAAATATCAAGGGCTCAATGTTGGTTAGTTTGATAATTGAAGTATGGTCCTCAGGAGAAGAGAAACGACGGTTTTGCTATGAATTAATTCAAAACTGGAAACATGGATTGTGGTATTTCTAAAAGCAAATAAAATACTTTTTGAAGAATAAGTCAATGATGAAGAATGAAAACGTATTCTTGGTATTACAATTAGAGGTCATTTGAGAAGATACCTCATCAATATTCGAATTGTGTGAAACTTTTTTTTGAAGTAGAAATCCAGAAAAAAGTACTTGTAATACAAAGCTCATTTTTAAGAAGTGAAATTACTCTTATGTAACTCAGAGAGGAATGGGGTTACTTCAACGCAGGATTTTATTTATATGAAAAATATGAAATATTTTATTGAAACAAAAATATACATTTCTGGAATACTCTTTCACCGAATATAAATAATTACTATATTTTAAACCTCTACGTTTCTTAGCCAATACAGAATAAAGCCTAGATTCCCATTGGAATATTTTGAAGGTTGAAAGTGAAACTGGGGCTCTATAGTTGTTAGAGAAGACTGACCCTCCACGAAGCGCTGATCGTTGAGCCTTCTACAAGAATAACATCTTGATTTTTTCAATTGACAAACAAATTAGTTACAGTCGGTTCGATAATATGAATAAAACAAGAAATGCTCTCAAGCACCAGAACTGCAACCCTCTTATTGACGATCCTTTCACCAACCAAGTTGGCAACTACAGGAGGATATAAAGTATACTACTATTGTTGATTAATCAAAATTGCGTGGTAATGAAAAAATGTATGTCAATGTTTGTTCAAAATGCATTTTTTACCTAAATGAAACATTTGAATAATTTGGTTGAACACCGTTGACCGCTATACGCATATAAATGAAATTTAACCTTCATAAATCTCACTTCGGCTCGTTTTGATGTTTTTATTTAAATCGATTCCGGTTAACTGATCAGATTTACATGGCCAGATTGGGTTATATTCAATTTTGAAAATATATGGAGGTGATATGTGTATGGAGAGAGATATCTGGAATGGATATAAAAACACACAATAAAACTGCATTTTTTACGCGTTTCATGGATCACGTTATCATTGGCAAAATTGTTTGGGTCTTCTCCTGTCTTTCAACTTATTTTGTTTAATTCGGAAGGGGGGTGATTAAGTATAATAAAACAACGTTTCTGTGCAAGAACAAGAGAACAACTGAACTTTTATTATAGAAAATACATAGACATTAGTTTACACATTCGATACGAGATGTCGCTAGTAGTATGTAAATATATATTTGGCAATTTATAATACTCCCACTCAGAATATAGAAAAAAATTACACTTCAACAATTCCTAAAGCATTTAAATGTTTATAATGTTTTACAGCAACTAAACTTTTGGTAAACAAATCTGCAAGCATATTCGATGTACATAGATAATCAACACTTACAATGTTTTCATTAATTAATTCTCTACAATAGTGATATTTGACATCGATATGCTTGGTTTTATTATGGAATACAGGGTTTAACAGTAATTTTTGTGCACTCATACTATCATTATACAAAGTAATCTTATACATTCTTTCAGTTATTTCAAACTGTAAATTTCTCAAATAAACTGCCTTTTTGCAAGCTTCTGATATGGATACATATTCAGATTCTGTACTTGAAAGTGCAATACATTTTTGCTTATTAATACTCCAAGATATAACAGACCCAAACAAAGTATAACAAAATCCTGAATAAGATTTCCTATAATTAACATCATTGCACCAGTCTGCATCAACATAACCTTCAATATTTACATTTCCACTTTTACTATATTTCAAACCTATATTTTTTGTCCCTTTTAAATATCTTGAAATTTTTTTGGCATAAACCCAATGTTGTTCAGTATTACAATTATTAAACTGACTTAAATATGACACAGCATAAGCTATATCGGGTCGTGTAAGGACAACTGAATACATCAAGCTCCCGATAAGCTGTTGATAGGGATTTTCATTACTACAATTATTTTCCTTCTTACATTTTAAATTAACCTCCATTGGAGTATTCACTGTGTTACAATCAAGCATGTTGAACTTAGATAACAATTTATTAATATATTTCTCTTGACTCAAAGTTACAGTACAATTTTGTTTATCAAAAACAACTGACATGCCAAGACATTCCTTTACAATTCCTAAGTCTTTTAACACAAAATTCTTATTAAGCATCCTTTTGAGATTATTAGTTCCATTTCTGTCATTTGAGAATACAAAGAAATCATCAACATATAATGTTTGACTGCTGCCAGCACATTTTATATATAAACATGGCTCTATTTTAGACTTGACATAACCATTAGCTAGCATGCAACCATCAACTTTTTTATGCCAAGCACGAGATGCCTGTTTAAGACCATATATAGCTTTATTCAATTTTAAAACTTTATAATTTGTACAGACATAACCTAAAGGCTTTTGCATATATATTGTCTCAGACAGATCTCCATTCAAGAAAGCAGTTTTCACATCAAGATGAGTTACTTCTAGGTTCAACTGCACTGATAATGCGAATAATTACCTGAGTGTTGTATTGTAAACCGCACTACTGGAGAGAACGTTTCTTCGTAGTCTACACCATGTTTTTGACTACACCCTTTAGCCACAAGCCTGGCTCGATAACAGACATGGTTCTCATTATCACACTTCTTTTTGAGAACCCACTTGCACTTGACTATATTACCACTTGCAGGAACATCAACAACTTCCCACGCATTGTTGTCTTCAAAGCTTTTCAGCTCTTCTTTGACTGCCTGTTCCCATTGCTCTTTCTCTGGTCCTTGTAGTGCTTCTTCTAATGTCAGTTCATCGCTAAAGTATTCATTACACTTTTCGGTGCACATAAATCCATACTTTTCTGGTTTTTGTCTCTGCCGTTGTGGTAATGTTTTTAATATGGTGTCTGATTCCTGTTCTTCTTCATATATGTCATGGACTCCTCATCTGGTACATAGGTTTCATCCATGTCATTCGTCGAAATGAATGAATCATTTCGACGAATGACATGGATGTCATTCGTCGGCCTTGTTGATGTCGGCCTTTTCAGTTAATTTGACTCCCTCCACAGCATCCTGCATTTAATTCATATTAAAACTGTTGACATGTCCCAATCTACGATGCCAAACTTCTGGAGACTCTGCTACTGCTGCCACCAAACAAGAATAAGTGTTTAGTTTATAAACTCCATTCACAAGTGATGCAGTGGCTACTAGAGTGTCCTGTTTATTAAATATCTCGCATCCTTCGCTTGTAAAATGTACCTTGTTGCCCTGCCTTATTAACTGGCTTACTGACAACAAGTTGGTAGATAACTTGGACACACATAACACGTTTTCAACAGTTATGTTAAAATCACAATCTTCAGGTGACGTTGTTATGTTTACTTTTCCACAACACAGCACTGAGATGCATTCCCACCATCTCTCTTGGGCTTAGAGTGTGTATTCTTTTTATTCAAATTTTGATTCTTGCGGAAACACGCCAACGCGTTGTTGGCATCACTGTCTTCTGGTTCCATGTCCATCAATTTTCCTTTAATGGCGTCGGTTGTGATTATCATCCCTGAATGCTCGATTGCCATTATCATGGGCATATATTTTTCAGATAAACCTGCTAACATGATAAATCCAATCCACTCATCATTTATTCCAAATCCCATACCTTGTAATTTCTGACCAGCTTTAACAATTTGTGTTACATATGACGTCATCGAAGTGCAATTTTCTAATCGAATAGATATTAAATTCCTCAAAAGACTTATTTTTCTTGTAAATCCCGAGTCATCGAATAACATCTTCAATTTATTCCACAATTCTTTCGATATTGCGACGTTCTTTATGTGAACATAAAGAGCCGGATCAATTGTTAGAATCAACTTAGCTTTTGTCACTGCATCTGTTGGAGCACCTGGGGCACCACCCGGTTCAGATTTGATGCATCTAACCATTCCCTCTAATATAAGGAAATTTTCTGCTACGAAACACCATTCGCTGTAATTTTCGCGTCCGTTCAATTTTGGTACACTAATGAGATAGTTCGAACTGGACGCCATTACTGATGCCACACGATACGCGAAAAAGAGAGACTGCACAACTCAAGTCACTTAGTCCTATTCTGCCACGAAATTATATTATCTGTATAGTCCTGATAATTAATAATTTGAACTGTCACGAGAACTAAGTAATTTTATGAGCCTGGAACGGCCTGGGCCCATAACCTATAATAAAACAACGTTTCTGTGCAAGAACAAGAGAACAACTGAACTTTTATTATAGAAAATACATAGACATTAGTTTACACATTCGATACGAGATGTCGCTAGTAGTATGTAAATATATATTTTGCAATTTATAAAGAAAGCAATTGATTTCAAATAAAGTCTTCACAAAAAGATATGTAGATCATACATAAAAGTTACTTTCAGACACTCAACTCACGATTAAGGATTTGGAAAAAAATTGTGCCACCTATTTGGTTTCGCGTTTAGACATTCATTACAGGTATTCCACTCGTTTCCTTTAAAATTTTAGAAGCACTGCAATGGTGGACCTTAGAATACCGCAGTCAAGTGAGGTGTCACCCATGGCAGAGGTGTCCCCTGAATGACTCCTCACCCTAGAGTGACTTGGAGCGCGTGTTAGTTGATGCGTAGCTTTGTCGTGATGAACCTCCTTTCCTTCGGTTGGACTTACTTATTTACAATACAAGTTTTACATATTATCGACCTCAGTTAATTTAATTGAGATTATTATTTTTTACACGGTTTATATTAGTTTCACCTCTCAAGCTCGGGATCTGTATTTGACAGAATTATCGACATGATTGCTTGATCTATTCGCGGGCAGATGGCGCTGTACGTAACCTCCTTGATATATCGACATTATTGCTTGATATATTCGCAGGCAGATGGCGCTGTACGTAACCTCCTCGATATAATTCGAACTCACTTTACATGTATTTCTTTATTAAAAAAATATTTAGACAATAAATCGGACTAAAAAGTGAAA
This sequence comes from Leptinotarsa decemlineata, assembly GCF_025532065.1. Taxonomy (NCBI): domain Eukaryota; kingdom Metazoa; phylum Arthropoda; class Insecta; order Coleoptera; family Chrysomelidae; genus Leptinotarsa; species Leptinotarsa decemlineata. The sequence continues at coordinate 2,223,003 of NW_027412686.1, forward strand.
AATAAATATAGTTTACGAAAACTAAAAAACACGCTTTTATAGCATAATAAACCAGAAAGTAAAAAATTAATATAGTTGTAAAAAACTAAAAAATACGCTTTTAACGAATATCGAACTGAAAAGTATTTTTTTTAAATAAGCTTAAAACAATAACGAACGAAAAATACTAGTATTATTGTGAAAAACGCGTGGGCGCTTTGTGCCATATTTTTTGTGTATCATTCGCCCGTGGCTTTTTTCACAATAATACTAGTATTTTTCGTTCGTTATTGTTTTAAGCTTATTTAAAAAAAAATTTTAACTTTTGAGTTCGATGTTCTTCAAAAGCGTGTTTTTTTAGTTTTATTAATCTATATTTGTATTATTTAAACTGTTCGTTGTCTCTTCAATCATTCAGGTATTAGAGATGGCATATTACATGTCACAGTAAATATAAAAATGTAAATAAATAGATACACTTAATCTAATATAATCTAAATTTCACTAACTGAATCAATATCAGTTAGGTAATTCATAAGCTGAGAGGGATTGCAGCCTTTCTTTAAGAAGTTCGGCAAGAGTTGATGGAAATCCATGTAGTTTTCGATGTCGATTGTAGGCCTTGCACTCGATTAAAATATGTTTTTCTGTTAGGGGGCAGTGGCATATTTCTCAGGTTGATTCTTGGGATTTTTCGATTAGATGGGTGTGTGTGATGCGGGTGTAGAAGGCGTAGTTTAGTGACTATGGTTTGTTGTTTTCTTTTCAGAGAAAATTGTTTTCGAGGGAGTACAGTCTTTTTAACTTCGGCCAATTTCGACTTAGAGAGGTTACAATCAGCTTGTGCCATGCATTGAAAATCATCTCTTTGAATATTGGTTTGAGGTCAAATTTGGCAGTTTTGGTTGTTGGGTGAAGTTCTTCAATATCGGTTGCATCTATGACTAATTGATCGGCTATTTCGTTTCTCTTCATACCCATGTATAATGGTACCCATACGAAATGAGTCGTTTTATTCAGTTGTTGAAGATGATGGAGTTTGTTTTAATAAGGATGAGGATCGGATGTGAGGGCTAGAGTTGAGATATTGCAGTCATTGAGGGAATCTGTAATGATAACTGTTTTTTCATTGTCAAGGGACCTGTATATTCTAATGATTTGAGGATGGTAATAAGCTGTCCCGAGAAAACTGAGGAGGCCTTAGGCATGAGTTATATCCAGATGCGGTGGTAAGAGTTGCGGCAGTTCCGTTTTTTGTGTTTGAAGCATCTGTGTAAATGTGATTTCATCTTGGAAGTGATTCGTTATTTGATGAAAGTTTTTGTTGATGATTGTTTCGTTCGTTTGATCAATAGGTAGTATCAAGAACAAGTATCCGGCCGGTACAAAGCAGGTAAAATTATTGTTACTAATGATACGACTAATTGTAGAAAATTTTTCATCATAATAAATTCAGCACTGGTGAGAAATTAACCTTTTGTTTGCTCGATCAATAATAAACTTGATTGCTTGCGTTTGTTGATTTCCAGGGATTTCAAAAGGTCTAATGTTTGTCCTTCATTTGGTGTATGTAGTATGTCGTAGTTTATTTCGAAGTCGTGATAGTTTTGTAACAGATGGCATGCATAGGGTGAATTGGTTTCCTTTATTTCGAAACTTTTTTTGTATTCGGAGATTTTGGCAGGAACCAGATTTAAGCTTTATATGTCTACCTTGAGTAGAGGTAAAGAAACAACAAACCAACATTTCAAATTGGAAAAATATCTAGAAATTTCAAACCAGAATCTCTGAACACAAAGACGACATACTACAGAAAATGAAGGATAACAATCAAACCTGCTAGAATCCTTGAAAATTAATGAAAGTAAACAATCGAATATTCTATTGGTCTCTCACCACTGTCGAATTTATTTTCATGAAAAATCTCATAGAATTAGTCATATCATTAGTAATAATATGTTTACATGGTAGTGGATACCTGTTCTTAAAACTATTTGTTCACCGATCAGTGAACCCTGTTGATGAAGGTCGATAACTTATATAAATTGCATTGTAAATTAGTGTGGAGAACCAGTTCAACTGAGGAAACTTTTGCCGTAGTGAAACGCGTAGTAGAAATTAAGTCTATATTATGAATATTTGTATAAATTGTAAAGAATAGTGTTACTGATTTTCACAAAGTAGTGGGTCAGTGTATTGAAAATATGAAAAAAAACGCATCAACGAAATCTAAATATATACAAGTGAACATTTATTCGATACCGTTCGCGATTGCTACATAAGCGCCGATTGACACAGATCCCATCGCCTTGTCTCCACTCAATATCCTTTCTGTGTTAATCGACGCTTAGAAGCCTTCCATGTGACAGAACTACTCGTCTATCGAGTACCTTATTTAAAAATGCACCACAATACATTCCACTTCTCATGAAGCCGGGCGGCGGTACGGCGTCGAATAAAACCAATGTAACTCACCTTGATTTGAATTATTTTAGAATCGGTATATTTTCTACTGATAATATTAGTTTGTATTCAGTATTTTTCTTTCAGTGTACTTCGTAAATCTGAATAACTTTACATTCGTATAAAGTTGTGCAATTGAATCTCTCAACAAATAAAGCATTGTATGAAAATGAATAATAATTTCTTCCCTTTTCATTAATGTGCTATTAAATCATTACAACGAGAAATTGAATCGTCTTCATTGAAAATTCTACACGAGAGTACAAATTCTCATTCAACTACCTAAGACAGTAAAATGAAGTTTTTTCTTTCAATTTGCTGGGTGACATCTTGTAATCTGATTACTTCACCGCCACGTTGATGTGAAAACTTTAAGAAACGACTTTTTGATTACTTGCTGTAAGTCAACTGCAAATTAAAAGTCTTTAATTAATTGAATAACATTCTAGAGCTACACTTCTTATAACTTAATTTAATTTTAATAAGAGGGCAGTTTTTGCAGCACACTTGTAGAATTCCATGAACAAGAAAAAAATGTTTTAATGATGCTCGAGAACAAAAGTTACATGTTCGAAGTTTTGGATACTCTCGCAAGAAAATATAGACGGCTTTTATTAAGAAACTTGGAAGTATTTTGAGTTGATAACATCAATCTGATTATATTGAAGGACTTTTGTCCCATGTATTATGATACTTCAACTTGTCGGATAAAATCAAAGAATGTTTCCTGAAATAATGGGTTACTAAACAAACTTTTTTCCTAACAAAATCACTAGATTGAGGTTATATGTTATTACATCTTGAGGTTATATGTTTCAAATTATCCTATTAGGTTGTTTTAACAGTTTTGTCTGTTTTAATGTCAGGTGTTATTTTTTTTCCAAATTTTATTTCTCTTTCCAGCTTATTACTAAACGATGTTAAGCGACTTTAGCTTCAAAAATGAGTTCCGACGATTTGAGGACCCTGGTGTACCTACACTGGCCCATCACAAACGGTGCGTTTGGAAAAGTCAAAAAGCTCGAAAAGTACGTCCCCTACGATTTGAACGATCGACTGAATTCGTCACGTAAGGCAAAACACAAGCACTACAGAAAAATTATCAAGGCGCTCTAAGAGCGGTGCCTCTGCGAAAGTTACGCTTCATATTGGATCTGAATCGCTGGAGATTATATCCATTTGAAAAAACCGTCTCAGGGTGTTCATTTCACATAAACGCAGTTCTCCAAATGAATGAGTTTTTTAACAATGAAGTTCGAGGTGTACTCAGTTGAACCTCAAAACGATGAGCAGTCACAGTACGTCGCGTATTTCTGATATGTGTCACTCTTAGTGGAATCAAATGTGCCAACTCACTTGAACACTTTCCGTGAACATATCAATATTCCAGACTATCAAGTGATCTTCGCGTCTCCAATCAGGCAGATGGCTCTGTTCTGGATCAGCTTCAGTGTATGCTTAGGGGCGGAGCTCCATACATGTGAACAACACTTCAAAGAAGATATGATCTGTGTTTTATAAAGCATTAAAAGTTGCTGAGGTGTGTACAGCTTTTCGATTAGGAACAGTCCCAAACTTTTGAGAAGCAACCTTTGCAGTTCCAGCAACATGATTGAGCTAAGACATATTGGGATCCATTTTACCCTTCAAAAAACTTATCGAAGCAGAAAGCGGAGTTGTCTGTCCTGACATTATTATATTGGGTTCGGAGACATTTATCTTTTTGGAGGAAACCGATGCCTGGATTTTTGTGAACCTGGTTCCTTTCCCCCAATTCGAAATCACTTCTAGATCCTCATTAAGATAGGCAACCTCCTGCTTCTGGTGAAGATGTGCATCCGCAGCCGATGTCATGGAATCCAAATGGAATGGCGAGACAAGTGTGCTCTTGTCAGCAAAGCAATATATTGGATTCTTGGTGGAATTGTGGATTTTGTTAAGCTTTGAATCACAGCTTTAGCTACCGACCAGTAGGAGGTAGAGCGTTTGGGATTGGCAAGAAGTTTATCCCTAATTCTCTGATTGTGAAGTTGCTTTCATTCATTCTGAGTCTGTATCTATTGTGAATTCGGTTTTCGGCACTGGCATTTATGCGCCACTGCCAGTAGACATGATTTTTGGAGGCGACAGCTTACTCGCAATTTTTGTTGAACCGAGGTTTGCCGTTAGAAGATCGTTTCATCGAAAAAGGAATATATGCATTCATGGATGATAAAGAAACTTCCGTGACTTTAGAGCTGAAACAAACATTTAGCCAGGGGTACTTTCGAAAATGGTCTTGAATGTCAAGTAGCAAAAGTACACTGATTCAAATGGCTCTCATTTCGATCAAATTGAATAAGTATTTACTAGATTTATAGTCTAGTATTCACTAGACACATGAAAACGGATAAAACTTTCGAAACAACCCAATACTATGCAAGTGCAATATAGAACAATGGATATTATCATTTCAATAATTTAATGAATTCATTGACAAATCTGCAAAGGAATGGTTAACAAATGACATACTTATTTTCATTCTTTCATTTATCATATATGAACAACACTTTTCAAAATTGCTATTCAACCACAAAATATGTAAAAAAAGATGGTTTCAATATTTTAGTACACTTCATATTCATCTGACATCACAAAAAATATATTTTATCGATTTTGAACTATTTTTGTGTTGTTCATTGAACTAATCATATTTTTTTCCAGGTGAGTTTCAATCGAACATGGAATATCATGTAGCCTAATGGAAATGTATGTAAGTTTTTCCCATTTCATATTATCTTCCAAGGTTAGAGATATATTTTAATGTAAATCAATTAGCCTGATAATGAATATCTGACAGCTTCAATATAGTATGATTCACCACAAATAAGAATTCTTTTTTGAAGCATTTCCATTGCATTCTGGAAAATAACTACAAAATTCAACAGAGGTAATCGTAAGAATTCTTGATAAATAACAACTGATTCCATTCGGAAATATCTGTGACGGGCTTTACAATTATTGATAAGAAATTGGAATCTGATCAAGTTCTAATTAAAAATGAAATCACGTTTTATTTCGTGAATTTTTCTGGGTTTTCAACCGTCCACAGTCTGTAAGATGAATCTAATCAATCAATTGAAAATCCTGGAAAGAGTTACGAAGAACAAACAAAAAAATATATTAGAAATATTACCGATAATTGTTCAATAAGATAAATAATTTAAAGTATATTTCTTTTACCAGCTAATTTTTGAAATAAAGTATATAGTATTGTAAAACTGAAACATAAACTCTCGACATTTCCCAAAAAATCTTTCAATTCTCACAGCATTTTTAGAATATCTTATCGAAGCTCATCATTGACCAAAAATTGACGGAGCCATGTTAATAATAAATAAAGGAACTGGAAAATCTATGAAAGCCACACGTTATCACTTTCTCTCTTACGGATTTTGCGTGGCGTGCCTTTTTATATTTCACAGCTCTTTTTGGACTACCACAGGGTCGTTCAAAATTATTTTCCTGGCTAAATTCTTTTGTTGCACGAAATGACATGTTTACGTGGAAAGAAAGTATGGTTATTTAATCCTCTCTTTTTTCTTTGCACTTTCGTAACGATTTATCGGTTTTCGTATACGAATTACAGCTGCAAAAAGTACAATTTATGCAAATCGCCAATTGTTGTGAATGCTGCTCGTAAACAAGAATTGTGTCGTTTTGCACCGCTGGAATTTTCGGAAGAAATTTATATCAATTATTTAAGTTTAATTTTATTTTTATGGGTGTTTGAGTAATACCTCTTCCTTAATCACGACTAATAAGAAATGTACGCCATGGTAAAACATGTTTAGTGCGGCAGTATAACGGCGCGCCATAACGAGAAACTTTTATAGATATCGTCCTTATTTATTCCGTTGAGGAAGTTATGATATTTTTTTATGATCGTTCATATCTTGATTGCGTATCGGAAATTATTTTCGGTAGAACCGTAAACTACTTATCCGTGTGTTTTGTTTTGAAATATTCTTTAGAAGGTTTACCAAGTATCACAATCATCGTGTGTATATTTGGGACTCAAAATAACACATATCCACTTAAAAAATATTTCTTCGAGGTCGAATGGTATCATTTCAGTCGGATAACAATTTCATGTTATATAGTAACTAACAGTTTATGACAAGTCCAATATAGCTGTAAATACTCGTAGTATTTCGGTTGCGAGTTCGAATCTGCCTTCGACAAACATGTTTTTTCCATAATGTTGGTGGTTCATTGATTCTTCCACATCACATAGATTATCTATCACACGGAGCTACCTATAATAACCATAATTGTCGATGCCGCTGATTTTGAAAAGAAAAGAAGTGGGCTAATAAATAACAATATACATATGAAAAAATATCAGTCAAATTGATAATCTATTTCTCTCTCTATTTCAATGGTCGTGACTGCCAGCAAAAATTGTTTCAGTAAAAAGAAACTCCAAATCTTACTAAATAACAAGTTACCACTTTCAGTTTGTTAAAGATACATAAAGTTATTAATCCAGTTAGCTCTCGAAATTATTCATATCCCGGAAATAACGGATGTAAATCGGCATTTCGATTACAAGAAATTGCTGTTGAATTTTCTGTATTCCAATAATAATATAATTATTAGGTATGCTCATGGGAATTGAATCAATTTACTGTAACTTGTTTCCTTCTGCACTTCGTCAGGTATTGATATTTCTGATAAGCCAAATTTCTTGTTACACATAAAAAGTTACTCGTTTCGATTCTAGGTAAGTAGGTACAAAATGCGTACAAAATGCGCTGCAATGCGCTACTGATAATTCGGCTAACATTTATTGAAAGTATAGCAAATGATCAGGTTTTTAACGAAGCCGATTACTTTATTCTGTGAGTGTTTCTTCAGGCCAGCTGGTGACAGCAGGATTTTGCTAAATGCTGAAAAGCTGATTCAGTTTGCGGTATAGCTAGCAGGCACAGAATTTGTTCTCTACTACCTGGATCTAAATTTCCTTGTGAAGAATAATCCCATCCAAAGTTAACAGACCTTGGTACGTTTTCCTCAATCCAGTGAGGACCTGATCGGCGGTCAGTCTGGCGATTACCTTCGTTAGGTAGGTAAGCAACAAAAATGTGTGGCTTGGGAAGTAGTACCAACCGTAGTTCTACTAACTGCATCCACCAGCTAGGGGATGCTCTCCTGATCTTCTCAGATAACATTGCCATCTAGGCCAAAATATGACTCTCTGCAATGGAACCTGTGCAGCATCTTTTGGAATATTTTCTACGGCAGCCATAATGGCATACTGAAGAAGAAACTCCAGATGCCCGCAGCATCCTTCCGATATGGTGACGACATCTGTAATACAGCTATATATGACATTGGTTTGGGTGAATTATTGTTTTTCAGCGTTTGCAAATCAGTGCAGGAGAAGTTTGATTTTTTCCTGATGCAGATTCTGCTCGTGCTGCTCAAAAGTTCAATGCTAGGCAGATTTATAAAATATTTGGCTCTTGAGGAGGTAAAAATTTGCTTTCTAGCTACACTACCTAGTCTTCCAGACTATTCAATAAGGTTTTCTACGACGAGAGGTCGCCTGATATCTCTAAGGTTTCTTTAGTTACATTGAGTAGGCTTAGATCATTTATTCTTTTAGCATGGAGAAACACCTTACAATGAGACACCTTCATTTGGAAGGATTCTTACATCGCCAGGTCTTACCTCGCCAGGTGTTTGGCAGGGTATTCTTACTGGTTTCACTATTGGGGTTAAACATATCAACTTCCTTTTCGAAAAGTGCGATAATAGTGATCAACGATCAATATTGTACTGACATTGATTTTCATTGAATGCTATTCTTCGAAAAGGCACTGAAAGGAATGATTTGTTTCTTAGGGACAAAAAACAAAATAAACTTAATAAATTATTGAATTTTCTGCCGCCGTCATCAGCACCATGTTCCAAGAACTGGTATAAATAAAAAAGAATTATTCATTTACATTTCCATTCATTTTGTTTTTACATTTGTACATTTTATCTTAGAAGCTGCTGAATAAGGAAACCTAAAATAGGGTATTAATTCAATGTTCATAGTACCAGAGGGTACTTTTTTTACAGCTTGTGTATAGTTTCATTCCTATAATTTGAAAATAAATGTATTCTGTTTTTTATATATCTGTAACGTTTTCAGTTTTAAAGTATTTTGAATACAAAAATTGTGAAAACCTGAATTTTGGATATCATTTCTATCGACAGTATTGTTTATAAGTGATTCAATGGTTACTCCTTTCTAAATATGGATAAACTGTCATAGCAAATATCAAATTGGTTATATAATTGTCGTATATTTAAATAAAATTTATATTTTGATATTTTTTCTGCATTTCAAAATCAGTTGATATAACCCTTGCTCTTGAGCTTGACCTTAACATAAAATTGTCGAATTCTCTATTAATATAATTTCGTCAACGTAAAATATGACAAATTGAGCATCTTTGACATTGGACTACGACACATGTGGTTTTGATTGAACAAAATTCTTTTTGAATGTTTCTGAATCTGAATGAATCTGATTTGCATGAAATATTCACTTTTGAATAAATTAAAAGACAAAGTTGTTGGGTATACCTTGTCTTTCTCGGGCATGTTTCGAATAGACGTTATGCCTTTAATGATTTTATCAATGTAAGATCCAAAGTTCCTGGTATACTTCCGACACATGCAGCATTCCATTTTTAGCAACAGGTCTCAACTATTCCAATCTGCTCCTCGAAATTATTCGAGCGATTCAATGAACTGCTGAAGTTGCGAAACAGGCAAACATTTTATGCCTTATGAGGCATTCTCATAAAACAAACGAACTCGCTCGGTTATGAGAGAATGTCTGACATGTTGAATTTACGAAACAGCCTTCGGCTGTATTGACATTGTTCCTCTTTCAAGTCATGGACAAATTCTGCTACTGTTTGTGAAATTTCTACTGTTAAATAACAAGATGCCCTGAAGTTTTGCATTTCCAAGCTATTTTATGTGGAGGATGGAAATATTTACTCTACTGGAGCGTTCTGTTTTGAATTTGTTACAAACAAAATTTAAGGGGGCCATTTCCTGGTAATTTGAAGTTATAATCATGATAATCCGTATTGCGATTTGATATGATGGAATTCCCGTTCTCTGGATTAAGATTTTGTTTAGATTTTTTTGATACTACAGACTTTTCATCGGAAGTCTGAAAAAATTATTTTTGACTGTCACAAATCCAAAATGCTGTAAGACGAATCTGAATAATTTGGGCTCGATATATCTATACGTGTTTTGTTTTGGATATATATGATTTGTCACTCTCCTGTAGTTTAAAAATTTATCAAATCAAAAATGAAGGGAAAATTAATGAATTATTTGGTTCCAAGTTTTAGTAAAACGTAGTACCTTAAGTTATTGACGAAAGATCCTGAAATAAAAAGCCATAATCGTTTAGCTCATACTCCAAAAATATAAGAATGAGAAACAAATTATAGTATGTGAGGAAATTGGCCGATATTTGATAATAATCAAATAATAATCAACCTAGATGTTAGATTTATACTAAACATATCTGAAAATATTTAATTTTGCTTTGCTAAAATCCCAATTATCTTATGGTATTTTAGTATGAGATGACGGATAAAAAATGGAATTTAAGGTCTGAAATAGAAATGTACTCTTAACATGAGTTGGACAAAATATTATTAATAATAAGAAATATGTCAATATGACCAAAAGATAGATGAAAAATGGAAGAATAAGACAGATTTCAGACCAACCAACTTCACAACTCTTCGAAAATTAGTATCCACAGTCTTTTTTATCTATTTATAGATCTTTCTTTACCCTATTCCTTCCGGATTGTTTTTTTTTCTGTTTCAGAACACTGCAATCCATTTGACCGCTATATTGAAGGTTGTCACACTGAATGTGGCTGAATGTCCAGTATATACGTACCTTCCTTGAACTTCCTCTTGAACCAGTATTCCACCCTATGGATGATTTCAACTTTGGACCGCTTCATGTTGTTTATCGCGATTCATCGTCTTGCGTAACGATTTCATTCAACAAGGAACGTCAATCAAATTTTAACAAATATAACAGATTGAGAAACATAACTGTTATGTCTTTTGTGGTTAGGTATCGTAACTCTGCGACATACTTTGCAAAGTGATTACATTTTACCTCATTTTCTTCGAAAACCACATTTTGAACAATTATGTGTCTCAGGAATTTTTTAACTGCTCATTTTTAGTTGTGACAGATATTTGAACAGAAATGATTTCGTCTTTCACTCATGTAGTTTTTCGGTAATATGTGAACATTAAAAATGGAATATTTTTCAGGAGACATTAGTTTCTACTTCTCCGGACATGTATAGGTTATGTACACCAAAGTTTTTTCAGATACATGTCATAAGAAAAAAACCACCATAAGTGTAAAATTTCACTTTCAAGAGAAACATTTTATATGTAGGTGTACATCAAAGTTTCGGGCAAAAACAATTCAGCTTTTTTTTAATGTCAACATTTACTTCTACATAGTTATATTCGTAATGAATATTTGTGTTGCCCGTTATTGTGTCAGTAAATATGTTACCATAATTGCCTACCAAGTTGAATATTCGAAAGGTTTGTCAAGTCTTGCGGGATTCTATTCGGTTGAGCTATGATTGCCACTTGATCATAAAAGACGCCGTCGAGAATTTGAATTTATGTAAACAACTCGCGAGTCCCTGTCATAATTGCATTGTGAGTAAATACTATTTATTCAAATGTGAATAATCTTCAAAAGGTGACACCATGATGTCGTCGATCTTGTCCTTCCACATTGTCGAGTCGTTTTAGTAGTCACTTGAGACTTTATTCAATATGTTGAAGAGCATTTAGACGATTCTACTGGCTGCTGATGGCGCCGACCCAGCGCTATCAGGCAGCGGTAACTCGAATAGATCAGTCGTCTATTTTTCTTGCTAGTAACCAAAACCAGCGGTTTTGTCTACATCCGAACGCGTCGCGCTCGTCGCTGGCTCAATATGCGCCAGTAGGCCAGTCCTTTTTTCAAGGACAAAACACAAGCACTACAGGAAAATCCTTAAGGCGCTCTCGGAGCGGTGCCTGTCCTATAGTACTGGACCAATTTTGACAACTGTGTAGACTTATTATCAATAGTCATAGCCATCGTGTAAATCAGGCGGTGTCTGGTCAAGTGGAACTGGTATCCAGTTACTGCTGACATTTTCAAGTGCAAGCCACTGACATCGTCTTGAATGCTCCTTTATTTCTACGGAAGAAATCTTTGGGGCAGATTCCCTGTCTTATTAGTCAAATTTTGATGAAAATCAATGCCGAGTATGCTCTGCGAAACATCTAGGTAACATTTAATTGGAGATTAGATTTTAAGGAAGAAAAAAGCCCTATTTGAAATGCAGTTGAAACGCTTTTGAAGCGATTGCATGAAATTATAAAAAGCACTGGATTATTACATAGGATTCTTTAGTTATTTTACATTTGTTGATCTGATTTTCACACGGGAAGTAAACAAAATATAGCCAATTAAATAGGGAGAACAAAATAAATGTCTGTCAGGTGAAATTTCATCTGCCTTTGTATTAGTGATGAATGAAAACTAGTTATTTGTAAAGTGAATGGGGTAGGTAATTAAAAGTGATTTTTACATTGAAAATCATTTTATGTGAAACGCAAATTTTATTTTCTTGGGCCGGGCAACAAATGTATTGCAATATTACCATTGTCGGAAACCACCACTGTATAAATGAGTCAGAATAGAGTCTAATGTTGATTGGAAAATTCAAATTTTTTATTTGAAGAGATTGCAGTGAAATAGAACAAACGCTCGATTATTACACAGTATGTATTTTTTTATTATTTTTGCATTCGTTGATCTAATTTTTGTACTGAAAATGAACTTGAATGGTAACTCCGTGAGGTTAGATTTCATCTGGTTTTATATTAGTAATGGATGACAACTAGTTACTAATAAGGTAAATGAGGTAATTTAAAGTGATCTTCACGTTGCAAAATACTTTTATTTGAAACATTAATTTCATATTCTTCGGCCGTGCAACAAATATACCTAAATATTACCATTGTTAGAACCTAACACTGTATGATTGATTATTTATTTCAGATATAACTATTACAATACAATCTAATGTCAATTCAGTTTTTCCATTAATTTAGTTAGTGTGTTGAAAAATTTTAAATTCGCACCACCCAGTTTTTTTTTCATAAGCAACCTTTAAAAGTATTCAATACTCGTGAGGAATAAGAGAAGGTGAGACCGTAACTTTTTAACGGGTTAAACCGAAATAGTATATCGAACTCTGACACTCGTCACTCATTTTCAATATAAAGAAGCACAATCTCATGCATATGATTGATTTATCCTTTATATATGTTTCAAATTTTTATATTTATGTTCTTTTTTCAACAATCGAAGAAATTAGAAAGTATTAAAACAAGCACATTGGAGATCACCGGCGCCTTCGGCAAAATGTACATGTTATAGGAGTGAAACTAATTTCTCACTTGCGTTAATAGTGATATATCATTTGTATCATCTAGTTTATTATCTTCTGTAATGTTTGAAGTCATCCACAAAACATGTAGGTTTAAGAGTTTGAAACAAATTGGTGAATATACAAGACCACCAGCTTTAAAAAAATAATGTGAAAGGTCCACTGACAGTAAATAATGAAAGTTTAATTTTACATTTAAAATTAATATAATGCTAAATGTGCAGTTATTGTAAATCTGAAAATATTCAAGCATTTATTCTTTCAAATCTAAATATTAGGAAAGAAGTATGACAAAATAAAAATCAAAATTTTGAAATGCGAAACAAAGATCAAAGAATTCAAAGATTGAAAACCATTATGCTTTTGATAGGATTAAATATTTCATGTGAACTATGTCAAAATGTTAAAACTTTCGTCACTGATTCCTGAAGTTATTTTTGAGAACTTCTAAATTTCTTCGCACAGTGATGATTTGTTTTCGGCATTTTTGAGAGTATTCGTCGATTAAATGCGATCTACGGAACTTTCTGATTGTTTTGAGCAGATCTAAATGGCATTCAGTTTCTGTAGTGTCTCACTTTCGTTCGTCGAGAAATTATGATATTTTTATCGTTGACATTAATGCAATTCTCTCACTATTTTTTGTAGTTCACGATTTCTTAAGAGCCGCCTTAAAACTTTACGATTATAAATGTTTTGATGCTTTCAAGAGCTGTATTTTAATTGAGCTATTCTAGAGACACTATAGCTTTTGGGACTTGTGTTTTTTCTAGCATCTTTTTTAGATATACTTGACAATAATTTCCTACAACCATGGGAAAGCATTTCCATAGGATATATACTTTCAAAGCCACACATTTGTGTTGCATACCTACAGCTTGTCAAACATAGGAAGAGTTTTAAGAATTCCGTTATGACCCCCGCCCACTAGATCTGCGTTCGTTAGAAGAGAGTGAGAGTGAGTGAGATTTCTCAAGTCTCTTCCTAGATTTGACAAGCTGTACCTGAAGAAAATAGTCGCCAGACCGACCGCCATTCAGTTCCCCACTGAATTGAGGAAAATGTACCATGGTCTGACAACTTTGGAGAGGAGTATTCTCCACTAGGATATTCAGGCCGTGGTGACACATCACGTACTTTGTGCCGATGCCCAGGAATTAACATATATTAAATCTGACTGCTTGCACTGAACTGTACACGAATCATGCCAGTTGACGCAAATGATCGAAACGAAGTCACGCCCCAACTAATCAAATGAAACCGTGGACCTGAACCCTGAATGGTGAGTGCCGAGTGGAAAAATATAGCAGTTCATCATAGTTGATAACGAAATATAAGGCATAATAACATGTAAACTACTGACAAAAGACACTGGAAAATAGCTTTTACACGATAACTTACTAGCTATTTCCAGTCATTTTTCCAGTTTCCATTATGTACTACTCAACTGATTTGCTCATGAATGTACCAAAGTTTTGGAAAACCTAATCAGTATCCGCAGGACAATAGCAAATCGTTGGCACGCTGCGTATACGTCGATTCTGTTAGTGAAAAATTGGGAAATGCGTCTCCACCGATTTCGCTAGACTAATAAGATGTTCATAAAAATAGCTTCCGAGCCGAATCGTGTTTTAACTTCCGGCTCACGTCGTAGACCGAATGAAATATTTCGAAGAATATGAAATATTCATTCGGAGAGTTAGTGCATGATTTAACGTCTACCAATCTCATAATGGTTTTGCCTCTTCGGCGTTCGAATAGGGAACCCGAGAGGCACTCTGAACGGTAGAATGCACCGCCGAATGGCCGGCGCTGGTGATGAATTTCTAATGGGCCGGTTTTGTTCTGTAATCGGTTTCGTTTAAGGGTGAAATTACTCCAGGCATAGAACTTGAGCTTGTAAAGCGGTCTTGGTTGTTTTCTTATACGTTGCGTTCAACTTTATTAATATCTCCAACATCATCGTTTTTTTCAGTTGAGCTTCAAATGATGAACAAATATTCATTTACCTCTCTTGAACGTCTATTTCATCCGACTATTTCTTATGAAATAGTCATCGATACTAATTCTAAGAGTTTCGAACGTGTCTAGCATCAGATTTCACCAATTGAACTGGCCATATTGTTTTTTTTTCATGATTCTCTCTCGGTTACAATTACCAACACGCTGCAGTAGTTCAGAAATTTATATTGTCTCCATATTATCCTCATTTGAATTCTTTTGAATCTGATAGAGTAAAATTTGGTATTTCGCCTAACTTCTTCGTGATACTCAATAAAATCATGCAATTGTAGGTTATAATCAAAGTCGTTATTTTGGATCAATATTTGATATTGAAGAAACAATTATATTGAATCTAATATTGATAAAGAACGAAAAATAAGTATTTATTTTTATGTCAACATTTTTGAAAGTTCTACTGGCTAATATGTCTCGCTTATTTTAGGAGATGTCCAAGCTTCATATTATGTTTTTTTTGCTAATATAATGCAAAATGAACTGAAAATTGAGGTATACAAGGCGTTTCAACGAAAACATGACCTCCCCTGTAAGTCAGAAACGGACGTGTAATCGAAAATTTCAAAGGGCACGTCAATTTTTATACGCGAAACTTCACTCCCCTACGGTCAGCAACTACCCCCCTATTTTTTTTTCAATGGCATGGGGGGTCGAGTGATACATCGTTTGAAAGGTCTTTTGTCCCTCTATTACCACTGTATTTTTTTTTCTAAATTGGTTTATTCATTATTGAGAAATTAAATTTAAACAAATAATATCAGTGGAAACAAAATCAATGAATAAATTGTTCAAAATGACCGCCACCTAGTTCCATATTATAATACAGTCTACTCTCGAAAGCGTTCCGTACATTGTTCAAGAAGAAGTTCATCGGTGTGAGATCAGGTGATCTAGCTGGCCATTCCACTGGACCCCTTTTTCCAATCTAACCCATTGGAAACGTTCGTCCAAAAACTGTCTCATCTGAACATCAAAATGTGGGGGTGCACCATCCTGCTGGAATGTTGTTTCATTTTCTACTAAATTGTCATCATATTCTAAAATTTGTGTAATCATAGAATCTACACAACCTTGTAATACATTTAAGTATGTGTCTCCATTGAGATTACCGTCAATGAAGAAAGTTCCAATAAAATGATTATCAAGAATGCCGGCCCAAACATTCAATTTTTGTGGAGTTTGAGAATGTGTTTCCGTTACGAAATAAGGATTCACATCTCTCCAGTAACGATAATTATGTCTATTCACTTCAACACACTGAATTATTGTATGAAACTAGATGGAGGTCATTTTGAACACTTTATCCGTTGATTGTGTTGCCATTGATATTTCTTTTGTTGATTTCCTCAATAAAATGAGCGACAGCAAATTTTCTGTTTTTTCTTAAATAAAACGTTCAACATTCAATTTGCCAATAAAGAATGAACCAATTTCGAAATAAATTAGAGAAGTAACAGAGGACCAAAAGACCCTCTCTTGTCATTGAAATAAAAAAGGGGGATAGTTGCTGACCGCAGAGGGGGTGAAGTTTCGGGTATGATTTCCATATCATAATTAGTCCCCCTAGAAATAAAAATTGAGATGTCCTTTGAAATTTTTAATTACACGTCCGTTTCTGACTTACAGGGGGGTCAAGTTTTTATTGGAACACTCTGTAAAAAACAACACTATACAGTAAATAAACCGTCGTCTTACATTAAGAATTATATGAATTTTCCTTTTGGTCATCTGAAAAAATTTGTCATAAACATACAAAATCAAGTTTGTACTTTCATTCATGCCTTCTGTTGATGTATACGTGTATCTCCATTATAGACTTCTACTGAAGTATCAATTATGTTTTAACTGAACTGAAGTTTCAGGTAAGACCTGACATTCTGCTCGCCATCTGTGGCGTTTCACCCAATTTTTTCACAAAAGTTTTTTTCTTATGAAATTTCAACAATAGTAGTTGATATCAATTTCAAGAAACCCTCGCCAGACCGTTTTTTGACTCAAATCACTTTTTCAAATAAAATCAATTCAAAGTGTATGATTATAAGGGATAATAATATGGAACCAAGGCATTCACTAAAATTTGTTACATTTTTTTATTGAAGATTTGTGCGTTGAAGAAGCAGTGCCCTGCATTGCATTGTATGTTCTAGTATGAATATGTGTTGTATAATTAAAAGAGAGAAATATATCATTAATCATTTTATCATTTCATAACGCATCATTCGATTTGGATGTGAAATCAACTGTCCCCTTCGATTCCTTTATCTAAGTCACTGAAAATTTATGTACGAAATGAATTATGATTAGTCTACTATCATTTGTCAAATATAAACTACTGTTAACGAATTGTACCGACTTAAAAATATTCCTTTTCATCTAGATTTTTGATGGAATGTTATTTCCTTTTTGATTAAATTCATTACCAGTCAATTTTTAGGAAAGAAAGTTTTTGGTTTTCTACTACTCCAAAAAAATGTGTGGATTTCCCGGAGTGGTAGAAAGCCAAAAACATTCCCAAAAATTAGTCACTTCTAAAAATATAAATAACCCTTTCAATTTAGTCAGTTTTGTTCCCAATAAATAATACAATCTTGTCACATTTTTCCAAACTTGAAAAATTCCCCACTTGAAATTTGAATTCTTGTTAAAATTTAATTCGTTAATCCATTGAATACGAGTATCTTTTCTATGATACATTAGGCGTAAGGTACCAACACCAAAGAAAAATGTTTACTTGTTCATTATCTGAAATGTGTTCATATGTACAGAAATATTAAAAACCAAAAGAAAATGTATACTTGTATTTATGAAATGTATTCAAACGTACAGAAGTGTCACAAACCAAAACAAAAAAAAGTGTACCTGTATTCATTCAGTTCATTACCTGTATTCTGTTCAAATGTGCAGAAATGTTACATTTGTTATTTACCCTTTGGGTCGTAATTGTATAAATCACTAGAGCATGTCCCGTTTATTTCAAATCATTGCATTCACGAACTTCAATCAAAATGTTATACCGAAACATCGTGAATTCAGATTCGTTTGATAGTCGAAATACAAGATCAAATGTAACCCGGAGTCTGAAACTCGGATATCATTCGGCATAAATCTGAACTAACTGCCATCATTTTATATTAAATCCTCTCTTGCACCGCGATCCACATAAAAGGAAAGTTGTTTCGACTCAACGCTTGGAAATTTTTATGCAAAATAACAACCATAATAACAATTTGTTGTATCCTCGGGAGTTCAGCAATATCAAATTCGCTTTGCAGATAGGCAAAACAGAGCCGAAGGAAATTGTATATTCGAGCAGAGTTTTCTGTTTTCGTTCTCCATTTCCACCCTAAATGCTCCGTAATAATAGTAACGTTCAAAGGGGAGGTTTAGCGAAAAACTGAATTAAAGTCCGTCAAAGCAATGTAAAACGATATCTATTATTTTCGGCACAAATCAACCGGGCTCAACATTTGCAAAGCGAAAGGGATTTTGTGTTATGGCTGGGATGGGTTCTAAATTTCCATTTCAAATTGGATTGGAACAAAAAAAATCAATAGGTTTACATCATTGACGTAATCCTTTTTCACTTCAGTCCAGTCCAGAAACTTCGGAATAAAACCTTGCACACCTTTTTGGTAATATGACAAAAAAAATTCCTTCCACCTCAACTCGTAGTCAACTCGTACTCATTTAAATGAGTAGTAATAAGTTGACCTTTTCTGTTGAACATGGAGCCAGTATGTCCTTACCACATATAAATTGAAAACTAGTTTTGTAGATGATTTTTATACATACATTATTGGTGAAAAATTA
This sequence comes from Leptinotarsa decemlineata, assembly GCF_025532065.1. NCBI lineage: Eukaryota > Metazoa > Arthropoda > Insecta > Coleoptera > Chrysomelidae > Leptinotarsa > Leptinotarsa decemlineata. Next base: position 2,241,832 of record NW_027412686.1, read on the forward strand.
ATTTGTCACTTTTTCATTAAAAAAACACTTGTAAGAAAGATCGTTACTTTCCAGTTTCATGCAAAAGTTGAACCTTAACGGCTATTTGTTTAAATTTGCTTTTAAGTTATTTTTTCATTTGCTGGTTTCCTTTTAGGTAAGAAAAACACATTATATCTTCAAATATTTATTACACTGCCTGAAATTTACAAATTAACACTAACGTCATTAGAAAATAATTCAATTCCAACATTCCAACGTGTTAGGAATCACACGTTAAAATGTAGGACCTCGTTAGTCCTTAGCTCGCATAAGTTTCTCATTTCTGAGAATTGTCGTTCGTATGGGGGCGACAGCTGATTAACGGAAAAACAGATTTTAAACAGATTTTTTAAACAGACAGATTCATTTTGTTATGTACAATTGTGTGGGATGAATGTCTTCTTTTAGTTTTTTTTTCTGATTGATTTGGTCGTTTCTTGATGAATTCAAAAATTTTATTTAAAAAAAATATCATGACATGTTTCGCTAACACAGCTAACGTAGCTTACGTCATTCACTACAAAAAAGCTACTGTGTTAGCGTAGTGATAGTGTAGTGATATTTTCTTAAATAAAGTTTGTGGAGATCAAATTGTAAGGTGGATTTCATGAAAAATCTTCTTTCAGTATGGAGCTGAACCGGCGATTTTTGACAACTGTTTTAGATAACAAAAAGGCAACACAGTGTTTCTCATTTTTTTTGCCAGGCCTTACCCACCTTCAGTGATGAAACTCTGAGATTTTCCGTTTTGGTTTAGTAAATCATCGGTCTTGCTGTGGAAGCGATTTATTTCGGGATTTATTTTTGTGCGAGCTAAGGACTAACGAGGTCTTACCTTTCAACGTGTCATTCCTAAGATTAATATATGAATAACTGTCATGATTCCAAAGTTATAGCCAAGTAAAAATATACGTAATGTGCGTCTTTTTTTCACAACATTTTTTGGGGAAAAACATCCACGGCTGTACATATACATGAACTGTTCAAAAAAACAAGGTGAAAATTCAAATTTCACGGGCACCGTAGAGTCGATTAGCGATTTTTTAATTTTTTTGTGCTTTAGAACTGGAGAGTGATAGCCAAAATAATCTAAATCGTGGATAGAGTACAAAACCAAGTATCTAATGTGGTTAATTTATAGTGTTTCAGATCAGTGATAAAGTTTTATGGACAGAAACAGATACTCAAAAGTTGCTCAGATATCAATGTTTTCAAGTACCTATTTATTTCAACAAAAACCAACATATCATACAAAAAATTTCTGTGATATTCAACTCAGAAGTTTTGGACAAATTTAATTGTTTTATAAAGGTTCGCAAAATTATAATGAGTTGCCTCTAGAAAAAAAATCGTGAAAACTTAGTAAAATTCTGGAAATGTGTACAATTTTTGTAAAAAGTAACAGCTTTTCATTTAATCTATATTTATTAAAATAATGATTTTACAGTTCTGAATCATATCGACTTCATACGGTGTGTACAGATTTTTATTTCATCTATATTTATTAAAATAAAAAATGATTGATTGTTACGGATTTTTAATGTTACTTGATATTTATAATTAATAGCTTTAAAGCTAAATAAACTAATTATTATTATCAAAATTTTTGATGTTATGTATGTTTGGCTCATCAGTGTACTGTGTAAATCAAGTTTTAGAAGGAAAATAATGTACTGATGATGAATCAAATGGTTTTCGATGAATTTTATTTATGTCAGTTCCTGCAGAAATTAAAAGTTACCAGATCAATTTCATCAACAATCATCATGAACCGGACATTTACTGAGCCTATCGAATTTCCAGAACTACCTATGACCGTATTCGATCACATAATATCCATTACGATTTTACGACAATATCATTTTTCACCCGACAAATAATGAAAAGGTTTCACGCAATCGTCGAATTGACATTTCCAATCATTTCATTCGGAAATATTGTATTGAATTTCGCTGTACCATAAAACATCCGTCTCAGTCAACACCAGTTATCTTGATAGAATTCGCAACGGCTAATGAACGAATGTTTTATCTTTGTTGCCACAATGGCAGCCGAATTATGTCGATTGCGATGAGGAGAGAGACAACAATGGTAGCATCGATTATAATTGACAGGTCATAATGTGGAACAGGCATCGAATCGGAATATCGCAATGTCATTATTTTTGATGCCGTGGCGCTTTCACCGCAGAGGAATACGTGGAATTGCTTTTTTAAAGGATAAAAATGGACCTCAATATTTGTATAATTAATATCCTGAATTATTATTACACAGTAATACCACTTCGCTTAGGAACGTTTAGAAATACAGACACTGCATACAACCAAAATTATTGTTGGGCAAGGGTTCAACATAGTTGATTTCCGTAGATAACAGAGACCGTACTTAAAAGCAAGCATCAAGAATGCTGTTCCCCAGACAATATAATGCCAAACCGTCTTTCTATTACACGTCAACATTTTAGGCAGCACCAAGAGGTTTTATATCTAGATCTGGAAAAAAAAAGTATCTTATAGTGACAGAAACCAAGTGAAAAACAATGCTATGACATACAGTTTTCTCCAAGAAGGGTGATGTGACACAATCGAATAACATAGTGTCCTAATTCCGCTAGATGCGTCGAATAATTTTTTCAGTGTAAATTTGAATGCTATGTCGTGAAACAATCACATTAATCACATAATCACATAAAAAAGTCAGTCTGTCAGAAACTTAAATCATTATTCCGAACTAAATAGTTTCATCCATTTTAGCAACTTCCAATGGGGGTTCATAATGTTCAAATCCGACGTTCTTCAGAATGTTGCTCACATATTGCCCGTGTTAGGAATCATACGCTGAAAAGTAAGACCTCGTTAGTCCTTAGCTCGAACAAATTTCAACTTTTGAGAGTTATCATTCGTATGGGGCGACGGCTGCTTAACGAAAAAAGAGATTTCGAATAGATTTTTAAATAGATATATGGAACACCGCCTCTTGAGTATGCTTTGCAGAGACTATACTTTAACCAACAAGAGCTGGTGATATCCAAGCATTATAACCCACCTTGATAGCCTGATGGAACATCGAAAGAAGGTTTGGGACCTGCCTTTTTTATATATACGTTTACAGAAAGTGTTCGACTGACAGTCCGGTTGATATAATGATAATAATAAACTTTATTGTCATTAAGAATAAATCTTGTGGACAAAGCTTGTGAAAAATAAATATAAATGTTAGTATGGAAATATAAAATGTGAATATAAAAACACCTACAAAAAAAAAAAGTTAGAACATACACTATAATTTAACGTCAAAATTTTGTATCAACATGGTTGTGTACAGATTTTTTTCAAATATAAACATTCATACTTATATATAATATTACATAAATAAACACACTCATTGCACCAGACAATCAAACATTTATATCCAAACAAGAATATAAACAAAAATCTTATATAACCTAAATTCAAATATGCACATTTTGTCACGTAAATTTATTATTACAGAACTTTTGCAAATTATAATAGGGTCTATCAGCCAAAAATATTTTCACTTTTATTTTAAACATTTTGTTGGTCAAATTTGCCTCTTTTATATCTGAGGGCAAGTGACTAAACATCTTGACCCCATTGTAATAAATAGAATTTCTGACCAAACTTGTTAAAGGAATTGGCAATTCCAACGCGATGGAACGGGTGCTATAAGAATGGCATAAAGCCTTTTGTAAATGAGGCAAACCGATTCCAAAATAAACAAAGCAATCACTGTTAAAATCTTTTGCTCAACGAATTTGTGTCTGCATGAATCACGAGGTTTAATCTTACACATATACCTGATAGCCCGTTTCTGCAGTACTGATACAGACAGAAGTGCTGATGAATTGCATACTCCCCAAAACGGTATTCCATAATATAGGTGGGATTCAACGAGGGCGTAATACACTGTTCTGACAGTTTTAATTTCCACATTTATTGAAGTAACTCAAACTGCATCACATCCAGAACAAATTTGACTTTTAAGTTATTTAATATGTTCAATAAATTTGAGCTTACTGCCAATGTGAATATTTAGAAATTTAGATTGAGTTTCTTTCTTGATCACTAAGTTATCACCAAACGACAGGTCATCAAAAGCACATCTGAATGATAAAATGTTTGTTTTAGTGATTTCGAAGAATAGCAAATCAGCATCACACCAACCTTTGATTTTTTTCATATCAGTAGATATTGCATTGTGTAAATCATTTAAGTTTTTGTTGTTCCATAATATCGTGTCATCAGCGAAAAGAGTGAAATTTTTAGAAATGCACAAATTTGCAATGTTATTGACATATAATAAGAATAAGATGGGTCCTAAAACTGATCATTGTGGAACACCACACAAAATTTCATCATTTTTTTTTCTGAAAGTCCTATTTTTCTTACCATTTGATTCCTTTCTGTAAGGTAAGATTCAAACCATTTGAGCGTCATTTCTCTGCAGCCGTATTGGTGAATTTCTCTTAGCAAGATCTTATGATCAACGCAATCAAACGCCTTAGAAAGGTCACAAAAGACCGCAACTGCTACGTTACCAAAATTAATCTCTGAATAAATATCATAAAGAAATGAAAATGTGGCATCGTGTGTATTTTTATTGCTTTGAAAACCAAACTGGCTTCCACTTAAGATATCGTGGTGTTGTAGGAAAACCGTAAGACGTATTTTCACAAGTTTTTCGATAACTTTGGCTATAGTTGGAGTGAGAGAGATCGGTCGAAAATTTGCGAGTTCATCTGAATCTCCACCTTTATATAATGGAAGGACAACAGAAAACCAGGAAAAATTCCATTGTGAAAAGAGGTGTGGATTAGAGGTACCAAAGTTTGCAGTGCCTAAATTTGAAGGTTTTGAATGATATTTTCATTGAGATTCCATCATAACCAGTTGCATTTTTATTTTTTATATTTCTCAAAATTTCTACTAATTCACTAATACTTGTATCATACAAAATTAGGTTATCCTCAATTCTGACATCTTCAAGATTTAATAAGGGATCGTAAGGTACCACTATATTTTTTGCAATCGAACAATTATATAATCATTGATTTTATCAGGACTAAGTGATATTCAAATACATTCAAAATGGCGTTTTGAAAAAATGTAAGGAAAGATTCACTTTGAGAGAGCATACCTTACCAGTTGATCTTTAGACAATTTTGATAAAACCTATTGTAATTTATTCTACTGTAAAGTCTCAACATGAGTATCTGCATATTCAAGTCAAAAGTTAAAAATAAATTTTTGAGTGTCGGTATCTATCAATTCCTCATTGTTATAATTTATGTTAAAATGACCAGTCAATAATATAGATGAGTTGACAGATAAGAAATAGTTTAGGTTATTAAAAAATATATCTACATCAGCAGAAGGTGAACGGTAAATATATAAAATATACAGAGTATTTTTTTGCTGTAGCAGACGGAAAACTCAAACGATTTGTCTTCGGACAAGTCTTGGAACGTATCAACTTGAAGAAAGTCAATTCACCAAGAGCCGAATTCCTAATCAATATTATAGTTCCCCCATTATAATAACAGTTTCTGGAGTATCTAGATAATACAGTGTAATCAGAAATGCTTATTGGAATAGCGATATATCAGATATCATAAGTACCTAACAAAATACAGCCGCCCATCACTTCAAGATCAGACTCAATGCTTGTGCATCTTCACAAAAAATAATTGTACGCATATTTCTTCTGGTTAAGATCTGTATAAACGACTGAATGACTAAGTTAAATTTTTATTAGATGCTAAAGTTCCCTCATAGTGCTGCTATGACTCTAAACAAAGCTCAAATGTCCAGCAGAAACTTTTATAGAACTTTTTGATTGAACTGTACTAAAAATCCCACATTGTGACGTTAGGTAATCTATTGAAAATGGTTTAGTGGAGTTTATAACAATAAAAATGTGTTGATATGGGATCAAAAATCATTTCAGCAGACCGATAATCCTGTATTCAGTTTTGAAGTTCATTATTTTTATTCTGATAGTTTTATTTTCTTTTACAACTGACACCTAAAATTTATTCGAACTACAGTTACGTGTTATGTTATGAATTATGTTGAATTGAGTGTTCAATGTTGGTTTCCAGGAACTGTCAATAAATCATTATTATTATCACGAAGTTGCCAATTCAAAAATTAAATTTCACCCTCTTTAGCAGTAAAAGAAAATCTAAACTGAACATGAACTTAGAGAACACAAAGAGTCAGCAAAGCAAGGTAGACCTACACGTTCTGAAAATATTCAAAAAGACAGTGTACAGTGCGGAAACTAGCTAGGGATTCAAATATTGGAGTTCTCCATATCGAATTATAAGTATTATATCATCATAAAGTACGTATCTTCCATGAAATTTCTAAAGGCGACTTCGATAGAAGAACCAAATTATATAATCGACAAAAATAATGTGACTTTTATCATCAAAGTTCAGACGAGAAAACGTTATTGGTTAAATGAAAATCCACACTACGTGCAAGAATTTCAACGTGTGGGTAAAATATAATTATTAGTCCATATTCTTTTGTGGAAACTTGACACAAGCATCCTATCTGGAATTAGAAAATATATCAATTTATTTAAATTGGAAGGGTTATATTTTTAATAGTAATTAATTTTTGGGAAATTAAGTTTTTGGCTTTCTACTACTCCATCTTGACACAAAAAAATGTGGGAATCTTCCGAAGAAAGGAAGGAAGCAATCAATTAAAAAAAAAGTAGTTTTATACATAGATGTGTGAATCATGCAGAGAAGTAACTTTCAGACACGACTGGAAGAAATAGCCCTCCTGAAACAGCTGGTTTCATGTAAACACCGAATTATACAAAAAACGCTTTTCTCTATTCAGTTTGTTATCCAAACATTCGTTATGGAATCGAATCAGATATCATTCATAGGATTCCTGCACAATACACTAAATGAAAGGTAAACATTTCACTCTCATGGAACACTATCATCCTCACTGGTAGACATCCATGAAGCTCTACCAAATGTTGATTCACAGTAAACAACAATTGGAACATTTACATCGTTTTTGTTCCGTTTGTTTTTAGTAGTATATCCAGCAGCTACATAACGAAGTAATTTTTTTAAAGTTATTTTTCATTACTTTAACTCACAAAAACAGAAGATGACGTTTTTATTTGAAAGTAGGTCACATTGGCTTCCTATAACATTCCATCATTAAACAAAGCCGAAAAGCTTTTTCCATAAAAGTTATATTTTCTAAAATTATTTTTTTTCAGTCCAACTTGTTTACTGAATGAACATATAAAAAACTGATCTGTTTTAGGAATTTTTAATGATTTTCATTTAGCTAATATTCAATTTGGAGGTATTTATTGACGCACTGTATGTAATTTCAAAAAGAAAATGAGCAATCACTTGATTTGTATAATTTTTTTTTGGCAATTTAGAGGCAATATTGCTAAATGATACGTCCGAATTACTTTAATTTTTCTCCACATAAAAGGAAAATGCAACAAACTGGTCAAATTCTAATCTTGAGTGTTAGTAGAAAAACTTTCTAAAAAACACCAATACATACAAATTCAGACATTTTCATGTTATTCTTCACGTACAATTTCAATAATATTCATTGTTTGCTCGAGCTTAATTATCCATATATACATAATTTACATGAAGAGCACTGCAGCCTGTATCATAACTCCCTCACTTCTCGAAGACACCTAATTATACTAATAACGATAGGTAGAACGTGTTCAAGTGCATTTTTCATACACGCGCCCTTCAAACCGTCAGATTAATAACCTCTTAGGGACATTCCCGCATCTGCATTCCCTGGGAACAACAATTTAAGCCCATCCATCCTGGTGGCGATTATAACTGTATTTAATAATGCCAAAGAAGATAAATCATCCTGTATCATCGCGGCCACCACACCACACCGATCAGTTATGAATCTGTCAATAAATATTTATGAGCGACTTTACATATTTCGATGAGGTGTGCGTGTGTACATTCGAATTTGTTTATCAAAGTTTGATTGATTCGATATGTCTATGCTAATTAGTTTGGTAAGATTGAAAACAATGAGGCCAGACAATGAGTGGAGGTTTGATGACAAGAGCGGGGGATTTTGACTCGCCTGATGTGTTTCCGAAAACGCTCAAACAATAGCACAGATAGGAACATTTAGAAGCTGTTTCACTATATTACACTGAACATTGATGTCAATCATCATTGTCTTTTATAGTTGTGATACACTGTTTGGAACCTTTGGTGTAGTAATTAATATTACTGGAGTTTTTTGCCAACACCAAACCGTTATTTCAATACCTCGACACGTGTTTCAATCACCAAGTGATCATCTTCAAGAGGAAGATCAAACTCAGTTTGATGATCACTTGGTGATTGAAACAAGAGTTGAGGTATTAAAATAACGGTTTGGTGTTGGGAAAAAACTCCAACAATAATCATTATCTTTAATGTCAATAGGTTTTAATTCATTTGTTTTTATACAAATGACTCAGGGCCGGATTCAGGAAGGTCACGCCCCATCATTTGACTCCCCCCGAGGGGGAGTAGGCAGAGAAGTCGTCAAGTTTGGTGTTGGGAAAAAAACTCCAATAATATTCATTATATTTCATGTCAATAGGTTTTAATTCATTTGTTTTTATACAAATAACTCAGGGCCGGATCCAGGAGGGTCACGCCCCATCATTCGGCTCCCCCCGGGGGGAGTAGGCAGAGAAGTCGTCAAGTTTGATGGCTTCATTGGTGCAAATTATACAAGAAATAGGTAATTGAAAATGTGGTGTTATTTGTTAATCTGAAAAAATTCGTGACACTTTCAGTGTCAGTAGAAACTGTTGAAACAAGCGCTTAGAAAATTGAAGCTCATAAAAATCTATTTGAGGAATACTATGAAACAGCAATGACTTACGAATTTGAGAATCTTTTTTATTGAACATAAAAGGGCTTCCTCCATTTTCAGTGATAGCATAATTAACGATTTATGCGTTTGAATTTCTTCATAATTATTTCTAATTCATTCAAATATCAGAGTGGTGTTTCAGTATTTAAAAAATATAGATGAAACTCAGTTCACGACAAAAAAAATAGTAAAAATAACAGTTTTTGTTGAAATAAATCTGCTGTGACATATTGTAATTTTTCTTTTAAATATAGACTATGAATCACCTTTTCGCGCCACGTAAATGAATGGTACTTTTCAAAACTACTGTAGTATGTGTCATGATGAAAAAAAAATATATTTGATCAAAATAACACCGTAAATTTTTTTCTCAATCTCTCGTAGCATTAGGCGTTTTGGTAGATTGGACAACGTTGGGGGCGCCAGGATCAAACCCTGGCCTGGTTTACATTGAACTTAAATCGCTGTAGAATATATTAATTTGAAAAATCGGTATCGGAAAAATGATTCCAAAGGATATTTTCCAAATGACATAATTCTTGAGAAGTATGGTTCAAACTGTTCAAGTGAATCTCGAAGCGATGTCCAGCTGGACAGCTACAATTTGCCGCAGACTTCATACATCGTTTTTGATGGAACTAAATCTGCTAAATCAAACAATTTCACTTCTTGTGAAAGTATCCATAGAATATTATAGACAACAGATCAGACTTGTTGTTTGTGATGTTGTGGCCTTCTGTCTAATAAATAAATGTTTTTTTTTCTGGATAGAATGTAGCATTCACGGTCCACGGGGAACAATTATGTGAGTGCAATGTTTCAAGAGTTTCTAGTTTGCTTTTAAAAGCTACTTTCTAGTCTGATATATTGTGTCAGATTTCTGAGAGGCTGCTTCGCTATCTTACTTAACATGTAACAAAATATTAATTGTTACCAACGAAGATATGCATTTGAAGACTGTTGATTTATAGCTTAGTCCCTGATTTTGGATATCGTTGATAGTAAAGCAACTTGTATATAGTTATTTGAAAGATTTATTATATTGTGCAGTATTGCTACTGAAAAATATTTGTATCAGCCTTCATATGAATCAACGTAGAAATTGATTCATTCTGAAAATCATAAAATCATTTACTTTGCAGAATTTCAAAAATTATAGATTTGCACAAATGTCAACCGATTAAACTCGACCTCTTGATTATACATGCAAGAAATTCAGAAATGGATTTATTTTCAAAATTATGTCCAGTTTCGAATATTATTTGGAAAAACTTGGCAACGCACTTCTTTATTTGCTTTGATTTTACACGCATGAAGATCATTCGATATTTTGAGGTGTTTGGTGTGGTTTGCGAGTGATATGAATTTCTTTCTTATACCCATAATTATCAAATCGATCGAAAAAAGAAATGTATTAGGTCCTAGTGAGCGAAATGATTGAAGAGACTCCATTATTCTCGAAGCAACTTCGCCATATTCTAAAGTTATAATCAATCAGTGCAAAAAAGTTAGAGTAGACAGTGTCGTACTTGCCAATTCGCAACATTAGTTCCGCTTGTATTGGATTATTGAAAGTTGTATTTATTTCATATAGGTACTATATAGTTTTTTTCTAGGACTATTGTTTATTTTCATTAACACAATTGCAATTAATTGTTTCTTTCCATAAATTATATTTGATATAATTATTCAGTTTTTTCATTCTTTCAACTAGAATACATTGAAATTCAGGATTTGGTTTTGGAAAATGGTTGTTTTACTTACACTAAATATTATAAAATGGTCAAATTTTTCATATAACATGGTGAACGTACGTAGTAAATATTCATTTAAGATATATTACGGTGGTAGTAACACAATTTTAGTCATCATTATAATGACTCTTGAACTTTTGTGAAGTATGTAAATTGGCAGCTTCAGTTTTGTCTAAGAAAGCAGGTTTTCCGAGCAGTTCTCATTGTTCAACTCCAGAGCTAGAGGATGTGTAACTAGATGTGTAAACTAGAATGTGTAAACTGCATTGGCGGTAAATTTTAATTCCATTCTACTCGATTGTCGCCATATGATTTCAAGACGTTTTATCCTGTTGATTGTTGTTGTTATGTTACTTCTGGGTTAATTTTTGAGCACTTTTGAAGGCCAGCAATTCAACTTCCACCACAAGAACAAAGTATGTTATAAATGCTATTATTTGTGATTTTCTTCGTAAGATATCAAAGTTTTTCACGTGGGCATACTTGAAGACAATCAAATCATCTAGATGATTTGATTTATAGCCAGTCTTCAAGTATGCTCACTGACTATACGTGAAAGATTTCTTTCCTTATACGAGGAATTGGGCAAATTTCGGATATGCAGTTGGTTACCTCGTTCACAGGCAGATGGGGCGACGACAAACCTGTTGTTTGTTGTAGTCTTCAGCTTAGTTCAAAGAATGATACTCTGACGGAATTCGATTTTCAATTATCGGAAATGACTTTATGTTGATGATATACACGACCTTGCACTAACGAGTGGCCAAACAGCCCGAAACCGGTCTGCAAGGGTGTTCTAATAATTGAAAATCTATTGCGGCAGTTGTATCGCCAACAGCAAATGCAGGAATAACTTCTGTGAAGAATCCTGCACTGACACCTGTCGGATATAATCCAACGCCCTTCGTGGTATTAGCCAGGGGAGTAGTTGTTTTCTGATAGGTGTCAGTCCATTAACCTACTGTCTAGGGTGTTGAGACTGGCCAGAACGAATTGTTCTCTTAGATGATTTGAGATATCAAAGTCTTTAAAAGTGCGCAAAAATAATAAACATCGAAATTATATCAAAAGAACATAATTAAGAGTATCAAAATTGTCATGTTTTGAAATAATCGTAATAGCTGATTACTGAAGATTGCCGCATGGCAATTTTTTTCGATAGGAAAAATTAATAAATACGACGAGTCATGGATGAACATGTCGAATCATGTCGATTTTACACAGTAATTTTTCGAAAGACACCAGAAAATTTACTTTTCTACAGCTGTATACAGTTCTTCATTACTAATTTTTATTTTTTCTGATCGATGAAAGTGAAAAGTCCTGGAACAGGTGAATAAAAACTCCTCAATAGAAAATTACGTGTTCAAAACTATAGTTCAGTTGTTATGCATTGAATCTTTATTATCAAATGGATGTTTATTTCTTCAATTTCATATTTCTGAACTACAGAAATTATTCACTTGTCCCATGAAACCATCTAGCATTATATGTATTTTTGTATCGTCGAAACAATTTGTGTGTGTACTAATTTGAATTCTCATCGTTCAAACGTTCTGTTGTCATGTTAATTGGGTGCGATCGAGAAACAACCTCCCAATTTTTCTCTCGACATCCCTTTCATTCATTTCAAATTCCGAACTGCTACAAATGGCTTTTTTTCTTCAGCGACGGAAACGCATTTATCAAGCAGTCTAATATCGAAAGTAAAAAAACAAATGGAATATTTAAAGCGATATCCGAGCCAGTTAGCATTTTGATAAATGCACAAACTTTGAAGACGTATGGAGAGGGTCTAGTGTAGTCTAGACCAGACATTCAAGTGTGAAGAAAGACTAATGCTGCATCATGAGAATTATGATGGAGGCGGAATGTTCGAGAAAAATATGTGAACGTTAAAAAGGGATTGTGACTGAAATTCAAATGAGTATTCATTATTTGAAAAGAAAGTTACTTCATTTGGAGAAAATTTCGATTCTAACTGCACATTCTTAAACAGCAGTTACTCACAATAGGTTGATGATTGGGAATAATTAGGTAAGTACCATAATGCAAATTTTTCAGCGGAGCACATGACTGAGGAGGTGAAACCTTATGCAATTTCTTGACAACATTTCTTTTGTTTATTATAATTTTTTGGGAATTTTTGGCTTGCTACTTCTCCATCTTGATACAAAAAACATGGGAATCTTCCAAAAATATACCCTTCATAACAGTATAACAAGATTTTATTGTTTTCAACGATTTTGAGTCATGATCTTTCAAATTGGAGTATTCGCAGTTGGATGAATTTCTCAGCTAGAAAACTCATTGTGGAACAGTTATATCAAAATTCAACTCTGAGAAAGCTTCATAATATTTTAGACCAAAAACAACTGATTATGCTGTATCATGCCCAAGTTGAATCGCGTCTTCGGTATGGTATTACTTTCTGGGGAGCTTCCTCTTCATGCAAAGATGTTTTTGTCGCCCAGAAAAAGATTATAAGATGTATAGCAGGTGTCTCAAGAAATACAAGCTGTGATAGCATTTTTTTAAATTTTCAAATACTAACATTGCCATGCCTGTATATATTCGAATTATCTGTTTTTATATATGATAACCAAAACTGTTTCATAAGAAATGAAAATGTGCATTCTATTGATACCAGGTGCAACGCAGATTATTTAATCTGCTACCACTTGAACTGGAAAAACTCTAGTACTATCTACAGCTTCGAAATTACACTCAAGTCTTTCCTATTAGGAAAAACCTATTACTCCCTTCAGGAAATGATTTAATAATAAAATTAAAAATTCAGTGAATGTATTACTCTCAGTAAATTGTCTTATTTTTAGTTTTACTTTAAAAGCTCTTTTCTGACTAATCCTACCCAAAGTAGGAAGAAGACCCCATGCAGTGGCTTATCCTTGTGTTTCCGCAGAAGTAAGGTGATCTCCGCGGCTTTTATCTGAGCTTTTTGCTGAACAGGTTCCAACTCGGTGACAGAGTTGTGGTCACCTCGTTCAGTGTCAAAAACTATACCGAGTTCATCAGCTGCTCGGGCAGCTGCCCTAAAGAGAAATGCTCCAATTCCTGCTCTCTCATGTTCACGGACCATGCAGAGAAGGAGATCCGAACTCCCGACGACTTTACAGGCTGTATCCAGTACCATTCTGTCATGTGGACACTCCAAACTCAAAAGTCCACGGCCTTCCTGTTGTCGGGGGAAGTAGAACCGCGGAACGGACGATTTGGGTCTTTACGTCGAGTTGATACAGCTCCTCCCGAGTCCAGAGTAAGATTAGAACGGCAAGCATATTTGTTGCAGCAACTTTGTTCTTCCCCGACAGTTCCGATGACCAGATCTGTCGAAGTTTGTGCTGATACTTGCCGCGGAGAGAGGTTTTCACTGTTTTTACCACTTGTGAGTGGCGTTGTTCCACCCCGAGGTAAGTATACGTCTCTTCGGTATCCAGATGGTGTAGGATGCTTCCATCTACGAGCTGTACATCCTCTCCGTAGTCCCCGCATCGTCCTCTTTTGAGATGGACCATTGCACATTTGTCTATCTCGAATTTCATACCGATAGCATACGTGTACTCTTCCACCACCCTCAAGGACTGATGGAGATCCTTCTCTCCAGAGGCATAAAGTTCAAGATCATTCATATAAAACAAATGGGTGACCTTTTGCCTCCAGTTTCCGGAGGTGCCACAGTTATACCCTCGAGTGTTTCTGAGGGCAACGGTTAATAGCAATAGTGAGATGCAGAACAGAAGGGGGCTGAGGGAATCACCCTGAAATACACCCCTTCTGAAAGTGACCCACCCTGTTTGGACTCTTTGCTTGACCAGATGTTATGGTGAAGCGAGTTCGCCAAAGTGGCATCACTTGTTCAATGCATCTCACTATGTTATCGGGTACCGCAAGGCATCTGAGCAAATGCAAGATGAGCTCATACGGAATTGTATCAAATACCTTATGGTAATCGATCCAGGCCATAGAGAGGTTACGCTTATATTGTATCGAGTCCTGCGTTACACATCTATCGATGAGCAGGTTCTCTTTATATCCAGCGACTCCTCTCTTCGACCCTCTCTGCTCATATATCCGTTCGAACACTCGGTCAACTGCGGTGAGTATTCGTGTATATAAGATGCTTGTAAACAACTTACAATACGAATTCAAGCATGTTATCGGTCTGTAATTCTTAGGAATTGACAAATCTCCGCTTTTTGGGATAAGAACGGTCCGCCCCTCGACAAACCATTCCGGAATCGGCTGCTCTCCGTCCAGCCATGAGTTGAAAACTCTGGCCAGATGGCGGTGGGTACTTGGTAGTTTTTTCCACCAATTAGTGTTCAGTCCATCTGGGCCTGGAGCACCAAAGTTCTTGGAACCCACAAGGGCTCTTCGAACGTCATTCGGGGTTATCGGGTTGCACAGTTCATTGAGCTCAGGCTGTCTTAGGCATGCTCAGACATACAGTATGAACTATTGTAAAGTGAAACACGTGTTTTGCTTTTTTTGGACTCCATCGGGTTTGTTTATACTGAATGTATGAACACACTTGAGAAAGTTATTGTGTTGTATTTCTGTAAACTGCTCTGTGAAAATCCCAATATAATTTATTACTTGAAGAATGAAATTGAACCCATTGAGTAAAATTTTGTTGCGAATTGAAATTATTATAGTTATATCGAAAATTGAGATTTTTGTCTTAACCTGATGAAGTTTGATATATGGTTATCAATGTGATCATATAACATAAGAAACAAACTTTTTCAAAGACTATTTCTAAAATTCAGTGCAAAAGTAACATTTCCAAATTTTTTGTGAAAAACGACAAATTTACCAGATTACATATAACATTTAGGAAAGTATATTGTGTTTCTGAGGAATTAATAAAAAATAAATAAACAAGAATGCCATTCATGTAATTTATTCTTCCTCTTTGAAATGCATCGTTGCACTACAAATACTATTTTTATTGTTTGAGTCAGTTACTCCTTATTCATACCATGAAAAGTTTAATATTCTCTACTGCAACTGAATTTCAATATACCATATTTTATCAAGCAAGTGACATCTCAAGGAAGTTCCACAGAACACCCTAATTTGATTTATTTTTTAATTTCAGCATTATGCATGATTTAAGGCCAACATTCGGGAGGAAATAAGACCCTTTTGTTGAAAATACGCGAACGGCAACAAATAAAAGGAAGTAATGCTATCTACCTCCTACCGGAGACTAACGGTAAAAACTTTCATAAGAAAAGCTATTAAAAGTGGGAAATATATTTGCCAGCGGTGTGTGGACCCTAAAAATGACAAATTTCCTTCCCAATCATTTTCATCTGGATACTCATGCTTGAACATTTGAAAGTCAAGCTGATATGTAGAAAATTTGAGAAAGTTAATAAGGTTATGAATATAGTGCGGTTGTGTATTCATTTGAAAAATTTAATGATGGCGTGTCTGCTTTTTTTTTCATCTGTAACTGTTGGACTCTTACTAGACAAATTGTTTTGGAGATACAAACAAGTTCAAGTTTCTGTATGATTATTTGAAGTTGTCACGTTTTCGGATCTTTTATTATTCGAATAATATATTTTTCTGTTATGAATTCCATGGTCGAAAAGAATTTAGAATTTACCTTTGCTAAATATATTTTTCATGAATTCTTCTCCCACAACAGATTTCCCAACCTATTCGTATAATTTCAGAACACATCATTTTTTCTTCACAAATTAGCGTTCTGCCGCAAATAAATTTTTAATATTATTTTCAATTTTTTAACCAACCAATGCGATGACTCCAGTCCTAGTCCTGTTACTACATTTATCACACAGTGGAAATCCAATATAAAATATATTTGATGTAGAATTAATTTTGAAAAATCGTGAAATAAAGTGTCAGACTATACTATAGCATTATTCGTAAAGCTCAGAGAATCGTTTGGAAATGTATGCAGAAATGAATATTTTTTTTACGAATTTGAAGGTTATATATATGTTTTTCTTAACACAAACAAAAGGATGAAAATAATCTCTTGCATTCATCGTTACCTTTTAAAGAATCAGTTTTCAATTATAAAATTCGATTCGACACAATAAAATGAACTTCAAAATGCCTAATAGAGTTACCATTTAGAGGACTTGCTGAGTAGACAATATCATTAAGAGGCCCAACAGTTGCGGTAGGCCTCTTTGTGACATTTGAAATTTGCCACTCTCAAAAACAGGCATAGCAGACAAAAGTCGTGAGAGAGTCGTTACTAATCGGCAAAACCATTTTGTGTGCCAAGAGGCTAGAAGAAATCCAATTATTTATCTTCCTGAACACAAACAGTTCCTTCTGGAAGTCACACGAACAGTCTTCATGCTCGAACGTTTCATTACAGTAGACACTTGAATGCTTCAAAATTATCAAAATAAAACAACTGTTGCTATCAACACCAAAACTAGATTAAATAAATAAACTGGCAAAAATTGACCCCACATTAGATTACCGTCGAATTATTTTTCCGAAAGATCCAGAAAGACATGTTCTCTTAGATCTGCTCCAAAAACAGAGGAAGAACGGTATTGTTCTGTGAAGGCAAAAACTCTTCTGCTGCCCATGCAACAAACTAACCTCATTTTGATTTGGTGTTATATTTGCAGAATATCGCCCGTTCTTCACTCACAAGATTGTTCAAATATATTTTGAGATACACGTCACTATCCTGTCAAATAAAAAACTGGATGTAATCAGCTCATCAGGGTTCCTCCAGAATTGGAGGAATATATTAACAATATAAGTAGAAGCATACCAAGTAACAAATGATATTGCGATTTATCTGAGTTCAATAAAGGTTATATTGAGGTTTGTATGTCGATAAATTAATTTGTTGCAGTCACAAACCATGCTAGTCGTTTTCCAGATTAAAAAAAATTGATCTTCCTATCACATCAACTCACTTTTTACTGTTTTTCCGAAATACGGTTGAATAAACACTGCTTTTTATATTTATATTGGATGTTAGGAAAATGTTAATAGTCCTGAAAGCGTTCGAGCTGACGGCTGAATAGGCTTGTAGAGGAAAAAACTGATTTATCACAGCATTACAGACATCTACGTAGATTAAAGGTGAGCTGTTGTATTTCATTAGGATGTGAAATGAACCATTGCATATATTTCTAATTTCAAAATTGATAGTAATCCTGGACCACAGAGCGCAAGGAATCCTAAATAATTATAGTTGTCTGTCGGCATCTAAATACATTTGGATATTTTTAGAAAAAAAATGAACCAAAAAAAAATGGAAATATTGAAGTATTAATTGCTATTTTTTTCAATACTTCCAATTAGTGTGGCTTTGTTCATTCTATTTGAATATTTTTTGAAATATTTAACACATACACTGCCATAATGTTTTTCATTCTTTTTTCTGTGAAAGAATCACCGAACTTCTTGTAAGAAATACGGGAATTGATTCAAATGCAAGACATAATCCATAATATTCATTTCTTCCGCCGAGCCGGCATTTATATAGATTCGTCGAAACTTGTAATATTTCGTGGCATAGGGGTTTTTCCACTTTATCATGAAAAGAGGGTGTTGAACCGAATCCAACTCTCAGACGTGAAATATCTTCCTCAATGCAATTGAATGATTCCATCGAAGACAACAGAATAAAGGGTGCGACTTAAGATTGATTGTTCCGAATGGGCGATCTTGAGGCATAATTTCATGACAGAGAATAAGTGTAGGGTGTGGATGAATCATGGCTGTTGATTCGTTTTCGAGTTGGATCTTTGTATGGTTGCTTGGGAGATGTATCGAGGCAATTACTGCAAAATGTTCGAATACGGGTGTAACGAACCAAAAACCAACTCTTCATCATTCCATTAGGGCCTGTGCTTCGAAAATGCATACCGAGAAGATAAAATCTGAGTCGAACCGAAGATGTAGGCAGTGTGATTTACTTGAAAACTAATGAAATGAAAATATACATCATATGTAAAATGGAACAAAACTGTAATGGATACTTTTTCGATCAGTGATTTGAACATTTTTCAATTTTTATTTTTCAGTAACTTTTTAGTTTATACACATAATAAAATATCAAAATCTTGGGATGTGAACTGTATCTCGTAGAAATTGTGAAGACATTTTATAGTCACAACGTTTTATAATTTGACTTTCAATTGGCAGGTCAATTTTTTATGATTTAAAATTGCATCTATACTTTTGGTTTGAAGAAAAATCCAGACTATCTGGCTGACAATATTTTTCGACCGGAATTCGATTAAAACCTAATATATTTAGGCTAGATGGATGATATTAGTGTATTAACATTAAGTTCTTCAAATTTTATTGGCGAAAGTAACATGTTTTTTTAAGTACTTCAGTCATGAAACGGACCTCGCTTCTCAAAGATCTCGTTTATCAAATTCTCAAATTCAAATTTATTCAGCTAAATAATTACATTACAGAAATAACCATTTTATGTGCTATTTTGCATTCATCAAAAAGTCGAGAATTACACCTAAGCATAGAATATGCTTGTATTATGCCTGTTCTCTCAATATGAATGAATGCTTACGACTATAGAAAACAAAACAAAAAGTTTTCATAATGTGGGCTATATAATATATTCGAATGAAAAAGTAAATTCAATGGACCAAAGGAAGGTTAGGTTAGGTCCAAAGTGAGTGGGTCTTTTCGACCAAATGAACCCAGCTTCTTAACGAAGCCGATTAGTTTGGATGGTGGGTGATCTTTCAGGTCAGCTGGTAAGAGTAAGGCTCTGCCGAACCCTAAACACCTTATTGGGGTCCCAGCAGGGCAGACACAAAGTATGTACTCTGCTGTTTCATCATTTCCCAAACACAGGGACTGTCTTCCGACAGTCCGAGTCTCTGCATATGATGATTCAAATGACCTGTGACCTGTAAGAAGGCCTGTTAGACATCATAGTTCATCCCTATTGTAGTCCAACAACTGTTTGGTATCAAGCTTCGAAGTGTGAATAAACGTCTTGGAGTGAGTGAATCCTGGAAGATTCTTCCAGAAGTCTATAAATCTTCTTGCCATCTTGCCATGTTCAATGTTTGTTCGCAAATCCTAAAGCGATGCCAATGACAGCTGGTCCGAAGCTGCTTGCAGTACCCTCCTCTGCAAGGGAGTCAGCAGCCTCATTGCTTTCCAGACCAGTATGGCCGGGAATCCAGACCAGAGACAATCTGGGAGTCGCTATTCCATGAGTACCAGGGAATTCAAAAGATATGAAACACTGTTGCATTTTCTATATTCCAAAATTGAAATAGTTAGTCACAAATACAAAATGTTTTACATATTGCTTACTTACACATTCGATACCTAAAAACAAAACATTTCCCTGATATCTGGTGCATATATGAGATACTATCCTTGTTGGTTCAAACAACTAGACATGATGTGAGTTCCAAGAATGTTAAAAAACAATTGTTCGAACAGAAAATAAGTTGAAATGTTTTACTCTCATACTGTCTCCATGGTAGTTACACCGTTTATGTTGATATTATTCCCCTAATTTTGTGACCCCAGGTATACCTGGGTAAGAGACGATACTCAAAACAACAATGAAATTTTTGTCTTTTTAGCATCATTATTTATAACATCATCAAAATTATAACGAATTTCCATTACTCGTATAACGACTTGTTTGCAGTTTGTACAAATAAAACGTCAAATAAGCAATATTTCCTTTAGAAGATTCCCTCATTTTTTGTATCGAGATGGAGAAATAGGAGGCTAAAAACTTTCGTTACCAAAAATTAATCTCTCCTAAAATTATACTCTTTCAATTTAAACAATCTTTCTTATATTCAATTCTTAATATGTTTTCTCTTTCCACTAGAGATTAAACATATTCTCATGTACACTTTCTTTTTGTTTCAGGTAAGTGTCCAACCCCTCATTAACAGAAATCGGATTAATCTTCGCGAATACGAGTGAGTAGCACAAACTAATCATTTCGCCCTCCAGTTTCTTCGCTAAGTTTGAATGGGATATACGTCCCATGACGGGACTGAGTAATCCAGTAAACATAGCATGACAAATGTTACTTTAAAGTCGACCAGGATGGATATTAGCGTATGGCTTCAACTTGTAATCATTTCTAATCCATTCATGATCGTTAGATTGGCGTGACTGAGGTATTTATCCAGTGGCGTTTTGGTATTAAACTGCAACCAAAAGAGGTTAGCTTAACAATTTCCATACCCGAGTTTTGTATTTTCAATTTGTTTTTGAATGAGAGATTGTTAAAATGTACCTCGATCACCTTTTTTATTTTGAGAAATTATCTTCGTTTTACAATATAAAAATATATGTCATATTTCACATTCTTAGATGAGTAAAATCATGTGATTAAATTCAATTTACTCGCCTCGTCTGCTGAATTTTCGTTCATCGTAGGTCATTGGATAAGGTTGTAGTCCTTGTCGTATTCTTCAAGAATATGCGGAATATATCCTTTATAATGTCATCTATTTCTTTATTATTGATAGGTACTTGAGATGAATTGTTTGGAACCTTTGGTGTTGTAATAAATATTACTGAACTTTTATCCCAACACCAAACCGTTATTTTCAACACTTCAACACTTGTTTCAATCACGAAGTAATATTCATTGATTGGATCTAAAAGGTCTTCTCTCCGTAGAAAAGTCAAAACTATAATCAAATCAATATCTCGAAAAAGTGACACTAGTCTTTTATTGCAATTATTTTTTTCTTCACTATTGAATAAAAAAAAATTAATAGCTAATTGAAATTGTTTTTCTAGGGCTTTTTCGTACCTTCTTGCTACCCGTAAATAACATTTACATAATCATATGAATATATTGGAGAAAAATAATGTCATTCAATTTTTCAAATAACATTTGGAAAACATATGTATTTAAACAGGCAAACAAATAGAATAACTCGATTAAAATCGTATCAAAATGAGGTTGCAACTGATATGTTTTGCGGTAAAACTGACATCCAATATTTTCGTACTTTTTTCCTCACTCTATTCTATTTCTACCTATTCTATTCTATTCTAACTTGAAGATAACACATAATTTCAGTAATATTTAGAAATCCATTCAGAGCAGTTTGATTCCATTCAAACAATTCAGATGTCACTAAAATCCCAACTACATTTAGTAGATAATTTTCCGAATTGGAAACTAAAAAATTTAATTTCCCACTATCACAGAATTTTGTGATAGTGGGAAAATCAAGCGAACTAGGTCGTTCTGAAATTAATTAAGAATTTCAATTCAATGAATGAATGTACATAGGGTTCAACAAACAAGCCTATGTATTCTATTAATTCAATTACAGTTTGTATATGTTTTACTAATTTGAAATCAAATATGAAATACATACTCTCTCTGAGTTCACATGTTTCAATACAAGTCAAATGGACAAGTAATGCATTTTATGTAAGATTTTGTCAGTCAAGGCTGTCTCATTCATCCAGCTGTCAATAACTCATTAGCTCGATTAACCTCTGAATAATTTGCTACATCTCTTATCTGATAGCACATCTGGACTCTGAAATTCTTGTGTCTGGAAATATATACATTTTATAGTCTGGGTCACAAGATCATTTTTTTGGAACTTCTGTCCAAGGGCACCGAAAATTATGATCCAGGGCTCATTCGATTCGGAATGATCGGTAGCTCCATTAAACAATTTAGTAAAAAAGGGGGGTTTGATTTTTTCAATCTCGGAAAATATTAGACATCGGAAATTTGAAAAAAGATCCCCAAAGAGGAGGAAATTTCCTAATAAAAGTCCCACCTCCCGGAACTCTGTCACCAATATTTTATAATTTTTGTTTAGAGGCGAAAATAGCGCTAAAAGCGGACGATGCGCTTCCCGCACGGGCTGACCGATACGGACCTTTGAAGAATAAAAATTATTTCAACCCATTAAATATCATTATTGAGATAAAAAATCACATACCTTCAAGACACTTGAATAAACGAAAATCAATGAAAAAAATATTTTACCGTGATTATTTTATTAGATAAACTTCAGTTAATTAACTATTTTTCACATTAACTAATTTTTACAAGTTTTAAATTTACATAGAAACCCTGATAATTTTTAAACTAAAAACCTCAAATTTTGTTTACTTCTTTGAGCTTCTCTTGAAAGCCTTCAAAAAAAGATTCCCGTTGGAAAAATAAAAAAATATAGATTTTCCATTTTGTTATAAATAATCACAAACGTTAAAAAGTTGAAAATACAAATAAAGCAATGAAAAAAAAATTTTTTTCAATATTCAAATTTATTCGTATTCTTACTATTTAAAGTTAGATAAATATGATTTTTCATCATTTTTAGCTCTATTTGTTTGAAAAATGGTTATGAACAAATGTATTGTTTATAACATATTTGAAATTTTTTGGGGGGATTTTTATCAGTGATGATTATTATGTTCTTTAAAAATGAAATCGCTTTAAAAAAAAAGTTTTTATTGTTTAAAATCGCATTCGTTGATTAACATTTTTTTTATACCTAATATGAATATTAAGGTACGTTTTTTTTAATCACAATTTCTATTTCTCTTTGATATTCTGAAAAAAATTTTTTTTTTGATTTATATTTTCTTTGTTTAATTAATATAAAAATTTTGTTTTAAAGAAATTAATTTTTACGATATATTTTTTTAAATACTACCAAAAAAACAAAAACAACCATGTGTCTTTTTTTGTGTGAAAATGTTTTCTCTATTTTTTACAAAACTTTCAATATTCTTTTTCTACACAAAAGTGACACATGGTTATTTTTGTTTTTATATCTTATATCTTAAAAATCAATTTGTTTGAAACAATTTGTTTATTAAATAAATAAATATAAATTAAAAAAGTTTTTTTCGGGATATCAAAGGGAAATAGAAATTATGATTTAAAAAAATCGTTCCTTGATATTCATATTCAGTAGCAAAAAAAATTATCAATCAACAAATGCGTTTTAAAGCAATAAAAAATATCAAGAAACGATTTTGTTTTTAAAAATCATAATATTCATCACTGATAAAAATCCCTCCAAAAAAATTTCAAATATCTTGTAAACAATACATTTGTTTATAAAAATTTTCCAAACAAATAGAGCTAAAAATTATGGAAATGTAACTTTAAATAACAAAAGTAACTTTAAATAATAAGAATACGAATAAAGTTGAGTATTGAAAAAAAAAATTTCATTGCTTCAATTGAATTTTTCACTTTTTAACGTTTTTGAGTATTAATAACAAAGTGGAAAATCAAAATTTTTTATTTTCTTTTTTTACACAAAAGTGACACATGGTTATTTTTGTTTTTATATCTTATATCTTAAAAATTAATTTGTTTGAAACAATTTGTTTATTAAATAAATAAATATGAATTAAAAAAGTTTTTTTCGGGATATCAAAGGGAAATAGAAATTATGATTTAAAAAAATCGTTCCTTGATATTCATATTCAGTAGCAAAAAAAATTATCAATCAACAAATGCGTTTTAAAGCAATAAAAAATATCAAGAAACGATTTTGTTTTTAAAAATCATAATATTCATCACTGATAAAAATCCCCCCAAAAAAATTTCAAATATCTTGTAAACAATACATTTGTTTATAAAAATTTTCCAAACAAATAGAGCTAAAAATTATGGAAATGTAACTTTAAATAACAAAAGTAACTTTAAATAATAAGAATACGAATAAAGTTGAGTATTGAAAAAAAAAATTTCATTGCTTCAATTGAATTTTTCACTTTTTAACGTTTTTGAATATTAATAACAAAGTGGAAAATCAAAATTTTTTATTTTTCCAACGGGAACCGTTTTTGAAGGCTTTCTAGCTCCAAGAAGTGAACAAAATTTGCGGTTTTTAGTTTAAAAACTATCAGGGTTTTTATATAAATTTAAAACTTGTAAAAATTAGTTAATTATATCTAATGAAATAATCACGGGAAATTGTTTTCCATGGATTTTCGTATATTCAACTGTCTAGATGGTATGTGAATTTTTTTTTCCTGATAATGATATTTAATGGGTTAAAATAATGTTATTTTCGCCGCTAAATTAAAATTATAAATATTGGTGTAAGAGTTCCGGGAGGTGGGACTTTTTTTAGTAAATTTTCTCCTTTTCACGGATCTATTTTCATATTTAGGATATCTTTAATATTTTTCGAGATATTTGCAATAAACCAAACCTCTCTTTTTTACTAAAATGTTTATAACTTGTGCAATTTTTTCAAGCCCCTCTTGAAAATTTTCAAAAAGTTGTTGGAGGTCATTCCGAATCGAATTAGTCCTGGATCATAATTTTCGGTGCCCTTGGACAGAAGTTCCAAAAAAATGATCTTGTGACCCATACTATCAACAAAAAACACGTTTTGGATGAACTGATCCAATTGAATGTATCAAAAGAAGTATAATTTCTCAATAGAAGTCCACGTACATTAAATGAGTAGATGACCTCATCAGATCAAAATGAAAATAAATGAAATTTTTGTTCCATTGTAAAAAACAAGCTTTGGTTCATTAAAACTTTTTCGAATCTCACAAAAGAATTCTAGAACAGAATCCTCCACTCGATGTCAATTAAAAAGAAATCTGTTATTCAGGAATCACTTAACTCCCAAGAAAGTTGTTTTAACTTTATTTTTCATCTGAACAACGGCAATCTTCCTCAATGATCTTTGCGTTATCTGAAATATCTAGGCTGTTAGTCTGGAACCGTATTCTCAGCTAAATTCCCATAAAAACTGCAAGCACAAAAAGGTCGGATAGATCTTGAAATGTCTTAGCTAATTAGGTTTTGGAAGGGGACTTATTACCACCTTTTTCTGATCTACAAGCGAAGTGAATTAAT
Organism: Leptinotarsa decemlineata; assembly: GCF_025532065.1. Taxonomy (NCBI): domain Eukaryota; kingdom Metazoa; phylum Arthropoda; class Insecta; order Coleoptera; family Chrysomelidae; genus Leptinotarsa; species Leptinotarsa decemlineata. Next base: position 2,267,403 of record NW_027412686.1, read on the forward strand.
TATATTACGGATTGTATAATTAAAAATATCTGAAATGATTAGGAAAAACGAAGTGGTCTGTGTTCATTTCACTTTTTACTGAAAATATTTTTTGTGAAGCTTTGGACTCTTTTTTTTAATTATTCTTCTTGTATTTGATTTTATGATATGAAAATGTTACTCTTAGTTTATTAGTTTAAAATGAAATCGGAAAAACTGATAATCTTTGTGATATGAATCTTAGTCATTATTTCATTACTAGTTATGTCCTCATTTTATTGATCAATAACAAAACCATGACCGGTCTATTTTCCTACAACTCTCAAATACCTACGTTCCAGAAATGAATTGCTTGACCATCTCGAATATCTCCTCAGATATCTTCATCTTCCTCAGACATCGTATCATTATTCTTTCACTCGGTAAACTACAAAGCTTTCAGACTATCCTAATTATTCCTAATACCTTTGTTGTATCTGAATTGGTACTAATTGTTTACATCGCCTACGCGAGATTCGTTGTTGAGATGACAAGCCTGATGAAGAGTAATTCCTTAGATGCCGAAAGCAACTGGCACTGGTGTATGCTAGGAATGAGATTTTTATCTAAATTCTGTTAGACGGAACACGTGAGTCAGATGTGTAATGGTGACATTATGTCATTCGAGATGTGGTTTCTTCAATTATAGAAAAGGCACTTTCTTTAAGACCGGCATCGGAAAGATTTTTTAGAAAAGTTTGAAGTGAAATAATTACCCAGTCTAGAAATACTTCTCTGAAGGAAACATGAACCGATAATTAACTCCGAATGATACATTCTATGATCAACGAAATGTTTGCTGAGATGTCAAACTTCTTTGCCCCAGTATGAATAAAGAATGATTATGTTGTGAAGGAAAATACTCCTGTGATTGCTTTATAACCTGACATTCATCGTATGAACTTAGTTATGTGATCTTTATCCAGCGGATGAAATTGAACATTTAGGATCTATATACACCACTACTACTATGCCAATAAATAATTCAGCAAACAATTCAGCAAAGAGTAAATCAATAAGGCCAGTCTCATACTAGCAAATATATTAAAGCATGAGTGATTGTTCAGTTGCGGCAACTAAAAAAATAATCAGCGTTTAAACAGTTGCTCTTTATTTTTGAGCTGCAAATGATCATATCCATGTTGAAATGGTTGTGGATATGTACATGTTTCAATCAGTTTTACGCGTTTCATGATTGACAACACTGATGTTTGACATGAAAGACATGATATTACTTCAAATTTTACAGCGTTCAATAAAATGACTTATAGTATTTTGGTTCCATCTTCCTTCATATTCTAAGATAATTGAATCCAGGAAATGTCAATTCGCTCCCCTTTGTGTTGTTACTAACGTTCATTACTCAAAAATGCTAACTACTTATACTTGAAGTAATCATTGGCATAAGACGAACAATATCAATTTCACGTGCTCTAGATATAAACGTTATAAGACTAAAAAATAAAATCACCTGATCAAATACGGTATAAATTAAATGTATTTCAAATAACAATTACAGTAACTGTTAAAAAAGGTTTTTTCGTCAACTAGCTGTTGCCCCTTACGAACGACATCCTCAAATGTGGAAACTTGTGCGAGCTAAATGTTAACGAGGTCTCGCCTTTTAACGTGCGATTCATATACACCTTCTTGTCAATTCTACCTATATATTAAATATCAATGTTGCCAAACACCTGAAATATGTTCAATCTGTTTTACATGAATAAATTCAATTTCATCGGTCATCAAAACGTTGCTAGAAATCGAAGGTAAATCTATTTCAACTCGTCAATATATGCTATAAATTTTTGCATAGACAAACTACCTTCTATAAAGTTACATATACACACTTGGCAAGTTTACTGGCCACTAAACATGTCCTGTGTTATTCAAATAGAAAAGTGAATTTGCTACTTACTTACTGAAAAGCACTTCTTAGAAGTTGACCAGCTTAAGTTTACTTACCTCTTGCGCGGATATTGGTCTGTACTTTACGAGTGTAAACAGATCGGGGTAAATTTCATTAATTCAGAATTCCATTGTCCAATATGATAGTATTTGAAAACTCTGAATTTGCAAATGAAAATTTTAAAAAACAGCTGAAAATAACAATTATATTAAGCAAAAAAAAACACTGAAAAAAATTACATTGAAATAAAAAAAGCAAGATTAGGGACTGCCAATAGGATCCCTACTTTCACCAGTTATAACCAACACATATATGAAGTAGTTTGAAACTCTTACCATTGAAGAAGCCCCGAGTCTGGTTGAGATACGTTGACAGCACCTTCATATTACGGAACCATGGAAATACAGAACTAGACACTTTTCTGAGTCACATCTGTGAGACCTTCCATCATCACCTTCACAATGGAGGAATGAGTCCAAAACGACGAGTTTTAGACGTATTGGTGAAGAAGACCGACACTAAGTGGGAAACGTCTGTATACCGAAAACTCACCCATACGGGACAATATCTGAATCAATAATCCAACCACTATCAATCCACCGAAAGAGAAATCATCAAGACTCTAGCAGACCGTACTTTCGGGCTCTGTAATACGATGGAAGGTCTCGAGAAGGAACTAGGCATCATCAAAAGAGATCTTCAATGAAATAGTTACTCCAAAGTGATGGTTAAAAGACAGCAAGAGCCTCACAAGAAAACAAACCATCACAACCAGTGTTTGTACTTCCCTACCTCAGAGGATTGTCGGCAAGAATAAGAAGAATTGGGTCCAAGTACAACATCAAAACCTGCTTCAGATCCGAAAACACCATCCGTAGCACGAAAGCCAGACCAGCAAACGCGGACTGCGATTCCAAGAATTACATTTACCGGATATCCTGCGTATGCGGAGAATCATACATCCGTGAAACTAAGAGGCCATTGAAAGTTCACATTGCCGAGCACAAAAAACACACACACCGAGGAGAAACCAGCAAATCCGGAATAGCAGAGCATGTTTGGACTCATCAACATAACATCAAGTGGGCTCAAGCTGAAATCATCCACAGGGAGGAACACTGGTTACGGAAAAAATTCAAAGAAGGTACATACATGTTATCCAACGGTGCATTCAGCCAAGCTAGCATAGATATACGCAACATATGGAAACCCATAATGAAGCGGAAAACGGTCAACTCCCACCAAACAATAAAAAAGTAGGTTGGAAATGTATAATTTTGTGGAATATATAGTTGAAAGACATGAATAAATGAAGACAAAAAACATTCGAGAAACTTTCAAAAAGAAGAAGAAACAGGATTTGAAAACATTGACATAATCATACTGAAAGCGAAAATGAATATAATAAAAACAGTTTATAGACAAGAAGTGAATTTTTCTGTTCCATTCATATTTTTTGCGTTGTTAACGTAACTTTCAACAAATAATTGACAATTTCGCTTGCAACAATTTTCATATCAGCATGCCAGCACACCATTAACTTTTTAACTACTGGTAAATAAACAAGGTCAAATGGCTACGAGTTCTTTCCACCAATAAACGTTTTGAGTTCATCAGCCTGGCATACACGGCGGGAGACTAATTCATAATATGTTTTGGTAATATTTCATGTTCTATTTTCAACTTATCTTGGTCTTTATCGGTCAAATTCATAGACAAAACTTCTATGAGTTTCTTGTATAGTGTGAACAGAAAAATCACTGGTCTGGTCTGGTGAGTAGGGAGAGTGAGTGTAGACTCACAGCACTTAGGCCACATGTGACCCATTATACATCCTCCCGAGGAGTTGTCCTCCTAGGTCATCGTCCATCCTGTCCTTTCCAGGAAGGTGAACATGTCACTAGGATATATCTCCTTTATATTGGCAGGTCTAGGTCAAGATTTGTCGAACACACTCTCTTTGGCAATCTTGAGGTGTCGCACGGTGTCCTCCGCGAAAGTTTTGGAAGGTGCAGCGATATTACTGTCGTTGCGCGGCTTCTTCAACCTTCTTGGAGTTACCTCCGTGGGATGCACAAGCGAGGTAGCTTTTCTGCTGGGGCAGCCAGTTCCTTGTCTTTATTCAAGGCGAAGTTCTTGGCGTCCGCCGCAGATACTGCCCTTGCTGTTGGAAGTGATCTGCTATGTCCAGCCTCATTCCAAGCAGTAGATTGGGGTGGACATTTCTGTTAATTCACCGCCATCGCCTTAGATTGAGGTGAGCACTTCTGTTCAGCTTCGGGATTGGTTTTTGTTTTTGTTGTTTCTGTTTTTGTTTTGTTTCATTCATGTGTGTTCCCACGAGTAGCAAGGGAAGCGTTGGTCACCTCTTGCAGAGCCCCGCATTACCAGAGGTAGGCTTATGACAATGAGGTTTCGCCCAGTTCCCCAAGGGGATCATTCGTGGCCGCTTATCATCCTGCGGCCATTCAGCTGTCGGCACGATTCCTTACACCTCAGCTTGGGTAGGCTGGTCCACGGTGGCATGTTTTGCAAAGGCTTTTGGGGGGTTTTAGTTCCCCTCACCCCACTTATTTCTGCCACTAACCAGGAGTCCGGCGACCCCGTCCGTAAAGCCACATTGGCTTCCCGGACAGGGCCTCCAGCCCCCTGGCCGTTGCCCTATCCGCCACCTGGGGACGCGCCCGATAGGTAGCCCAACCCACGGGAGGTAGCCCAACGCACGGACAAAAAAATCACTTTGCTAAATTCTTATTGTTCTGTAGTAATTCAATAGACAGACGTTTCTTCCACTACTTCCGAACGAAAAAAAAGGCAAAATGGTATACCTATCTCTTCTTATATTTCCTCTGAATTTCCAATGTGTGAAGGAAGTCTATAAAAGCTGTGATTATAATAACATTCCAGTTTCTCCTGATGACCGTTTTAAATTCGACATAGTCTGGCCTTCGATGTAATAAATATTGAAGGTTTAGTGCCTGTCATACCTTACAAGAAATTATGTTTCTTTCGCTGCAATAAATAATGAATAATTGCCATAATTACATTCTGGGGTGACAAACGTTTTTATCGAACATCTTTCACGACAAGTAATTAGCCTATTCATAACTGTCTTCATTGAGTTTGCGGCCTTCAAAACAAAAGTTGTTCTATATACACCGCGAATCAGATGACATTTTTTTAAACTTAAGTATTGTTTTGAGGATTATTATACTACAGGAAAATCTTTAAGACGCTCTCAGAGCGGTGCCTGTGCGAAAGTAGCGATTCACATTGGATTTGAATCGTTGGAGATTGAATCCATTTGGAAAAATGTTCTCAGGAAGTTTATTTCACATTGAAGCAGTTCTCCAGATGCAGGAGTTCTTTAACAGTGAAGTTCGAGGTGTACTGAGTTGAACCTCAAAACGATGAGCAATAACAGTCCGTCGGGTATTTCTTGTACCGCTCTTGGTGAAATCAAATGTGCCAAGTCACTTGAACACCTTCCGTGAAAGTATCTATAGAAGAGAGACAAATCTTCAACACTATCAAGGTTGCACGTGATGTTCGTGTTTCCAATCAGGCGGATGGCTCTTTTCTGGATGGAATCCAGCAACTTCGGGTTATGTTTGGGGGCAGAACTCCATACATGAGAACAATACTCCAAAGAAGGTCTGATCTGAACTTTATAAATCATCAAAAGTTGCTGAGGTGTGTATAGTTTTCTGGTTCGGAACAGTGTTCCAAGCTTTTGAGAAGCAGCCTTTGCAATTCCAGCGACACGATCGGAAAGTAATGGTTTTCGTGAAGTGATAGTCATAGATATGCCACTGTTTTAAATCAAGGAGAAGAGAGTTACTTTTAAGGATGTCAATTCTTCAACCGCAATGATGTGCTGTGAGAGAAAGGATTGGAATTGTTATAGAAAGTTTATTTTACTTTTGATGAATGATTACTGTTTATTACCTTCTTCATCAATTTCGAAGTTTTTTTCAATTGATCTGGCATCAAAAACCAGAATTACAATAAAAAATACCACAAAAACATATTTCAAAAAATATCACTGCTCTGCAAATAAATATTTTTTCTCTCTTCATTGTTTTCATACATGATAAAATTATACTTGTTGCTCACGAAACTCAATAAGCAAACTGGCATGAAAATTAATACTGCACATTTAAAATATTATGTTCATTTAATAAAAAACGGTATTATTAAAGTAACAACAAAAATACTATTTTCACAAGTTATAAAAATATCAGTGAATTATTTGATTATATAGTTTTTTTGTCGTTTTCATCGAAGTTTATTGGTGAATCGACCGATGTTTTTTTTAATTCATTTCATCTTAGAAAAATGAATAAATTTATGACGTTTTGAAAAAAAATACCAAACTCTAGACGTGATGAAAAAAATTGTCCAACGGGAACAAATTCATATTTATATTGTTCTGAAAAAGGAACTCATTTCAGACCAGTGTAGTCTTTGACTTATCCGGCTACTTCATTCCAAATATTCCAGTCATTTGAAACGAAATGAAAAGTTTCAAAAACAAAGTGGAAGGTAAAGTGGTGAAAGGTTTCCCCAATGATGTCACAATCGAAATTCGTATTACTTGTAAAAACTGTGACAATTGAAAGTAAAAAGAATTGAGAAAAAAATATTTCAAACGGTTTCAGCGCGAATTTCTGAAAAAAATTAAAACCTGACTTCTAACCTATGAATTTTTGGTATTTTTTACTATAGGAATAAACTATCAGTCAAAAAACATCATCATCATTTTTAAAATAATGTAGTTTATTTGTAGAAAAGATGATACGTTCTTAGAGAATTCAATTCACTTTATTTTTCAGACGATATTATCGTCTGAAAAAAAGCACTTTAAAGAATTCTTTTTCATTTCTTCAACTGAGATCATAGTAGTTTGTTTACGAGAAAATACTAGTTCCGTCTAATGATTATAACCGTAATCTCAATTGATTTTTTCAACTCAAGTTTTGATACCTGGAATACTATTCATTCATTCAAGAATAGTTTCGAAATGATAATAAAACAACAATCTCGAACAATTTTACTATGCAATGACATTCTTCTACCATTAATGGATAAAGTAATAGTGGAGTGAATACTGATTTTGAAGTATGCAGCATCTAGAATACAAATTACTTGGGAAACGATAACAAAATGCTTTTCATGGTGCGTATTCTTTTTAGATCAGAGTGATGTGGAATTTTGTGGGAATATAAGAAATTACTAACTTTATTCGAATCATTATTTACCACTATGATAACCTCTTGTTTCATTAATCAATTGGCATCATCACAAAATCATCAATATTGAATATATTTGTATTGGGGGATCACCCAATCTGAATGAAATGATAAATAAATTCCCAATTTGGAATCGGCCACCTAATACAACTCAGTTACCCAGAAATCTTAAGTCCTAGGCAATTATATCAGTCCGATTTTTTTCTGTGAAAACCAAAAATTCATACTTACAGTGAAACTGAGTAAAAAACAATGAATTGTTTTTATTTGTTTTGATTTGTTTGATTTTATATGTTCAACATTGTTTTTCATCCATTTTTACTGTAAGTATAGACCCCATTATTCAATTTTACTGTACATTTCTCCAGTCGCTAAGATTCTCAACTTCATATATATATATATATATATATATATATATATATATATATATATATATATATATATATATATATATATATATTCGAACGCAATGACTCATTTTTTGTCCTGAAAAATATTTCAAAACTCTGTCTCAATCTACGTCTTCTGATTATTTTATCGATCGTTGGTTATTCGACTATATTATTTAATTTTCATATATTCATTCACAAACTGCACCAACACTGAGGATTTTTATATACCATATAGGGGATGAATTTATCAAAATGATATTCATATGTAAAAATCAATTCCATTCATCACAATTCATCTATTCCATTATTCAATAAAAGTCATCAAAAACTATAAATGATAATTTGAAAGCGCTTGTTATATATTTATTACCGGAAACATCAATAAAACTCACCTTTCACAGGTAATTCAGAAGCATTCTTCTTCATACAGATCTTTATCTTTTATTTAGGAAATTCTTTCATACACCTATAAGAGGATGTCATCTGATTTATCCATACTTGTCAACTTCTTCTTTGGGCTGCAACTCATTGAACTTTCGTTACAAATTCTTTTATTCGTGAAGTTCATTAAACTTTGCTGCATATACTTGAGACATTCGAAACTACTTCCTGCCTGAAGATTTGTAAAAATAAATTGCACGTTTGTAGTGACATTAGAATCGTATGACTTAAAGCTTGGCAACTCCCACTCAATCCGCCTAATGAAACTTCCATACGGTGATTCTTCCTTCTTTCTTCGTTTACAGTTTCGATAAATATTCATCGACCCACCTCAACGCTTGATTTATGCAATCTAGTTGCCCTTTTAGTCACGAAATCTGCATTCGTTTTTTTATTGGTATGTTTGATGTGGCGCCGGTTTTGAACTTGTAATAAAAGTGATTCTCGAAAATATCCGACACATTCGAAGACAATTTATAGAAATGTATGCCTACACATCGCTGTTGCAACCTGTATCATTTTTGAGCGTATCAACAAATTGAATTTAAAAAAACATATGGAGCGTGTCGACGGATATATTTATTGATTCGGTATTGTGCCAAAATATAATTGGACAAGAACCCTGAAAATAAAAAAGGACTGATTTATCGTTCGAGGACATATTTACTTCATTGAATGTAGTTATTGCACTGCAGTAAATGAAAGTTGATTACGCATTTATGTCGTTTCGGGCATGATCACCTAATTAATTTCTTCTCATTAATATCCTCGACGAACATTTTTTCAATTTATTAAAACGGTAATATGTTTCCATGTATGGGAATGAATATTATATTATATGAATCGGATTAATATCAAAATCTTTGCTGAAGTTCAACTTAAATATTGAACCCTAGTTTTGTCAATTAACATCTCCATATGAAATCTGCAGTCAAGTAATTGGAAAATCATTCATTTGCTGAATAATCCATATTGAATCGTCATCGATATTGAGGTAATATGGCTTTAGCTAATGTCTAAGGAAATGAATTTTGAACATTCAAGCCAGTCCCGAATATACCTACACAGTAGGTTGAATGGACTGACGTCTATCAGAAAACAACGACTCCCCTGGCTAATACCACGAAGGGCGTTGGATTATATCTGACAGGCGTCGGTGCAGGAATCTTCACAAAAAATTTCCTGTATAGGCAATTGGTAATGCAACTGAAAGAGTCGACCTTCAATTTTGGAACGGGCACACTTGCAGACCGATTTCGGGCTCATTAGCAACTCATCAGTGCAAGATAGTGGCCATCATCGACCTAAAGTCAATGATATTCCATAATTGAAAATCGGAATTCTTTCTTCCTAAGTTGGAGCGAACAACAAAATGTCACTCCATCTAGTGGACGAGGTACCAACCAACTGTAGTTGGTTGACTTTAGGTCGATGATGGCCGCACTATTGAAAATGCCATTAATAAAAAGAACCTTTGATGGAGAAATTTGAAATCTATAACAACTGATGGAGGCAAAAATATGTATGGTAAAAATAAAGAAGTGGTTGCACTTGTGTCAAAGGCTATAGAAAATGATGGTGGTTCAAAACCATTAGTCTTACATTGTATCATTCATCAACAGTCATTGTGTGAAAATATTTGGATATGTCTGAAGTTCTAAAACCAGTCATATCAGTTGTTAACTTCATCAGATCCACTGGGCTGAATCACCGACAATTCCGCGAGTTTATTCAACAGATTGGAGAAAATGATTTACCATATCATACTGCCGTACGCTTGCTTAGTTGCGGAAAAGTCCTTAAGCGCTTTTTTGAACTTCGAGCAGAGATCGAAATTTGTTTAAATGAGAAGCAGCGCCCTTTTGCCGATTTAGAAAATAGTGAATTGATGTGGAAGTTAGCCTTCTATGCAAGGAGAAAATCAGCTTCTCCCTGATTTATACACCAATATCAAATCCTTCAGGCAGAAAATAATACTATTTCAATCGCAATTGCGTAAAAAATGTTTCACACATTTTGAAACATGTGAAATATTCAGCCACACTACAGAGACTGAATTTCCCGTCAATTTTGCAATCGAAACTTTGAGTGCCTTGAAGATGAATTTTGATACTCGTTTTTCAGATTTTGATGTCATTGCGAATGAAATGAAGCTTTTTTAAAATCCTTTTGATTCTGATATTAAAACACTGACCCCGGAAATGGAAATTATTGATTTATGGTGCAGTGATATGCTTAAGAACAAATATCAAAATTCATCTTTGTTGGAATTTTATAAGAGTCTTCTACTGGAACAATTTGATAATTTGCATAAATTTGCTCGTGGGTTGTTTTCTGTTTTTGGTACTACTTACTTGTGTGAGAAAACGTTTTTCAAGATGAAGTACACAAAGAATGTTTACAGATCTCAATTAACCGATGAGCATCTTAAATCTCTTTTGATAATTGGTACAAGTAAAATTGATCCACAACTACAAAGTGGAAAATCACAATTACATAAATCTCATTAGTGTTTTTGTTTTACTGTGATTCATTTCAATTATTTGTTAGTTATTAATATGCTTAAACTTAGATACTCAAGTTAAGTTTTCTTTGCCATAATTTCTGTCGTTAAATTTTACCTTGCAAGTAAATAAAACCGAGTAATTATCATTCTGTGTTTTCTTCTTCAACTTATCACAGCAATAGTAACAACAATTAGGTAATCATTGGCTGTCGCGGGCCAGATTGATGACAGTAAATCATTGGCTGTCGCGGGCCTCATTGATGACACTGGCGGGCCGGATTTGGCCCGCGGGCCGTAGTTTGGAGACCCCTGGTCTAGAAGGACTACATCAAGATTTTTGCTTGTATCTGCTGTATCTGCCTGTGTGTGGGGATTGAGTAGTTCCAGTAAGGTCGACATTTCTTATTTCTCACAACGGATTCAATATCCCCGGAGCATATGGCAACAACGGTGTCTCGTCAATACCGTAAAAATGCTGCATGTTGTAATGGAGCCCTCTTAGCCCCGCATTATGTCGATGGACATAGGCTGAGTTCGCAAATTATCATTATTTACGTTCGTCGTATGCTAAACATTAGTCATTCCTCAAGAGGACGGTAGAGAGAGAAAACAAAACCTGAAAGGAAATACATGCAGTTTCATTGTAAAATACGGTGGAAAGTTGACATTCATTCCTTCCATTCTCATTTCATTCGAGTGGAAACCTTGAAGTTAAACGAATAAAACTTTTTCTCGGTAATTCAACCTTTCGTAACCAACTTGTCCCAACAACGATGATTTTATGTATGAGTCTTATCCCCCGACACTATGAATATGCGTAATACATGTTATAAAGAGAGTTCAGACTTCCTCCGAACACAATGGCCATCGTTAGAATGCATTATCGTCATGTACGTTCTTTGTCATTTTCTCCCCAAAATGGTTGTAACGACATTTAAGATCTACAGACGATGTGAGTGGAGTCATTAGAGCTTGATTCATAATAGTTTGTGTTAATACCGTGACTATTAATCGGGTATGAATAGTATTCATTGCGTTGTGTGATAGGGGGCAAATTACGAGTATTGAACAACTCTAGCAAAAGTACAAGTGTACGGGGGAGATTGATAAATATCAATCACATGGATATCTGAGGGTGACACAATGTTTCAAAACGGTTACTTGTTTTTGATAGGATATTTATACACTGTATCTTCTAATCTTTGAATATTTCATTCATAGTTTCCAAAATTTAGTTCGGGATCACTTAACAACTTTTAAAATAGCTCTTGGCGAGATTCCTCAAAAAATGTATTGACAATTGTTACTTTTTGAAGTTCCTCTAATGTGAAAAGTTGAAAAATGTTACTTTTTGTAATTTCTCCAAAGTGATTGTATAAAAAGTTCAATATATTTCTATAAGAATTATTCAAATATGAATAATGGAACATGGAGAAAATGCGAAATCTTCTATAAGACATACACTTCTTTTTAAACGGTTTGATTTAGCTTGCTTTGTTCGTTTGTTTGTTTGTTTGTATGTTTATTTGTTTGTTTTTGATCAATATATCTCAAATTTTGCTGTTGGGTATTCATAAAAAATATCAAGTTCTGCATGAAAAAAACTTTCACGAAGCTTTCAACGGGTTTGAGAAAAAGCAAAGTTGTAAATCATGGATATACGTTTCATTTTATTATTTACTGAACATTGCCTTGGCGCCTTTCAACTCTGATTATTATTTTTTTTCACCAGTACCTCAAAGTCGGCCGACTATTTGTCATGCACAAATATTAGTGTTATATCTTCGCCATGAAAGTGACACCTTTTACTTCTATGAAACAGTTGTCTTGTCGACAAAGTACATGAATATTTTCGTATTTGAAATATTTGAGATGTATAGAGTCTTTCATTAAGCGTTTCCTATATTTTAATATAAATAAAACAAAGTGTGTGTGAGATATCGAAAGTTTTTATCCGTTTGAAAGATCTATTGATGCGTGGAATATAATATTGGTCAAATGTCCACTGCGAATTCTCGGGGTTCCATTACTCTGGCTCAAAAATCAGGCTGAATTTGACCGATTGTATTGGCTTTGAAGACCGCTGTATTTTTTGGCTTATTCGCATACACTTCCGACCCCATAAAATAGTCTAACGGATGGAATCACATGATTTCGGTGGCCAATTCACATCACCTCCACGTGAGATGACCAAGCCCTGAATTCGCTCAAGCAGAATATCCAATGAGCTGTATGGCACGTAGCCTCGTCCATTGAAATCACATGTCGTTGGTATCCAGATTATCCAATTCAATCCAAAAGAAGTTGGGAATCATCAACCTATTCTGCACGTCGTTGACAGTAATGGCCTGCCAACGTCGTTTTCAAAAAAAATATGGACCGATGACGGCGCCAGCCTAAAATCCTCACCAAACAGTGACTTTTTCTGGATGAATTACGAGCTCTTGGATCTCATGTGGATTGGCATCTAAGAAAAAGATTGTTAACTAATAACAGCTCACCTCGTGAACCAAGTCGCAACCGGGAAAGAAACACCCCATGTTGTTATCAATACTCTAACAGAAATCAAATCAAGTTTAAAGACTGCATCATATAAGAAAATAAATATTCCGGAATGAAATTAAGAAACAATCAAATCTCTTGACGTACCTACACAATCAGATTTCGTAAATATATGGCGGAAAACAACTACTTTTCCGGCTAATACCACTATGGACATTGAATTATATCCAACAGACATTTATGCAAGGTTTCTCGTTCATCCAGTAGTTTCCAGATGAATAATAATCCAGAATCTTCTTGATGATAACTCGTACCGGTTAACATTTCCATCGTGATGAGCACTGCCTAAAAAATTATGTTACATGATTTTTAGTACGTTGGATCGCGCTGATATCAAGACAGTTTGTTTTAGGCGAGCCTTCTCAAGGACAAAACACAAGCACTTCAGGAAAATCCTTAAGTCGTCTCAGAGCAGTGCCTGTGCGACAGTACCGATTCATATTGAATTTGAAACGCTGGAGATTAAATCCATTTGGAAAAACGTTCTCATTAAGTTTATTCCACATAAACACAGTTCTCCAGACGAAAGAGTTCTTGAATAGTGAATTTCGAGGTGTACTGAGTTGAACCTCAAACCTCTTGGTGGAATCGAATGTGCCAAGTCACTTGAACACTTCCCGTGAAAGTATCTATAGAAGAGAGACAAATCCCCAACCTTTTTTCGATGTTCCAGACTACCAAGGTTAAAGTGATGTTCGCGTCTCCAATCAGGCGAATGACTCTTTTCTGGATGGAATCCAGCAGCTTCGTGGTATACATACATAAGAACAATTCTCCAAAGAAGGTCTAAACTGAGCTTCATAAAGCATCAAAAGTTGCTAAGGTGTGTACAGTTTTCTGGTTCGGAACAGTGTTCCTAGCTTTTGAGAAGCAGCATTTGCAATTTCTGCGGCATGATTGTGCCAAGACATATTGGTGGTCATTTTAACCTCCTTAGTGTTTGAGATATGAAAATGTGACCTGGTAGGGATATTTTTGATTCTTAGTGTAATAAAAAAATTGATATTTCGAAATGAATATCGAAATATTATTCTCTCCCAAAATACCTGCACAGTAGGTTAATACCACGCTAATACCACGCTGGATATTGACTTATATTCGACAACATTTATGCAAGATGCTTCACAGAGGTACCAGATTTACTGGAACCTACAAAATATTCATTATACTTATGTATCTGTCCTCGATAGTTTTCATTTTTGATTTTTGCTACATGGGATGTTTCTTCTTCGATTGGGGCTTTGTTCACGATATGGATTTGTTACTACTTAACAATCATTCTCTAGATGAAGGTTTCATATATATGTTTCGGAGCCCTGTTGAAACTAATCAAGTTTCAGGCACTTTGCTGTCTGGGTAGGATCTTTCCTGTACTGACGAGAGGTAATATCTCGAAATCGCGGTCTGCAAGTGATCTACTTGAATAATTTCAGCATGATCCTGCTGCTGGACGAACAAGAAACATCTGCGAGACTAGTCTCTGTGAGGTATCTTGCATAAATGTCTGTCGGATATAATTCAATAAACAGCGTGGTATTAGTCGGGAAGGTATTTATTTTCCGACATACGTTCATCAGAGCCTACTGTGTAGATATTTTGGGGGGAGAATGATATTTCGTAATTTATTTTGAAATATTTACTAATACGTATGTATCTCTCCTCGATATTTTTCATTTTTGATTCGTGTGATTTCTGCTGGTTAGTTCAGGAGCAATACTTTGTAGCCTTGAAATGTTTGGATATCGCGGGCAAAAATGGGATTCACCAACATATTTTATTAGTATATAGATTTGATACCTCAATATTTGTGTAAGGTTCAAATTTTAAAAACCCAGAAAAAATATTGAACAAAATTCATTTTTGTGGAGGAAAGCTCAAACTTCTATTTCATCACAGAAAGTTATATCGTGAGAGAATGTAATATTCATCAATAAATTGTCGTATTCATTTATACTGCTTTTCAGAGAAAGGTAAATTACGAATATATAAAAATTGTGAATATGATTGTATTTCATTCTGAATACAGTTTATTGTATGATTTTCACTGTAAAGGATTTCACAAAAACAATAGCTCCCTCAAGCATAAACTGCTTGAGGAAGCTCTTGTATAGCGAAACACGTGTCGCGGTTTTTGTAAAACCCTTTATAGTGAAAAGCATACAATAAACTGTATTCATTAGTTTTTTAACAAAAATATTAGATACGAATAACCGATAAATAGCACTTTTTTTCCTAGAGAAAAACCTATGAAGTGTGGTAGTAACTTAACGTGATGAAAGGGAAGTTTGTCTAATTTTTCTATATAACTGTATAAAATTTTCCTTCACAGTTTTTCATGTTCTGATGAAAATAGACAAAAATATATTGACTCACGAGCATACACAATTTTTTTCTCTGGGTGAGAATTTCTATATTCAAATTACCGAAGAAAGACATTTTCTGGTTCATAATCAGTCTCAAAAAGGAATACTCCTATTGAAAGTAACCTGTTTACATCTTCTGCTAGATTAACTCGACTCAGCCCCCTTCGTCTTCTACTAATTGACCACCACCTCTCATAACGAGGTCGTTTTTTGTGGCGTCCTTGAATAATACATTAGTTGCGGTAATCATTAGATAAGGAGCGTGTAATAGCCGCCATATGGCCAACCACGCAGCCCGAAACAACCACCGAACATCTCGCGGATTCACGGTTCTATATATAGCCGGTATAATCCAGTCAAAACAATCAAAAAAAGAGGCGCCTACAATTATTCGCATAGAGCTGAAAATTGGAAAATTTCTCAAATTCACTGTTATCAAAATATTATCAAAAGTCCTCACTGGTAAAACGCATTTTTCCCGTTACCGCTTAATATTATCGTAAATAAAGGTCAGAAATATGTAGATCATGCATTTGTATTCTTTTTTCTCACGACCAGAACACTACTTCATTTGAACTATAGGGGGTGTATTTTCAGGAGAGATTCATTTCCGGGAAGGAAAGGTTTTTGCTTTTCATTTCTCAATCTTCATACAAAAAATTGTGAATCTTCCAAAGGAAGGAAGAAATCAATTAGTTTCAAAATAAACTCTATACAAAGATGTGTATTTTATGCAAAAAAGTGACTTTCAGACACAAACTGAAAGAAAAGACCTCTCGAAACAACTACTTTCATATAAATGTTTAATTACACGAAAGAAAAACATTTTCCAAAGAACTACTTTTATGTGAACATTGAATTATATAAAACACTTTTTCTGTACAAACTGAATAGGAAAAGTATGAAGATGGAGAAGTAGAAAATCAAAACCTTCACTGGGCTTCTCTCCTGAAGACCCCAACTTGGCGAGCGAAATGCGCGTCGAGAATAGGGTTGCAGTTCTGGTGTTCAGGGACAGTGCTTGTTTTGGATTTACTTTTCGCTAGATCTTTCAGTTCTATCTTTCACTTTTTACGAAATACTATTTCTGAGATATAGTTATTTTAAAAGTTGAAAAAGGCGTGTTTATTTAATATGTTCACATATCCGCACCAGCTCTATGGTAATCCAACTTTCGCATTTTATATCAGGTAATTTGTCAGTCAATTTGCAACATCAGTATTTATTCTGTGTCCAATTGATTGATTGCCCAGCCACACTTGAACTTTACCATATAAATTAACGATATAAATGTTAATGAACTGAATATCATACATTGGTTATAAACGAGACATGAGGATGAATAAATTTTTTCTATTCCGGCGACATGTTCTGCAGCTTCATTATTTTTCTGTTCTGCTTAACTCAAGGTTATACGAGGCAGTTAAGTTGGAGTTAAGGTTATAGATCTATAATGTTGGTTTCGCTCATTTTTTCGTGATTATATAGAACTTTTGAGCTCCGTGAGAGTGCATATTAGCATTTTCAATGTTTGAAATGGCGATATCTCAGGAATTGTGATTCGTAGGATGAAAAATATAAGTACAATTTTGTAGACAATTCTTTGATCTACACCTTTCAATTGACCTATTTTTACAATAACAGTGTCGGCCAGAAATATCCAAAAAAAACGATGTTTTTGATATCTGACTTTCTTTAAACTGTTTAACACTCTTAGCATCGCCTGAGACTCATGACATTTCATTTTCAACACTGTAATTAAGACCGGTATTAATTAGCACATCATTGCGATTTATTATAAGTTTACCGCTTTTTTCGCATATTTTGACTGTACTACATACTACAAAGAAATAACAAACCGGTGTTATGCGTGCATCCCGTGCAGCTTTCTTGGTTCTCGTTGCCGTGTGTTGAGGTCGACAAGACTTTTTTCAGCCAAGCTTCTATACAGCATGCCATCCGCTGACCCATTGTTGCATATGGCGGAGTTGCCGAGTCACCGGAAATTCCTTTGGAGCTCGAGATGTTCCTTCGCGGAATATTGACCGCAGACGGTTGTTGATTTGTTAGAGGTTGACGGATTTGTACGGTACAGGTAGTTTATTTTAGACGGTTGCTTTATTTATAGCTTTCATCTATTGGCGTTTCGCAGTTCCGAAGTACGGAGCGGCTTTTGAGTAAACGTGAAATTAATAAATGTTCATCAGCTGAGAAATATATCAACCTGCACAATTTTAGGCTTTCTTTCAGATGCAGGCTAAGATTTCCAGTTAGTTTTTTATTGAAACGTCCTCGGCAGCGATCTTGAGCATTCAACACGTTATATGAATGTCTGAAATTTAAAAAATTTTTGTAGATCATTTGCAGCAGAAAAACAGCATACGATGTACAGCTCCTGTACATCGTATGCTAACGATTTCATGTAGTCCAAATAACTACTTCTAACATGGTTGCAAACTAAGCAGAATAATGCTGCTGGATTTGTTTCGTTCTATGCCTTGTGCTTCAATATTTTTTATGTCGCATGCTCTGGAGTCCAGATTAAACTCATTTCTTTGAGCAGTGTGTTATCTGAAATGTGTATGAATTTGATGTTCGTATTGATTTGTACTACTTAATTATATTATTGATGAGAAAATCGATGTCAGTGATAAACTTGAAAATAAACTGGGTAAATAATTCGCCCATTAAATTTCACAAGGTAGAAAATAATTACTTTTCCTGTTGCCTTTGGAGGTTACCCTTGTCTCTGCTTCTGCTATAGAGGAGAATTTTCCAAATGATGGTCCGCAGCCACGATTTCAGAGCTGTGCATTCCGGTCTGGATGGATAAGGTTATTTATGAGCGCTCATATTAGGGTTTACAACGCTTCTAGTCTTTTTATGGTTTGATAGAACAATAATAATACCATTAGTAACTTGAAAATCAATAATGACCATCCAAATGATACAGGGCTCTCGCCATGAGTTAGATTCGAATGTCATTCACTGGAAAACATCCGAAGAAATAGCTTCAAATGAACACTCTCTAATTGATATGTCGAAATTGAATTCACTGAAAGATCTACTGTTTGCCTGATTTATTTTGCAACCTCCATTTTTCAATATGGTAATTCTTTTTTTTTTTTATTTTCAAAAATTGTTTTTTGGCTTCATATTCCTAAAGCTGTTGTTAATAACAGTTGAGCTAAAATTTTCAGAATTTGGTTAAAGACTTGTTATTTGAAGGCTTTTATAACTTATAAACTGAAAAATTGTCACACTATCTTTTACGAGTATATTGACTCCTTTCACCAACTTTCATGTTTCAGTTTTTACTGTCTTCTTTAACTCCTATTAATTTATATCGAATTTTTAACCATGACTTCAATTCAGTAAAAATGTAATTCTTTTATTTATTCATTACATTACTCTCGAATTGTCACTTTCAATGACCTTAATATTAGTATATTTAAATTCATAAACTTCACGAATTTACTTGAAATCATTCAGTAAATGAATCTCATCTACTTCCCTCTATGGAATGACATTCTTTGTCATTCAGCACTGTTTATAAAACGACTTTAAGTACTTAGGACATATATGTTGCATTCCTTCAAAAATAACTTCACAATTAAATTTGTTCAATCCAGTTTAGAAGTCTTTTATGTTGTCGATAACTCTAATCGACGAGATGAAATGGATCATTTTCTACAGAAGTGAATTCCATGTAATCATATAAATAGGCAAAAAATGTAGTATCTTCAGTGTTTTGCTGATAAAAATCAGTTTGTTCAATAACAAACAATATACATACTTTCAAATCTCGAAACAAAGCCTATCGAATCTGCATATATCTTATTGACGATATAACTCCAGATATTATCATCAACAATACTTCACAAATATTCTACTATTCATTTCGAATCCTGAGAAGTTTCAAAAAAACTTGCTAATCTCATCTTAACTAATGAAGCATTTGTTTTAAAAAAATAAGTTCTTATTTTTTATTGTCAATGGGAGATACAGTTGGGATGATGAAAGAATGCACATGCCTCATCAACAAAATACACGATTAAACCCATACTTCTAACCTTATAGCATCTTTTTCTTCTAGAGTGAAAAGAAGACAAACTATAATGTTTACATTCATTCAGAGAGAGTTATTATTTGGATGATAGCTTGTATGTAAGAGAGACAACTGAACAAATGTGAGTCGTTGATAATGTTTTTATCAGACCGTTTGACAGTTTACATAATTCACATGTTTATTGATAAGTTCCTACGGTTTCAATTCTTTGGTACTACATTAATAGTTGTTTTCAAAATGTATAAACTGAAAGTTTATACATTTTCAACCTCAAATTGGGAATGGCTGTTTGATGTTCCGCCTTCTAAAAAATTCAAATTGTCAGATATCGGAGTTGAAAAGTGTTTTACAAAAATTTTAATGAAGTGCTATCTGATTTTATGAAATCAACCCAAAATTGTAACATAAGATTTTTAGAAGTGGTGAATTTCAAAAATGAAAGCAGGCCCTAGTTAAAAGGTTTTTGTTTAAATTAGTTTTTGTCAGTTTATGAACAAAATTTCTGTCATGAGTTCTAAAATAAATAACAAAACTGACTATAAGATGTTTCATATCCTTAATCAGTCAACAATAATATAATCAATCAGTGAAATGGAACAAAACCTACCTCAGTGAGATAATCATCTGATGGGTTAACAACCTCGTTGAATGTCCTCTATAATAATAAATACTTCATTGTTATCGTTATACAAATAATGATATCTACAAAATTATAATGTTATTAAGGGCATGCATACCTAGCCAATTCATCAACTTCATAACTTTGGTTTTATTTTTATTACTGTTGTACAATAATTGCAGAATTATAATTCAAAATAGTGTATCGACAATGAGATGTACGAATGCTAGAATTCACCTAAATAATCAATACAGTGAAAAGTGATTTTTATCACTTACATTTCTTCTGGGACGTTCCGAATATTGCTCAACTTTTTCTAGAAGAATTCTTGAATAATGAAATACTAGTAGAAGTGGTTTTTAGTAGCTTCCGAAAGTTGTCGATTGAATAAGGCGTATTTTCAGGTTTTTTAAATTATCATCAATGAAGTAATTGACTAATAATTACATCACTTATTTCCAAAACCCAAAAACGAATTCTGATGTAAATCTGTATTAAAACTAATACTTTAAAGATATATTTGAATTTTTGTATGTTGTTTGCTTGCTTGTAAGGGATAAACTCCAAAACTACTCAAATAATTCAAAAAATTATTTCACCTACGAAATACTAAGTTCTTGGTAGGTATGAGAAAATATTGTCAGTATTTTAATGTGTGCGCGCATTCACCATTTTATAATATGCTGCCGTTCGCCAAATAAGCAATAGAACTTTTTCAGATTCATTCGAGTCAGGGCCGTAGCGAAAAGAAAAATCAAGGAGGGAAAAATTTCCTAACTTTCGAAAAAATGAAAGCCTAGGGATTAATTAGTTACTACTATAATATATTAATGATCTTACCCAGCTATCCAAAGATTGGCTAAATGCTTATGCCCGTTAGGGTATGCACAAACAAAAATAAATTTAGGTAATTATAAAAATAATAATGGGAATTATTCTACTTTGGACCAAGGTCCTTGTTCTTCCACCATATCCACCACGTATATGAATATTCAATACAAATGAAAGGAAACAACACTTGAATAATATTGTGCTTATTGTTTTCTACTATTATTTTTTCTATCTTCACGGCCCAAAATTTCCCAACTTTTCCAAGTCGAAAAAACAGCGAAAAGCTGGGAACTTTGTAAAATTGTCACTTCTAAATTTGTGGACTGTTTTCTTACTTGGGAGAAATTGAACTTTTTTGAAGTTTTCAAACAAATAAGATTTTTAAAGTATGGGATCTCCAAGTTATGCATGTTGGGAAATCCCAACTTTTTCCTGCTTCTTTCCCTTTTCTTATTACCTCTCCCTTTCCTTTCTCTCATTTTTAATTTTTTAATTATCATTCTTTTCTTCACTATTATTTTTTTCTATCTTCACGGCCCAAAATTTACCAACTTTTTCCCAAGTCGAAAAAGCAGGGGGGAGGCTCCCCCCATCCCCCTCCAATGGCGATGGCCTTGATTCGAGTACCAAACGATTACCGCGAAGTTAATTAAAATATAGCCAGAAAAATTCTTTATACCATTACTTTTGAGAGTAAACTTCTACAGTTCTCAGACGGAACACAAACTTGATCTGGACCAAATGTTCCCCATCAAGAAAGGAAAGATTCTGTCATTAGGATGTTTACTGCACAAAAATTTTCGAGCCAAAAAATCAACTTGAAATTTCATCAAAATTGTTGGGTGTTTTTGGATATAAGGAAAAACTGAAAACGGAAATTTGTTTTCTTACGAAATTGACTAAAACTCGAAACCAAAATGTATATATAGAATGCAAACAAAAATGCTTTGATTTTCTGATTGATTTGGCCGTTACTTGATGAAAATCAATAGTAATACAAAGTAGCAGCTTATAATAGCATGAATCACAGATTAGACAATGTTCCTCTTTGAATAGATAATTTCGATAAAGAACTTAATATCATCAAGCAAATTGCGGTAAACAATGGGTTTAAAGCCGAATTAATAAACAAAATATTTGCCAAGAAAGTCTACACAAAAGCGATTCGAGACGTTTTTCCCATTGATAAGGTAGGTAATCAAAATTATATAGCTTTAACGTATTTTGGACAACCAACGGAAAAAGTGGCTTCATTTTTGAGGAATCGAGATATTACAATTGCAAATAGAACAAGTAATACGTTGGGAAAACTAGTTAAAAATAATAAAGACAAAACATACAAATTAGAGAAAGCAGGAGTATATAAATTAAAGTGTGGAACGTGCCCTAAGGTATGTATTGGTCAAACTGGCAGGACATTTAGGGATCGAATCCAGGAACATCATACGAGCTATGTAAATAAGAAAACAAATTCAACATATTCAAATCATCTTCTAGAAGAAAATCACATCTTTAATGAAGAGTTCGAAATTTTGCACATAGAAAATTAGGGTTTGAAACTGAATCATTTGGAAGCAATGGAAATTAATAAACCTAAAAATTCAAACATTCTAATGACCAACTAGATTTGAATAGATCACCATTATTGAACTTGTTTCCTTAAAAACCGAGAAAGAATTATTGATGTAGATGTGAGGCAATATGCTTTAGGTAATGATAATTGATCAGGTACGTTATGTGAAGGTTCAGGTAATTTCTTAGAGTTAGTCTCAATCATGGTTACCTGTAGTATATAAATAGTAATGTAAGGATAATTTGAGGTACAAATCACTTGAAAAAGCTAATGTCTTAGCTAAAACATGTTGTGATATATTTTTCAAATAAAGTATGTGGAGATCAAATCGTTGAGGTGTAGTTTTTGAAAAAAAAATGCTTTGGGTAAGTATTTGGTGGTTATACTAAAGGAAAAAGAGGTATATTGCTTTAAGAGAGATTCGTTTCTGGGAGAATATTTTTGGCTTCCTACCACTTCTTCATCTTTATACAAAAAATTGTGGTAAACTTCCAAACAAAGGAAAGAGACAATTAATTTCAAAATGAACTCTAAAAAATGTGTAGATCGTGCGTGGCAGTTATACACTCTCAGATACGAGCTGGCAGAGAAAGCCCTGCTTAACAACTATATATACGTATATGTACTTTGCACATTGCCACTCCCACATGAAGTATGGTATACTGAATTAGGGTAACAGTGCCGGTATGAATCGGATCTTCATTCTTCAAAACTACGCAATTCGAATTGTGGAAAGTATTGGTATGAGAACCAGTTGTCATTACTTTATAACTCTTGGTGTATCAACAGTTTACAGTTTATATATACTGGAAGCTTGCACTTATATCTATAAGAATACAAATAAGTTTGCAATAGATAACAATCATTGCTATAACACCCGTCATAGAAATCTCATGCAGCCTTTCATTGCACATCTCTGTACCAAAGAAATTTTTATTGTATTCGTTGTAAGCTCTATAATATTCTTGATGACCATATACAAGGCCGTCGCCATGGGGGGTACCCTCCCCCCTGCTTTTTCGACTTGGGAAAAAGTTGAGAGGAAGTTGGGAAATTTTGGGCCGTGAAGATAGAAAAAAGAATACTAAAAAAATTAATAAAAATTTAAAAAATAAAAATGAGAGAAAAGAAAGGGAGAGGTAATAAAAAAAGGGAAAAAACCGGTAGAAGGTTGGGATTTCCCAACATGTATAATTTGGAGATCCCATACTTTGAAATTCTGAGTAGTTCGAAAACTACAAAAAAGTTTAATTTCTCCCAAGTAAGAGAACAGTCCTGAACAGTCCACAAACTTTAAAGTGACAATTTTACAAAATTTCCAACTTTTCGCTTTTTTTCGACTTGGAAAAGTTGGGAAATTTCGGGCCGTGAAAATGAAAAATATAATAGTAGAAAACAATAAGCACAATATTATTTAAGTGTTGTTTCCTTTCATTTGTATTGAATATTCCTATACATGGTGGATATGGTGAAAGACCAAGGACCTTGGTCCAAAGTAGAATAATTTTCATTATTATTTTTATAATTACCAAAAGTTATTTTTGTTTGTGCATACACTAACGGCCATAAGCATTCAGTCAATCTTTGGATAGCTAAGTAAGAAAATTAATATATTATAGTAGTAACTAATCCCTCGGCTTTCATTTCTTCGAAAGAAATTTTGCTGATGGGGTTGGGAAAATTTGGATTTCCTCCCCCCCCTGGTATTTCTTTTCGCTACGGCCCTGATCATATAAAATCATCCTCTAATGTTCATATTTTTAAATCAAGGCTGAAAATTATTGTAATTCCGTAATTATTGTTATTCCATAGGCTGATGGGATTTTCAATATTTATAAATATATTTCATTTGGAATAAATCAAAGCATTGTACAAGTACTATGAAATGAATATGTCAAAGAAGCTTTACAAAGAGTGATGAGATTTCCAATATTTATAAATATATTTCATTTGGAATAAATCAAAGCATTGTACGAGTACTATGGAATGAATATGTCAAAGAAACTTTACAAAGACTGATGAAATTTTCAATATTCATAAATCTATTTCATTTGGAATAAATCATTGTTTTTTTTTGAATTATTATTTGTCAATTACAAATTATGTTATATTTCCTCGTTTGTGAATCATCACATCGGTTTTATGTGAAAAATAAGTTTATTTTTCCTAAACTTTCTGGCTAGGTCAAAGTAGAGATATAAAAATCAAATTCACCCAGGAATATTCTTTAATGCTAATACCAGTTGAATAAAAAGTGACTAAGCTATACTCAATTAATGAATTACGTTTTTGAGAATTATTGTGAAAGTTTTCGGATTTTAATTTCATTTGAAATATAATATAACATAAATCTTACATAACTAATTCGTTATAACATTAAAAACAACAGTACAAAAATAACATTTCCAAACGCTCAAAGGTGCGAACTTGTTTCCTCCTTTTCATAAAAGAGGATGCATGCATCTCCAATCACAAGCGATTTTGGTGAAATTGGTGACACGTGTGAATCATTGTATTCGTGCCACGTGCCAGTATAAGGCTGTCTGCAGAATGCTGTATAATGTCCGCTGTAGGTAGATCCACTGTGATTCAAAAGTGCATATAGATTATAACGACAAGGAGTCACATTTTCTGCTGCATAATTGTTCTAGAGGAAATTCGATGGCAATATTAAACTTGCCTTGCAACTTGAACACGTCGGTTTTTTATGTCCATCCAAAGTTTCCTCTCTTGTGAAGAAATCCAAGCACTGTGATAAATTCAATTGGCCAGTTCTTTGTGGTATGGGGAGTGACAAATCTCAAAAAGTATCGAAGGTTACAGATGAGTCTCCATAATGTGTGCACTTCATCGTGGATTTTAATTGACCAACGAAATTATCTACAATCTTAGAGTTATATGTACATATGTTCATTTTAACAGACGTCGTGGGGCCTTCATTCAACCGAGCGACGGGGCCTTCTGAAAAGGGGGGGTTGTATATAGTGTAATCTACAGCTTCCCTGACTAATGGGTTATCATGAGTTTCCGCTGACTCGAAAACTCTTGGATTCCTCGACTTAATGGATTGAAGGTATGTATTAAATTTCACTAAATCATTCGAATAATTCAGAGGAGTCGGAAAGGTAAAAATGAAATCTAAAAAAGAGCGAAGAAATTAGCAAATATGAAATATGAAATTCAGAGAGTTATGAAATAATTTATATGTACTTCATCACAATTCACAAGGTGTACTATTCCTATCTAAATCTTTTGAGAAGCAAAGACTCGATATTCGTCAAATGGTAAAAACTTCAAATTGTTTCGTCTGAATTCATCTTCAACATTTAGATTGATTCGATAGGTTTTCATTTGAAATCGATTTAACAGTTAGTTGCATTCTTCGGAAACCGTTTAGTCTATAAAAATAATTGACGTTTTACTATGGATCTCTCTGAAAAAGGAGGTTTTCAGTTTTGCAAATACTTTGTGCAAAAATTTTTTTCTCTACATCTTCGACGTCCTGATTAACTGATTATGGGAGATCAAAGAAAGACAAACTAAAAAATTAGATGACTTCGGACACCGTTCGCAAATAGCAGCCACTGGCAGTCAGTCCCCAGCCTCCAGCCGATTTTATCAATCGCATCGTCGATGGTTCGGCAACACCGCCTCGAGACCTCTCTCGGATGGCCAGGCGAGATGCATGCACATCGCGGTTTGCCGTGCACACAAGAATCAGAATCGGTCATTTTCAGTGGACGTGTCTCGTGCGTTGTGTCGTAGCTTCTGTGTATGTGTGACTGTGTGCGGCTTCTTCGCCTACTACTTTTTTCGTGTGCCGACAGAGTGTACTCGTAATGAGGACCCGAGTGATTTCTAGGGTTTTTCTCGCGTGAAACTGATCGGTTTTCAGGCTGAATATCTGGATTACTAGCAGCGAATCGCACATGTTGGGGTTCGTAGAGGGACTGAAACTTAGGACAGGTGGGAAAACTGAATTGTTTTTTTGATTTTCGGGAAAGGTTTTCGGGGTTTTATAGTAAGGTGAATTTTTGTCAGTGTCGCGCTAGTTTAAAAATTATAATTAGACTTTTAATCACGAATTTGAAGTCAATCTTGGCGCTCCAGTCTTCTTTCGGAGACATTGCCACTCAAATGTCGATGTTCAAAAATAGAATAATTCATTGACTAATTTCTGATTATGAAAACTAGTAAAGTGACACCTTTTTTTTCACGATCCAATACTGCGGAACTATATTCACCTATTTGAAATGCGTTCACAGAGTAAAAACCGTCTACTTCACCAAAATAACTCTTTTTTTGAATCGTGTTCTGAATTATATCGTCGGTTAGCTTTCGTTTTTCATAATATCACGGAAAGAAGAAATCAAGCAATGAAAAGTATAGTGCCAAATTTGGAAAATTTCACAAATATTTGCCATAGAAAAACATATGTGTTTGCGAGCTTGTTTGTTTCTTGTCAATTTGGTCTTCTTAAAAGTAAAACACTGCTCAAACTACTAACATGGAACACATTATGGAAGGCATATTCGTAAGACCAGAAATAAGGTGGCATTCTCCATTCTTTCGATAGTATATAACACTCACAGAAACCAAAGAAAAAGTTCCGTACAAAAGTTTCATTTATTTTCATAAGCAATTA
This sequence comes from Leptinotarsa decemlineata, assembly GCF_025532065.1. NCBI lineage: Eukaryota > Metazoa > Arthropoda > Insecta > Coleoptera > Chrysomelidae > Leptinotarsa > Leptinotarsa decemlineata. The sequence goes on from NW_027412686.1 coordinate 2,294,583, forward strand.
TGCTGTTGTTTGCTGATAAAGGCATAACTTTGTGAGAAAATTCAACGTTTCGTTTCATTGGAAAATGAATGGAATTGTCATTTTACAAGTTTTTGTTACCGAAAGTGAATTTTGAACTGGTTGGTTTTCTTAATTTTGAGTGATACGAGTAGTATCTCCGATAGTAGACGTAAATGCTTATGTCTAATCAATTTTTTTAACTAACGGGAAAAACGAATATTTACCTTTAAAAATCCAAACCTTTGAAAAAAGCTTATAGGAAATTTTTATAACTCATAGCTTGCGTCAACTCTCATTCGGATCAAATGATTTCACTTAAGTCTTGGGTCATTATAAACTGAGAGATTCGTGCAATTCACTTCTATGCACGATTATTGCTCATAATGATCTAATGGTGGATACCTATAAATAGAAATATTACCTGTACGAAACCTTCGTTCGTAGAAGATTTCGATAAAGTGGAAGCCACATAAGGATTACTACCCTACAGCCTCTTTTCTTTTTTGTGTTGCCTTGTTTCGTCGCTCGTAAGAAGGTTGTATCAAGTTAAAGTAAAAGTAATTTTAAATAAAGTGGCGGTGACAGTTGCTAATTATTTCCCTCAACATCATCAACATCAATATTTCTGATAGGCAATTATAATTTTAAGAACTTGACAATTTTGAGTATATCACATAAATCCCAAAATTTGGACTTTGAAACTAAGTTTTCTAGGTTTATTATCGTTTTCTTTTTCCAGAAATAATCTTAATACATATCCCTTTCACACCAAGCCAAATCAATCAAAATGCACGTATTTTGATGACCCGCATAGGGTAAAATATGAATTTTTCATATTTGATTGAATGTATTGATTTCCTCAATAAATTGTATGGTTTTCTCAACCATGTTATTTAAAGTGAGCTTCATGTTTTCACTGATGTTCAGTAGCTCTCGTTCTTCGTTATGTGTGTTACATACGTTATGTTATATAGTTACCTATAAAATTGAATAAACGGAGCGACAAATAATACCTAAAATAAAATATACATAATATTCTGCCGCATCGATAGTGTTGCCATCAATGGTCTACAAACCCCAAAAGTGTCGACTTCTTTCTACCAAAAAATTCATCTTTCAAACGGAAAATGTATTGCATTTAAATTTGAGGCAGTTATATAAATGTCGTTACCCAGATCAGACATTGAGAATTGCCAGTATTTTTCGGTACATTAAAAACATTCCGCAAAATTCATCTCTACTAATCAGGTTTTTCAAAAAAGTAAAATACTTTTTATCGCTACCTAATTTCGAGAAGTATTGGAGAATTACGGAAAACATTCCATATCTTGGCCCAGGAAAGTGAGGATATCTGTAGATATTCATATATCATATCTTTAGAAACTTTGTTAATCGCGTAGATTCTATAAAAAAAGTTCAACTCTGATAGATTTGTTATTGTTGAACAAAACCCATTATATGTCGGAAACTTCATGTTTCGTTGATATTTCATAACGGTTTTTCCGTAAATTGAGATTGATTTCATAACCACAATTATTAACATAAATTTGAAATCAGAATATATATAAAAATAGCCATAGAGCCTAAGTGTACCACTTTCAATTTCTTGTAGACTTCAACATAAAATTTGTTTGAAAACATCATTATTGATGGAGCAACATCAAATTAGCTTGGTAGACTTTCACAATATCAACTTTTTAGAAATTGGTGTACATACCTGTCGACGCTTTCTGTAAGAGAAAAATCAAATATAGTCTTTCTCTTGTGTTGAGAATCATCATTAGCTTCGCTCAATCAGATTGCAAAATATGCTATGACTTCAGGAGCTTCATTTAAAAAATCCAGTCAGTTTCAAGTTATGCTCATAGCATAGTAATGAATTGACAAAACTACGATTACAGCAATGTTGAAACTTTTTCAAACTGAAAATCGGAGTTGTATTAACGTTTATTACCTGCAACGTTCACCAAATTTGTCAGCTCAGCGTAGACGCAAGTTACACGTTCATAATCTTGACCATGAACGATGATTTCGAAAAATCTTGTCATTTCCTCAGGGCTCGTAATGAAAGAGTTATTCGAAAAAAGTTATATTGTCAAAATTTGTTACAAAACTCATATATCACACATCCAATCTATCTATAGAATAAATTCAAATTTCTCATGATATGATACAAAAAATATATCTGTTTGAAATCTGTTTTTCCGTTAATCAGCTGTCGCCCCCATACGAACGACAACTCTCAGAAGTTGAGAAACTTGAGAAGCTAAGGACTAACGAGGTCTTACCTTTTAACGTGTGATTCCTAACACGGTAAGGGACTTTTTGACTTTATTGAAAATTTTCAATGGAAGCATTCATTTACAATGTGAAAGATATATTCATCTATTGAAATTATTGTACCATTCGAGATGAATACCTCTATATTGGTTGTTTCTATACCATATGTTAGCATTATTTAGTATGTCGTCTGCTTCGCAACTATCGCTCTATATGGCTCTCTACACGTTTGAATATTCCAACGGTGTACGTTTCTTATTTGCTTAACTTTTAAAAAACCGTTAAATTAAATTCATTAAGAAAGTCAATATTTTAATGTGAGTATAATCAACAATATAATAGAAATGTGATTTTTGACAAGATAAATTTAAAAAACATTTGAATAATCAAAGGTAAAATGAATCCACTTCGAAATTCAGAGAAATGAACTAATTCACAATTTCCAAAAAAAAAAAACGAAGGAGTTCGAGAAAAATAGCGAAACTTAAGCATTTGTCAAAATGTGTGTAGAATAGGTATATGTTTTTATCGTTGTCAAAAACTTCGAGTGTAAATAATTTTGTGAACAATTTTTTTATCAAATTTTGTATCACATTCTGAATTGTCTTTTTTCTGAGGAGTGGATAATATAAGAATATATTTCTCTAATTGAGTTATTCAGTTAATTGAAAATTAGTGTGCATACTACTTATTTGAAAAAAACCAAATCAATGACATCAAGTTATTATTGCAGCACAAACTTAGCATTGGGTAAACATCAGAAAATTAATTGTTCAGAACACTTTTCAAGACATGAGAAGCAGATCGTCTGTTGAGTAGAGTTCTTGATGTATATCGCAGATGATGAGGAAATCAGTCGTTTGATTGAGCAATAATTCAAGAATTTTTGAAGTTATTGGATGTATTTAGGAGTATTTCGATACAAGTCTTCCTCTTCATTTCTGAATGATATTTATTTTTATTACCTTCACATTACTGTATCTCCAGGTGGCAACACAGAAATCTGCTGGTACAGAACGCCATAAAAAATGAAAGAAGTATTAAGTGTCTTTAATCAAGAAGGGACTTATTTTATGTACTTCGTGACATCGAAATCCATATAAATTTTATGTGGCATACCATAAGGTGACTGCTTTGTACAACTGCTTTGTACTACTCAATAGGAATAAACGTCGAAAAGTAGAAACATATGCTCTTTTCCTTATCATACGCTCGAAGTAATATCCAAACAGGATTTACTATTGAAGTTGCGTGTACTAAATTGAGAAAACTGTATAGGGAAATATAATCTTGTCACTTAAAGCACCTCTCAATCTAGTATTCGTGAAATCTCGTGTCTGTCAGATAACCATAAAATAAAATCAATTCCTCTGGTTATATCTTATATCCAATACCTCGAGAATATATTATGTAAATAATCTTTCCTTACAAGGGTATCGAGACGATGGTTGGCCAACTTAACGTTGAAATATGGCGCCGTATTTCACGAGCAACTTAAAAAGACTTCATCATTTTTATAGGTTCACAGAGTGTTTAATCGGTCATTATGGAAGTCATTTTGTTGTTACATTCAACTAATTGTTTGACAGTTATCCGGAGAGAGTTATGTAAAAAACGGATTTTCATTGATATATCTTTTCTTTTTTTCCTGTAGTTCCTTGAGATTCCTTCTTGGTTGATATTTGCCTCAAATTTGAGAATTTTTTCCTTGATAGAATATTTGGTGAATTTTCCTTTGTAATATTTGTTATTATAAACTGGTTTATACCATAACTCCCAAATAGTAGGCTCTAAATTCTCAGAAATGACTGACGTTTCTGCCTTATCTGTTTCTTTCAGTGGCGTAGGAAATTATACTGAACAGATGAGAAAACTCGATGATAAGAGTGCCTACTATTATGGAATTGTATTGTAGTTGATTTTCTTGTACATTATTTATTGTTCACGATTCTTTCGCGTATCTGAAAACTCTTATCCTATAATTATTATTTTTTACTCATATTTTTTGTGAGATCTCTTTTTATTATTGTGGGTTACTGTTATATTGAAATATAACTTTTGAACCTTCTTGTTCACTAAACGTGATATATTTCTTGAAAGTTTATGATTACTTATTATCAGTTTGATAAATCTTCTACTTTTGTGGATTTTCCTTGAGTATATGAAGAACATCTACATATCTTTTCAAATAAAATTCAATTAGTTCTTCATGTATACAGTTTCAGTTCAGTAAATAATGTTATGACTTGTTTGTAACGTTACCAAGTTACTTTGATAACTCAGTAGGTACCCACCAGTGGCGGATCTAGAGGGAGGCACAGGGGCACGTGCCCCCCCAGCGGATTGAAAGTACATTATATATAATTTGGTGACATTTTGGGATAATTTGGGACACAAGCTCAGGTAATTTCATTCTGGTGGTTAACGAAAAAACACCAGATAGATTACAAACTCAGGTACAAATAACGTAATGCAATAATGCATTTGCTTTCCTGCACTCTATTCTGTCGTCAGAGTTTTTAATTAGTGTAGTAATGTTGGCTGAGGTACTTTACCCTTAGCTCGCAAACTCCAAGCAGAATACATGGATGTTCTGCAAGCTTCGCAGCTTGTAGCAGCTACAATACAAAGCATACAGGAAAAACGAGACAACAGCTCTGACACTTCTACAGAGCTTTATAACCAGTCGGTTAATTTGGCGAAAGAAATGGGCACAATAATTCAAATGCCTAGGACAATAGGTCGACAAAAAACCGATATAATGTACACACAGACTCACCTGAAGTATATTATCGAATGTCAGTGTACATTCCGTTTCTTGATTTCATTATGAATGAACTGACGGTAAGGTTCTCCAAAAAGGAGATGGAATGTGTGCAGCCTGCAACACCTGTTAACACCCGATATAAATGATGCCTTTATTAGTGGCATTCTTTAAGGGGCAATCACATACAAAGAAGAGTGGCCATGCTTTTTTGGCTTTGAAAGGTTAGTTGCAAATTTGGAAACAAATGTGGAAATCAAATCCCGAAAATAAATTACCTAATAGATACCCGACGCAAGTTTACAAGTTTGCCGATTCTCTCTTAAACATCAGGATTTTACTGCAGCTGTTGTGTAATCTTCCTATGACTACCAGTATAGCAGAAAGAACTTTTTCAGCTTTGCGTCGTCCAAAAACATATGTTCGCAATACAATGACTAAAGAGAGACTAAATGGTTTGGCTTTACTGCACGTACACCACGATATTTCTAATACAATGAAAGCGTGGACGTATACATAAGAAAGCACAAGAGAAAATTATCTTTGTATGTGTTATAAATAATTTACATATGAAAAATATTATGTTTAAATTATGAAATATTATTATATTCGTACATTAATAAATTTGATTACTAAAAGTCATTATAATTTACTTTTTAGTTGATTATGCTTGTACCTGAACAGCTTCTCACCCAATGGTAATGATGTTAAGGGTTATTTTCAATATACATATTTTCCTATTTGTTAAATACAATATTTAAAACTAAACAATGGTTTTAATTTTTTTCGAAATATTTGTTCCTGAATGCATGCTACTGAACGTCAATAGAAAACCTCCAAGGACTTGTGAAGGGGTTATGTACTCCGTAACTCCATACTCTGAGTTGTGAACTACACCCCCACCCAAAAAATATTTTTTGGATCCGCCACTGGTACCCACCACAGCATAACGGGCGATATGTTACAGCTGAAGCTTTCTTATAAAAAGAGTGATTCTCAGAACTGATTTGCTATAAATTTAAACGAAGGTCGTCGTAGGACGAATGATGAGGGATGACCGGACAGAACTCACAAAAAGCCACTTTTCTAACTGGCCCATCGAGATGTGGGTATGCTACACAGTCTCTAGACTAACTTATGTGGGAGGAACTGATCTGCAGGTTCTCTTTGTATGTAAATGGAGAAAAAATCCCGACTGACGAGGGCAGGTTTATGAACAATGGCAAGTTTGTGTGCATGAATATGAGGTGTTTATTGCCGATGGGATTCATAACCCGAGGGTTTTTACTTCAGGTATCATAACATCAGAAAGATGACCTTGGGTTTTGGAAGTTGTATCTGTTATTGAATCGTCCATTGAGTTTCCACTTTTAATATTCCTTCAGAATACACATTTGAATATTCTCAAGTTAAACGCTGATTGTCCTAACCATTATAATATAATAATGTATAATACACACTTCAATATTCTCTATGAGTACCAAAAACTCGTACCAGAATGTATCATCGTATGGGGTTTAGATTTTCGAAGACAAAACTCAGATGAAACCCTTTTTTTATTGTTTTTCGAGCCTGTCAACTTATTTTGAATCGGTGTAATGTATCTTTTAATTCTCTATTTCACTCTGAATCACAATTGGATTTTTGGAGTTATTTGGAGTTTCTCATCCATTCACAAACGTAGTTTCGATGTGGTAATCAACAGTATTTTAAAAATCTGAAAAATATTCCATCAATTCTTTTTGTTTTTTGAGTATTACAACCTGGAAAATAAATACATCTAGCCAAAGGATCTGCGAAGTGAAAACAGAAGAGTTCCCATCTGAAGACGCTTACTTGGTTGGTGAAACGCTCGTTAAGAAGAGTATTGAGCTTCTGGTGAATGAGAAAAGTGCTTGTTTCAGATCAAATCTATAACCAGTTTTTTTTAACTTATCAGACAAATGGAAAGCATAAGGTGTTTCGTCAGTCGTCAAATTTGTATGGTTGATTTTGTGGCCACTGTGTAATCTTTATATTTGCCTTGTCATTATTACCAATTTCATTGAGAGCTATTTCTACAAACTATTCCGGATACGCATTTTACTTCGGAAGTGATTTAGTAATAGTTGTTTCTTTTTTGAAATTACGAACTGAATTCAAAATCTGTCCTAACTCTTATCATAAATAGGTTATGCCCTCTTTGATCGAATTTCTGGTAGGAAATATAGAATGAGTTTTATCTTAATAAACAGTAGTATCGATTTAATCATATCATGAATAGGACTTTGGTTATACTCTTCTTTCTCTCAAGAAAATTTTGTCGATGGTTCGAGTATTCAAATGATTCAAAAATGAGTAATTTCATCTTTCATTTTTGGACCATATATGTAAATTTTGATATAACTGTTTGATCAAAATGTTCTATGAAACGTAAATCAGAATTTATGACAAAGAACAGCCTATTGCAACTTCAAATCTCTGTTGATAAAACTCCTTGTATATAATGGGGCTGTGTTGAGTTAGTGAAGACACGCCCGAAGAAGCCATTGAATGGCGAAACACGTGTTACGTTTTTGTAAAATTGTCAAGTGAATATCTCACAATAAAGTGTTTTTTGTAGTATCGGCCAATTCCATCCAATTCATCTAAATTTTCAAATTATACTTTAACGATATTTTTGTGTTCATTAATTTGAATCTGAAAATCACTTAACCCTAATGGTATAGAAAGATTAACTACTATTATGATGTCAAAACAATTTTTTTCTCATAATGCTGCCGGTAGCCGTAAATTACTCAATTTATTATCATTCCAAGCAGTATCCACAATGGTCCAAATCAAAACGTGATTGTCGGTTATATATTAAATAGCAGGTAGTTTTTCCAAGGCTTAAGTGCTAGGGTGCTGCTTAGCCTTGTCAAATGAGTTTTTATCATTCGTCCCATGTAGAAAAGGGATTGTCACACCCACTTTTCTCAAATTTCCCATATTCATCTGTGAATATACGATGTGAATCAGAACGAGCTTTATGGCTCTTGAATAATAATTACTTTCCGAGCGATAATAAATTTTATTAGGCGTGGATATATGTTTTTAGGGTGGGGTGTCACGGTAAATGACCTTCTATTGTTTCTCTATCCTGTGTCTCATTAGAGTTTACTAGGAAGACTTTCAAATCATATACGAATGTAATTGGTATACCAGGAGGAACAATAAAATCTAGAATAATCGTAATTTCATTAAGCTTTACTTTCATTCTAATGTTTTCAAACATTTATAAATTAACTCTGAATATGAAATCCCAACATATTAATTTTTCAATTTAGAAAGGTTTCAAGAAATACGTTGCAAAAGTTATCATTCAATATAACTACGTTACAACCATACAGAATTACTAGTATCTTATCGCTGATCCTTCCATCCCGATGTTTGCACAACTAAAGAAAATATTGCCTTACATCGATAGGCGAACGATTCCAGACAAATATTAGATTATCTTCGATTCAATTAATACTATCTGTATTTGAACAATATTGGATCGAACAGAAAATTTAACGTGACTGGAAACCGAAGTTACCCGGTCCTAAAGTCCTAAAAGAAATTGACTTTCCAAATGGGTTCTCTTATTTTACTTTTATTATTCTCTCAGTCAGAGCTATAGTTATTTTCATCCAAACATAAACAAAAAGTTTATATAAATAAATCAGAAATAGAATTAAAAAGCGTTTTGTATTATACACACCTGTTTTGTTTCTCTTGGCAGGTAGACAAAAAAGCGGATCAGGACAGGTAAAGCATTTAACACCACCGCTGACAATAGAAAGAGAAATGGATGCCCTCCCCTGCAATTTTTATGTCGTTTAAATGTGACAGCATCCTACTAGTTCAGGCGTTTTAATGTTATTGATAGTTTCTGGGAATTCATATAACATTCATGAGGTCTCGGGAATATAGGTAGAATAAATTATTACCACTTTACCACCCTCATTCTTTGTTATTCAACAGGCTCATCCACACCTTGGTACTTCAGAAAAATTCCGTGAGAGAATTTTTTCGAATGACTCTTAGATGAAATTAATATTCAACATTTGGTAACACCACTTATGAATTAATTAAGTTTTTGTTATGCATTTCCAAAATTTGAAAACACTAGTTTTGAAAGAAGTTCAAGATTCCGAAATCAGATTATTTTTATCAAAAAAATGAACTGAATATGATTCAGAATTAGAAAGTAAAACTGAAACCTGTGGCTTTAGTTTTCTTCATCTCCTAAAGACGCCAACTCGGTTGGTGAAAAGCGCGTCGAGAATAGTATTGCATTTCTGGTGATGGGAAAAGTGCTTGGTTTGGATGATTCAGTATGTTCTTCAACCAGATATATTTATTTATTTATTTATTTGTAATGCAATACTCTACAGGACATAGCCCAATTACAGAGCAGGAAATAACAGAGTATAATAAATACATCACAAACAAGTGACGATTAAGACTACACATTTTATATTTATTATAGGTGACAAAACAATTATTTTAGGAAGTGGGATTTTATATTTGACAGTTTGCAACTGAATATATCTAAATTATCGCTAACAGAATTTGTCACTTTACACATGGTATGGATCGGAGAATTCTCCAGAACATTTGTGCGAGATGTTTTTATATAGAAAGTACTCGGGTGTCTGGAACAGATTCTAGGAATGCAAATATTAAACTTTTCCAGTAATGTTGGGCAGTCAACTATGCTTTTGATAATTTTATAGGTTAGTGCAACACTATAATATTCACGCCTTTTTTCGAGACTGCAAAAGTTATGATTTTGTAGCAATTCAGAGTGGGTTGTTCCTATTGGAGGATAAATGCCATCGGTTTTTAGGCTTAGCAGTTTTAAAAATCGTCGTTGAATTGCTTCTATTCTATCAATGTGATATTGATAAAAGGGGCTCCACACAACTGATGCGTATTCTAACTTTGATCTTATGAAAGCATACAATAAAGTTTTTAAGGTGGAAGTTTCTTTGAAATCACTACTGTTAGGTGCAATTAATCCGTACAAACGATAGGAGGAGGTTACAACATTATCGATATGCCTATTAAATGATAGTACAGTGTCAAATGTGACGCCAAGATCAGTAAATGTTTCTGGTCTCACCAGGGAAACGTTTTCTATTGAATAATCAAAGATCAAGATATTCTTTTTCAAACTGTAGGACATGACCTTACATTTATCCGGGTTCAGTGACAAGTTATTTCGATAACACCATTCTACAACCCGTCCTACGTTTGCTGAGAGGTTCACACAATCATCTATGTTCTCATCGAGGCAGTATAGTTTTAGATCATCGGCATATAAAAGGAAATACACATCTATAACATCTGCAATATCATTAATGAATATATTGAAGAGCAACGGTCCCAGATTTGAACCTTGTGGAACACCGGAAGAAGCACTATTTCCGGTAGATTTGAAACCATTGAGCTGAACATATTGTTTTCAATCCCGTAGATAGGACTGAGAGTGCGATTAAGGATGGAGATAATCCAAAGGCTACTAGTTTGTTCAGTAGAATGCCATGGTCAAGCCTGTAGAAGGCCTTAGAAAAGTCTGTGTAAATAACATCAGTTTGGGCCCTATTGTCAATAGATTCAGCAATATGTTGGGTTACAGTCAGAAGATTGGTGACCGTTGAAAGATTTTTCATAAAACCTTGTTGGTTTATACTTATATTGCAACTAACATGCCGATATATAACTCGCTCCAGCAGAATCTCAAAAACCTTTGCAAAGTTGCAAATAATAGAGATAGGCCGATAATTTGAAATATCTCGTCTATCTCCTTTCTTGAAAATGGGACAGACTTTTGATGATTTCCAGATCCTTGGTATTGTAGCCGATCTTAAACAGATATTAGTATATATAGAGGACGAGCAAGCACAAGCGCACAATCTTTTAGGATAAAAGCTGGAATGTCATCTGGACCAGTGGTCTTTTTAGGCTTAGACCTTAGTGCCTCGTATACTTCGTTTTCACTGAAGCTTGATATATCAAGAAAGTGATTATTATCAATATCAGAGTTTGGTTGAAAAGGGGAAGAAGCGGTATACGATTGTTTGAAAAGATTGGCAAAACCGTTTACGATATTAGAAGCCCCTCCAGCAATTGACCTTCAAAATTCAGTACTTGTGATATTTTGGAGCTACCTCGTTTATTATTTATAAATGACCAAAATCTGTTGGGATTGATATGTATTTCTTCCTCAGTTTCACCTAAGAATTTTTTATATGTCATATCAACATCATGCTTTATTTTTGCTCGAAGATGTTTGACATCTTCAAGGGCCTGCAGATTACACTCACACTTATATTTGCGCCAGATTCTGCTTTTAGCCTGCAAATCTCTAATAATGCTTCTATTATACCAAGGAGGATATTTATTTTTGGATTAATCTGTATACTTGGGACAGCAGCGGTCAAAAACATTATGAAGTTTTCCATAGAAATATGTGGATGCATCTTCTGAGTCATCAAGAACTTCCAAGAAGGTCCAGTCAATATGAGATATATTATTCATTTGTCATGGATAACACTGCAAAATGTTTTTTGACTCATTATTACAGTTTCTTTTATGATTTTTACCATGAAGGGTTTTACTGAAACCGATTATTTTTACGCTTGAGAAAGCTATTGTCGCACGTGTCGCGGTTTTTGTGGACCTCTTTTAGATAAAATGTTACAAATACACTATATTAATATGTATTTTCATCAAGTTTCGGCCAGTTCTAATCAAATAAATATTTTCTGTTTAACAATGTTAAACATTGTTTTCTAAAACAAAAACTAACAGAAACAAATTATTTTCTACTATCCGTAGATCTCTATTCCGTACGAACATCTCCGCTTCTAACTGATGTTGCGCATTGAAATATTACTCAAACGTTACCCGACTACGGCTGCTTAGTAATCGTTTTATCTTTTCTATTTTCTTCCTTTCTTAAACGCACTGTAAAAAACGGATGTTAATGCACTTTCTTATCAGTGAATATTGTTGACGGAGAAGGAAAAACACCGTGGTTTTCATCTCCACCGAGAACAGGCCTACGCACTTACAATAAAGTCTGAAGAAACATGAGCGTAGTAAAGAAGATAGCATCTCCGAATGGTTTTTATTTTTACAAATACCAAGCTAATACATATATCATATGTTTATACTATATGGAATTGCTGAGAGTGATTTGATAGTATGGATTCTGGATTAAATAAAGTAGTAGGTTAGTATAATATTATTTTATTATGACTGCTCATCAATGAATGGAACTGAATATAGACCTCAGAATTGGTTAGTAAAAAAAATATTTCTATTTCTGGGAGAGTTTATAAAATGTATTTTTAATTTGTTTAATTTTTTTGATATTTGAATGTAATTGAAATCATTCAAAATGAATGAGAATTCAAATTTAGAACCAATATTTCAGCTTTCGGCGCCGTTTAGTTGTTTATAAAGTCGAAAATTTGAACTGAAAGAAATCAAATCTCTTTTGAAGGTGGTTGACAATGTTTCATGGTGAATGTCATTAGTTCGAACCTCCATTGTCTAATATGATATGATTTAAAATCTCTGAAATAACAACTGAAAATTAAATTTGAAAAGAATAGCTGAAAATAACAATTATATTTAGCAAAAAAAAACCTGAATAAAATTATAATAAAATATAAATTAGGCAAAAAATTGAAAATTGAATAATTAAAATGAAATAAAAATAAAAAATTGAAAGCCAAGTTACTTCATGACGTTTCGATTGTTAGTATTCACAATCGTCTTTGTGGGTGATATCCAAAAACGAATGTGAATATTATCAATCGAAACGTCGTGAAGTAACTTGGCATGAAATTTTTCAATTTTTATTTCATTTGAATTGTTCAATTTTCTATTTTTTGCCTAATTTTTATTTTATTGTAATTTCTTTTCAGGGTTTTTTGATAATATAATTGTTATTTTCAGCTATAGATTTTAATTTTATTGATTCTTTCAGGGATTTTAATCATTTTATATCATATTAGACAGTCATCACCCGAAGACGATTGTAGATACCAACAATTTTCAGCCACTCTTTTTGAATTTAATTTTCATTTGTTTCTTCAGAGATTTGAAATCATATCATTTTAAACAATAGGAGTCCGAACTAATGAAATGAATCATCTCTCATTGACTGGTATACTAAAGTAACATGATGCAGAGAAATTAAAACAGTGGAAAGGCTACATAGACACTAGAAATGAATCGGTTAACTAAACCTAACCCAAGTCAGTGCAATCATGATTGATACGACATGGATATTCTAAATATAGTTCCACTAAAATCGAAAGGGTTATAATCAAACCCGAAGATGCGCAGCGTTGATGCTCAATTGCTATAAATAACGTTCGTGCTTTTAGAAAAAACACGTAATCTAGAGATTTATGTTGGAATGTATTAGAAGAGACATTCGTCATGTATCACGAAGGAACAAGTGTCTAGAAGTCTAGATTCTGAAGCGTTTTGGGCACAATCTGACATGGAACTGCAGAAAGTCTTTGTAGCAACTGAGGGAACGAGTAATCAAGATACTTCGTTTATATACCAAGTCCTGTGCGAATTGACGGTCATCATGATGTTCTAATACAGCTTCCAATTATCTAGGCAGTATTACAATTTTTTTAGTGCTACCTACTGTAGATTACCAGCCTGTAGAAACAGCGATTTTGCTTAACATATCCGAGAGAGATTCATCCAATACCATTTGCAAGGAATTATGTTACTGTTCTATCTGGAATGTTTTTGAACTTTTCTAGGAGAAGTTCCAAGAACCTACAAAATGCAAGAGTATTGTTATTTGCATATTTTTGTATACCATGACGGGAGTTTCATCAGAATCAGCCGCTCTATGTGTGAAGGTGGTTGACAATGTTTCGTGGTGCTCTATGTTCTATTCGATGTATTTTGTTGACCTCGTTTCTGTTCGTTGTTTTTTTCTATTTGTTTTTCTATAAGTTTTATCACCTACTCGACCGTGGAAGAAAGATGAATCGCACAAATTTCACTTCGACCTGAATAATTGATCGTAAAACTACAAGCGTTCATTAACTGGTCGCTAAAATGTAACCGCGTGCACAACACACATAACTTGGGTATTTAACGTTTTATGTATTTCCTGGTTATGAATTACTGGAACATTTATAACAGATAAATATTCAAAACTGTCAACGGCTTATCATAGAAATTTTGAAAAATGATTGTCGATAACGTATGTAGTCAGCAAGATTATTCAACACCACTATCTACTCTTATGGTATGTATTTAATGAGATACAATGACAGTTTTCTCGTTCAAAATACTGTAATGACTAAAAATATTCGCCCACGAAATCGCGAGCGAAATTCACTTAGTTGTCACTTGTTTATTAATTATTCCTGATTTATTAGTGGCAGGAAAACGTATTATACTGATTAGTGATAAAACTCGCCACAATACTAGCTGGTTTATTGAATAATTATAGTATGCAAATATAGTTCCTGTCGTTGGGTATTCAGCGAAAATGGCCAATGTGAAAGTAACAGGAAAGTTTGGCAAATTGTTGGAAATGTTAGAATATCAACTGCGAAAGTATAGGTTAAAGGAACATTTTTCGATCATACTCATTCTGTTCGATGACTTCTGAATCCGTGAATCTATGTAACGTAGTTCAATTACTGTATCTATTCGATTTTTATGACCAGTTGAAACTGTATTTCCAAATCTCTTATCTTTGAGTAAGGAAAAGACAGTAATGTAATAAACATGAGTTTTATTTATTCATACAGATCGCTTACAAAACCTTGAAATTATTGAATTGTTTTAAGAAATATTTTCTGGAGTCCTTCTACTATTGTACATCAATGACATATGATTGGAAAAGTTCAGAAATCGTTGACGAGTACATTTTCGTCCTCTATCCATTAGATGGCAAATATCAGCTCCCGATATACATCTTTAACAACGTTTTACATCTCAATAAAGATCTGAAGAAAATTTGGAATTGGGTAGACTGTAATGAAGTGATGATTCAAAATCTTATAAAATGCAATAGGCAATTTATTGGGGTTACATTTGTTTCAGTTCTAGTTACAAGTTGTATCATTTTCCTTATTAATTTCAATAGACTACTTAATCTTCTACTTCTATCTGGCAAATGATTTGAATAATTACGTTCGGTATCATTTGATGTTATCTATATTCTAAATAAGTGTGGAACAAACACGAAGAAACCACACACAGAAAGTAAAATCCGACAAGAGATGTTGAATGTATGTGTGTGAAGTGTTTCATAAATAAGTAGATAAATGGATACATACTTTAGTGCTTGTGGATTATGAGAGATTTTCAGTAAAGTACCTAAGTATATAGGGTTCAAAATAATCAAGGCTTTGTTTTACTGGGAGATAGGTAACCCCAAAAGTAACCTATGCCCTCAATGTTTAAAATGACCTTATCTGAGATAAACTATACTAATTTAATTAGTTCGGACTTTCATTGTCTAATATGATAGAAAAGTATTTGAAATCTCTGAAAGAATGAATAAAATTAAAAATATTAGCTAAAGAAATAATTATATTAAGCAAAACACTGAAATTGAACAATTAACAAGAAATGAAAATGTAATTTCAGTTTTCAGTTGTTGCTTTGTAGCTACTCTTTTTAATTTTATTGATTCTTTAAGGGATTTCAAATCATTTTATATCATATTAGACAATGGAAGTCCGAACTAATGAAATGCTCTCCACTTAACATTGTCAACAACCTTTAAACAAACTCATACAAAGTTCTAGGACTGTGGATAAAATAATAATGTACTTAAAAGGAAATTTTAACATTTGAAAATTCGCAAAAATTTGCATTTGATGTAAAAAATTCTCTTTATTCTGGAGCTATTTGCCTTGAGGAATCCTCGTTTCATTCTTAATGATTCTTAGATTTTTCAGTCATTCACACTTTGTTATCAAAATGACGCAGAAATTAAATAGTAGAAGCATAATCACAACAGATCGAGCAAAATACAGTCTATTCTATAAAAATCGTCATATTCACCAATGCATGACGTCATATATTCTGATTGGTGTTCCAGTTTACATTGTCGATTACAGTATTTCATACTTTTATTTAATCGAAAATCCGATATATATCGGTAAAATCGGTCATTTTTTAGAAGCCTTTTGACATTTTGTTTTCGCTGAAACCATTAATTTGTCAGATTTTCAAAACTGTTATCATTCACATTCAGAGTATTTTTCACTAAGATAAGTTAATATAATTATCTGCACATTTTCTTGGCTCATTTTTTTTGATTGGCAAAATTATTAAATACCGCAATTAACTGTGTTACTTTGGATTAACGAAGTAACTCAATGGGGTGAACTAAAAAGTTTGCGAAAAAAACTAATTAATACAGTTTATTGTATGATTTTCACTATTGAAGGGTTTTACAAAAATCGCGACAGGTGTTTCGCTATACAATAGCTTCATCAAGCTTGAGAAAGCTATTGTAAGCTATTCATTAAGCTTGATGGAGTTATTGTATAGCGAAACACGTGTCGCGGTTTTTGTAAAACCCTCTATAGTGAAAATCATACAACAAACTGTATTAATCAGTTTTTTTTCCAATTCAATTGTAAAGTTTGCTCTTTGTAAAGTTCACTACTACAATTTTCTTTTATATTGTGTAGGAAGTGAAAATTCCCAGAAAAGTTGATGAAGAAACTCTGATTTCCCCCAAAAAAGCCGATATCTGTTCAATACTTTTATTATATGTATGTATGTATTACATATTTTTCTCTATCTCCCGTTTATTATGGATTTGTATCGATGATTAACATAGATAACAATAATTCATAGTTACCTTTGAAATAATTGTAGGATGAACTTTTGTTTTTTTTTTGAAGCCATTAAAGCATATTTATGCGATCATGTGATAGCAAACAAGTTATTTTTTCAGAGTAATGAAATGCTCTCTAAATACGTGCTATATTTATTTTTCAGGCTCCTCTAATTCATTTTATTGTTGAACTCGTATATTCGCCTTGAAGTAAGTGAATATAATTTGTCATTCCAAACCAACAAGATGAAATGCCGAGAAATTTAATGATCTTGCAGCGAGAACATTACACATTAAAATAATTTATTAAATAAAATGCGCTTGAATATTAAAATGCTTGAAATTAATTGTTATTTGAGGAGACCTCGCGGTTCAACGATTATTACGCTGAAAATAACTTAATTACAATGACTGTATGCGGGTTGGTGGTTATTATTTTTGAAAAATGACAATAGCTGTTGGAAATAACGAAAAATAATCTCTATCTACCTACTAAGCTGCATATTTAATGAACGCGTTTCATCAGTGATTATGTATGCATTCGAAGAAGTCTGCTTTGTTGTTCCTGCGAATTTACATGTTCCTTAACTGATCTTAGCAGTATGCATTGTTCGATGGAACTGGTCATTGAAACTTCTAGACATCTTCTAGGACATCTCATTTGAGGTCTATCGTTTCTTTATCTAATTATTGTTCGTACTTTTTACAAATTCTCGAATAAAATACTGAAAATAGGAAAGTAAAGTCAACCGTTACCAATGAAAATGTTTTTAAAATTTAAAACTCGAGAGTGTCATTTTAAAACCTATTGGTATTTGATGTATGTCCATTGTTGTGTTGTAAAACAATGAACGTATTAATTCTCTCTCGATCTGTAATTGAAGTTCATCTATGAAAAATACTAAAATAATGTTATCTAATAATAAATAATGTACCCAGACCTCGATAATCCTCAGTTCGGACTTTTCATGGTTGTCGTTCATATGGTTAACGGAAAACTTTTTCAACTGAACCAATTACGAAATTTCACACAAACGAAACTGAAAAGCGGAAATTAATTATAGGAGAAAATTGATGAAGGCACTTACCTTATTTTTACAGTGCACTACACTAGATGAATAGAGAGTAAAGAGAGAAGGAGTAGTAGAGAGAAAAAAAGAAAGATTTGTTCATCCTTCCTACCAACATCACCACCTCCATTATCGAACCAAAGTAAAACTAAATTAATGATATGATATGAAAGAAATAAATATCTTTTTCAACTATATTTCAAAGATACTGAAATATCAAAACCAAGTAATAGATGAACATAAAGAATATAAGTATATGGGAGATGAAGAAGAGAAGCTAGAAATTCAAAAACAATTCGAAGTGACGTCGAAGTAGTGAATCAACATAAGAGAAACTGAAGTATATCAATAAAAAGCTAGTACTCGGTTATTCATTGAGAAATCCTCTCCTGATGGTAATGAAACTTGACACACACAATCCGTGTGCTCAAACCCATCAGTTTTTTTCCTCAACCGAATAGATTATATGAGAGTGCAGGGCCGTCGCCATGGGGGGATGGGGAAGGAGCCCCCCCTGCTTTTTCAACTTAAGAAAAAGTTGGATTTTGGGCCGTGAAGAAGTAAAATAATAGTAAAAAAGTGAATAAAAATAAAAATGAGCGAAAAGAAAGGGAGAGGTAATAAGAAAAAGGAAATAACCAGGTGAAGGTTGGGATTTCCCGACATGCATAACTTAGAAATCCCCATTATTATTTTTATAATTACCATTCAGCCAATATTTGGATAGCTAAATAAAAAAATTAATATATTTTAGTAGTAACCACAACTCCACCAACTTTGTTGGTGGAGTTGTGAAAATTTGGATTCCCTCTCCCCTGGTTTTTCTTTTCGCTACGGCCCTGTGAGAGTGGTTTGAAATTTATGTAGAAGAGCTTTCTCATTTATTTCTCAGCATGGTGTGCTTTTTCTTCAATATACTGGAAAAATGCCTTTTTTTCAAATTGGTTTGACCTTCCGTAAAAAACTTTTGCACGAGCTTCTCAAAATTATATGAAGGTTTGGCAATGATACCGTTCATTGTAAATCGGCATACAAGTTATTTTTCAGATTGACAAATAGCCACAGGAGGCTAGATCTGGCAAATACACTCGAGGTCGATCAATTCATAGTTCATTTGGTGTAATTTTGTCTTACAGCGGCCGACCTGTGCGTTTTGATGGAAGAGAACTTTTTGCGAGCCGAATTAGGATGCGTTTTTCTCAATTCGAAACTCTCTAGTTTTCTTCTAATTGTTCGATAGCTATTTTTTTTTTCATTTATCATTCTGTATTATCGTTAACAAAGGTTTTTTTCAATCTGTCAGACATGTTCGTACTCTAAATGGTCAGGAATGAGCAACCTCAGCATCCATCACGTGTTGAGACACTATTCAAATATTCAAGCATGGCATGTACACGTTCATTATACAAACGAAGGATCTCTGCAAATGAAGATATTTTAGTCGCTTGTTTCGGCAGTTAGAATAAAACGAATTGTTTTTGCCAAAATATTAACAGGCGTCATGTGTTGTGTGGCAGATTTCAAAGACGAAACCAATTACTTCTCGCGTTGCGTCCTCGTGAATGACATCGCATCTCCGGATGTAGTGTTTTGATTGGAAAATTGACAAGCCACTTCTGTTATAATAACACATTCATTTGAAAATTTCAACATGAAATGCATTCATTCATTCTTAAAATTTGTGAGAACAAACTAAACCATTTCAAAGTGTAATAAACACATGTTTCTCGTTAATTTATTTCACGACGTGACGAAAGTCTCCAACGGAATGTAATCGAAAAAGAACTTTCTTTGGAGATCTCGAGTGATCAAGAAACAAAAAAAGGAGTTATCTCTTGACAGTTTATCGCCGTGTCCTACAAAAATTATGGCGGATGTAATTTAAAATTAATTTAGTTGTCACACTGGATTCTGCACCAAGCAGAAGAGATTGAGTGTCCTCGCGATTTTAGGATGTGGAATTTTCGAGAATGCAAACTTTTCGTTTGAGATACGTGCGCATTTTGAAAGTGACTTATAGTGGGAGTTTCTTGAGTTTATCACTATTCAGAGTACATTATTTGTCTATGGAAAGTTTAGAATTTAAAGGAAAGATTCATTTCGGTTTCATACATGTACTTTTATATATTTAAAAAATGGAAAACTTCTAAAGAAAGAAAAAAAAATTGAGTAATTTCATCTCTTGAGAATTTATCCTTATTGTTAAATAAATGGTAAGTGGTATAACTGAGTGAGTTTAATTACTGTTTCATAACTAATTTTTTATCAATAGTTTTTCCCCCATCTTATAGAATTTGTACTTCTTCTGTCTCTTCCTCTCTGTTTTTTCCATGCACTTCATAGTTACTATCTATGGCTCATAAAGTCCAAATGATTGAATAATTTAGATTATCCATTTTAATCAGTTTTTAATTTTGTTTCTACGATATTTTATACTTCTACTGTAACATTAGTTATTGTTTTTTTTTGTCTCATCACTTTTTAATTTTCCTTATATTTACTCTTTTAGTACTTTACCTCCTATCAATCCTATCAATATCACCTCCATCATGCTGTATACCCTTTCTGTTTTTCCTAGTCTGCATTTAATTAGTTTCATTATCTAATTTTTCATTTTTTTAATAGGAATCCTAAATAATTCATATTCACTCGTTCTGTGGGTTTATCTTCGATCCATAGGTCGTGTAGAGTCTTTGTTTAAATGTTACTTTTTGTTTTGTATTAGCTGATCTTTTCAGCTATATCGTATACAATTATCTAGACAAATTTCAAATACCTTGTTGGAAGAAAGAAAACTTGTTTGTCACCGTTTCTCATTTCGTATTTTATTGAAGAGGTTTTTTTTCATAAAATTGGTGTATTAAATTGACGACATCATGACTCAGCAGCAATTTTTACATTTTTGGGCCTCTGACGGCATAGGGTTTCTTAGGGAATGGAAGTGGATCTAATGTATAGAATCGCCAGATATAAAAGAGGCATTGGAGAAAAATTCAGCCAGAATAGTGGAACATGCTTGTTTCGATGCTGCAGCTTTTATGATAGGTTATGCAGATGATATGATAAGTATCTATTTCCAGGAAAGTCAAGGGAAGGAAACGATAAACAAAATGCGAAAAAATTAGGTTCGAATATCCGCTGTCATAAACCTTGGGTGAAAAGGTCAAATCTGTGAAAAGAAAAGAAATCTAAGCAAATAAGTATTGCGTTATAATAAAGTTCAGTCTCTTTTACTTGCCACTTTTTGGTAACAATGTTTTCAATTGAATGTAGTGTTTAACTCGAAAATTTTAATATTTTGTTACCGTTACGCTATATTGATTCTTTATTAGTCTGATAACACTGCTGTATCATTATCAAGCTTTTTTTTCATGTAGGAATACTTGTTTTATTACCAATATCAGTGTTTTTTGGGTTTTTTGTCACTGCATATGACATATAACAATCAAGGGGCTTGGCACAAGTCCCTGTCCGAAATTAATTAAATTTTTTGAATTCCCTTGCTTTTTGTTTGTTCTATGTTTTGTTTTTAACACTTCTACACTGTGGTTTTGTAAGTATTCTTTTTTTATACATTCGATATTTTCCATGAAATTAATTTTCTCTGTGAAGATGTATAAATAGAAAGCTAAAACCTTCCTTTCCCATGAACTAGTCTCTCCTAAAAATATCCCCCTTTCAATTAAAGAAAATATTGATGAATTATAGTTTCTTCAAAGAGTTTTCATATAACCTAATTTATTGAATAAGCTTTCCATTTATAATTTTTTCTCTCACAGTACTATCAGATCTGACTCACGAAACTCGAGTAAAAGCGTATGCTTAAATTTAAAAACAATTCAAGTGAATTGCTCGCAAACTCTCTTTGTCGATATTACTTTTAGAGATTTCAAAGTTTCTAGGAATTTAAAAAGAAAATACTTCGCCGTTCCAATTTTGCATAGAATGCGAATTGAGGAGAGAACGACGGCAATTTCGCATTTTTTGCAGCTGGTCACGTTTAATTGGTTCTCGTAAAAGAAAATGTAGTCCAATGTCAAACAGCTGGTGCTATCTCATCTCTTTCGTCGGATGTCACATGTTTTGACATCAACATGATTTCAGCGAATGGATTACATAATGTCCGTGATAGTTGTCGATTTTATCTAGTGAACGGTAAAGTGTACTGAGATATTTGTAGCGGGTCTGAATTCAGGATAGTGAACAAACTATTTCATTATTTGTCAAAATATTCTCGTTTATGACTGATACTCTTTTACATGCTTTCATAACAATTTTTGAAACATTTTTCACAACCTTAAAACATTATTTTTTTTGGAAGGTTTCAACAACCCTTTATTAGGTAATGGAAATCTCTATTCACGCGTTTTTATGCGTCATCAATTCAATGTTTTTCTCCTTCTAATAATCAATTGTTTGGTATTCTGTGTGAGAAGTGTTGATGAAAATTCATACCACTTAGTTGTGTTTACTAATTTCGTTTTATTATGACCTTTGTCAAACAAATTTTTGTATACCATTCAACGTTAATTGTCCTTCAAAGGGATGATGGTGTAAGGCCAGTGAATGTGTTTTGTGAACAAACAAATTTTGTGGGATTCACTTCATCTCGAAATATTAACGAAACGTTATACGGTTCGTTACTCGTAGTAACATTGTCGTATAGGTACTAGTTCTACAGTTCCTCAGTTGAACTTTTCAGTATTATTTATACTATCAATTGATATGAGCATTTTTTGAGCGTTGGACAAATTGTGCGTAATATTTCTGGAACACATATTTTTCACATATGTATGTTAATACAAAATCTAATGTATTGCAATGAGTGATTGCCAACGGACGTTTCTATCCCGCAGTATGTCACATGCCTACCTTCTTCAATCATCTTGTTCACGATTTTTTTCAATTTCAATCGATATTGGTCTCCTTCATCACTGACGGACGCACGACCACTACGAAATTTAGCAAACCTATACTTTCAATTTTTGTTTCATCGCGAGAATATTTAGCTATTCTCATAAATTCAGTTATACTAGATTGGGGAAAAAGTAAAGAATTGATAAAACACTCGGTAAATTATTTTACAATCTCGGATTTCATCAACCAGTTCGATCTGAGTTCATAATATTTGAAAGGTACACTGGAAAAACAGGGAGGTTTTACTTTAATAAATTCTTAAAAAACTGAATCTAATATTTCAAGTCTACAGAATTTTTCCTGCTCGCGGCGCAAACTTAGCTAATAAGAACTATGATTAGTTCGGACTTCCATTGTCTAATATGATATAAAATGATTTGAAATCCCTGAGAGAATCAATAAAATCAAAATGAATACCAGAAAATAACATTTATATTGAGCAAAAAAACCTAAAATTACAATAAAATAAACTACAAGCAAAATTGAAAATAGAATAATGTTTTTCATTGATTTTTGTATCTACTTCTTCTTTATAAACAATGTATGTCAATGAATAAAGCCCATTCATTATTATTTTCATTGTTATTAAAAGAAATGAAAATAAAAGATTTCAAGCCACAATCGTCCTAGGCTGGTGACTGTCTAATATGATATATAAAATGACTTGAAATCCCTGTGAGAATCAATAGAATCAAAATGAATAGCTGAAAATAACAATTATATTAGCAAAAAAACCCTGAAATGAAATTACAATAAAATAAAATACATGCAACAATTGAAAATTGAACAATAAAAAGAAATAAACATTTTAAGATTTCAAGCCAACCTACTTCACACTTCACTATCCACAATCGTCACAATATTGTTCAATGTTCAGTTGTTGCTTGTATTTTATTTTATTGTAATTTCATTTCACAGCTTTTTTTGTTTAATATAACTGTTATTTTCAGCTATATATATTTTTTTTGGTATTGATTCTTTCAGGGATTTCAAATCTTTTTATATCATATTATACAATGGAAGTCTGAACTAACGAATTTTATCATGAAACATTGCCAACCTCCTTCTAATAAGAACTATGTTGTGATACTCACTGCAAAATGAATTGGGGGGACTTGAAAGGAGAACCTCAACATTTCTTCTAGAACGCTCAGGAGTGTCATAGTTCTTCAATTGTGCAACGTATTTTCTATCGCGATTTTTAGTGGAACTTGATTGGGCATATTAATACTTAATATTTACTAGTCCACACATGCCACTGAAATATCAATTCGGTAGTTTCTTGTTTCGTCAATTCGTGTTTCGTCACCTAGGGAAATTTTACCTGTTATGACCCATTTTATTCTTGTTTCGTCAACTGCAAAATATACCTGTTTAAGGTGTTCTTGTTTCGTCACCTCATCTTTGCACCTGCGCTAGGTTAGGTAGTTCCAGTTCCAGTAGTTTCGGAGCCTATTCAATTCAAAGGAAAAATCAAATATTTCCTCTTTATAATATTAGTGTAGATTATTGATTAAAATAATATTATTGTAAATAAGCATTAAAAAGAATTTAGGTTTACGGACTTTTATGGCCCTAGTAGAGCCAGTTGACGAATGCGGAATAAATTATTACCTGAGAAAAGGTCAAAAGGGTACAGGTGACGAAACAAGAAATTTTTGGGGCAGGTGACGAATCACGAATTGACGAAATAAGAACAAATCCTCAATTCCGACAAAATATGGATCTTTTCCACTGGAAAGTTGGTGATGTTGATTCCAGTGTTCGCTAACATCCTGGCTAACGATCAGTGAATACAGCGGCGGCCTGTGTGTTGTTCATGAATTGGGAAGTCCAAGTACAAAGCAATGTTTGGTGGCATTTTTCCAAAAGTAAATGATCTCTCCACATTGTAGGTATATTTTTTCAGAAA
The DNA here is from genome assembly GCF_025532065.1 of Leptinotarsa decemlineata. NCBI lineage: Eukaryota > Metazoa > Arthropoda > Insecta > Coleoptera > Chrysomelidae > Leptinotarsa > Leptinotarsa decemlineata. The sequence goes on from NW_027412686.1 coordinate 2,319,389, forward strand.
AATTAATAATATTGATAAAAAGCAAAATAAAAATACTATACCCCGACCGAAACATTAATTGAATGGATTGAAAGTGATATATTCTCGTGAGTCACATTGCTGATCAATAAATTCGAGAATCGCCGTAATATACGGAAGTGCAATTTCCTGATACAATCGATACAAATGCATTACTCAAAGAGCAACTCAGAGATAAATGTAAGTAAATTACGATACGACGTACCAACTACTTTCCACGAAGTCACAGCCACATACATTAGCGATGATCTGTGGATTTCCAACTCGGCCGATTTTACTTCTTCAATACACCATATTCCGATCGCAATAACTAAACAGAAGGCGTGCCTATTTGAACGATACGTTTTACGTCTTCTTTTTCTTTTTGGTGCCGGTGGTAAACACGAGCAACCGGCCGACCATTTAGAAATTATTAAAAGCTTCCTGCTGTTTAATGTAAGATTTAATCTACCATCGTCGGCAACTTTTAATATTTTTAATGCTGTGATCGTATATACTACCAATATCTTTCGATTCGATCGGGAACTATCTTGGAAATTGTATTATTTAGGAGGACGATTTCGAAAAGTTCTTTAACTATCTGGCGCAGTTTATTCGAAGTGTTTTCGTGTGGAGCACTATGATTTTTCGATATCCAGTAAATACATTTTGAAAATGATTTTTGAAATCTAATAATATATTTGAAGAACTGGTAAGGATTTTTAATGGAATGAAGAGTGAAACATATGCAGATTTTTAAACAGATTCCGGTTTCCGGTAGTTAATTCAATGTTCTGTTCCTTACGGAAAATTGTGTGTTTTTTTACGTATATGTATCTGAGAGAAACATTTCTGTATAATCAACATATTTTTCCAGAGTTTTCGTTATTATTTAGGATCACTTGTGCGAAATAAGGATTAACGAGGTCTAACTTTTCAAAGGTTGATGCCTAGCACGCAAATAGATGTAAATAAGATGAAACCAGAGCTTAAAAACAAAACAATAATAATAATACTCTCAGTTTCCCAAAAATTTCAAATAAATATTTACAGGCAAGAATATGAATACCATTACAATTCCTAAATATTGTGAGCTTTCTCTTTTTGTGAATAAATACGAACACATAGAAATAGCTTTCTGACTTTTCCTGCAACTTTCACTGATATTCAACTAAATGAAAACAGGGCAGAAATAGAAAAAATTGCTTTTAAACAATATTACTTTTTTATAAAGTTAACCAGATGAATGGATGATTCGTCAAGTTACGAAGTGTCGTAAAATACGAAGAATTGTAGTGTTTGTAGTGTTGAAGTTTTCAAAATATCCAATAGTGCAAAAGAGAGATTGAAACCAAGTGTCTTTAATACTCACATCAATACTTCTTACATCTATCACTATGCATTATTACTTTCTGTGATAGTTTCCCGTTATTATAATAATAATTAAAAATAGAAAGCCCGAATTTGTTTTTTTCGAAAAATTAACTTTTTTTGTATATGTGTATACTCTTTATCAATTTTCATATAACAGAACATTCACATTGAGTCATAAACGAACTTCTTAATATTCAATACTTCGAAATTGTCGAAACAAGTCACAAAATATGAAAAGAAATCGAATCGGTCTGATGACTGTGTCGAGCAGAGATACATGTGCTAAGAAAATACATATTTTCAATTTATATCAGAAACATTCACCGTTACCAACACAGTAGGATCTGGCGAATAATTGCAGACTTACAACCATTTCCCTTAACAATACCAATAACTCCGACAGAAAAAACTCCTGCAGATGCTTTTTGTTCGCCCATCAACATGATATCACCGAAACCGATCAAGTGATCACCTACAGGTAACCGATTCAGGAGAAACATCTGCAAGAATGTTCTTTGAAATAAAACTTGCACAAATATCTGTCGTATATAATCCTATATTCATCGTGGTCTTCACTAGCCAGGAAGTAGTTGTTTTCCGCCCGGAACATTCCAAAACACACTGTGTAGGAACGTTGGAAGACGAGAAAATTTGTTAGCTATATCATTTTTTTTACAAAACATGAAATTTATATGGTAAAACTTTTTGTATTGCCCCTAGAATTTTTTCTTCGTATTAGATCGATTTCTATGAGTCTATTAAAAGTTCCATCAAAGTTGAATTGAAGCTAACCCGATACATACATTATTAATGATGAAAAGTCCATTTCAAGGTAATTGGTGCAGTGTACTTTAACTCAACCAGGATTATGCCCCAAGGCTGGTGTGTGTAAAACAGAAGTTTATTGTATCAGTTTACTGCTCCATCTGAAATATTGCACAATTATCTATACGGTGAACTAATTGGTGCACGGAATCTGATTTGAACTTTATAAATAGAAACATAATTCTTCATTAGATGAGTGGAAATGCACAAAGTAGTTTACGAAATCGCGGTAATTGCGAATGACTTGGCTTGCCCATATATCTCGACTTGTCAAGGACTTTTCCAAAAAGAAGTTCATTGAACTATATTCGTTGTTCATTATATTCTTGACTTGATTACTAATATCGACGAAACTCTTTGACTTCTGGCTATTTTGGGAGCTGAGACGTACCTTTTCCAGTAATTATGAGTTGATTAATAAAGACAAATAACAGACGAACAACAAAAGGTGATTCTTCAACTTAAACAATTTTGTAAAACACATTAGGTGTAGAAAGTATTTCACAAAAAATTTTGATGAATTACCTTCTATTAAAAATAGTAAAAATTCGTGAATTGGCATATATAATGTCACCGAAAAGGATCTTTTTTTAACTTCATTAATCATTAGCAGTGAAACTCGAAGGAAGAATTTTTCAGCATGTTCGCCGTTGTTTTAATGTTATTCGACTATAATTTCGTTACGGTAAATAACCGAGTCACAAAACAGCATATCCGACATTACTCTCATTTTTATATATTCCAAAAGATATGGCGCCCACTTACGACAAGACTCTCGAATTGCATTGAGATAGATCTCATTGTTTATGAAGAATTTTTAACACCACGTAGGCATAAAGTACGACACGGTGTGGAGCTAACGAGATTATAATCTCTTTGGTTTTACATGTCTTCATTACAGGAATTTGTATAGCCCGGTGAATGAAAGTAATTATTGTCGTGAAATGTTTTGATATCTACGCCAGGAAATATTTCATCAAGGATCGGCAAAGCTTCAATTTCAAAGACTTTTCTTTGGTTTTAACCAATTATAAGTAATCGAATGGTATATTTTGAATAATAACAAGTATGGAAGGTTGCACCTCGAATAATTGCAAAAAAAATACACGTCAAATCGAATAACCATGAAACAAGGAACCATCTTTGGGGGGCTTTCCATTTTTCACAGAAGCCATTTGTTTGATGTCTATGACTGTTTTCGAGGAATGTATCTTTATTTTTATCAATATAAGAAAGAATATAAATTCAATGCAATAGCTTCCTGAAGGGTTTTCATACTGAAACTGTTGAAACTGCTTGTGTATTTTCGTAAATAACACATTCAAAACTTTATATCTGACAGAGTCATGAATCCCATGAATCCAACAACATTTTCAATTGAATATATACGAGATATCGCATCATTCATCATTCATCATTTACATCATTTTCATTCATTTCAAAATGGTGTATACAGGATGTAACATATGTACGTTAAAATATTGAAGTGACGTTGTTTCTGAGAAAATGTTAAGAAAAAAAGTCTATAGGTATAAACTTGTGTCCGGAAATGCTTTGTTTCGGAGATACAGGGTATTAAAATTCGTTTATTCGTTTGTTCGTTTCTTAAAAATAATTAATGCAAAAAATAAGTTATCTGCACAAAATTTGGTACTCGGGGTTTTTTTGACGTGGGAAATCATAATTTTGTAATAATTTTCATGTAACATCTAGAGGCCGCTACGTACGATGTCATTATTTATTTAAAATTGCTTTTTTGACAGTTAACTTTTGATACTTTTCATGAAAAAACCTAATTTCCACACCTTTTCGTAGTGAAAAAGGTACACTTCTTCAACACCGCTTGAGTTGATCGTTTTCGAGATATTCACAATTTTCTAAATCGATGCATATTACTTAGCTCCTGGTGCTGAGTGAAGTTGATGAGAACATTACAAAAACTTGGTATGAAATGTTAATCAAAAAATCTCTCTAGATGTTACATTCTAATTAATACTAAATTATGATTTCCCACGTCAAAAAAATCCCCAGCTACCAATTTTCGTGCAAATGAATTCTATTTTTGGAGGGTTATTTTTAAAAAAAGAACAAAAAAACTCAATTTCAACACCCTGTATCTTCGAACAAAGCATTTCCAGACACAAGTTTATATAAACTTTTTTCCTTAAAATTGTCTCAGGAATATATCATTTGAATATTTATTCTACACTCTGTGTGTTATAATGGTGAAATAATTATATGGTCCACATAATCAGTTTCATGATTAACGTCAGTGAATAAAAAATATATATTTGGAATGAGTAGCAGGCAGGTTTGGTGTAGTCGTATAGGGCTTGTGGTAAGTCTTCAAAACTGTGGCCGAAGAGCAATAGAAAGAAGTAGCCTTGCCTGCTTCCGACTTTAACGTCGCCATTTATTATCCTTATAAGCATATAATCCAAAGTTTTACAGTTTTCCAAATATGTAATGGGTAATAATGAAGGATATTATTATTATTACTACTATTATTATTATACTTTGGATCGATGAATTGTCGCCTACTCATAAATCATGTGATATTTCCCCTCTAGTTTTACGTACAATGATAAACCAGTTCAAAATTATTCGAGTCACCCAAATACAACCGAAATTGTATCTTTTCGTTGTCACAATCAGGCAAATCAGTTGAATAGATTTATAGAAGACACTGAAATTTTGTAGAGCAACCTTTTATGAAATTTTGAGCCGGAGCGACCATTGTCAGAGTCTAGCTATTCCGATGATTATCAGTTTACAAACCTTGAGTGGTTTTGGATGAGAAATAATATATTTAGAAATATGTTTAAAATATGTTTTTCCGTTAACCAGCTATCGCACCTCTGCTAACGACAACCCTCAAAAGTAGAAACTTGTGTGAGCAATGACTAATGAGGTCTTACCTTTTAACGTGTGATTCCTAAAACGTGTTGAACGATAACAAGTGAAAATCGAGCGTTCAGCCTGGGGCTTGAACCATCGACTCACTCATCGGTCAATTGACTGAATGAACAAAGCACCCACGTTGAACCGCCCGGCTACCAACCGACCCGGTTACAGTTTGCTATTGTGTGAATCAATAAAATATCGGACTCTGTGGGTGGGTTTTTGCTCAAAGGATGTTTTTCTTGCTAAGAATGTCGTTAGAAGTATATTGGATTTGAGATATAAGAAAAGGCTAATAATGATAGAGAATACCCAAAAAAATGAACTGAGGAAAACTAGAAAGAGTCTGAATTATTTGATTTTCACAATCGATCATCTGTGATAACACAAATTTCAAAAATAATGAAAATTTGTTCAGGTGGCTTGTATCGTATGATGAAATCATTCATAATCAACATCTGTTGGTAACTTCCATATAGAATTTCAAATGATAATTGATAAAAAAGTGAACAAACATCATTCTGTTCATTCGAAAGGAATGTCCAGAATGTTAATCATTGCATGTGGTATGAAATCAACCATCATTTCACTTCAATGTTTTTCACGGATATCATGAACATATCAGAATACCATTTTTGCTGATACCAAGATGTTAGAACATAATAATCTAGGTGCAATTTAATTTTTCCTGTGATATGTAGGTAATATACTGATATGGAAATCTAGTACTAACCCGTATAATAATAAAAACTAAACTGATTCAACGATGGACGGTGAATATTTTATTCGAGACGTGCCTTCCTAGTACTCTGGCTATTAGATGAGAGAGATCTTGTTAGAAGTCAACAAAAAAGGGCATACCGTTAAATAACAGGGGAACTAATGGTAGGCCAACAGTAAATTATTTTTCTTTGCGTTTTTGTCTGTTGCCGCTGAATTGCATCACCAGCTTTCAAGAATTTGATTCACGAACTAGTGAGAGGCTGACCTGGACGGTTTGTAAAAATTGTTTCTCAGCGTTTCCAACCTTATATAAAATTATCGACTGCGCTTTCGTCTTTTTGTTCGTGATTCTTAGTTGCATTCGATACCTACAAGTTATTCTCAGAGTTACGGTCATTTGAAAATCACGATTCTTGGAAGATTGCTTATTTGCTGATTCTTTGAATAATTGCTTATTTTTCATCTGTTCGCACATTCATTTGAGAATCGAAAATTATATGTATATATATGACAAAAATTATTGATATTTGATGGGTTCTGAACACTAAACATCGATTCGTTTTGTAATGACATGTTCATCTTTATTATTGAATGGATAAAAGTCAAAGTTCAAATACGTTGCCAAATATAATGATACTGGGGAATTTATAAATTGAAACGTCCTCACTTGTCACAGGATATATTTCTTTTAATCTAACCAAGTTTTGATACTTCATTATAATATTGTTCTACTATTTGTTTTTGTTTGTTGATTGTATAGAAACTAAAAACCTTCAATAATTGATAGATTCACTTTTTTGAGAAATTAAACATTGCATTTTCAGGTGAAGACATATGCGATGACTGGATTAAAAAAAGAACGAGTGTACCTATTTCATTATTATTATTTTAGGTTTTGAAACTTATTTTTTCATTTAACTATAGCGTAGGTATTGCAATAGAATAAATGGATATAGCATATGCTCAGCAAGTTGTTATATGTGATTAATACATTACATTTTGTAATTCTACCAACTCTTCAGGTTTATAAAAATCGCAGAATATGGGATTTTTCCTTTATAAAAAAATGTACCCATTAGATTATTTTTGTAAAAGTTCATAGGCGGTGGTTGCATTGTGAGTTTAGTTGCACTCTCATAGGAGAGTGATGTAAAGAATACCATCTGATACATAAATATACGGAAATGATTATAATATTCTTTCCTCTATTTTCTTCTTCTTCTGAGAGTTTTCGTTCGTATGGGGGCGACAGCTGATTAACTGAAAACAGATTTTCTAACCAGATTTTTTTTGTATTATAGACCTTCAATCACACTTTCAGTTCCGGGTAACTCGTCGTCAATCCTTCAATATATCTCGTGTACCATCTCGTGAGTGCAACCATACGTGCACATAAACTCCCAGAAGTGAATGTAATGTATCGAACTTTTTTGTTGAGATATTAAATTGAAAGTAACAAACGTTGAGGGCGAATAAGACAGTATCTTGCAGTAAGTACCGTTTACACCCTACTTTCGCTAAATTATTACCCAAATGATCAGACCGATCGCGTCCCACGCCTGATTTTATCTCGGAAATAATAAAAGCGGTTCTTCATACGTTCAACGCCTGCTACAATCTACATACCAAATAGGGAATAAATAAAAATTTGTTCGCAATAAATCCATCGGCTAAAAAGCAACAAAAAGTTATCCACTTGTGTATATCTATCATCCCACTCCCTGCTGATATACAAGTGCCCGAAAAAATACAGGTAGAAAAACCTTGCGCGCCGTGTTTAAAACCACGCCACTGTAGTGGGCAGAACCGGCCTTAGGAATGTTGGCCCGACATTCAGATTCGCGTCGTATTCTTTATTCATGAGATGTTATAAATACAAATTGATTCGAGATTCAGAATCATTTCGAAATTGTGTTTGTAACATTTCGAATATTTCTTATCCCGATTTTTGTCGAATGTTGATAAAAAAGAAAATTGATTCAAAAATAGTCATTATATTATTGAAATAATTAATACAGTTTATTGTATGATTTTCACTATAAAGGGTTTTACAAAAACTTCTCAAGCATAAACTCAGTTTATGACTGGCTATTATATAGCGAAACGCGTGTCGCGGTTTTTGTAAAAACCTTTATAGTGAAAATCATATAATAAACTGTATTAATTAGTTTTTCAATATGGATTTTCATCAAGTATCGGCCAGTTCTATTCAATCATTATATTATTGTTCATTGACATTTTTCATTCAGTTGAAAATACATTTTCCAACACCTCACCAGTAATCAACCAGAAAAAATCCTTTGAGAGCTGTAAACGGTGGAAGGAAAAGAATATACATTTTTAGGTTTCTTCAGATACTTATTGTTTTGTAAGATTGCAGCTCAATATAATTCATACCATTCTCACGATAATAATAATTTATAACACAGTAAAGAATATTCAATTATTTATTGTTGATTCCAAAATAAAATGTGACCAATAACCACCGTCTCTTTTGGTAAATTCTGGTTGAGTAAAATTATTAACATTCAAACTTTTCCTTTTCTGTTGAGTTAACTATTACGAAATTTTATGTTTTTCTACATATTCGTGAAATATTTTCAGAATACAAGAAACAAAGTATTTGAGAAATGAAATTCAATCAGTTACACAAAAAAATATAGTACATTATTTTCAGTCTTTAACCCTTGAGTAGTTTTTAGGGAAATAGCTTTTAGAAAATCATTTGCATTACATGTCTTGTGTTATACGTTCATTGAAAATTATTATTTTCGTCAATCATTTCGCTTTCTTTGAAAAGTCATTCACATGAAAATTATTATTTTCGTCAATCATTTCGCTTTCTTTGAAAAGTCATTCACAAATGACAGTTTCAAATATTCATATGATTAACAGGACAAGTATCAGCCAAAATTTCTTCCCAGCTAATATAAACTTGACGTTTATCGGACAATATAAATATCTATAATAATTAGGAAATATTTGAAACTATAGTTTAGTATGATGGTATCAAAACTTCAAAAATATGAGGAATCGCATATCTTTTTAAAGTAAAGAAAAGTAAAGTAAAGAAAAGAGTGTAGTTTTTTTTTCTTTTTTTAATGACAGAACACAAGCACTACAGGAAAATCGTCAAGGCGCTCTCAGAGCGGTACCTGGGCTAAAGTAGCGATTCACATTGGATTTGAATCGATGGAGAGTGAATCCATTTGGAAAAACGTTCTCGGGAAGTTTATTCCACATAAACGCAGTTCTCCAGATGAAAGAGTTCATAATCAGTGAAATTCAAGGTGTACTGAATTGAACCTCAAAACGATGAGCAGCCACAGTCCGTCGCGTATTTCTGATATGTAGTTGAAAATAATAATTGTTAATAAATATGTTTTTTCTGTCAACCAGCTGTCGCCACCCTACGAACGACAACCCTCAAAAGTAGAAAATTGTGTGAGCAATGACTAACGAGGTCTCACCTTTTACCGTGTGATTTCTGACACGGAAATGAAAGAATAGCACTTTCACTTTGAGCATCCGGGTAATCCAACTGAAAAGTAGTTACCTAATCTTTTTTTCCTGATATTCAACTGTATAAACTCCATCAGAAAGGAAGAGTAAAAAAGCTTCTTGGTTTTTTATTTCCCCATCCTTAAACAAAAAATGTGAAAAACTTCCAGAGAATGGAAAAAAGAAATTGAAGACGTGTAGAGCATTCATGAAAGTTTTTTTCAGATACAAACAGAAGAATAAACCCTTTCGAAATAACTACTTTCAGATGAACATCAAATTAAATGAAAGGAAAAGTTCTTTCGCATCAGCCACTTTCATATAAATATTGAATTTAAAGAAATTCACGCCTTCATATTCAGTACGAACACCAAATATTCTTTATAAGATTGAAATAGATATCATCTATATTAACGCAAGCTAAAATGATTGAAGAACATGTATCGATATAAAATTTCTCTCTCATGAAACTCATATCATCCTCAATGGTGTATTTGAAAGTTTCGGGACATAACACTTGTCCAATTACGTCTTCAGCACTTTTTTGGATAACATTACAAGACGCAGCACTGATTCCTTCCAAATAATTTTATAATTAGTTTTTATTGCAGTCCGTTTTTTCTTCGTTAATGGTATTGAAAAATTACATAATTTTTTTCTGGCATTTTCATAATCAAACATTAATGTTACTACTTCAGTGGCAGTATTTGAATTTGTATTTTTTTTATAGATCGGTGATCCATTACCCTCGAATTGTACTTCTATGGATTCGTCTTGAGTTTACTTTGCATTTGTTTGCGAAACATTCATTTTCCGATATTTTCAGATTCATCCCCTAAAAAATATATTCAATTAATAATTCTACCCTGCGGTTATATTTCAATAACCCAATCCCACCAGTAAAATTATGTTTGCGTCCCAGTCCTGAAAACAAAATATCAAAAACGGACAAAGCAGATGAACCAGCTCACAGCACACCGAAACTCAATATATCCTATCAAGCGAATATTATTCGTCCAGATTCAATTTCGCGATTTATTAGCTCCGGGCCCCAGCGAGAAAATCTCTAGATCCGACCCCAACGTAGAAATGAGTTACAGGTGGGCGAAGAGGTTTTTCTTTTTTGTTGTGTTTTGCAATCCACGTGTGGGTTTTCGTATACCACTCATATCTCGGATGGAGTCAGAATATTATACGACAGTCGACAGTCGCGGTTTCAACATATAAGATTCGTTGATCGAATAGAAAAGTGATCGACTGGTGTTTTCGGTCGCGGTTTTCAACTAATGTTTCATCGAATTCGGTGATATGATCCAAGTGGGTTTTAGTTTCCGTAGGTGTTTTGTTTCATATATCAATGACTAGAGAAGTATTATGTGAAGAGAAGGGCGTTTGTTTTTCACATTGTGAAATTTTGTTACGGATAATCATTTTTGCTTAGTAGGTTATGAATGAATAAAAAACCACGCTTATCGTTCAATTCCAGGAATAAATGATCTTACATTGAATTTACCAAGAATGTCATCTTCGAAACTGAAATTCACTAGAACTTAAGAGCCTCTGACGACTGATGGCCACATTTCTCACTAATTGAGTAATAAACTTTGTAAATCAATTAAGTTATCTTAGTGGACAGTAAAGGAAGTCAGTACTTTGATAAAATGTATGTTCAATTAATATTTCAGGGTTTTATTCAAATATTATTATCGATCAGAAAAAAAATTAAATTTGTAGTAGCTACCACTTAAATTTAATTATAGGATGATTTTGTCTTTATTATTATATTGTGTATACAGAAATACATAAAAAAAAACTTTTTCCAAAAAACTAGACGGATTGTCGTTACATTTGTTAGAACACAATAGCAGATTTTATATTTGACTAGAGAATAACTGTGAGAGAAATACGTCCGTTTTATGTTCCCAAAAAATTTTAACGTTTGAATGTTCTTATATTTTTCGTGGAACATTATCATAATGAAATTCGTGATTTTGTATGAAGTGTATTTCTACAAAACCTTTGTATTTTGCTTTGATATTCCACGAAGCAAATGGATCAATAATCTACCTTCTTATTATGCGGTAGTTGATTTCAAGAGGTAATTTTTTGTTCTATTTCATGAACAAACTCCTTACAAATGTTCGCCTCAATTCACATCGATATCGTTACAGACGGCTTAGTTTGGTTTAATTAGTTTCAAATAATAATCCCAAAGTCATCGTTGAGCAATTAGGAACCACTAACATTTTTTCAATATCCCGGTTTTCGAAAAATCTACCAAATTTCAGCATTTTGTTCGTGAAATATGACAAGGAGTCACCACTAGAAATTGAAGTCACCACTTTTGATATACCTTGTATAGTTAATTATAACGTAAACCCTTATATTTCTCAAAATCGATTGTATATTGAAGAAGAATGAAATTAAAGTATGATGCGTTGAATTTTGTACCACACAATGCATTTTTTTGGTTTTGAATATCGCTAAAATTGAGGTAATTTGATTTAATATTTCTGAAAAATCAACAGGATATTCGCATAACCCAAATCTTTGTATTTAAATATCCTCTATTTGAATCAAAAAAGAAAAATACGCAGTGAATATCATTCAAAGAACCAATGAAATTTGTCTCAGATAATGAAAACCAACTCTTCATTAGTCATTAAGATCTTTGGAAAAAATAAGTTCTCTGAGTCTACTGCTCAAATATTTTTTTATTTTTCAAAGTGAAAAGTAAATGGTTCTATATAGTCACATATTAAGATACTATACAATTTCCATTCAGTTCTAACGATTGATAAATCAATAATTTTATTCAAAAGTTGATTTTTGTCCACATAAGACATGTTTTGGATCCTAAGTAGTTGAGGTGTATATGGCCTTCATCAATTTCTGGAATTTAGTCTATCGTGAAATTAAACATGTCATTACGCTTTTTCAAGTATTTCAGTTTCTCCAACGAATAAATCTGCTGAATCATCTGATTAAGTGAGCTTCTTATTTACAGAATAAAAAGTTATTCTTTTCTGTTGAAAGAGTTTCCAATATGTATTTCCTCTTATATCACTTTACTTTCTTGATTCTGGTGACTCTGTTGATATTTATTACTAAAGTTATGATTACAGTGTAGTCAATCCATAATCCCAAACAGAAAAGAGCTTTTTTGGAAAATGGCCAAATGCGCCTCTAAGGAAGCTCATGCCAAGAATACTAAGCGTTTTTCAGAAAAAAAACAAAATAAAAGTTTTATTAGATCATCAAAATCTATTTTTCTTAATGAATTTCATGATCTTTAGTAAACTGAAAGAACATTTTTTATTAAACTTTTATTTGCAATCTTCACTTGTATTGATAGTGATATAGAAGGAAATATACTTTCAAAAAGCAGTTGTGATCTCGGTTATGATTATATCAACCATTTGAAACGTTTTATTTTTCAACTATGACTTTATGATAACTTAACATCTTAATAACATATCCGCAAGCTTAGGATGAAAGCTTCATTATACCTGCATTGCCTTCACCGACATGATTTCACGATAAATCTTATCCACATTCCATGCACCTCCATTCAATTTCGAATTATTCAAGGATTTGATCCTAAGCTTACATGAGGTCGTCGAGGTTCTAACCAATAATCGTTTTTCTTCCATAAATTTCAAATTATTCCATGTAGCAGTTATAGAAGTCTTCTATCTGGTGGCATTTAGAAAATTATATCTGAGAATACGAAGGATATTGACGATTTTTTGCTTCGAATTGATCCACCGATGTGTTCTTCAACTATTTTAAGCATAATTTTTCATTGGATCTGTTCTTGACTAAAATTATTGTCTGTCTATTCTTTGTTTCCAACTAGATCATTTTCCATCCTGAGGAAAATTGGCTGTTGTTTTTCTTTTCAAAACTGTTCTAGGAGAAAATGCGAATTGAAACAAATTCAATACATTCTTGAATTTATTGAATTCTATGAAACTTAATGATATACATTCCATTCTCTGAATAGAAATATACTATACAGTCATTCATTAATTTATAATTCTTATTGTGAAATATTAGAATTGGTGTATATTTTAATGGAATATTGAAAGTGAAGATTCAAATTGTGTTAACCTCAAAAATTAAATTAAAAAGTGATAAACATATAGTGATTGGTATCTAATGGGTCATGAGTTTTTTAAGTGTTTTCAGTAAATGAATATTGAAATCAAAATGAAATTATTTAACTGTTCAGAATTCAAGAATCAAAGTAAAGTGACATTCGCATGGAGTGGTGAATGAGAAATCAATTTTTGTATTTTTCTGTATCTTTCAAATTATGAATGGACTAACCCATTACTTGTTGAAAATTAATAACAGTATCCATGATAATATTTGAAAAATTGCCACAAACTTTTTTTTAAATTCATGACGCGTTTCCCTAACACCGTATCTTCATCGGTAGTAATAAATGTTTTTTACTACCGATGAAGCTACGGTGTGAACGAAACACGTCTAGAATTGAAAAAATGTTTGTGAAATGTTTGTTTAAATACTATCATGAATACAAACTTTAGTATGTCTCAAATATCCTAATTTTTAAATTAATGGAAGCTGAAGTTTCAAGAAAAAAGTTTATTTTTTATGAATACTTTGGTATGAATCTAGATATTTTTGTGAAACGTACCTAATAGGAATCGTTTTTGCTTCTTGTAACATAATCTTGTAATCTTCAAGGTGTGAATTGGTCGAGATTTGCACTAAAATATTTCAAAGAGAAAAATAATGCGCAACTATTTTTTCTTGAAAATTTGTCCTATTATCTTCATTTGTTTTTGAAGAAATTTTTTCATTCAAGTAATGGGCGGTTTTGTATAAAAGGTAAAATCGATAATAAAATATATAATTAGTATTTCAAATTCTTAGGAACATTGATGATAAAAAAACTTCTGCATTATTGAGAAAAATATATACACTCAGGGGCCATCCATAAATTACGTCACACGAATTTTAGAACTTTTAGACCCCCCCTCGTCCTTGTCGCAGGTTGTCACATTTTTAGAACCCCTTCCCTGATGTGACGTCACACATTTTTCAAACTTATTCATATATTTAAAAATAATCCAAAGAAAGTCAATTCTCAAGTAAATAATAGCAATATAATTGGTAGAACTGGCCGATACTTGATGAAAATCCATATTAAACAACTAATCAATACAGTTTATTTGTATGATTATCACTATAAGCACTATAATTTCACTTATAGTGAAAATCATACAAATAAACTGTATTGGTTAGTTGTTTAATAGCAATATATTGAAGTCACTGCGCTGAAGCCACTGTGGTGGCACTTGTCGAAGGTCTCGCAAACAACCGACGCGCGGAATAGTGGAAAATCGAGCAAGCACTCGCCGACGACTTAAACCCTTACCAATCAGAACTCTTGTAAATATTAGTGTCTCACTTGCATTACAACGCCGCTTTAGAAGTTAAATGTTGTTGCGTGAGAGATTATCTCATAGCGAGAGTGCTAAAAATATAGAAAAAGTTCGAAAGTTTTTTAAATTTTTTATTCCCATATAAATTTCATGTTTTGGTATTTTAACATGTGACGTCACAAAGCTGTTGACCCCCCATGCCCATTGTCGCACTATGTCACATTACGGTGATTGCCCCCTATTAACGTGTGACGTAATTTATGGATGACTTCTTATATTCAAAATTCATTTGTTCATTCCAAAAAAGAGACGATTTAATGTACAATATGTCCATGTGAATCCAAGGTGAAATAAAAGAACATGATTTATATAAACATATTATGTTAGGCAACGAATTTACTTTTTCAACCCGAAAACCCAAATTCTGTTATCCATGAATATTGGGTCATGTGAATACAAGAAAAATAAGGTACTTTGTAATCGAAATCACTGCAATATCTGTTTTCCGATTTAAAACTTACCACAATTAAAATTTCAAACAAACAATATTGTCTGTAATTTACTGAATCTGGTATAAAGAGTTGTTGAATCACAATATGTTTTGCTCAATTTCTTTCTGTGTTCCACGGGAAACATTTATTCATTTACCTTTTGTTTTTTAAACAACAACCGCCTAATTGCCTCTCAAGTTGTGCTTCGCTCTCGAAAATCTGTTGCCCATTTATTCAATTTAACAATTATTAGTCCAATTCTTTTTTGTGTCCCGTCAGTCAACCAATTAATAAAATCCTAACGAACAATAACTCAACTCGACACTGGGCCGTCATTGGGCCGTTACGACCCTCATAAATATTGTAACGCCGTCTGGTATTATGTCTCCTTAAGCAAGCGCAATCATTAACTTATCCTTAAAATACAAACATCAGTTCCGAAAAAATATATATTATAGGAAGTAGCGAGACGGAGGAAAATTTAGCTAGTTAGACTAATTTAAGAACGTAATGGCCACTTTATATTTAGAGCACTTCAAAGAGAGATATAATTCAGTCGTATTGAGAGACTTTAGAGTATCAGGGAGACTGCTTTAAGGGCGTATAGGGATTGTGTAGCAATGTGAGGGATGAAAGTTAATTCAAACTCGATAATGATTTATAAAAATTCTACACAAGTATTACTTCATGAATTGTTTTATTTCTGAATAGATCGGCACAACAGAAGCACCACTATATTTTTTCATGAATATCCAACCAGGTCTTCGACATTCTGTGAGAGATTCATGAACAAAACTATTTTCTACTACAAATAGTCTTGTGAGTTGATGAATATTGTCTAGGCACTGAGTACCTATTTGGATTATCAAAACTGTGTATTCACTATACGTTGATATATATTGAAAACACTTTTTACTCACCAGAACAAAAATGCTGTCCCTCAACGCGCGTTTCGCTAACCAAGTTAGCATCATCAGGAGATGCTAACTTGCTAGGTTAATGTTTTAATAAGCATTTAGACGAATCATTACCTCACATAATGAGGATCATCAAATTGATTTCCATTATTTTGTTAGTGTTTCTATTGCCGTTTGTTACCTGACTGATACCTAGTCGATAATAACATGAGAGTGCAAATAATGGGCTTTTAGGACTGGGACCATAAAGATCTATGAACGGTTATAACGGAATTGCTATAACAATTAACTAAGGCGGAGTTATTGGATCTATTGAAATAAGATATAAGGAACAATTAGCACACCTAAGACCAGAAAATCAGTAATCGCCCATCATGTTTTGCAACAAAACCATTCCATAGACTTCAGTTCATTAAAATTAGTTAGACAAGTTAACAACAACAGGCATATATATGCCTATGAAAGCTTAGAACATAATGATATTATGAATAATTTTGGTGGACCAATACCTAATAGTTTACTATATAGCTTGTTGAAATAATATTTTTATTTATCAGATTTACCTGACCAGTAGATAAGACAACATTGTGAAATTAATTTTAAGACAATCAAGAGACAATCAACATACTATGGTGTGAATAAGGACAACATTGTATGTTTTAGTTTAATCTTCCTCTTGAGGATGATCACTTGGTGATCGAAAATAACGGTTTGGTGTTGGGATAGAACTCCAGTAAAATTGATCTTTTTTGTATAAAAAGTAACGTTTTTTAAATTGATAGAATAAGATATATCATTGAATGTATAATATATTCTTTGATGATTGATTTTCACGAAACTAAATCTCATTTTATTAAGTCAAATTTAAACTCCTGGGAATTCATTATTGTCGCTGTTGATATTAGAAAGATTTCTGTGGAATTAGACAGAAGTCTAAAGGAAATGCCTCTTTGAATTTTCCATAGACAAAATGCAACGTTTCCGTTTTCCACCGGTCTTATCGATGAGGAAGATTCTTTGATGAATTTGATCGTAATTTAACGAGGAAATGATGCAGTTTAATATCGGGTTGCGAAATTACGAGCCGGCGTACTATAAATTAAGAACCTGAAGCTCGAATGCATTTCTGATATATGAGATCGGTTCAACCATAAATAAGATTACCAAATTTTCTGGCTGCCATACTCGTGTTTCATTTCGTGGATATTAAAAGGCAAGCGTAATTTTGCCAAAATGTTTTATTGCATCTTTCAAGAGGTTTCTGAATTTTTTTTTCGACATTAATTCTGAACGGTTGTTGGATATTTTATGAAAACGTTTTTTTTTGTAGATACTATAATCGTTCATTTGAATGGTAGTATTTTAGCAGAAGAGCTCAGCTCCTTAAAGTTTGACATATTTGCATACATACCGAGTGATTACAAGAATATTGATTATTCCATTCGGAAATGAATATTTTCATTTGTTTTGTGAAACGTTGATGTAACAATTCAATTATTGTCATCGAAATAATTTACAAATTTTCTTTCTTAGAAGTGATCATTAGGATTTTTTACGGTGCGAGTTATCTGATAGTGAAACCGGTGACAGATGCATTATTATTACTTTGATCAGAGCGTTTCATCAGGACTAAAATGCGGATTATTTTGATAATATTTGTATTATCGGAAGATGAAAACATATTCGGCTGATGAACTAAATATATTGTTATGTTTTTCCCCGTGGGTTTACCGATAATTGCCGACACAGGACACTGAACAATAATCAAACTCAACTCTATTTCACTGTTAATATAACAAAACACTTTAACTAGAACTTCAATTATTATTCAAATGTCTATCGCCTTATAATATCACTTTGCATCGCACTGTACACGAAACTTGACTCTCTCGTCTCTCGACATCGTCGACAGCCATCTTGGTTTCAGGCAGGTTGGAGCCTGGCTCCCTTACCTTTTTAGCTGGCGTTTGTCAGAAGGACAAATGGGTCAATCTCTATCGACATGCTCGTGGGTAGCGTTAATATGTGGCAAACGAACTCTCCGGAAAACGGTGGAGAATTCCTCAGAAATCCATCGAAGCCGATAGAATATTCGACGGAATTCCATCGAGACGGCGCAAACATCAAACAACCGCGAAACGCCGGATGAGCTGCCTTGGCCAGGTGACAGTTGTTTTACAACGGCCAGCTGCGGCCGCGTTATCTTTTTTTAGGAAATGATTCACAATAATATGTTTCATTTACCTTAATCATGTTTGATCTAAATATGTGATGAAAATAGGATATCAATCTATATGTGATCACACCAAGGGTATATACGAAGTTCAAAACTACTTGAACAAAAATTGAAGTATATTTTATATAAATATTAGGGAAAATCATGAAAACATAAATGAAATGATTTTAATCATTAGCAGTTACTCAGATTTCAAATTGAATGGCATGTGTCATTTTTATTACAATAAAAATAATATCATTCGTATTACTTACTGTATTTTTACTGTATTTTTACTGTACGCTTACTATATTTTTCCTTCCATTCATTACATGACATCCATTTCTATAATTTTGTTTTATGATTCAGTTTGTTCTTTATTTGATGATTGTCATATATTTCTGAACTCAACCTGCTTATTTCCGGTAATCCATTGCCTCACCATTACATAGAATATGACTAGTTACATTTTCTCCTTTGTTTCAGTGCATCATCCGTCATACAGCTCTATTTTATTGAGGTGTCCCTTGAATAGACAGTAGTCACACATCAGTCCCCAACCAATAACTTTTAATGATAATAGGGATTGTAAAAACGCATATTCAGTCATCTGAAATGAAACTGAATTTTCGATTCGGTCAGTCCCTAACTATGCTATTAATGAAATGCGCGTCGTGAGACGTATTTTTATTGTGTTGTAGAAAATTGTTTTCGTTAGAATTCTAATTTTAGATGTACCCCGAATCAACCTGTGAAACATGTGAAATTGTAATTGCATAGACGGTTCATTAATTTTTAATTTCATCACATAACCTGCTACCATCCTACAAGCAACCCTCAGAAGGTTTCAGATTTGTGCTAGCTGAAGGAAGGGGAGGGTCACGTAAATGAACAATTCCAGTCGCTGTCGAGGTTAAAGATTCGAAGTGACTTCAACAAGAAGACGGGTGCTTCTTGTTGAAGTCAGTTATTGAAACACTTCAATTTCAAAGCAATTGTCCAGTGTTCCTTCAATCTTCAACATTTATTAATCGTCTAATCCTCATTCAGGTGCATCCCAAGTTAAAATCAAGTAACCTGAAGTAATTTCATTGTCACGGAAACGCCTCGAGATTGAAACAACTTTTACATCCCTGAAAAGAAAACAAAGATCTCTCAGGCATGCTGTGTGGTCTGACCCGTGGCAAAGAATAGGGCGGACACTGATATATATTCAACACACGGTCACAGGTCTAATGGCGGTATTGTTTTGGAAATTCAATAGGAACATATTCATTGAATATGACCGAAATGAACCGTACCGATGTCGTCGTATTAACATAATAATAAGAATCCGTGACTCTTGGGGTATGACACCCTGTTTCCATTTCAAGCAGTAATCACACTCTTCTTGTTGACCATAAGTGTAACAATTGATTAAAATCGACGTGAGAGATTGATAACTGGGTATATATTCCAATCATTGAAGGTAGAATATGGCGATACTGTGTAATTTTGAAAAACAGCACCCACGTTTTCAGAGTGTTTTTCACCAATAACCCATTAAACGTGTTTTACCGGGAAAAAGCATTCTAAGTGAAAATGTAGCTTATAACAAAAATAATGGTGGATTTATGGTATCATTTTTTGAAGACTTCGAAAAAACCTTGATTTCAGTTTTTTTGGATAAAAGTTTCTAGCATAAAAATTGAGCGAATAATTGTTTGAATGTTTTTGTAATCTTCCATAAATTGGTTTCAAGCTAATTTTTTTTCCAAACTAAGCACTGCAAACTAGTCAAACTTCTTGAGCGTATAACTAGTACATAAATAAACTGAATTGTAAAGTGGTAATGATTATTTCCCTGCGATGGCCAATAGGCGGTGATTTTCACATATGTTGTCTTCGACAAAAATAGGCATTATTTCCGTCATAACTCGCGGGTTTTTGTTTTTTCAGTTTCTTCAAAAAAGCTTCTATTAGTTTCCCCAGAAAAATTCATTGTTTTTTGGTTATTTCACGATGAAACTTACAATTTTGGCGTTTGACGAAAAACCGAGCGAAGAACGAAAGTTCAACATGTTCATTCATGAAAACCGACTATTATCTAATCATTATCTGTGCCCAAAAAAAATATATCTGGGACCACTATGACAAAAGCGTCGTCCTAATCTTCTGTAATTATCTCTATAATTATTAAAGATCTTTGCAAGTTCATTTGTATTACATTATTTTGGCAAAACTGAACAGATATTTCAAAAATTGAAAAAATGTGTCCATGGATCGTGGGCGTGAAAATAGGGATTTGAAGGGGGACCGGCTATCCCTAGTGCAATCCACTGGACGGTGGAATAAACTTGACTTTTCTGTTTCTGTTGAATATTAATAACTTTTTGATTGTATTAAATTATCAATCGTTCTCGGAAGTATACTGTATATTTCTCATTCACAGTTTGAAGTGATGACAATGGCTAAATAATCCTTGATATCGTCTAAAATTAATTCACTTCATTTATTCAAACTATTCATTTTTCATTAAAATAAATAACCACTTGTCGTTCACAAAACCTGTGGTTTTACTAAAGATCATAAAGATCATACGATCATATTACTTTTGTTATATAAATAACGTATCAAAAAAAATTGAAGCTGTACTCTTCAACAGACCATAAACCAACTCGTAATTACTATTATAACATAGTAAATACTGCATCATAAAAAAGAACAAACCTCTTCCTGTTTCGAAACTGGTTCGAAGGATTTCAGAATTCATTATCAATGTGCACAAAAAAATGATCCTCGCGACCGTGTTGATAGTAGGTCCACATAATTACTGAGGAACACTTCAGAATAATGAACTGAGACATGCTCTTATAAACAAAAAACGCACGCAACTGCACCTAATTAGTTCTTGGCATGTAACAGAGTTTTCAACTTCTTATCTGGATAATGTTCTATTAGAAAACTTGCTGTGGTAAGGAATGCTTCAACACTCGATAAGGTAATGATGATTAATTGGCATAATAACAAACTCGGGGTTGAATTTGATGCACGTATTAATGATTTGTCATTATTCCTTATATTTTCTTATTCTTTGGCATGGTGCTTCTATGTCATTGAGCAATTTTTCCAATAACTTTTCCTGTTTCAACAAATGTGTTTTTGATTATGTTGATGTTGTTACGTTTCGCTAATCAAGAGATGGCTAAGACTAAAGTTTGAGCTTATCTAGGCAATATTTTTGAAATGAACAGTCAGCAACTGAAACTATCAATATTGGAGCTGGGATAATCCTCGATAGATAATCTCAATCGACATTTGGAATCCAAGAAGAGTCAATATTTGATTAAGAATTATTGATAATCAAATCAATTGTCCTTATTTCGTCTACAACACGTTACAAAAACAATGTTAACAATATCGGTAGGTTTGCTCAGTTCTACTAATTTAATCAGCCGATATGTAAAGTTTGCTCCCAATCCGACTGTGGAATTTTTGATTTTCAGTGCTCATCACCGGGTTCGTTTTTAAAATCGCACGTTGAAGGGTAAGATCCCATCAATTCTTAGTTCGCACAAGTTCTCACTTCTGAGGGTTGGCCTTCGTGAAAGGCGAGAACGGATTACCGAAAAAGCAGATTTCATCAGATTGTTTTAAACAAGATCAAAATGCATTGAAAAGACCAGTTCGTAAAGCTTTCGGAAACATTTCACCTGCATTCTATGTAGTGTACATTGAATTTGTTGTGTCAAGTACTATGTGACGTGACCTACGCATTTAGTCAGAGTTTTTGATTTCTCAATATAAAAAGTCTGCTCGAATGCAATTTCTACATAATGATTGATGATAAAAAGAATATTTCAGTGAAATAAATCATCCTTATGATCCACTAATATTTTCAGCTCTTTTACCTTCACCGATACAATTTGATAAAAACCAATTTTTATCTCATAAGTAATATATAATCATATTGTGTTGTACAATTCTCTATTCATATTGAAAATTGCTATGAATTTTTTCACAGAACATATGAGAGATAAAGTTGATGATTTTTCATGGGATTTTTTTTCACATCAACTTTTCGTGAGCAAAATTCTGCCTCCACATAGAAAGATGAAAAAATCAGCTTAAATTTTCAGTTTTTCATTGATTCGATTTATTTTCAAACTTCCTCGACAGATGTCACTAGGCATATGGGAAAGTACTGTCAGCATCTATTTGTGGAATGCCCAAGGACGATTCATGCATTATTTGCAAAAATTCAATGTCATTGGAAGACCCAAATCTCTTCTGTTGAACTTTTAGTTCGTGAAAATAGATTCATACAACTAGTTGACTCGTAGCTATAGAAATTTTGTTTGTTCAGAAAAAAATATTTTGAAAGAGATTAGTTTGCGGAATAAACCATGTTTCTTCGTCAATATAATAATTATATCAATTAAATTGAAATACATGTATATTAAGAAGTGTCTTTTCGTTAATAACTGGATCCCAAATAACTACGTTGAGTTATGGAGATGATTGATATAATAATAATAATAATAATAATAATAATAATATCGTCTTTATTATTTCTTAACAAAAAATAAGAAACAGAAATTAACATAATTATATCCTTAACCTACGAAATGAAATAAAGGGCGAAGTTCATCGTCTGTAATGCAAAGCATCACAGAAAATGTTCTTCCACTTAACCCTAAATATTTTATTTCTTGAAAATTTCATGACTTTCTATACATTGGTGAAGAAGTACAAAATCAGAAGATCAAAGGACTTGTTTGAATGAGTTACTAACTCAAGTTGAGTAAGTAGAATCTATAATGGTTGAACTTCGCATGCATACTTTCAATTCAGGTGTCTCAGAAAGTTTCAATTTTGAAACGATTTTTTTCAAATCCAAGAGTTAGTTACTCGACATTTTCAGTTTGACCTCATTTAGACACAATTTTTGCTAAAATATAAAAAAATGCCTGAATAGATCAGAGATCATTGAAAATTTGACAGGCAGGATCGGATAGGATGATCTAGTGGGGAATTTTATTGAAAAATGCGATTTAAAGTTTCTATATAACACAATGTACAAAGGAGGAATCAAGAAAAAGTTATCCAGAATTGGTCTTCAAAAAACTGCCATTTGTAAAACAAGTAAAAACAATTTATTTTTCTATGTCTACTGACTGACAATATTGTATTTGATGAATAATTTACTGTGAAAAACATTGATTGAATTATTGGTTTTCCAAGGAATTTTTATCGTGAATAAAGTAAAGAACGCTTATATTCGCAAAAGGGACATTCTCAAGTAACTAAATGTTTTTTTAATATACATTCCTTAACATGTAATTCAAAGGAAGGGTAATTTCAGTCTGATACTCTGTATTGCTGGCTTTGTTTTCATCTCATATGGAATGATATATTATCAAACCATGACGTAAAGATGAACATTTCAACAGAATTTCTCATAAATTTTGCGTTCATACCTTCATTTTCACCCATTCGTAATAATACCGAGCGTCTTTCAAGTCTGCCACCGTCTGTAAATCATCTCAGCATATGTTCCTGTCATCTCCACGTCTATTCTTAGCCGAAGTCTGGCAATTAGTAATATTTCAAATTAAATATCATCCAGCCTTCGTTCATACGTCGAATTGCAGGGGTTTCAGAGATTTGTTTTCAAGGCATCGACAAATCGTCCACAAACATTTTGAATCGTGTTTGTTTTTCAGACCAATAGCAGACGATTTATTTGTAAATATACAGTAGCTTTGATGTTGGTTTTTGGTAAGGTTATTTTGGAACTGTACTAGGATAATGAAAGATACATTCATTAATGATTGTGCTAGGTTATTATTATTACCATCATACATCTGTCACTGTCTGTATATTACCGGATTTGAGTGCCTCTGGATCACAAGAGGACGAAGCAATTTACGGACAGCAAAAAAATGTCTCGAAGACAAACATCCAAAAACCGAATTGAGGAAAACGTAAAATTCATAAGAGGCTGCTGTTTTTCTCGATTTTTTCCCAAGGGTTAGAAAAATGGACAAGTCAGCTGACTTTCAAGTAAAAAAACTATTACTGTCAAATTTCCTCCATATTTTCTCTTTTTTTCCTTTTGACACTTTTATCGATATTAATTTTCTCCTATTGGAATATACCATATTTCCGAAATATAATATTCTAAAGAACCCTACTTGTTGGGTCGTGTTCGAATCCAAAAATATTGGAAGTGCACTTTATCAATCACGAATATTTTTTCGATATTCCAGTGAATAAACCTGCATTTTATTAATTTCATACAAACGACACTGAAATTATTTTCCGAAAAAATTTTTCTTTATTTTAATCATCTATTATTTGTGAGATGTGATGAGTTTATTATTTTCATCTCTTATCGATGCATGATACATTGCATACAATCCATTTTGAATAAACTTGAACAGTTTGAAAAAATGTAGTGTGATGGATATCTTGTCTATCGAGAATGTTTGCAAATTCACTATTTCAGTAACACAACACATCTTTTTTCGTATTTCTATTCATTTAAAAAACGAAAAGAAGAATTCACCAAATATTTGTTGAATAAGTTATTTGGTCGTGTACAATAAAGATAGAACCATTGATATTTTTCAACTATTTTTATGTACTGATGGAAAACTTGAAAGAAAACACTTTTTCATGAACTTTGATCTCTCTATATCGTGTAACACAAGAATTGTGAAGACATTTTGGGATCTCAGAAATATGACTTATGGAAAGTCAAAAACATTTTCGTTTGTAGAATATTCGAGATGAAATTTTGGTAATGAACATTTCCTCAATTCCAGGAATATTCACAAATTAAATAAAACATTCAATAAAACATTTCATTGAAAATGATGAAAAATCCATTCCGTTTCACTTTAGTCGAAGTTTTTGTGAATAAAAACGTTTCGTTCATTACTCACGAAATAGTTTTCAATGATTATATTTTACTGATTCTTGGAATGTAAGTTGTGTTGGGAGAAATGAAAAAAAAATAATTCAGATAAATATGAACTTTTACAATAGTGCTTTCTAAGAGTGATCAATT
The DNA here is from genome assembly GCF_025532065.1 of Leptinotarsa decemlineata. Classification (NCBI taxonomy): domain Eukaryota; kingdom Metazoa; phylum Arthropoda; class Insecta; order Coleoptera; family Chrysomelidae; genus Leptinotarsa; species Leptinotarsa decemlineata. The sequence goes on from NW_027412686.1 coordinate 2,344,804, forward strand.
TAATAAAATTGTTGATGAAAATAGGTATGTCGGAAAAATGCTTGGCATGTCGATTTTTATTTTCATATTGCTCTTTTGGCATATTTTTTACCCTCTCCCAATTCTTCGCTTGAAAAGAACAGCAAATTTAAAGTTACGCGATGCTGCTTATGAAGGGTAGGTACTGGTAGATTATACAGAATATGATAAAATATTGATGAAGAATGGTAGTAGTTGTTTACAGCTGATTCTCGGCCTCCCCCCACCACTATGACGTATTAATTGCTTTTTTTATTGGTTGTTGTTTGGTGAAGTTTTTTTGTTGTGCAGTGAAGTCAAGGCGTTGTGACCTTGAAGTGTCTGGTGCATGGATCGTTCAGATTTTTTTTTCATATGAGATTTTGTGTGTTTATGTGTGTGTGTGTGTGTGTGTGTGTAGGAGAATGCACGGTACAGGGTTTCATCATGTGCTTGTTTGTCTATGTACAAACATACGTCTGCATACTTCGAAGATCCTCCAAGTAATAAATGCTCCATCGGTGTGAGGGTACCAACTTAGTAGTGGAGTGACGTCACAGCAATAACCGTTCAACGGCTAGAGAGCGACATGTTCACTCCACGACGTGTGGCAGAGTAATGCGTATTCATCGGTCTGCCCTCACCTCTCCCGAAGCGATGAAGGTTCGCTCTAGCCCCGCTATCGATGGTGACACAACGGCAGCCGAGGACCGTTTGCCTAGCGTCTACCCTCTCCGAGACCGCAACGACCACTGCTTGCTCGTATATCGACATCTGTTATCGCATTCAGTTGGGAGGTAATCTTGGCGCATGTAGTTGAGAAGTGGGGTTGGCTATGACGTCTTGACGGGTCCTATCAGAGTGTATTTAAGAAGCGTACGAGTGTTGGCTATGTCAGTTTACATCAAGTGAGTTAGTGAGAACTATTATATAAAATGTATTCCTGTGACTGTGGTAAATCTTTCACTCGTAGTGATAATCTTCGTCGGCATCAGCTCCAGAGTTGCCAAGGAGGGCCTGCAGTGAAACGGGTGAGAGTGGATAATGCAACACCTATGTATACGTGCAATTGTTGTAATGTGACAATTCCTATGAGCCAAGTGAATTCTCACCGAAGAACCATGAGTCATAAAAATAATGCATGTGTTCAATTGTCTGACGGTGTTCAAATTATAACGAATGCATTCAATTGCCGCATTGCTACATACAGGGTGGAGAGTTCGATTGTAACCAGTGACTACATGTCATTTTTCAATAAGATTAGGCAGAAGGTCATTGAATTACTGGAATCAGCCATCAGGATCCATAAAAGCATCAAGGTGAATATGGAAGTTTTTGGGAATTATATTCTTCAGACTGATGATTCGAGGGACACGAAGTCATTTAATTCCCAAAATAAAATAGTGGACCAATCTTCAGATTTGAATGCTGTTTTTGATGGATTCCGTGATGTAATTGTGGCTCAAACGACTGAGTTCCAGGATCGTGACTCAGGTATTTATTTTTTAAAAATTTCAATAAGATTGAATAGTAATATTTTTTTTTTATAATTCAGGTTGGACTTGTGAAAAAATATTGTTTCTCGAGGTCAACATTAATAAATACAGTCCACTGGAAGGACGTTCATATGTGAAGCTGCCTCAATGTATTCAATGGAAGAAAGCTGTTGTGAATGTTCGTAATGAAGATCAATATTGTTTTGCTTGGGCTATAACATCAGCATTATATCCTGCAGATAGTCGAGTGTCCGAACTTACGTCATATCCACATTTTTCCACTGTTTTAGATGTCACAGGTATGGATTTTCCGGTTAAAGTTAATAATAAGAGTATCGAAATATTCGAAGATAGGAATGATATTTCAATTAATGTTTACGGTTTAGAGAGTACATTTGAGAAGGGTAAAATGAAGTATGAAGTGATTGGTCCATTGCGATACTCACAGAGAAGACTCCGGAGACATGTCAATTTGTTGTTTATAACTGATGACTCCGGTAATGGTCACTATTGTTGGATCAAAGATCTTTCAAGATTAGTTTCTAATCAACTATCAGCTCATAGACAGAAAAAATATTTTTGTGACGGATGTTTGATATATTTTTCTGATGAGAGATTGCTTTTACGTCATAATATGTATGATTGTAATCACATTAGTACCACAACACCAACTACTAATTTAAAGATCAATAAATATGGTAGAATGGTTGCGGAAAATAAACTAATGTTTGAAAACTTTGAGAGGCAAATGAGGGTGCCATTTGTAGTGTATGCTGATTTTGAATCAGTGCTTAAACCGATTCATGTGAATGAGCCAAATCCTGGAAGTTCATACACGATTAAAACATTCAAACATGCCCCATATTCATTTGCTTATTTGATAAAGTGTTCATATAATGATGATTTGACAAAATTTGTTACATATAGGGGTGTAGATGCAGCTCAGAAATTTGTGAGTAGCATTGAAGATGATTTGAAAGAGATACATGAAAATCATCTCAGAAACCCTAAACCAATGGATACACAAACTGTCGAAGAAGAAGAACAGTTTGTTGCAGCCAGAACTTGTGGTATATGTAATAAAGCATTTACTGATGGTGACGTCAAAGTAAGAGATCATTGTCATGTCACAGGAAAGAAAAGATCACATGCCGCTCACTCGAAATGTAATTTAAATTTCAAAATACCAAACTTCATACCTATCATTTTTCATAATTTAAGTGGTTATGATTGTCATTTATTCATAAAAGAATTGTATAGGAATAAAGAGAAAGTTGATGTTATCCCGCAAACTAAAGAGAAATATATATCTTTCACGAAGCATCTCTTTACACACAGCTATACCGATAAAGATGGTGTGGTTAGGAAGAATTATCTCAAAATGAGATTTATCGATAGTTATAAATTTATGACTAATTCGTTGGAGAAGTTGGGTGCAAACTTGACCTCCGATCAATGTTTGGAGATGCACAAACATTTCCCACAAATTGAGAAATTCAATTTGATGAGACAGAAAGGTGTATTTCCATATAGTTTTGTTGATGACATTGACAAATTGAATTATCCATTACTTCCGACAAAAAATCAGTTTTATGACACACTCAATTGTGAACATATATCGGAAACTGATTATGATAGGGCTAGAAATGTTTGGAATTTATTCGAGTGTCAGAATTTGGGGGAATACTCTGATTTGTATTTGAAGTCGGATGTATTGCTACTATGTGATATTTTTGAAAATTTCCGCACCACAAGTTTAGAGATATATAACTTAGATCCGGCACAATATTACACTGCACCTGGATTATCATGGGATGCCATGTTGAAGTTCACTAATGTTGAATTGGAATTACTAACTGACATTGATATGATTCACTTTTTTCAAAAAGGTATACGAGGTGGAATTAGTCAATGTAGCGAGAGGAAACATATAGCAAATAATAGATTTTTACCCAATTATAATCCCAAGGAACCTTCCACATTCATTACATATTTAGATGCAACAAATCTATACGGTCACAGTATGTCACAACCTCTACCAACAAGTGAATTTACATGGTTGACACCAAATGAAATTCTTAATCTTGATGTGATGGATGTGAGTACTGATAGTCCGTATGGGTATGTATTTGAAGTGGACATTCATTATCCACAAGAGTTGCATGATAAACATTCTGACCTTCCATTTTTAGTCGAAAAAATAATACCACCTCGTACACAATCGAAAATTCCCAAATTAATTCCAAATTTGAATGATAAAAGAAAATATATTGTTCATTATAGGAATCTACAGCAAGCTGTCAAAAATGGATTGATTGTAATGAATACACATAGAGTATTGAAATTCAAACAATCATGCTGGATGAAACCCTATATAGATCTTAATACTGAAATGCGTAATAGGTCTAACAACAAATCTGTTAAAGATTTCTATAAACTAATGAATAATGCGGTGTATGGAAAGACAATGGAGAATGTAGATAATCGAATTGATGTTAGACTCGTTACACATTGGGAAAATATAAAGAAAAATATAGGTGCCAGCACTCTCATAGCCAAACCAAATTTCAAAAATTGTTCAATTTTCACTGATAATTTCATTGCCATTCAATTGGGTAGAGTGAAGGTTCATTACGATAAACCATTATATTTGGGATTTTCCATATTAGAATTATCTAAAACAGTCATGTATGACTTTTTCTATGGATGCATCAAACAACACTTTGATGAAAATGTCTCTTTACTTTACACAGATACCGACTCGCTCATTCTTAAAGTAAACACAGAAAATTTTTATGAATTCATAAAAACTAACATAAGTAGATTTGATACATCCAATTACAGTATAGTTAACCAATTCAATATTCCAGTAACAAGTTCAGTCTTGGGTAACTTCAAAGATGAATTTCCAAATGATCCAATCATGAGTTTTTATGGTACAGGTGCTAAAGCATATTATGTGAAATCTGTTGATGGTGAATTTAAGAAAGCCAAAGGGGTTAAACGATCTGTAATAAAGAATGAATTGACATGCGAAGATTATCAAAAAATCGTCGAACAAGGTGGTATGATATTCAGAAAGATGAATTCATTTAGAAGCGTGTTACATGATATGTATACTGAATTGAAAAATAAAGTTGCATTATCATATCACGACGATAAACGATTTATCATTCCGAATACTACCCACACTCTTCCTTGGGGTCATAATGATATTGAATTTTATGAAAACGATCCAAATGAGAACATTCGTTGGATAAGTAATATTATTCAACAATCACAATCTCAGGAGACTCCATTGGATCAATTGATTAATTTATTATCTGCCGAGATCAATGATTGAAATATCATTCAATATCTTCAAAACCGGAAAATTCAATATTGATATTTATGTAGCCATTTATAATTAATAATATATGATAGAAGTGATGTGATATTAATGTATTATGTATGTATGTATATGTATTACTGTAATGAATATAAAATGATTAAAATTTTATTTGTATTATTTCTATTTCCCTAATCAATTACTGCAATATATAGTATAATGTAAATGACAGAAATATCAGTTTGAAGAGAATCATCGTAGAGTGCACAATGTCTAAAACAATCGATAAGTTTGGTAGAAAAAGAAAATGGGGTGGTAATGTCATTCGAGGTCCTCCTGGGAATGGTTTTAAATTAACAAAAGATGGTCATTATGACATGCAAAGGAAAATATTGAAAAATACAAGTGAACCAATTGACAAGAGTGATTGTGTAACTGTATCATATCTTGAGGGGGAAATTAATGGAGCAAAGGAAGTTATACTTCTAGCCCTACAAGCTGCAATACAATCCACAATAGGCAATATTGCTCGGGACGCCCGGCAAGCATTTGACGATAAAATTGCAGAGGCTCGGATAACTTTCACTCGTAAATTTGACAAACTTACAAGTGATGTAGACATAAAAATGTCTGACATAACAGCGTCTACAAATAAAAAATTTGATGCTATGTCAAACATAACAGGGACTACAATGAAAAAGTATGATGTACTGGAACAGAGAGTTGAAGTATTGGAGAAAAACCATAAAGAAGTTTTGGAGAGAAACTATAAAGTCAAGCCATCATCATCAGGTGGACTGGGATATCCAGGACTGAACATTAATCCAAATCATAGAATAATACAACCAAAACCAAAACCAACTGATGATGTATTAATGGAACCAACATGGTGAATGTATTCCCTCGTTAGGTTAGGTTAATAGTTACGTTAGGTTAGCTGCATAGTTACGTTAGGTTAGGTGTTAGGTTAGTATTCCCTCGTTAGGTTAGGTTAACAGTTACGTTAGGTTAGCTGCATACTTACGTTAGGTTAATAGGCGATCGCGAAGCGATCGCTTCGCGATCATGAAGCGATCGCTCAGCAGGCCGCTTCGCGGCCTGGGGCGCTCAACATCCGCCACTTGCATCCGGCCCGGATGTAAGTGGTGGATGTTGAGCGCTGAAATTCGGCCGCTCCGCGGTCGAGCGGTCGCTTGCGGTCGCTCGGCCGCGGAGCGGCCGAATTTTAGCGCTCAACATCCACCACTTGCATCCGGGGCGCGTTTTTTGCCCCTTCTCGAAGCCCCGCCCCCTTTCCGAAGCCCCGCCCCTCCCCTCCCCGAAGCCCCGCCCCCCCGACTCCCAACATTTGCGCATGTACACCCCTACCCTCAACGCGCATGTGCGCTCCCACCATTTTTCCACCACTCACGCATCGAAGTCGATACCCTCCGGAGAGCACTCCACAACATTCAGTTCGAGAAGTCATCTCATCGAGAGCAGTCCACTCCACTTCAAGGCAGTAGCTTCCGACGACTAACTTGACATTTGAGTAAGTAAATTAAGAATGTTATTTTTTTTATATCAACTAACTTTGTATTATTTCTTCTTTTTCAGAATGGCAACCAATACACAGGAGGTGAATAATGCTGTGGCGTCTATTCTGCCGGTGTCCGCTGACCAGGAGGAGGCAGCATCTTCGAGAGCGGTGACGGGTGACCAGGCAACCACTTCGCGTTCGCGAGTTAGGTGTAGATCTTCTAGCCCTGACTTATTCGAGGAGGAGGAGGAAGTCAGGGCTGTGAAGAAGGTTTGCCAACGACCTGCAGCAAGGGTTGGTCCTATTTCAAAGTACCGAGCTACTTGCAATAGGACTAATCCTTATGCAGGTAGTTTTTCGACCTCTCGTAAGAGGGCCTCCACACCAGCAGCAGCACCAGCAGCAGTGGAAATTCCGAGGAGTCCTTCTCCGGAGTTGGTGATATTGTCGCCGTTGGTGACGCGACTACCACCGCTGCCAGCGACACCGGCGGATCCTGAGGTGTTGGTGCCACAAGTGCGACAGCCTATCGGAGAGGTGAGTGAAAAGATGAATACTTTTCTACAGAGATGCAAAGAAATAGAACATGCTGCCCGATCTAGTGAGGCCGCGTTGACTAACATGAACCGCCTAAAGGGTGAAAAGGTTAAGCGACGTAGGGAATTAGAGAAAGAAATGGCCGAACTAGATCGTGACATTGCATCTCTGGAGGAAAGGTGTGAAGCGGCAACCTCTTCGATAGAGCTACACAAAAGGTTATGGACAGCTATGGACCCTTTTTTGTAGATTAAGTATAAATATAAGATTAGTTTTAGGTTAGTTAGGAATATTTAATTATGGTAGTTTTAAGTTTATATTTGTTAAGTTTATATTGAATAAAGGAAAAGGAAGTGAAATAAAGGGTGTACACTGTTTTTTGGTTTGGTACACATTGAACAATGCGATGGTTGGAGCATTTTTCTTCACTTCCTCTTATTATTATTATTATTATTTTATTTCAATTCCAAGTTCTTCTAGACAAATACCTCACATCAATTTTTGTGTTCTCTAATCACTTGTAAATAATTCCATGTGAAGAAAATTTAAAAAATAAAAAAATAGACATGTTTCATAGTGAAATCGACAAGTATATTTCATTTGTATTTTATCCATTCAAGTATCTCTTTCATTGAATATGTCTTATGTCACTTTGCAATTTACCCCTACTCATTGAATATGTCTTATGTCTCACTGCAATTTACCCCTACTCAATGTCCCACTCCTCTCCCACTCCCTCTCGAAAGTATAAAAGTAGAAATCATCTGATGAAACATTCAGTTGATCAGCTAGCATCGAGATGGAACCCGATTCAACCTCCGAACCCTATAGCTGCCCGGATCAGGGGTACAACTTCAATTACTGGGATAACAGCCAGGTACAGGTAGTCTCTTCCACCACGGAACCCCACAGTCCGCCATATGAATACCAGGATCACGACATCAGGATGCAAGTTCAACATGTCACTGGCAGTGACGAAGGACACTTGGACGATTCGGAATATCCAGATCCTGACGGATGGTGGGACCCTGCTTATGATGACATTGTCCCAATGAGCAGCGACGACGACGATGATGACGACGACGACTCTGGCGATGATGCTGATGACGAGCTTGACGTTAGACGTCCTCCACCATCCCCTATCCTCATCGAGGATAGTCCTCCGCCATCCCCAATCCTGATCGATGATGATGTCCTCAATTCCGATGATGACATATAATCATCTACTCGTCCATCATTTCCTTTCCTTTCCTTCCACGGAGTACACACTTTTTGGTTGGTGTACACGAGGCACTGCGAGGCTGGGGCAGTGTCTTCCTCCCTTCCTCTCCCTTCCTCCCCTCTTATTAGTTTTTTTTTCCATAATAATCACTAAGAATTTCTCCTAATAATCGCTCAGAGTTTCATTCTTGATGTTTTCGAATCTCAAACACTGTTCTACATTTCACCCCCTCCATTTCATTTCTTCCAATATAAATATAGCAACAATCCCAGTTCTATATCATTCTTCCACAATGTCGAGTACAGGACCCATCCAAGTACATGAAATAGATTCAACGTCTGATCATTTGAGTACAACCTTCGCTCAATTTCTGCAGCGAATCTATGATCTTCCTGATGATTTCGCAGAACGAGTGGAACAAGGTATTCAGGACGACATAGATGCTGTTGACGATAATAATGCGGATGATGTGATTAGTATATCATCTGATTCAGATGATTATGACGACGACGACATCATGAGTATATCATCTGATTCAGATGACTACTATGAGGATGATATCATTAGTATATCATCTGATTCAGATGACGATACCATAATTATTGTTTCTGATGATGAGGAGCGTTAGTCCATATCATTGCATGGATTAATAAAAAATAACAGCCCTTTTCAGGGCTACAATTAAAGACTGAAACAATAAAAAAATAGCTCTTTTCAGAGCTACCATTATACTTTCAAACAGAAACAGATTCATACCATTGTTAACATTATGTTAACATTATAATCTCAAACGAAATATATGTATGTGAAAGTATTCATCATTATATGCATATGAATGATTGACAAATGCCAACTTCAACTTTCATTTAAAGTAGTACTCATCATATGCATAGATATTCAATGACTATCAAATTCCAAATTTCGACTTTTCAGTCAAAGTAGTAATTTATTTGTCATATAATGTATAGATATTCAAAGACTAACAAATAGTAATTTATTTGTCATATAATGTATAGATATTCAAAGACTAACAAATTTCCAACTTAGACTTTTATTAGTCAAAGTATTCATTTGTCACATAATCTATGAATACTAATACAACTAACTACTGTTTGTGTGAATAATGTAGCCCTGAAAAGGGCTGTTGTTTTTTTTTTTGACCAGTAGGTCCACGGTTATTGTGCCACAGGTTGGACATTATTACATATAATACATGTAGATACTCGGGTGAAGTTTGTTAGTGGCCTCTCGCAAGCTTCACACCAATTCTGTCCCATTTCCATAATTGAGACAGTGTTGTGGGTGTTGACATGGGCATACCACCCTCCATTATTGTTTCTATGCGAATAAAACCGAAAGCAGCACCAACATAGTTTTTTGTTCTCTCCATCTATTGTGCTGATCAATACGTATGCATCCAATGCACAATACAAATCCAAGGGATCTTCCAGTGTCTCACTGACATTGAGTGTTCGCATACCGATCCTCATAGCACCATCACCTTCAGTTGTGTCAGCTTCTATCCCTTCATCATCTCCTTCTTCATCCATGACCCTCTCAAACTCCATCACGTCATCATCTTCGTCGCTTTGGTTGGCCTCGTTTTCAACTTCGTCTATCTCATCTTCATCGACTCCAACATCTTCTGCTTCAACTATTACTTCCTCTAGCGGAACATTGACATCCTCATCATCTGATTCGTCTATCCAATTGTTTTCATCAACAGCAGCTATTCTATTTAATGCAGCATTTATTTTTGCAGAATTCATCTTGTTGTTGTTTGCTCACAGTTGTAGAGAGTGAATGAATGAACTCTAGGTTTGCAAGTCAACTTATATAGGAGGTGATGCGACTCCCACTTGACTCGTTTAGAGTGGAATAGTAGGAGAAGTTATCCCACTATACTTCCACATGATGTTGATTTGTATAAATAGAGATCGTAGGTATAGGAGAGAGCATTCAGAGTTTCTGTAAGTCATCTCTTAATATTTCTAATCGAATTAGTAGAATGCCGTTTCCAAAAGAGTGGAATGAAAAACCAAAAGTGTGTGTCTACCCAATGATGATTGCAGGGGCTATTGTTTGCTACTTTTGTCAAATAAGTAGACCTAATGATTCAATCAATCCATGTACTGGTATGTGTAGTGATTGCGTGTTGCGGATTCAACTATCGCCTCCTTCTCATCCACCGAAGCGAACAAAATCGGATTATCGTCAACAACAGTTACAGTGTCTGAAGTGTTCCGAACCTATAATATTTAACAATATAGGTATCTGTAGAAATATTTGTGGTACCTGTGCTGCCGTTCCAACTCCACTGCAACGTTGTTTGCGTTGTGATACATATTCCATGAATTGTTGGAATCATGTATGCAATGCATGTAGAAGTACTTGGGATCTGTGTGAGAAGGTTGGTCAACTCTACCCCAATAGGAGAATCCATTTTTTTCAATGTTGGTGTTTGACGCACGAGCAACAACTATTGAGGAATAGAGTCAAAGAACGTTCCACATCCACAGAGACATATTAACATTTTTCATTTTTTATTATCGTTATTGTCCTCTATTATTAATAAATATATATATTTTGAATTTATTTGTATTATTTTCTAACATTTAAAAATACATGCATGCAACACAAAGTTTTCCTCTTAAATGACAAAGATTGTTACATGCGTGAATAGTTTAGTGAGAGAGCGCATGTGCCAGTTGATGAAAGAGCGCATGCGCTAGTTTATTTTCTTCTATAAATGGTGAGGTCTCAGTAACATCATCACCTTTCCTATCCACATTCTATTGCTATCACATATCATTCCTCAGACCTTAATAATCATGAGCTCTATGCCGCTATTGATTGCTGAAGATGGTTCACCACTTGTTGATATCGATCAGACTGATTTTGAAAATATTCCAGTATTACATTTATCGAGTCAAGATTCGATAAATGATTTTGATATTAACGACTTCGTTAACTTTGCAGATGTGCCAGAACCAAATGAGCAAATTATTATTGAAAATCCGATCGTTTCGCAATTATCATCACTCAAACACTCTTCATCTACCCTTCCTCTTGGTGTTGATAAGAAATCTAGAACAATCAAGAGGAAGGTTACTAAGGCATCTTCATCGATTGTCACTGACTTTAAAGAAAAGAAAGAATCCAAAAGTGTTGTGCGACAGAAAAAACCCGCAACGAAAAGTGACAGATCGAAGAGGAAGCCAAAAGGTACTCCTAAAGAAATGAAGAGTGATTTGAAAGCTGAACCGCTATCTTCTTTCAGCCCCCTCCATCGGTTTGGGGAAATGAAAAGGAAAGCAAAATGCCGTCTTGTAAAGGCACAGATGACTATTGCTGAACTTGAAAAGAGTGAGCGAGCTATTAATGCTAATAATGAAACTCTTGAAGCATTAGATGCCAAGATTGCATTAGCGAAGGTTGAATTGGCTAGAATGTCTAAAGATGCTGATGAACTCCGTTCAAAAATTGGTAAAGATAAGCAATTCCATCAACGTTCGAGAATGCAAGCTCAGGCTGAGCTTGAGGAGTCGACTAAGCTTTATGAGACAGCATTATCAGTGAGAGATAATTGGCAAAAAGAGTTGGATACTGCATTTCAAAGTGACGGCGATTAGTTTTGGGAATGATAATGTGTTTTCAATATCGTGAGTTGAAAAATATAAGCGGGAATGGAGTATACAATTAATTTGGTTTGGTATACACAGAACATTGCGAATGGCTGGGGCAATGTTTACCGCTGCAATATTTTTCAGTTCACATACTTATAATTGAAATGAAAACAATAATGAACTTTAATATTACTTTATTCATAAAAGTCACTATTATATACATTTAAACCATATTTGATTCATCAATCCAAGAATTTTGTTCGCTAGGAAGGCCTAACCACTTTACATATACTTTATTTTTTCTTCTCTTCAACACCTTCTCAATCAGATATACGTCAGGATTCCCGGTTCGTAATAACTCTTCTTCGTAAAAACATCCTCTAATCGGCTGTTCATTCATATCTTCAAGATTATAAGTCGTTGGGATGGTTTTATTAATTTTAACAATCTTGAATAGCTCCGTGGTAAAATTCGCAGTGTAAGACTTTTCAAAAATATGTTTGTATTTACTTATACGTACAATATCATTTAATTGGAATTTGGGTTTACTTTGTCTTCCTCCAATTCCATTGATACCCTTGAATTTTAATTTTGTTGTTGAATCAACATTGATGGGTGCCATACCTATTGTACGATGAACTTTATTATTATATCTACTAGTTATAATTGGAAGAATATCAAGCCATTTGTGGTGACCTCTCATCGAAAATTCCTTGTAGAGCCATGCCTTTATTGTACGAATCACTCTTTCTGCTATAGCTGCCTTCTTTGTGCTAAATGTTGAATAATGATTGATATTATATTCTCGCATGAGAGATGAGAAGCTTTTATTGAAAAATTCTTTCCCTTGATCGCTTTGTATGTGTTTGGGGGAGTATTTGGCTTCTTTCAGTACATGTTTCATTGCATTAGTTACTGTACTACCTGTTTTATCTTTAACTGCTACAGTCCACAGATATTTGGAGTAACAATCTATCACTACAAGTATATATCGGTATCCTTCATTACTTTTTGCATAAGGTTGCAGTTCAGCTAAATCTATTTGCCATAGATCTGCAAAACCTTTGATGGTGGTTATTCTTCTACGAAAATTACGTCTTGCAGGTTTATGTAATTCATTAACAACTTGTCGTTTGACATCACTTATTTCATTAGTCATTCTATTTCAATATGATTAAAGAGAAAAGGTGATAATGTTACTGCATTGAATGATGATGTGACAGTGATCATTACATGTGAATATGTTAATATATTATACCTTCTTCACGTAATTCTTCAATTATTGAAATTATTTCATTATCATGTCCGGTATGTCCGGCTGACTTTGAAGCTACCAATAGTCGTAGGCGAGCAACTAACTCTTTCGGTGAATTCCAGTACACATAATTCACAGGTTTAGAATTATATATTTTCTCCATTTTCACTCGTTTGAGTGCTCCACCAATTTTACTTCTACTTCTTATTGGATATTGTCGTGAGTCTAATAGAGGTTTGATAACTTCACGAAATTTTTTAGAATTTGTATTTTTAAAACCATTCTTCAGATGATATTGTTTATATGGAGCATTCGTTATTTTCAATATTTTGGAATATACTTGACGAGTTTCTTCATTATCAACATCTTGTGGATTCTTCAAAAAAATCATATCATACAATTCTGGACTACCTGCGCATTCATATTTTTTCACTTTATTAGCATCCCAAAATGAAATGTTTCCATCTTTGAAATTTACCACTAGACTTCCCATTTTCAGCTTTTTTGTAATTGGATCCATACGTACGCCAAATGTTCCATCATATGCTGGATTTCTAGATTTTATATTATTCAAATGTTTCATCAAAACATCTTCACCACTTTCATTCATAACAGGTGAGATGTCAGGATCCGAGGAATCGATGTGGGACGATGATGGTGTTTCGAATAGAGTTGTTCTCATATCGTCTTGAAGTGTGCTCGTGTCACTATTCACAGATGATACACTACCAAAAGATTGTTTTCTTCCTATTGGAGTACTCATGGGATAATTTGAAGTAGATTGAACAGTTCCATGATTTGGTGATAACACTGGTGATTTAGAAGTAGCGTTTGATGATAAAACATTCAATGGTTTCATTATGGGCTCATACAATCTTTCAAGTGTCGTACGATTTTCAATATTATCATTCTTGATAGAGTTGAATTTCTGCCTGACAGCTTCTGTTGTCTCTACTAGTTGACGTTTCAAATTTATTTCATTGTTTTTATTTTCAGGATCTTTTTTTGTATTCATAATGCCCTTTTTTTGAATTAAAGCTTAATTCGTTGGTGAAGTGACCACTACAATATTCAGTGATCGAATAAGTTCCAAAAACAAGATCATGGGTATATAAAACTATCGAATCCTTTGCGATATCTACCTTCATCTATTTTTCTATCCTTATCAATGACTAGAAATCCATATTGGTCCTCCCAGCATTTAACACACATCAATTGGAATTGTTTGAATGTTACATCGGGTGAAACATGATCTGAATAAATGTGATGTAAATTCGTCTCATCTTGTTTGAACATTATAATGAAATTGGTATTGTCACGCACTAACTGTTTGGGTACCCGTGAATATGTCTGTGCTAGATAAAAACAATCAACATCCTTATGACGTCCCATACAGAAATATGATCTAATAATATCTTGCTTTTCACATATCACATCATCGAAAATGAAAACAGAATTAGGCTTAGCGTCGGAGGGTTCCACTATTTCTGCATTATTGCTGAATGTATAAAAACCTAATCCTTTTATAGGTTCCAAAACACTTCGCAAGTACTGATATTTAGGTTGATTGAGTGATTTCGAATAGAGATACACATTTCTAAATCTCAGTCCTTGTGGATGTGTTAATAGTGATATCATTGCATTCGTCTTTCCACAATTTGAAGGTCCTATAATGAGTCCTCGAACTGATGATGGAAGTAGTGGACCATGTCTGAATACCCTTTGTCCATTCAATCCACAACCAAATTTCTCATCTAGATTATCTACAGCAAACTTTTCTTTCTGTTTCACAATGCGCATCGTGCCGTGGTTGGAGACTATATAAATGTTATTAGCTTATTCATTTCAATGTGTACCATCAAACGATACGGACGTATTGAAAGTGATCGTAAAATTAAAAGAGGTTGTGGTTTTGTTAATGATTTAATAAACAAACTTCCTTTCGAATTACATCTACCCGGAGGTTATCAATACTGTGGACCGGGTACAAAATTGAAACAACGTTTAGCTCGTAACGACCCTGGAATCAATAAATTAGATATTGAATGCAAAAAACACGATATTCAATATTCTAAGCATCCATCCGATCTTGCAGCAAGACATTTAGCCGACAAAGAACTTGAATACAGCGCTTGGGATAGGGTTAAATCGAAGGACGCGAGTATTGGGGAAAGAGCAGCTGCATTACTTGTCACCAACATTATGAAAGCGAAAAGACATATGGGCATGGGTTGTAGTACCAATAAGAAAAAATGTAAGAGGAAACAAACGAAGAAAAATAAAATTAAAAAAGTTGCATTTGGTGCTGGGATAGTCCATAAAGTGCGAAATGTATTGAAGAAAGCTGGTGGGAATCAATTTGTGACGAATAATAGCAAAAAAGCTATCACTGTGGCATTGCAGGCGGCACGTAAATACCTTAAAGCTGCCGGTGGAAAGAAGAAAATCCGCACACCACGCATAATTCCTGTTCCCAAGATCGGTGGACTTTTACCATTGATACCAATTTTTGCTGGACTATCCGCACTAGGAAGTTTGGCGGGAGCCGCTGCTGGTATTACCAAGGCCGTGAATTCGGCAAAAGCCAGCAGAGCGGCTTTAATGGAAGCCAATCGTCACAATAAAACCATGGAGGCTGTAGCATTAGGCAAACGCGGAAGTGGAATATATCTCAAACCATACCGTAAAGGTTTAGGACTATATTTAAAACCATACAAAGCCACAAACAAAACAAAAAACTAATTGAACCCCTACCTCAGAGGCCTCTTACTGATCTCGATCTCAGTTATTATGCACAAAAAATGAAAATTCCACATTTTCGTGGTGTTTTTATGCGTGATAGATTACCATCTTCAGGTCCAAAACAAAACGAGACAGCTATTGTTAATTTAGATGGAATAAGTGGACCAGGAACACATTGGGTGGCATATAAAAAATGTGGGAAAGAAGTCACATATTTCGATAGTTTTGGAGATCTACCCCCACCATTGGAATTGACTCGATTCTTTCGAAAATGTTCGAATGTAAAAATCAAATATAACTATGATCGACAACAGAAATTTAATACAGTTCTCTGTGGTCACTTGTGCTTGCAGTTTCTCTCTAAATAATTTTCCAAATAAAAATGGATTCAACACCAAAACTGGATCGGGAGGCTATCAAGGGAATGGGGTTTTCACTTAGAATGTTTTCAAAATATGGTACCTTGAAAAAAATGGATAAAGTGATGCTTGCAAATATGCCTAAGGAAGTGATACTTGCATGTGTTGCACATGAGATTGCATATGTTTGGGAAAAGTTGCCTAAGCATCTGCAAGATGACATCGATATAATGAAACATAGATATTGTTATGAGCACCACCACCACGATCAAAATTCAGAATCGGATGTTAATGACGGTCCTATACCTCGGAAATCTATGTGTTGTATTTGTAATATAGAGGATGTGAATATTGGTATCAATAAAAATGATACTTATTACAATACAACACCTTCCAAAAAGTGTAAATTGTCTCAAATGTGCTGTTGCTGTGTACAATAATAAATTGAAATGTGTTTCAAAATATTCATCAGTCATGTCACGAAAGTTCGAGCTACAAGCTGTCGGGACAAGTGTCTTGAGTGCGGATTTTTTTCCACCAATTGAATTGGATAGGAACAGTCGTTATGGATTAGGACTTTTGGGATTCTATGGGTGCAATACAATCAATAATATAACTGAAGCTAATAACTTAGTTAGTTTTAGAATCAGTAATGACAACTCATCGATACCCCAAAAGTTGACAATTGAAATTCCATGTGGTGCTTATGAAATAGAAGAGATCAATGCCGTCATACAGAAACATATCATGTTCAGATTGTTTCATGATAAAAAACCAAATGATGTCGTTGCAGATGATATTTTCTATCTACACGCCAATAATAATACATTCAAATGTGAAATGCGATCCAAATATGAAATTGATCTGACACATCCAAATTCAATAGCAGAAATGATGGGGTTCGCTCATGAAATATTTCCACCAAATCAGATACATGAATCATCATTACCAATAAACATTACAACTGTGAGACTTATCCGCTTAGATTGCAATATAATATCTGGTTCATATATAAATGGTGAAGAATCCCATATTCTTTTCTCATTCGATATTGATGTTGAACCTGGCTACAATCTCACTAAAGAACCACACAGTATTATATATATGCCTGTCAGTCCAGAAGGTCGTCAATTGATTCACAACATTACAGTGCGTATTTTGGATGAAAAAAATAACCTTATCGATTTTGGAAGTGAAGAAGAGATTTTCATTATTTTGGAATTGAAGAAAATCGAATAACTGTTGTTATGGGTTTCATTTATAATAGACAAAATCGCATTGAACAATCCCAAACGAGTTGCACTATCAAAAAGAAAGGTGTGCATAAAAAGAAGCTCATTCCACAAGTGTATGCTAAACAGTTAGCACATAACGCTCTGTCTGTGAGTGATCTTAAATTTTTGAAATCGATTGGATTGAAAGTGAGAAAATAACAATGGTGCTCGAAACAAACAATGAAAAGTTGAATATATTCAATGAACCAGTGCTCGATCATTCTCTCATAAGTTTACATGAGCACACATATAAGCCCTATGGATCACCGCTATTCAGGAATTCGGATGAAATCAGAATTGCAATCAATAATCAAGATGTTATACTAGATATTGCCGAGAGCTTCATTTACATAGAAGGTAAATTCACCCCCAAAGATGTAGCGAAAACATGCTATCTCTCGAATAATGCAATTGCATTTCTCTTTGACGAAATTCGTTATGAAATGGGTGGTGAACAAGTGGCTGTTGTTAGAAAACCTGGGATAACATCTACAATGAAAACCATGATATCATTTGGACAATCTCATGCTAACACATTATTGACATCTGGTTGGGGACTTTCACAATTGAAGCAAGATATCTTGGATACAAACAGTCATGTTTTTAGTGGAAAACTACCACTGAAATATTTGATGGGTTTTGCTGAAGATTACAACAAAAGTATCTTGAATGCCAAACAGGAATTGATTTTGATTATCGCTCGATCATTCAAAAACTCATATATAGGTGAGGTTGATGCTGATTTGGAAATAAATAAAATCGAATGGAAAATAAGGCATATTGTACCAGATGATAAACACAAGCTCAAACTTTTGAGTAGAATAAACAAAAGCGGTCTGAATGCCAAAATCAAGTTGGCGTATCGTATGTGGGACCTCTATGAACTACCATCATTACGTGGGACTTCTTCAGACATATGGGCCATCAAAACAACTAACGCATTGGAAACTCCTCGTTTTGTCATCATCGCATTCCAAAGTACTACCACATCAGAAGATAGAACACAAGATATTACAAAATTCACAACTGCTGATATCAATAGTATTCGAGTATACTTGAATTCTGAAGTTTATCCATATGAGCGTTGGAATTTGAATTTCGATAAAAAACTAGATGCTCCTGCTTATTATGCTTTTGAGAGTTTCCAGCGAAGTTATTATGATAAAGATATGAGTGAACCTCTGATGGACATTGGACAATTTAGAGAGAATCCACTATTCGTCATCGATTGTTCCCATCAACCGAATGCAACAAAATCATCAACTATTGATATAAAGATTGAGTTTGAGACGAGGAAGACCAAGTTTCCAGACAACACTAAAGTATATGCATTAATTTTGCATGATACAGTTTTAACATACAATGCATTGGATGGTTCAGTTCATAGCAGATATTGACACTTTTTTTTTCACTCTATCATGTACTGTTTTATGATCTTTTTTTTTTTTTATTTGTAACTGACTTATATCATGTATTGTATTTTATATCATATTTATTGTTTTGTAATCATTTTCTATTGTATTTCATCAGATTTAAATAAATAAAACATGAAAATAATACAAAGTTTTTTATTTGACATTATTTATGATTTACAGGAACATACAGACTATCTAAAATAACTTCTTCCTCATAATCATCATTTTCGCGACCATCTTCAATTTCCTCTCGATTTTCATCATTCAATTCAAAGTGATGAATAATCCATTCTGGCAAGTATGGTTGGAGGCTATACAGGAATCTTCTTAGGTTCAGTTCAATCATAACCTCACAAAGTTGCCACAATTCCAATTCATTATCCAAAAATTTGTTGCAAACTTCTGCACCACTCCAATAGTTCTCAGCATCACGAAGGCATAATTCGATTTGTTTTTCATCATAGCATACACTCATATCATAAACGCTTGCATGTTCGGCTCCATCACCCAACACCTTCAATTTAGACGACAAATGTTGAACCGATGATTTGAGATCTACAATATCGACCCAATCTTGACTTGCGTACTGCATCCACATCTTTAAATGGTGGAACTGAAATCGAATAAAAAAAACAATAAGCAACCTCCAATTTTTCAGTGATATAATACTCACATTCCCATTTTACTTGTAGTTACAAAGTGAGTGTATTCAACTAAGTTAGTAATGTTTATATTTCCATATAATTATCATCTAATATATGAATATTAATAAAACAATAAGAAATTCATTATAATTACTATTATTATTCAATCATATTGAATTTGACTAGAGTTATCGTTTTCACACCAAAAAAACTTTGTAAGCTATGACCTAAAGAAATTCACTATAAATTATTACTATTATTCAATCATATTGAATTTGACTAGAGATCGCGTTTTCATGCCAGCAAAACTTTGTTGGCTCTGTCCTAAATACATCATCGTATATTTACCACCTGATGAGTTGATACAAGATATATCGTCATCACTGAATTGCAACGAAATACGTTTTGGTAGCCATGTTTTAAATAATTTATCATTGCTCACATCTTGCAAAGTTAATAAAATTGATTTACCAAATCGTGTAGAATAAGTTGACATATTTTTAATTATGTACACTTCATCAATTGGCAATGATGATAAGGCCTTTTGCTCTAGTATTTCAACCTCCTGTACAATCAAATTATTAATTTTATTCAAGTCTACTTTTGAAACGGACATGATGAAAATATATATGAAAATATAAACAATTTCCAACAGACAAATA
Organism: Leptinotarsa decemlineata; assembly: GCF_025532065.1. NCBI lineage: Eukaryota > Metazoa > Arthropoda > Insecta > Coleoptera > Chrysomelidae > Leptinotarsa > Leptinotarsa decemlineata. The sequence goes on from NW_027412686.1 coordinate 2,364,880, forward strand.
CACTCACCGTCTTCCTTCTATTACGAACTGAATAACACTCTACCAATTGCTAACTGCTGCAGATATATTCGTCTACTGATTTCATAGTGTGCCAGGCATTTCTTTTATATTAAACAGTGTGAGTCACCCCCACCATGAAACCGTGAAAGATTCACATTGCTAGTTGCTATCCACTAGAGATGCCTGATGTCACAGCCAAGCCCATCTCCCAACTTGATGCGATAACAGTTGCCGGTACGAGCAAGCAATGGTCGTTGCGGTCTCGGAGAGGGTAGACGCTAAGCAAACGGTCCTCGGCTGCCGTTGTGTCACCATCGATAGCGGGGCTAGAGCGAACCTTCATCGCTTCGGGAGAGGTGAGGGCAGACCGATGAATACGCATTACTCTGCCACACGTCGTGGAGTGAACATGTCGCTCTCTAGCCGTTGAACGGTTATTGCTGTGACGTCACTCCACTACTAACTTGGTGCCCTAACACCGATGGAGCATTTATTACTTGGAGGATCTTCGAAGTATGCAGACGTATGTTTGTACATAGACAAACAAGCACATGATGAAACCCTGTACCGTGCATTCTCCTACACACACACACACACACACACACATAAACACACAAAATCTCATATGAAAAAAAAATCTGAACGATCCATGCACCAGACACTTCAAGGTCACAACGCCTTGACTTCACTGCACAACAAAAAAACTTCACCAAACAACAACCAATAAAAAAAGCAATTAATACGTCATAGTGGTGGGGGGAGGCCGAGAATCAGCTGTAAACAACTACTAATGGTATTGTCCATCAAAATGCAAAGCAAAAGATGTGAGCCCCAATAAACCGTAGTGGCTCGCAGTGGGGATCGAAAAGATCCGTTTACTTTAGACATACCTACTTTCCCTTTCAGTGCGGTTTAAAATTCGTATTAAATTATATAATCATATACACAGCATTCTCAAAAGCTTACATTATGGACTTTGGTCTAGGTCATATTCGGAACTCTCCTGTTGTAGCTTTTAACTCTCCTGTTATTGTTAACAGGAGAGTTGAAAGATACTGTGGCAAGATAGCTCATCATCCCATTATACATGTGCAGTTCGAAAATACTTAGATCCAAATATTTCATAATCAATAAGTTGACAGATAGAGACTTATTGAACGACCAGCAACATCAAAAATTCAACTCGTTCAAGTATTTTCCTGAAATATATTTTAGAATTCATTCGATACTTTTGGGGAACACTGTACATTTGTTCTAGTTTAATGAATAAGCTGTTGAACGCACTAAAATAATTTTAGATTATTTACTATGAATCATATCGTACAATCTTAAGAATTTTAACGATATCAAGCGGGAATCAATAGTCATTAGACTATTGTTATTCAACTTTTTTGTCTAACCCTTCACCAATACCACTTTCCAAATAAAACAGAAGGAACCGTTAACCTCCATCCATCGTCTGCCATCCTCCATAAATCAATCCCATAATGGTGTGATTTATCTCGAACAGTAAATACAAGTGAGCTGCGAAAAAACAAACGCGAAATGGCTACGATTTGTTTCCGAGTGGCTCTTCTGCCAGTTTTATCGATGCAGCCTACTTTTCTAGACTTATCTATAAAGAAATATCTTTGTTTCGTTTGCAGTTTGAGTTGGATTTCTCAAAAATAAATTCTTCAAATCATTGTTGAACGAGTTCAAGTTTAATGGAAGTTGATGAATGTATTGTTCGAATTGTCAGAATTTTAGACACAAAAGATTAAATCAGTTTTTGATATTCGTTGCTTTGACAATCTAGGAAAATGTAAATTTTAGTGAAAAGATACGAAATATTTCGTGTTTCTTATTTTCAAATGTTGAATTAAGTTTGAAAGGTATAATAAAATAGAAATACATACAAGTGGATGGAACCCATTAATTATAGCTTGATACGGATCATCTTCACCATCAGCAGGGGGTTGCATATATTAATTAGTGGGGTGAAAATAACCAGGTTCAATTCAATGCCACAAAAACCCAGGCATCGGTTTTTTCGATAAAGCTTGGAACACTGTTCCGAACCAGAAAACTGTAGGTACACACCCTAGTAACTTTTGGTGCTTTATAAAGTTCAGATCAGACTTCCTTTGGAGTATTGTTCTCATTTATGGAGCTCCGCACCTAAGCATACCCTGAAGATACTGGATTCCATCCAGAGAAGAACCATCCACCTGATTGGACACCGTGATAGTCTGGAACATCGAAGAAATGTTATAGATTTGTCTCTCTTCTATAGATACTTTCAAGAAAAGTGTTCAAGTGACTTGGCACATTCGATTCCACCAAGAGCGGTACATATCAGAAATACGCGAAGGACTGTGGCTGCTGATTATTTTGAGGTTCAACTCAGTACACCTCGAACTTCACTGTTCAAGAACTCTTTCATTTGGAGAACTGAGTTTATTTGGAATAAACTTCCTGACAACGTTTTTCCAAAAGGATTTAGTCTCCAGCGATTCAAATCCAATGTGAATCACTACTTTCGCACAGGCACCGCTCTTGGAGCGCCTTGAGGATCTTCCTGTGCTGCTTGTGTTTTGTACTTGAAAAAATATATTCAACAAAGATTAACTGAAAATTTAAAAGTTTATTTTTGTGACTTCCTTTAAACCTCGAAAAACACCGAAATAAGGTATAAAAGGATAATTATAACTATACGAAAGCGAGATTTTTTATTTCTTTTTCTCCTCTTCACATATATAGTGTGTAGTATGAAAATGAGAGGCATATTTAAATAATCAAAATTGAAGATTTTTTTTCTATAACGGTGATGTTAAAATCAAATAGGTATATTCAACCCTTCTCACACACATTGAGGAAATGTGTTTCACTAATCGAATTGAATAGTTGTTGCATACGATATTGTTTTGATTGTATGTTCTGATTTATTATTTATATTTCAATCCAGATGTTGATGACTTTTTTAGAACATATCTAACGAAAAATTTTAAACAAAAGTCATTTTCATTTCACACCCAATTCATTTCAAAAGTTTTTATCAACGAATTCATATTTCATCGTCTAGGTAAAATAATTGAATCTAAAATAGAAATGAGACAACAATTTTTGACCAATATTTTTCATCAATTTAATATTTACCCATACAACCGTCAAGAAAAGAAAATACCTAAACACAGGTACATAGGTAATATCATAATTTCAAAAAAATCAAGATGTGATGTTTAATCTCCACTGACCAATAAACATTTTCATTTTTTACCTTAATTGACAAACAGTATTCTATTCACTGACCCAGACTTTGTAATTTCCTTTTAGTTGGATATTGTATACTCAAACCTTTTGCTGAAAATACATAGATATATCTTATAATTCAACTAATACGGAAAAGCAAATGATGAACTAAAAACAAAAACCGGACACTAAAAATGGTTTTCAATTATTTGCAATATTCGATTCTCAATATAATAAATTCAATTCAGGGAGCCACCTAGATTTATACTCACTAGTTGAACAATTTTTCTTTCTACAATATTTGGAAAAAAATTAACCTTTGGGATTTTTCCATATTGAACTTCAGAATATTGGCGTTAAACTATTATTCTTCAGCATGTCATTCGGCAAGTTTGGAAAGGTTAGCCTTACCAAATACAACTGCTTTGACAAAAAAAGTCTCAACAAAAACCATTTGTAACCAACCACGACCATTGAGTATATGATATTTCACGTATACCTGATAAAATGAATAGAATAATACTACTAAGTGTGTAAAATAAACGTTGATATGCGATCAGTAAAGGAAATAATTATTTTGGGAATTCAATCTTTATTTTCATTATTCGTGGTTTAATTTTCATGCCAATTTCTTACAAATTCGAAGATTTTTAAAGTGTAATTTCTGAAGATTCAGATTATTTTTCAACGTTATTGAAATTATATGTTTTTGAAGGAGACTAAACTATCCAATGTTTTGGTATACAGTATATATTTTACTAATATAATAATTAAAGACATTTTAAATATTTCTGAAACACGTTTCTATTCAAGCGTGTCAGAATGCATTTTCAACAGTTCAGTGAATAACGAAAATAAATTATATACCATACCATAAATTTTAAAAAATCTCATTAAGTCGAGAGCCTCTTTCAATTGTTCCATATTTTAATGAGATGAAATTTCATTATGAATGAGAAACAAACCATCTAAAATCCTATTCTATTTATTTCGATTAGTGAACTCGAGTGAGCTGCGGAAAAGCAAACGCGAAATGTCGACCACTTGTTTCCGGCCGCCTCCGTTGCCGCCCAGCAAGAAATCCGCCCAGATGACAAACGGCAATCGACAACGCGCCAAACAGAATCACAGCCTCCTTTCCTCGACGTATTTGAGCTTCCGCGATCCGGCCGACGACGAAATTTTGAGCGTCGAAGAGATCGAACTGACGAGTTTTCGATGTAAAAGTGCGACGTCGGGAGAGTCGGGAAAACGATCGGGGAAATTGACGCACACTAGTTCCTTGAACAGAAAAAGAGGCGGCAGAGCCCTGTTGACGAGGAGCCATTCCGATGGAAACTTGGATAAGGCGGGCACCTCGGGAGTTTGCATCAATAGATACATGAAGGTGCTCAGCGGGAGCTGGAAGAATTTATTGAATTGTAAGTTGACGCTTTTTACCGCTTACTAACATTGTTGATGTAGTTGTTCGACGGAAATATTAACTTTACTGTCACATAGCGAATGTAATTACTCCCTTATGTGAAAATATACCGGTGAAAATTTTACAACTTCTTTATCGAGCATAAGTTTGGCAAAGTGGTGACAATGGTAATAACATTGAAACTGGCGAAGAACAAAATCATTTCATAAGAACTCTTGTCATCTGCAAAATGAACTATCAGAAATGTCTTTTCTTTTGTTCAGTTTTCATCATGACATTCAAGGTTCTGTCTAAAAGTACCATATTCACATAGAAATTGATGAAACCAAGGCCCAAACCACAAAGCATTGGTGATCCAACGCCTAGCTTTGTGTCGACCTATCTGTCCTTCAACAACATTCCTGTGTATAAATAAGCATCTACCTGGACCACAAAAAAGGTTTATAGTTTTTTGACAAAATTTTCTTGGACCGGTCAAATAGAAGGCATTCGAAGAATTTCATCAAACAACTTTCCAACTATAACAGAAATAATCTATGTTGTTTTACATGCTAATGAGTCACCGTAGTATGAATTATCATAAGAAAATATTTGGACCGCCGAAAGATCCGTCTCAGGTTGAGATGATCACTTCCTTTATGCCTACCTCACCTCTGTTCTAATTAGGTTCTGAATGTTTGGCATAGTTTTATTTTTGCCGTCGAACCTGAAAAATCATCCACCATACAAACTAATCAGCTTAATTAGGAAATCGGACATATTTGGTGGAGTTAAAATGATGTGAGGCACAATAAACCCTTACTGGTTGCCGTGGAGGTTCTAATAAACCCACTAATCTAACCATAAGTGAGCATTGACATCTCCCGTTATGAAGGCGACATCTATGGGAACAACTTAAAATTGAAACATTGTTTGATACCCCACAGACGTAGAGCAGTTTTGTTGCTCACCGAAGCTGCACAAATTTTATCCGTATGTTATAAACTGACCAAAATATTGGAGATAATCTGGATAGATGAATCTTTAGAATGTATTATACTCTGTCCATGCAAGCAACATAGTGCTGCAAAACATTATCATGCATAGTGCACGTGATTTCCCAAGCAAGGCTGCTTGTACAGAGTTTTTTTAATAATATGCGGATGGGCATAGGAATTTTTTTTAGGTGGATTGTAGGAGCCCAAATTAGCAGTTTCTTCAGCCGTATCATACTTAACATTTTCAAAAATATAAACTTTAAAATACCGTATATGTAATACCACAGGCGTTAAAACGTAAGTCACCATTCCGACCTTGTAGCGAAATACCTGAACAAATTCCATCAGCCGATTGCAGTCAAATCTGATTGGCCAGCGTAATGCCGGAATTACATTATAATGTTGTGGTGTGTTGTGATGCTCTCTGACGTTTGGAGTAAACGCATGCGAGCATCTACAATGTTTTCTTCCGATTCGGATAGTGATATCGAAGAAAACCTTGTGTGTCTGCTAATGTAAAGTTTAATTAAAAAGAAAAGAAAAAAGAGAAAATTGGGTTCATCTCCAGTAAATGATCTGAGAGGTAGTCGAAGCGAATATTGGTTACTAGTGATGAAGAAAGATTTCATCAGTATTTCAGGATGTCAAAAAATCAATTTGAGCTATTACATTCTATGGTAGAAAATGATATTAAAAAATGCAAACCCGTATTTTCTAACAAGTTCAATAAGTTCGTCCGACATCTTGTGCACAAATAAATGCAAACGACTATTCTCTAGCTCTAGCTAGTTAACGCGTCAGATTAGAAACATACTAGTGTGGAGTGTTTTGACGCGTCATAACCACACCATCGTTCTGACGCCGATCGGGAATCGACCGATTGCCGTTACGACAGATCGCGTCCCGACACACTGCACTTTAGTAATATAATTCTAAACATACTGAATGTAAGGATACGATATACTTGTGGCGCGTCACGACATACCACGACACAATAATTCCGGCTCAAGAAGGCTTGTTCATGTTACCCAATAGATTCAAATGTGCGTGGTGATCACGCATTTATCATTGTTTGGGTTACTTTTTTTGTTGGGTACACAGAGTTTTATTTAAATACCAAAATTATCACCGGTCCTATATTGATTCAGAAATACGAAATTCAAGAAAATGAGTCTCCACTTTAGTTTTTTTCTGGAGATTATATTCATTTGGAAAATTCGTTTCGAAAAGTTTATTTTCTGAGAATCCCGTTCTCCAAATGAAAAAGTTCTCGAAAAGTATAGTTCGAAGTGTATTGACTGAACCTCGACGTGATCTGCAGCTATAGTTTGAAGCATACTTCTGACATACAGCTTTCGATATTAGATGTTCCAAAACATAAAGGTTGCTCATTATCTTTCGCTCTGGTTGCTCATCATCTTTCGCTCTCCCATAACGTGGTTTGGCTCTTTTCTGACTAGAATCTAGCACCCCCAGGATATAGGGGTGAGCAATAGTCTAAAGAAGATCGAATCTGACCTCTTTCAAACTGTCACCAACCGTCCAGCACGAAATGGTGTTTTCCAAGTTACTGAAAAGCTATGTTAGCAAATTGATTATCCCAAGAAATATTGATAGTCAACTCGCAACTCAAATTGACATCACTGAGTCGGGTTATGTGACACACCTTCGCAGTGAAAAAACAGAAGTCTGAGTTTTCGTAGCATCAAAGCCGAACTGCCTCCAGATTACTTTCAAAAGAAGGGACAAGTGTGCTGTGTGCTGTACTGAATTCCTATCACTCTTAAATGACCTCATCTGTAGTTATCTGGGAAAATTGTCTTATCCTTTTTGGCTTAGCAGTCTTCCAACAAAAGGGAAAACCTTCCTTTGTAGAGCTCACAAAGCACTTTCGCCAGTATATTGTCGAATTTTTCAGATACAGTGATAGGTACATCATCAAGGCCAGAAGCTTTGTTGATGTTGATCTGTTGCAAAGTTCATTCAATTAGAAACTGTCGAAAAGAAATTCTCGGCATTATGGAAATAGTGGCTATTTTTTCTGCAAACCAACTATGGAGTGGGGTGCAAATTGTTCGGCAAGTGAAAGTGCAATATTCTTTCTTGGCTAGAAAATGTTTAATTACACTTACACAGTTTGTTGGTGAATGAAACTCATAGAATAATCACTGGTCATTCGACTTTACTTTTTACCTTACCCTACCTCACTTTGAAGTATTTTTAGGGGCCATTTGAAATTTATAGGGTTGTATTTCAAGCACATTGTAATTCAAATAATTTTCTAAATTCAAAAGTAAACTCTATCGAGATAAGTTGTCTCTATGATCAAAGAATGTGTTTATTCAAAGTTTCAAAATTGTCATCCGGTGTGTGGAACTTATCAATCCCAAGGAAGTGTGATAACCAATTATCTCTTTTCTGTTTTGCGTTACCCTTGATTTTTAGAAAAGTGACAACCATAGAATGGTCGTTTACGTACTTCTGAGGATTAAGAATGTTAACAATTATAGAATTGAAACAACTTTGCCAGTTTTGAAAACATCAGATTTATAACTTTTCTCCAGTCTTTTATTCAAATCAAAATACCAATTCACACTTCTTTCTGATCATTCATGTGCTATCCACTTACGTTTGTAAACAATACAATAAAAACAATTCAACATCAGTTTCATGGTGTCCAATTGATAATGTTGTCACTTCTTCAATATTTTCTTAGATAATTTGATGGAGATATATGACCTTTCAGTTCGATTATTGTTCAACGACACCCATTAATTGAAAAACTTATCACATAACCATAAATCATAACACATAACTTGTTCAGTCGAAAGTTGCTACTGGTTCTTCCTTCGAAATATAAAATTCAGTTACTGAATTGAATTCAATTATTAGTAGTCAGGCCATCTGTCTCATCTTTTGACAAGAGACGGTTTCTAACTAATGTTATCAGGTGTCGAAAGATAAAATTACGATCTTAAACAAGTTTCGAAATTCAATTCAAGTCTTCAGTGGTGATAACAGTGAAAACGGTTCCAAAAGCTAAGCACTATAAACACTCGAATATAAAAATAAATGAACGTGGATCGCTTTTATATTTATAATAAAAATCTGATGATATTGAGAAACCGTTCCAGACGCTGGCTATAAGTGAACAAAGTGATTACCCCAGCTGTTATACAGGGTATGAATGGTACTTACGTTGAGGATCCAATTTGTGAAATGTAATATTGTGGATCAATGGTGAGCGGGTATATGGTGCTTTGTGATCAGCATACGCAACATTTAGCGGTCAGTTAACGACATCGTAAACAATGTTATTGTTAGCGAACTGTGGCTATATACCGTATAATAGATCTACGAGAAGTGCTTTTTCCTACATATTTTGAAAGGAGCATGTGGTACTTATTGATGCTAGATACAAGTTATAGCATCCAACGAATTGCAATGTGTCAGATGCGAATACAAAATGTATATTCACGTAGAGTTCAAACTCAACTATTGTCGAAGGGTAAATGAAGTTTACTCATGCTGAAAACTTCGGAATTTTTTTTTCAATTTGACTTCATTTCAAATCGTACAATTAGTTCAAATGATTATAGTTTCATTATCGAAATTGTAGGAATCAGTCTGAATAGTATTTTCTTCTACAATGAAACGTGAATTCAAAAATTTGATGAGAGCTAAATTTTTATCAATTTTGATTGCAGTAATATTCATCAAATTTCTCTCCAGAACGATAGTAATCATCATGTGATAACTCTGATAAACCGAAACAGTACCTTACGAATTTGTCTAATTTTCTAAATAAAGAATAGTTCTATAGTTATTTTACGATGATTCATTGCTAAGTACTACAATGAAAACACCCGAATATTTATAGAATTATAGGAAAAATGACTTCAGCTTCACCGTCGAGTAGGCATTTGTTCCTACGTACCTATTTTAACATGTTTGTATTTCTGTGAAGACCATTATGCTTTGAGTTTTGATATATTTCATTTTTTATCAAAACTCAATTATTCTAAATTTTTCAAAAACTACAGTTAGAATTTTGAGATGAGAAAGAAATTAACGAAAGTTGACTAACAATTTAAATTAATCAAATCTTACAAAAACCCATGATTACTATTGTATTCACTATTGGTTGCACAAATAACAATAGATTATTTATGTAACCCCATATTTTCACATTTCACGTAGTTCACATACAATTCAGGAGAACAGAAGTTACTGATGCGAAGAAAATGATTACCGTAAAACAACCAATTCTTTCTTGTCTCAATAAATCCTTTTCATCATAGGAACATTTTTTACGATGGATTTTCGACTATTTGTGAGTAAATTCGACGGAAATGCATGGAAATCATTATGAAACAATGTTTTTCAAATAACGAACGATGTAGTTCACAAGCAAATGACATGTAGTCTCGTTGGTGTACGTTGTCATGTGACTTAAGAATGATTCAATTAAATTTTGAATATTATTAATAACTTAAATTCTTCAAAAATAAAAAAATAATTTGTTTATAGTTACATTTTTTCAGAAAAAGTCAATATTCCTTGTTAAAAGTATTATTTCGAAGATTTTTCACCAAATTTTTTGTGAGAACACAAAGAATGGTATGTCTCCCTAGAAACGGTAGTCTTTTATATATTTAACTATATAGTAATTATTTCCTCAAGCAACCTTGGCAATATTACAACTAGCCGTGCTTCCATTTATTATAAAACTTGTATAGCCAGAAATTATTGTAAGTAAATAGGTTTCAGTTTCTAAAATACTGAATTTAATGTTATATTCAAAATCGGGAAATAGGAACAAATGAACAATTGAATGTATATGTATAATAATATGTAAAATTCCCCTCGGGTTTTCAGTTTTGGTTCATAGAACCCAATACAACAAATGAAATATTATGTTATATTTTTGGAAGTCAATGTTTGCAAGTCACAAATTACCGTTTTAATAATGACGGGATAACATCGAAGTTTTTCTCCATATATCACATATTTATGACTAGTAGAGACCCTAAAATATTCCTAAAAAAATTGAATTATTAATGAAGATTGAAATTGAAATCGTGACTTGAAAATCTGGATTTTGTTCTCTCTAATTGAACGTTTTTGTTTAGAACTGGCAACTACACGTTATACCTACTAGTGCCTACTCTGTAGATTTTATATATTATGACTGATGGTATGCTTTTGATGCCATGTAATTTCAACTTCCAAGCATTATAGAGGAAATTTATCAGATTTCTCTTTTCCAGATAATTTTTCATTGAATTTAATTATATTTTTCACCGTCTAAGCAACTCGAAAATTCTCTCAAACGATTGATTTATCATTTTCATCCGATCTGTGTGAATAATTATAATATAATATAATATGATATGGTTTAAATGTATATAACATAGTAGGGAAACACTGATAATTTTAGAGGTTTCTAATGTGATGTCGTAAATAAACCCATTTCATTGCGCTTACATTGTAAACGTTGGCTGAACTCTACAAGATAGATCAAAAAATGTTGTACAGTATGGTCTACAAAAAAGTCTACGATGATATAAGTCTATCTCTTAGGGATAACCCACAATAACCAATTTTTTGATTATCGAGAAATAATGGCTTACCTATTCACGAAGCAATTTTAACCAATTCAGCACCAAATAAGTACCTTACATACATTTTGCATTCAATATAGATCAATATGGCCCTTTACAGCATGTAATTTAAGTGAATATTTTCGAAGATATTACAGATTTAAAATGCAAGGGCATAGCGGTTGCGGTGGTACAGGCTGGGGGGCCGGCGGCGCGTGCCTATAAATAGCGGGTTGAAAGCTGTACTTTATAGCACTTTATGGTTACTAGCGATCGCACGTGTTTATATGTATATTCAGTATCAGGATTGCACCGGTGCGGATCTGGGGCTGGTCGCTAGCATAATTCAATAATATAATATAATCTGTGAAAAAAATGTTTTCGGTATCCAGCTATACCCTCCTGTAAACGATAATCCTCAAAAGTGAAAATTTGTACTAGTTAAGGATTAACGAGGACTTACCTTTTAACATGAGACTCCTAGCACGGAAATCGAATATATAAGATAACTTAATATAATATAATATTTAATAAACAGTTTTATAGATCGAGTAAATCAATTAAAATGAAAAATAATAATAACAACAGTGTTGTGAAAGTATTAAATCGTAAATATATAACTGTATAATATTTAAAAAATAATCTAAGACAGTGTGTTTTCAGTTAAAATAAATTGTGAAAACATTTCCAGAATGTGCTTCTTATTTGATACTTTTGAGACATTGGCATATCTTCAGGACAAAATGATACCTCGTCATATTTTTGCAGAGTTGTTCATTTTCTCGTTGTTTTGCAATACATATATCACCCGTATAATATAAATTTCTCAATTCCCTCGTGCACGACAGGAAATGCGCGCCTTTGCAACGGATTGTTCATTACATATGTTCGGATGTTATAATGAATGATCGTTTATCGAGCTATATCGTTACATCAGTGGATTACAACACCTTCGCCTTAGTCACACCGATAATTGTGCAAGTTTAATTTAAGGTTACGGCGATCGTAAAGTCAAAGATGACCGTTTTTGCCAATTATGCAACGATAGGGGGTATTATCTCTATAATTTCCAATCGCAAGTTTTTTTGCAAAAGACAAGGATCAATTTTCAATCCATTTATGGGAATTGGAGGCTGAAATTGGTCCGTGAGAGAACTTTACCAGGGATGACCAAAAAGTTTTCTTCCGAATATCCTATTTTATCATCCTATCCTATCCTATATAAAAAGTAGAGTGTAGTAGATGGTTCGACACTAGACAATAATCAGATACCTGCTATAGTTGTGAATATAGTTTGTTACGAATGAAATCACATTTTTTTGGCTGATGGGATTTCCGAAAATGGGTATGTTTCCTCTGCACACAACAGAGACAACAGTGTCACATTAACATCTCTCTTGTAATTGTGACATAGTCAGAACCTAGCTTTAATATCATTTCTTTGACCATTGACAATAATTTAAGAGTTATATATGTCAAATCTCACACAGAATTAGAATTAATAGATGATTTCGAATTCTATACAATGTATTTTTTCAATTATCTTTCATTTTGTATAATTTAAATTTAGAAAAATATCGATTTTTTCAGATTGTTTTAACTCATTTTCACTATGTGTTTACAACTGGTGTTATCTTGGAGGACACGTTCCATTTTCTTGTTGATATTTTGAATGACCGGAGTGAATTCAAATTTGAGTTCGTTAGACGTTAAAAATCTTCACCTCAGTCACATCGATAATTGTGAAAGTTCAATTTGAGCTCTCCATCCACAAATTATTAGCGTAAATTTCCGCTTTTCACATAAGTCCCTAGGCAAGTTAACATTTCTGTCTTGGATCTGCGACTGTATACATCTGCACCAAAATCTGGAGGTGTTTTCGATTTAGTTGTGAACCGGCATCTCTAGATAGCTATCTGCTCTAAGATAGTTCCTACTTCCGGAGTATCAAATCTTCTCTACTCGGAAACTGGAATGTATAAGGTGATTAGTACTTGACAGTTGGAGGCGTTCATTCCAAGATTATTCCCAGTGTCAGCCACTAGTCTTCTACGCACCACATGCACCTGTTTTAGGCACATTGCAATATTCGCCGTTCTATATGTTGTCCACTCAACTTTTTTGAAGATATGGATAGAAGGCAAGTAGATACCTAGCAACCAGTCTGTCTCTGTATACACTAGAGAGCTTCGTCTCAGCCATTTGCTAAGCTATCGGCCACCATGCAATTGCTCTTGACACGAACATTAGTCAGATAATCATCACATTTATCCATTGGATTTCTTTGAGGCCTGAACCCTAAGATTTTCCATAATTCATTCCACATGTCCATAGGGACAGTCCGGCTTTGTGTAAATTTTTTTCCAAGTGAGTGTTCCAGATGAGTTTTTTATCAACGATAATACCTATATATTTCCTTTCGTTGCAGTTGGAGTATCCTCACCACTGAAGAGAAGTAGAGTCGAATCATCCAGGTTCCTCTTCCTGATGAAGGGAACTGTCACACTTTTTTTCGGGGTTTACAGACATCTGCTTCCTCTGTCACCAACTGTGAACAGAGTCCAGCATTCTTTGGAGAATATCACGGACTACCCTTCCAGATGAGGTCTTTGCTAGGTTAACAACATAATCTGCAGATCTACTTCTCTCTTATCAAGGATATCAATAGACTATTCTCTGATGACCCTGAATCTGAAGACCTAATATAGAAGACTTCTGATTAGGAGCGTGGTGTACATCCCGCCAGTCATGACTGACCTTTCTTAGGCTGATTATATAGATTTAGGTAGTGCATATCCATATATTAATGTGAATACTCTTGCTTAGCTTATTTCGTATGATTTTGAGTCACTTTGTTTCAAAGTTAATACCTAGTGGCGATTGTTTAAAGCAATCTACGGTAATATCTAACCGAGACACTTTTTTTCTCTTCTATATTTCTGATATTTTCTTGACATTTTTCAAAAAGATTCATTATATGTCTGTCTTCATTTTGGAATTACTCTTTGCCAGTTTCTATAATTACTATACTAATCGCTTGATGGATATTGAAACCAGGTCTAGTACACTTTACAGTGTAATTTTCATATGTTGAATTAAATCCATATATACTACAATACATCCGTGATCCTCGAATATGCAGTACAAAGCGATGACACTGATTTCCACTTTTGTTTAATGCACTAAGTATCCGCAGTGCAGTCTTTCCGGAACAATATCTGGAATATCTATGAACTCGGTTAGATTATTCCGCCATTACAGTGCTTTAATAGAATCCAGAAACTCCGATTGAACAGAAACCGCACAAAATATTTGAGGAAAATCCTTATTGCTTTCTAGTGAATAATTACAAACTGAATCACACTGACTTTGTAATGCCTACATATTTATTCTCCATTCATTGCCAATTGGATTCACATTCAAACATTCATCATGAATACAATTTGTATAGTGTTTGGAAATCTGTCAATTTTTCAATGTTCATATATTTTCATGGGGACGTTATATTGATGAATTTTTGTTTCAAATTTTTTTCTTCAGGATTTTTTTCGAGAGTTTTTCAATCGAAATAAAGAATTTAGAATATATTCAAATGTTGTTTTTTTATTACCAATATTTTTGTTTAAATTGTCATCTAATTTATAACTTTATCCGTACGAACTTTTTTCCACGCTAATAAACAATTGAAAATGCCTTGTAAACTAGGTAACTTATGGTTCTTATGAATCAAAGTAAACTAGTTAACCACTGTTGCTCTCATTAGAATTAGTGTAATTTTTTTAAAAACAGTTTTCTAACAGTTGGATTCGTAGTGCAGGCGATCTATCGTATGACTTGTTTTCTTTTAAATCAATATTTATTTTCTATTGAATGATGGTCATCTACACATCAGTGTCTATAAATGGTAATTAATTTTCATTTGTGAATGTTGAAGTGTTTTCGAGAATGCAACCATTTCGCTATCTCAGTGGTTCCATATTACGAAGACGTTATTGCATATCTCATCCAGAAGTATGACTTACTTCGATGGACAACTTTTAGAACATCTTGAATATGCTTGTTAGGATAAGTACTAGTGGCTGACCATTGACAGTTCATCAATGCATCAATTAAAAATGAGTCTTTGATTTCAATGGTAAATTCTGTTCGCTTCAATTTCGAATACAACGTTTCTCTGGATAATCTGAGAGCTTTTTTGTGTGAAAGATTGATGCCCAACCCTTCCACGTTATGTTTTCACATATAACGGACTTGAATTTACACAAAACTCAAAAATATACTTTTTCCCATCGATCACCAAGTCGGACATTGATTCTTATTCTTGAAATGTTTATTAATGAACTCAAAAATACTTCAGAATGTAAGTTGTGTGTTACGTACCTGAGAAGTCACTTCTGCTGTTATCTGATCCGTTTCATATGTGATAGATTCAGATGCAGCGCACCTCTTCTCCTCGCTGATCTTTCCTTCCAATCCCCTTATCATCTACGAACAGCCTCTCATCTGGTCGTAGTGGTTACCTACACGTAGTGACCAGGGATCCTTGACCGCCATCCCCAACTCAATAACGTTGCAAACTTGCGTAAAATTGATTGAAGGTCGTCGTTCGAACGCCGATTCTCAAAGCTGCAGACCCGAAACCACTTAAAAGCGATCCCTCTTCTATCAAAGTTCGAACCTAATAATTACCGGTCTTTGGAGAATAGGGTCGCATCAATCCTGCATCCTTCCTATCCCACATATTAGACACGTCTGCTCCTGATTTATTATGTTCCAATCGTTCCTGTTACGTTCGCGTGGTTTCTCTTTTCGGCTGTTTCGGTATTTTATTTTCGTAGATGCCTGTACGCAGTCAGAACAACGAAAGTTACGCTCAACTGACTAGAAATAGAAGTTGGAGTTTCCCAGAACATGAGTTAGTGTGTTCATGCATTCAAGAGTTTTGAATCATAAGTTTCATGAGGTATTAGCATGAATGTTTTTTTTGGGGTAAGGTGGTGTGCCATTAGTAATTCTATTTAAAATTTGTTCTTTGGACAAAAAAAAGTTGAATCGTTGGTAATGTAATGGATGATATCGGATAAGGATTTCATTTGAACCACATTTATTTTTCCTGAGTTGTCTACTCTATTCATTTGTCTTTAGTCATCTATAGATGCTGTCTGTAGTATCCAGTTTTAAGATTTGTTTGCTGTTTGAAAATTATTCTTATTGCATTCATATTGTCGTTCATATATAACGAAGGATTTTGTTAGCAAAACATTTATTGAATATTACTGAAGTTCTATACCAACACTAAACCGTTATTTTTAACACCTCGACACTTGAAGAGGATCACCAAGTGATCATCTTCAAGAGGAAGATCAAATTAGGTCTAATTCAATATTGGCCTTATTTATAACAAAGATATCTCTGCGCCTACCTGCGTCTTAAATATTGCATGCAGCAAGATACATCTGATAACTAAAAATTTTATTTCAACAAGCTATAGTGAACTATTAGGTATTGATCCATCATCGTTATTCATAATAATAAATATGAAAAATGGGAATTGAAACTTCCTATGTTTTTATACCAATTTTACTTGTAACTAATGTTACTGCAGTTTCGTCCTTCAAATGCATTTCCATTTTTCATGATGATTTCCTACCACGTAGTAACAGTTACATCCACCAATCTAAATGATAAATAACTGGGTAGCTAGCAGAGGTATCTTTGTTATAAATAAGGCTAATATTGTATGTAAACTTAGTTTGATCTTCCTCTTCGAAGATAGTCACTTGGTGATTGAAATTCGTGTCGAGGTGTTTAAAATAACGGTTTGGTGTTTGGTGGGATAGAACTCCAGTTATATTCATTACTAACAGTAGAGCACATACTTTGTGCCTGCCCCGCTAGGGACCGAATCAGTTTCTTAGAGATTGGCAGAGACGCACTCTTACCATCTGACCTGAAAGACCACTCACCATACAAACTAAACGGCTTCGTTAAGAAGCTGGGTTTATTTGGTCGAGTGTGAATAGGTGTGAGCCACAGTAAATCCTTGCAGGTTGCGGTGGAGGGTTGAATAGACCCACTCACTTTGGACCTAACCTAACCTATATTCATTACTACACCAAAGTTTCCAAACAGTGCATTACAAGTAAATCTTTTATTGTTTCTGAATTGGTTACCTTGTGTACTTGTCATTGGTGTCAGTTTTCATATGTAGTTGATGTTCATATTATCCATTTCTAAGTTATATTTGCCGTTTTTATTGTATTCATTTTACAATCGGTTTTCTCAATATTTAGTATCATCTATTGTTACGTAAAATTCATAAGCATGTTCCGAATGTTAGATCATTCAGAAGTTTTATGGGTTCTTGGAAAAAACGAATCTCAATTCACTACAATTTTTTTAAATATTTGAATTTGGATGTTCTTGTAACTGGCACAATATTTTGAAAACTATAATTGTATAATTTGCTCTTCTTCGCAATCATTGTCTCTATATTGATGTCTTTTTACATTTCTACGGCATTGACTTTTGTCAAAAATGCCATGATTGAACTGAAATTTTAGAACAAGTGCTTGAGATTTTATAGTAATTATAAAACAAAGAATGACGTTCTAAATTGATATATGGAAAAATATTTTATCGGGCGGCATTTTTTGAGAAAAATATTGATTTTGATGAAATAATGAATGACATTCAGGGACGATATACTAGTTCTTGCTTGTAATATCACGAAACAGTATCAGCTATCTTGAGATTTCAGTTTAATATAATTTTCAGTTCAAATTCTAGATTCAGAGATATGCAGAATTTTTACATCATGTTGCAAGAAAAATTACTATTTATGTCTTGCAAAGTTATTTCTCTTCAAATTCCAACCTGTATATATGATTTAATTTTTTGTGATCTGTTTAAACATTCTTGATAGAGAGTACGTGAGTAATAACCAGCTCCACTGATCTATGACGAATCGTGTTGCTTGATTACTAACAAGGTATAAAAATTTCATCAGGCTATAGAAGGGGAAATGACATTTTTATTGAATCATAATTGTTGACCATCTAGACTCTCTCGAGAAAGGCTTTCAACTTGAATACTTGATCCGGAAAGTTTTCTATCTCATTAATTGTGTGGCAAACTTGTATGCGTTCAGTGTGAAGCATGCACAAAATTTCATTAACAGACACACTTTCTTGAATTACTTAGGAGAGTGACTAGACTTTGGAATCAATTTTCTCTACCAGACTTTTTGATGTGAAACATCTATAGCCGCACGTAAAACCGATTGCTGACGTGAGATGCTCGTCGTGGCGACGGGTTGTTATGCGCAAGTGACTGTGCGATATTATTCCCACTGGTTCGACTTTGCGCTATCTCTTTCGCCACACTGAGATCGGATACCTATAGGGGAAACAGTTGTATTTACCAAAGTATACATAACCTATGTTTTACTAAATGAATAATTTTTAAAAATAATTGATAATGAAATATGTCTGACAGTGATGAAAATCCATATTAAAACTAATTAATAGATTGTATTGAATGATTTTCAAAATCGCAATTTAACAAAAATCGCGACACGTGTTTCGCTATACGATAGCTGTCTCAAGCGTAAAATTTACGCTTGAGAAAGCTGTTGTGATTTCTACTAGACAGTGATTATCAATTGCTTATGATTGTGAAATAATCATTCAGATATTCGATAAATAACCTTTCTGTGAACCAAATTGAAGAAATGTATAATGCAGTCGTGCAAGGAGAGCCATATCACTAAGTAAGGAGAGCCATTTGACTATTTTTTACACTCTGAATCGATGTAGTGGATCAACAGGTGGTTAATAATTGGATGGTCATTGAGTGTGTGCCTTAATATGTCAGATTTTCGAATGTCTCAAGTAAAAGTCGGTATACGGAAAGTTGTGAATGATTTCGATGAATCGAGTTTTTCACCTTGTTGCTATATCGTTTTGAGAAAACAATATGAAATAGTCTCACGTATATCACGTAAGAAAACTTATTCTCGATCAATTACATCGTAACGACCAGTTTTTCGAGCTCCTCGCCAAATATGGCGTTAGCGGCCTCAAACGTAAACCTTGCCCTACAAAAACAGATCATATTGCCAACTGGTACCGTTTTCAAAAGTATTTACGTCTCGATTCCGTATAGTCGAACGTATATGGAAATTTCTCATTATTTTCGACTTCCCCGATATGTATCTCACAATACATCTTGGAAATTAATGATTGCTTGAACCATTACCTAATGTAATCGGTTTTAGTTTTATTCAAAAAACTCTTACCCAACATTCATTTGAGTCTTCAGACAAATCGAGTTTACTATCCGTTCATCAGACCAAAAACTTATTACCGATAAGTATATTGGTCATGGTTTCTCAGAGACGAAACGCCGGATTTTTTCATATCCTCGAATAACGCTAAAAAAAATCGTAATGAAATTGTCAAATTGCTATTTTTCTGAATATCTCCAAAACTAATAGAAATTTTACAAAATTTGAAATGTCGTTAAATTAAATTATGAAATGAGCAACTTTTTCCGTTGGTTTTCAACGCCATCCCTCCTTTTCTTGTACAGACAGTATATCTGTTCAATATATTGAACAACACTGAGATTTTGTGATATTTTTGCGTGTTACAGTGCACTGACGATTATGACATTCAGTAATTATTCATAATAATCAGTTGACAATTCAAAGAACCAATTCATTAAATCTTGCAACTGTTTGGGAACCCCACTATTGGAAAAATAATTTCAACAAATGATTCAATTTTAATTAGTCATTGGGTAATTCTTAATTTTTGAACATCTGATCAATATTTTATCCTCTTGATTGGGTTTATTACAACCATTTGAAAGATGGTTTACAAATGTGAAATTTATATTTCTATTTGAAAAGAGTGTCCATTGTCTTTTATTCCTTTGAAAATATTGCCCCCGTTCAACCAATATGAAAAAAACATCAGTCTGTATAGTAATCTGTCTTACCTATCCAGCAATGAAATTTTATCTTCAACTTTTTCTATGAATTTTTATAAATTAGTGTTTCTTTTAAAAAATTGATACTTTTGATAGGTTCTATACCTAATGCTTATCCCCATTTTTTATTTCATAAACTTCGAGGTTATTTTGTATTTTTTCATTTTTAGTAAAGAATGGACAATATCGGTTTATCATGATTGTCAATATTAGACCAAGACAATTTTTTGCCACATTCAGTTATCCATGTGAATTTCAGATATCAACGGGCTTCCGATTGTAAGAACATCGCTACAATAATAAAACCGATCATTAAATTTGAAATGATTTGGAGTTAATCAAATTTTGAGAGTAATGTAAAATGTTATAAAGTAAATTTATAACATTTTCTACAAATGTTGACACTCAACCAAACAGAAATTATATTATGCTTCATAAGAAAACATGCACTCAACCAAATTGCAACTGTCCATCTATCCAAAAAACCAAAGAAATAAAATATCTTGGCGTAATTGTCGATCAACACCTTAAATGGAACGGGCATACCAAATATGTAAACAATAAAGCTAGGCAAATAATTCGAAAATTTTACATCCTTAGGTACATTTTAGACAATTGAAACCTAAAACTTATATATACATCACTAATTGAACCATTATTTAGATACTGTATAGTAATATGGGGAGGATCATATAATAATGCATTACAAAATTTGAAAACTACTCAGAACTGTATACTAAAAATAGGTTTCAGAAAAAACAAACGTTTCCCCACTATTAAGCTTTACGATGAACTAGATATCTTTGACATTAACAAACTACATATGCACCAATGCTTGCTATATATGCATAAAAATACAAAACCAACAATAAATCACAATAAAACTATCCCAACCCGATTTATTACGACACTATCAATTGATATACCATTATTTAGAAAAAGTCACTCATAAAATAGCCTTTTTTATATAGGTCCGAAACTATATAACAAACTACCACTTCAAATTAAAAAAATATATAAACTCAGTTCCTTTAAACACCAAATGAAACAATTGATTAATGGAAATAAAATATACCTATAAATGAAAATAAAATGAAAACATAAAATGGAAAAAAACTTGGGAAAAAAAAAAGATAACAATTTAACAAAATATGAATAAATGAAAATAAAATAAAATAAACCATTAAAAAAATCAAAATATAAATGAATGAAGGAAAAAAAAATTAAAAAGCGCTCCTCAAGTTAACTCATTTCTACTCAATATATATATATATATATATATATATATATATATATATATATATATATATATATATATATATATATATATAAACTATCCTCTATGCACAATCAATTTGCACCTCTCCCAACATTAAATACAATTAAATTTTTTTCTTTTTTTTTTTTGTTTTCCTTGTACAGAGATATGCACTACAAGCATTTATGCTTAGGTAACCTTTGTACAGGATTATATTATATTATATTATTATATTATCTGTAACAATCTGTAAAAAATGACAATTATGGAATGGATGAATAAAGTTTGATTTGATTTGATTTGAAAAATGTCCTGTTCTATTTCTGGATAAACAGTTTTTGTAGACAAGCAGTCAATTGTATCATTTGGCGGAATTATTTATCATTTAGATTGATGGATGTAATATTACTACGGGGTAGGAAATCATCATGAAAATTGGAAATGTATTTGAAGGACGAATCTGCAGTTACATTAGTTACAAGTAAAATTGGTATAAAAACATAGGAAGTTTCAATTCCCATTTTTCATATTTATTATTTCATCGCGTCATAACTTTTTCATTGATGATTCTTTTCTCGATGATTCAATACAGTTTTGATCGACTCGTATATTATTCGAGGACAGAGGCTTTTTATCCAAACCATACGAGAGACGGCCTCCCAAATTTCATGATGTCATCCAACATAAACACAGTGGTCTGTTCCTGACAGCTTTAAAGCACTTTCGACGCTTTTAACATCACAAAAACTGAAGATGCCACATTCAATTTTCGACCGTATGTAAGTGTTAATTCTGTACCGACTTTGTCAAACTTTGTCTAATTACGGTGTTATGTTTTCGTAGAAGAAAACTTTTTATTGCGCACTGTTTGCTTCCTTGCTGGATTATATTCGGTTGAGTTTCACTTCCAGATATTTCAGTTGAAAAAACGCAGTATGTAAGTTTGGCAAAGCTCCAGCTTCGGAGCTAGTTCGTGATTTTTTTGTTTGGTTCAAAGATAGTGGAGCATTGTTGACTTTTGATTTATGGACTTGAGCGGGGAAAAGTATTGAAAAGGGTTGATCGTTGTGAATAATAGAGAAAAATGTTTTACTTTTACGATGGTGAGTTATAACTATTTTGATAGTAGATGAATTTTCACAACTTCTGTATTAAAGTGCATTGAAAAAATTCTATATTTTAAAGAAATTCAATAAAGCATGTGCCAAAATTAAAAAAAAAATTGAAATAATTCCTAATGTAATTCAGTACACTTTTCAAATCATTCTGAAGGGTTTTAAAATTGTGTAACAAAACTGACTGTCTAAGTTGAAAGTTTGATTAGTTCACAATAAAAATTTGAACGAAACAAAACTCTTAGTTTACAAAATACAAAATTTGTAAAATTGAAAATGTTCAGTAGTATATGATTTTAATGTACACATTGCAAGCGAAATCGCTAATTTTTAACAAGTAATTCAAAACAAACATATATATCAAATACTGTTTTATAAAAAATTGAATAAAAAAATTACGGAATCGCATCTGCAGCTCCTGAAACTAACTGATACAAATTCATTCATGAATCTGGCTAGATTTTAAACAGTCATATAGGTATCCATCATATTTTTTCTAATGAAAATTGTATGTTTATTTCTTTTGATTTTCTATGTTCATTTCAATATACCGCGATTTTTCGAAATATTATTTTCAATAATTTACATATAACAAGATTTCTAGTCTTCTGTATTGAAACTATGGACTCATTTTCAATTTCCAGGAATAATTCAGTTGATTTTGACATTTGAATTTTCCTTCTAGGTTTTATTTAAGGTAGTAGTATAGTAGTGAAAGCAAGGGAATATCGGCACTAGTAATTTCAGAGTACAAGTAAATCAACCAAGCGAGTAATGACCATTTCTTGCGAGTTGAATACTATACTTTTTCTATTACGGTTTTCAGGAATATCTTGAGTTATTATATTTTTTGTGCAGGATATAATAATTTGAAAGAACTACCTCATATTGTTATTTTATTCAATTTAAAATAGTTTTGAAATGGAGAGATTGAAGAAAATTCATAAAACTCACGCACGTCCGTCATTGGGATATGAACCAAGAACCTTGGTTAACAAGTACCGCGTGTTTTACCAACCACACCACAAAAAAGTATACAACTTACTTAGTATGACATAAAATGATTTGAATTTCAAATTGATCTCATTTTGTTAAATGATGAACGTTTAGTGTACACTCGTTTCAACTTTCATTCTTGTTTTTCGTTACGAATTATATATTTCAAATTAAACCATCAGTTCAGTGATAACATTTGACGTTTGAGAATATATTTTGAAGTAAAAAATTCTCAAGCATACTTGCGATTGAAAACAATTAAAACACAACTATGAAGTTATGAGGTTGCTCATTTGTGATAAGCTTCGAAGTTAGTGAGTTGTGAATCGGTTAGAAGGTGTGATTTACGAGATCATTACCTACTGCCCCAACAAGAAACGGTCACATAATTGACGTTCTTTTCAATAATCATAGAAAAATGTTATTTATTTTCTAGGCATAGTACATAGTTTAAGTCGATTTTCCATGTAGGCTTGTTGATTTGCTATAGTTGAACTCTGTTTTTAGTTTTAGTTTAGTTTTAGTAAGTTGCGTCCTTTGTATATGTATTTCTCGAATATAACACATTGTGTAACTGGAACCATTTCCATTTAAGAATTTTCATCGAAATTTGTTATAATTCTGAAATAATTATTTGATTTGTTTTCCGAGTTGAATCCTGTCATGCTCTTATTGTTACGGAATTATTTCATGTTGCACTTGTATATACTGTTCTTTTCTTCCAGACCTTTTTTGCACTATTTTTCCATGTTACCCAGTAAATAGAACCTAGTTAAAAAATAATCTTGACTCCTTTCGAAGCAATTCTTAAAGTTGTTTCCTCTCCAGATTGACGACATTAAAATCTGAGGGATACAAGAATCTGTGAATCAGACACGGTGAAATGGCAATTTTTTCGTATCTCTACATATCTTCAGAAAGCAATAAATCAGTATTAACATTTACATAGTTTTCAAGCCCCAGAAGTAAACCAGTTTTTCTCTGAATCGAGCATAATGGAGGTCATGAGAAATTCATCGCCATAATATTCAATAATCAAACCCAATAATTAATAGCCATTCCCTCGTAAATCATACCGATCCGCATATCGTATTGATCTCGCCAAGAAGTTGTATTTGCAATATTAAATAATAATAATTCTTCGATAAAATAAAACCAGCTTCGCGATGAGCACTCACGATACATACATTGCTCATTCATTAGTTTGATCAAAGTTCTGGAAAGCTCTAGATCATGATGTTCCTCGGTTTATTTATCTCATTAATACAACGTGTAATTTAGACGTAAAAACTGTTGTTAATGGCGTCACCTGATGTTGTTTTAAATTCGCCATAGCCAGAAATAAAAAAGATCATATTTAATATAATTATTTCCTGTCACATAATTTGAATAAATATATGTATATTTCGCGTGTGGGTAGATACTAAGGGATTATTATGTACAATTGAAAAATTATGCAGAAACATGTATTTCCTTAGTGGCAATTATCTATAAAGATTAATAAAGAACTGAATTCATGTAGCGATAATTGCGCTTTTCGAGAAGGTATTATTTCAAGTACAGAAGTAATTATGTCCGTGCTGTATGGTATAAAATAACAGACGTTAAAAAAATGCTAATGAAACCGACTATCAGGAATGAAAAGGTTCTTAATTCGACAGGAAATTGTTCATTTTGTTAAAAACGATAACTTTACACGGGCATCAAGTGAATTTATTATTTTCCTCAATTTCAACAAGGATGTTGGTTGATCCCTTCGTCTAGAAGAGACATGGTAAAATTTGAGATGATATCTTCGTTCTCAGTGAAACCTTTCAACCACAGGTGGTCCATACTCAGAATAATTGAAAAAGATGAAATCTACAAATTGATAATAAAAGCTAATATCCAATAGACCGAGGACATCAAGAGAGGAATAGGAGAGGAACTAGATAAATGCATGAACTATTTCAAAAAGGAAAATGAAAAACTTCGGAAGGAAGTAAGTCAACTTAAAAATCGCTGCAAGACGTTGGAGAGAAAAATAAGGAGAAATAATTTGATTATCTTTGGGCTCAAACCTGAGCTAAAAAATCTTACCAGAGAATATTAAC
The DNA here is from genome assembly GCF_025532065.1 of Leptinotarsa decemlineata. Taxonomy (NCBI): domain Eukaryota; kingdom Metazoa; phylum Arthropoda; class Insecta; order Coleoptera; family Chrysomelidae; genus Leptinotarsa; species Leptinotarsa decemlineata. Next base: position 2,390,570 of record NW_027412686.1, read on the forward strand.
CGAAATCAATTCATTGCTAGAAGTCAACATTAGCCATGTTTTGATTCCAAAATGCATAAAATTGATTGGACAGAGACATAGTAGTTTTTTAGGTCCAAAGATCTGGAACTTAGTACCTGAAAACATAAAAAACGTTGTGAATTTTATTACTTTCAAACAAAAACTAAAAGAATGGATTGAAATGAATAGAAATGCATGTCATAACATAATGAATCAGTTGCAGTTATAGAAGATTTCATTTTTTTAGCCAAATTTGTATATCTCTATTGCGGCGACGAATTTTGGTAATCTATTTTGAAACGTGTCTGTATTATGATTATTATTATTATTATTATATTATCATTATTCTTACATTATATTACTATTATTATATATGTTTTATTTATTTATCATGTTGGCTATATCACATTCACTTCCAATTTCAACTATAGTAAAAATAGACGGAGAAACAAGTTGGTTGAATCAACAAAATGTCAACTATTCATTAACTGTGAATTTTGATTAGATTGAATATATTTTTACCAGACTCACATAAACTATTCGGTGATATAAACAATTAATTTTCACAAGTGCATTATACTCGAATACTCGTACTTCAATCGATTCCATTATTTCATGAGCCATTTTTATACTTATTCCATTTCAAACAACAATACATTTTGTAATCAATGAATTATTAAATAAAACATTGACAAAAATTTGTTATAACTGATTTTATGTTCTGTTCACCTATTTTTTTGTTTACTTTCAGTTGATAAATTTGGTATTTCAATCAATCTCGTCAGTTCATTTACAAAAATAGATTACTTTCATGAATGATTTTCAAATAATCAGAACACAAATATCACCGATAACTACCCACAAACTGTCCCTTTTTCTCCGAGACTTTTCATTCATAATGTTATCAACTTCATGGAATAACTGGAAAAAACTATGAATTTTGAAACACCAATGCGACCAATAGAAATTTAGGAATTTATAAAAATAATTGCACAGTTTGTTTCGTTTGGTTGAGGTTTTTGTACGTTCCAACTATCTTTATGTTGCACTATTTTTCAGCATTTCGTTAGTTTTTTTACGAAAACAAAATTAATTTCCTTTGACCAGCATGAAAACAAAAATAATTGAATTGTTCTCCATTTGGATCTGTGAGTAAACAGTTCTCTTCCAACTCCATACTTTTATATGCAAATTGAAAGTAATGCATATTCATTCTGAAAGAGTTGCAGAGCGATTTGTTTTCGTGAATCCATTCGTTGAATTCACAGTAAAGTTAATCGTTGCTCACAGGAAAAATTGTGAAGTGAGTTCTTTTGTTTCTCCACATGATTCATTCGGTTTTCTGCTGCATTGATAAGTGGAATTCTATAAACCATCGATTATCACTGATACTGAAGATTTGTAATTTCCAATAAGTTCAATTAGTTATTCTGATGTAAAAATATATGATTGATATGGATTGCTAAAGTATATTCCTACCATGGATTGCTGAAATATATATCCCTACCTGAGTGGTGACAAGTTTCATTGCAATTGAAATAGCAAATTCACCATCTAAAGTCATCGAATCGATTCGAAGTCAAGCTTCATAACAGTTGATGGATATATCAGCAATGCAGCAGTGATTTGAAAGAAATTTGATATAATGAAAGAAATGTAGCCACGTTATTCGCATTTTCTGTCAATTTTTCTTCAAAAATGTACAAATATGGAGATATTTCTCAAAATATTGAAAATTATTATCCGAAATTTGTTTACTATATACAGTTTTCAGTTTATATACAACTATACAATTCATTGTACATTTGAGAAGTGTACCTCTGAAACTATTGTCATCCTAGACATAACAAAGAACTAGTATAAATGGGTACACATGATTCTATTCTTCAAACCGTCGAACATGGAGTACACCAAAACTCTTTCCTTAGACCTTCATTATTATATATGAACGGCATCTGTCGGCATACTCACTTTCAATGCCCTTCCTAATTTCTCTACTGAAGCTACCTCCTTCATCAGTGCCCCCAAATTTACCCAATATTTTGAAAATGTCTCATAAATCCATTGACATTACGAAAAATATGATATTTTGTCAATTTCACTGCGTTATATTCAAGTCCTGAATTTATAAATGCGGGTATATTTTAAGTTTCAAGAGAAGGCCATCCGCCTAGTATCCGAGTAAAAAAAATTAATTTGTTTTATTATAAATTTATTTTTTTATATCTCATTGAACTTGTAAGTTTTTTAAATCTTAGTGATGACTAAGTGAGTCCTATAAATGTATCTATATTCTTCAACTTTACAAGGTTTCAGAATTCACCAATTCGTTCTGAATGTTTCTATGAACTAAATGAAGTTGTACTGAAAATTAGCTTTTCAAAGGATGTTGGTTATCTCTCTGTGAATTGTATCACTTAGATTCTTATAGAAATTTAATCATACAAGAAAATTCAACGAATCATTCAATGCATTAATAGAACGTGACGATATTTTAATATCCAAATAATAATAATGATGATTATTATCCAAATAATAATCATCAAATAAGTCATAAGGTGCGATGTAACGTAATATTCACGATTTTGTAATGTCCATTTCAATACCCCTGTTAGTTTATACGACCATCATTTAATTATGTATGCAGTATATAAAAGTGACCAATTCATTTGATGTTGAAATTATACAACATATTTGAAGGCCTGCCAACTCATGAATGGATGTCGGTGTAGGGTAATGTCCGAGATGGTTAATTATTCCATTCAACTGATTGGAAATGATATGATAATTATATGGTTAGAAAATTCAAACCTCAGTCATTCATTAGTTTTCTCAACGAGTACACGTACATAAAAAAAGGAAGTATCTTTCTCAGTTTCTCAGTTATCGAATTATATCATATATAATGAATAATTTCAACTATTGATGGATATTTATTTGATTTACCAATCCATTCTATAAAAACTATTCACAAAATACTTGTTTCACTATACAATAACTTCTTCAGATTCCTAATATGAAGAATCTCATTTTTCAAACTGTTTATATATGAAAATCTCACAGTGAAGTTTTCCGAGCATTTATGGATTTTCATTCCATTAAAATTTCTATAAAGATTTATCCACCTTATCAGTATCGTTTTCATGAATTTGGCGTACATATTTCGAAACAGGAGGTATAAATTTCAAATTCCGTTTGGATGACGTTCCCTATAGATCGCAGTCAAAGTTGTGAAACGATATTGAATTGATCTTTCGAAATTTAGAGAAAGCGGCAGAAAGAACATCATTCAAAGTGATTCTCATGAAATTCATATTTTTTGAAAAAAAAAAAAGGCAAAGGTCATAATGAATTATATGAATTTTATTCAAACGTGATATCATTCCTTGGTCAAATTTAGTAATTTACCGATAATATTGGATTTATTTCACAAAGTTTTTTTCAATTTTGGGAGAATGAAAACCCATTAATACCAGAAATAACTCATTTACAATAGTCAGAGAAAGATGTTTTTGTTTACGTTTTTCATAGATTTTCCCAAAATTCATGAAAAAGTATATAAATCAATATTCCGTTATTAACTGCAGTAATCACTTTCAGAGGTAACTGGAGTAGCTGCTCTCTGTCCATTTATCATATTCTATATACCATTCGTGAGACAGCAATATTCAATTAAGAACTAATCTGTGGTGGTTTCTGTAATACGATATTTAGGAAACGAAAGTAACATTTCCAAATCAATTATTTCCTTCGACTCAATGTTTTTTTCCTGATTGATTGCTTTTTAATTATACGTTTTTCCTTTCCAGGTAAGTGTACATCCCACGAACATGCGGTTATCCTAGATAGAAATGCGTAAGTAGATAAACATGTAAATTTTTTCATGGAAGAACTAGACCTTCCGGCTAGCTAGATAATCATCTTTAACAACCGCCTCTGCGATTGAATGCCTCAGAAAAACAATCAGCCGCTTGAATTCGATTTCATGCGGATAGAGATAATGCAATGTCGATTTTCATATGAAACAGTGAGCAAGTTACAGGGTGATTCTCTGAAAAATACAACCAATTGAAATTAAAATGTATTGAATAATCTCTACATTTTAAATATTTTCAACTAGTTCCGCTTCTGGTATCATCGAAGCTGCCAAAAATTTTTTAAACGGAACGCTTGGTATGATTTAATTTTTCAATTCTGCTGAATTTTTTTTTAAATGTTGGAACGATGGTTTCCATATATTTGTTTTTTAGAAAAAAGTTTCAATGGATTGACAAATTTGTTGAAATTAATCCACAAAACTGAAAAATATTAAATCATAGTGAATAAAGTAACTTGTTGATGTGTAAATACTAATTTTAAATAAGGGTCAATTCAGTTTAATGTACCAAAGATTGTTCAAACCCTTTAAATAATTTTGTAGAATGCAATTATGATTCCTGATGAGCAGCCGCCAACAAAAAAACCGTTTATGATATCCTAAAAATTTTACAATATTCGTAGTATTGCAATATTCTTGAGGTGCAGTTTCATCAATGTAACTGCACCTAAGTCACCCAGCCAGATGAAAACTAATTTATTTAATTGATTAAATATATTAGTTTTCATCTGGTTGCATTTTTTCGAATCTTCAGGTGAAATCACAAATTAGAAATAATTTGAAATTTCTAAAAGTTTCAACTTTTCAAAAAGAATCTTTAGGTAAATGAAGTTTGTTTCGGGTTAATTTTGAATTTTATTTTCAAAGATTCTTGCATTGCGGTAGCGTATAACGTATTAGAGCATTTTCTTGGTAATAATTTTCAAAATGAACAAGAACTCCTGAAAAGACTTTTACTTGAATAATACTATAACTAAATCTATAGAAGAACTTTCATTTCATATTACATTTCACTTCAATTATTCATAATCTCACAATTCGACTGTGATACTCTGTAAATCTGAATTTCGCTGAGGGTGAATTGATTTTTCATCATAATCACTCTCTGATATGAGTTTTTTCCCAAAGTCGTTCATTATATACTGTGTGAATCATTCAACACTGCATGTGGTAGCATAATAAAACCATCCGCCTCTTATTGAACAGCGTCTACCTAAAATTCCCATTTTGGTAAACAAAATATTTCATCACTGTTATTGCTGCAATAAATAAATTTAATATATTGTCTTTTCGCTATATTAACTCCATCAGGTAGTAACTAAGAACTTGATATAAGCACAAAATATCGGTGTGTATGTTTGCCATAGATGTTCTATTTTCGGCAAACCAAATGAAGAATTTGATAGATTTGGATTCGTAATCAATTGAAATGAATCATGCAATAAATGTCTAAACATCCAAACTTGCATAACGCTGTGACTAACATCACGATACTATAGAATTTTGCTCAGAATTTTACATATTATTATCACTGTTACACTGACCAAGCATTAAACCTTGTTTATTTTCAACCTCCGCTCCGGTGAATCCGTAAGAGCACTACTATTACTGAAAACATCGCATCAAGTGATATTCGAGTAGAAAATTATACGAAGGCTGTTCAAAAAGTAATTGAATCAGTATTCGAAAAAGGTAAATTTTGTTAACGTTCTTGTTTGGCAGTTTTTCATAAATTAATGTAGTGTTGATTTTCATAAAAAATTGAAGATAAAACGAATTGACAAAGTTCGGTTTCTTAGGTTAAGTTATGATAGTTATCATGGTGCGCGCACATTCATGATTGTGCGACCATAAATCATTGTCATATTAGAAGCAAAGTAAGCAATACTTACAATACTTCGAGCGAGAAGATCGAATCTTTCGCAATGAAGCTGTACTGCAAAAAAACTGCCGAATATTGTGAATCAATTTTCTGTGGTTGAAGAAAAAATTGCACAAGAGAAGCACCGTGTTCATTGTTCTTAGGTCTACTGCGATATATCTGTTTTGGCTCTCGAGCTCCTATTTTATTGTTTGAGGGATAAAATCTACTGATGATGATCACTTTACTTTCTATGATTATTATTAAATAACTGTAAGAGATGTATCTCACTTTGTATGTGGTATGTATATAGTATGTACTGACAAGCATGAAAATAGCCTGGCAAAACTGGCCGTATTAGTATGGCTCGATTTCGTGCTTCACAAACACAATATGAAAGAGTACATATTACTCAGCTAATAACTTGAAACAACATTTATCGATTATAAGGCGGTACGAAGATTGTCAGGTCAGCTATTCGAAAACTGAAAGAGTGTGCAGCAGGAAGTATTACCACACATCATAACTGATTTTCCTTCAATAGTTTAACTAACAGTTAAATACAATACATTAGAATATAGAAGAATCAAGAAATTGTAATATTTGAAGAACAATATAATGTTATCTTCAACATATGAGTGAATTTTGTGGAGCAGCTTATTAAGTCATAAATTGGAACTATAATCACAGAAATATATCACATTTTATGTAGTTAAGAACCATTATGCGTAAAAATAATAAACAAGGCCACGATATCGCGACATAGTGTTAGCACATGTTTTGAATGTGGTCCTGTTTAGATTCAATTTGTTAATGAACGCGCCAAATGGAAAAACTGTATAATTTTATTGGGATGAATGTAACATTATTTCCAAAAATATATTCTGTATGGCCAAAGTTATTATTAAAAAAGTTTCAACACTTTTTGTGCAGAAATAAACACAACGTTTTCGTTTTCAGGAAACCACAAGCTTGAAATATTATCTCTCACCCTTTCTTTGAGCATCATTAATAAAGATTTGTATGCTGGCGATGAATCAGATTACTCACAAAGCATTAAACTTCTCTTCTGAGTACCATCAAATTCAATGGAGCCATTTGTTATCTCCTATATCGAACTTTATGCATAGCCGTCGGAGCTTGAAGTTTGTTTGTTGAATTCTAGGAAAATAATTGAAGCTCCTTTGAACAGACCTTGACAAAGTTTCGTGTATTGTATAACTCTTTGAGAAATAAGAGGTATTTTCTCTAATGGCTACAACTAATTTCAAGTTTCGGGCAGAAGGAGTAGATGGGATGAAAAGGATTACTTCTCGAGTTGCTTGCTTTTATTTTGAAACGTTCTTCAGAAAGCTGATTAGAAGGAAATTAATGACCTGAGTCACTGTGCCTGGAATTAGTTATACTATGATTAAATGGAAAAGAATGAGCCACGATTTTTGAAAGGTTTTCAAATTCATTTTGATCATTTCATCTTTAACTGATGACGTCTACAAACTTCAGTGAAAGCTTTGAAAACATAAATGGGAACATTTAATCAACCTCCTTATATTCAGAATTTCAAATATATATATATATATATATATATATATATATATAATATATATATATATATATATATATATGTATCGTTTATTTAGCACAAGCTAATGCAGTTACAATATTAGTCTTAATCTAGGTTAAAAATTTAAATGTCACAATTAAAATTTAAAATTCAAAATCATGTACATTGAAACATATAAATAAAAACAGCACAATAAATAAAATAAAAAGAATAAAAAAAACTGTATTAGCAGGTTCCTATACTAAACACTTTGTAGGTCTAAAAGGTGCACTTTTAATTTTCTTTTAAATATATTTAGAGAGGTAGCATTCTTAATATCCTCCGGTAGTTCGTTGAATGCTTGAACTCCTTTAATGAAAACTGTATTATTTGAATTGACATTACTAGTCTGACGTATATGAAAGTTATTGCGACTTCTTGTATTGTATTCATGATATTCAAAGTTATACTTCAATTTGTCACTTAGATATACAGGAACATCACCAGTTTTAATTTTAAAAATAAATATTAATGCTAAATAACGAAAGTAATTTTTTACTGATAACCATTTTAATGTATTGAACATTAATATATCTTTTTTTGAATGAATTATAAAGCGATTCACATGAGTCAAGTTATACACCGGTATATTTTGGTAAAACAATTAATTTAAAAACTTCTTACATTATCCGTCAAATTATTTTATAATGGTGAACAACTGAAAATACTGATGTTATCCATTATTTCTTGGTCCAAGTTTCCCAAATAATAATACTAATAACATTCATTGGAGTGATACCATATAAATTTGGTTGTATGGATTATTAACAAAATATCTGAATTTATTGTCACTTCACGTAACTACGTGAATATATACGTCTGTTGGCAAATGTAATTATAGACTTACACTTGGCTCAATCAAATATGAAGCAGGAAACGCTTGAATACGGAAGTCTTCTCAAGTGGCAGCTGAATATATTTTAGCTGAACAAGAAAATGGCTTTGATCATCACCAAAACGTCCAACTCTGAGTACAGTTTGGCCAGGCCCTTATTAATAGAACATTTCATTGCTTGTTGAGAACTAACAATCTTCTTTTGATTTATGATCCGAAAGTCTCACCTAACTTATTCCATCATTAAATAAATTGATGGTAACCGTAAGCTGGGATTCCGGTAATGCCAAATATAGAATGACATCCAGGAGATTGGAATAACTCATAATTCTTGATATTTGATTAACGTGCACCAGTTTACAGCATCTTATATTAAAAGATGGCTTTTTATGGACATGCATCTCGTACGGTTTATTGCTATATTATGGCTTCTGTATCCATTACCTTTAGCTGAAATGAGTTAATAATGGGTTGGGGTTGGGTTATGATATTTCTCAGTAGAAAGGTGCGGTAAATGTCTGTGATGAGTATACATCCCGGAAATACGAGGGTTGTCCAACAGGTTGTCTAATGATAAAAGTGTTAATACTGCATATCGTCGTTCAAAACCATTATTATAGCTATCTATTACACTAGTTTCAGGCTGATCTGTTGAGTAAGTGGTATCCAACTTGAAAAGATAGAGCAGCGTTGTAACTTGAAATTTCTATCTTCCTGTACACGGCAGTTTTAAGGAATGTTAAGGATCAGAGGATCTTTTATAGGAAATCTGATCCATTCGAGGAGTTGACAGTGTGATTTACCCACTCTGTAGTGGGTAAATCACTCTAATATATGGCGTTGAACCGCCTGTGGGGGTATCAAAATCTTTGATAAGGGACCAAACCACGAAATGGATCAAGAAGAAACATAGAATACTGGAAAAATATACCTGAGAACTTCATACCATGGAAAATATACTACGGGAAAACCTTTATGAAGAGTACGAAAAGCTATTTCTTATTAGAGGAATTCTTAACAAAATATGGCTGTAGAACTTAGATCTTAACTGCAGGCAATGTAACAAAGAGACAAATCTTTTACGAATGTGCTGCACGCTGCAGGCTCATGAGGCTCCACAGTTTTTCAGTCTCAGAAAGAAAAGAAGAAGTTAGACCTAATCGAACGGTAGCTGCTATCGAATGTCTGGCGATTTTACAATACGGAAGGATGTATCTCAAGAAGTATCAGCAATTTTCAATATCATGACAAAAACATGGTTTACAAATTCATTCGTAAATCATGGGAAAATCTTTCGAGTATGGAAACTGAGTATAATGAAAGTGGGTTTCGAGCATAGATTGGCAATATCAATCTATTGGAAAGTTCATCTTCATTTTCTGTTTCGAAGATTGGATTATTAATTGCAAATTCCAAATCGGGTGAAGTTGATTTTCAAATGTTTAAACGGGAGGTGACAATATATTTCGAAATCTTTATTAAGTGTTTGCGACGAATACGTGCTATGTACTTAAATCAAAGTTGAGTATGGCCATACCAGTTTAATCAATAGTTTTTTCTCAAGCATAAGGTTTCAATTCATCTATGATATATATATTTAATATCAAGGATATTTTCGTAGGGAACTCAATATTTGAAAATAATCGTCATTAGCAACTTATCAGAATAAAGGAGACATTTGCTCTTTCTATACACCAGTATAAAGTTCTCCCAATCTTCATTTTATACTTTGTATCGTTATCTTGCTCTGAGTTCAGAAAAGAGTAAGGTAACGTAAATGGAAAACGGAACGTTACAACTTTATCATACCATTATTGATATATCAATTTATTTCCCGAATGATATATAGTGTCCAATCAACCAGACTAAACGTTTTTTTGAGAACAACATAAAATTTGGAAAAGTAATTTGTGCTCAAAAGTTACCTAATAATCACCTTTACCGACAAATATTTCTGAGGCTAATCAGACCTGCCTACAGTAAGCAACAAAATGTTTGCCCTATCTGCATTTTCTCGCTTCAAAACTATGTATACTGAACACTTGCTTTGTTTGTATCTAACCAGCTTTCAAACTGAGAACCTAGTTTTAATTTTTCGATGCCGCTTTTTCACCGGCATCAATATTCATTAGGATAATACTAATATATGTGAAGTCGATTAATAATAACTTAGACTTATGCTGATTTCATTAAAGAACAAATTAGTTGCTAATGATAGAAATGCTGCATGAGTATGTATAAAAGAAATTTTACCGTTCTTATATACTAAATGTAACCTGTATCTATATTTTCCGTTGCAGTATCGAGTAGGTTGACTTTTTGACTAGATTCACACTGAACAACTTTTTAGTCCCGGCAATTACAATAATCTAGGCGGTAATTCTTGTGTGATAAGTCTTTTAATGTCCGACGTTTATAAACATAATATAACCGAATCATATTACGCCTCGGAAAGTACATATACAAAAGTATATACAAAAAATTTTTGTGAATATAAGGAACAGGTTTATATAAACAGCGGCACGTGACTAATGACCGTTTCCCGCGATAAGAATACTGGACTTATCGAGAATATTTTCAAATAATATTTTGAAAATGCAGTGTTCACCGAGATACTCGATAGAATGTGGATTTCTTTTGCTGGCAACAGTTGAATCATCAAGATTTTTTTTTGTTGACGCATCTCAATAATTACCTGTGTGTAGGTTCTGATAAGAAATAATGTGATCTATTTCTATAGCTAGTATTAGTTTCTGTGGCTAGTCTCAGTCATATTTTCCTACAATTTTGAATTTTGAGTAACTACATGTGAAAAATATTTATAAGCAAAATAATTACATTATATTTCATAGTAATCTATCTGAGGAATCAATAAAATTTTTGAAATACTATACATACACATAGAAATTATGCATTATGTTAATTGTATGACCGTTTCTAGAAAGAGGGCACATAAATTTGAATAATAATAATAATAAATCGTCTTCATTTCCTTTCTGTACATAAAATAGGCGAAGTTAAACCCAAAGCTATTTTTACACTTGACCTGAGTTGTACAATCTAATGTAATACAAAAGCATTCTTATTAAAATACAAAATATGTACATGAAGTAGTGATGTGTAACACAGCAATTATCAATACCTATAAAATAGTAAATAATTTATAAATAACGGGTTTATTTCATAGTTTATCTTGGGTATTGAAGAAAATTGATGGCGTTTAATATTTAGATAAATGAAGTCAATTGATGAGAAATGAATTGTGCATTTTGACGGCATAGGTAAAAGATTTCTGAAACAGGGCTGAAGAATGATGTGGAACATTCAAGTGATGTATTTCTTACAACTAATGAATGAAGAATCGACCTCGGTATTAGTTTTATGTATAGAGTTGGAGGAATTTGGTACTTCCTGAATGCGATTTTGCTCAAATTTTGTGGGTAGATTTCCATAGACATATCCATAACTGAATTTCGAAAGAACCAAAGTTTCTGTGAGTAATTTACGTATTGATTGATCCAAGCAATGCCTATGGGCATAAATCAACCTCAAACGATTTGTAAGATTTCTTGAACGGTTTCAAATCAGAATCAAAGATTATACCTGCATTTTTTGTAGATTGATAACGTAGTATCACTTATTCTAATAATGATGTTTTGTAACAGATTCCTTCTGAAATGTTTATTGCCAAATAGTATCAGATAATACTTTTTATAATTGAGTTTTAACTTATGCTCAGCTGCCAGGCGAATTATTGATCTGAGATCACTGTTATATATGGGTATCATGTGCATAAGACTGTATTTTAAAGTACTTTCCCGAGGTTAATATATCACTCGTGTATATAATAAAATAGAATAAAAATGGATGGAACACCAATAGTAACGATGATTTTTGGGTCTTTTCCGGATCTAGTTTGAAAAATGAAACAAAACACTAAAGAAAGAAATACAAACATTATAAAGCTGAAAAACAAAGATACAAAATGAGCTTTCGAAATCATATAAGCATATATGACATATATGACGTATAATAGAAAAATACAGAATGATATTTTCGTCGAATTACTTTGTCTGTATGAATTATCATAGATTCGTTTACAAATACTCCTTGTACTGTTTCAAATAAACAACTTTATATTCTAGTCCACATCAACAACTGTTATCGCCGGTTTAAATATTACTCGAGACTGGTTATTGTTAAATATTTATGAATGAATGTGACAACTCGGCAAAAAGTCGAATGTCAGTTTTACTATTAAGGCGGTGAGGTGGGCTAACCTCTCCTTGTTTCACGGCCTACTGGAAACCTTGGCAAAGTGTTACGTTACTTTTTTATGGTCACCCGAAAAGGCGTTGGTGATGTATTGACTAGCATGGTTCAATAACTACCGATATTTCATTGTGTAACGCTGTTGGAACATGTCGTTTATTGCGAGTATATTAGTCCTGAATGAGCTCAATTGTATCTATAAACAAGTAATGGATTTTGGAGAAACGAAACGGGGGCACTACGATCACTTTACAGTCGTATTTTTCAAAACTGATTTGTTTTGTTGTGATCATTCCTGCATGAGACACCTATTGTAAAGCGAAACTGTTTTGTAAACTTTACTACTGAAAATCTCTCAGTAAATTGTGTTAATTAGTTTTAATATGGATTTTCATCAAAGGTCGGTCGGTTCCATTCAATTTTTGAATTCTTTTGAGTTAATAATTTGAAATATTTTTATGTAGTTATTCAAAAAAAAATCAAAACTATTATTTTCAGCCATTCACGACATAAAGTTTCAGATCTGGTGACTTTTTAAAATTTTTATAACCAACACCGAGTTTATCAATATTATTTCATATATCCTAGCTATTTGCTGTGTGTGTGAAAAGTTCAATTAAATTTATCATTGCTCTCCACAAACTACTGCTAGACATATTTCAGATTAGATTCTAGATTAATTTATTCGTGTTTGTCTTAGTACTTATATCAATTCATAATATTTCATCATTTTATACTTTTGTAATTTTAGAATGTAATTTTAGAATAACATTTTATATTGTGAAGTGAAATGACTAAAAATCAAAAATGATTTTCTCTTCATGTTTCAAATTTACTGACTTCATTTCACGAATATTATCGGTATAATAATCATTGAAAAAAGTTATTTCATTCCTATTCAAAGATAAAAAAATATTTCAAAACCTCCAATATTTTTTATATTATTTATATAAGGGTTCCAATAACATAATGTTTGATAATTGATGGCGTTTGTATTATGTGGGTTCGCATCGATCTGTTTATTTATTTAATAATTCAACGTATGGGTTAATAAAATATAAAACTGTAATATCCGTCCGATTTGATACCGTAAAAATGATATTTTGATCTATGAGTTGAATAATTTGTTTTTTTTTTGTTAAATTCATTTCCAATTTTCAGCGTAAACATTTTAGAAAAACATTTTTGTTAACTGTTGATAACTGATGAATGGAAACTCATTTGATTTTAATATTTTTGTGATGGAAATTCATAACTTATTCAAGTAACATTTCATTGTAAGATTTTCATTGGACAATTTACAAAACCTCAACACGTGTTCCGCTATAAAATAGCTTCCTCAAGCTAGTATATGAAATGTGTCACTTAGCTTCTTTTCTGCAGATTCCTAAAATATGAAAACAACTTCATTCATCTAATAATAGCTGTCATTGAATAGAAAGATACTGTTTGGCTGAGTTAGTGAAAACCTAGTTAGAAACACAAACTGAAAATGATTTCAAAAAAACAGTTTAAGAAGAAATGAACAATTAAACATAAAATGCAAAAGGTAACTTGTAAGGAAAATGGTATTTGTGAGCTTATAAATATTAGTTAGAAACGGATTTCATTATAAATATGAGAATAGAAATTGACATTAAGTAAACTCCTAGAATATGTAAAATATAAATATGAAATATTCCAAACCGAGTTATTCGATTGATATCATTCACTTTCGTTTTCGGGTATAACGCGTGACCTGTTACCGTGATTCAAAATAATATAGAATTGCAGTTTAGTCATCTGATGATTAATTCAATAATAGATAGTTTCTATTTTCTTATTCACGTGCTTTGTTCCGTACGCTACTTCTTTACATTTTATTTCAAACCTCGGCTTCGGAACAGTTGGTATAGATTTATGTAGTCGTTCTTTAAATCCTAATGTTGAATAAACAGCATTAGGTTTTCTCGATATAAAAGCATATCGCACTTGCATGATATCGCATGTTTCAATTTTGTGGTTCGAATAAGAAGACCTCAACTTTAATCTTAATAGTGTCATTTTAATTGCAATGAATGGTTTGAAACAAAGCCATACATATATTTGATAAAATAAAATCTCAATTTTATCACCAGCTCAAATTTTACCAAAGTAACATTTTTTCTATTTGTTGATGATTCAAGACATATTATCGTTTTAATGGCTTAAAAAGAATAAATTGCAATGTTTTTTATGTTAACCAACTGACGTCTCCATACGACCGACAAATCATCATGTTATTCTTATTCAATGTTCTGTGCAATCGAAGTTGGCCTTTTAATTATTTGTGTGGTTGCAACACTGATTTTGTTACGTTCTCTGACATATGTCATAATAGTAGTAGAAGGACCGCTCAAGCTCCAATTTATTCATGGTTTGCTGTTTTGTTTATTTAATTAAAAATACATGAATATTGTGCAATTAGTGTTGATGTATGTTGACCTCTCAACAAGCACTGCGTTTTGTAAACCAACTCTGCTCAACATTGTACACAGCCATTTTTTTAGTGGACAGTATTATTTTTTCAACTTTTAACAGCATTCATTTTTACTTGAATTTCAACATCAATATTATTAATGTTGAAAAAAATGTAAACAAATGGTATCCAGTCTATCATTTTTATTAGTTGTATATTTAAATACCGAACGAATTAGAAAAATATCTTTAGGGGTAAAATGAAGGATAATATCTTGCATTTTCAAAAAGTTGAACCTCATACGATACATTTCATGAAGAAAATTTTCAAATTTAATTTTGGCAATACTTCTTTGGTAAAGTGTTAGGTGCTTTTATATATGTAATTAATATTAATATATTTGCGTGAGTGTATATACTCAGTCTTTTCAATGAACATAAATAGATCTGCTCTAACGTGAATATACGTAAATTGCATATTATTCAGGCTTATAATATCAGAGTGAATCTAAGCCAAGACATGCCTAAAGGATAACTATATTAACGTCGGATATTACTGAAGTTTATGGAGTTACTCTTAATAATTTTATTATTTCTTGTCCAACCGGTAATGAAAATTTGTTCATTTCACACTACGTCGGTAATCGATAATACGGTAAAACTGTATATGGCGATATAATTTTCAAATCACATCATCATATCATTGTGTTTCACGTCGAAGTCGATGTGAAATCAGATTGTTTATAAATGGGATTGGCACGGATTTCTAAAGTAATATTCTGGAAAGTTGAAATTCACAATAGCTTCACGGTCTAAGTATTTCAGTGAATACTAACAAAAGTGTAATATTCTTCATACACGTACAATATAAATGAAAGATTCTGATTAGGGATTATGTTTCAAGTTCTTTGTCAAGGAATGGAAAATTGAATAATTAATGGGCATGCTATGATTTAGCCCAATAAAGCCCCAATATTCAATTTGACTCAACTCTACGCGGTTGATTGCGCAACTTTCCCATTTTCAAATAGTATAGAACACCCTGTATATTTGAATGATATTTGATACCTGACATAATTTGAGTATGACTTCCTTATATCGAAAATAATGCGTTGTTGAAATTTGTTTTATTTGAAAATAATTTGGAATAAAGTTGCTGAATAATTCTTCATAAAATAAACGTTTTGAACAGATAAACTAAATAGATCAATAGGTAATACTTGAACTTGATTTGTTAATTCATTACTTCTGTGCGTATGAATTCCAAATTGTAAAAATCCAGTCCGCATTTATTATTTCAAAGTTGAGAGGGTCTCAAGTCTGACAACCCCCTCTATGAACATTCTATGATTAAATCCTAAAAGTACAATGAGATTAACTATAGCCAAGTGTGAATGGATTTCTAATATTCCTGCAAATAAAGACGATATAATAAGGAATGGAATTTCTAAATTGTTTTTTCTTCGTGTATATTTCCCAAACTAAAAAAGCTAGTCGATGTTTTTGTATCGTTAAATAATACTCACAACCACAATTCAATCTGCCATGTAACTCTTCCGCATAGATTCGAATATGACTATCCCTGTAATTAAGAACTATTTCAGTAGCCTATTGATACTGTATATATGAAAACAAATTTCCTGTCATCAATAAAGAACTGAATGTTTTGGGATATTAGTGAAAGAATATTATCTGGCAAAGCCTTATGTTCGTACTATTACTATAGTTTTTCTGATATTTTTCTTCCAGCCACCAGTTGTTTCCTGTTATGAATAACTCAGTCATATTTGACGTGAAAAAGATATATTACATATTCATACATCGATAACTCGACGGGAAAACGAAGTCATTAATCATGAGAAAAATGTTGTTATCGTTTCATAATTTGATTTTGATTTTATCCTGCATATATATTTGATATCGATAGAGCAGTTGAAATATTACTCGGTCTCAATCAGTCAACAATCGCTTCTCGGTGCAATTTAAATACCAATCGTGAAGTGTCACCGACAGATATATATTATTCATATTCTCTTTACTACGGACATTGTTGATAGTTCCTGGCATAATTTTTTGAACTGGTAGTATCATCGATACTCGTTTGAGAGCGTAGTGGTTTCAAATTTTTTTTATTATTATTGCCCCTTAGGCTATTTTTCACTCACCTTTTTTGCATGTTTCAATTGGAAGTTTGTCAACAGAATATGAACCATAAGAACTGATTTATATAGTTGTATCGTTCTTTCATAAGTTGAGGAAAGTAGTTATTTCAGATGGGCTCTTTGTTTCGATTTGTATTAAAAAACACGTCTGATTCGGAATATGTACTGTATATCTTCTCCAATTCGGTGATATGTTATAGCTTTCAACTTTCTGTTCTAAAATTGCCTTAAGTCACATTACCAGTGGTTTGAATTGGATGCGTATTTTGCGCAAGTTGTTCGAAAAATTCCTAAACAAAAATAGCTTCAACATAGGCTGAATATACAGAACCTCGCTAAAATTCTAGTATATATTGTAGTTTATTTTTTTTTTGTGAAAATTAACGATTTTTCCAGGAATTGAATCTGTTGTTTTTTTTCTTTTTGCAAACGATTTCGGGTAAGTATGGGAATGGAAGAGATCTCAAAAAGTGTAATCCAAATTGTGACCCCTCGTAATTCTGACAAAAAGTTATTGGGAAAATTAAGTTGGCAAAGTCAGTTCAGCATTTCTGTCAAAAAATTTACAAATGAGGAACCAATTAATCAATCCTAATTTCTACGTTGTAGATTCTACATAGCAAGCTGCATCAGTTGTTTGACTTTCCAATCAAGCAATTTCCAATCGAGCAAATGGCTCTATTTGGATCAAATGTACCAGCCTTAGGATACATGGTAGCAGTTATCCAAAGATAATATAATGTCCATAAAGCATATTTGCTACTCTGAAATAGTTCTCCAATTTGTTAATATACTGAATTAAAAAAGGAATAGTTTTTGAAAGACTCGTTTTTAGTGTTTTTGTCATTCCAACGAAGCTATCCAATTTTACATGCAATAGCGAAATTTTGTTACATCAGATGTTACCACATTTATTTTCACAGAAGAAGCTGATACCCAAGTTTTTGTTGAAATGTTGAACTTGAGTTCTATGTTGGCTTTTTCACAAGCAATTGTACATAATACTATCATATTTGCAATTATTGTCACCTTCTTTAGGGCCAACTGTACCCGAGAGCAAATTGTGAAATAAATGGTTTCGATATAATTCTTAATTTCCAATTGAAACAAAACATTGAAATTTTAAAGAAACGATTTTTAATACTTTGTTTCGTAAAAAAATGAATCAAACCATCGGGTATTTTTTTATCCAGTTGCCTTTGAAAATACCCACTATACCCACAAACTTTCGAGGCGCTTTCTTGTATTCACGATATCCAACAGTACTCTGTGAAACACTGCCTTGACAGTTCAATGAATTCCTTTTCTAAACTCATCAATTAACTCAGACACTGTAGATGAGTCAATTATACCTTTGAATTGTGCGATGTTCTTTTTGAATCTAATGAATTTAATGTATAATATTCGGTTTGTTATGTTAGGTTATGCCTGCACGAAAAGCCAATAGAGGTTATGGCATTTGTGATTGTGCGCGCGTATAACAAATTCGTAATGCATTTAGGCTGCGGAATGTTGCAAATCAATTCACTGCAGCTGATGAAGAAATCGCACGAGAGGAGTGCCATGTTCAGTATTTCCAAGTCTTCTGTTTTCACAATTGATATTTCGTTTTGGATCCCGAGCTACTGTTCTACTACTTGAGGGTTGAAACCCATGGATAACTCAGTTCACTTTATATAATAATTTGTAAATGACTATAAATAGTGAAAATTACTATATACATATGTAGTTTGTATCCATGAAATATATTCTCTACTATTTCGTGTATTGTTTTCTGACTCAAAATCTATTCCAAGCATGAAAATGACCTGGCAACACCGTCCGTATTAGTATGGCCGACTTCGTACTTCACAAATATAATATAACTCAGCTAACGCAACATTTATTCCAAAGCATCTAGAAGTTTTCCGAGTCAGCTTATTGATTTATATAATTTTGTTCAAAGGTAAATACCCAAAGATATATTTTTGCCACCTCTGAAATACGTGGCATATAGTTATGCAGAATCCTCTACAACAACCATATCTGGTGCATACAATTTCCAGGTAACGATCTTCATACGCCGTTTCTGCAATCTTTTCTCTTTATTTCCTCGACATTGCCTCTGCAATCCGAAAACAAAACGGTGTAATCTCCATAACTTCTCGTTTTCGTGTAAAGAACAGACTGTTCGATCCCCCTCTAATTCTAAACGTATGCAAACGATCCCAGGACAAGTATCACTGCACAAAGTTTACGTGTTCCTCCAGGCCAGATTGTTAGTGAATATGGAAATCAACAGACATTACACGTTTCTGGAACAAAACGTTTCGGATTCCACACAGCGATTGAATCTGGATATTTTCTAGGGTGCCGTGTAACGAATTTTAGGAATGATTAATACTTATTTTGTGCATTTAGAGTGATTGTAGTAGGGGGCTCCATTGGATTAAAAAAAATAACATGTTCGGAAAGAATTATCAGACAGGTTTCTTTTTT
Organism: Leptinotarsa decemlineata; assembly: GCF_025532065.1. Taxonomy (NCBI): domain Eukaryota; kingdom Metazoa; phylum Arthropoda; class Insecta; order Coleoptera; family Chrysomelidae; genus Leptinotarsa; species Leptinotarsa decemlineata. The sequence continues at coordinate 2,410,094 of NW_027412686.1, forward strand.
TTTCATCTTGAGCGGCAGCTTCAAAAAGAATACCGCTGCAGTAGCAGACGAAACGATGCATGGTTATATTCGACCATGGCCTGAGCCTGAAATTTGTTCTCTCTAATCGTGTTTCGGTGAAAGCTATTCTTCCATCTAATATCTATATGCATAAAAAAAAGTCGCAAAATCGTGTTAGTTACACCGTTTATAACCTAAGAATGGCTGAATAAATGTTATATCATAACGTATTAAAAAACCACACAATGTTAGATTTCCACTTGAAAGTTTACCTCGAAGTGTGTTTTTTGAATACGTTATAATAGATTTTCATGAAGTATCGGTTAACAATGTTCTTCACATACAATTCCGTGAGCGAGAAAATCGAATCTTTCACAAGCCTGTGGAATATTGCGATATAATCCACTATGGATGGAGAAGGAATCATATGAGAAGAGCGTCCTGTTTTGGCTCTCGAGCTATACTGTTGTATTTGGCTCTATTTTCAGGGCTCTGTAAAAATTATAAATAATCGAGATACAGTTTCGGGAGTCAGGACTTTTTTTACGCAAATTCATTGATCTTTTCAAATATTTTTTCAAATTTTCCGAGATATTAAGAAAAAACTAAAACCCAATTTTTTTTCACTTAATTGTTTATAATTTTGTAATTTTTATCGGCGCGTTTTCGAACCTTTCCTTAAACTTTCTAGGCAAAAATACGAATCGAATGACACCTTGGTCGTAATTTTTGGACAGGGCTGAAAAATGTCACCACAAAGAGCTAAATCGAGTACATGTGAACCAGACCATTCTACTATGAAATGACTACAACTGTATACTACTATTTGTATTCATTATAGTTAGTTTTGTATTAAGTGCTTAATACTGCCTACAAGTGCGAACAACTGTGAATGTGAATTTACGTCGTCTGAAGTATATTAAAAATAAATACTTCCAATACAACTTGACGTGGTTTTCTGTCCCAATAAGTTATTACTTTCAAACGACTTTTGTCGTATTCAATAATTTTTCCTGTCTGAAAAATATAAGTCTAAAATAACTAAATAATACTTCTCTTCTCCATACATTTTATCCTTAATTTTATCAATACTGTGTTTGCTCGTAGTTCAATTTCAAGTTATTTTCAAAAAGGTGGATGTTGATTATAATAGTGGTAGTGATACCCCATTCGATATATCTGAGAAAGCAAATGCAATAGTATCTGATATGTTATTGGCCAAATCCAAGTTAGTAGGTATATGAGAAAACATATGACCAATTTCGTGAATGATGCGACAAGAAACATGTAAAAAAGGTTTCTGAAAATGTGCTTACATGCTATTTTGGGGAAAAATTAAATATTTTATAACCTCCTACGTTATGGAGTATCTATTCAATTTTGAAAAGTACATTGAATCTTAAGGAAAATATTGATACAAGGAAGTTTTTAAAATTGGTCCCGCTCATTAAGAAAAAAAGCGCCGGATACCGAGGAAAGAAATCTAAAGTTTTATCAAGGGATGATAACAGTAAATCAAAAAGCTGATAATGAAACAAATTTACTCTATAGGTACAGATATAATCATAATTTCGTAAGATTAGTAGCAATTATCAGCGGTGCTTGTCGCCGTAAAAAATTATTAAGTACACATAACTATTGATGCAATTAAATATGATGGATCTATATTAATTGTTGAAATACCTGATACGCAGACCTATTGAACAAGAACGTTCACTGTTTTAAATTCTGATTATATTGAGATATACCGCAATTATAGAGCACTAAGGTCGCTCCATAAAAAAGTAACAGATTATTTTTTGAAATATTCGAGAGAAAAAAGTATTAACTAACATGTGGGAATGAATGAAATGGAAGAAGAGACACGTATAAGAGCTACACAGGTCACTATTTCAGTAAAAGTTTTGTAACTGTTCTGGCCAATGCATTACATCCATAAAACGCCACGGTGCCGGTGGCTGAAAATCTGCCTCCGTAGCAGAAGCATATATAGAAGATAGTTTGAATAACAAAATTGAGATTCATTACAAAATATTGAATTGTCCAGCTCCTTCTAAACAAATTATAATATCTGATAAAATTGTGGAATCAACTCTTCAAGAAATATCTAACGTTTCTGATCAACAGCAACATGGAGCATCTTCTAGAATTTATGTTGGAAGTAATTGTTTAAACTTCACTATCGGTTATTATTTCAATAAATGAAATTATTTTATGGTGAATAATCAATTATTAATTGACTCTGTTGAAAATAAATCCTTCAAAAACTAATATTCCATGTTTATTTTGTGAATTTCTTTGACAGCGAAAAAAAGTATTTTTTCCACGGTAAAAAAAGTAGAAATTTACGCATCAATAGAGATGCAGAAATGTCTAGTTTTTTTGGCAGATGTACAAAAAATATATTTTTTATTGTTTTATGTATCAATCTACTGTTTTTCTGATTCAGAATCTACTAATAAGCATAAAAATGACCTGACAACACTAGCTGTGTCAGTATGGTACGAATATGAATGCTGAACAAGTACTTTAAAAAATGTAATATGTTTCAGCTAATAACTAACACAACATTCATTGATTGAAAAGTGGTGCGAACTTCGCTAGGTCAGCTAGTTTTGGTTCTCATCGAATCACAATAACTATAGTTCCCTCTCTCTCTCTCTGTCTCTATGTAATGGCTTTTACCTCCATTGAGGCGCATTAGGCCATAATAACTATAGTTATTGTGTTGGAAAAGTGTTATCGTTAGATCCTTTTTACGTCAGTTGTTTCATTTCTACCTACAGTTACTTTGATGTTACTGGATCCTTACTTCAAAATTGAAATTTGTTATCAATTCATTTCGAAATATAGAGATGAAATTCAATCGATGTGGTTGTACTATTTATTAATTCAAAAATAATTCAATTCGACTCTCAATATTTCAACAATTTGAAGAAAAATGTGACTTTGTTTGATTTAATTGTTTTTAAATTAATTTTTCATAATAATCTGTATGTATTAAATGATTGTTCTTTCAATGAAAATACAAAATAAATCAAATTGCCACAAAATATAATAACGTTTTGATGTTCAAAATTATTGCTGTAGTATGGATGAATTCAATAATAGCTATAAAATAGAGCTATAAAATAGAATAGTGTTTTTCTCTGTTCATTTACTCATTTAACCTTTTTCTCATCGATTATTCTCTTATTATATATTTTTTATATTTCTGGCCTTTTTTCTCTTTTTATCTTTTTTACATATTCACCTTTTTTCTTAACTTTTATAATTTTACTTTTCATTAAGAGCCAGTTGATTCTATCATTTTATCTTCAGATGTGTGGAATACTTGATAAACTTTCATAACTTGTTCTATATCAGATTCAGTATGGTTATAATTGACAGCTAAACATTTGAAATTCAAATTGGGCAGATTCATCTTCTATAGCGCATCACAAGAAACACAAGCTAATTTGGATACATCTCCGTAATTTAATTCGCAGGTTCGTATTATTAAACACCGAGCCATGTTCGCGAGGGAATAAAACAACTCTCCGTATCTCTTCTCTCTTTCTCTTTGACAGCATCTGTCTGGTTTTCGGCATGCAAATTAATTGATACAATCTCAGCAATTCCCAAAGTAAATGTTATTGATGGAGCACTTATACATGAACTGGCACAACTTCCAGGTGGAACATATTCAATGTGTGGTAACACGGAGTTACCGAGTATAATAGATGCATACATACTGAGTAACGCAATTCTTGAATTCAATTATAGCAGCGAATTTCCTAGTTTCCTTTAGTTTTGACAATATAACTGATAGACTAATCAATCGGATCACACGCTATCCCCCTTCTTTTAAAATTTTTTCAAGGGTAACTATTACCCCTAGAGGTTTGAAGAAGCAGTTGAATAATTTTATCAAGAAAGTGTATTTTGATACATGAAGATTCACCTGTTTTAGGATTCTTCATTTGCATTCATAATTACGTAGGAAATTAATGTACCCGTATGCTATAGGGTCTTTTATTGAGCGCTTCCAATGTTAAAATTTAAATAAAACAAAGTGTCTGTGAGATATCATTGAATTTTTTTATTTGTTTGAGAGGCCTATTGATGCCATTATGTGTGGAATATAAAGTTTTTCAGATGTCCGCCATGGCTTCTCTGGGTGTAGCGCATCCGAAACGTCCGATTCTCCATGACCATGGCTGAATTTGACTGATGATATGCCCTCAAATGGCTTGTTGAAACCACATGTCGTTGGTGTCCAGATCATTCAATTCAGGCCAAAAGAAGTTGGTAATCATCGGCCTATAATGTTCTCCGTTGACAGTGATGGCCTAGCAAACATCGTTGTCAAAGAAATATGAACCGATGACGCCGCCAGTCCAAAAGCCACACCAACCAGTGACTTTTTCGAGATTCATTGAACGCTCTTGGATCTCGTGGGGATTGATATCGTTCCAAATTAGACATTCATTCAGAAATAAGCCTCATCACTGAAGATGATTTTTCGATAAAAATTAAGGTCAGTTGCCAACTGCTTCAGAGCCCATTCAGCGAACATGATCTTGGGTCAGTTAAATTTTTTACGGGTGCAGAACCAAGTCACGACGCCAAATTCGCAAAGTCTGTGAAAGCCGAGTTCTTGTGAGCGACGCGAAACCGACTGCCTCGGATTCTCCTGCTTACTCTCACAGACAGCGGCTATGTTTTTGGCAGATCTTGCGTTTCGTCGACTTACGGGTGTTGGTCGATCATTTACTGAACTAGTGGACGCAAACTTACACACCACATTGAGAATTCTCCGTAGGACTATTATGGAAACCGTAAAATGGGCGAAGCGCGCGAGACGTTGCCCAAACAGAACACCCAATTTGATAAAACAATTTCATATTTGCACGTGTTGTTGAATGCTATATCCGTCCATGGTGATTTGGCAAAACAGAATGAAAAAATGACAACTAATTTGACAGTTGTATCATTTGTCAAAGTTTGGAAGGTGCTATTGGAACACCCGTAATAAGCCTTCCTTCGCCGTTTTCGCCGGTTCGAAAAGCCCATTCGACACTTGGTACACGTCGTTATGTGATAATGTTAAGTCAAGCTACTACGAGCACTGATTCCAATATCGATTTATACTCAACTTCAGCGGCTTAACAATACTTTCTTCGGCCTGTCAGCAGAAATTGTTTTTTTTTTTCATTTAAGCTTTTCTGGTGATAGGTTGTCAAGGGGAAATATCGATGCATAATACTTGTCTATCAAAGACCGCCACGGGAAAAATTTACTATTCGAAGCATTCGTTCCGTCATGGTAATGTTAGCAAAACGCTGTTTGTAATGCCAATCTCTAATCTTGTAAAAGCCTAACGACTCGTTTCAACAAATGTAACATAAAGTGCAATAAAAATAGCGAACGGCATTGTAAGAATCCCACATTAGTTCGTGCGTAGGTTTTTACGATAAACAAGATAAAAAACTATCTCCAAGCAGGTTATAATTGAGTAATGTATTCACTTTCAGTCCCCTTAGTAATAAATCCGATCGACGTTTCCAGAGACGGACTTTGGTTTGGTTTCATTTTGTAAAGATACGTTTTTTAAAAAATGAAATATTTCATATCGTGAATATCGTTTCGTGAGTAGCATGTTTGTTTACATATATAAATTAAAAAGAATAGACCACGGGCAGTATTATTTCATTGGCGAAAAATAACCCTTCATACTTGAATAACGCAAAATATTTTCCAAATGGGATGATTTCGGAAACTGACAGGAACGATAAAAAATAAAACAGACTAAAACACAGAGAGAAAGTATGCATGGGAGGCGTCGGCCTTTTCATATCTGTGTGTCCTACGAATACCTTCAAACATGAAAGGGCATCATTCTATTTTAATTTTTAATCATTCGATATTGGATAAAATTGAAGCTGTATATTTTGCTGTTTCAGTGAAGAGATTCATATGGAGCCGTATTGTAAAAGCACTACCGTGTCTACTCAAAAAAGATTTTTACAAGTTTCACTTGAATATGTTATAATTAAGGAAACATTCGGTTCGATACAGTACGATATGATTCGAAAGACTTGTCAATAAAGACTTTTTTTCCATTCGGGGAGACAATTTGAATGTAGGTAAAATTTGTAACAAATGAAAACAAATGGTTTCTTAGCACTTGCAAGAAATATGAAAGAATTGAGTTGAGAGTTTCACACTTCATCTACTAATAAAATAATGTAAAGCAACATTCATTTATTAATAATATATTAACACCTCAAACTTCCACATTAGATAAAATATGAAGTCAAAAATTTTGTACTGCTTTTAACTATTATTTGAAAAAGAAAACCGTCGGTATTCGACTGGGTTTTCACACATTTAGCGGCCTATAATTGATCGGAAATTGACCATATTCATGTGAAAATGTTTTTAATATAAAGTATTTCAATTACAATCCAGTAATTACACATCTTCCTGATGTATGTCAAATATTAGTAAATATCAAGTAAGTACTATACTTCTGTGCAGTCCCAATTCTTCTAGGACCTCGTTTCTTTTACAGCATACTCATATATGTTTTCTTATATCACTGGTTCACTTTCGGTGGAATTATTTGAAATATAATGTTGAAGAAAATGAAATGGGAGTTACATCATATATTTTTTTTATATTTGATATTTTCTCGCGTCAATACCAATTTCAGAATATATTCCAGAATATATAAATCTGAAATCAACATTTTTCTTCATCAGGTACAATTACGATGTTATAAATTTCAACTTTTGTTTAAACGACTACAGGTGTCTCACAGGTAGTGACTTGCTTCCGAATATTTGTTACGAGACCATTTCACTCACCCACACATCCCACTTTTTGATATTAACAAAATTTCACTCCTGCTCTAGAAAATAAAAATTTGCATATGGAGTGCTTTCCGATGTTGAGTTTTCTGTAAATCCTTGTTCATAACGATATTTCTTACGCCTGTTTATGGGACCAGTCCAGCTCTGATGTTCTAAACCGTTTGGCGCCGCAACGTTGAAGACAGGTGGGCGAATAACAGCATTTTGGCTGACCACAGTCTTTGCTTTTGTTTTCGTAATAGTTGGTGCTAGCAAGTGAAAGGCATTTGGAACTGGCTATGACGGTTTTGGCGCCTCTAATTGATACCTGTCGCGAGAAAATTCTCTCGTTTCATTTCTCGCTTCTATATCTCTAATGTGGGTTATTAATGCAACACGCCAAGCCTCTCATTTTTTATCTCATTGTCTAATTGATTTTCCTCGATATCCGCCTGCTTACGTAAAGGTAGTTACATCGAGAGTGACAAGTGCTCGAATGACTTTCCTGTTAAAAGTAAAATTTATTCAGTCTGGGGATATCACCTGGTATTTAAAAGTATTCATCGCAAATTATTTCCCACTATGATAAGCAGAAAGAATTGAGTCGATCGATGAGAAGTTGGTCAATCCGACCAACCGATAGACCGGTTTCGGGGTGATTGCCCCATCATCAGTATCGGGCATGGTCTCTTCAGAACGGTGTTAACCATCTGAGTATCACGACCAAATAAAAATAATTCCAGCTAGTCTATAGCTCCAGCTATAATTCCAGTCAGTTGTTTAAATATAACATTCTTTTCGACACGGCCAACCTCACTAACAGTAAGTTGTGACCTTTATATTAATAAATTTTTTATATTGTATTACCATCATACAAATTTTGTAGCTTTTTCCTGAAGATGATAATACATTTTATCGAAATATTGGAATAACTTGTGTTATAAGAGTACACTTCCGTTTTGCTGATCACCCAAAGAAAATTCCCAAGTTTTGTAATTTCAATTATCAAGGTTTTTGATGCTTTGTCTCTTTCATGTTTTCCGTTTCAACATTCTTTCAATATTTCTTTTGCTGTTATCGTAAATTTTTCCCATTTATCTATAGCGATTTTATTTATTGTTATTATTATTTGGTGTTTTTTTTTCTATAAATCTGTAGTTTTTCATATATTTTTTCCTATCTTTCATATCGTCTTTCCAGTTTTTTTATTCGTATTCCTATGATTTGTGCACTTTCTATTTTCATTAGGACCCTAACGTATTTTGAATCTCGATTTGACTTATCTAATCTTGCAGTGATTTCTGTGTAGTTTTCTAATTTCTTTGGCATTCAAGGTCTTTTCATATCATATTCATCAATAAAACTGATACCCCGACAAAACGGCATTATTAACACATATGCCTTATTACATTTGAGATCAATGCGATAAATCTTGAAATGTCCAATCTGGCAGAAATACCCAGTTAAACGCCCGTTGGTCTCGAGTATACATTTCATAGAAAACGGATCCGTGAGGCTAGAAGCATGGCCTTGGGATTCCAATTATTAAAAGACATTATTACTTATCTGCTGTTACTTTAATGGAACTCGAGCATATTTCCGGTGTTTAATTTGCGTGACCATAACTACACGAAATGCTTGTTTTTTTTTGTATTTCACGTATGACTATTACACAAAGTTTACCGAATGTATATTTGCTCAAGCTTAAGGAATGTTGAGTTACGAAACCGAAAAGCAGTGGGACGACTTCTTCGTTAACAAGAGTACGGGGGTTGACACTAACGAATGACAAGAAACAATTCGATATCGGTAATACAATAGCTCCAACAAGAATGTTCAATGAATGTCTCATATTGTGCAACAGACTGGAGCTGGTGTTGAACATTATTTAAAATGTATTGCAATATTTCTTTCGTGGTATTAGTGCCACATTTTATAACATTACATTTGAATCAGGACTAAGTAAAACCATTATTGAACTATCCCACATCTGAGAAACTAAATATTTGTATCTACAGAATGACATTGATTATATTTATCAGTGGTGTGATTAGTGATAATCATCACCAATTGACTCATTTCAAATGTTATTTCATATTGTAAGAAGTATGAGACTATAATTTATATATCGTTGTTTTAATAAAATAGTCTTGAAAAATAAATATCAGAGAAAAGCAAAAAAAATTTATACAATAATCATTTAATTTGTGAGAATTTGTTGTGCAAAAAAATGTAGTACTTTGCCACGATCTAGAGGCGAAGATGGTGTGGCTACCTGAGTGGCCGCCACTTATCCTACGAGTCGCTGTTGAATAATTGATAGTGATAATATAACCTAAACTAGGTTAGGAAGTTGAAGAGAACTGGCGTAGGCTAATTTCCTCAAGTATATGCAATCCAGCATAGTCAGGTATAGAACTTCGCTATATCAAGGAAATAGACATTTTTGTGTATGCAATCTGTGTGGCCAGTTTACCCCTAAATTTTGTTGAAACCCATTTTTCCCACATTTTTCCTGTCCCGTGTCAGAATTTCAATTCAATCTGTCAACATTATGACAGTTTTTCCTGCAGCATGAAGGATATCTATGAGACTATTCTGGAAGGGATTCATTAGGGCTCCTATACTAGAGAACTACCATTGCACATGGATCTTCCTGGGAAGAGAAAGGGCAAACTTCTAGTTCACCCCATAAGTTACTGAGTGAATTCAATACACTTTTCACAAAGGAAAATGTGCTATTTATTAGTAACTTGTATTTTCTACTTTCGCCTATTGAAAAATGTTACTCATCTTGAAGTTTCGAAGGCCCAAATCTACCTTCGTCATCAGAATTGAAAAATTCAACTATAACTGGCAGTTTTTCTTTGGTTCGATTTATTCAGAAACTTCCTCAACAGTCGTCAAATGAGTTTGTATATTTGAAATATGTCAATATTGATGATTAACTTTTAACACAATATATATAGTACAAGATTTTCTCTGTTTCAGTGTTGCCACTTTTCATGTCTTTCGTCTCATATCTCCAAATGTAATATGTGGAAAGTGATAATTTCTAGAAAGACCGATAGAAAAACTTTGATTTCCTTCACAAAAATGGATTTTATTCAATCGGACATACAAGTTTTCACCTCTTCACCACTCCTCGATTCTCTTGTTCATGCAGAATATGACAATCCTACGTTCGTCTGACATTTATTGGTCTGGTTATCGTACCAGATAGCGAAGAATTGTGTAGCAGGTAGTAGTTTTTGGCGCGGCCGGTCTCGATGGAGACAGGTTGACATTTTATCACCCTCCCACGAGATTTCGAATTTAACACGTTCCGCTAAAATTGCTCCATAAAGTGAAATCTTTAAAGTGAGTCTTTATTTCGTTTTCTCCCAGAAACATCGACGTGAGGACCGTAAACGGTTCGAATTGCGATAGGAAATGGAACTCGGGCATTGAAATAGTCATTTCGCACGAATAAGAGCAATTAAATGAATAGCTTCATTTTGTTTGAGGGTTCGAAAAGTAACGATTTCTCAAGGCTATTCGATCTTACACTTCATTAAAAATGTCATGGTATACGGAGGACGGTATTAAATGTAGCGATATTACAGGTGTAGGTACTGCAAATTTCACAATTTTAGCATTTTGTAATGTATATTTTTCATATGTTCTCGTTTGAGCCATAATTAAACCGCAATTTCAACATCTATAATCAAAATGGTCCTCCGGGATAATCGGCTCCAAAAGTTTATGCAATGGAGCTCTGCAAACGCGTAGGTATCGCATATTTTATATCATCTCCGAAACGAAACTGCAGTAGCGATGGTTACAAATAAAAGTAGTGAAAAGCATAGAAAGTTTCATTTGTCATTTTTCATAATTCAACCTACTTAATCTGTGATCACTTGAAAGTACCTAAAAAATTAGAAACGTTTTATTTGAATTTTAGATTTATCGCTAATTGAATATAATTTATCTTCATGGATGATAATAATAGTAACTTTTGATTTTCATACATTATTTTGTAATATATCTAGTCATTAAAAACGATCAAAATTCAGAGCGTTAGGTCTATGTTATTGCATTATTTGTAAAACAGATTGTACTTCTTAACCAACGGTAGTTTCCATTACCTTTATCAAGTTCCTTCTTAGATTTGACAAGCTGTATATCAGTGAAATACATTACTTCTTCAAAACTGACACTAATCTCCTTCAAGGCTCACTGGATGTCGATTTAATAAACCCCATATATCATTAAAATTATTACTGGAGGTGGCCAGAATAGAATCAAAGATGTTTCTATCAGTAAGAAAAAGAAACATCCAATGGAAATCAATTCTTCATTCCTGAAATACCAAAAACAAAAAAAACTCGCACCTCGCTGCGAAAAAACAATTGGACAAAGAAACGCGGCTTATCTAGAACAACAACTTTTTCAGACGATATTCGTTGCAATAGAAAATATAAACAACAAAAAATTATTCAATAAAACGAAAAGAACTTGGATTTTGGAACCGAGGTCGACTTTTGAAAATTTTGTTACACAAAATATTCCATGCTGAAATTACATTTGGAACATTTCTGGTTTTCTGTGAAGTTGAATTAGTAATGACTCAATCAAATATTATTTTATATTTTTCAATACTGAATTACCTACTTTCTCACTCTTTGTAAGTTGTTGAGATACTCCTAGTAATAATTCTTAACAAGCGTAACTTAACTAGCAGTAAATTTTTTGTAACCGCTTCTGTGATGTTTTTGTTTATTAGCCTTCTATTACACTATTTCTGCATTAATTGTTTTACGATTAGGCCAATACACATTATCATTATTATTATAAGTAGATGGATTTTTTGTATTTCTTTATTGATTTTCTAATTATTTTGTCCTATGTATGTTTTTAAGGGAGAAGGAAATATAAAGAGCAGATAGGTTTTGGTTCACAGATGGATCAAAAACACCTTCCGGTTCTGGTACAGATGTTTTCAGTCGCAGACCCAGGACACAGATATAAACCTGCCTAGGAACCTGAACGACTGTATTTCATGCGGAAATTTACGCTGTTGAATTGTGTGCGGAGAGATTGGAAGAATCCAACCTCATACACAAGTCAATGAAAATATTCTCGGACAGTCAAGGGGCGTTGGAGAACGCTCTTGGCTCCTACCGACAACGACTAAATTGGTAGCAAATTGCCAAAAACGACTCTCCTCGATAGCAAGACTTAACAGATTGTCTCTAGTGTGGATTCCGGCCATACTGGCCTGGAGGGCAATGAGGCTGCTGACTCCCTTGCAAAGGAGGGTGCTGCAAACAGCTTCATCGGACCAGAACCTGTCATTGGCATTGCTTTAGGCTTTGCCAAACAAAATTGAACACCTGGATGGCGAAAAGATTCTTGGACTTTTGGCAGAATCTCCAAGATTGGCTCACTCCAAGGCCTTTATTTACCCTTCGAAGCTTGATACCAAACAGTTGTTGGTACAGTAAAGATAAACTACGATGTCTAACAGGCCTTCTTACAGGTCACTTTTATTTGAATCATCATATGCAGAAACTCTGACTGTCGAAAGACAGTGTGTGTCTCCTCTGTTTGCAAAATGATGAAACATGATTAGGTCCCGCCGGGGACCTAATCAGGTTTTCAGAGTTCGGCAGAGCCGTACTCTTACCATCTGACCTGAAAGACCATACAAACTAATCGACTTAGTTAAAAAGCTGAGTTTATTTGGTCGAGTGTGAATAGGTGTGAGCCATAATAAACCCTTACGAGTTGCGGACCACTTTGGACCTAACCTATGTATTTTATGCTATTTATTTCAACACGAATTTGTTTCATATTAATATATCTTTATTTTTGTTGCAGTAGGCGGCATGTCGCGGCCACCGAAGCCAGCGGCAACCGCAAAAAAAGTCGCTCCACCTGCGGTGCCGCATGAATTTCGGCATTCGGGAAGCTCTTTCGGATCAGCAGGATACGCCAGCTCGGAGGATGCTGGATTTTTGGCTCCCTCCGACCCACCTGGAGTACCCAGAGGTTAGTACCGATTTTCAATCAGAGGTTACTCAACAGTTGTTTATCTATTCGAAACGATTTCTGTTTTGAGCTAATTTCCATTTTAGTCAGTGTGAAATTCTATTAAAGCGAAAAAGGGCCATATATTTTTTTGATTTATTTTTTGGAAACTACGACTTTAAACTTGAAATTTCGACTTGCCGAAATACAAATACATGGAAGCTATGATTACATACGACGTTTATAAGAACATTATGTCGTTGTGTCTTTACATGCAATTGTTATCCTTGGGGCCTTTGGTGTAAACTAAATATTTTATTTGCTATAGTACTACCTTCCCATATTAAATGTAATTTAGAATGAAAGAAAGCGTAGTATGAATTTCACTAGTTCGGACTTCCATTGTCTACTATATAAACTATATAACAGAGATTCAGCTACTCAAAACTTGTCTAGCTTTTTACTTTCCTTAATACAACCATTACAAGGACAAACATCGTCTTTTGTGAAGAATTCAAGGCATTTTGTCGAACTACTAGGGTCAATTGAGGTCACACAGGAAGATCAACTAATTAGTTTCGACGTGGAAAGCCTTTACACCAACGTTCCGGTCGAAGAAGCACTCCAAATCATACAGAGAAAGCTATCCAAAGACGGGAACCTGAAAGAGAGAACGAATCTACCTATAGAAGTAATCATGGAATTACTAGAATGCTGTGTACGAAACTGTTATTTCCAACTGAAGGACGAATTCTTTACACAAGATGAGGGACTGCCAATGGAATCGCCACTTTTACCAGTCATAGCCAACATATATATGGAGTGGTTTGAAACTCTGGCCATTGAAGAAGCCCACAAGAAACCTCGAGTCTGGTTGAGATATGTTGACGACCCCTTCATAATATGGAACCATGGGAATACTGAACTAGACGCCTTCCTGAAACACATCAACAGCGTGAGACCTTCCATCAATTTCACAATGGAGAAGGAAACCCACAACGAATTGCCATTCTTAGACGTTTTGGTGAAGAGGACCGACTCTAAGTGGGAAACATCTGTATACTGAAAACCCATTCATACGGGACAGTATTTGAACCACGAATCCAACCACCATCAATCGATTAAAAGAGGAATCATCAAGACTCTATTAGACCGTGCTTTTGGGCTTTGTAATACGAAGGAAGGTCTCGAGAAGGAACTAGACATCATCAAAAATGATCTTCAACGAAATTGCTACTCCAAAACGATGGTAGAAAAGACTTTGGCTAGAAGACAGCAGGAGCCTCGCAAGGAAGAGAAGCCGTCACAACCAGTGCTTGCACCTCCCTACATCAGAAGACTCCCGCCAAAACGGTCATCTCCCACGGAACCAGTGAAGCGGAAAATGGAAAGTGAGAATCAGTGAAAGTACTCGAACGACCTATAAATAGTCATCTCTCGGAGGAATCAGACCAGTCATCACCCGAAGACGATTGTAGATACTAACAATCGAAACGTCGTGAACTAACGTGACTTGGAATCTCTCCACTTTTTATTTTTATTTTCTTTTTTCATTTCTTTATTTTTATTCATTCAATTTTTCTATTTATACTTGTATTTTATTTCACTATTATTTCATTTTCTGTTCGAAAATCTGTTTAAAATCTGTTTTTAACCAACTGTCGCACCCCTACGTACGACAACCCTCAGAAGTCGAAACTTGTGCGAGCTAAGGATTAACGAGGTCTTACCTTTTAACGTGTGATTCCTAACACGGTTAGGTTAATATAATTGTTATTTTCAGTTATTCATTTTCAATTCTTCTTTTTTAGTTGTTTCAGGGATTTCAAATCATTTTATATAGTAGACAATGGAAGTCCGAACTAGTGAAATTCATCATGAAACATTGTCAATCACCTTCAAACAAAAGCGTAGTATAACGTCAATTAACGCCTGTTCAGAGAATGTTTATCAAAATTTGAATAATATATTTTGAGGTGTGCTTTTCTGTGTTTCCCCGAGATGACATCGTTACATCGATTCGAGAGGCAATCCACGTGTGAATGATTTAAGTCAGACATACTCTTACAATCAGGTGTCACATACTGTGACACTTGATTCTGTGACTGTGTCAGATATGTAAGCTGACTCACTGACTGACCAGCTCAATTCATTGGGGATTATTGTCAGCAAACTATAGAAACCACATTTCTTCGAGATTCAACTCAGGCTATTTTTTTGAAAATTATCTCATTTGGATGCCGTTATTGGTTCGGACTTCCATTGTCTAATATAATTTAAGAAATAGAGTTTTTGGCTTTCTACTACTCCATCTTGATACAAAAAATGTGGGAGTCTTCCAAGGAAATGTCGGAAACAATAATTTTCAGAAATCAACTCTATACAAAGATGCGTGGATCATGCAAAGAAGTAACTTTCAGACACAAACTGGAAGAAGAAGCCCCCTCGAAACAGCTAGTGTCATATAAACACTTTTCTCTCTATTTTCCAAACTATGATTCGAAATATATGAACTAACAAATAAAATCAAAATGAATAGCTGAAATATCAATTATACCTGTTAAGCAATAAAACGTGAAAAATGTAAATGACCATAGAGAAAAAAAATAAGGAAGAATAAAAATAAAAAGAAGCAAAAAATTAAAAAGATTTCAAACCAAAGTTACTTCACATGGTTATCGATGTTCTTGCGATATGAACTTCCAGGATATTGCTTCTTCAAACAACTATATTCTGCACTGATATAAATCCAACTTAAATTGTATTTTCCCAAACACTTCTACGCCAAAGCGAAAACTCGATCGTATCGGTTTGGTTAGTTTTTTTCTTAAGATCGACCTTTTCTCCGTTCCTGTTTGATTCCATGAAAACCCAATTTGTAATTGTTGCACTATGCTGTGTACATTTTCCTCCTGTCACCATTATAAACGAAAGAATGCGCTTTGATATTTCCCGGCAATACAGAGAGAATCGACCTTCTTATTTTGGATTAAAGTACCATCAAAATTGAAAAATCATGATTTATCGTGTAACTAAGTACGTATTAAGTGTTTCATGAGCTTAAGGAAACCCGAAACAACCTGTATCAATCCCCTTGTAATCTTTGAAATAAATCCAAAGGATAAGAACTCAGAAAGATGCATAGATGTTGTTTAAACCGATTCGCTGTTGTTTCATCAAAAAATCTGGACGCTAGAAATGAAATTGACCCAACTTTGAACATAATATGTGAATAGCCGGAACAAGAATCGTTTCCAAATGTAAATATTGGTGTGCGCTTAGCGTCTCTTTGAATGGAATGCCGAAGTACGTTGGATCACTTTATTTTATGAAGAGTCAGGAGTGTTTTTGTCAAAATGTTTTATATAGGGAGGGGTCTGAGTGGTTACACCATGGTATTTCTAGGCAGCTTGGTAATCAGTATGCTCTGACGAACATTCACACGAATTGTTTATCTAAATATCACCCACTGTGGCTCCGATTACTATGGCAAATTTTTTATGCTGTTATCGGGCAGTAGCGATTTCAATCTTTAAAATCGAAAATGACACGTATCGTCAAACTCTTCTTGACGTATCACATGTCGATTCAATCGAATGAATAATTAAAATTCTCTTCAGTAAACTCGAATGTGTACATTAAACGCAATTTACGACTACATTAAAGTCACCGGTTTTGAAAAATTCCTCTAGCGCATGAGTTATGTGCGTGTGAGTTTTTTGTCGGGTTTTCTACAAGAGGACGAACGCACCAGTCGAGCTGTGTCTTTATTTCTCGCGACTGCCGTACGAAGAATCGATAATCGACCGTTAAAAACGGGCATAAGTCATTAGAGATGGTCGATGAAAATTCTCATCGACGCCAATGTCGAGTTTTATCTGTTCCAGTTGTTGGATTGTTTTGAGGTTTGATGCTGGGAACAGATTGTTGCACTCGTAGTGAGGAGTTGAGTTAATATACAGGGGAATCATAAGAGATATCTTTCATTTCAGAGAGTGTCATTTTAGAGAATTTTTTCACATACTATTTCTATATTTTGAAAACTAAGTACAGTTTTTGACCCTTTATGAACAATAGTTTTTTATAAGGTGGATATATTATCGGCCGATGTATTGTAATATGTATTGTAATAAATTTTCGAAAAAATGAATAAAAAATAGGTTTATATTGCTGAGCCATGTAATACAAAATTTTGAAACGGCGTTAATTTTTTCTTATTTTGTCAAAACGACACTTCGAAAAGTAAGAGTTTTGTTTAAAATCAAACGTAATTGTATCAAGAGATATCTAGGAGTCCAAAGATTTTTTTCAGTTGTCATGATACGTAAAAACCCTGTTTTTGAAATAATCGTCTGTTTCTTGAAACACATTATTCTCAAAATGTGAAGAGGAATAACCCTCTGAAATTGAAGTTGTCATCTTCGACGTGTGTAACCGATATAGATAGAGCTAAAGACGTTTTACTTCAGTAGTGTGGTCTAAAGCACACTTGCTTTTTTGTATTTGTTTCGTTTTGAAAGACACTGAGAAAAACGAAGTTATTTTAATGAACTTGCAATAAATGAGCTTTTAAAAATGTTTTCATAACGGTTTAAGACGTTTTTTGGAAGACATTTTTAGGGGTCCCATGTTTCTAACTGCTTTTTATTGTAACTAATCTGCACAAAAATGTTATTGATATTTTCATCTTTTTCCTTCGAAAAGTTCTCATTCTTTTTATAGTAATGGAAAACCGCAAAATCAGAAAAGATTTTTTCCTAAACAATAGTTTCCCCTAAAACTTTCCTTTTTTGTAAATGAGCCTTTTGTTTTATGTCTGGTTGGAGCAATAGGAGGATTGGGAACTGGATTCAACCTCCAAATGTCATTTGATGAGTTTTTTTGCCGATATGAAAACGCATATCTCTGCAATTATTCTTTTCGATGACAGTCAGAATTTTCACCGTGTCTCCAACATTATAATTACTTTCATTACTAGAGGCCATGGCCACACAAGCACGCCTTATGAAACAGAAATCATCACGCCCAAATGTACATATGTTTATGAAACGGTAATTTTGATGAATGGCTATTGGGTAGTTTAAACGAATGTCACTTTTAAAAATACGGCCTGGGCCTTATTGCCGGCTTGGCTAGCCCACCAAGCCGCATAAATTTCAATAACACTAAATCTTGCGAGTCTTTTCGGGAAATAAGGCTGTCCATTTAAAATTTGCATCGTCTGCGAAACGTATGTATATTATCATCTCGGAAAAAAATACGCCGCTTCCTTTTTTGCACTCATCTACAGGGCTTACCAGAAAGTACGCGTCCCATTAAAATATAAAAGTTTGAATGACATATTTTTATATAGATGCACTTACATGATGCACAGTTTTTTTTAAGTTCCTTACACTTAGTATCCATTGAGTACCATTGATACAGTTAAAATCGATATAAAATATAACAGTATAAAACAATAAATAATAAAATAACCGTAAATTCAGACACATTTCACACACCCACACAATTCAGACACATTTGAGCATTCGAAGCAGTTGTCCCTCTGTGATACTGAATATATCCAGTTCACAGTTCTTAACCATTTTGTTAACGGTGTCGAGACATTGTTGAAGAGGAGACAAATTGTTTGAGACACGAAATAGATTGTCTCTTCTTCTCAGTCTTACGTCAGGTAAAACAAAATTTATAGTATAGAGAATTTCAGCTACTTTCAGTTTTCTAAGAATGTTAAAAACAAAAATCACTTCCTGAGTGTACTATTGAAAATATTGTAAAGGTTTTAGAAAATGATGCATTGTTCAGTCGCTAATAACCCTGGAGGTTGATGCGACTTTAAATAAAGTAAATAAAAAAAAACTTCCGAGGACTCACGGTCATTCAATGGTTGAATATTAAATTCTTGTGAATGGCTGGAATACGATAGAAATAAAGGCCAGACATTGTGTTTTCTGAAGTGTTCTTAAAAATCGTTTTTGGACTTTATCTATAGAACCAGAATATAAAAAGGTCTTTGGATTCCAAATGACTCAACCATATTCCAGCTTAGAACAAACAATGGAGTTAAAGAGTAAACAAACAAGTATCGTGATTGAATTCACGGCTAGATCTAAAGACAAAGCTCATTTTTCGATAACATTCAGATACTAAATATTCGAGAGAAACTGAACACATCAGTTAAAATGATCCCGAGATCTTTCATCTCATTGATTCTCTGTAAATTGGTGTGATTAATGAAATAGTCCTTGATAGTGGGTAACTTCTTTCGTGTGATACTCATTATTTTGCATTTAACTTTGTTGAGAGACAGATCAGATACTGAAAATCTGATACTGATTACTGAAAAGTAATTAGATAAAAAAGTCTGTTTAAAATCTGTTTTTCCGTTAATCAGCTGTCGCCCCCATACGAACGACAACTCTCAGAAGTTGAGACATTTGTGCGAGCTAAGGACTAATGAGGTCTTACCTTTTAACGTGTGAATTCTAACACGGATAGATTATTGAGCTCATCTTGAAGCATGACAGACTCTTTTTCGCTTTCGATTCTTCTAAAAAGCTTGAGACATCGGCATATAGGAGAAATTGGGAATGCCTGATATGCCGAGAAACGTCATTAACAAATAATACGAAAAGAAGAGGTCCCAGCTTGTACAGACTATAGCTTCAATTGAGCGATGAATATACGTGAAACAACGAATTTTTCGATATTGCCACGCGACGGCCGATTCGGTCGCATATACAAAAAATATATTTCAAAACCATTACATATTGAATATAATTGTTGAGGAATGAAAAAAAAAGTATTTGCTGCATACCTAGAAACAATAATGAGCTGGCAAAAATATGTTATCACAATTTGAAGGTCAACATTTTTTTCTTTGGGCTAATTATTTGAAGACTTTAGGAAAGATCCTCGCAGAAAAAATTTAGTTTTCCATTTATTTATGAACAAAGATGTTGAAAAAATGAATGAACATAAAACATTAATTTTTTCCCAAACATTTCAATTGGTTTGTTTTCTCATTGATGCTGCTTGCCCAAGAAAAACTCATAATTCTTCGAGAAACTTATGCAATCTAATGACGTCAAATATATTGAGTGGATGAGCTTCAAATTAAAAAAAATACTTCTACATTTTTTGTAATAATTCAAAATAAAAATCTATACGTTCATACGAGTACGCTGTATCATCATGATACCTAAGAAATACCTTGGCCGACGTGCAAAATTGACTGAATATTTATGAGGGTTGGTTGGCTTGTTAATAAATATTTAGATGAGAATTATGAAGTGACTACTAATTTAGGCGAATTGCCCTGGCAGATTGGGCTCTCTTTAGGGTTAAATTTATTATGTGAGGTCAATAATAGTGTTATTGGGATGGACCTTGAAGGTAGATTTGCTCACCGCTTTTGTAACAAATTGCTGAACTCCGTTAACTATATTACTAAAAGAGGTAACATATGGGTAGGGGAAATGTGATTTATGCCACATTTGGCCAAGTAAGGTCTAATTTACCAAATGTCAATGTTCATTTTGAAATTGTCATTTGTTAATGAGTTTTTGAACCTTCCGTTCACACTTACAGTTGGGAATGCCTTCTCAACTTTAAATGTTAACTTTAAATGTAATAATAATTGCAATCCAGTTCATGAATGAAAAACATGTTCACGAAAATATATTGAAAGGAAATTGGATAAAAATTAAGCGCAGAACAAAAATCAGTTCAAATTATTTTTATGTACTGTTAATTATAGGCAAAATAATGCGCTAATCTATGAGAAAGACTTGCTGAACATTACTCACCCACTATTTCTGATCTTTCGAAACAACATTACTGAACATTACTCACCCACTATTTCTGATCTTTCGAAACAAAATTTACTTTTTAAAAACCCTTAGAGAAAATAGTTCATGGAGAATAAATCTGGAGATTTTGCTGGTCATTCATTAGGTCCGCATCTGTTAATTCACCGATTAGGAAATATTTGAATGAGGTTCTGGGATTGTTTGCATTAGAATGTTCTGAAGTGTATGCAGGTACTGTCATTGTAGAAATTCAAGTGTGGACTGGTAATCATCCCACCGAAATCGCCACAAAAAATTATGATGAAATAGTATATTTTTCTATCGTTTCACATGATGATAATTTGGTCGAAAATATACTCATTTCGAAGTAAGAACGTTGCACTTCAGGTTTGACTAAAAATCGCTAATTCTTCCAGTCTCGTGACTGCCAATAAAATTCCGGTATATATTGAAAATATTTTTCTACACCAGAATAAAAATACTGTTTCTCGACGCCCGTTTACATTGCAACTGCTTGAATATTGATACTTATATTTTGATGAATATTTTCGCTTTTTATCAACTGATTTTGACGAACGATTTTTTTTTTTTTCGTTTTAAAAAATCTGTCATCGAGTTTCCATGCCAGAAATAATTTTGTAAACGCTTTTATAGACTTTGTCGATCAATTTTGGGCAGCACTGTATAATGAAATTACAGTAGTTTAGATCTCACATATTAAATTCAATTTTTATTCGTTGAAATATATGTACTCAGTAAAGTCGAACTCAGAATTATTGATCGTCCTTTTCAGTTCCCACAATCTTCTTCCTTTCACAAAACTAATGACCGTTGAAACAATTACCCTCATATCACCCTTTTACCCCGCTTTCGTTAAAGCCAACTCGAAGTAAATTGATCGAGGAATGGCGTTTTAATCTCTGCACCGAACTAATGTCCTTTTTGTGGCTAAAAACAAGTTGTACAATGTCAGATTATC
Organism: Leptinotarsa decemlineata; assembly: GCF_025532065.1. NCBI lineage: Eukaryota > Metazoa > Arthropoda > Insecta > Coleoptera > Chrysomelidae > Leptinotarsa > Leptinotarsa decemlineata. The sequence continues at coordinate 2,431,732 of NW_027412686.1, forward strand.
CATCACTGTCTATGTCGATGACAGTTCGGGCCGTTTGTCTAGACACGGAGACCAGGATCAAATTGCAATTAAGGCTACAAGAGCGGCGGCAGTGATTCTGTCTTATCATGTCCGTACAATACATCAAAATATCGACGTTGTGACGGTCACAGCATGGGAGATGTGTCAACTGAAGGTCTTTTGTGAATCTCTGTATATTGTCTCGAAAAGTGATAAACGTTTCAGATTAATATTTTGGCAGAAAGATAAATCAATAACATCAAGAAAACCACTTCTGACACCAATAATTATATTTACTATTATATTTATATTATATTTACTATTATTCATGCTGATTCAAATTGGGGCGCACCATCGGTAACTTCATTATTACAATCTAGTATCATTTTTAATTTTTCTAATGGAAAGTTTTTTGTTCGTTTTTTTTTTTTTGGTAGGAAATATTTCAAATATGAGCATTGAGGATGATGTAGGAGCGCGGCTTTATTAATGCAAAACAATGAAATGCAAATGTTTGCAATTGCATTTTTCGAATAGTTTATGAGAACACTGATTATTTTTGATTTTTTTATCACAATTTTTGTGAAGTTGAAAATGAAGGAGTCGTGGAGAAGAAGAGCTGGAACTGCTTGATATAATGTATGTTCTATGCCATATACCAAAATTGTGAAATGCTGAAGACTTTCCTAGTAATCAGAAAATTTGTCAGTGAAGAGCGAAATAATGCTTTGACGAATTGTACCCTGATAGATTTCTGTCGGATCAGTGATATCTTTTAAATGTAAATCGAAAATATAGAAGTGATGAGATTTTTTTTCAAGAACACCAGAAAAAACGAATTTCATAATCAACAACACCCCTGAAACTGATATTTTGAAGCCTGATATGATAACTTCTTGAGAAACCATGTTAAAAATTCCAATCTATCTTATGGTACAGTGTAGAAGATTAACACATATTTATTTGTCCCTTTCAGATATAAAACAGTTCCCGCATCAGTGGCATGAGATTCAGAGAAAAAACTTTTTTCCGTTTTTTTTTATAGCATAACAGCACTGACATTTTTTCAACAGATTTAAAAAGGTGTCTGAAACATGTCAGTATTAATGTTTGGTGCGGAATAATTATTTTGGTTATGCATTTCATTAGTTCGTACTTACATTGTCTAATATGATATAAATTGATTTGAAATCCCTGAGAGAATCTATAAAAAAATTAAAAAGATTAGCTGAAAAATAACAATTATATTAAACAAAAAAACTTAAATTACAATGAAATAAAATACAAACAACAATCAAAAATTGAACTAACAACAGGAAAATTAAAAATTATTAACAAGAAATGAAAATTAAAAATTAAAAGAATCTAAACCAAGTTACTTCACGACGTTTCGATTGTTAGTATCCACAATCATCTTCGAGTGATGACAATCATCAGCCGAGTCATCCCCCGAGCAGACAGTAACAGGAACGAGCTAAAAATTATTCGAGCAGTTCAACAATGAGTACAAAAATGTACGAAATAAAAACAGAAGGAATGTTTTCACCAAAAGGTAATCTTATATTCTCTCTGCTTAACTAACTTCTGTAATTCCACAAAAAAAACATTTGAAATATCATCCTCTACCAGTACAAAATATTACATACAGGGTTTTCCATCCGGGAAGGCATTTTACAAAAATGCGTTACTCAAATTTGTTATTATTAATACCAATCAAGTTATCAATAGGGCACCTTAATTCGGATCAGTCTGTATTTATAAGGCATCTAGATTGTTATACTAGATTATATAAAACTTCTAACTCTCCAGAGATTATTTTGAGAAAATAGTGATAGTGATATTATATTTGATTCCTGTCATATAAGATACGTAAGATATTTTTTACAATAATTTTTATAAACGGTGTCTTCCTTTTGATATTATTTCAATTAAAAATGACCATAGTAACGAAAATATTGAATATAAAAAAGTAACCAGCCTATATTTCAAATAATGGATTTTTCCGCATATGTTTGAATATTTTTGGGAAAAAAAGTTGTTGGCTTTCTTTCCCAAAAATCAATCACTCCTAAAAATATAACCCCTTCAATTCATGTTTAAATATGTCTCAGCACCTTATAAAATACATTGAAATTAAAATTTTAATATCAGCAGAACATAACGGAATTTACCGATTAATTGAAATCAACGCATTTGATGTTCGATTTGAAACTTTATTCGCTAGCTTTATGAATATTGATGAAAATCTGATGAACGTGTTTTAACTATTTTGGAATTTCATTGCAAATTAAAAGTTAGGCAAAGCTTTGATATTTCATCCAACACCGATCATTTTACTAAAGATTAATAAATGAATTGCTCCCGTGAATTATTATGGGGTTGTTTTCCATAAAAACTAATAGAACATTCATTAAGTACATGTACTTGTTTCTTGGAGATTATTGTTTTCCAAAACCATATCGGCTTCCTGTTGCCAGATACATACATAGTGTTGAAATCCAACAAGTATCAAAACCATAAAACATTTTTCATAACATAATCACATATTCATGTGAATCACTTACTGGAATATATACTTGAACAACTTTTTCACACTTAATTTTTTCTTGTTATATCCGCTAAAACTCTTTTATCGCGTACAAGAGGAAAGAGAGTTCAGGAATTAGAATACTTGGAATTGTTTTCTGAATATGTATAAAAATATCATCGAATCCTGAAACTCGCCAAATTTATTTTTAGAATTTTCTTCTGAATAAAATTATTGACTCAATATTGTACGTTATATATTTTTGTTCAACAGTAGGTATTCGTTAGCTAAAGAGTGCAATAGAATAATTGGAAGAAAGTAATTAAAAGTTTTTCTAAACTATGGCTGCTCCCAGAATCTAAATTTGAAAATTTATGAAGATGGATGTATATTTGTGGCTCTTTGAAGCCTAAACGACTGAACGGGTTTAGATAAAACTTTACATAAATACAGCTTGCACCAAAATTACACATGTTTTGTGTAATTTTGGTTATTATATAACGATAAGTATTAAGTAAGTCGAAAAAATTCTTGCTCCATGAGATTTATTTTGAGTGCCTATACCGTTGGAACTACATGCAGATAATGTACTTTGAGATTGTTTGTCTTAAATAGTTCTAAATGAAAGTCCGTAATAGCATATATCTACCTCTTATGTACTATCCACTATATGCAAAATACTGAGCCATAAATACTATTGAATTGGATACTTCTTTTACAATGCGCATTTAAGAATATCTGTCGAATTCTTATAAAAATTGATACAATTGTCATTTTTGAGTATTCAATATAGATAAACTTTGTGTTTTTCACTAAGTTATTTGGAGGAATCGTTTAAAAGTTATCACGATAAGATTAACTTGACGCAACGCAGTAAGCCATTACGCCTCGCGTCTACTGTGAGACGACGGGTTATGTTGCCCGAGGGTAGAGGGGCGGTCTGAGCAATGAATCGCTATCGCCGAGAACGCGACCCGAACGCGGGCAGACGCATGAGGGCAAACGTCGTTGACGGTTGTGTTAGTTTTTCGAATTTCTTTATTGTTAACATAATTCGATTCTCGAAGCTACTCATTACTTAGTGCAGTTGGCACATTTTTTTAGTTACAGTATTTTTGCCTGCCCACTTATATTAACGTACAGTCGAAGCTACTGAACCTAGAATCTTGAAATATGCAGGTAGGTTCTTTGTATAGCATAAATAAGTATCAAGAAAGAGAATCAAGAATTTCTACCCCCAAGGGGGAAAATAGGGGTTGAAAGATTGTATTGAATTTCTTCAGTTCTGAAGTTGGAAAACTGAAGTTTTGGGTTAATAAAAAAATATAGTAACTATTTGGTTAAAATGGTCTGTCACGAAACTTAATGTGACAAAAGAAATTCTACGCGGGCGAAACCTCGGGCAACAACTAGTTAAATATATAATTCATACCTTCGGTCCTTTTGAAATCTATTTAGATTTTCAGTCTACCAAAACTATTAATTTCATGTCTTTTTTGCTGCAACATTGAATTTTCAAATAAACAGATTGATTGCTCAAGTAGATGCCAGTGTAAGACAATTCTATTTTAAAATCATTCAAAATGACTAACTTGTATAAATTGAAAGAACCTGGCAAAATCAACTTCAATTATGACAATGACATAATTTCAGAGCTTTCAATTTTATTGTAAGTTTTATCTTCTTATAAATTTCGTTTCGAAACAATCCAAAATAAGTACTTATACAAACACTAAAGACGCCAACTTGATTGGTGAACTGCATGTTGAGAAGAGAGTATCAGTTCCTTAAGTAGGAAATGTGAATTTTCGAGTGTCCTCGTTATTGCTTGACATTTTACCAAGTTCATTGTTAATTTCATATGAACCAATATACTACTGTCTTTTGAAAAATGTATTCCATCATCAAGTAACAATTACAATCGTGAAACTAAACATAATCTTACACAGATTTCACGCCACAAAATTATTACCTACGACGTGAAAGATAACATCAAGGACGTTCAAGGAATACTGATGTTTTTTTCTTGTGAAACTGCTTGGTTTTTATTCTTGAAACGTTTGTCACAATCTTTTAAAGCGGCAACATTACCATAATCATCGAAGCACAAGTGGCTCGAGGCCAAATTCTGCCATGATAATTCTTGGTTTAGAAGTGCATGACGAGATAAATGAAACTGCATCCTCGACAACTGGGGCTATCAGGTTTCTTGTGTAATTTGCGAAGATTCTCGTTTATTACTTCATTTTTGTTGTTTTACGCGTAGTGAGGGTTGCCTGTATTGAAAATTATCATTTGAATCTCTTCAGGTGTGACCGACACAAAGAAACAAGTATTGACCATGAAAAAACTACCGAGTTCACTGTAGTTGTTCAACTCTTTATTAATTTTCAGAAAATATACGTTTCTTCGATACGTATGACAACGCTGAAAGAACAAGATAACTTTCAAATAATTTTGAGAACTAACTCAGGTGTTCAAGTTCGTGAATCCAGCTCTACTGCAGTCTCATTCAAGAAACATTTTCCCTGGGAATTTTGTTTTGTTGCACATTCTTCAGATGTACTCGCATGTTATCTTGACTTTTAACATATCGGTTCGGTATAATGAAAGCGGAAATTACGTTCACACATTTACCGATTCATTGAAAAAGTCACTGCACAACAGGGTCTGATAGGCCCATTTATCATAGACTACGTTTCACTATTTACAATAAAAATACCATTTTTATTTGGACATAATCATATTCTGTACATATTGTAAGAGGTAATATCAGAAGATGAGAACATATACTTTTGTTGCCAATTTTCCGCCAATGTATGTTGCTGCTATTAAGCATTTTGAATTGAATACATCAAGATATCGAAAACCATGGGAAAGCAAAAATCAGTGGGAAACCCTTAACCACATTTGATTTGATCTTCACATACTTTATTTTCAAAAATACATCACGAAAAAGTTATAACTGGCAGCACCAGTGTTACCTCCGCCTTTCCTTTTATTCTATCTGAATGTTGGTTCTAGGTTAGTCTGCGATCTGTTCTTTTATACATTTTCTGCTTTTTTATGACACGACATGAAGCTGTATTCACTGATTCATCTGCTCTGCATAGTATGAATGCAGTTGCTTGTTAGCCAGTGATTCGTCCAAAGTATGATTACGAAAATATGTCCCAATTCAAGTTGGATGGGGTCGCATTCTTTTAGGTATTACAAAAGTGGCTTTATTTGATGATGATGATTATTAGAGATATGTACTTCAAGAATATTTCTCAGGCCGTCTCTGGACCTTACAAAACGAAGGTCTAACAAAAAGCCACCGACATTCTTAATATGATTCGAACGAGTACACGGCACCCGGTAAGGTAGTGGATCTTGACATGTCCTTACCGGGACGAAAACCTTCTTCTCGTTCTTCTTCTCCGTCTTCTCTCTTGTGTCTCAAATGCTGACAAGTCGGGACGAATGGGAATTTTTATTAGAAAACGAACACCGCCTTTCGCGGGTACACCCAAACGTAGTATCTTTCGCTAATATCCTCATTCCCTGCATGCTTAGTGCGTGCCGGGGGAATAGCGGAGAGCTTTTTGCGATTTGTGCGGTGTCGAGATGCGTACCGGGCATATTTTTTGCGTTTTCTTGGGAGAGATTGTCGTTAGCAGTGACATTGATCCAAATTAACTCTTCACATGTCACTATTCATACGAAAAAGATACGTTGTTGCGAAACGAATTCTGCAGATGTAATTTTTCTAACAAAACTTGAGAATTATGAAGAGTATTTGTGGAGGAGTTTAGGGCTTTGATAAAAAATCACTCTATAGACATTCAGTTATTTAAACGCCTTGCCGTATCTGAGGCGACCATCGCGTTCGCAACAATATTTTTAACTTGAAAATTGATGTTATTATCATTTTTATTGAAATAGATATTAAATACTTACATATAATAATTTAACAGTAATTCTGCCTTGACAAAATCATTGATAAATAAGAACAATTAACAAATGAACAATAAATTGAGGAGAAAAATTGAGTACTTGAATTATATAAAGAGGAAACTTCGAAAAATATCAATATTGCATAAAATACATCGAATAAACAGAAACCAAATACGCGAGTGAAAAAACCGCTTGGAAATAATGACGGTAAGACAGTTCACCTTTAGTATGATAAGCTGAATAGAAACGAATTATAAGTCGCAAAAACGTTCAGAAAAAACGTTTCAACTGTTGTTGATCAAAAAATTAGAACACATTTTAGATAAGGCAAATTGGTAAGTTTTTCACATACCTATAGTCAGTGGGCATACTTGAAGACTGGCTATAAATTAAATCATCTAAAGGAACAATTCATTCAGGCCAGTCTCAACTCCCTACACTGTAGGTTAATGAACTGACACCTATCAGAAAATAACTACTCCCCTGGCTAATACCACGAAGGACGTTTAATTATTGATTCTATTAATTCTATTAATGGAACAAATATTATTGTGGATCTGTTATTCGACTTGAGTAGAACTATTGATACTTAAAGCAGAAAAATAATTTCAGATGACCTGTTCAACATTAGTATCCAATACAAGTACTTTTTTGAAATGAAGGGGTTATATTTTTTAGGAGTGATTAATTTTTGGGAAAGAAAGTTTTTGGCTTTCTACTACTCCATCTTGATACAAAAAAGAAGGATGAGGGAGTCTTCCAAAGAAAGTAAGGAAGTAACTCTATACATGGATGTGTAGATCATGCAAAGAAGTAACTTTCAGACACAAACTGAAAGAAAGTCCTCCTGATTAAATCAAATATTTGAATGAATGTCATTACGATGTCATCGATGACATAAGCAGATCAAACTTATTCCGTGACATTAAAAAATCGTAATTCATGAATGGAGTGTGTGTATTTTCTATAATGTTATCCAATTTGGTACTGAAGAGCCTTAGGGCAAGTGTCTTTAGGCGAAACATTGATGTATACCAGTGAGTGTGGCAGTGTTCTATGTAAGTGCAATTTGTTACCAATCATTTAAAGTAGAACTCATGTGAATGATATCTGATTTTTTATTCCACAACGAATGTTTGAAATACAAACTGAGTAGAGAAAAGTATCTTCTGTATAATTCAGTGTTCATATTGAAGTATTTGTTTCTAAAGAATTTTTTCTTTCGTATAATTCAATGTTTATATGAAAATAGCTGTTTCAGGAGGACTTTCTTTCAGTTTGTGTCTGAAAGTTACTTTGCATGATCTACACATCCATGTATAGAGATACTTCCTTCCTTTCTTTGGAAGACTCCCTCATCCTTGTTTATTGTATCAAGATGGAGTAGTAGAAAGCCAAAAACTTTCTTTCCCAAAAAGTACTTTTTCTAATCACAAGAAATCAATCTTCTTCTCGACGCGCGTTTCATCATCCAAGTTGATGAAACATTACTTTACTTCATATCCTGAAGACGCCAACTTAGTTGGAGAAAAGCACGTTGAGAAGAGTGTTGCATTTCTGGTGATAGGGGAAAAGTGTTTTCATTGATTTTTTTCTATGCCAGAGGTTCCAGTTTTACCTTTCAGTTATTTATTCATTTCCTGAAAACGCCAACTTGGTTGATAAAACGCTCGTCTAGAAGAATATTGCATTTCTGATGATTGAGAAAAGTGCTTGTATTAGATTTATTCTAGGCCAGAGGTTTCACTTTTACCTTTCATTAGTATTCGAGTTGATGTATTTGAAGCTTATTGTGTCGTTCTTGACCAACGGATATTTTAAGATGAAATAAAATAATGTATTGTCAACATTTATTCTGTAACGTTATTCTTTACGTTAACGATATTCCTAATTACATGACTCATGGTCAATAATATAGTATTGCAGGAATTTAACGAAGAAGAAACAGACTGATTTTTAACATGAATAAAACAATCTTTATTGAAACTGTTTTTAGGTTTTTAGGAAATCACCTGTTGGAATTGGAGGTACTTTTATATATGCTTCAACTTTGGAAACGATAACAAAGACCTCAGACGATACCAGTCACTCATGCCGGGATAACGTTACAAAGAAATTCCAGCCTTTCGAAAAATAGCCACAAAAGCCTAAATATCTAGTCTGTATTCGTTTCGAATTTCCAAATTCACTTCGAAGTCTGCATAATTTCAATTTTCGCATGAAATCACTTTTACATGGCGGTAACATATAGAATTTACAACTGAGAAAGTGAAAACACTCATAGGTGAATAATCAGATACAAACCTCTGTTTACTATGCAAACAATCACTCGATATCAAGTCTCATGTTAGTAGTTAGGAATGAGTATAGATCATTTACTGATGACGTCAACTTGGTTACAACACGCGTTGAAAAGATTGTTACAGTTCTGGTGTGTGGGGAAAGTGTTTTTGTTGCATTTATTGCAAGCATTATTCTGTTTTTTGTGATCCAGTTGCATTCGGAACATCACTCATCAAGATTTCTCTGACTCCAATACTGAAACGTTCTAAGAAATAATTATACTTGAAACAATTTCAAATCATTTAAATAGTCTGTAATAGAAATGTGTGCCTTTGATGTCTTTTCAAGACTCGTGACGTTATTATGCTCAACAACCACAGTGATTTTTACTGCTGTGAAAGCGTTCTCTTTACTAATTATTTTACACTTTTCTCGAAGTGAGCTTCTCAAAATCCTTTTCAGGAATCGTCTAAGCAATTACTCCACCGTTTCATTGTTTGTAATTGCCTTGTTGGTACGAGTACTTAATGGTAAATGTGATTGAACCAACATAAACGACGAGCGTTTGCTAAAAGCCTTGACTCGAGTTAATTAAGTACTCGATATATAAAGTACTGATTATCACCGGGTCACGTTTTCTCTGAAAGGCATACAACTATAATTTCGTTTTTAACAGAATTAGGTTGACTTTTTTTCAAATACGAGAACGTAATGTATAAGTGAATGGTAAATGTACCGATGAGATATCGTTCAATAGATTTGTTAATGAGTTTGTTATTGAAGGGTGACAGCCCATGTAGCAGTTTGTAAATAAAAACACCCGTGTATACATACACAGTGTTAGATAATATAAAATGTTATACATTAATCATAACTTTTCAGACTAACTGTTGCCAAGTTGGATTTACCGAAATTTTTTAACAGCAAAATGTGCGATTTGTAAAAATAGCTCAACTTAATTGAACCGCACAGACAAACAGACAGCGATCAGTTACACATTCATTGTATATATTGATGCACAGCTCTCATGTAGAAATTTAAGATCTTTAGAAATGTAGAAACAGGTTGTAGACTAGTGTCTTTTAATGATTATCATTGATCAACAATTATGTGAACACTGTGACCGAAGTAGTTTCAATTCAATTTATATGTAAAATCACAGAACAATTGGATGCATTCAATGTAAATACTGCAAAGACATTGCCAAATTTTACTAAAATGTCTTACTATTCATGGTTACGAGAAAAAATAGTCACCATTGTCTATAACTGGATTGATTCAAATAGAACTCAGAATAATTCCATAAGTAATTTTTTAAATACCCTCGAAGATAAACAAAATTTATCGTTAGGTAATTTTCGGTAGCTATTTTCTTGTTAGAAACAAAAGGTATAGTTTTTGCAGAAAGAAAAAAACTAATTCACTAGTATACACCGTAATTGTGATGCACTGTTTGGACTAGTTATCATGGCACATTGAAAATACTCGTATGTTTGAAATGTTGATACTAATATATTATTAAATTCAATATTTTCAATCACTTTCAACTGTTTCAACTATACACATTCTCACTACTACAAGCATTCACTATTAACAAACCAGACAGTTTGCAAAAACTTGCTTATTTGGGAGTTACAGCAGTAATGAGAACTGCATCAGCAACAGCACCGGATACCCTCAACATCAAACATGTTCATGGACCAAATGGCACTGAAGTTGCATTTCGATTCAAAGAGTAATTCCGAGAATATGCTCGACAGAAATTTCCGGTATACAGACGGATCGAAAACCAAACATGGATCGGAAATTGAAACATACCGTGAGGTTAAAAATTTACGACAAAGTTGCTTATTAGGTCATTATACGTACTTCCATCTTCCTGGAAGTGTATCAGTGTAATGTGCAAGATACATTAATTTAAAGTTTTAAAGAAATGAGCAATAAACATGAGCATAATAATCTTACCCGCAGCCAGGTGTCACTCAAGGCATTGATGAACGTAAGAGTGACATCAAGACTAGTCTCGGAATGCAATGAAAAAACAGAAATAATTTACCTACAGGAACGAATTGACTCTGCTTTGTCCGTACCACTCAGAAATCATGGAAAACGATTGAGCTGATGAGTGTAGCATGGGTTTACTACACTAGTAGATCAATAAATGAAACAGTAGGATATATAAACGAACACTGGAAAAAAATTACCTGGGAACACACGCGGCAAAACCTGGTTTAAACGAGGGATTATTCGAAAAACCAACCGGAAAACTGTTCTAATAGAATATAAATCGACTCGGAGCGATTGAAGGGTCACTGGGCACCTGAGAAAATAAGTATAATGATAACCCGAGCTGAAGACAATGCATTAAATGCAGAGAGGCAGTTCCGTCATGTTTTATGAAATGTGAAGCACCGTGATCACATGAAACTGTTTTATGGACAATTAAATTCAAAAAAGAAATGGACAAAGATGGTAATATCCATATTTCTCATTCATATATGAATGAATTATTTTTGGGAAACAAAATATATTTTCTATGGCCTCTGAAAGATAGATGGGTTTCTCTAGTTTCTGCTTGATTTGAAAAATCCATTTTAACTTGCATCGTCCTTTATATGAAATGAAGTTCATTCAAATCAATAGTCAAACACTTTTCTATGGCCTTATCATTATAACGTCTTACCAAACAAATCGTTCTCCCACATCCAGGAACATGAAACTCTTATAGTGTAGAATATCTCCGAATGAAAATAAGAAGAGGAGGTCAACATAGGTTGCGGCAATTAAAGCAAACGCCGGTCGATCTTGAAATTCCAAGATTGCACGATAGTTACTGTATACAAAACGATCATTATTCGATATCGTCAGTGGAATCATCTTTATTGTCGGTACAATGGTAGATCGACATTTTCGATATGCAGCTTAGTGAACGTGAGTCAAAAATGTTCGAATACGCGTTTTTGAGCCATATATGGACGACTAAAAATAGGTTTTATGATATATCGATGAAGATAATGATTATGCATATATTGTATCACGAATTTTCGCTGAACGATTCGTTGATTATACCCATATTCGATTTCTACGAAAGTAAATTTTAATTCTTCAGAATGGATGTAGCACCGATATAATCATAATATTTTCTCGGAGGAAGTACTCGGGTTAATACACATGAGTGAAACGACATTCAAAATGAATAAATATTTCATTTTGGGATCGAGAAGTAATAAGTAAATATCTCTAGTGATTCAAATTATTGCAACCCCTTTTGTGTAAATTTTTTGTGACGATGGGTGAATGTTTTACAATAATATAGAAGTTACGAAAAAAAATTAAAATGCTGAAGGGGTCTATCGATTCCATGGAAGTAATGAATTTTTGAAGAGGTGGTATGAGCCAGGTAATATGTCTTGGACTCTTGAATCATGTTAACCAGAGTAGTACATATGGGATGGTTCTTTCCTGTTCAGGACTTTGTTGACGGGTCGGAGCTGGCACTTCTTCATTATGCTTTCTACTCATAGTTGAATGACTTGCACTAATGATGACTAATACCCTAAAACCAAGCTGTAAATGAGCACTTCAGTATTGCTAGCAAAGTCCTATAAGATGATCCTTGTCAAGAAATTTGTAGAAAAGTTTCTTGAATTTTTTATGCCAAATTTTACCGATTGGGAAAGCTGAGAAAAATGAATGTTTTAGTTTTTGAAGTAGTATTTTTGTTAGTGTACTCATTTCTAGTTCTACCACCAATCAGGTGATTCCCAAAAGTAACTTAGGGAGTATTTCAAAGACAAAAAAATATCATCATGGGACTATGAAATCTATTGATTCTATGTGAGATATGGTTAAGGACACTCTATATCTATAAATTGAAATGCAGAAGTAGCAAACCAAAAAAAGTATAGAAAAAAAACAAAATCAAATCACCGTTTCATGGAAAGTGGAGTAACTCAAGTTCCAAGTCATTTATGTTGGCCTCTTTAGCGATTCTGGAGAATAGAGACTTGCGAAATGCTACAGAGTTTATATGCCAAACAACATAGGAGGCATTCAATCTTAGAGCGCTATCTTGAGGGGTTCTTCATACCTAGTGTGAGAAGCTGTCGTGTGAAAGGAACAAACAAAAATCGAAACGTGACGATGGTCCTCTCATTGAACAAAATATATTTTTAAAAAATTCGTCTGTCTAAACTTGGTACTTTGCAATTTCAAAATCCGTCCTTTGTAGTAATTCACTCTGTAATAGGAATGGCTCTCCGAGATTTTTTAGTTAGAAATATTTCTTTTGTTATCTTCAATTATTTTATGAATTTAACCTATAGATACATTTTAAATTTATTTATTGTTTGAGTATCATCTATTTATTTTATTTTTGTTTTTCAAACAGGCATTACTGGGAGGGTTAATACCACTTAGACATTTTTAATGCAGTCGTTTTGTAACACAATTATGTCACACATGTTTTGCAACTTTCACATTCCTCGCTTGTACTCGAAACAATAACATAATTTTCTGCAGATTATTATTAGAAAATGACAAATTTGAAATACTGATCACTTTGGGATCACCCATGTCGCTTGAGAAAAACATCCGTTGACGCCATCTATGGAAACGCTTGCGAACATCTATGCGCATACTTGCGACTGGTCTTTCCTTGTCTGAGCACTCTAGTCTCAGGTGAACGCACTTCGTTGGCTTTATGCCTTTAGGTCGTCCGCGACCTCTGCGTTCACGATCCCACTCGACATTGCCGCTAGCAGACGAATCTCCTCTTTTGAAAAAGTCCCATTTCTTTTTGAAGTACAAGGCTATTGTTCCCTTTATTAGTTAAGTGAACGACGTTGCCGACTTTGAATACTGTTTCGGTTTTTATATTCACAGATTTTTTTATATTCAAGTAACGTGACAAGTAAGATTTATTCATATCACCGTTTCTTTCGAGTACCTACTTGCATTGTTGCATATGGCAACGTTGGTGTTACTAGGCGCAATCTGAAGGTTTTCCTCATAAACTTTATTTTTTGACGGTTTGGTGGGTTTGCTTGCATACGCGAACAAATTGGATATATTATAATGAAGCGAAATCACACTCTATTATTTTCGTTGCTGATAATCTCAACATATGTCAGTCTGCTTCAAATCGCTTCTATATACACTATTATGGTATCTTGATGAGTCGAATTTGGAACCTCTGGCCTAAAATAGATCTATTGAAAACACTTTTCCCTCACCAGAACAAAAATGTTGTCTCTCGACGCTTGTTTCATCTCCTGATAATGCTAGCGAAACGGAAGTCAAGAGACACCAATTTTGTTTTGGTGAGGGAAAAGTGTTTTTGACAGACGATTATGGTCCTATATTTTTCAAAGGCACCATTGTCACATGATGGCAGTGCAGAACTAAGGGATAACAAAAAAATACTATATTGGATCAAGAACATCTCAGAAAACTGATGATATGACGATGATATCTCGTTTTTCATTCCGTTCTGGCGGTGTCATCTTTCATATCAATATCAATAACAACGTCTCTAATGTCTAGAATGGAATAGTTCAGAATAGTTGTTGATTGACACAATGAAAATTATCTCTGTAGATCTGTTCTCTAGAAACACATATACATTTTTAATCGATTTATCCACCAATTTCATTCCTTTTATATTTAAGGATCTTGTAGGAAATTATGCATATAGGTACACATTATTTCAATGGATTAATACGAAGATGTCTTTAACCTAATTGAAGTCTTATACAACAATGCCAAGAAATAAAACTAATAACAAAGATATAACGACAAACTTCTTTTAAGAATAGGAACACATTATCAAACGGTCGAGATTTGTTTACATAATTTTTTCATTTGGAAAATATGCATGTCGAATATTCCCCACTGATGTATATTTTTATACCTAGGCTAGTTCCCAGTTTTTTTCTGTTAGTGTCAACGTCTTCGACATTCATGGTCATTAGGCTCATGCTTTTAAAGAAATGTAGTAGAATCAATCATCCAACTAATATATACATTATTCCGAACAAAGTTGGAAGGTGTTAGAAATCACACGTTAAAAGGTAAGACCTCGTTAGTCTTTAGCTCGTACAAGTTTCTCAACTTCTGAGAGTTGTCTTTCGTATGGGGGCGACAGCTGATTAACGGAAAAACTGATTTTAAAACAGATTTTTTTCAACAGAATTCAAAGCTGTTGGATTAGGATAAAGGCACACTACCACTGGATTCATTCACTGATAAGTTCTTGATTAAACGTTGGCCAACTTTAAACTTATCTGTTTCAAGTTAAAATATTAATAACTATTCGAATTTTGCTACATGAAAAACTTATATTTTTCCTTACAACTTTCTATCCGGCAACGCCGCGGTACTAATCTCTTTCAAAAAGTCTCTTTATGCAGCACAAGGCTATTGTTCTCTTTATGATTACGGTGCAGCGGAGTGATAAATAGCCCAGTCATTATCTAATGAATGATGACATGTTCAGGCACCATTTAAAGAGCGTTCACACGTTCGCCGTTCTACATAACCCCGGCTGAGACAGAAATTATAAAGAAAGTTAGTCCATAAAACACTCGATAATGCACTGACGTTAGCGATTGTTTCGAAGTCATCCACACCTTATCTTTAGTCTGGAATGTAGTTTATTTTTCATACATGCATCAAATGACCTTCTCTTGTTTTGGTTCAGCATGAAGACTTTCATAGGAGCTCCCATTGGCGCCGGAGGGCTGGATTAATTAATTGTGGGGGAGAAATGAAATTTAAGTATGTTTAGGTGACTCTATACAGTGCCACTCTAAAGAACCACTGCGAATAAGTCGATTGATATTGAGACTATATGTGATGGAATTGGCCAACGATGAAAATCTATAACGACGTCTTACTGTAATAAATACTACTAAATGGAAGAATAATCCGATTTCAAATTGTTTAGAAGTTTTCAATAAATTGCCAGAAAAAATAAAAAATCAAACAGTTCATATATTTCCAAGAATTTTTTTTGTTCAATGATAATCATCAAATTATAATTATTTCAATGCTCATATTTTCTTATTATCACAAGTTATTATTAATTTTTGTCTAAACATGTTATTAGCTACCGTTTACCAGCATAATCGTGTCTGCAAGTTTTGTACCAAATAAATAAAAGAAAACCTAGGTATATACTACTGACATATCCGACACTGAAGTTTTGCTTCATTGTTTTTAAGGAATTTGTTTAAATTATTATTTGTTCTGTTCTGTTGAAAAAAAGACGTATTTTCAAATGGTAACGTTGATAACAGACGACGTGACTTTTCTTCAGAAATAATTAATAAAGGCAATATTGTTGCAGTTCTAGGCCATGTTGCCTTGGAAAACCCGTAGTATTTGACTAAGTTGTTTCCCTAGCACCAGGTACAAACGATTTCAAAATTAATAAATTGATGGATCTAGCCGTTACTACGTGGTAGGAAATCATAATTAAGAAAAGAGAAATGAAACTTTATATGTTTCATTTCTCTTTTTTTCATTATGATTTAAAATTCTTCATCGGCACAAATTTCATCTATATGAAATGAAAATGATTCATTGAACGGAAATTAGGATAGAGAGTTGAATTTTATGAAATATTTTTAAAGCGCTTTAACCGTAATCCAACTTTGTTGTAGGTACATATTATTCTCCAAAACTTGTACCTTTTATATGAATCGGCAAGTAAATCGTCAAAATGTCCGATACTGGAGTGATTCAGATCCCAATAAAGCATGCCAAATGCAAATGCACATTCAATATCCATAAAAACTAAATGTTTGATCAGGAATATTGGGTAATCATATTAAAGGACCATTCCTTTTAGAAGAAAACCTAAATGATGAATGATATTTCGCTGACTAATCGAGTTATGACAAGCATTTACAGGACCATTCAGTTAGGATCCTCTATTGCGTAATACCTGTGCGACAGTTCCTCAATAAAAACTTTCCGAGTTGATGGATGGAAGGAGAGGTTCAACACTGAATTTTTCTGTATATAAATGGTGAAATCAAAAGCCTACGAGACACACTCGATTTCTGTAGATACTTTACGAAAATAAATTACTGGGTGCATGGTGGCGAATGTCATGGAGGAAACAGAAGCTCGTATAACTATTTTTGACATGTTTCACTTCCTAGTTCGAAATGAAGTAAAAATTTGAAGTATTTTATATTTTCCGGTATTCCTTATCTTTGTAATGTCAAAAGAGGTACAGGGTTAGACACATAATTGAAAGACCTTTTAAATAAGGTGTCACTTGACTGTTAGTCTCATTCGAATGCGGGTTGTTATGTGAAGAAGATGGCTGACAAGTGGTTAATTTTTACTTAAAAATGTGACAATATGAAAACTGAAGTTGAAGTAATTTACAATTTTTTACATTCCAAATATCAAATTCAGGGAGGCTCATTTCAACTGGAATGAACTGTATATTATGAATAAACGTATTTCGGACGGTCTGTATTATATGCTGGAATCATTTCACAGTAGAGTTCCAACGCATGAAGAAACGTTGGTACTTGTGAACTTTTAACTAACATTGAATGAATATGAAAAGTAATGAATACTCATAATGTCATTACAATTTGTTCAACCACGTTCTAAACCTTTGGTGCGGCGGCAGTTATCAAGCAATGTGCTTTCGGTCTTACCGAACGATGTCGCAAAATGGTCACTGGTTATAGATGTCAGCGCGCCGTCTGTAGCGTCAGGGATTCAGGGAAAAGACCTGATCGACGAAACATTTTCAGTTAAACAAATAATATGTATTCCTCCTCTTCCACCAAAGTAAGACAAAGTCGTCCGAATCAGATTAAATTGGCCTTTGAACTTTGTGGAGTCTATTCAAAATGGTTTTTCTGATTATTGGAATCACGAACATACGGGCTTGTCGCACTACGGCGGTATGGTCCATGATTTTCGGATGTGTGGTGTCATTAATTATTGATGCCGGCGCTCCTCTGTATTATCGGGGCTTCGGAGAAAGGGCCTGACCAACGAAACATTCCTGGGAAATAATAAAGGTGTTAATTTTCTACAGTACAAATCTGTTAGGTTTTTCCGTTAATCAGCTGTCGCCCCCATACGAACGACAACTCTCAGAAGTTAAGAAACTTGTGCGAGCTAAGGACTAACGAGGTCTTACCTTTCAACGTGTGCATCCTAAATAAATTACCCATGTGGTAATAACGTCAAGTTTTCCTTATCAACTTATGACAGTTCAATATTACTAAATGTAGAAAACAATAATACATACATAACGCTGAAAGTAAAGAAATTTGTTAAATATTTCACATGTGCTCAAAAAATAAATATGAAGAAACAAAAACTGTGTTCGTCCATTTCATTGAAATTCATTTTTGTTTCAGATGACCATTCAGATTATGGGAGCACAGTTAGCGGAAGCACCGGAAAATCCCCCGGACCTATTTTTCCAGCGCCTACTTTTACTTTTCCTGGCCAACCACCACCTGGAACAGTCCTCACCCATAAAGCTGCCGTATACTACCATCACCAACTTAGTTTACAAGAGGATCAAGGAATCGATATGACACAGGTGAAGTTCTGTTAAAATGTGAATGTGAAATTCGATATGATTAAAGAATGTCTTCACACTCCCAAACTTCACTATAATTTTAAAGATGTTACACTTCTCATTCAAGGCATATTCAAAACCATATATACTTCTCTAATAGGGTGGATAATTAATCAATCTTTTCTTTAGTCTCCCGGTAGAGATAGTCCCGGTTCATCAAGCGGAAGTGCTGGATCTGGATCCAGACACAGCACAGCATCTCTAGACAGTGGAAGAGCTTCCTACCACCCTCTCAGTACTGCCGGAAGGAGTACCATAGGATCTTCAAATAGCCCAAGGTGTTCTCTGAGCTCCTGTTCCATTGGGTCGGATCAAGGCCGTATTGAACGAATGATTCATCAAGGAGTACCAGTAAGTAACTTAAATATAACTTGTTTTGATATAGTGGTCGTAAAATACTCCTGGAAAAAGGTGTATTCATGTAACAGTTTCAAAGATACAAAATCATATCATTCTTGAAAGTTCAGATTCAAAATCGATGGAGCTACTTTTTCCGAGAAAATTCTGTGAGAAAAATGGAAAAAATGTCAGTAAACTAAATTGTTAAAGATAGAAAAAATAGTAAAACAGAAACTAATTCTAGACTTTTTGTGACGTTTATTAAAATAAAAATAATTTTCTAAATAAAAATATTTACATATCAATACTAATAATTACCTTATTTGCAGGACCAAGAGATAATTCATTCTTGGCTGGTAGACTTGCAGTTTGAGGAGTATTTCCCACTCTTCATATCAGCTGGATATGATTTACCAACAATAGGAAGAATGACCCCGGAGGATTTGACTGCTGTAGGAATTAAAAAACCAAATCACAGGAAAAGACTGAAGGCTGAAATTGCACAGCTCAATTTACCAGATAACCTGCCTGAATTCATACCGGTAACTATTCAATTTTATGGTGCTTTTACCATCTTATTCTAGCAGTAGATGATTGATGAATATACCTTATAATATTCTTTGATATTTGTTTAATTTTCAATATAAAAAATAAATATAAAATGTATAATGATAGGCTACTAAAGAATTGAAAAATTTGGAAAAAAATAAACGGTGAAAATTAAATATTGAAGTTATTCCTCAGGAAAAAACAAATAATTGTTTTACAGAACTCTATAAATTTGTAAGAAAGTTTATTGCTAGTAAAAATCAAATTTTCAAAAATGTTTGATTATTATTATCTACATTCATAATACGTAAATAATAAGAAGTTCAAACTTAACTGTCTCAATATCATCTATTGAATTATTTAGGGTTCTTTGGAGGAATGGTTGAATTTACTACGACTAGACGAGTATCTTCCAGCCTTTTTGGATCAGAACTATCAGACTGTAGATGACGTGGCCCAACTCACATGGGAAGATTTGGAAGAATTCGGAATAGTTAAACTAGGGCATCAGAAAAAAATTATGCTAGCCATCAAACGAATCAAGGACATCAAGGCGGGAAAAAGAATACATACAGATTCAAATAGAATTTATGCTACACAAGTAAGTTATTCATCAATGAAGCACTATGTGCCTGATCTCTTAACTGTACCCTTTTAGAGTTTATCCCTTGTTCGGTCATTTATTTTTCATTCCAATGCATTTTTCTATACTTTGAGCATGTTTCATAATTCGATCAAAATTCTGAAAGTGAATGTTCATTAGATTCTCTTTTGATATTTCACATCAATTACCAGTTATCAATTCAATATGTTTTTCTTTAATTTCCTCATCACTCTACCCACAAATACACTAGTTATTTCAACACAACATGTTCAAAGTACTAAAAGTAAATGATTATAGTAGAATTGAAGTTGAATGTTGAGAACATATTTTTTATTACCTATTTACTTTAAAGCAACACTGTAACACTGTTTTTATATGATTTATTCCTATGGTATTTTGTGTGTCAGGCACATCTTTATATTCCATTCATTTGATAAATCATTTGGAACATCTTATAAATATCATTTGCACATTTTTCTAAATATCCTTATCTTTATCACAATATGTGTATCTGTAATCAGTTGTAGTTTTAAAATGTAATATGAATTTGTGCTTGAGATTATAAATGGTCCCCTACAATCAAAATCAGATGTGAAACATCAATATTAACTTTGCTGCACTAGTTGCAAGCCCCCTGTTCCTAACCTCTTGAAAATGCTTCAATCTCTGAAATGGAAACCCAACTAAAAAATGCAAATGCTGAAGTATACCGCAATTTGTAACAGATAAATGTATTCAAACAACAGTAGATTGAAGGAAAGATTAGTGAAAAAAAAGTCATTCGTGAAAATTGTTACCATCCTCTCATCACATACCTATATGTTTGGTTAACAAATTGAGAATGTTGGAGTAAATTTCTGTCAAAATTTCGGTGAATACAAACGAGAAACATTAGACTTCTGCTGCTGATAAAATTGTAGCCAACTAATTTTTAGTAAGTTAAACTTTATTTTATAGTGGAGAACAATCCCTGAAAAGCCCTATTAAATCCGAATAGATTTTTCTTATTCTGCGTCATAAGTTTCAAAAAATGTCTTATCAGTATTTAGATATATTCCATAATGAATTTATTGTTTTTTGTATAGAGTTTTGTAGCAAACATGATAATAATCACAAATTTTCACAATATGTATTTAATTTCCAATACGCATTTCTCTACATAGTAGTTTCCACAGTTTAACTAGTGCCTAAATTTTGAAAATTTCTATTTATTATCATGAAGAACGTTAACGGGTCAGTATATTGAAAGAAGGTATAATAATCCAGGTTATCCTATTATCGATAGTTTCGGAGAGTTGTCTTTTTTTTTAAACTTTGATGTTGAATAAAAACGGCACTTGGATTTGCTTAGACGTTTAAAGAATTGTTCTCTATTATAAAAAAAAGTCCAGTAAGAAATTCATTCGGTAAAGAGAACAGGATCTAATTGTCCAGAGTTAGCGGTTGTTTTAGAATGATCTGTTTGTAACTTTAGTTTTCCATCTTTTATATCACTAAACTGATGAAGAGGGGTAAATTATATCTGTGATGAACCACAAACATTCGAATAAAAGTATGTTTACCTCATAAAGGAAAGTATTTAGATAAAGGAAATTGCTCAAAAGAAAGCATAGTTTTTATTTATTGATATTGTTGAGTGTATCCACAGAAAAATTGTATAACTTCTAAATTTACTGAAAATTGTATTGAAACTGAACAGACAAAAGAATAGAATAACATGTTTGAAAATTGAAAAAAAAGTTTATCCAACTTTGATAATTTTGCCTCCCTCATACCTCTACTGTTGAAAATAGGATTTCGAGCAACATTGAAGGGTTGGTGAACATGCAAAAAAAATTTCGTCAACAAAAATATCGGTTTTGTATTGGAGTACTAATGATTTTTATACGTAAAAACCACAATTTCCAAATCTTCTTTTTACAATTAGTTTCAGAGCTTTTTCAAATAAATTGGGGGGATGAAGTTTTTTGGGATGCTGAATTTGAAATCTGAATTGGTTAATATTGATCGCCAATATAATTTTGAGAGGAAACTGTATAACTCTATAGAATCAATATAATAGGCTGTGCAGCTCTGGAATCGTATGTGTAGACCATTTTCTGGAATATCCTTTATGGCACTCACAATGTTATAATGAAAAGATTTCATTGGATTGGTTGATATACAAGTTGTTCCACAACAAAAAATAAAAAATGAACTTTGAAGTGACAATTATATTTATTTGGGTTATATTTCAGGAATCATCTCTATTATTCCTTCAGAGATCTTGTAAAATATTTTATTTTCTCAAATGTATCAACAAAGTGATAAATTTTTGAGTAATTTCTTCGAAATTCAGATTTGGGAAAGAGAACGAAGTTGGCTTTCAAAATATAACCAAAAGGAAGTTCAACTTCATTTAAAATTCATGTTGTTATCATGGAACAAATTATTTAATGAAATGTGTGATTATGAACACAAGTATCTTTCTAAATAACATTTAGACAATATTTGATTCAACATTGATACTAATTTCAGAATATAATTGAAATATTCTGATATATAATAACGGGGGGATGATTCCATGAAGCATTTTCAAGGGACTCAAGCTCTTTTACCTTTGCTTACGCTGCATGTTTGTGTATAAGGACGTACTGGTGCACGCACCCATGGACCCACCGCCATCACCCGGCCTGCAACCCGCAGTCCACAGCACTTTCCACTCTTTTCACCAACCCTGGGAGATCGACCAAACGAGACAATTACAGCTGCAGTCAGGCACAGCCGCTGCCAGGCATTACCTGCCGCCCACTTACTATTTCACAGACATTGTTCCCATCAAGGTACCGAATTTTCAACACTCTTTGTTGTTAGGTGATACATTTAGTGTGCATGTCTAATCTGAAAAAATTTCTGGCATCTTATTGGGAAATTGAAAATTGGAAAGAATTATTTTTCGTATAAACTTACTGGGATTTCAAGTGCATTTATTTGAATGGTGAAATTTGATATTAACAGACCAGTTCATGGCCTCATTCAGTTAAGAAACGATTTTTAAGGGCCTTTTTTCTTTCCATTTTAGACATTTCAAAGATACGGTTGATTTATAGACCAAATTTTCACTTATATTTGGATCGTTCATACAAAGTTAAAAGAAATCAATCAAAACATAATTCACCACGAGATTCAAAAAGTTTGTTGCAATTCATCCCTACAATTTTCCGAAATAATAATCTGTTTAAAGTAGAAAACAGCTATAGATATAAGAAAACAAAAAACTAATTATTCATTTTTTACTTCAAAGAGTTTGCTTGTATGTTTACTAAAGTTTAATGATGTATTTTTCAAGTAAGCAATAAGTTCAATTATGTCATAATGTTGAATGGTTTTAACTATTTTTCACCAGAGATACTGTTGAGTATACAAACAAATTTTGATGTGAGTTTATTGAATTTATGGAAGCATGCTTGATTTAATCAATTCCATGATGCCACATTCATCTTGCAGTATTGAGATCTATGTTTCCACGCTCAATACTGATACTTCAAATTTGTTTCAGATCAGAACAGGTAGAGGAAAATCTCTTGAATCTCTTGAGGATCCCAATGAAAGGACACACCATACATTCACTACTGATAATAGCCAACCATTTTACTACCAACAACCTATTGGTTGGAGACCCAGGTCTTATGATGATGGAGATATAACACCCACAAATGAAACTGGCTTGCTTTACGAAGGTGGAGGAACGCTTCCAAGGCCTCGAGGGATTATACGCCCAAGACCTATTGCGAAAATAGCAGCTAAAGCAAGAGAAACATTCCCAGAATTTGAGAAACCACAGTTCAATCCAGAAAAATATGTCAATCCACAATACAAAACGTTACCGAGGGAACTGATGGAAAACCAGAAATATCACATGCAGTATGGCAGGTTAGTAATTTATATAACTGTTGACCAAATGACACCAAATTACCAACAATTTTGATATAAACTTGTTGATTAAAATCACACCGTGATCAATACCAAATATGGGACGAGAGCTGGGATATACTGTGTAGGAAGAAATTTCATTCACCTACTCGTTCGATCACTGTACATCCATCTTCCAAACGGAAGTTTATGCAATCTTGTAATGCATAGGAACATCAATTTGAATAAAATAAGCGGATCAATATTTTTGCGGACAGTCAAGCTGTCATCGAGACATTAATACTTGAGTGACATCGAGACTGGTTCTAGACTGCAGTGTTTTCAGGAGACTCAAGAAGCAAAAATAAAATCCGTGGTGTAAGAAGTGCCATTGCTCATTACTTGTCTTCTTTATCTGATTCTGTGGAAACTGTTTAGCATTTTTTGGCCATATATCAATCAAATTTTTTGCTTGTATTTTTCTCTGCACTTTATTCTCATGACATCTTATTGATCAATATTCCACAGAGTGATTTTATGCCTTTGGGAGGAATTTCCTCCTCACCAATGTCACTTAATTTCACTCTTCCAGTAGTCTTTGACAAATTTTGCATTTTCAAGTTAGTTTAGACTATATGTATCCTCGTATAGCCTCTATTGAGGTTTTTCTGAACACGTGTCTCTATTGCATGCATTTTTTTGTTTGAAAGAAGAAGAAATAGATTCCAAAGATTAGTTTGAATCTTTGTAACACATTCATCCATCTTGAAACTATCGATTTACTAAGTGTGTTGATTGAATTGGTTCAGTACAGTTCAGTAACTTTTACATTGTTTTTTTTTATGTTGCAGCTTGTGAAAGAATGTTGATATAATCATTTGATAGATTATAATCTACTATCTGTGTTGTGGAAACATTCTAAATATTAAAATTTGACATGTTCGGCAATCAAATATAGAATTAACGTCATCTACATGTTCATAATTTTTATTAATTACATGTGAATGAAGTTAAGCCATTCAATAATCTGTTGATTTATTTTACAGCCCTTTAATGGGTAAGAAGATACCTCCCAACCCGCCAAAGAGACAGGACAGCGAGTGTCACGAGCAGACCACAACAGTGGAAATCCACCACGTCCAGACCTCTAGTCCTCTGCCACTTCCAGCATATCCTAGTTCAGATAGTCTTAGTATATCTCTAGATAGTCAAGGCGACTTACCTTTGCCTCCTCCTCCAGCTCCGGGGACTCCTCCAGGAGCTTCGCAATGCAAGCTCAACTCCTCACAATCTTGGGGCGCTGAGGAACAGGAGCTGATAAAAACGTTGGCGTTGCAGCACAGAAACGGTTCCGATGCAAGTTTTAAGGTAATAGAAGATTTCTGTTTGATTAGGCCAGAATGAGTATACTGTGTGAGGATTTTTCGTCATAATGGATCAGACTTTTGTAATATTTTTTTTATTGAATTTCAATTTGAGCTTTATTAAATGTAAAGTATGGGAAACAATATTTGATTCAGTTCTCTCTAACATACCATAAGATGGATTACAAAAACTCAACATATCATTTAAATTATATATATATGAGAATCAACTCAAGTAAATGTGTGCAAAATTCATAAATCATTTTTGAACACATCAATTTTTCCAATTCGGAAACTGCATCAGTAGCGCATTCTTGGTTTTACTTATATACAAACCTTCAAAAAAAAATATAGCAATTGATGTTTAGACGTGGGAAGGATAATTGGAGATTTTCATTTATGATTTGATGTTATCAGTTAAAAGTTTATGTGAACCCTAATTATTTCCTGATATAAATTATTAAATATTACTTATCAAAAATTCAGGAAATTTAATGTGTGTGTTAGTCTTCTTTGTCTACAGTTGTTTGTTCACCGTAAGTGTTACATAATGATTTGTTTTCTATTTCAGTCGAGTTCCAGCACAGAATCAGATTCGCTGCCATTCGCCAATGAGAACGCCGGTACGATAAGAACCCGTGCCGGTACTAGGCAGGCAGAGTTCTCATCGCCAAAGCCGCGTGCCTCCTCTGCTGGTCTTCCCCCCCATCCGTCCCCCACGCCTACTAGACAGCAATCGACTGTCCCTCGCAATCAAAGAACAGAACCTGTCGATGTTCTCAATGACATTGGGAATATGCTGGCCAACCTCACAGACGAATTAGATGCCATGTTAGAGGAAGAGAAAAGGCAACAGTAACTCTATATCTGTATAAGACTGAACATCATGTTATAATTTCAAATTATTTTTGTATGATTTTCCAGCTTTCCAGGATTTAGAAATTCACATGGTTTTTGTGTTTTGAACATTTGATCTCATTTTAAAATTTAATTTACAAACTATCAATATTCCAAAAATACTAGAGAAATGAACTAGCATGCTAATCAAGACATAGTTTTTAAATAGTTAGGTTTTGATTGCATATTAGGGGATGGAATGTTACCTGAAGTTTCAGTGAAAGATTTTCTCTGTTTCTCTGTTCTTTGTTTTTCCAATAATTTTAGGGAAATAGAGATGACTGTATTTTGACCCTGACAAGAGATTGGGCCTGCTTTCCATAAGTTCACTGTTATTAGGGCTGATTATAGTTTCATAATTGTTTTACTGACAGTTTCACCACAGCAAAAAGTTCAGTTGGTATATTTGTATTTCTTCAACCAGTTTTCAGAAAATTGTTCAACTCTATTACCATTTTTTGGTGTGATATTATCAGTGGTTATTTACAGACTACTTGATTTAGTATCACACATCACACCCCAAACGCAATTAGCTGCTTGAAACTATAATTACTGTAGAAACCCAAGTATTCAAATTCATTGTAACAATCCTCTTTGGGATATTCAAATATCCATATAATTGGATCTAACAAAAAAAAGTTTACTTTAGATGGAAAACGCCTGAAAAAGTGTTGTGACTGAGAAGGATAATACAATTGCAGGTGTATTGAGGGACTCGTCTTCGCCAGACTCTGTTGCCGATAGGAAACGCTCTTTTCTTTCCCGACCTCTGAATGTATGTTGTTTGCAATACCTAAAAAATCCAAACTGATAATTGGCAATCTAGGTAGTTGGAATTTGGAAATTATAGTTCTACTGTAGATTTGATTGAACTCACTTAGGAACTTACTATAACTCAACAATTCAGCTGTTTTTATTTTGCATTCATATAAATCTACGATAATCTGGTTAAATCAAGTACTTTATAATTTGAGTATTTTCAGAAATGTCAATTTGAGCTTTGTCATAACATTTAAGAAAAATTCACCCAAAATTTTATTCCTGATTGTCTACTGTTCGCTAAACATGAATTCCCATTTTGTAATAACTCAGCTTCTTTGAATGTTTGAGGTTGGTGTTAACGTCAAATTGCCATAAAAAAATAATGCAAAAAGTAAACCATGTGAATTTGTATTCAAAGTTGTATCAGACCTTTTCCTTAATTGTAGTCTAAATTTATTATTTTATTTTTTGTTCATGAAATGAGTTTGATGTATATAAAAAGGTTTATTTTATCCTGTACATAGTTATTTTAGGTAGAAATTATCATGTAAATAGGTGTAATTATTTTCAACATTAACGATTTATCGATTTTTATATTGCTTAATGGCAAATGGCTTCTTTCACATTATATTATTCACGATAATTTTGTGTTACAGAACTCGGTTAAGACCAATTAACTGATATCTTGGAACTGAAGCTGTTCATATTATATTCAGAGTTGATATTTCAAACATCAAATGGATTCCACTTGAAAAAAAAAAGTCTGTTAGTTCGGACATGAAGGTGAAAATTAATTTCATAGATCATTACTTTTTTTTTTCAATTACTTCTCATCTTGAAGTACTCCTTTGAGAACCAAACTTTCAACAAGAGATACTCTGTTTAAATAGCAGTTTCCCACATACCTATTTTGCTTGAAGATGAAGAAGTAGACTGCCAAAATCTGTTTTTCCAAAAGATATTATGTGTTTCAATTAGGTCTTGTAATTTGTAGATATTACAATTATGCTTTCGAACTTAAAAGAAGAAACTTAATTGAAACTTTTGCCAGTATGTTTTGTTGAGTGTTAGGTAAGTAACAAGTCTCGTGTTTAAATCAAGCCATGAACACATTCATCTGACTTTTCTATATGATATTCATTTTTGTACACCTCTTGAGCACTGAAGAAATTGACATTACAGGATCTGTTATATTCATGGAAAAATGATTTATTCTTACAGTCATATTAATTTGGAAAAAATATTGCTTATTATCACATAAAACGCCTCCGTCCCCAAGAAACTAGTATTCAAGTAATACTCCTCTCAAATTTAGATATATTTTGACAAATTAAGATGTATTTTGATTTCAATCTGTGTTAGTTTTTGAAGATAGGTACTGAGTTGAAAAAATAAAAAAGTAAAAGTAAACTGTGATTATATATAGAAACAATTAGAAGAATAGAAAAACTATGAACTGTCTCAACCTGCTCATTTTGCTGCAAGTCGGTCAAATTAAATATATAGTCACAATCTCTGACTCTAGTATCATCATTGGCAGACAGCGGGATTGACGGACTCAAGGAGTATTTTATACACTGAGAAGAGTCTCTCGGCAACTTAAGTTCACCTTGTATATGAAGACTAGAGTATCAGACATGTCGTTGAGAAGATGCCAACTACTTGTATACGTTGAATATTTAGAAACTCACTCAAAATGAAAAAGTTAGAAGCAACTAGAAGAATACAAAAATTAACCTGCTCTCTTTGCAAATGGGTCAAGCTCAAAATATATCTGGAATAAGAGCATATTTCCAACTACAAACACTTGGTTATTGTTGACAAAGCGTCCATACGCTTGTGAAATTCCGAGACGAAGTAGTCACTATGAAATTGAGAATTTCAAGTCTCTTCTGTACTTGAAACATTTCCGTGGAAACAACCAATTTTCAAACTTAAAAAAAAATAAATGACAACAAAATTCAGCGTTTTTCATCCAAAAATGTTTTTTCACAAACCCTTCAAGATAGGAAGTAGTTTTGTTTTTGAAACGCCTGTGGGTGATTTGTACATTGATATTTTACTATTCCGTTATTTTCATTGGGTTTTCCTTTTTTTTATAAAGTTCATATATTCAAAATACCAAATTCACACCAATAAAGATACAACTTCAAGAACAGCAATTGGAATTATTTACACACAGAATATTAATCAATCAAGGTATACGCTATAGGCGGAAGAACGAGGTTCTTAAAGACAAAGCTTATATACATATATAACTAACGATTAGATAAAATTACATAGATAATTTGAGTTTATGGGTTTCACAGTGTGAAATATGGAAACAGAAATATGGAGGAGGATTGGTCTAACAAAATTGAATTATGGGCAAATAAAAAGATAGCAATTGAAAAAACTACAGTTTGTAATGAATATTGATTTCAAAAAAGTTGTAAACCTATTGACCTCATCAAACTCATCATAATCAATATATTGAGGATGTACTTCAGCAGTCGATGGCAAATCAAAGTAAAAAAATAGAGTGTATCAAGGAATGTTGAAAAGTTGTCAATGCTGTGATATATTGACAGAGGTGTTGAATGACGCCACTAAGAAATTGAAAAAAATATCAAAAAATTTTGAAAGGGGATTATTGACAAGAAATACAACAGTTAATTTTTCGATAGAGAGGTCAATTTTATAAAAATTTATCCTAATTCCATGATGATTTGGTTTTCAAAGGGAGAAAAAAAGGTAACTTCTAGGGAACCCAATACCTATTGCACCAATAATCGTGTGAACGTTTATATCTTTCTCATTATTTTATGTGGACGATTCATGTAGAGGAAACTTAAAAAGTTCATAAATGGTCGGTGTTTTTAGATTTTGGTTTTTTAAAGAATCTACACAAATTTCTGGTTGTATAATAAATAAACTCCACGCATTCATTTCATAATGTAAGTTTCCCAGAACCAAGGATACTTTGTAAGTTTTAACTATGTCTATTAGAAAAGATTCAGTTGATTTGGAAATCAATTATTTACCTATATGTGAAACAAGCCTAGTGAAAAATACTTAATGAATTTAGTATGCTTGTCAAAAAGCTCTTTGTTCCAAAAATGTTCCAGTGTGTAACAAATACATTGTCATTTCAGTTAGTTTACAATTTTCAGTGATAATTTTTTAAAAATATCTTCCAATAACTGGCATATTTATAAAGTTTTGGTGTTTGATTAATGAGAGCGTCTGAGAATCTGGTCCAAAAATTGAGTGTCCTAGAAATTGGGACACATAACTAATGGATCTCATATGCTTTCATCAATAAGTGGAAAAGCTCCACAGACCACTGTATTTATTTTTGAAATATATGTATGGCAAAAATATGAATGTACTGTAAATAGATAGAACATGTACTGAGAGTTGTAGCTGATAGAAGCCAAGTAATAAAAACTAGCAAATACTTTTGTACAAAGCCATCTTTTAGTATACGGACTTAGCAGAGCATTAGCATATGAAATATTGGTGTTTTAATACCTTTACACCAGAAAATCGCGACTTAGTCTCATTTCTTTTCTTTTCATCAAATGATTTTGAGAAGACTGATAGTACGATTTAAACATTATTTTTGATAGTCTAGGCCGAAGGATGGAGACCTAAAGAAAGAAGGACCTGAAAAATATGAATTTTTGAGTGCTGGTGATTATGTAATTACATAAACACTTACTGAAAAGGAGGAAACCTATTTGAGTAACTTTCCTACTAAATAATTTTCATAGAGATCAGTTTCATTCAATGGCTTTGATTTCAACATATTTTAATTGATCCTTTCTCCCTGGAAGAAGGGATTGTTTTCAAAAATTCCTATTTTTTGGAGAAACGTATTGTGTTGCATCTGTTGCCTGGTCTAAGTAGTCGATCTGAGTCTACATCGAAAGAGCGTCCAAGTGCCATAATAAAATAAATCCATTACTATTATACATAAGAGTACTTTTAATCTACTCACCGATCGAATGGTTAAATCTTTCGAGGTTCACACAGATTGGCGGATTTCAATGTCGACGCATTCAAATGTGTGTATTATATTTTGTCTCATTTACAATTGCCATTTTTGCAATGTTATTTGTAATAAAAAATGTTATTAATGTGCTACTTAAATAGTTTATATTGCATTCACTTATGTTGTTATTTGTCATAGCATTTTTTCTTAGAATTATAGCTGTTAACAATTCTGAACCCCCGATCCATTATATCCTTTCTCATTTTATTTTATTGGTTAACTGTTAACAAATACGAATATAGATCAAATAATAAAGTGGAATATTATAAATGTTCGTTTCAATTAAGATCCTGATCCAAGGCAATTGAATTTAGGTATTGACTACCAATAATATGTTATGGGTTATTCCAGCTTGTCAAAATTTAAAGTTATTACCATTGTATATAGATACAAAGTTATCAAGATATGTATGCAAGCACAGTAAAAACCGAAAATCTATCAGATGGCGCCACTTATATATGGCTATAAAATATTCAATATAAATGAATAAATTGCCATAGTTCAGATGGGTTGGGGGGTCAGAGCGTAAGGGCCGCCGTGAACGCACCGTATCACATCCCCAACTGATTTTTATACAAAGACTTAGACCTGGACACGCGATATATGGACGTGTATATGAGAGAACACGCAGAAAGCGTGTTCGATAGAATCAGATCGCACAACAACCCAGCACTACGCGATCTATACGATGCGTTGAACATGGATGACCCCAGATTCCGGAAAAGGGACGAACACCCAAGACCGATGAAACAGAATCTACGACCACCCCCACGAGTCGCCGTTAGGCGACTCCGGTAAGCATATTAATCAGACTTTCATTCAGCAAGTTCACCGCAGAACAACTCGACCGCGATTCAATTATCCTTAGATTCACTGAGGAACTCTCGACGCTAACAACAATAGCCGCCGGTTAGTTTTTGGCCCCCCCCCCATGCAAAAATTCATTTAGGAATAGTCAAACAAAACATTTTTACCGATCGTGAAAGAATAGCACCTAAAGGCTGACTTTCGACCAAAAGAGGTCAGATGTCAATCTTGCTGAAGTGCCCATCAGTAAGTTGAGGACCGCTTGGAGAGCGGGGGTGGATGGAATGGGGTAGTAGGTTCTGAAAGCTATGGATTATACTGTAGACGACCCCTCCCGATATAGAACGCCCCGACACTCTGTCGATTGAAGCCTCTATATCCTTCGTTTAAAAGATGAACACATTTTTCATCCAACCCACCCCAGCCAGGTAGGGGTACACCGTGAAGGGCGGTACTGATGTCTGAGGACATTCATGCCGCCATACCATCAACACTCACCATCAGTTATGACCCGTTTGTCCTTCTGGCAAACATCAGTCCAAAGGTTAAGGGAGCCAGGCTCCAACCTGTTTGAATCAAGACGACGTGCAGGTTGGGGGGCAATCAGTCCAAAGGGTAAGGGAGCCAGGCTCCAACCTGTTTGAAATCAAGACGACGTGCAGGGTTGGGGGGCAAGAGATTCCGTGGACCAACGAAGCTAGATACTTGGGGGTCAACCTAGACAGAAGATTAACGTTCAGGTCTCACGTACGGCAGATAATAGGAATGGCGAGATAATAGGTCGAAGAAGCAACATGGGACTGAAAGTAAAGTTGCTAATGATAAAGACCATAATACTACCGATAATCCCCACTGCCTGGGGCCATTGAGCAGCGACATACAGAAGACAGATCCAGTCGTTTATGAACGCGTGCGTATAGGCCGCCGTAAACGCTCCAAGATATGTGCCGAATAAGTACATATTCCGAGATCTAGGCCTGAACATACACTACGTGGACGCATACATGAGGAAACACGCAGAGGACGCGTTCGACATAATTCGAGCGCACGACAACCCAGCGCCAAGCGACTTACACAACGCATTAAACTGCAACCAGTTTGAGTAGAGCCATGATGATGACAGCACGACCAGCTGTTGAAAGCGCTCGCATATAATTATGAACTATGAAATATCCAGTATGAATGAATACATTGCCATAATTTTGAAGGGATGGAGGGAGAGTAATACAGTAACAATTGAGAAAAATATGTGTTTTGGAATTCGCGAGAATGGAAGCAGGGGTCCCACAAGGTGCAGTCCTACTTATGTTTTCCAGAAACCGAAAAGCTTTTTAAAAAGTGATTTTTTTTTCAATACTTAAAAATTATAAAAACGATGTTTAACAGTACATGTATAAAATCAGACTAACTGCATAGGGTCATCCCCAAGGCGATGCTCTCTAGCCGGCTATGCTGATAAGAGGCTTTCCTAGGAATTGTAGCTGAGTGTCAGCAGAATCCGGGGTCAATGACAATGTAATTCCTCCCTCTGAAGATGGAAAACAGGGTTTCACGAAGAGAAAAATATTTTCCGCTGCCTTGGTAAGGGTGGATCTGTATTTCCTGCTTGAGGTCCTTCAGGCGGTTGGTTTCGGACTAACAGGTACTGGTATTTGTTTGTATATAACAAAGATCAAAAAACATACTATGATCAGCATATGCTGGAACTGTCCAAATATAACCTGATGATGGATGAATATGTGTGGTCGGTATATCTGTGGATTTCGTTTAGCTTGTCTGGAGGAATGTCTTGGAGTTTTAGGACTGGTACCACCTGGGTTGTTGGGGTTTGAGGAAGCATTATGTCTGGTAGAAGTAGGGTTTTTTCTCCTATTTCTATTGCTTGGTTGACATATTCGTCCGTGGTTTTGAACTGACATCCAAGAGGTAGGGTGATCAAATTGCTCCCTTGAGAGTGGTTATGTCTGTTGTTCCACAAATAGTCTGAATACAGGTGGAATTCTTGAATATGCCAATAAAGTGGGCTTCATCTACTTGTTCATTATGGAATATTGAAAATACACCTAATTCGTGGTGAGGTGGTATAATGGTGGTTCCATTCAAGGTAGGAATCGAGTATAGATGGTAAAGGGTAAATATATGTGGAACTACCAAAGGGAGTTTGATGACAATGACGATTTTATTATTTCTTTGATATGTATGATATCATAATAACGAGATGTATTTACTGGGTCTAATCCAAACAAAGTTTCAAAAGAACAATGTTTCAGGGGAGTCCGTCTACGATAATTTTGGTGAGCGTATTTTAAACAATTCTGATATATAGTGTAGATGTTTATTGCATGCGTATGTGGATTATATTTTCGACTTGGCACCTAGGGTATTAGTGAACATTTTCCATAATAATATAGCTACGAATCGGGTTCCCTTTTCATTTTATTAGGTTATTATAAGTCATAGTAATTTCCTACGTTATACAGGGAGGAGCGATTAAGTGGGTCTCTTGATAGCTTCTCAGAGTTGTATTTTAGTTGGTTTTATAGCATAGCTAGTAGAATTCAGGCAAGGCATATCTATGCCCTGAGTGAAGTTACCTCAATTTTCAAAGGAATACTCCTGTCATTTTGTTTTAGTAGTTTACCCATAGTTTGCTCATGGTTATAATTATATATTTATTTTTCTTTTATATAGTGTAAATAACTTTCAGTATTAATTTTTGTTAATTTAATTTTTTTTTATTGTTAATCCGATTATTCTGCCAACTTTACTCATCGATAAAGTTGGTTTGTGAAAACTCTACTAATATTATTTCATTCCCTCAAACCCCTAAAAGACCACGCATTTAAGCCGTGGCCGAATCCAGTCTCTGAGGATATAATTGGTGGCATAACCAAGTCATTTCTCCATGAAGTTTAGAAGGTAGAAAAAATTCAGCTGTTGACCAAGTTGCCTACTAATTCTCAATCCGTGTGATCAGGACGGATTTCAAACTTTTTCTGATCTGGTGGCAGCAACTCTCACGCTACCAAACTAAATTAAGAAAATAAATACCTTTGGCTGAACGATCCCATACACAGGGGGGGGTGAATTTTTCTGGTGCGAGTAAACTGAAATGATTATTATATATTCATTAGTAGTACTCATATAGGGATCGCCAATTCAGACCCGACGGTCAGCTATTACAGTATTCATGGCTTGTTAAGTATAATCGACTTAGATTGGCCAGAGGATAGATACAAGAATACTAGCCTCGAATATAGAGGAATCTACGAAGCAAGAACGGACGAGAACGTAGTAGTAATGTTAGACCCCACCATCTCGTTGGAAAGCGGAGATGAAATGAGAAATGAAGTGGAGAGAAAATTTCCAGATTTGTATGGAAAAATAGGGGATGGATTACAAAAAGACGACATTGAATACGCACAAAGAACTACAGAAATTAAACGCTCCAAGAGTCAGAACGAACAAAGAAGTTCACTCTACTTTGTGGTGGCTAGTGATACGGATTCCTTGATGGAGCGCGCAGAAATATACGAGGCTTTGAAAAGATGGAGGGAGAAAGCGGAATTACTTGGGCTAAGAAGTATATCTACGGCTGTACTGGATACCACATATATGAGGAAGAACCTCGAAAATATTCTAAGAGGGACTCAAATTACAGTTAAACTGCATACGGATATGAAGACAATGAAAAAAAGAATTATTCCAAGATTTGTTAGGGGAGACGACATCGCCAGAGTAATAGTTAAGGCACAAGAGGGTACGACATATGCTGAGTTGTTGAAGAGTGTTAAGGACAAGGTTAATATTGGAGAAACTGGGGTGGAAGTAAAAGCTCTGAGGAAAACAACAAATGGAGACCTCTTACTGGAGGTCAAGGGCGGGAGAGGAAAGGCTGAAATTTTGAGGAACTCTATAAAATCCAAGAGAGGCAACATAACGGATATTGATCCTACTATAAAGAACGAAGAGATAGAGAGAGAAGTCATCAACAATAATCCGGGAATTGACAATACGCACATTAAGATTGTATCCCTTAGGACTATGACATGGGAAAATCAGACGGCAACCTTAGTCATGGACAGGTTCGTGGCGGAGCAAGTCGTGAGATCAGGTACAATCAGGACAGGCTGGGTTGACTGTAGGATAAGGAAAAGGGTGAACCCCACCAGGTGCTACAGATGCCTTAAATTAGGACATCTGAAACAGGATTGTAGAGGGAAGGATAGGGCCGATACCTGTCTAAAATGTGGAAAGGAAGCTCATAGAGTCCAGAGTTGCAAAAATGACCTGTTTTACTTGACATGCAGATGTGAGGGACGCAGGGCGAATCAAACAGAATGTCCAGTTTTCCGAACCTTGATTAAGTAGTAAATCGGCTAATAATGAGCCTTAAAATACTACAAATTAATGTTGAGAGATCTAAAAGCTCCCATGACCTCGCCCTTGCGACCGCCGAACAACGGGACGTAGATTTGATACTCTTGCATGAACCAAATAAGTCATATGCGACGAGACAAAATCTCACCACTGACGACAACCAGGATACCGCCATATTTTGTAGAAACAAAGACGCAGGCGTGGAGTCACATGAAGTCGGAAGAGGGTATGCGGTAGTTCATTTCCGCAGCTTCGCCCTTTATAATTGTTACGTCTCACCAAATAGCACATTACAAGACTTCGAGAGGATAATTGATACCATCATGAACAGTATAAGAACTGACAAAAAAGCGGCAGTTCTGATAGGAGATCTAAATGCAAAGTCCTACCTGTGGGGATGTGCGGTAGAGGATGGAAGGGGAGAATATATAGCGGACTGGTTAAATGTCCTAGATATGGCCGTCGGAAACAGTGGAAACTCTACCACCTTTGTTAGAGGAAACAGTGAATCCATTATAGACATAACTTTTGCAACATCCACTATATTCAAGAAATTGGTAAACTGGGAAGTATTGCAACAGGGCAGTCGAATACAAAGCTAATTCAAAATATAAAGAAGGCAAAAAAGGCAAGTCGAAAAGGCGCTACGAGGGGGGAAGCACAACCCTACTGGTGGAATGAGATGATCGAGGAGCATAGAAAGAAATGTAACGAAAAAGGAAGGAAGCTGACAAGAGATAGTAGAGGAATGAACCAAGAAACTTTAGCTGCAAGAGAAGTGGAACTCAGAATAATGAGAAGGGAGCTATACAAACTCATCAAATGCTAAAGTCGAGGCGTGGAATAAACTCTGAAGACCTGAAAAATGATATATGGGGACAAAGATACAAAGTTACGATGAAAACTTTCAAAGCATACTTACCCTACAACCTTACCGAAGAAAAGAGAACTGAAATTATAAGAGGCTTATTTCCGGCAAGGATCAATCAAAAACACCCCATTTGGACTCAGGATTTGCCTGAGCGCTTTACTAGGGAAGAACTAGTCAGAGCATGCGAGAATCTCAAATCAGTTAGGGTCCCGGGCCCAGATGGAATTTTGCCGGAGGAGATTAAAGAGATCATTAGGGTCATCCCAGACACTATGCTAGGAATATATAATAACCTACTTGACTCATAGATTTCCAACAGCTTGAAAAAAGGCGAAGATATAGTTGATTCCAAAGGGAACGGTCAACCTAGAAAAACCTAAGTTCAGAACAATATGTCTTCTAGACACGGCAAGTGAAATATATTGATATCTTATTAAGGAACGCCTGGAGAAAGAACTACAGGAAAAACAAGGGCTGTCGGACGACCAATATGGCTTCAGAAAGGAAAGATCGACGGTATCAGAAAAAGTACTGGAACATGTAAGTCCATTGTCCTTCGATTGGAAAGCACTGATCGCAATCGATATAAAAAATGCATTCAATACAGCATCCTGGACTAATATAATAGGAAGACTATAAGAACTAGGAATAAACCAACATTTAGTCAAGATTATAGACTGTTACTTGGAAGATAGAGTACTTATTGACAAGAACTTCAATATGGAAATGACGCAAGAGGTGCCCCAGGGATCAGTTCTAGGACTACGCTCCTGAACAAAATTTACAGGGAGGACAATTGGAGTCGTGAACTCGACATCCATCTCCTCTGCAGACTCGCTCCTGAAATAAATTTACAGGAAGGTCAGTTGGAGTTCAAAACTGGACATCCATCTCCTCTGTAGACTCGCTCCTGAAATAAATTTACCGGGAGGTCTGTTGGAGTCGAAAGCTCGACATCTATGTCCTTTATAGACTCAGCGTCAGAAAGAATTTTTAAGTTTACTCTGTCCATAAAAGTCCCACGAGTAGCTAGGGAAAGAAGGTTCCGTAGAGACAGCTGATAGAGTCAGTGGCATTCATCCTCTCGGCACGGATACACACACCTTAGGATTAAGCCATAGTTGGGATGCCATTCAGTTAGGTAATAATAGAACCACAAGTAATTCTGTCATTCTCGTATCCAGCGGGGCTACGTGGAAGCAGGCATCCGATGGCCGGTTTGCTCAACCCCCACATCCCAAGCCAATGCACTCACCAATAAGAGCATGCACAGTGGTTCAGGCAGTGAAAGATGAACAAGGACAGGCAACATGCCTGTATAACTACTGAAGCAATTATATTCAATTCACCAAATTGATAAACTTATAGAAGAGAAGTATTTGAGTTACAAATGTAGACAAAGCACTTCAGTTTTTGGAAACATGATGTATGGGGAGATTAATATTTGGTTTCTTTCTAATAGAGTGTGTGTTGGTAGCTGGGATGACGAAAGAATCACATACGCCATTAATAAAATATCCCAATAAAACATACAGGCTGATTCACGGTGGATGGCACATTAGACGTTTCTGGTGGACCGTTAACCGACGAGAGGCTAAACCGCCCAGTCCGTACCAACGTTGCCAAGTGTACCCAGTTTGTATTTCGCGGGAAATTACAAACTATACTTTAAAAATCAGGTTATGTGTTAAAACTTGTTATTGTTATACTGCTGTTTTTTATCTACCTGTGAAAAAATTTGAATTTAGAAAATGCCAGTTATATGTAGTATATGTGAGAAAGTATATTCCACACAATCATCTCATAACAGACATATACAAGAAGTGTACCAAAAAATCCAGAGCCTGTATCTTATTTATCTCAGAAGGGATGCGGTGCAACTTTTAGTAGCCGTTGCCTTGAAGCAGATTGTGATGCTGCATTCAAAACCCATAAGAATTTAGTGGACCATTTGCAGAGAATTCATCTGCTGAAGTTTGAAACAGAGTGCTATGTTATGAAAAATATAAATGGTTTGTTAATTCTAAAATCAGAATAACACGAAGTATTTTGAAATTTATTTTTATTTATTTCAGATTTTGAAATTTGGAAATCAAATACTGAAACAATTAACAATTGCTCTTACGTTTTGAAAAGTAGGAATGCTAGTACTATTGGTGAAATAGTGTATTACAAGTGCAACAGGAGTACAAGTGAGTACTAATTTGATTATTGAGTGTAAAGGTATGTATAGAGATTGGGTACATGGATATGGTACTGCTGAGAGAGGGTACCTATATTTCAAAAATCAAAATAAATATTAACCCTATATAAGTGCAATTTGATAAAGGGTGAGATAGAATAAAAAATGTAAACAGTTTATATCTCAAAAAGGGCTGATTGAATTTTTTATACACTCTGTCCTAGGTTATATCCTCAGTGACAACAGTGATCGAAGACATAGATTGTTGAAGAGCCAGGGATCTTGTAAGATAAATAGTTCTTGCACAAGTGAAATCAAAGTTGTTGAAGAAAACAACAAAATTCTGATAGAGTGGCAGAAAGTACATTATGGTCATAACCTTGATATACAATATATTAGATTGCCAAAAACTGAAAAACAAAATATTGCCACAAAGATAACAAATGGTGTTGCACCCCAAAGGTAATCATATTTTATACTTATGTTATCATCAGACTTATTAATAAACAATTCTTATCCCAATGTCTGCAGAATCCTGTGATTTAAATATAAAATAGCATCTAAATATTCACTTATCAATTTTGAATTATTTACCTTCTACCAGAGCATTAACCTAACCAATTTTTCACAGAATCTTGGAATCCACTCGTGATAATATTGGTGAACATTTGAAAAGAGTAGATTTGTTAAGTACTAAGGATCTGAGGAACATAAAAATAAGCTATGGTCTTGAATTGAAAGATGGAAAGCGAGATTCGAATGATGCCTTTTCTGTGGCTCTTTGGGTGAAGGAATGTGAAAATCTCAAAGAAAAACCTATTTTGTTGTATAAAGAGCAAGGAAAGGACCATAGTATTTTAAGAAAAGAGGATTTTTGCTTGATAATAATGAACAAATTTCAAAGACAAATGATGAAACAGTTTCCATCTACAATCACCATCGATAGTACCCATGGCCTAAATGACTATGATTTTGAAATGACAACCATTATGGTCTTAGATGAATATCACCATGGTTTTCCAGTAGCTGAAATGTTCACAAATAGAAAAGATACCATAGTGCAGAGTATATTTTTTTCAGTAATCAAGGACACCATAGGTATGTACAATCTTACATTAGTTTGTTTTGGTGGTGGTTGGTACTTATAGTTGTTTTATTTGCAGGAGTTATTCATTGTAAATTTTTCATGTCAGATATGGCTGAGGTGTTTTTTAATGCATGGTATGGGGAGATGGGTCCGCCTTATCCACAACACTTATTTTGCTCCTGGCATGTTGACAGAGCTCGGCAGAGCAATTTGAATAAAATTTCAACTAAGGACAAGTGTTCAGATATTTACAAAATACTAAAAATATTGATACTAAAAAACTATTGAATCAAACTTTGTTTCAGCTTTGGATAATGCTTTAAGTAATATGTGCAACAATGAAGTCACAAGACATTTTGGATAGTATTTTTCTAATACCTACAGTCATAATTTAAAAAAATGGGCTTACTGTTTCAGAAAAGAAGCTAGCATTAACACGAATATGCATTTGGAGTCGATGCATAAAGTAATCAAGTATTTCTACTTAGAAAGAAAGACAGTAAAACGCCTTGACAAGGGTTTAAACATGGTATTGAAATATGTAAGAGACAAGAGTGTATAACGAATTATTACATTGAGCAAGGGTGAACATACCAAACAAACAAGACTGATATCTCAGAATCACAAGGAGGCAATTAAAAATAGGGATTAGTATACAATTTTGAAAATTGGTAATAACTGGAAAATTTACAAAAATCAAAATAGTTCATATACTATCCACCAGATATTAGAATCGAAATGCTGTGAACAATTATGTTTGTTCTGTGAGGTGTGTAATCATATGTTTTCATGTGCCTATACAGAAAGAAAAATTATGTGCAAACATATCCATATGACAATAAAAAAATCTACAAAAACAGAAAAACATTTTAGTTCGACTGATAGAGACATTTCAATATCTAAATCCTTATCAGCTCTGGGAAAAGAACATCAAGGAATCAAACATAGGACGGAGAATAGATCAAACAAAAGAATTGATAATGAAATTAGAAAGTTTAGATTTTCATCAGCTTGATGATGACACTATCAATAAAATACATCAGCATTTATCCATAATAAATATATAACTTGGCTAAATGCACAAAATTGATAGAAAAGGATAATGAATTGAAACCCAAAAATAAATCTTCTAAAAGATACATCAACAAAAAAGAAATGCGTTCAGAAAAAAGCATTTCAACGGGCCTCCCCACGAAAACTGACAACAATTCAAGAAAACCTATTACACGCCCCTGAAGATGTATTTTTTTAAAAATCAGTTCAACCTTCAAGTGACCACCAATATTGTTGATTATTACCATTTCGATATGTGTGTTTTTTGTTTGGCAGTAAACTTTTATTTTTTTAAAGTCGTTTTTATTAGCGTATTTCCTGAGTTACATTTTGAATTTCCCGCGAAATACGAACTGGGTACACTTGGCAACGTTGGTACGGACTAGGCGGTTTAGCCTCTCGTCAGAAACCGGACCACTTTGAAAATTCATTGGAGAGCATATTCGGACATTCTATACCCAACTGAAACATTTTCGACAATGCAGTGTTGCCACTTCCATTAGAAAGTAGTAGTAACTTTGATTTTTCAAATGGAACACCATGTATATATTATTTTTGGAATCTAAAAGAATTACCCGACAACTTTTCTTGATATTTCCCTATACCTATCTGTTACCGTTTTCGAAATATGAATTGATTTTATTTTTTCTTTCGGAAATGATGACCTCAAAAAATGCTGATATCTTTGAGTTAAGGAATACTTTGGTACTGAAATTTAGTTTGGAGTTAGGTGATACTTGAAGGCTTCCCACACTTCAGCGTAATCTCCGTTATTTCAATATATGGTGGTAAAAAATACAGTTTTTTCGTCTGCTTGAAAAAGTGACTGAAAGTTGATTTTTTCAAATGGAACACCCTGTGTATTATTACAAACTCAGAAAGCTGCTGAAATTTGCTTTCTTTCTATTTATATCATGTGTATACTTGACTAGTAAAGTTTTGGACTTATGAGCATTTATTTGTGAAAATGTCCCTTCAGAAAGCTATTCCCATTCGGTATTTTGTAAGCAGGCCATGATTACTATTTGACAGTAACGTTGTGACATTCTCCTAATAATATTGACATTTTCGTCACTTCAAAGTTTCAAATACCTTCAAAACGATGCAACAAAACTATTCAAACGAAGTACTTATGAATTTGCTTATTATTATTTGGACAGTGTGAAAGTTCAAGGAAAGGTATCCGAATCTACCGCTAATGAACCTCAAGAAATTTATGCGAGTTTAGAACAATTTCACTATGTTTGGGTGAATTTAAAAAAAAACGAAAAAACTTGAGAGTGGAAATATTGATATGAATAGTTATGAAAAAGGTAAACAATTACGTGGAATATATGAAAATATATTCGAATCGCTGGCTGTTCACTTCCAAGCGCTTGAAAATGCAGGTGTTGACTGCTTTTGTGGTGGTAGATCTGATTTCATTGGGATTCAAATCTTCAAATAATAAGTTAATCCTTTCTAACAATTCATCTCTAGAATGCACGGGTGTTTCGTAAACTTTTTCTTTAAACATTCCCCACAGATAAAAATCTAATGGATTAAGATCGGGTGACCTCGCTGGCGAATTCCATTGTCCCAAGCGCCTTATCCACCGCTCGTCAAAGTCTGTCCAGTTCTGCGCTCACTTCTCTTGTACAATGTGCAGAAGCTCCGTCTAGTTGGTACCAACATTTTCGATATTCTTCGAATGGCAGATTATCGACGAAGCTCTTTACAATATTCTCCAAAATATTCAGGTAGCTTGTGGATGTTAATGATTCCTAGCATATAGCGTACCTCAATTTGTTGTACATATTAACATGCAAATTATAGTTTCGGGCCACGGGAACCACTTTTTAAAAAGACTTTATTTAGATTTACAGACTTTATTGTACAGAAGTTACTCTGACAATCGTACTAACAGAACTGACTCCTCCTTCAAGATGGCTAGCTTTTATAAGTTTATTATAACTTAGTCAGCATTTGATGAATAAGCATAAAGGAGGGTTTTATATACATAACTCCTCCATCCCTAAGATGAAAATAATACATTAACATTATTTTCATCAACATTTTCTAAATGAATATTTTCTTGTTTATTTTTCCTTTTAAAACATTTAAATTTGTTCTTATATTTGGAATATAAAATAAAATATGTAAGAAGTATTATAAATATGAATATACAAATATACATTAAAGTATAAGAAGTGCTGTCTTCTTCTAAGGCTTCTAGTCGATGTAATTGGGTTTTTTCAGCAAGGTCCTGAAGTCGGGTTAGTTCGTCGAGGTTTACTCTTTCAGGAACTTTCATAGGGTTATTCTCAGGATGTAGCTGGATAGTATCTATTTCGGGTAACTGTAGAGGGTTTCCTTGAACGGAAGTGGCGTCGTTGGAATAAACTTCGCCTCTAACAGTGAGGTTACATTTATGTGGGATATGGATCAACTGTGGTTGTCTGATATTTTCGTATCCATGCTCCTTACAATTTTTCTCAATCATGATCTTATCAATGGGAATAATAATCATGTAGGCATCGTTGACAGGTTCTATTATGTCCTGGTCTAATTGAATTTGAATCGTCTGGCATTGATGATCGGTTTTACCAATTAGTAATTTCGGTAAACAATCTTCTTTTGAAATTTGGTTGTCAACATGGTATATGCAGGTATTTTCAATTCTCGTACAGGGTTCATCTTCATAATGATGGTAAGTCGAGTTAAGAATTATATAGGGTTTTAAAGGAACGATAGCTTGGTTGAGTATTGGAATTGGGAACAAATGGAAGTAATCATAAACATTTTCAAGAAGTATCGGAAAATGAATTGCAAATATAATAATTCCATTTTTATAATTAATTTCAATTTTTAGTAATTTATTATACGACTGAATGTTTTTAAAGTTTGGTAAACTGCCTTTGTAAAGGTTTGACATTATTTTTAATAATTCTTCGATATCAGATAATGGTAATATCGTGCTATGAATAATGTTTAATTCTGCAAATAAAATTGAATCTTCAATGTTATTAAGTATTGATAATATAATTTGACAATCTATTATCATTGTATCAAGAGAATTTTGAAGTCTTAAGAATAGCGTGAACTTATTCAGATTTAAGACAATACTTTTTATTTGTTCGTCAATTAATTGTTGGTTTTTAACAATCTGCTGTAAGCTATTCGTAGTTTCATTCATAAATTTTCTTGTGATAGTTAGGTAATTTTCTAAATCATGGTGAAGCATGTTCTGATTCTTTTCCAAAGTGAAAATTGCTTTATTATATTTTTCTGCATCTTCATCATCTAAAGTACCAAAGAGCCATTTACTTGTTCTGCCTACTATATTAATAAGTGCCCTTTTCGATCGATTATTTTCTTGAGGTTTAATATTGATTAATTTCACTTTGATTGTGTCTAGCAAATAATTCAGATGATTATACATGTGGTGTAGTTGTGGGTATAATGGGTCTTTGATCAAGATAAATTCTGCGATTGTTTTTGTATTATTATTTAAGATGTTTAGGGGAGAATCAAATTGTTTTAAGTCAATGTATTTTATAAACGTATG
Organism: Leptinotarsa decemlineata; assembly: GCF_025532065.1. Classification (NCBI taxonomy): domain Eukaryota; kingdom Metazoa; phylum Arthropoda; class Insecta; order Coleoptera; family Chrysomelidae; genus Leptinotarsa; species Leptinotarsa decemlineata. Next base: position 2,476,475 of record NW_027412686.1, read on the forward strand.
TTTTTGTGTAGTGGATCTTGCTTTTCCAAGGGAAAAGGGAAGGATAGGGTTATTTATCCTCGTCATTATTATGTCTTGTCCTGTCGTCGCAAGGATTCCGAGAAGTAGAAGGTATAACGTTGTCATCTGAAACAATTTGTTTCTTAATGATTTTTCTTTGTGGCTTTAACTTACTTTTATGGTATTTTGATTTAGAAGTTTCAATTTTGAAGTTACTATCTTTTTTTGGTTGAATTTCCTTATATAAGGGCGATAATTTATTTCGAGGAGTTTCTTTAAGAAAAGTATTTTTATCAATTTCAATTTCTGGGGGATCATTTCTGTTGGAATTTACTTTAGATAGGTTCTTGGCTTTTTCATTGTTTTGTTCTACTATTTCTTTTAATATTTTCATATTTCTTGAATGTTTTTCTATATAGTTTGAGGTTATCTTTTCTAACGTTACATCATAAGGGCTCTGGTGTTCTACATTACCTTTAATAATTTGGAAGGGTGTGAATTTAGTTGCGGAATGGACAGTATTATTATATCCTAGAATCGCATACAACATTTGTTTTGTTATTGGTCGATTAGGAAATTCTAATTTTAAGGTTCGTATTTCCTCAATTAGAGTAGAATGAAAACGTTCTACCGGACTATTACTGTTCGGGTTTTTTTGGGGTGATGTAATGTAACATAATTTTATGGAGTTTGCAAAAATCTTCAATCAAGTTATTTTTAAATTCTGTGCCAGAATCGCAAGTTATTTTATTTGGAATACCGTAATGGGATATAAATTTTAATAAACCATCTAAGATGTCTGTCGCATTTAGTTGTATGGGGTATGCTTGTGCAAAGCGCGAAAAGCTGTCAATAATTGTTAGGAATTTTAGTCTATCAAGTGATAGAACATCAACATAAATATGTTCGAACGGGTATTCTCCAATTGGTGTTGGGTTAAATTTTATGACATTAGGGTGCCTTTCGTATTTTGATTTTTGACATGTTACGCATGTATTTACGTAGTTTGTTATGTCTTGAATCATATTAGGCCAATAGTATACTTTTGATAGAGACAATTTTGTTTCATTTATGCCTCTATGTGTAGTTTTTGTTTCATGATGGTATTTAATTTTTTCTCGTTGTTCATTTTTCTTCAAAATGTCTTTCAATAGTATATTACTTTGAACAAGTTTAAAGGCTGAGTTTCTAAAATGTTTTTGGATTATCGGAATTATTACATTCTTTAATTCCTCTTGAAATATTATACCATAAACAGTATTAGGTTTCAAATATTCTAAAAAGATTTTTACTATATCGTTTTCAATGTTTCTAGTAGATATTACGATTTTTAAACGTGTCTTATCAAAGGGTTTAGTTATACTTACTTTTGGTGAAATTATGTCGTTACTTTGAACTAAGAATATTTGATTTTTAAATTTATTTAATGGTTGCTCTGATATTGGGATTTCTAAAATTGGGTCTTCTTGCGAAGAATGTTGTGTTTCATTTGAGTGTTTTATTTTCGGTTCTTCTTGTTGGGCTGGTACGACTATTATGTCTGAAAGTATTTTAATCTTCTTTTCCTCTGGGAGTTTTTGTTTTTCTTTAGCTGGTTGAAAATGTCCTGTGTGGTAATTTTCGGGTTGGGGTTCTTCTCTTGATTGATGTTTTTCGACTTCTTCATTGGCGAGTTCATCTATTTCTTGCACTATTTTGGCAATTTCATCAATCTCAGGGTTATCGTTTTCATCTACGCAATATTCTGCGAAATCTTCTAAACGGTCTTCTTCCGTATCGAAATTTCCTAGTAAAGAATAATTTTCTAATGGATGTAGTTCAATTCTGGATAGGGCATCAGCAACAGAATTCTTTTTTCCTTTTCTATGTATGATGTTATATTCATACTCTTCTAATCTTAGGCGCCATCTTACTAATTTTGAAGAGGGGTCTTTTAAATTGAATAACCATTGGAGTGGTTTATGATCGGTAACAATCGTAAATTTTCTACCAAAAAGGTAAGGTCTAAAGTATTTGGTAAAATTGACAATTGCCAATAATTCCTTTTCTATAGTTGAATAATTTTGTTCTGCGGGATTTAAAGTTCTTGAGGCATACGCGATGGGTTTATCTTTACCTAGAGGGCCTTGTGATAACACAGCTCCAATTGCTACGTTAGAAGCATCGGTTGTCAAGATAAAAGGTTTACTAAAATCGGGATGTTGAAGAAGAGGTTCATTAGTTAAAACTTGTTTACATTTTTCGAAGGTTTCTAGGAATTCGGCAGAATGAAGGATTTTCTCTCCTTTTTTTAGACATTGAGTTAGCGGTTTTGTTAATTGCGCGAAATCTTTAATAAATTTTCTATAATATCCTAGCAAACCAAGGAATGATTTAATATCTCTAGCAGTAGTTGGTATGGGAAAATTTTGGATTGCTTTTATTTTATTCGGATTGGGTTTTATACCGTGGGGTGTTACAATATGTCCTAAAAATTCTACATTTTGTTTTAAGAATTCCGATTTGTCTAATTGTACTTTCAATTTAGCTTCTCTTAATACTTTAAAGACTTGTTTTAGATTAGAGATGTGTTCCTGAAGGGAGGTCGAAAAAATTATTATATCGTCCATATAGACGAGACATATTTTGTTTCTTAGGTCTTTCAAAACGTAATCCATAACGCGTTGAAACGTCGCTGGAGCGTTCTTTAATCCAAACGGCATTCTGACATATTCGTAATGGCCGTGTTCTACGTTGAAGGCTGTTTTGTCAATAGAATTTTCTTCCATCTCTATTTGGTGAAATCCTGAAGTTAAATCTAGAGTAGTGAAGTAGTTACATTTCCCTAGTTTATCCAGTATGTCCTCGATATTAGGAATGGGGTATCGGTCATCAATCGTTTTTTCGTTCAATTTCCTATAATCAACGACAATTCTCCATTTTTTCTTTCCTGAGGCGTCCGCTTTCTTCGGTACAATCCAAATAGGGCTACTCCAAGATGATGATGATGGTCGTATTATTCCGTCATTCAACATTTTTTCTATTTGTTTATTTACTTCTTCTTTATGGCAATGAGGAAACCGATAGGATTTAGTGTGTACTGGTATTTCGTCTGTCGTTTTAATTTCATGTTTTATTTTGTTTGTGAAAGAAAGTTTAGTATTCTCATCATGAAATATGTCTAAAAATTCTTTGCAAACTGTTAAAATTGCGTTTTTTTCTTCCGTGTTCATATGGTCGGTCCTAATTTTACTTGTTATATCAGTTATGGAATTATTATTATAATTTTCAGGTAAGGCTTGTTCAATATTATAAAATTCAAATTGTTCTTTATTTATTTGGTTGGATGGGAATGGTTCATTCATTGTTATAGAGATAGTTTTATTAGTTTTATTAAAAATTTCGAAAGTTGCGCGATAATTTTTGGCATAAGTTATTGTTTCAGGTACGTATAGTTTATCAATAAATCCTTCTGGAATTATTATTTCTCCTTCACTGATATCGACAGGGTATTTCTTTATTAAAGTTTCATATGGTGGTATTTCGATAGTAAAAGAAGTTTCGTGAGGCTGTCTATAGTAGAAAGGGATTTGTACATTTTCATTTCTTAAGATTTGATTGCTAAAATCGATATTTAAGTCAAGATTTTTAAGTTCTTTTAAACCTAAAATTCCATCAAAAAATTCATGAAATTGGAATAAAATATATTCCGTTTCATAGTTGCTTTGAAATTCTTCAAAAGCTGGGATAATAGCTTTATATTGAATTTCTTTTTCACCTAATGAAGTTTTTAACTGAGAGGGTTCTCTAAATATTCTGTCTGGATAATATTTTTCTACAATAGATGGTCTTAACATGGAAGTATGACATCCGGTATCAATTAGTAGTTTAATAGGGGGATTTTGGATTTGTATATAAGGTAATCCATTTATAGAGCCTGAATAAAGTTCTATTATACCGTCTTGTTTATCGGAGGCGGTTTGTAAAAATTTTCGTCTTCGTATTCAGTGTTTGAGTCAGTTATTTCAGTCGTTTCTTGGGGAGTAAAGTAATATTCATTTAATTCATCAGTTAATTGATATTGATCTGGAGGGTGTTGGTCTTCAATTGGGTATTGGTCTTCGACAGGGTATTGGTTAATGGGGTAACCTAGTGTCATGTCGTATTCATTGTCATCATTATGGTTGTAAAGTTCTTCACTTATAAAGGTTTGTCTTGGGGGTTGCCTAAAAGATCGGTTATTTGCTGGGTGGTAAGGCATATTTGATCTACTAACCGTAGGATTTCTAGAAGTAGTCGACATTGGTTGAATGATTCTAGTATCAGGTTTATTTGTTGGTTTAAACACATTTTGGGGTGGTCCAAACACTTGTTTATTCGTTAAAAATTTATGTTGAACTTGTTTAGGTTGGATATTTATGGGTTGGCTTGGAAATTGTGGTTTTTGGTTAAATTGTTGATAATTATTAAAAGGTCTATTTGGCATTTGACTAGTAGAAGGTGTAGGATTTCTAAAGTTAGTTTGTTGAAAATTTTGTAAGTGTGAATAATTCTGTACAGGGAAATTACTATAATTTGGTTTTATTTGTTTTGGTGGGTATTGTTTTTGAACGTTAGTGCTTGAGCGGTTCTGAAAAACCATATTTTGTGTTTGTCTAAAATTTTCATCTTCCAAAACTAAATTCATTGCTTCTTCAAGGCTATCTGGTTTTTGAACAATTACTTTATCTTGTAATCTAATAGTTAAATTTCTCATAAATACTTTCAAAGACTGTGATTGATATTGACGAATATATATCGCTTTAGTCTGTGGGTCTACAGCGGCAATAGAATTAATTTTAAAGATTAATTTACTTCTCAGTACTTGTATTCTTTTCGCAAAATCGAGGGGGTGTTCGTTTCTATTAGGGACAAGTGTAAAAAGTTGTTGTTCAAGGTTATCTAAATTTTGTCTATCACCAAATGTATTTCTTAATTCATTTCTTATTAAAATCCATGTGTTTAATTCCGTTCTTGCACCAATCAATAATTGTGCTCTATCTCTGAGTTTACCAATAATAATACTCAAGATACACTGATTTAGTGTATCGTCAGCGCTATAATATTTATTATGAAATTTGTCAATTGCATTTATAAAAATTTCGAGGGTGTCTGGAGATCCATCATACAAAGGTATGGTGTCAGAATAAATTTTAAATAAAGTATAATTAATTTCGGTGGACATATTTGAAACGGATAGAGAGACAAGCGACTGTACTAAATCTTCAATTTCAGGTTCGGTCATGTATTATTGTCGCGATCTTATCGGAAAAGATTACTCAGCGAATCTATTCAAGATAAGAGTTTGCTTTCTTCATTTATTCAGAAAAGAATCACGGTAATAATATTGCGAAGTTTATCACAAGAATATTTCTGAAGCGTCGTTGTGTGTGTGTGAAATGAATACTCTCTTTATATCAGCGTGTGATATAAATAGATTATTTTCTGTCTATTAAGCATATGATATAAGTAGCAGCAAGTTATTCTTTAGCTTCTTTGTTTTACTATTTAGTGAACACTATGCATTTATTGTTTGCTGTGAGTGAGGAAATAGAAAAATGATTTGAATGTATGAAATTTTGATTCGGCGTTTTTCACTTAATTGCTTCAATTTAAATCGGTATTTAAATTGTCTTTCTTAATCTACGTGACTTCTATAGTCCTGTCACCAATTTCAATTGCTATAAGAGAAAATGATGTCTGTTTTCGTTTTTTGATTATAATAATCACTTTTCCGAAACTTCCACAAATATTTACGATAAAGATTTAAGGAAATTTTGGAATCAGGTAGGAAAACTCGACTTACCTCGATGGTGTGTCAGTATTCTTTCCTGGAGGACTGTAGTAGCTGAGTCTGACGATCCGGTCCTTTTTGTGGGTGGTTGGTGGACGAAGCTGGTTTTTTGTAGTGGACAAACAGTTGGTACTGAAGAAAATTCAGGATCGATTTTCTTCCACTATCCTACAATCGACTGCGCCAATTATAGTTTCGGGCCACGGGAACCACTTTTTAAAAAGACTTTATTTAGATTTACAGACTTTATTGTACAGAAGTTACTCTGACAATCGTACTAACAGAACTGACTCCTCCTTCAAGATGGCTAGCTTTTATAAGTTTATTATAACTTAGTCAGCATTTGATGAATAAGCATAAAGGAGGGTTTTATATACATAACTTGCAGAAGACATTAAAACTGAATATTTCTTAAAATCCGGCTTTTTTGTGACGTGAGGATTTTCACTGGACCAATAATGACAATTTCTTCTATTGAGAATTCCTTCTCTCAAAAATTTCAATTCATCAGTCCAAATACTTTTATTTTAAAAAAATTGATTTTCTTGAATGTGTCAACATTTCACAAAATTCAGTCTCTGTTGAGGGTCTTGAGGCTTTATCGCTTGAATTTTGGTGAATTTATAATCATGCATTTTATGTCTTCACAAGATTCTTTGAACCAATGAATATTTTATACCCAAATCACATATTATTTAATCTGTGCCCAAATCTTCTTCAGCACTTCTTATCGATAACTCAGGAAATACGTGAAAATATGCTGAGATATTAATTTGGTTGTCTTCAGAAGTTATGGGTTGAGGCAAGTTTCTTGATCCTTTTAAAGTTGATCCAAATGCATTGAAATTGTTCTACATGTCCTGCTGATAATTTCATCATACTGTCCAAAAATAATAAACAAATTCATAAGAACTTCGTTTGAATAGTTTTGTTCCATAGTTTTGAAGGTATTTGGAACTACTGAAGTGACGAAAATATCCATATTATTAGGAGAATGTCACAACATTACAGTCAATAAATAGTAATCACGGCCTGCTTACAAAATACCGAATACTAGTTAAGTAGGCTGGTATCTCAATCGCCACAAAAGAAATAACCAAGAAAGGAATTTCTGGCAAAAACATAACAATCTGCACTGATAGCAGACAAGCACTATTAGCCTTGAACATGCAGCGTGTTACCTCAGGTAACACGCTGAGGTGGGTTAAAGCGCACGACAAGAGTAAAGGCAATCGCATTGTCGACTCTTTAGCCAAGGAAGCGGCTGGACTAAGAATTTTAGGACCCAGTGGCACCCACGGCCTGATGACTTCGACAATTGCGGAACTAATCAAATGTTACACCCATGCTCAATTCTTGAAGAGATGGGATGAAATCAAAGGATGTAATCTTGCCAGGATCACCTTGGGCAACCCTGGGAACCTGGTGCCGAAGTCATCTGGCGATGACCAGGAAAAATCTACGCCTTACAGTAGGATTTCTGACTGGCCACTGTCAACTGAGAAAACACCTCCATAATATGGGGCTAGTAGACACACCTCTATGCACAATGGGTCACATGTGGCCTAAGTGCGTGGGCTTACACTCACCCTCCCTACTCTACAGATACTAGTTAAGTATATGCATGACATGCATAGAAATAAAGCAAATTTCAACAGCTTTCTGAATTTGTAATAATACATAGGGTGTTCCATTTGAAATAGTCAACTTTCAGTCACTTTTTAAAGCAAACGAAAAAAACTGTATTTTTTTTATCACCCTGTATTGACGTAACGGAGATTACGCTGAAGTGTGGGAAGCCTCTAAGTATAACCTAACTCCAAACCAAATTTCGGTACCATAGTATTCCTTAACTCAAAGATATCAGCATTTTTTTGAGATCATGGCCACAGATAGGTATAGGGAAATATCAAGAAAAGTTGTCGGGTAATTGTGGATTCCAAAAATAGTATTATATAAAGGTTGTTCCATTTGAAAAATCAAAGTTGCTACTACTTTCTAATGGCAGCGGTAACACCGCATTGTCGAAAATATTTTAGTTGAGTAGAGAATGTCCGAATATGTTGTCCATTAAATTTAAAAAGTGATCCGTTGTCTGGTTCACCAGAAACGTCTAATGTGTCATCCACCGTGAATCAGCCTATTACTCTTTCTTCTACAAATGAAAAATTGAGATAAAATAGTTGACGTTTGTGTTTAATCAACTAGACCTTTCGTTTGGATGATAGCTTGCACTCACTATATTAAGAGCAATGGATAACATATTGTTTATTGATAAGTTTCTACAGTTTCAAATCTCTTATACTACAAAATTGATTACTGTTGGGTATTTCATATTTCACAGTTGTTAATGTCTATGTCTAATGTTCCGCATACTGAAATATTCAAACTGACCTATATTGGACTTGAAAAATGGAATATAAAATAAGTTTGTAAAGAATAATAATTAAAGAGCTTAGTAATTTTGTGAAGCACTCCAACTCATAAATATTAGTGAATTTCAAAAATAAGGGTAATTCTTGATTAGGTTAAGATAGGTTGTTCGGAGCATCATTTTGTTTTCATTAGTTTGTCAACTTACACCAGATGCACAAATTGACGACACATGTGTACTCTTTATTTGTCCCAACTGTATCTCAAAGAAACTCTGCATACCAACAAGTGCAGAGTTAATACTATCCAAGATCATTGAAATAATTTCAAATCAAATTCATCTTCTAGTTCAATAAGATGAACTCACATTCTTTATTTCTCAACACCAATCAGCAATTCATTTCATCTTTTTCAAGTATTTGTTAGAATATTACTTGTTCTTTTTTATTATTGGATTCAAACCCAGATCATTCTTTGATTTTCAAATCAATTGATTTTTGAAGAAAGGATTGTGTAGTATCATCATCTGCGACGTTTCTAGACTGAAGTTATTGTCTTTGAGAATGAAACACTAGATTCAGAATAAGTATTTATCGAATAATCACATACTTCAACAAGAAAAAAGGGTATACAAAACTACAAAATTACTTGAATACTGTATAACTTCTTTATCTCTGAAAGCAAAAATAAATCTTAGCAGTGATTTTAAAGGGATTCAAATATTCAAGAAAGGATAATTTTTCAACATAAGTACACAATAGATATGCACTACTAGAGTATTTCACTGAATTTCTTAGTTCCTTCATGATTAAAGCGATGATAATTGTTTTTAATCATGTTACAGTAGCTAAATGAAGAAATTATACAGTAGTATTGAGTATATAACATATGTGCTATCCAGCTTCAGTACTTTACACAAAGGGAATGATATATAAAAATAAAGGTACATTATAAATCACAAAATACCATTCCTGTCAAAAATTATAAAACTACTAAATAGTCAACGGATGTTTATTATTTTACTGCCAGCAGCAAAAAAAATTGGTAGGCTTCTTGATTGGGAACGTCTGTCTTCAAAGTCATCACGTCGAACTGCTTCATATAATGGTAATAGAAATATTCTACCCATACACTTTACTTAAGGTAAGCAAATATTTGAGAAATTGACAGAAATGCTAAATAATCTACAATATCACTGATACATCATACTTTCATGTCATACTACCATATTTTTGACCAGGAGGCCATACTGGAACTTCAGAAGAACCATGGTTAGGTCCTCGAGAGAAAGCATATGCAAAAGAATCTCGAAGTCTTTCTCGAAAAGTCTTATACTCCATGTCACTATATTGTTGCCCAAAATTGAAATCTGCAACTTCTATAATGAACCTGAAAAATTATATTGATTGGAAATGTTACTTCAGCCTATGGAAAAAAAATTGAGCATACAGGGCATCTAGCTTCATAATCAGATAAGTCACAACAATTTTCTCAGGAGATACAAAAACAAAGAAAACAGCAACAAAAAATGATAATTTTGAAGACCATATGCTGGACTTATTCAAATATATCACCTGCAGACCGCGGTTTCGAGGTATTACCTCTTGTCGTCATGTATCACAATTCAATTTTTTTGAAGAATTTCTATGCGTATTTTTTTTAATCACTCATTATATGTGTTTCGCAATGACTCTTATGGCAAACACTTTAAATTTACAAAAAGTTATATCTCCAACATAAAGTGGTTGAATATGTTGAAACTCCTAGTGATTATTATTCAGTTTGAAATAAAATTATTTCCAAAGTTTCACAGAAGGGAAGTTGTGCGTAGGAACTGTGATGAAAATAAACATAGAACTTAATTAGTGAGTAGAATGAACTCAAAATGTCACAATAAAATATATAAACAATCAGGTTCAATATTTTGGATATATGGCACAATGGGTTAACTACTTCATATGCTTGAAAAATAAAATATAAAACTGTAGTAAAGGAGTTAATGGCACAGATTGTTTATTGTTATTCTATAAGTAGTCTGTATCTAATTGTCACTCTAAATTTGAATATTTCACAATTATTTTCCTTCTCCATGTTTTTAAATCAACGTGGGTACAGTTATGGTCCTAACTAACTACTATATTGTTGTCCAACACTTTTCTAAACATACTATATCAATTTCGTTTTCTTTGTTCTTAATATTATTTAAAAATTATAATAAGGATAATAGACTTTATTGTATCATACTACATCATGCTAGACAAATGAAAAACGAGTACAAAAGCTGTAAAGTCAAACAGCAAAAAAAGCCAGAGTACGGTCTTGAACATTAGATGAATTACCGAGTAGACGCACTCTTCCTATCTAAAATTTCTTATGGAATGCAGTATATTTAGCTGCCTAAAGCTTCATTTTTACTTCGACCTCGACTAATACATTAAAAAGTTCACTTACCGAGACCTATTTTGGATGTAGTAAGCAACTCCAAACACAATTAATACAACTGCAACTAAAGTAAACACTACTGGAACAACAATAACGGATAACTGGGGTTGTTTATTAACTGGAAAAAAACATATTCAATACTTTGAAACCAAAACCAATAACTCAAACCTTTATAAATGTTGACTGTAACTGGCGTCACTATTTTACTAACTTCATTTTTGATAATTATAAGAATGGTAGTTTTGGGATGCCACAAATAACGTTTTATTCGAAAACTGCAAGTATCCAGGCGTTCGTAAATCCCACAAGTTTCATTTCCAGTTACATTATATTCTCCTCTGAGATAGTTCACGCAATAGTCAATATTTTTTGAGCCAGTGCAACTAACTTTTAATGATAAAAGATCTCCAGGTTGTATCCAATTATTTCCATTTACATTAACATTAGATAAAGGTGCTAAAATTGAAAACACTCATTAATTATTTTGTCAAATATACTATCAAACTAAGAATCAGGCAACCAAACCACTCAGAACTACGAGTTTTCTATACAGCGCAGTTGTAAATAGTCCTTCTCTCTCTCAACATTTATATACTTGAATACTAAACCATACTTATATTTATATTTTCACTAGCTTCTACCAGCGGCTTCGCTCGCGGGTGACAGAAGAAAATAACAATAAATATAGAAAAATTCCAAACAGCTGAAACTATAGTCAATTGGATTAGATTGGCTTGGATGTTGTCGTGACTGTGAATAATACAGTGCGACGGTATTACGGTACAAAGGGTTGGAACTTCATCACTGGAATGCTAGATGACGTTAAAATAGCTAGATTTTGAGATTTGTTTGACAAACAATTTTTTTATCTTACATAAAAAATAATTGTTTTTTTAATAAAAAGTTACTTCTAATACCTCCAAGAACATGTGTACAAAATTTCATGATGATCAGTTGACTAGTTTTCGCGTGAAACCGTAACAAACAAACTTACAATGGGTCGGAACTTCAGTACTGGAATGCTAGACGACGTTAAAGTAGCTAGATTTAGAGATTTTTTGACAAACAATTTTTTTATCTTACATAAAAAATATTTTTTTAATAAAAAGTATCCTATATTACTTCTAATACCTCCAAGAACATGTGTACAAAATTTCATGATGATCGGTTAAGTAGTTTTCGCGTTAAACCGTAACAAACAAACTTACATTTGCATTTATAATATTAGTAGGGAAGTCGTGACTGAGAATAATACAGTGCGACGGTATTACAGTACAAAGGGTTGGAACTTCATTACTGGAATGCTAGATGACGTTAAAGTAGTTAGATTTCGAGATTTTTTTTGACAAACAGTTTTTTCATCTTACATAATAAAAAATAATAAAAAGTATCCTATGTTACTTCTAATACCTACAAAAACGTGTACAAAATTTCATGATGATCAGTTGAGTAGTTTTCGCGTGAAACTATAACAAACAAACTTACATTCACATTTATAATATTAGTAGGGATTGTTTAACTTGCTATAAATATGCTTCTGTGTATAATGTAATCAAATAAACTGTCCTATTCTTTCTGAAATGTAACATCAGTTTTGAAAACTCAGAGCCCACTAGATCACCTGTTATGATGCCTCTAGATGGTTATAAGATGTGACATTTGAAGTATAACATGAACAACCGTAGTTCATTTCAGAACTCGTAGATAGGAAAAGAGGTGCTTGCAACAAAATTACCCCAGAAACATTTCATAATGAAGAGAATAAATTTGTGTTGACTCCATTATTATCAGGAAGTATAGTTTCAACATTTATTGGAATCACCTGTTGTGAGTTTAGAATCATTTTTTCGTGAAACTAAGATATTTATCATTTGTTTGCAGGTCATTAACATGAATATAAAATAAGTAATGGTTATTCATTGATGAATTATTGTCCAACATAAATCCTAAATATTTGAATTCAGTAATAAGTAACAAGTTCAATTTTGTCATTTTCTTTTTTTATATCAATTTGATTTAAATCTAATTCTCTGTACTTAACAGAGTACTAATTATCATAGACTTTGTTTTGTTGACATTTGGCTTTAATTTATTAGTTTTTAAATATGTAACAATATTATTTGGACACATGTCCAATTACTACAAAGCTACTCTTTATAATTTTGCTTAATGCTGCATTTACTTGTGACGCTAAATTGGATACAATTGGATCTAAAACCAGATTGGTTTGAGATATTTCAATAGTAATTGATATACTACTGATAACAATTTTTCAGTACAGGATAAAATGTTAATTGGTCGGTATTCATCAGATTTTTTTTGTGTTAGGAACTTTTTCGATTGGCATAACTGTACTGGTTTTTGATTCATCTGAAAAACTACCATTTTGTAACGAGCTGTTCACATAATGACATCACACATGTCCAATTACTTCAAAGCTACTCTTTATAATTTTGCTTGATGCTGCATTTACTTGTGACGCTTTGTTTGCTGAATTGGATACAAGTGGATCTAAAACCAGATTGGTTTGAAATATTTCAATAGTTATTGATATGCTACTGATAACAATTTTTCAGTACAGGATAAAACGTTAATTGGTCGGTATTCATCAGATTTTTTTTGTGTTAGGAACTTTTTCGATTGGCGTAACTGTACTGGTTTTTAAATCATCTGAAAAACTACCGTTTTGTAACGAGCTGTTCACATAATGACACCACACATGTCCAATTATTTCAAATCTACTCTTTATAATTTTGCTTGATGCTGCATTCACTTGTGATGCTTTGTTTGCTAAATTGTATACAATTCCTTTTAATTCTTGGAGAGTTAGTATTTTAAAATCAGTGAAACCCTCTTCATCAAAGTAGTTAATGTGACAGGTAAATCCAAAATCTTCAATATCAGAAATAATATCCATAATATTCTTTACATAAAATAAATTAAAACAATTAGCCAATTTTTGTTTTTCTCTATTGATAACTTTTTGATTATTTTGTTTTCTGATCGAATTTCTATAAACAAAGGTTGGAAAGAGAATTGAAATAATCATCAAAACTCTCCCTTCTAATATTAAAAAAAAAGTTGATAGTGCCATCTCGGCGACAAGTGATGTCACACTATTGGAGTTCAATAAAAATTATTGAAAATGATTCCTTCCTACAAAAAAAAATTGCCTGACTCTGATATCTTGCTCCGTTCGAAAGTTGAGAGTTGGTGAGGAACTATTTACATTCACACTGTGTATAAAATAATCTGTCAACAAACCTTTTACTTCAATTTTTTTGAAAAAGTGTCCAAAAGTCTTCATTGAACTGGAAGTCAACTGTGATCCATTACAAACAAAGGGAAATGAACCATTATAGGCAACCAACTTGCCATCGACTAATGTGGAAATTTTGGAAGTTACGTTATTATTCTTGGCCGAATTGTCAATACTTCTTCTAGCTACAGATTTTGAGGTAGATGTCGTGGTGACATTTGGGCTAATTGTTGTGGGTATAGATGTAGTGATAGGTTTTATAGTTGTGCTATTTGGTTGGATTGTTGTAGTAGCAGGTGTCACAGTGGTACTATTAGGTTTCACAGTAGTAGTACTAGGCGCTACTGTGGTTGTTGGAGGAATAGGAGTGAAATCTGCCATTACAAGAGCTTCAACAAAGTGAATTTCATCTGCCACAGTATAATTGTAAGCAAATTTAAAATCAGTTGTAATTCCGTAGTACGTGCAGTCAACAAACCAATAAGTCAGAACGGTAGGAGCTGTTTTGACGTAATCTAGGTCTGATTTTTTCAGATCTACTTCATGAATAACTGTTTCTGCATTTGACACAAAGTCATTAGATCTTGTTTTGTTATTCTGATTCAACTTCAGAGCTCCATTGAGTGTTTCTGGAAGGAAAGTAGATAAAAAAAGTAGAAATGTTTTTCGTCATTATAGGTACAAAAATACAGGAAATAAAAGCATTATTCCCGTTTTGAAATTTGATGAATGACGAATTTTGAAAACAGATACACTGTAAAAAAACACTGTTTGAAACATCATTTAGTAAGCCAGAACACGTTTTTTTCAAAGTATGCACAATGAAGAAGTTTACGATTTTGATGAGTCGAAATGAAAATTTGAGAAAATTGAAACAAAATTGTAAAAAATAACATATTAATTGAAATTAATGAATACAGAATTTTAAAAACGTGTTTCACATTAATACTGTTGCTGCAAAGAAATGTTGGGGAAGAAATAAGTAGAATGAAGTTTACCCATTATGAAAAATCACCTCACCTATAATAAAATAAATCTGTTTAGCTATATTTACCATTCTCATTGTGAGTACACCTTCAGTGTGATGAGTTAGTAACAACTACTGATATCAATGTATTTTTTGTAAACGTAAGTATTTGTAACAATATATAATCAGTGATACTTCTTGTCTCCTGATTTATTCAAAAATTGCTTACTGTATTATAGTTATATAGTTTTGAAAAGTGACCTCAAGAAGTGAACAAGACGTAACATAAAAAAGTCAGACAGCAAATAAATAAATATATATAAATATATATATATATATATTCATTATGAAATATTTGGGTTTGTTACCTGTGATTTCGAATTCCGTTCTAGCAGAGCCGATTTCAAAACAAAATGCATCCCACATGACACATTTCTCAATAACCACTTGCACGACATAATGTCCAAATGGGTAGACACTGGCGTTATAGGTAATCACCCAAGAATCTGTTGCATTCTGATTTTCAGCCTAAAAAATAACAAGTCTTGATAATGAAATCATACTGCAACTTATGTTTGAATGTGCTGATATATTTTTTTTCATGAATGAAACAATTTTGGACTATCATTGTCTAAAAGGGTGTTAATTTATGAAAAAAACATAGGACCAAAGTGAGTGGACTGGACTGAAATATTCCGTTGAGTTAGTTGAAACGAAAATAATTTCAAAATATGAATATGAAATTCATAAATTTGAAAACAAAACAAATTAATGATAGTTTCAAAAGAAAATATATTAATAAATGAGCTGAACAATGGTAAAATGTTGATTATATTAACAATAGAAATAAAATAAAAAAATGGAAAAGATAATATGCATAAAAATGTATATTAATTTATTTTCATTTCAGCTCTTCCGAAATTATAAATTATACTTTTGAATTTCATACTCATTGTTCATTTGTTTTATTTGTTTTCATCATAAGAACTCATCCAAATACATAGGAACTGTTATTCCTAGTATTATTAATATTTTCAAAATTTCAATTCATTTTTATTTAATATTTCCTCTCGGTGATTTCAAACTTGTTAAATGCCTTTTTAATAGTGGAAATCTGAGTCTGTATCATTCACTATACTGCAAACCAAATCCACTGATGATAATAATACAATAATCTTCCTGTTAAACACTTGACTGAGTCTACCCAAACAAAAAGCGGATTAGAGATGGCCATTATTTATAATTAATAGATTTAAAATATATACTAATACCAATATAAATGTGAAAGTTTGTGAGGATGGATGTATGTATGTTTGTGGCTTTTTCACGCTTAAAGGACTGAACGGATTTTGATGAAACTTCACATAAATACGGCTTATACATCAGAATAACATATAGGGTACAATTTACACAGGTTTTGTGCAATTTTGGTCATAATATATTGATAAGTATTAGGTGAGTCGGAAAAATTCTTGTTCCCTCAGAGCTATCTTGGCATGCGCTGCCTATACCGTTGCAGTTACATGCAGATAATGTACTGTAAGATTGTTTATCTTAAATAGTTCTAAATAAATGTCCGTGATAGCATATATCTACCTCTTATATGGTAGCCACCATATGAAAAATACTGAGCCATAAATACAATTGAATTGGATACTTTTTTTACAATGAACATTTTAGAATATTTGTCAAATTCATATAAAAATTGATACAATTGTCGTTTTGAATATTTAATATAGATAAATTTTGTATTTCACACTAAATAATTTGGACGAATCGGTCAAAAGTTATCAAGATTAATTTGACACAACACAGTAAGCCATTATGTATTGCGTCTACTGTAAGATGACGGGGGACGATGCGCAGGGGTAGAGGGGCGGTTTAAGCAATGAAGCAACATCGCCGAGAACGCGACTCAACCGCGGTCCGACGTCGTTGACGGTTTTGTTAGTTTTGCGAATTTGTTTATAGGTAACATAATTCGATTGTCGAAGATAATTATTACTGAGTGCAATTGGCATATTTTTTGAGTTCCTGTATTTTTAAAGTAAAAAATGTAAATCACTAGCTGTTGCCTGCTCTTATATTAAGGTACAGCCGAAGCTATTGAAACTAGAATCTTGAAATATGTAGGTAGGTTCTTTGTGTAGTGTAAATAAGTATCAAGAAAGGGAATCAGGAATTTCCACCCCCAAGGGGGAAAATAGGGGTTCAAATATTGTATTAAATTTCGTCAGTTTTGAAGTTGGAAACTTGAAATTTTGGGTAAATATTGTAACTATGTATACAATTGTGACTGTGCCTAATTTCAATATTTCTCAGGTCACACTTGATATTGAATTTGTACTAGAAACAATTGACTAGAGTCAATTGTCATACCATTTAAACTCGTGGGTTGATGGGACAGTAATTGTAAGACAAACCTGCTATCATAGATTTAGGGTTCAAGGTCATTTATTATACCATTGATCTTTGGCTTACCACCCCGTAAACAACTATTTTGTACAGCATACGGATTTTGATAAAAAAAAACATTTGTTTTTTACTAGCCGTCAGAAAAGCAGATTGACAATAATTATAACTAAATAATAAATATACTTCATTGTCTTAAGAAATAACCTGATTGAAAAGGTTGTCATAAAGAAGTTATTTGACACATGAATAAAAACATAATGAATGATTAATTGATAAAAAACGCAAAATTCAGGACTAATAATTCAGAAATTTAAAATGAGTAATTATAAAATTCTTTCAAACTATAATAGGGTCAATTACTTGATATATCCTTTGTGATTTTTTGAAATATTTTATAGTTACATTAGGTTTCTTGACATGACCTGGTAGTTGATTATACATTATATGTCATTATAACAAATAATCTTTCTTTAACATGACTTATGTTTTCCAGAAACCGAAGTCTTTTAAAAAAAATATTTTGTATTCAATACATGAAAATTATAGAAATGTGTTTAAAATCAGATTAACTACATAAAGTCGTCCCTGAGGCGATGGTCTATGGCCGGCTATGCTGATAAGAGGCTTTCCCAGGAATTGTCGCTGAGCGTCAGCAGAATCCAGGGTCAGTGACAACATAATTCGTAGGAAGATGTCTGTACTGGTAAGTACACATGACTTCTTGTACTCTGATGAGTGACACAATGAGAAGAGGAAGACTCAAATTTCAATATATGTTTCTTTAGCTGTTTTGTTGCTGATTCCAATTCCGGAAATATCTTCTTTACTATGCTATTTTATTCTTATCCAGCTTTTTATTCCAACTTGATGGGCAGAATCTTTGGAATGGATACAGTCAATATTATTCTAGCTAGACAACCCTGTGGTACAAGGTAATCTGATTCTTCTACTGATATTATTATGAAATGGGAGAATTTCGAAACAAAGATCATTTGCCTTAACACTTCTCACAATTTTTTTTACAGTCAAAATTATTCTGATTGTTTCTTTGGTATAAGAAATTCTGATTATTCAACTGATGCCATTGGGACACCAAACAAACAACTTTCATTAGACACCCAGTATCTAAAATTAACAAAGCCACTACATTACTGTTTTCGGACTTTTGAAAAATTGCCGGCGTCAAATGATGCAATACCGATTGTAATCCATTATGAAACACTAAGTACTTCTTGAACCTTCAAACACTAAAATGTTACCAAACCATGATTATGTAACTCATTCATGAAAACAATGGAATTAATGTGGAATCATAATAACTTGTAGAAAATACACCTAAATTCAATAAGTAGAATTTGCAACCTCTGGCGTAAAATGAGTAACCATCATCAGGAGTCCTGATTATGCTAATTTGGCTAGTGAAACATACATCGAGAGACAGCGTTCTTGTTCTTCTAAGGGTACAGTGTTTTTAATACACATGACACTTCACATTGAAAATGACAAAACAAAAAACAAATTGCTGCAGATTTTCATTCTTGTACTATCTATCATAACCTGTATAGAGTTGGGTCAATCTCTTAAATCACGCTCATGACTTTTGACAAAACAAAAGCATTTTGAGTATTTTTTTTATACTTACACCACCCAGTACAAATAGAGACAACAAAATATTCATTTTAGAAGAAAATATAATTTGGGAAATATCAGGGTAAACAGGAGTTCAGTAGAATACTATGAAATAATGTCAACTTCAATAATTCTGTTAATCATTATTTTACTAACCAGTCTGGTATGATGATGTATTGATTCATCTTCCCAGGCATATTTGAGATTTATGCCAGTTGCTAAGGCATCTTCATCGAAAACACTGACAGTGAAGTTAATAGTAGCTCCCGCTACAATGGGACCATCATTCACAAGACTTATTTTATACCCATTAGCTGAAAATTTCAAAAATGTAATAAATCAATATAAACACTGGTCTACCAGTGTTAAACAATCAACCTAGGGTGAATTTACTACTTCTTTGAGAATATGAGACAGTGTACAGAGAAGTATATTTTCATTTACAATATAATATTTGTTACTTGGAGTATTTAGGCATAATTCATAATAAGTATTTAGTACAAGTAGGTACTAAAAAATCCCTATCTGAATTTTATTCAGGCTTATATTTCTGGAATAATTTAGTAGTGATTTGTCCTCCGTATTTGATTTACTTCAAAAGATTTTTTTACCACATTGGAAATTTCGGTCAGGATTTACGGTTTCTGGTTGTGTGGAAATGTTCAACAAAGTTCAATTCAACTTTAATATATGAAAAATACAAGAATAGAATATAATATTTGACATTTGTGTTTGACAATTACAAGAACAATATCATGACATTTCTCTCAAAGTTTCAAAACTGACATTACTCATTCTAACATCTATATGTTGAGCTGAAATAAATGAATTACATCAGGAGAAGGAAAACCCATTAGCGAAACTGAAAATTGCATTTTTAATGTATAACTAAGCAATAGTGGAAAAAGGTTATCCCATAGTAAAAAAGCATGGTAATAGCATTTTCAAATTAATAATAAACGTTCCTGTATTTTCATTATCAATTTGATTATCTTTTTGGGAATCACATAAAACATATACAGATTAATCAATTATTGATATGATTATGGTCAGTGCTGACTTATTTTCAGCAAAATACTGACTATCTAGGAACCGAATAGATGTCTTTGAAGAGACAAGAACCTCAGTATAATATACAAAAATGGAAATTATTGTTTTGAAATTAAAAATCGCTTTTGCCTACCTAAAGTGCCCAAGGCGAGAATGTAATAAAATATCGAAACTATTTGCTTCATTCCACCCTTCACATTATTTTCGTTTTTGATTGCCATCGATGAAAAAACACTTCATGACAAACTGAAAAAAGAAAAAATTAAACA
Source organism: Leptinotarsa decemlineata (assembly GCF_025532065.1). NCBI lineage: Eukaryota > Metazoa > Arthropoda > Insecta > Coleoptera > Chrysomelidae > Leptinotarsa > Leptinotarsa decemlineata. The sequence goes on from NW_027412686.1 coordinate 2,496,691, forward strand.
ATACTTTCTGACTATCGCAAAAATAAATAATGATTTGACAAATGGTAACAATGTTGCCAATACTGATTTAGTAAATTACCTACATACCTTCTTCTTCTTCTTTTTTTTTATGATCTTTGCTTCCCTTCGGCGCCTTTATGATGTTGATAGACACTAAGTCCACGTGAATTCAACCTTTGCCGTGTAATTGGAACTTTTGGCTCGAGTATCTGCGTTCTATCTTCACTTGCTGGTAGTACCTAAACCGAACAAAGAATACATACAAAGGTTATATGATACTAGGATTGAAAATATTGAATTTGGGATCAAGAGTAGGTGTGGATGTACCCCCCTGACGCTGTTATAATTTAATATGATTATACTCCATGAATTTGCATATAATTTTTATTATGCTAACGTTTAAACTTCCCAGGACTGTAGACATGTTCAGAGGAGTTGTTATTTCTTTCTGTGAGAATTGATTATGTATATATTATTTTCTGGAGTAGTAATAATCGGACATTCAAGAAAAACATGGTTTAGGGTTTCTGGTTTGCCGCATTCACAATATTGTGTATCTCTTACCCGTATGTAAAATATATGTGTTTTAATCATACAGTGACCTGTTTTCATTAAGGCGTTGAATGTTTTTATTAAAAACACTTTTTCTACACCAGAACAAAATACTATCTCTCGACGCGCGATTCGCTAACCGAGTTTTCCCGGCTAAAAGCACGACGGATATTGAAACATCCAAGAGGTATTTGAGAAAGTTGTTGATCAAAGGTGAAACTAATCTAAAATGTTATTCGACAATGATATCTTGGTTTGATTTTATCCCGCACTACTCTCGAAAGTTACATATTCAATTCTACTGTCGACAATATATTAGAATTGTTTATTTTTCTGACAAAAATCACAGGATGACATTTGGTGATCCTGGTTTAGTGAGAGGTCAATATGGTCAATGGATCTCTCTCTCTATTTTGGATGGTCGTTGCTTCCTATCTTCAGGCGCATATGACCAATGCTCCTCCTGTTACGTAACTGGCTGTTACATAACAAAAGCTTCGTCGGGGGACAAAGACTGTCTTGCAGCTTGCAAGCCTGTGTCCGGAATGGTGTGTGTTACTTCGTGTTTTTCACTAACTCGGCTGGACTGCTTTGGAATGTCTGGATGAAGCGGTACACGTAGCGTCTACTGGAGTGTCGAACGTTGTCTCGTGTTCTGGGAACTGGGGGATAAAAAGACAGATAATACGTACATTGGGGTGGAGGGATGGGAGAAAGGAGAGAAAGAAAGGGAACCATCCCTTCCTCCCCTGTTGACTTATAGTTTGATATGATTATATGTTATAAAATAGACGAGAGTTTTGATAATACCGAAGTGTAAAGAGCCAAGTACTGTTGACATATTTAAGGGAGCCGGAATGCCTTTTTTGACAAGTTGTTGGTAAATGTCATATCCAGGGATACTGTTAATTGGACATTCTAGGAACGTGTGTTCCAATGTGTCTAGTTGTCCACAGTCGCAATGTGGACTTGAAGAGACGCCAATACGAAATAAATGAGACTTAGTCCAACAGTGGCCGGTTTTCATACGGATGAGGCTAGAAACATGTCTTCTGTCCATAGCTGGAATTGTCAGATACCAAGGCCGTTTGGGGAAGTTAGGGTGGATTCTACAATATGTCTTACCTTTATTCTGTATCTCTTGTTGCCATTTAGTATAAAAGTGTTGATTGATGTTGTTTTTCAGGAATGGTAAGTAATTATGTTTATCTACTGGAATATTCAATGGAACACTGAGGATCGTGCCAACTTTCGCCAACTTATCCGCCTGCCCATTACCATCAATATGCGAATATCCTGGAATCCATGTAAATTTGAAAGTATAGTGTGGAGTTGTAGTAGTGATAATGTGTTTAATGCTCAATGTAATAAAGTCTATATTCGTCTGAAAAATCGCGTTCTTCAATCGTTCCAGTGCACTTGCAGAATCGGTGAAAAGAAAGTTATGTCGCTGGCCCTTTTCCATGCAGATCTTCATACCTTTATACAAGGCAATCATCTCCGCGTCACAGATGTTTAGGTGATCATGTAGTCGTGCTAAAAATTTATAGTCTAGTTGTGGAATATAAATGCCTATACCAACCTTAGTGTTATTTTTTGATGCATCAGTATATACGAAAATGTAGTCATTATATTTCAGAGAAATATAAAAAGTTCTTGAAACAATCAGGATCTTGTTTTGTGATTTTGGCATCAATAATATCTACATGCTGTAAATATGTTGCCAAATTGAAACTGTAACTTGGTATGACATACATATTTTCTGTGATCAATTTACTAGAATGGAAGGCCTCGACCAAATATGGAAGTTGTTTATTTTTCCAGTAACTACACTGCTGGTGGTATATGATGTCAATAATTTCCAAAATCTCAAGTAAAGGTGGCCTGAAATCCATTCTTTTCATGATATATTCATGGGCAAGCCACTGTCTGCGGTGGTCTAAATCTGTCAAACCTGCTTCCGCCAGTATAGCATTGCGAGGCGTGGATTTCATGCATCCGAGAATAATTCTAAGTCCTGATATATAGACTGTATCTAATTTGTCCAGGTTCTTTTTTGTACAAGGTCTATATAAAATGCGCCATAATCTAAGTGCGCACGCGCAAGTCCATTGAACGCCAGCAACATAGTTCTCGGGTCCGCGCCTCACCATACTTTGCAAAAAGTTTTTATAATATTGATACCTTTATTTGCTTTAGAAATATCATGATCAATAGTTCTGTCCCAATTCAGATTAGTGGAAAAGAAAGTTCCTATAAGTATTTAATCTCTTTCTTGGCCTGCAGGGTATGATTGTCTATCCGAATGTTCAAAGGTCAAAGGGAAGCTCTACCTTTGTGAAAGAACATGCTTTCACATTTACCTAAACTCAGCTGAAGGTCATGGTTGGACATCCACATATTAATAGTGGAAAGTTAACTATTTATGGCGTTCTCCGATATTTGGAGAGAGTCTCCCTTGATTAGCAGTAGTAAGTCATCCGCATATGGCAGCAAACGGCATGGGGATGGTATGACATCGAACAACGAAAGTAAGTAAATATTAAACAGAAGAGGACTAAGCGGGAAACCTTGTGTGAGTCCCTTCGAGGTTAAACCAGGTCCGTGGACGACACCATGTCGATCTATTAAATAATTATGTCGGTTATCTAATATTCGGAATATGAGGTTTGCCATCTCTGATGCTACTCCATATTTTAAAAGATATTTATATAAAGTGAATATGTTGACATTATCATAGGCCCCCTTGATATCTGAAAACACCGCAATGACGTTTTGATTTAAGCTGAAAGCCAATTGTACATAAGAGGTTAAAAAGGCAGTGCAATCCATCGTAACTAAACCTTTGCGAAACCCTGTTTGGTATCTGGAAAGAAGTTGGTTATGTTCAAAAAACCACTCTAAACGTGTTTTGATTATTTTTTCTAGTAGTTCCAATCCACAGGAAGCCATAGCCAATAGGCGGTATGTATTTGTAGCTGTGTGAATAGAGGCTTTTTCAATGCCAATCAATAAAAATTCTTTCCATGAACACGGTATTGTCTCACCCTGTAGGAAACCATTATAGAATTGTAGTAGTGCAAGTTTCAATTCCAAATGGATATTTGATCTAATAGTGTAATTGCTGTTTGTGCATCTGGCGCATCGTTGGAGTTGTATTTTTTAAGTTTTTTGTCGGAATAGCTTCGGATTATGTTCCATACGTAAGAGATATTAGAGTCACGATTTAGGGAAGCACAAATTATTTGAAAACTTTTTTTCTTTTTCTTTCTCAAGAAACGTTTTGTTACCGCTATTGTTTTTTTTTGCTTCTATATAATTCGTAATCGTTGGGAATAGTTGAAAGTGTTTGATAGCTTGTTTCTTTTTTGTGTTGGCTTGGGTGCATTCATTGTCCCACCAGGGACATCTCGGTACCTTTAAAGATTTTGGGTGATAGGCAGGTATTGTTGTATCCGCTACATAGTTCATTAAATTAGTTAAAGAATCATATGAATCCAATGTTTGTAGGTCTGCTAGATTATCTAGCTGTTGTGTGTATGTGTTCCAATCCGCTTTCGCAAAGACTCTTAACTTTTCTCGTATTATTAATATATATTTGTTCCTCTGTGTTATCATAGCTGCATAGGGTAGGGTAGTGATCGCTATTACCACATTCCTCCATTACTTCCCAAGAACATTTTGGTGCCATTGCACCAGACATCATACATAAATCCACTGGACTTGGATTTTCCAGAGGGCTTGCAAATCTAGTACCTTTACCCGCGTGTTTAGTACTACCAATTCGTCACCGTCCAATAATACACTCAATACAATGCTATTAAAATTACTTGAGGCACTACCCCATAAGGGATGGTGTGCGTTAAAATCCCCCATCCAAATTATTTTTCCTCGCAAATGATGTAGTAATCTAGTAGCTTGGTCTATTGAAAGATGATTATTCGGGGGGTTATAGGAGTTTACTATATTTATGTTATTAACATTGACTATTAAGGTTTGGCATTTATTATCATTCAATTCCTGTATGTCCACAATGGAGTAATGGCAGTCTTTGCGAACGAGGGTGGCAATACCCCCATATCCATCCTCCCTATCAATTCGTATAGTATTATAATTTTTTAAATTTCAAGTATAATCTATTTTTAGCCACGTTTCATTCATTCATTCATTCATTACCACAGGAGCACATGTGGCATGTGCTCCTGTGGTAAAAGTGTCAAGTAATGAAAGTTGGCCTTCACGCTACGTATATTCCATTGAATGATTTTCATGGATGTAGAATTTACCCTATTCCCGAACAGTGCTAGTAAAAGTCTGTGGAATCGAAATCTTTATATAGTCTAGCCTTATCGTATGCGGTAATGACATCAATTATTTTTGTCTTGGTGGTTGCAGGTAATTTGGAAAAAATTGCATAAAATTTTTTTACTATATTTCTATCGTGCTCGTCTGAAGTTAGTAAAAACTGTTGTTGAATTGGGATTGATTTATACGCTGTTTATTGGAACCTACTGTTGTTTTTTTAATTGCCCCCGTACTTACTGTGGTCTGTGAAGTTGGTTGTAAAGCTATACCATTTGGGGGTTGTAGAATTCTACCATCTGGATACAGCAAAATTTCGTTCAATGCATTCCTGTCATAGCCTATTCTATGTTCTCTATTTCTATGTTTGTCCCCTCCTATGCTTTGTGCATATGATCTTTTGAATCTTTGATTGTTTGCCATATAAGTTTCTTTGCGTTGCTCTACTGAAATATCATTATTATTGAATGTATATCTATTTTGCAATATTGGATAATCGTTAGCTTGTGGATTATAAGAAGTTGGTTCTTTTGGAAAGTGTTTGATAGCTTCATAAAAAGAAATATTTTCAAAAGTCATTTTCTCCCTAATTTTTTTTGACGTTCAAATTCCTTGCATATTCTATTGTTGGATTTATGTTCAGTACTTCCACAAAAAAGGCATTTTATGTTATTACAAGTTTTATATGTCTCTTCATCTATGTGACTTTGAGTGCAAGAAAAACATTTTTGTTTACCTTTGCAATATTTTTTAATGTGTCCATAAAGGAGACAATTAAAACATTGAATATCTGGAGGTATATAAGGAGTTGTTATGTAAGTTAAAAAGCAAATGTCAACATACCTAGGAATGATAGTTCCCTCAAAAGTAATTAAAATCGTCGATGCAGGTACATATTGGATCTTTCCATCTGTTACTATGCGTCTGTTCATTCTTTTGACACTTTTAATTTTATAAGGGCTTTCAATCATCATTTTCAGTTCCTCTTCTGAGTAATATGTAGTTGTTTTTTACAATCGCTTTGCAGGTTACATTACTATTAGGAATGTATAATTTATATCCTAAAGTTTTTAATTTTTCGTTCAAGACTAGAGAATTGGCAATCAACTCAAATTCAACTCCTATATTATGTCTACCTTTGATTTTGAACTTACTTACATTTTCCAATTTCAGATCACAAACTTCCTTAGCAATTTTGAGATGTGGATATCGTCCAAGACTGGCTCTAGATTCCTTATTAGTTTCTACAATAACTGTGAAGGGACCCGTTACACCCTCCCCATATAAATTTATCTGATTTTCTTGACCTGATTCCATTTCACTCATCACCGGTTGCGAAGAAGCACCTGTAGGATTGTTTTCTATTTCAATATCATGTGTTTGTGTGAAATTGACTAATTCATTGCTTTCAGAGTTAAAGGTTCTTGATAGCGACTGGCGATCTTCCTGACTCATTATTTTCCATACCTCATCATCAACACTATCCCTGTTAGTAAAATTAATATGGCTTCCTTCATTATCAATATGAATTCGTTTTATGGGGGAAGATGGCTCTTCCCCCTCTCCCCCTAACATGTCTACAGCACTTCAGCACCTTTCTCCTTTTTTTCATGATAAAAAAAAGAGGTAGAAAAACTACAACTAATTATTTAATTCGCAGTTATATGTACTTCCCGACGATAAATCAAAGTATTAGAACTCAAATAACCCACTAGAATAAAGAAATAAGTACAAAGGAAATAGAAAAAGAAATTGCACACCTGATTCGATCTTCGCAGCTCGACAGTTCCATGGTCAATGGATGCTTGTAACAAGGAGTTGTGTTTTTTTCCTGGTGTGACTATTGGGTCAACAGAAATAAACAGTTGAGTCGATAATAGTAGTCTATTCAATAAATTAATCTTAAATCAAAATATAGTACTCTTTCATTGCGATTGAAGGCTGTGTGCAAAAAATTTGGCCAGAATGATGGTTAGCGAGCTTTCAAAGGCGGAATTTTGGTGCGAGTAAACATGTTCGACAAAGAGGTTCGAACGAACTGCCACCATAATGGTGCGTTCTTTTCTATCGTATTCTCCTTTAACGTGAAATTAGACTTTTCAAAGCTCAGCAAAACCACTGTTTACGAAAAATTTGTTCACACACAAACCATAGAAGTAACCTTTTATAGAGATAAACCCATATCATTGTTTTAGCAATGAAACAACGCTTATTTTGATATTAGATTGATTTATTGAAAAGATAGCCAACCCAATGATTATGTACTCTACGGACTTCATATACTTTGAAGTTGTTCATTGATTGCATGAGTGTAACGTTCAAAGAAGTAATTTTTTGGAGATTTCATTTGATCATAATCTAGTCAAGATTTTTTTGACGACCTACTCGCAATTTATTTTTAATCCAACAAATTTGTAATTTTCTAATTGAATGAACATTTAAGAAAATTTTTAAGTTATTTGAATTTACCGCTAAAATGTAGGTCCCTTCAATGTCTCTTCTGTAAGGATTCTGTGGTATGAGCTTGGAAAAAAGGTTTTAATAAGAATCTCTCGTGTCAGTTGAAATCAGACTCCTGACGTTCGAAAGAGAAAAAAAAATCATGATTTCACTTTCTGTAATTCAATTCGAAAATTCCAACTTTCAACTCAAAATTCAGACTTTTTCTTTATTTCAACCCAACCTAACTCGACTTCATTCACAAATCACATTAATCCGAGTTTGAAGCTGCAATTTCAGAATTTGAAGTCTAAAATATTAATGAAATAGCCGGAATGCCTTTTTTGACAAGTTGTTGGTAAATGTCATATCCAGGGATACTGTTAATTGGACATTCTAGGAACGTGTGTTCCAATGTGTCTAGTTGTCCACAGTCGCAATGTGGACTTGAAGAGACGCCAATACGAAATAAATGAGACTTAGTCCAACAGTGGCCGGTTTTCATACGGATGAGGCTAGAAACATGTCTTCTGTCCATAGCTGGAATTGTCAGATACCAAGGCCGTTTGGGGAAGTTAGGGTGGATTCTACAATATGTCTTACCTTTATTCTGTATCTCTTGTTGCCATTTAGTATAAAAGTGTTGATTGATGTTGTTTTTCAGGAATGGTAAGTAATTATGTTTATCTACTGGAATATTCAATGGAACACTGAGGATCGTGCCAACTTTCGCCAACTTATCCGCCTGCCCATTACCATCAATATGCGAATATCCTGGAATCCATGTAAATTTGAAAGTATAGTGTGGAGTTGTAGTAGTGATAATGTGTTTAATGCTCAATGTAATAAAGTCTATATTCGTCTGAAAAATCGCGTTCTTCAATCGTTCCAGTGCACTTGCAGAATCGGTGAAAAGAAAGTTATGTCGCTGGCCCTTTTCCATGCAGATCTTCATACCTTTATACAAGGCAATCATCTCCGCGTCACAGATGTTTAGGTGATCATGTAGTCGTGCTAAAAATTTATAGTCTAGTTGTGGAATATAAATGCCTATACCAACCTTAGTGTTATTTTTTGATGCATCAGTATATACGAAAATGTAGTCATTATATTTCAGAGAAATATAAAAAGTTCTTGAAACAATCAGGATCTTGTTTTGTGATTTTGGCATCAATAATATCTACATGCTGTAAATATGTTGCCAAATTGAAACTGTAACTTGGTATGACATACATATTTTCTGTGATCAATTTACTAGAATGGAAGGCCTCGACCAAATATGGAAGTTGTTTATTTTTCCAGTAACTACACTGCTGGTGGTATATGATGTCAATAATTTCCAAAATCTCAAGTAAAGGTGGCCTGAAATCCATTCTTTTCATGATATATTCATGGGCAAGCCACTGTCTGCGGTGGTCTAAATCTGTCAAACCTGCTTCCGCCAGTATAGCATTGCGAGGCGTGGATTTCATGCATCCGAGAATAATTCTAAGTCCTGATATATAGACTGTATCTAATTTGTCCAGGTTCTTTTTTGTACAAGGTCTATATAAAATGCGCCATAATCTAAGTGCGCACGCGCAAGTCCATTGAACGCCAGCAACATAGTTCTCGGGTCCGCGCCTCACCATACTTTGCAAAAAGTTTTTATAATATTGATACCTTTATTTGCTTTAGAAATATCATGATCAATAGTTCTGTCCCAATTCAGATTAGTGGAAAAGAAAGTTCCTATAAGTATTTAATCTCTTTCTTGGCCTGCAGGGTATGATTGTCTATCCGAATGTTCAAAGGTCAAAGGGAAGCTCTACCTTTGTGAAAGAACATGCTTTCACATTTACCTAAACTCAGCTGAAGGTCATGGTTGGACATCCACATATTAATAGTGGAAAGTTAACTATTTATGGCGTTCTCCGATATTTGGAGAGAGTCTCCCTTGATTAGCAGTAGTAAGTCATCCGCATATGGCAGCAAACGGCATGGGGATGGTATGACATCGAACAACGAAAGTAAGTAAATATTAAACAGAAGAGGACTAAGCGGGAAACCTTGTGTGAGTCCCTTCGAGGTTAAACCAGGTCCGTGGACGACACCATGTCGATCTATTAAATAATTATGTCGGTTATCTAATATTCGGAATATGAGGTTTGCCATCTCTGATGCTACTCCATATTTTAAAAGATATTTATATAAAGTGAATATGTTGACATTATCATAGGCCCCCTTGATATCTGAAAACACCGCAATGACGTTTTGATTTAAGCTGAAAGCCAATTGTACATAAGAGGTTAAAAAGGCAGTGCAATCCATCGTAACTAAACCTTTGCGAAACCCTGTTTGGTATCTGGAAAGAAGTTGGTTATGTTCAAAAAACCACTCTAAACGTGTTTTGATTATTTTTTCTAGTAGTTCCAATCCACAGGAAGCCATAGCCAATAGGCGGTATGTATTTGTAGCTGTGTGAATAGAGGCTTTTTCAATGCCAATCAATAAAAATTCTTTCCATGAACACGGTATTGTCTCACCCTGTAGGAAACCATTATAGAATTGTAGTAGTGCAAGTTTCAATTCCAAATGGATATTTGATCTAATAGTGTAATTGCTGTTTGTGCATCTGGCGCATCGTTGGAGTTGTATTTTTTAAGTTTTTTGTCGGAATAGCTTCGGATTATGTTCCATACGTAAGAGATATTAGAGTCACGATTTAGGGAAGCACAAATTATTTGAAAACTTTTTTTCTTTTTCTTTCTCAAGAAACGTTTTGTTACCGCTATTGTTTTTTTTTGCTTCTATATAATTCGTAATCGTTGGGAATAGTTGAAAGTGTTTGATAGCTTGTTTCTTTTTTGTGTTGGCTTGGGTGCATTCATTGTCCCACCAGGGACATCTCGGTACCTTTAAAGATTTTGGGTGATAGGCAGGTATTGTTGTATCCGCTACATAGTTCATTAAATTAGTTAAAGAATCATATGAATCCAATGTTTGTAGGTCTGCTAGATTATCTAGCTGTTGTGTGTATGTGTTCCAATCCGCTTTCGCAAAGACTCTTAACTTTTCTCGTATTATTAATATATATTTGTTCCTCTGTGTTATCATAGCTGCATAGGGTAGGGTAGTGATCGCTATTACCACATTCCTCCATTACTTCCCAAGAACATTTTGGTGCCATTGCACCAGACATCATACATAAATCCACTGGACTTGGATTTTCCAGAGGGCTTGCAAATCTAGTACCTTTACCCGCGTGTTTAGTACTACCAATTCGTCACCGTCCAATAATACACTCAATACAATGCTATTAAAATTACTCGAGGCACTACCCCATAAGGGATGGTGTGCGTTAAAATCCCCCATCCAAATTATTTTTCCTCGCAAATGATGTAGTAATCTAGTAGCTTGGTCTATTGAAAGATGATTATTCGGGGGGTTATAGGAGTTTACTATATTTATGTTATTAACATTGACTATTAAGGTTTGGCATTTATTATCATTCAATTCCTGTATGTCCACAATGGAGTAATGGCAGTCTTTGCGAACGAGGGTGGCAATACCCCCATATCCATCCTCCCTATCAATTCGTATAGTATTATAATTTTTTAAATTTCAAGTATAATCTATTTTTAGCCACGTTTCATTCATTCATTCATTCATTACCACAGGAGCACATGTGGCATGTGCTCCTGTGGTAAAAGTGTCAAGTAATGAAAGTTGGCCTTCACGCTACGTATATTCCATTGAATGATTTTCATGGATGTAGAATTTACCCTATTCCCGAACAGTGCTAGTAAAAGTCTGTGGAATCGAAATCTTTATATAGTCTAGCCTTATCGTATGCGGTAATGACATCAATTATTTTTGTCTTGGTGGTTGCAGGTAATTTGGAAAAAATTGCATAAAATTTTTTTACTATATTTCTATCGTGCTCGTCTGAAGTTAGTAAAAACTGTTGTTGAATTGGGATTGATTTATACGCTGTTTATTGGAACCTACTGTTGTTTTTTTAATTGCCCCCGTACTTACTGTGGTCTGTGAAGTTGGTTGTAAAGCTATACCATTTGGGGGTTGTAGAATTCTACCATCTGGATACAGCAAAATTTCGTTCAATGCATTCCTGTCATAGCCTATTCTATGTTCTCTATTTCTATGTTTGTCCCCTCCTATGCTTTGTGCATATGATCTTTTGAATCTTTGATTGTTTGCCATATAAGTTTCTTTGCGTTGCTCTACTGAAATATCATTATTATTGAATGTATATCTATTTTGCAATATTGGATAATCGTTAGCTTGTGGATTATAAGAAGTTGGTTCTTTTGGAAAGTGTTTGATAGCTTCATAAAAAGAAATATTTTCAAAAGTCATTTTCTCCCTAATTTTTTTTGACGTTCAAATTCCTTGCATATTCTATTGTTGGATTTATGTTCAGTACTTCCACAAAAAAGGCATTTTATGTTATTACAAGTTTTATATGTCTCTTCATCTATGTGACTTTGAGTGCAAGAAAAACATTTTTGTTTACCTTTGCAATATTTTTTAATGTGTCCATAAAGGAGACAATTAAAACATTGAATATCTGGAGGTATATAAGGAGTTGTTATGTAAGTTAAAAAGCAAATGTCAACATACCTAGGAATGATAGTTCCCTCAAAAGTAATTAAAATCGTCGATGCAGGTACATATTGGATCTTTCCATCTGTTACTATGCGTCTGTTCATTCTTTTGACACTTTTAATTTTATAAGGGCTTTCAATCATCATTTTCAGTTCCTCTTCTGAGTAATATGTAGTTGTTTTTTACAATCGCTTTGCAGGTTACATTACTATTAGGAATGTATAATTTATATCCTAAAGTTTTTAATTTTTCGTTCAAGACTAGAGAATTGGCAATCAACTCAAATTCAACTCCTATATTATGTCTACCTTTGATTTTGAACTTACTTACATTTTCCAATTTCAGATCACAAACTTCCTTAGCAATTTTGAGATGTGGATATCGTCCAAGACTGGCTCTAGATTCCTTATTAGTTTCTACAATAACTGTGAAGGGACCCGTTACACCCTCCCCATATAAATTTATCTGATTTTCTTGACCTGATTCCATTTCACTCATCACCGGTTGCGAAGAAGCACCTGTAGGATTGTTTTCTATTTCAATATCATGTGTTTGTGTGAAATTGACTAATTCATTGCTTTCAGAGTTAAAGGTTCTTGATAGCGACTGGCGATCTTCCTGACTCATTATTTTCCATACCTCATCATCAACACTATCCCTGTTAGTAAAATTAATATGGCTTCCTTCATTATCAATATGAATTCGTTTTATGGGGGAAGATGGCTCTTCCCCCTCTCCCCCTAACATGTCTACAGCACTTCAGCACCTTTCTCCTTTTTTTCATGATAAAAAAAAGAGGTAGAAAAACTACAACTAATTATTTAATTCGCAGTTATATGTACTTCCCGACGATAAATCAAAGTATTAGAACTCAAATAACCCACTAGAATAAAGAAATAAGTACAAAGGAAATAGAAAAAGAAATTGCACACCTGATTCGATCTTCGCAGCTCGACAGTTCCATGGTCAATGGATGCTTGTAACATGGAGTTGTGTTTTTTTCCTGGTGTGACTATTGGGTCAACAGAAATAAACAGTTGAGTCGATAATAGTAGTCTATTCAATAAATTAATCTTAAATCAAAATATAGTACTCTTTCATTGCGATTGAAGGCTGTGTGCAAAAAATTTGGCCAGAATGATGGTTAGCGAGCTTTCAAAGGCGGAATTTTGGTGCGAGTAAACATGTTCGACAAAGAGGTTCGAACGAACTGCCACCATAATGGTGCGTTCTTTTCTATCGTATTCTCCTTTAACGTGAAATTAGACTTTTCAAAGCTCAGCAAAACCACTGTTTACGAAAAATTTGTTCACACACAAACCATAGAAGTAACCTTTTATAGAGATAAACCCATATCATTGTTTTAGCAATGAAACAACGCTTATTTTGATATTAGATTGATTTATTGAAAAGATAGATGTAAATAACTAGACTTACCTGCTTACACCTGTCAACCCAATAGTTAAGCCAGGAAAATAATAGCCAACCCAATGATTATGTACTCTACGGACTTCATATACTTTGAAGTTGTTCATTGATTGCATGAGTGTAACGTTCAAAGAAGTAATTTTTTGGAGATTTCATTTGATCATAATCTAGTCAAGATTTTTTTGACGACCTACTCGCAATTTATTTTTAATCCAACAAATTTGTAATTTTCTAATTGAATGAACATTTAAGAAAATTTTTAAGTTATTTGAATTTACCGCTAAAATGTAGGTCCCTTCAATGTCTCTTCTGTAAGGATTCTGTGGTATGAGCTTGGAAAAAAGGTTTTAATAAGAATCTCTCGTGTCAGTTGAAATCAGACTCCTGACGTTCGAAAGAGAAAAAAAAATCATGATTTCACTTTCTGTAATTCAATTCGAAAATTCCAACTTTCAACTCAAAATTCAGACTTTTTCTTTATTTCAACCCAACCTAACTCGACTTCATTCACAAATCACATTAATCCGAGTTTGAAGCTGCAATTTCAGAATTTGAAGTCTAAAATATTAATGAAATATATTATGGCCCTCCTATAACTGAAAGATATTTTCAAACCAGAAAAAGGGGTGTAAATATATTATAACACGGGAGCCAGGTTGCAAGAACGGCTGGACCGATTTTAATTTGTTGAATTTGTCTATGCATGAAATAGTAAAATAACTATTAAAATATGTTTGAAACTCATTTGTAACCCATTTGTAACTCATGGCAAAACTTTTTCATGATATTTAATTGTTGGATTTGTCTTCACCTGGAATGCAAAATAATTACCAAAAACATTTGCAAAAAACCACAAAAAAATCAAAGATCAAACAAATGAGAGCAATCACAAAAAGTCTTGCCACGAGAGTGCATTAAGCAGCCTAAGGCCAATTCTCGTGGTACGTTCGTTATCTATATGGATAAAAGGAATTTATTTGAATTAGGCGACGAGGAGCTAAGAAATCTTTTGAAGAAGGGAGATCTTATCTTTAACCAGCTATACTAGGGTGGAAGGTATTGAGCGGTAATGTGACAGGTACTGCAGCCTCGTCACATCTTATTTTTTATGATCTTAACAGAAATAGTCGTGAGTGTTATAGGTGTTACCATTTTTAATAATCCTTGAGAACTATAAATGAAAAATGTGTGAATTTGAAATATTCAGATGAACTACTCGTGGTTTCGAAACTTATCTTTCGATCCATTTAACTACTTCTTTTCATTTCAGGCCAGAATAATATGTTCTCTTTACATATTAGTATATATAAATTTTTTGAATCCGGAACATTCCGATGAAGTTTTGAAACTTATTATTCGATTCATTAAAATATCCCTGGAAAGTCATCTTCATTTGAAGCATGTTGGAGCCCAACTCCCTTACCCTTAGGACTGATGCTCGTCAGAAGAACGAGCGGGTCAAGACCGATTATTTGGCGGAATGAGAGTCCTCAGACATCGTTACCGCCCTTCACGGTGAACCCCTAACTGGCTGGGATGTTTGGATGAAGATATTGTTCATCTTCTAACAGAGGACCTCATTCAATAGAGTGTCTGGGCCTTCTATATCGGGAGGGGTCGCCCCTCATTCAACAGAGTGTCTGGGCCTTCTATATCGGGAGGGGTTGCCTATATAATCCATAGCTTCCCTGACTAACAAAATATTCCTTTTCATTTCAGGACAGAATGTTTCTTTACATATTAGTGTTTCTATATTTTTTTAATTCCATATTCATTCTGTCAAATTTAAAAAAATATTTCTATTTTTACTGAAAATATTTTTCATAATTTGTTAATTGAATTTTTATTGAATTCGTTTCTTCTCTGATAAATTCCCTTACCAACTCGTGATATTTTGGAATAAAATATTTTTTGCATCCAATAAGCCATTTGGCAAGGATGTTTATTTGGAAATTTGTTATCGTAACTGCTCACGGGCAAGTTATCAACACCCAATTTATATACCAAAACCTAAAACAATCCAAAATCAAACATCCATCTTTAGGTATTCAAATAGCTGTTTAAATGTTGAACTGTCATCTCAACCTCTCGTCCTCCAAAGCCTTTGTTAACGTTCAGTTTGTTAGATAATGACAATTATCATGGTGTGTGGTACTTCAAGTTTTTTTACTAAACATTGAGGCTGGAGGTTGGTATATTGTTGGATATCTTCATTTAATCTTGAATTTCATTAAAGTTCCCTGAACACCAGCGCCACTCGTGGTTGACCTATGAACATTCAGAAAAATATCACAATATAATTGAAATTAAAATGCATTTGATGTCTTGATGTTTAATTTTCTGATCAACAACGACATATCAATAAAAACAGCTCGTAGAAACCACTAGATAAGTACTTAATTCATTTTAGGCCCATCACCAATTTTATTGATAGTTAAGTATGTGTAAGAAGAATAATGGCGTAACAGGGCCGTAATTTTTCTCAAAAATATCACTCAATTCAGAGTTTGAATTTATTGAAGATCCGAGTTTGAACCTCCTATTGGTCTCATATTATTGGAAGTTTGATAAAATCGGAATTATATAATTCTTACATTCAAGTCAGAATTTCTGAATCAGAACTAAAATATAATTTCAAGGTTAAAGTTTGAATATCCTAGATGAAAGTCGAAAAAGTATAATATTGATTTTTATGTTGTGAGATTTATCTTAAAAAACATAATTTCAAGTTAAAGGGCAGAAAAATTAAACAAATGGTGTGGTCCTTCTATTCTATACAAGCCTTCATAAATTAACATTTGTACATCTTAACAAAAAATGAGAAGTTATAATTTTTGTTATTAACTTAGAAAATCGATGATAGGGGGACATTCCTAAAATTATGGCGTAGTCAGGTTCAATTGGTTGGGTTCTGCTAGCTTAACGTTAAGCTCTCTTGTTAGATGAATAACAAAAAATTTGAAAGTAGAGTGCAGAATTAGCTTAAAATTTTTGCTTGGAAATAAATGTAAAAGTACAAAGTGGTCAACAGGGGTGTAGTAAAAAAATTCTTCAAAGAGGAATTTGAAGATCAACTGAAAATTCTCCCTCACAGAGGTAAGTCTACATAACTTCAATGATTTATAAAAATTAGGAAAGTCACTGATAATGTTACAAAGCTGGTTCTCTCAAATCTACTTCTGCTTTCACAACCATCATAAAGTAACTTTACTTGGTAATTGTTTACCATTCTGTAGATTCACAATCACTTAATACTATAAATGAGCTAGTCCTCGTTTATGAAATTTGTTTTCCACAACATAATAAATCTGTCACTTCCTCCAGAAGCAAAATATTTTCCATCAGAACTGAACTTGCAACTAGTTACAATTCCTTCGTGTCCGCCTAGGGTGTACAATGGTCTTCCTTCCATTACATCTACAATACGAATCTTACCATCTTTCCCGCAACTTGAGAAAAAGTTTGCTGTTGGATGCCAAGACACACAAGTGGTAGAACCCTCATGAAGAGTATAATGCTGCTGAAGTTTTTTATTTCGTAAATCATATACTCTAACGGAACCCGAGTCCATAGCAACTGCCACTGTGTTGTTGTTAGTGTGAATTGACAGATATGTTGGACTACTACTTTGGCTTACAAATACATGTTCGCACTGAGAAGTTTTTGAATCCCAAACTCGAATAGTGCGATCATCAGCGCCAGACACAACAAAGTTTCCCTCAGGGGAGTATTTAGCACACCTCACCCAATTATTATGTCCTACAAGACTAGAAATAAACTGCCTCTTTAATACATCCCATACTTTCACAGATTTGTCATTGGATCCTGTTATTATTTTTTTGTTATCAGGAGAGAAACTAACGCAGTTAACAGCTGAAGTATGTGCTTTGAACACACATGTTTCACCTCTAATTGTTGGTACCCAAAACCGAACATTTTGATCCTTGGAACTGGATGCTAGTAATTTTCCATCTGAAGAAAATTCTACACTGGTGACAATGTCATTGTGACCTGAGAAATTGTAACTTCGAATATTCTGGTCCATATTCCATATCATTAAAGAATTATCTTCACTGCTACTTGCAAATTGTTTGGTGCCTGGGTTGAAACACACATCTGTAATCGACTTTTTGTGTCCTTTAAGACTCATAACCAGACATGGGTCTTCTGATACGGTTGAATTAGAGTTTCCTTTTGACTCATACATGATATATTTTGGTAGTAATATATTAATTTCTACCAAAAATAAGAAGACACAAATTTTAAACGCAACCGTCACACAATCAAAACAGTGAATTCAAAATTAATTGACATTTGACATATAAGCACAGATTATATTGGGTTTTTTTTTTCTGATTGATTCGGCCGTTACTTGATGAAGATCCATAGTATTTTCAAAAACTACACCTCACGATTTGATCTCCACAAACTTTATTTGAAAAAATATATTGGAGTTGTATGTATTCTGTGGTGTAAGACGAAATCTCAAGTTCGACAGCAATCCATCAATAGTTGTATTTTGTCAGAAAGCGAATAACTTGTGATGAGAATAACCTGATTTCGAATAAAATTAGTGCTAACAAAACACGCCTAGTGACACTGTAGACATATTAGATGAGATTTTAACAGAATAGCCACAATTTGTTCATTTGTTGTAATGTGGATTGTAGTTATATTCACTTCCAAACCATTTCCACTTCCAATTCATTTATATTTTGTATTGGATTAGTATATGACTTGGAAGTAGTCAAAATACTTTCTTATGATTTCCAAAACTAATCACCTCTGTCATATTCCTGACAAGTGGAGACAATCTGATCACGGTTAACCAAAAGTCATCCAAGTCACCTGCAAATATTGGGCCATTACTCATTCTTGTATTCCGTAAGTACCCACTAATTTATAGTATTTCATGTAACTACTGTCAAAAAGATCTGGTGAGTACCTGTTCTATTGATTACTTTCGGAGATACGCTTGATAAATTTTCCTGAGATTTCAGTCAACTATCAACCATCAAACCAAATTCATCCACTATTAATCTAGATTATTTGGTGTGGCTCCAGTGGAACAGATCAGAGATTTCAGAGAAGTTGATAGGTGTTGCATGATCCGTCAAACAATAGAAAACGATTTGGGTAGTTGGATGAGCTCACCGATGAATTCAAGAACTCGTTTATACCTCGAAACGTGACCAACCACAAAAAGTAAACACTCAACTCCATCTGTTCATTTCAAGAATAATTTACTAACTGAAACACAATGACACAATTTGTCTGACTTAAGGTATGAAGTCCGTTAACCTAAACTATATAATATATGTTTGTTTTTAGTTATAAAAATAATTATACTGAATTATGGTTTCAGTTGATTGCTTTTCAATAATTTTTCTTCAGATTCGAAATAACTTGCAGTTTCGTTAGGATAATGATCAATGCCTGAGAAGAAAAAAAAATGCAAATTCAAATTCTATTTCTATCAATTCTTGACATTTATTTCTCTTGATTGAAGCGTCATTTTATTTTAATGTTGATGAGTCAATATTTGACGAATTTATAGTTAAGGCCGAAAATATCACACTGGATATTGTACTTTTTGGTTGCGTCTACCAGCCTCAAACAGTTAAAGCTACTGAAAGTACCTGTTTCATTTATTACCGCAGACGTGTCCAATAGTTCCTTTTATTTCAAATATATTATGTTCCGTTCAGTAACTCACTAATAGATGACACTAGTAGAATTTAATTTTCACTTTCAAACCTGTTTGTTTTCTGTTTGAAAACAACAGTTTTTAAGTCAACAAGGCTATCCAATTCATATAATCCATATCAAATATAATTGCTAGAAGTTAAAACATATGCAGTATCTAATGATTTTACAAATACCAGAAAAATTAGGCTTACAATGAAACACTTCAGATCTGGAAGAAACAAGAAATATCCACCTAAAAACACTTTGCCGTCGCCATAGGGGGATGGAGGGGAGCTTCCCCCCCTGCTTTTTCGACTTGGGAAAAAGTTGGGAAATTTTGGGCCGTGAAGATAGAAAAAAATAATAGTAAAAAAATGAATGAAAATTAAAAAAATAAAAATGAGAGAATAGAAAGGAAGAGGTAATAAGAAAAGAAAAAGAACCGGGGGAAGGTTGGGATTTCCCAACATGCATAACTTGGAGATCCCATACTTTGAAATTCTGAGTTGTTTGAAAACTTCAAAAAAGTTTAATTTCTTCCAAGTAACAGAACAGTCCTGAACAGACCACAAATTTTGAAGTGACAATTTTACAAAATTCCCAACTTTTCGCTGTTTTTTCGACTTGGAAAAGTTGGGAAATTTCGGGCCGTGAAGATAGAAAAAATAATAGTAGAAAACAATAAGCACAATATTATTTAAGTGTTGTTTCATTTCATTTGTATTGAATATTCCTATACATGGTGGATATGGTGGAAGAGCAAGGACCTTGGTCTAAAGTAGAGTAATTCCCATTATTATTTTTATAATTACCAAAATTTATTTTTGTTTGTGCATAACCTAACGGGCATAAGCATTCAGCCAATCTTTGGATAGCTAAGAAAATTAATATATTATAGTAGTAACCAATCCTTCGGCTTTCATTTTTTAGAAAGTTGGGAAATTTTGCTGGTGGGGTTGGGAAAATTTGGATTCCCTCCCCTCCTTGTATTTATTTTCGCTACGGCCCTGTTTGCAATATCACTTCAATGAAATGAATGAAAACACTTTCATCTAATTTACACTAGTTATTTCATTTTTACCACGGGGTTCGCGTCGTAAAAATTAAATAACTAGTAGAAATTAGAGAAAAATGTTTTCATTCATTTCTTTAAAATGATCACGAATATCCACAAAATAAACAAGTCATCACAGATTTACAATATTACATATGAAAGTTGACAAGACTTTTATCAACGGCATATTTTCGAGAAAGGCTACAGATGCATTGTCTTAGGATTCTTAGACAATGCCATAGAAGCTCAGAAGAGGCATTTTCCTGTCATCTGAAATTTTTAGTACACATCTTGATCACCAGAGGGAGATGGCAGTACAAAGCAGGGAAGTTCGGCAAAATATAACTATATTAAAAAGCAGACTGGTTTGTCAGCGACTGCTACCCAGTTCTGTTGGTAATCACATTAAATCCTTAGTAAATCTTTAGACAATGGTTAAATCATTAAATACCCACATCGCACTGCTATAGCCCTCTGGTGGTCAGGATAAGTACAAAAAATTTTAGGTGACACGAAATTGCCACTTCTGAGCTTCTGTGGGCTTTGTGTTCTTAGATAAAATAAAGCGATTAACATACTTTAGCATTCGGAACTGGATTCTGATCATAATCCAGTAATCCTGGTATTGGGCGATGATCTTCCTTCTCCTGATTATCGCATGAGATCTTCGACGGACTGGGATATCTTCACAACCCAGCTCGGAGAGATGCGCGCCCTTCCTGAGGCACTTCGCTATCCCGACGAACTCGACGCGGCAGTTGAACGTTTCGAGCTTTCTGTGAATGATGCGTTTCGAGCGGCCACCTCCAGGGAAGAGTGTCCGCTGAAGATTTATAATGAGTTTCCCCCTCGTATCAAAGCCTTGATTCGAGAAAGAAAACGCTTGAGAAGGCTCTATCAACGAACTCTTTTCCCAGGAGATAAAATTGCGGCAAGAAGGATGGACAACCAAGTCAAACAGGCCATCATTGATCACCGATACGAAATGTGGGAGTAGCTGTTGGAATCCCTCACCCATTCACGGAGAGCGCGGAGTGTGCTACTCCCTTGCCGACAAAGCGTTAGCCTTTGCTGATACGATGGAACGTCAGTTTCAACTTAACGTTAACGATAATGACGACATCGACATGCTGTTGGAAGACCGGGTTCACCGTATCCTCAGGGAAGATGACGATGGGAACATCCGTCCAGCTTCTGTGGAAGAACTGAAGGGTTACATCAGACCGCAAAGGCCAAGAAAGCTCCGGGGGCCGACTCAATAACCAACAAGTTAATGAACATAATAAACAGTTCGTTGACCCTCAGATACTTCTCCAGAAGGTGAAAGCATGCGATCGTCGTCATGATCCTAAAACAGGGTCAGAACCCGCAGTTCCCCCAGAACTATCGCCCGATTAGTCTGCTCTCGTCGGCGGCTAAACTGGCTGAAAGAGTACTAAGAGTAGTTCTGCAAGACTCAACGAAGGAGTTGAGGACCGAAATGTTCTGCCTGTCGAACAATTCGGCTTCAGGAGAGAACACTCCACTGAGTCACAGGCTCTGAGACTGGTCGAAAATACCATCGCAGAACTAAATCAAAACAAAAAAGTTCATGTCGTTTTGCTAGACATCTCGAAGGCCTTCGACCGAGCATGGCACGAAGGCCTTCTGCATAAACTAATTGCGTTCGACCTGCTTCGGGGCCTGATCCGGTGGATTGGGTCTTTCCTGAAAGACAGGACATTTCAGGTTAGAATAGAGGGCTCTCTGTCTGACAACAGAGATATCCTCGCTGGGGAGCCACAGGGGGCCGTGCTCTCGCCGGCGGTGTATTCACTTTACACCAGTGACCTTCTAAGGTGTGAAGATGTCTCTGTACGCCGATGACACGGCTCTCCTCTCATCTTCCATGAGTCGGGAGCTCGGTGTCGTCTACATGCAACGTGTATTAGACGACCTCGAGCGTTGGTACCTTGAATGGAAGATCCGAGTGAATCCGGAAAAGACCCAGGCGATAACCATGGGAAGATTGCTATCTTCTCCAGCCAGAAAAGTGAGAATCTCTGGGAGGGAGATCGACTGGCAAACGCGGGTAAAGTACCTCGGTCTTTTAATAGACTGTAGGCTCACCTGGAACCCGCACATCACAACCGAGAAGGTAAAGATCGAGGGTCGGATAGCTAGTCTGTACCCTCTGATCAACAGACGTTCTAAATTAAGCATTAAAAACAAAATTACGATCTACAAAACGATGTTCAAGCCTGTCATCATGTATGCTTCAGGCGTCTGGGGACAAGCGGCTCCATCAAATATCTCCATTTTGGAGAGATTGCAACAAGCTAATAAGGATGATTGTGAATGCTCCTTGGTTCATACGGAACGAAGCCATCCGCAGAGATTTACAGCTGCCTTCCATTCAGCAGTCCATTCAGTTGAGGAATCGGCAAGTCATTGATTGTGCCGAAAATCATGAAAATCCGTTAGGGAAGCTATGGATTACACTGTAGACGACCCCTCCCGATATAGAAGACCCAGACACTCTGTCGAATGAGGCCCTCATGTCCTCCGTTAGAAGATGAACAATATCTTCATCCAAACATCTCAGCCAGGTAGGGGTTCACCGTGAAGGGCGGCAACGATGTACAAGGACTTTCATGCCGCCACCAAATGATCAGTCTTGACTCGCTCGTACTTCAGACGAGCATCAGTTCTAAGGGTAAGGGAGCTAGGCTCCAACCTTCTTGAAATGAAGATTACTTCCACTTCAGCATTCCATTCACAGAGGCCCTAAGCGCACACCTATGTCATTGTCTAAAGATTTATAGTCGGTCAACCACAATGTAAAAACCATTGGATGGAGGTTGCCAGAGCCATCTATATTTTTTTACTAGAAATTCTGAACTGTAATGTGGCGCCTTCGTCGGAAGGAAAGCAAAACTTTCATTGATGAAAGAGCAAAATAAAATTATGAATGAAATAATGTTGACCTTGAATTAAAGTCGAGATATAGTTTGCATTCGATTGTTTGGAATATCAGATTTACTGAAAAATAATAACCAAGTATAGATATTGAGGTATATCGTTTCGAGACAATTCCACTTATCCAATTATCTTGAAATTTGGCAGAGATACATATCATTCGAGTGACAATGCATCAACGACATTTATGTTTATACAATAGAAGAAACATAGAGGTTGAGTTTGGTGAATTGAAAGATTTTTGAATTCCACTAGTTCGGACTTCCATTGTCTACTATATAAAATGATTTGAAATCCCTGAAACAACTAAAAAAGAAGAATTGAAAATGAGTAGCTGAAAATAACAATTATATTAATCAAAATAAACCTGAAATGAAATAATAGTGAAATAAAATACAAGTAAAAATAGAACAATTGAATAAATAAAAATTAAGAAATGAAAAAAGAAAGAAGATAAAAAAGTGGAGAGATTCCAAGTCACGTTAGTTCACGACGTTTCGATTGTTAGTATCTACAATCGTCTTCGGGTGATGACTGGACTGATTCCTCCGTGAGATAACTATTTATAGGTCGTTCGAGTACTTTCACTTATCCCCGCTTTCCATTTTCCGCTTCACTGGTTCCGTGGGAGATGACCGTTTTGGCGGGAGTTGGCCAAAACGAAGACGATTGTAGATACTAACAATCGAAACGTCGTGAACTAACGTGACTTGGAATCTCTCCACTTCTTTATTTTCTTTCTTTTTTCATTTCTTTATTTTTATTTATTCAATTGTTCTATTTTTACTTGTATTTTATTTCACTATTATTTCATTTCAGGTTTATTTTGGTTAATATAATTGTTATTTTCAGCTACTCATTTTCATTTGTTTGAAGGTGATTGACTCATTTTCAATTCTTCTTTTTTAGTTGTTTCAGGGATTTGAAATCATTTTATATAGTAGACAATGGAAGTCCGAACTAGTGAAATTCATCATGAAATATTGTCAATCACCTTCAAACAAATGACAGATTTTTATCAACATTCATGATAGATGAAGAGTTTTGTAATTTAATTCCGATTCTATTAAAAATTGGTATTTTGAAGTCGAAGATTAAATATTTTTACAAGATTCAAGATGGCGGATAAGCTAGGTGATCCATGGTCTGATTCCATTTAAAATTGGTATACAGGTGCTTTTTTGGGCCATGGTTTTTATTACGTTTTTATTGACTGGCTTTCTTGTCTGTTTTTTCTGTACAAATCCTGTGAAGTAAAATTTGTTCAACTTCGTGTTGAAATTTGGCAGATGTTCATAATTTCCGTAACAATGCATTATGAAATTTTTGTTACAGAAAGTGAAAACAAAATGGACGTGATATATGATTATGGTCTGAGTCTTTCAAAAATTGGTTTGTGGGGGTTTTTGGAGCCAGATATTATGAATTAATAGTCAAGATTACTAAAATTAAGATGGAGGCTCCAAGATGGCTACGATTCGATTCGATTGAAAACTGTTATGTGGGGGTTCTAGGGATCCGGGAGTGTGAATTTTCAGACAATTCTCAAATTCTAGATGGCGGACGACTTTTGTGATTATGGATAGATTCGATTCAAAATTGGTATGTGGGGAATAAAGAGGTTGGAGATTAGGAATCTTTTGTTAAAAATAGAATTAAATAGGAATTCAATGACATTTTTGATTGTTGCCAACCCCAAAATCTCGGTCTGCGACCGCGCTTGTTCAAAAGATGTACTCACCAGAAAGCATTCCTAACATATTTATGATTCAGAATGCCATCTCACTTCACACAGACCTCCATTATATTTTTGTCTATCAAAATATATTTCTCCTTTCAATCAGTCATCTCAATGAAAATAAATCTTTGAGACTTTTCCAAATTTTTTATGATTTCTATTCCTGAATGTTTAATATTCAATATATGAATGCCCTCCACAAGAAATATTCTCAATTAAAATTAAAAGATAATTGCGGAATTAGAAATTTTTCATCAGAGTTTTTCTAATTAAAAAAAATATTGTACGGTCTGTGTGTGTGTCTGTGTCAAAACAAAAAAAAATGACAGAATCAATGAAACCATATGAAAGTAGTATTCTGTTTATTTGTATGAAAAAGAAATAATAATAATATAATTCTTACAAGATATTAATTCACCTTAAAAAAATTTTTACAGAAAACATATGTTACAATAGTCACACAACAGTTTTTTGTTTAGGTACGTCACAATATTGTAGAGTATTCTCAAACTAAAAAATATATAAGAATAAAGAAAAAAATTGTTAGTGTATCAAAAATTAGATATTTACATATATAAAACTAGTCACACTTATAGGTACATATATAAACAGTTTTAACTTTAGAGGCACGCAGATGGAAAACACAGAAACATTAATCACAAAAGCTGTAGTCCACACTCTTAACAAGCAAAAAATAAGTATTTAGTATTAAGTATAAGTATGAATGGAGAAAAATTTCATTTATATTATATAGTGGATTCAGTAGCAATGATTGTTTTATTTGGTATTTGATTACTATAACTAATTATGTTAAAATACTAAGTTTGTCATTTTTTGTCCCTGCTCTTGTTTTTATTCTACTTGAAATATCTTTACAGTATTTGAAAACTGCAAGTGCATTTGATGTTTCTGATGCTTTACTTGAATTTGAAGTCTCCTCCTCCTCCTCGGTGGTCTCTAGAGAACTGTCCTCTACTGTATTAAAAATGTTTTTATCCTCATCCAATGATCCTGGCAACCATTTGTGTTGAAGAAATCGTGGGTCGAAATGTCTGCTGCACTTTGTTTGTGTTTTTGGGCTCAGACCAGGCAATGTGATGTTGCCTGAAAAAGAAAAAATACTAATTGGTAACTCGATAAAACAACGTGTTAAAGTTTTTATTTTCACAAGATTTTATTTAGTTTCACCTATATCGGTATATCTGACTGTGTGTCTGTAATCAAATCTTGCAAGTTAAATTTGACACACTTTTAATCATCCGATTGATTTGAAATTTGGTAAGTGTAGATAATTCCGATTAAAATGCATTATGAAATTTTTGTTAGAAAAAAACAAAACAAAATGGCGGCTCCATTATGGCAGACAACTTTTGTGATTATGGTCCAATTCTATTCAAAATTGGTATCTGGCGCGTTTTCAGGGTCGGAGATTTTTTATTCAGTTTTACCTGTTTTGGTGTCTGACTGTGTCCACATACTCCACTTTGTGTGACTTTCATAATGAATATCCATCATTTCGTGTTTTTTCTTTGATGAATTTTAGAGTAGTAAAAAGTTATTTTCAAAATTCGATATCTCGAAAACGATTGAATTTAGGAAATGATGTGCTATATCAATTTTGTTCAGAATTTCAATCAGAATGAAAATATGGAATAATACATAAGGTGTTCTATTGAAGAAAAAGCAACTTTATTTCTTCAAGACTTCTTGACTTATCTTGTTAACCGGTAAATTTTCGTTATGTGGACACCCGGCGATTTTGAAAAAATTTTTGACTGTACTTACGTATTTTGATGCGTAGATTACGAATCCGAAAGAAAAAAGCGGCGCTCTCCCTTATTTAAAAAGTAACGGCCCTTCAAAGTTCAGAAAAGGGCAACTTTTCAGCCTTCTTTTTCACTAAATAAACTATTTAAAAACACAAGCATTTATTCACTAGGTCACCTTTACACCTTATTCCTCCTTCTTTAACACTTTTCACTTCAATAATCAACATTTTTCTTATAAAAAACTTAATTTAAAAACGAATGCTTCTCCTGGTGACATTATTCTATTTTTAGGTTAGTTACTAGTGACATTTCAGAAAAAAGTGGTTGGTATTTGCCGTCGTCTACTATTTAAAATTCGTAATACACCACCAAAAACCAATTTACGATCTAAAGGTGAAAAACATTTGAATTACTTCAGGAATATGGACTGCATCAGTCGTACCAACCATATCATTAACCTTAAAAACGTAAAATACAGTGATATGTAACCAAAAAGCAGCTCCGTACATTTTTTAACATTTTTATATTATTGAAGTGAAAAGTGTGAAGTGTGAAGTGAAAAAGAAGGCTGAAAATTTGCCCTTTTCTGAACTTTGAAAGGCCGTAACTTTTTAAATAAGGGAGAGCGCCGCTTTTTTCTTTCGGATTCGTAATCTACGCATCAAAATACGTAAGTACAGTCAAAAATTTTTTCAAAATCGCCGGGTGTCCACATAACGAAAATTTACCCACAAACTGATTACGAAGAAAATAATTGTGATTCTGATCACAATCAAAATCACAAAAATTCACTACTAATAACCTCTTATATGTCTATAAATTGCAACGCAAATGAGCACGTCACGAAGACAAAGCCTGTCAGAAACATAAAAATAATAATTTACAACTTTTTATTACAACACTTTCCATCTCAATCTTTTATCTCTTTTTTTGAGACCACGGTATTAGCAATCATTTACAACTTTTTACTACAACACTTTCCATCTCAATCATTTATCTTTCTTTTGGAGACCACGGTATTGACGCCATCTACTTTTCGTTTCCATCGTCCTCCAATGATGGTCCATAAGGTTGACTGACTATAAATCTATAGACAATGCCTATGTTTCCATTTGGAAACGATTCTTGTTCCATCTATCGACATGTGTACAAACTACAAAGTTAGGTCAATCTCATATCTCGCGTCGAGATATTTTGACAAAACAAAACATCAGGGTATCTATGCATCTTTCCATATGATCTTTTGCAATATGATCATTACTGCAATGAATCGCTTTACAAAAGTCAAATAAACCAGTGTCGGAATTGGGGACAATTTTAAAAAACAAATGAAAAGCGTGAAAGGCGAAAGGCGAAAGGCGAAACATGAAACAAATGATTTGACGTGATTTCTTGAATCGACATTATTTTTTATTTATGAACCGATTGAAATGAATCAAAGGCTGAATATTGAATGAAGCTCACCACAATGCAGTAAGACACACAAATCGGATCAGTAATTTTTGATATTATCGCACACAAAAGCTCAGACAAACCCACAAATGATCAAAAAATCAGTTTTTGTGTTCTATCGCGTTAATAAATGAAGACTTCCAATGATATTTTTTCTTCCCTGTGTAGACAGCGATCACTTCACATTTTCATTACGCCCAGCATCCAGGGCAAATTGTTATATTTATTAATTATTTGCTATCAAAAGGACCGGTTGATATTTGAACATAACCCAGGTTTATTTATGAACATATTCTAAGTAGATGTTTGGACGCGTTCAACCAGAATCCCCATCGCATCTAGAAACAAGGAGCTACACAAGCTGAGCCGAATAAACCCGATTCCTACAGTCACGAATTATGTCTTGAATGATTCACATTATATATTTCCTATTTGTTACTCTTTTTGAACAATGTATGTTAAATGCTGGAGTTTTTTGCCCTGGTTTGACAGACTAACCGATCATCCGATAGGGTTAATAGCTCATACACAGAAGTGTAAATTAAATACGGCAAACAGAAAATTAACGAGAAAATATAATACAAAAAATATCAACACATTTACTAATCTTATGGAAAAAGAAAGTTGGGCAGAGCTATACCAAACAAGGGATGCTAAAGAAAAATACAAGCTCTTTGACAGCACTTTCTTATACTATTATAACATGAGTTTTCCATTAGGAAAAGAGACAAAAAAATTGAATGGAAAGGTAAAATGGACAACGCCTCAAGTGTCTGCAGCCAAACAAACTTTAATGTTCTTGTATGAAGTACAAAAGCAAAATTCTACAGAACAAAATAAAATTCTATATAAAGAACACAAAAAAAGGTATTTAGATATATTGGAAAAAGCAAAACAAGAGCATTATCAACAATTATTAAGAAATACTGATAATTATAGCAAGACGGCATGGCATATTATAAATACTGAGACTGGTAGGAAAAATAAAATAGCACACAGCCCCGAAAATATAACACCAGACGAGATTAATCATTATTTCATAAACAATATAAACTCTATCTTAGAAAAGAGGCCAAAATCCGAAATAGATTCTATAAGTTTACTAGAAAGGAAAACTAACTTGGCTAACTCGATGTTTTTCATACTCCAGACGACATAAGAATCATGATAAACAAGCTCAAAAATAAAAGAACTGAAGATATAAACGGTGTTAGCACTTTTGTTATCAAGCGCATCATACCATATATAATCGAACCATTAGCAGATATAATTAATGCATGTTTTAATGAAGGGTATTCCCCACAGGAGCTGAAAATTGGTAAAGTTATTCCTGTACACAAAAAAGGAAGTCAAAGTGAAATAAAAAATTTCAGGCAGATCTCAATCCTTCCATCCATATCAAAGGTGATTGAACAGGCAATATATAATCAATTAGTAGACTACTTGGAAATGAACAATATTCTCAGTCCAAATCAGTTTGATTTCAGAAGAGGCATGTCTACTGCCCAGGCAATAAACACCCTAACAGATAACGTAAAAATGGCTTTTGATAACAAAGATAAATATATAAGTGTTTTCATTGACCTTACTTCAGCTTTTGATTGTGTAAATCATCAAATTCTTTTGGAGAAATTAAATTTTTATGGAGTCAGAGGAGTTTGCTCTGATATAATAGCCTCATATTTAAAAGGAAGAAGCCAAGTAGTAGAACTGACAGATTCGCGGAGTGAAAAAATGAATTTAATCAGAGGGGTGCCTCAGGGTTCCATACTGCGCCCACTATTGTTCCTTATATATATTAACGATTTACCACATACCATGGGCCAAGTAAATATTAAAACAATAATGTATGCAGATGATGCAACGCTGAGTAAAACAGTTGATGAATTAAATTGCCCGCAACAAAGCCTGAATATAATCTTAGATAAAGCAAAATCTTGGTTTATACCAAACGAGTTAATATTGAACGAACAAAAAACAGAATATTTAACTTTTGAAATCAATAAATCGAATATAAACGAACAATCGGTGGTCAAGTTCTTGGGGGTAAATATAGATTCAAATTTAAGATGGTCCGAACATATAAATAATATGTGCAATAGACTAAGTAAGACAATTTATGCAATAAGAGTGATAAAAAAAGTTATAAACCAAAATGCAGCACTAATGACATATCATTCCCTTTTCCATTCAATTCTGAAATACGGGATTCTAAGCTGGAGTTCAGCATCTAAAACTCATCTAGACAAAGTATTTATTATTCAAAAAGCAGCCGTGAGAGCCATAACCTCGAGTAAACCCAGTGAAACCTGTCGACCGTTCTTTAAAGCTATGAAAATTATGACTCTATATTCAGTTATTGTATTTGAAAATCTGCTAAACATTAAGGAAAACTTAAATAAACATACCATGCACACAGACATACATCATTACAATACAAGACATAAAACAGATCTTGTACAGGAATTAAATAGAGAACTGATAATGTCGGTATCAGGCTATACAATTTACTACCACCTCAGTTTCGTCAATTACCAAGCAAAACATTCAAGAGTAAGTTAAAAAATATTTTGAGTACAAACCCTATTTATAACATTGATGAATTTTCTGATGTAATTGGGAGGTTAGAGACTTGTTCGCATTGATTGCCTAAAGTAGAAAGCTATATATAGCATGTGATAGTTACTAGATTATTAAGTTGAAAATTAAACTGACGTGATATCTTTCAATTGTAATACTATCATTGTAATAATGAATTTATGTTATCCTGTATTGACTATGTTTCCTAAAGACTAAATGAATATTGTTACAAGTCTATAAAGTCGATATTTTTAACTTGCGTGTTGATGTTAATGTTGTTTAATTACTCAATTTTAAGCTAATAACCTGTAATGTTTTTAATTTTAGACTATTTCAGATATACTTTGTTGACGTATCGATAAACTGTATGTGTTTCTAAAGATTAAATAAAATTTATTATTATTATTATTAGTATTATCATTATTTTCAGAGGTAAAGGAAGAAATTGATAACATAAAAATTGTTATTGAGGAAGAAAATATTGTTCATAGCTCAATGGTGCTCATCACAGAAAAAGTTTGAAGGGTGAAAAATATTTTTTCACGATTCCCAATGAAACTAGACTTCCTATAAAAGTTGAAAGTTTAAAGTTGATAGATTGTAACGGTACCAATTTGTTCCACAAGGTATAATCATTCGTAAACGCCAGAATAACAATTTTCAAGCACCCGTATGTCCCTCTCTCCTTTTTGTTTGTAAACTGGTGGCCGTGGGATTACAAATTTGAATTATTGTTGTTTACTTTCATTAAATTATTAGACAGTACCTTTCCAATTGTTATTGAAGTACTTTCAATGTAGATGGAGTGCGATGTACCACCCTGCTCCAATCTTTAAATATCCCTTTCAAACTCTTTTTAAGTACATTTCGGCATCCTATTGGCGAAATCTTGCACATTTTAAGTTTTTTTGTAGAACCGATCCCTATGAAAATATATTTTCATACTTGCAACACACCCAGTAGTCAAGGTCATAATTAAAGATCAACTACCGTATCCCTGAAGGAATGTTGATATTTCATTTCATATTATATTTTTAATATCTTAGCGGAATTGTCTCTGAGAGGAAATATTCCCCATAGTATTCATCCCTGCTTTTCCAATCGTTCAGTAGATTGTTCCAATTTGAAAAATGCATTTAAATGATTTGATATTCTGAAACAGCTTTATTCGATTGCCCATTGGTTCATCACACCTGTTCACTTCACGTAAGTGGTACCAAATTTTCCCCGACTTTTCAGCATCGCCATTTTGGACCTTCAACTTATGTACTCTTTTCCTTCCTCTTATAGGACCTGTTGTCGTTTCATAACTTTCTTCAGTTGGTATTCACCATACAATCGGTTGAAAATTTACTGGAAAAATTGAAGACATTGCCCAAAAGATTGTGAAATAAAATTCCGATTGGGATTTTTGGAAAACCCTTCCGAAACTTGAAGGTAGGTTTCATTATGTTTCTTCCTTCTGTATATATCATAATAAACGTATACTTGTTTGACTTTCACGAGCTTGTGGTAAATTTATTTTCTTTATTTTTACATGGGAGAATAATCACATAGGTTATATATTTTTTTTAATGAATCGGAAACAATTCATTCGGATTATTCGTAATTTTAAAATAAATTCGGTTAGTTGGTTGAAATTTCAATTAATATTTATGTTAGATTTTTTTTTAGCTAGGAAGAGGTTGCTAATTAATTTCGGAGGAAATTATTTTCCATCAAAAGGTGAATTTTATTTATCAGAAATGGTAGCTACGAAGTTGATTTGTAAAAAATTAATTTCACGGTTTCTGCAGTCCTCCGAATGTTTTTTTAATTGCTTTTTGTTTCATTCGTTATCGGCATAGATTTTGTCCTGATCTTCCGATTGAAATCACTAGCGAAATATGTATTAGGTTTTTTTAAATTCTCATCATATTTACCGTTCAGGGAAAACATTCGACCGGTTAATTAATTGAATAGTTTATTTTTTTTACATGGAACTTCATCCGAGAATATTTATTTTAAAATCTAGGGAAGGAAGGTGAACAATATTGGCGACAATTAATGTTTTCTTTCCTCAGTTTTTCAGCTTATACCGGTAAGCTGAAATGTGTTGTTTTTTTTACCAAATGATTATTGTTTAGTTACGTTGAAATTACTTAAATGATTAGTTTTGTTAAATATTTCACGGCGAGGTTGCCAGATTTCATGAAAAGCACAGAATTTCGTAAAATAAAAATGAGAGGAACATCGAATTTTTTTTTTTAAAGAATTGAATCAGCACTTCTGTTGTCCTGGTGAAAAAAAAAACAATTCATTATGTTTATATTATTTTGTAATGGTTTATTAAAAAAAAAATACGTGCAGTGATTATTTTTAACGGCCAGTGGAAGTTTTTTTTTTGTATCTGAATGCATTTGGTTTTATTCAAATGGGAGAAATTCTAATTCTTTGAATTCTTCCTAGGGTTTTATGGGGCAGTGTGGAAGCTGCATTTTTCTTTCATTTGGAACATCCGTTAGCCGAATCTAAATGAGAGCTGTTCACTCAATAGTGGGAAAATTATAGAAGAAGGTTTTTTTTTTCCTGAATTCAGTGGAGTCAGCGGCTTCAACCTTGAGTTTGGCACTTCAGGATATATCAAGCCACGCAAGTAGACAGTGAATGATTCGTCGCTTTTTTTTAAATATTTCTTTTCTCGCCACTTGCCATAATACCTTTATATATAGACAATATATTGTAGGGGTAGAAATTAGTTTCATACTGATGATTTTATTTTATGTTTGACATACGTGATACGCGCCTTTCGCTCTGGATCCAAAGCTAACGGCTGTTTGATTTTAGGGATATTTATGGTTTCTTTTGGTTATCTTGAAACCTACATTAATTTCTACCACAATTGATTGTGACTAATAATATTTCAACTTCAAATACAAATTGTATGTACATAAATATTATTTATTGATATGAATTTATATACTGAAAAATAATATGATATTTTCGTGAAGTATTCATAATAAACTAGATCATTATGTAATTTTTTTCTTATTTCAGTCCATTATGCCAATTTTTTTGTGACAGATGTGCTTAAGTTCATTTGGTAATTTAGGAACAGGGTTCAGACAAGCATTCGGAAGGGGTAAATTACCTAGCGCCCACAATTAAAATTTAACTTGCATATTTCCCCCCACTCCCGTCTTCACTCAGTTAGCCGGAGCCGAATTCTTGGGCTGTCACAGTGACTACCCAACACCGTAGTGTGATCGAGCGTTACATTTTGGCGCCCAACGTGGGACCTGTATAAAAAATATTAAT
Organism: Leptinotarsa decemlineata; assembly: GCF_025532065.1. NCBI lineage: Eukaryota > Metazoa > Arthropoda > Insecta > Coleoptera > Chrysomelidae > Leptinotarsa > Leptinotarsa decemlineata. The sequence goes on from NW_027412686.1 coordinate 2,530,556, forward strand.
ATAGAATTGAAAAAAAACCGGTAAAAAATTTAAAATTACGAATAATCCGAATGATTATTGTCACATGTAAAAATAAAGAAAATAAATTTACCACAAGCTCGTGAAAGTCAAACAAGTATATGTTTATTATGATATACACAGTATACATAATGAAACCTACCTTCAAGTTTCGGAAGGGTTTTCCAAAAATCCCAATCGGAATTTTATTTCACAATCTTTTGGGCAATGTCTTCAATTTTTCCAGTAAATTATCAACTGATTGTATGGTGAATATCAACTGAAGAAAGTTATGAAACGACAACAGGTCCTATAAGAGGAAGGAAAAGTACATAAGTTGAAGGTCCGAAATGGCGATGCTGAAAAGTCGGGGAAAATTTGGTGTCACTTACATGAAGTTCTTTTATCCTCCAAAGACAGTGAAAGGCCAATTTTCATCAAATGCTATACCCAAGCAAGCAAAACTAGGCACTGTTTTCACTAAGTGAAGACCCTCGGAAATAATCCTCAAAGAGATGTTTCTATAAACAAATTTTCCAGGCGGGTCTTCTTCGAACATTCACAAAGCAACCTCAAAAATGGAATCCGTAGGATCATCATATTGAAACGGAATAATATGAATTCCAGCGCATGACCATACGTCATGGACAGGTGTGATGAACCGATGGGCAATCGAATAGAGCTGTTTCAGAATATCAAATCATTTAAATGCATTTTCCAAACTGGAACAATCTACTGAACGATTGGAAAAGAAGGGATGAATACTATGGGGAATATTTCCTCTCAGAGACAATTCCGCTAAGATATTCAAAATATAATATGAAATAAAATATCAACATTCCTTCAGGGATACGGTAGTTGATCTTTAATTATGACCTTGACTACTAGGTGTGTTGCAAGTATGAAAATATATTTTCATAGGGATCGGTTCTACAAAAAAAACTTAAAATGTGCAAGATTTTGCCAATAGGATGCCTAAATATACTTAAAAAGAGTTTGAGAGGTATATTTAAAGATTGGAGCAGGGTGGTACATCGCACTCCATCTACATTGAAAGTACTTCAATAACAATTGGAAAGGTACTGTCTATTAATTTAATGAAAGTAAACAACAATAGTTCAAATCTGTAATCTCACGGCCCACCAGTTTACAAATGAAAAGGAGAGAGGGACCTACGGGTGCTTGAAAATTGTTATTCTGGCGTTTACGAATGATTATACCTTGTGGAACAAATTGGTACCGTTACAAGATGTGGTTACTACGTGGTAGGAGATCATCATGAAAAATGATTACAATAAATTATGATTGTTTGAAAATGTCTTTATACGACGAAACTGCAGTAACAACATTGGTTACGAATATATTTACAAAAATATTTACAATTTATGTATGATCCCTTTACTTATATAACCTAAAATTTTTTCAGGTGTTTTGGTTTATAATTTTTTCCACCAAAATTTTTTTTTCACGAAATTTAGTGGAACCTCATTCTTTCATGTCTTAAATATACTGTCACTTTTTTTTAATTGAAATATTCACCTTCAACTTCATTTTATTTTTATTTCGAACACGAAAAAATTTTCAACCGAAAATATTTGTCATGGAAACAATTTTTCAAAATCATTAAGGGTCTACTTTCAGTCATTTTTTGTAGTTTTTGTAGTGTTCCTGTGTATGTATCTTGATCCTTATTTCAATTCCATTACTGTACGAAAGTAGTTGTTTCAGATTGATTTTTTTCCAGTTTGTATTCGAAACTAACTTCTGGACATGATCTACATTAGTTGTGAAGAATTCTCATTTCAAATTTGATTGCTTTCTTACTTCATTTGGAAGTTTCCCACAATTCATGTATGGAGATGAAGAAGTAAAAACTAACCTCTACTAAAAAAATATATCTTTCGATTATTTACTGTAATTTTTCTCTTGTACTTAATGATTCTTTAATCACTGAAAAAGTTCCACGTGACCTAGAAACTGTGTTTTCATATGTACCTGAGTTGAATCTACGATATTATGGATTATAAGTTGTTGAAAGAGTTATTGGCAACAGGAATTGCCATCAATTTCCTTGTTGATTGATGTCAGAAGGACTACCATATGTATACCAAAACAAAGTTTTTTCACCTTAAAATCATCACGTAAATAATTATTCATTTCATATTTTATTCCTTTTCTTCTTTCGATACTTACAGTAAATGCCATATTTAGGGTGAGTGCAGTAGGTGTTTTTGTAATAATTGAACATCATATTCACGGTGTAGGTCATATTCAGGTATTGTCTCATATTCTGTTTGTTGTCAGCTTTGCGTATATGCATTCTATATACGTACAAAGGGTTAGTGTTTTAAATTTAATTACTTTTTGAAAGTTTGGTTGACAAAATCATGAAACAATGTGCTTTCCGAACACAGAATCCAAATTTTTATAAGTATAATAGAACTATTCATTTTTTTATAAATTCTGGTAGCATATTATGTGGGCGAGGTAATTTGAACATCGTTGTCCAATTGTTTTTTCCGATCTAGGTATCTTGTTTCGTTTATTCCTGGTACTATAAGGCTCCATCCACAATATGATGCCGTTCTCGATCCGATCTCGTTCCGGTCTCGGTCCGTTCCCGGTCCGGTAAAGTAATCTCATACAAGAAAGAATCCGAGTATTGTCACTATCGTATCGCTCTGGTTCCGATCCGGCATCGCGTCGGCACCGGTTGGTCGAAAAGAATATTTCACTGGAGCGAGACTGGGGCGAGATCGGACCTGTCATGACTTGTACCGACAGTGTGAATACGTTTTTGTTTCAACTCCAGTCTTTCCTCGGCTTTGCAAGGAGAAAAAGGTAAGTACTTTATTTGAGTTATTTATAACATTTGATCATAAATAATAAACTTCACTTCGTCATCTATCAAATGACGATATAACGTGTGATATTCGCCTTCTTCTTTTCTCGTTAGTAAACTGGGATGTATCCACATTCTTCTTCTTTTTTTCATTTTATGTTGTATTTTTTTTTTCATTTGTATTCTGTTCGTCCAAACTAATAGCTATTATCGCTAATTCTTCGACTGAAAAATTAAATGCCATTTTGTGGCGAGTACAATTTATCGAATTATATCCAGAAACGTCCTATGTCGACCATGGATCGAGACAGACTGAGTGTGGAACTAGTAGTATAGACACAGCGAGATTTGATCGGACCGAGACCGGAGCGAGATCGGACCGAGAACGGCATCATAGTGTGGATCGAGCCTAATTGTGATCGACAGATTCAAGTTGTATTTCATTGTTGTTCACATTGGCTCGATCCACACTATGATGCCGTTCTCGGTCCGATCTCGCTCCGGTCTCGGTCCGATCAAATCTTGCTGTGTCTGTCTACACTACTAGTTCCACACTCAGTCTGTCTCGAACCATGGTCGACATAGGACGTTTCTCGAAATAATTCGATAAATTGTACTCGCCAAAAAATGGCATTTAATTTTTCAATTGAAGAATTAGCGATAAAAGCTATTAGTTTGAACGAACAGAATACAAATGAAAAAAAAAATTACAATATAAAATGAAAATAAGAAGAATGCGGATACATCCAAGTTTACTAACGAGAAAAGAAGAAGGCGAATATCACACGTTATATCGTCATTTGATAGACGACGAAGAAAAGTTTATTATTTATGATCAAATGTTATAAATAACTCAAATAAAGTACTCACCTTTTTTAGAATCCCATGATTTATTACTAGCCATGATTAGAAGAAAAATGTAACGTCTCCTTGCAAGATCGAAGAAAGACTGGAGTTGAAACAAAATGTATTCACACTGTCGTGTGACACCTTCAGACTAATGCTCGAATGTCTTTCACCTTATTAGTCAATTCGCACTGCACTTTCCTAACTGGGCTGTCTCTACTATTTAGACGGAAGTGATAATGTATTCACACTGTCGGTATAAGTCATGACAGGTCCGATCTCGCTCCAGTCGAATATTCTTTTCGACCAACCGGTAACGGCGCGATGCCAGATCGGAACCAGAGCAATACGATAGTGAGAATACTCTGATTCTTTCTTGTTTGAGAATACTTTACCGGACCGGGAACGGACCGAGACCGGAGCGAGATCGGATCGAGAACGGCATCATAGTGTGGATTGAGGCTAACTAATGAGTTGATGCAGTAAGCCTGCCTCACGTCAAATACATTGACCTCTTCTTCCAATGATAATTTTCAGTATCCATTTCTGAATAACATTGAGCATTTCCAAGTGATAGTCGTTAACACCTCTCCAGCCAATTATACCATAAGATATGTGTGACTTGATAATTGATATTTTCACAGTAAGAAAGATTGCTTGCTGCGTCTTAGTCAAACGAATGAAACATTCCTCTCTGACACGCACTGATTGAAATCAGTCAAGTGTAATCGCCCAGAAATTCAATCTTTCACGAAATGTTTCATACTTTGAAATTCCTATTTCCTTTCTGAGAATATGCAACTTTATGAAGTCTGAAGGTAGCGGAAATTAAGCATAGGAGCCAATTTATTTTCTGCGTATTTTCATGGCAATTTTATTTGTCATCCCCATGTCACTTCTATTGAGTTTAGGGTGGCGAATGGCAGAAGTTTATAATGGGCCATATTATCGCCTTCACTGACAGGAGTTTATTTGAGAGCAATAATATATCTCACATCTCAGGGAATGTTTCACAATGAAGAAAGTAATGGCAAAAATGTATAATCAAGTTGTGCAATGTTTAAAATATTTTTCATTGAAACTCGGTTAATGTCTTCATGTTTCATTAAATTTATATTTCAGCAAATGCTAATCGTACGTATTGTAACAGTTTTGCCGTAGGTTCGGCAATAAATAACCATATTGTGCAATTGAACTCAAACCTTATATCACTATTATACTAATGATTCAACATAAAAACTCCCAAATAACTTCAGACTAATGCTCGAATGTCTTTCACCTTATTAGTCAATTCGCACTGCACTTTCCTAACTGGGCTGTTTCTACTATTTAGATGGAAGTGATAAGTATTGAAAATTAAAATTCAATACGGTAGTTACGTCAAGCACTTCATGCATTATAATTACCCTTCACATCACAAAACTTAAATTAATATCTAACGAGTTGCAGCAAAATGAAAATAACGAGCAACGAAATAATTTCAAGCGGCTTGACAAACTGATGTGACACGCGTGATGGAGAAAGAGTGCAGTTGCATGAATTTCATTTTATATAGTGATTCCTTTTGAATCACATTTTTGATTTGAATAGTATTTAGATAGACATGTATTCACCTATTTTAAATTCAAAATTGATTGTTGTGAACATACTTTTGTTTGAATAAATTTCTTCAAAGTTCATTATTATTATTTGCGAGCAGATATGACACTAGTTGGATATTAATCTTGAAAAATGTTCAATCGATTGAATGGACGCCTAATAGATACACAAAATTACATCTTTTGGCAATGTGCCCCTATTCAAATAGTTTAACAATTCAAAATAAAAAGCCTCCTGTGTATTTTTGTCGAAGATATCATTTACTGAGTATTTTTCTGGAAATTATTAACTTCAACAACTAGAAAAAAATAAGATTTCAATGTAGAATTTATATAAAAAAAATCAATGAAAAACTGATTTCTCCCACAAAAAATTACTTTTGTTCAGTATAGCAATATAGCTTTCTACGTCTCCTTCTACATACAATGAATGTGAACAACTTCATACAATTCATATTAGAAAATATTTTTATGACAACCAAAATACACAACACATAACATTTGAAGTTGCTATCGTAGCAGCACTAAAAGTAACCTACCTGATACATATCGTTACGTCGCTAGCTCTTTCTGTGAGCTGATATTGAACGTATCGGTGCTTTAAACACTTATTTTTTGTGGAATTGCGAATGAAGTAGTTATTGAAATTAAATAATATGTTTAAACAAATTTATTTTGCAAAATCCATAGCGAATTTGAATTCCAAACGATGTAGTGAAGAAAGTACTATTTTATTCTTCTCAGAACGTAAAAATACTGTTCGATTTAGAAATGTGATTTCTCAAATGATAACAGATATATTCAAAAATAATTTTGAATAGCAACGCTCAGTCTTCTAGATTTTACGAAAAACAAAAGATTTTTGCCATGATACATCAAAATAATTCTGATATCAAATTAAGAATCAATACGCAAATCTTTGTCAATATTGTTTCGATCTATTACGTTTTATGAAGCAAGATTGACAAATTTCAATATCTGGGTAGATAATTGTATTAAATTACTCATATTTCAGTAACTAAACTCTATTCAATTGAAAGTTTTTGAAATTGGAATGTTTTTTGTATAATATTTATCGGAAAATATACCTCAAGTTGTTTATATTGTATTCTTTTAAAACACACCAATTGTAATTTTTGTTAACGACTCTTGTATATGCCAAGCAACGCTTAAGTAAATTCTCTGCTTTTCTTGAGTAAATCATTTGAAATCTGAGAATTGAACAGTGTGAGACTCTAGGGCGTTTCTCCACGTTTCCGGTAGCAAATCCCAGCGGGCTAATTTTCTTCAGCTTTTTTCCGACGACGGAATCGGAAAATCCACAACCGTGGAGGTCGATATTTACATACTATAGGGACAGGGTTTTTCTTGATGATATGTATTTGAATTCAATTTAAAACATTTGGCAAGTAATAGTGAATTTCATTTTCAAATGATATGATATTGGGAACCAAATTTGTACATACATTTTTTACAATACGATCCAAAGAAAACAGATAAATTTATTTTTGTATATTTTTCGTTAAAATTCTTATTTCTTCGAACTGTCTTTCATGAAATGACACTGTTTAACATGAATATGTTACTTTCATTGTTTGTTTGAAGGTGGATGATAATGTTTCATGGTGAATTTCATTAGTTGGGACTTCCATTGTCTAATATTAGTAGGAGATTTGAGCCGGTTCTAAGCCTCCCCCCACCACTATGACGTATTAATTGCTTTTTTTTGTTTGTGTTTAGTGAAGTCAAGGTGACGTGACCTTGAAGTGTCTGGTGCATGGATCGTTCAGAATTTTTTTTCCGGTTCTAATTCTCCCCTCACCACTATGACGTATTAATTGCTTTTTGTTGTTTAGTGAAGTCAAGGCGATGTGACCTTGAAGTGTCTGGTTCATGGATCGTTCAGATTTTTTTTTCATGTGAGATTTTGTGTGTGTGTGTGTGTGTGAGAGAGAGAGAATGTACGGTACAGGGTTTCATCATGTGCTTGTCTATGTACAAACATACGTCTGCATACATCGAAGATCCTCCAAGTAATGAATGCTCCATCGGTGAGAGGCCACCAAGTTAATAGTGGTGTGACGTCACAGCAGCAGCAACCGTTCAACGGTAAGAGAGCAAGATGTTCACTCCACGACGTCTGGCTGAGTAATGCGTATTCATCGGTGTGCCCTCACCTCTGTCGAAGTGAAGAAGGCTGTGACGTAACGCATCGCTCTAGCCTCGCTATCGATGGTGATACGCAGGTGGCCAAGGACTGTACTAACGTCTGCCCTCTCCGAGAGCACAACGACCACTGCCTGTTCGTATCGGCATCTGTTATCGTATCCAGTTGGGAAGTGGGTTTGGCTGTGACGTCAGACATCTCTAGTGGGTAGCATTAAGCAATGTGAACCTATCACGGTTTCATGGTGGGGGTGACTCGCGCTGTTCAACATAAAAGAAATGCCTGGCACACTATGAAATCAGTAGACGAATATATCTGCAGCAGTAAGCAATTGGTAGAGTGTTATTCAGTTCGTAATAGAAGGACGACGGTGAGTGTATTTTGCTGTTGGAAATTGTTTATATTTTCATACATATTTTCATCATGTCCGTTTCAAAAGTAGACTTAAACAAAATCAATAACTTGATTGTACAGGAGGTTGAAATACTAGAGCAAAAGGCTTTATTATCATTACCAATTGATGAAGTATATATAATCAAGAATATGTCAACTTATTCTACAAGGTTTGGAAAATCAATTTTATTAACTTTGGAAGATGTGAGCAATGATACATTATTTAAAACATGGCTACCAAAACGTATTTCGTTGCAATTCAGTGATGACGATATAACTTGTATCAACTCATCGGGTGGTGAATATACGATGGTGTATTTAGGTCAGAGCCCGCAAAGTTTTGCAAGTATGAAAACGCGATCTCTAGTCAAATTCAGTATGATTGATTAATAATAGTAATTATGTATAGTAAATTTCTTTTTTGTTTTAATAATATTCATATATTAGATAATTCAGATGATAATTATATGGAAATATAAACATTACTGACTTAGTTGAATACACTCACTTTATAAGTACAAATAGAATGGGATTGTGAGTATTATATCATGGAAACAAGTTGGAGGTTGCTAATTGTTTTTTTTTATTTGATTTCAGTTCCACCATTCAAATATGTGGATGCAGTATGCAAGTCAAGATTGGGTCGATGTTGTAGATCTCAAATCATCGGTTCAACATTTGTCGTCTAAATTGAAGGTGTTGGGTGATGGAGCTGAACATACAAGCAATTATGATATGAGTGTATGCTATGATGAAAAACAAATCGAATTATGTCTTCGTGATGCTCAGAACTATCGGAGTGGCGCTGAAGTTTGTAACAAATTTTTGGATAATGAATTGGAATTGTGGCAACTTTGTGAGGTTATGATTGAACTGAACCTGAGAAGATTCCTGTATAGCCTCCAACCATACTTGCCAGAATGGATTATTCATCACTTTGAATTGAATGATGAAGAAGTTATTTTAGATAGTCTATATGTTCCTGTAAAACATAAATAATGTCAAATAAAAAAACTTTGTATTATTTTCATGTTTTATTTATTTAAATCCCATTATATATAATAGAAAATGATTACAAAACAATAAATATGATATATATGAATTATGAAAAATTACAATACATGATATAAGCCAGTTACAAATGAAAGAAAAAAAATCGTAGAAACAGTACACGATAGAGTGGAAAAATGAAATAGTATCAATAATTTAAAGAGTATCAATATCTGCTGTGAACTGAACCATCCAATGCATTGTATGTTAAAACTGTATCATGCAAAATTAATGCATATACTTTAGTGTTGTCTGGAAACTTGGTCTTCCTTGTCTCGAACTCAATATTTATATCAATAGTTGATGATTTTGTTGCATTCGGTTGATGGGAGCAATCGATGACGAATAGTGGATTCTCTCTAAATTGTCCAATGTCCATCAGAGGTTCACTCATATCTTTATCATAATAACTCCGCTGGAAACTATCAAAAGCATAATAAGCAGGAGCATCAAGTTTTTTATCGAAATTCAAATTCCAACGCTCATATGGATAAACTTCAGAATTCAAGTATACTCGAATACTATTGATATCAGCAGTTGTGAATTTTGTAATATCCTGTGTTTTATCTTCTGATGTGGTAGTACTTTGGAATGCGATGATGACAAAACGAGGAGTTTCCAGAGCGTTAGTTGTTTTGATGGCCCATATGTCTGAAGAAGTCCCACGTAATGATGGTAGTTTATAGAGGTCCCACATACGATAAGCCAACTTGATTTTGGCATTCAGACCGCTTTTGTTTATTCTACTCAAAAGTTTGAGCTTGTGTTTATCATCTGGTACAATGTGTCTTATTTTCCATTCGATTTTATTTATTTCCAAATCAGCATCAACCTCACCTATATATGAGTTTTTGAATGATCGGGCGATAATCAAAATCAATTCCTGTTTAGCATTCAAGATACTTTTGTTGTAATCTTCAGCAAAACCCATCAAATATTTCAGTGGTAGTTTTCCACTAAAAACATGACTGTTTGTATCCAAAATATCTTGTTTCAATTGTGAAAGTCCCCAGCCAGATGTCAATAATGTGTTAGCATGTGATTGTCCAAATGATATCATGGTTCTCATTGTAGATGTTATCCCAGGTTTTCTAACAACAGCTACTTGTTCTCCACCCATTTCGTAACGAATTTCATCAAAGAGAAATGCAATTGCATTATTCGAGATATAGCATGTATTCGCTACATCTTTCGGGGTGAATTTACCTTCTATGTAAATGAAGCTCTCGGCAATATCTAGTATAACATCTTGATTATTGATTGCAATTCTAATTTCATCCGAATTCCTGAATAGCGGTGATCCGTAGGGCTTATATGTGTGCTCATGTAAACTTATGAGAGAATGATCGAGCACTGGTTCATCGAATATATTCAACTTTTCACTGTTTGTTTCGAGCACCATTGTTATTTTCTCACTTTCAATCCAATCGATTTCAAAAATTTAAGATCACTCACAGACAGAGCGTTATGTGCTAACTGTTTAGCATACACCTGTGGAATGAGCTTCTTTTTATGCACACTTTTCTTTTTATGCACACTTTTCTTTTTGATAGTGCAGCTCGTTTTGGTTTGGGATTGTTCAATACGATTTTGTCTATTGTAAATGAAACCCATAACAATAGTTATTCGATTTTCTTCAATTCCAAAATAATGAAAATCTCTTCTTCACTTCCAAAATCGATAAGGTTATTTTTTTTCATCCAAAATACGCACTGTAATGTTGTGAATCAATTGACGACCTTCTGGACTGACAGGCATATATATAATACTGTGTGGTTCTTTAGTAAGATTGTATCCAGGTTCGACATCAATATCGAATGAGAAAAGAATGTGGGATTCTTCACCATTTATATATGAACCAGATATTATATTGCAATCTAAGCGGATAAGTCTCACAGTTGTGATGTTTATTGGTAATGAGGATTCATGTATCTGATTTGGTGGAAATATGTCATGAGCGAATCCCATCATTTCTGCTATAGAATTTGGATGTGTCAGATCAATTTCATATTTGGATCGCATTTCACATTTGAATGTATTATATTTGGCGTGTAGATAGAAAATATCATCTGCAAGATATCAATTGGTTTTTTATCATGAAACAATCTGAACATGATGTGTTTCTGTATGACGGCATTGATCTCTTCTATTTCGTAAGCACCACATGGAATTTCAATTGTAAACTTTTGGAGTATCGATGACTTGTCATTACTGATTCTGAATCTCACTAAATTATTAGCTTCAGTTATATTATTGATTGTATTGCATCCATAGAATCCCAAAAGTCCTAATCCATAACGGCTGTTCCTATCCAATTCAATTGGTGGAAAAAAATCCGCACTCAAGACACTTGTCCCGACAGCTTGTAGCTCGAACTTTCGTGACATGACTGATGAATATTTTGAAACACATTTCAATTTATTGTTGTACACAGCAACAGCACATTTGAGACAATTTACACTTTTTGTAAGGTGTTGTATTGTAATAAGTATCATTTTTATTGATTCCGATATTCACATCCTCTATATTACAAATACAACACATAGATTTTCGAGGTATAGGACCATCATTAACATCTGAATCTAAATTTTCATCGGGGTGGTGTTCATAACAATATGTATGTTTCATTATATCGATGTCATCTTGTAGATGTTTGGGTAACTTTTCCCAAACATATGCAATCTTATGTGCAACACATGCAAGTATCACTTCCTTGGGCATATTTGCAAGCATCACTTTATCCATTTTTTTCCAGGTACCATATTTTGAAAACATTCTAAGTGAAAACCCCATTCCCTTGATAGCCTCCCGATCCAGTTTTGGTGTTGTATCCATTTTTTATTTGGAAACTCTGTGACAGAGAGCACAAGTGACCACAGAGAACTGTATTAAATTTCTGTTGACGATCATAGTTATATTTGATTTTTAAATTCAAACATTTTCGAATGAATCTAGTCAATTCCAATGGTGGGGGTAGATCTCCGAAACTATCGAAATATGTGACTTCTTTCCCGCATTTTTTATATGCCACCCAATGTGTTCCTGGTCCACTTATTCCATCTCAATTAACAATAGCTGTCTCGTTTTGTCTTGGACCTGAAGAGGGTAATCTGTCACGCATAAAAACACCACGAAAATGTGGAATTTTCATTATTTGTGCATAATAACTGAGATCGAGATCAGTAAGAGGCCTCTGAGGTAGGGGTTCAATTAGTTTTTTGTTTTGTTCGTGGCTTTGTATGGTTTTAAATATAGTCCTAAACCTTTACGGTATGGTTTGAGGTATATTCCACTTCCGCGTTTACCCAATGCTACAGCCTCCATGGTTTTATTGTGGCGATTGGCTTCCATTAAAGCCGCTCTGCTGGCTTTTGCCGAAGTCATGGCCTTGGTAATACCAGCAGCGGCTCCCGCCAAACTCCCTAGTGCGGATAGTCCAGCAAAAATTGGTATCAATGGCAAAAGTCCACCGATCTTGGGAACAGGAATTATGCGTGGTGTGCGGATTTTCTTCTTTCCACCGGCAGCTTTGAGGTATTTACGTGCCGCCTGCAATGCCACAGTGACAGCTTTTTTGCTATTATTCGTCACAAATTGATTCCCACCAGCTTTCTTCAATACATTTCGCACTTTATGGACTATCCCAGCACCAAATGCAACTTTTCTAATTTTATTTTTCTTCGTTTGTTTCCTCTTACATTTCTTCTTATTGGTACTACAACCCATGCCCATATGTCTTTTTGTTTTCATAATGTTGGTGACAAGTAATGCAGCTGGTCTTTCCCCAATACTCGCGTCCTTCGATTTAACCCTATCCCAAGCGCTGTATTCAAGTTCTTTGTCGGCTAAATGTCTTGCTGCAAGATCGGATGGATGCTTAGAATATTGAATATCGTGTTTTTTGCATTCAATATCTAATTTATTGATTCCAGGATCGTTGCGAGCTAAACGTTGTTTCAATTTTGTACCCGGTCCACAGTATTGATAACCTCCGGGTGTATGTAATTCGAAAGGAAGTTTGTTTATTAAATCATTAACAAAACCACAACCTCTTTTAATTTTACGATCACTTTCAATACGTCCGTATCGTTTGATGGTACACATTGAAATGAATAAGCTAATAACATTTATATAGTCTCCAACCACGGCACGATGCGCATTGTAAAACAGAAAGAAAAGTTTGCTGTAGATAATCTAAATGAGAAATTTGGGTGTGGATTGAATGGACAAAGGGTATTCAGACATGGTCCACTACTTCCATCATCAGTTCGAGGACTTATTATAGGACCTTCAAATTGTGGAAAGACGAATGCAATGATATCACTATTAACACATCCACAAGGACTAAGATTTAGAAATGTGTATCTCTATTCGAAATCACTCAATCAACCTAAATATCAGTACTTGCGAAATGTTTTGGAACCTATAAAAGGATTAGGTTTTTATACATTTAACAATAATGCAGAAATAGTGGAACCCTCCGACACTAAGCCTAATTCTGTTTTCATTTTTGATGATATGATATGTGAAAAGCAGGATATTATTAGATCATATTTCTGTATGGGACGTCATAAGAATGTTGATTGTTTTTATCTAGCACAGACATATTCACGGGTACCCAAACAATTAGTGCGTGACAATACCAATTTCATTATAATGTTCAAACAAGATGAGACGAATTTACACCACATTTATTCAGATCATGTTTCACCCGATGTAACATTCAAACAATTCCAATTGATGTGTGTTAAATGCTGGGAGGACCCATATGGATTTCTAGTCATTGATAAGGACAGAAAAATAGATGAAGGTAGATATCGCAAAGGATTCGATAGTTTTATATATATCCATGATCTCATTATTCAAACTTATTCGATCACTGAATATTGTAGAGGTCACTTCATCAGTGAATTGAGCTATAATTTAAAAAGAGCATTATGAATACGAAAAATGATTCTGAAAATAAAAATAGTGAAATGAATTTGAAACGTCAACTAGTAGAGACAACAGAAGCTGTCAGGCAGAAATTCAACTCTATCAAGAATGATAATATTGAAAATCGTACAACACTTGAGACATTTTATGAGCCCATAACGAAACCATTGAATGTTTTATCATCAAACGCTACTTCGAAATCATCAATGTTATCGTCAACCCATGGAAATGTTCAATCTACTTCAAATTATCCCATGAGTACTCCAGTAGGAAGAAAACAATCTTTTGGTAGTGTATCATCTGTGAATAGTGACACGAGCACACTTCAAGATGATATGAGAACAACTCTATTCGAAACACCATCATCGTCCCACATCGATTCCTCGGAACATGACTCCTCACCTAATATGAATGAAAGTCGTGAAGTTGTTTTGGCGAAACATTTGAATAATGTTAAATCTAGAAATCCAGCATATGATAACATTTGGTGTACGTATGGATCCTATTACACAAAAGCTGAAAATGGGAAGTCTAGTGGTACATTTCAAAGATGGAAACATTTCATTTTGGGATGCTAATAAAGTGAAAAAATATGAATGCGCAGGTACTCCAGACTTGTATGATATGACTCTTTGAAGAATCCGCAAGATGTTGATAATGAAGAAACTCGTCAAGTATATTCCAAAATATTGAAAATAACGAATGCTCCATATAAACAATATCATCTGAAGAATGGTTTTAAAAGCACAAATTCTAAAAAATTTCGTGAAGTTATCAAACCTCTATTAGACTCACGACAATATCCAATAAAAAGTAGAATTGGTGGAGCACTCAAACGAAAGAAAATGGAGAAAACATATAATTCTAAACCTGTGAATTATGTGTACTGTAATTCACCGAAAGAGTTAGTTGCTCGTCTACGACTATTGGTAGCCTCAAAGTCAGCTGGGCATACTGGACATGACAATGAAATAATTTCAATCATTGAAGAATTACGTGAAGAAGGTATAATATATTGATATATCCTCAAGTAATGATCACTATCATATCATCATTCAATGCAGTTACATTATCAACTTTTCCCTTTAATCATTTTGTCATTCATTAGTCATAGAATGACTAATGAAATAAGTGATGTCAAACGACAAGTTGTTAATGAATTACATAGACCTGCAAGACGTAATTTTCATAGGAGAATAACCACCATCAAAGGTTTTGCAGATCTATGGCAAATAGATCTAGCTGAACTACAACCTTATGCAAAAAGTAATAAAGGATACCGATATTTACTTGTAGTGATTGATTGTTACTCAAAATATTTGTGGACTGTAGCAGTTAAAGATAAAACAGGTAGTACAATAACTGATGCAATGAAATATGTACTGAAGGAAGCCAAGTTTTCTCCCAAACATATACAAAGCGATCAAGGGAAAGAATTTTTTAATAGAAGCTTCTCATCTCTCATGCGAGAATATGATATCAATCATTATTCAACATTTAGCACAAAAAAGGCGGCTATAGCAGAAAGAGTGATTCGTACAATAAAGGCATGGCTCTACAAGGAATTTTCGATGAGAGGTCACCACAAATGGCTCGATATTCTTCCAATTATAACTAGTAGATATAACAATAAAGTTCATCGTACAATAGGTATGGAACCCATCAATGTTGAATCAACAACAAAATTGAAATTCAAAGGTATCAATGGAATTGGAGGAATACAAAGTAAACCCGAATTCCAATTGAATGATATTGGACGTATAAGCAAGTACAAAAATATTTTTGAAAAGTCTTACACTGCGAACTTTACCACGGAGCTCTTCAAGATTGTTAAAATTAATAAAACCTCCCCAACGACTTATAATCTTAAAGATATGAATGAACAACCGATTAGAGGATGTTTTTACGAAGAAGAGTTATTACGAACCGAGAATCCTGACGTATATCTGATTGAGAAGGTGTTGAAGAGAAGAAAAAATAAAATATTTGTAAAGTGGTTAGGCCTTCCTAGCGAACAAAATTCTTGGATTGATGAATCAAATATGGTTTAAATGTATCTACTATTGTATTTACGAATAAAGTAATGTTAAAGTTCATTTTTGTTTTCATTTCAATTATAAGTATGTGAATTGAAAAATATTGCAGCGGTAAACGTTGCCTCAGCCATTCGCAACGTTCTGTGTATACCAAACCATATTAATTGTATACTCCATTCCCGCTTATATTTTCCAACTCACGATATTGAAAACACATTATCATTCCCAAAACTAATCGCCGTCATTTTGAAATGCAGTCTCCAACTCTTTTCGCCAATTATCTCTCACTTATAATGCCGTCTCATAAAGTTGAGTCGACTCCTCAAGCTCTGCCTGAGCTTGCATTCTCGAACGTTGATTGAATTGATTATCTTTAACAATTTTTGAACGTTCATCTGCATCCGTACACATTTTAGCCAATTCAACCTTCGCTAATGCAATCCTAGCATCTAATGCTTGAAGAGTTTCCTTATTAGCATTAATAGCCCGCTCACTCTTTTCAAGTTCTGCAATAGCCATCTGCGCCTTCACAAGGCGGCATTTTGCTTTCTTTTTCATTTCTCCAAACCGATGTAGAGGACTGAAAGAAGATAGCGATTCAGCTTTCAAATCACCATTCATTTCTTTAGGTGAACCTTTTGGCTGTCACTTTTCGTTGTGGGTTTTTTCCCTCGCACAACACTTTTCGACTGTTTCTTTTCTCTGGAGTCAGTGACAATCGATGAAGATGCATTAGTAACCTTCCTCTTGATTGTTCTAGATTTCTTATCAACACCAAGAGGAAGGGTAGATGAAGGGTGTTTGAGTGGTGATGATTGCGAAACGATTGGATTTTCATTAACAATTTGCTCATTTGGTTCCGGCACATTTGCGAAGTTGACAAAGTCGTTAATATCGAAATCATTTATCGAATCTTGACTCGATAAATGTAATACTGGAATATTTTCAAAATCAGTGTCGATATCAACAAGTGGTGAACCATCTTCAGCAATCAACAACGGCATAGAGCTCATGGTAATGATTATTTAGGTCTGAGGAATGATATGTGATAGCAATAGAATGTGAATAGGAAAGGTGATGATGTTACTGATACTTAACCTTTATAGAAGAAAATAAACTAACGCATGCGCTCTTCTATCAACTAGCCCACTCTTTCATCGAATAGCACATGCGCTCTTGCATGCACTCTTCCATCAACTAGCCCACTCTTTCATTGACTAGCACATGCGCTCTTTCACTAAACTGTTCACGCATGTGAAGATCTTTGTCATTCAAGGGGAACATTTTGTTGCATGCATTTCAAAATGTGAGAAAATAACACAAATAGATTCAAAATAATATATTTATCAATAACAGAAGACAATGACATTAATAAAACAAAAAAAATTTAAAAGTGTTGATGTGTTTCTGTCGTTGTAGAATGTTCTTTGATGCTTGTCCTCAATATTTGTTGATCATGTGTCAGACAGCAACATTGAAGGAAATAAATTCTCCTATTGGGGTAGAGTTGACCAACCTTCTCACACAGATCCCAAGTACTTCTACATGAAGTGCATACATGATTCCAACAATTCGTTGTGTATGTATCACAACGCAAACAACGTATCAGCGGAGCTGGAATAGCAGCACAGGTAGCACAAATATTTCTACAAATACCCATATTATTGGATATTATAGGTTCGGAACACTTCAGGCACTGTAACTGTTGCTGACGATATTCTATTTTTGGCCGCTTCGGTGGATGAGATGGAGGCGACAGCTGAATCCACGACGTACAATCATTGCACATACCAGTGCAAGGATTAATTGTTTCCTTAGGTCTACTTATATGGCAAAAGTAGCACACAATAGCCCCCACTATCATCATTGGGTAGACACACACTTTTGGTTTTTCATCCCACTCTTTTGGAAACGGAATTTTTACTAATTCGTTTAGAAATAGTGAGAGATGACTTATAGAAACTCTGACTGCTCTCTCTTACAACAACATTCTCTATTTATACAAATTAATATCATGTGAAAATATAGTGGGGAAACTTATCCTTCTCTCCCACTCAAAACGAGTCAAGTGGTAGGTGGGAGTCGTACCACTTCCACTTCCTATTCAATCATATAAGTCGACTTACCATCCTGAAGTTCATTCATTCACTCTACAACTGTGAGCAAACAAGTGTGAGCAAACAACAAGATGAATTCTGGAAAAATAGCTGCTGCATTGAATAACATATCTGCTATTGATGAAAATAATTGGATAGACGAGTCAGATGATGAGGATGTCAACATTCCACTAGAGGAAGTGATAGTTGGAGAAGATGATATTGGAGTCGATGAAGACGTGATAGATGAAGTTGAAAATGAGGCCAATGAAGATGATGACGTGGTGGAGTTTGAGGGGGTTGTGGATGGAGAAGAAGACGATGAAGGGATTGTAGCTGACTCTACTGAAGGAGATGGTGCTTTGAGGATCGGTATGCGAATGCTCAATGTCAGTGAGACATTAGAAGATCCATTGGACTTATATTGTGCAATGGATGCATACGTGTTGATCAGCACAATTGATGGTGGTAACAAGAAACTATGTTGGTGCTGTTTTCGTTTTTATTCACACAGAAATAACAATGGAGGGTGGTATCATCATGTCAACACCCACAACACTGTCTCTATTATGTAAATGGGGCAGAATTGGTGTGATGCTTGCGAGAGGCCCCTAACAAACTTCACCTGAGTGTCGACATGCATTATATGTAACAATGTCAAACCTGTGGCACAATAACCGTGGACCTACTGGTAAAAAAAAAACAACAGTCCTTTTCAGGGCTACATAATTCACACAAACAGTAGTAGTAGAATTCACAGATTATGTGACAAATGACTACTTTGACTAAAAAAGTCTAAGTTAGAATTTTGTTGATCATTGAATATCTGTGCATATGATGAGTACTTCTTTGACTGAAAAGTCAAAGTTGGGAATATATATATATATATATATATATATATATATATATATATATATATATATATATATATATATATATATATATATATATATATATATATATATACAGGGTGTCCCTGGACTTCCTCTTTTCCTCTCGGGAATGTATAGATGGGGTCAAAATATCACCAGTACTTCATATAACTTTTTTTCCTAAAAGTCTTCGTAACCAAGTTACGGGCCCTCGAAGTTACAAAATGAAAAATGTTTTTCTTTGATAACTTTTCAAGTGAATATTCGAAATCATCCACATTTTGGTAATTGACTGAACAAATGAATTCCGTCGATGAGCTTTCATGCAGGAGTCAGTTGTTTTGCTACGAAGTCAGGAACGGACTACCCCCGATGGTCCACACCCCAAAACTTTGAAATGACAGATATTTTTCAATATTTTTCAACAAAATAAGGTTACTTGGACAATTTTATGAATAAAAGTACTCGTGTGGAAAGTCGATCGGAGCAACGAGTCTTGATAAAAATGTAGTTCTACTCGACGACATCAAACCCGCTCGTCCACCATTATTTGAAATGAATAATTATCAAAGCAGAAATAATAATGATAACGTTAATTCAACAACATTTATAACAGGAATAATACAAAGTATGCTAAAATGAAGTCGTAAACAAAAAGTACAGTGCCTATATGGAAGTTTAAGTCACAATTGTGATAGCAGATATTTTTTCAAAAGAAATATCAAGTTCTGTAGATTCGTGGTGTTTTTAAACTAACAAGCTACTCTACTATGAAATATCGAATTCATTCCATATTTAGTATGTACATAATACGTGTGGAATAATCACGTTTCGTGTTGATCAGTTATCTGAATCTCATGAAACTCAACATTCGAATGTTTCAAATTCTTCTTCACAGCTAAACTGTTGAGGAGTTAGACTGATAATTATAATTTTATGGGAGAAATTCTTTAACACGAATCTAAATTTAGCTGAAAAAACGCACATCGGAAAAAATATTTACTATACTAATAAAAAGCAAACGAATGAACTACAAAAACGGCTGCACATGATCAGGTGAAAAATATCCATGGAATAATTATGTTCCATTTCTTTCACAGATGTTGACAAAAAAACCATTTAGAAAGTTTTGATAAAAAATGAGAAACTGGAATGCGATTTTGTTTTGTTGAGTGGTGCGTTGTCATATGACTATCATTGTATTGTCAATATTCTATAGGATATTTTGAATTTTTTTGATATGGCCGAACAGTTTACATTCAATGAATATGCAGATATGCATGTATTTTATGGACGAGCATTTTGTAATGCTGCAGAAGCTCGTCGTCTGTATTCCGAGCATTTTCCCAATCGAACGGTACCGTCAAGAGAAACATTCGAGCGTGTCGATCGCAGCTTGAGGGAGACAGGTATGTAATAATTGATAATTGATTTGAGCACGTTGTTTTATTTCGATATTATTGTAGGTACAGTTTTGCCAAAACGAGGTGGTGAGGGCGCTCCTAGGACTGTACGTACCGTTGTATTGGAGGAAAATATTTTGGAAGCCGTCGCTGATGATCCTTTAATGAGCATCAGAAATCTATCAGAACAGTTCCATACATCCAAGTCCACTATTCATAGAATAATTAGGGAACAACTGCTCCACCCATTTCACATCCAGAAGGTACATGCCATGACACCTCAAGATTTTCCAGCACGACTGGAATATGCCAATTGGTTCATGGATAGGCAAAGAGAGCATATGACTTTTATTAATCGAGTTTTATTCACTGATGAAGCAGGTTTCAGTAGAGATGGAGTTATCAACTCTCATAATCTCCATATATGGGCCGAAGAAAATCCCCATGGGATATTGCAAACCAAACACCAACGGAAATTCAACGTGAATGTTTGGGCCGGTATCATAGGAAACCATCTTATAGGACCATTCGTTCTACAGGACTGATTGAATGGAGAACGTTATTTGGAGTTCATTCAGAACGATTTGAATGGACTTTTGGAACATGTTCCATTGCAAACCCGAAGAGATATGTGGTTTATGCATGATGGCGCTCCTCCTCATTTTAGTTTGATTGTGCGTGACCATCTGAACCATATTTTCCACAATAGATGGATTGGTAGAGGTGGGCCATATTCATGGCCATCGCGGTCTCCGGATTTAAATCCATTGGATTTCTTTCTGTGGGGGCATCTAAAAAGCCTTGTTTACGCTACACCTATTCACACAAGAGATGCATTGTTGAATAGAATAACATTACATTGTGAAGCCATACGAAACGACCCTGGAATGCTATTTCAAGTACAGAGAGGGTGTCTTCGCAGACTAAGAAAATGTATAGAGAGAGAAGGTGGTCATATCGAGCAGTTTCTGTAGCGGATTTTTCATTTCTGTTTGCTCTTGAGGCTCTTGAGTTTCGTTAGTTAAACGTGTTTGCATTATAAAAATTCGTTATGAACATTTTACCTATCATTTCCATTTTCCTTAAAAACTAATATTTTCGAATAATGGTAGACATCTCAGGATTAATGTTGTTGAATTAACGTTATCATTATTATTTCTGCTTTGATAATTATTCATTTCAAATAATGGTGGACGAGCGGGTTTGATGTCGTCGAGTGAAACTACATTTTTATCAAGACTCGTTGATCCGATCGACTTTCCACACGAGTACTTTTATTCATAAAATTGTCCAAGTAACCTTAATTTGTTGAAAAATATTGAAAAATATCTGTCATTTCAAAGTTTTGGGGTGTGGACCATCGGGGGTAGTCCGTTCCTGACTTTGTAGTAAAACAACTGACTCCTGCATGAAAGCTCATCGAAGGAATTCATTTGTTTAGTCAATTACCAAAATTTGGATGATTTTGAATATTCACTTGAAAAGTTATCAAAGAAGAACATTTTTCATTTTGTAACTTCGAGGGCCCGTTACTTGGTAACGAAGGATTTTAGGAAAAAAAGTTATATGAAGTACTGGTGATATTTTGACCCCATCTATACATTCCCGAGAGGAAAAGAGGAAGTCCAGGGACACCCTGTATATATGAATATAATGATAAGTACTACAGAGTGGGATGATGATACTTTCACATAAGTTTTGACTATAATGTTAATCTATTTCTGTTTGAAAGTATAATGATAGCTCTGAATATGGTTGTTTGTTGCCTTTAATTGTAGCCCTGAAAAGGGCTGTTTTTTTCCTATTAATCCATACAATGGTATGGACTAGCGCTTCTCATCATCAGAAACAATGATGATGGTGTCATCATCCGAATCATCTGTATCTGATAATATACTGATGATGTCGTCCTCATATTCATCTGAATCAGATGATATACTAATTATATCATCCGCATGATCGTGTAGCTCGTTATCCTCTCGATCGTCTAACTCTACATCTACTTCCTCTTGCATACGTTCTTCTACGCGTTCTAGGAAATTATCAGGAAGATCATAGATGCGTTGCAGAAATTCTGCGAAGCTTGTATTGGAATGAGTGAGTTTTGAGTCTATTTCATGTACCTGGATGGGTCCTGTACTTGATATAGAATACTCTGGTACACTCGTCGGTTCGGTAGTGGAATCAGCACTCGACATTGTGAAAGAATGATGTAGAACTGGGATTGATGCTATATTTATTTCAAAAAAAATTGGAGGGGTGAAGTGTAAATGTAAAACAATTTAGTGTTTGAAATTCGAAAGCAACAAGAATGACAATCTTCATGGAACTCTGAGTTATAATTAAGAAAAAACTGATAAGAGAGAGGGAAAAGACACTGCCCCAACCTCGCAGTATCCTGTGTACACCAACCAACAGTATGTGTACTCCTAGGAAAGCATTAGGGATTGATTAGGGGGTTGATTAGGGGTAAGGGATTCATTCTATTAGGATAGGAGATGGTCGGGAATTCATCCTTGAAATTGCCCAGAACTGACTTTGTCACTGGGATATTGAATTGGTTTCCCATTTTATAATTAGATGTATCGAACTTATTTATATTATTTTTGATAAATTCATAGAAATTGTCTGTATTTACTCTGAGAATGAGGGAGTCGGTATCAGTGTAGAGTAAGGACGCATCTTCTCCAAACTGTTGTTTGATACATCCATAGAAAAAATCATACATAACTGTTTTGAATAATTCCAGAATGGAAAATTCCAAATACATTGATTTATTATAATGAACTTTTACTCTAGCCAATTGAATAGCAACAGAATTTTCAGTAAAAATGGAGCATTTTTTAAAATTTGGTCGCGATATGAGACAACTAGTACCTATAGTTCTTTTTATATTTTCCCAATGTGTAATGAGTCTAACATCAATTCTATTGTCTACATTTTCCATTGTTTTCCCATAGACTGCATTATCCATTAGTTTTGTAGAAATATTTTTCAGATTTGTTATTAGACCGATTACGCATTTCAGTATTCAAATCTATATAGGGCTTCATCCAACATGATTGCTTGAACCTCAATACTCTATGTGTGTTCATCACTATCAAACCATGATTGACAGCTTGCTGTAAGTTTCTATAGTGAACAATATATTTCCTTTTATCGTTTAAATTTGGAATTAATTTGGGAACTTTCGATTTTGCATATGGAGGTATCAAACGTTCAACTAAAAATGGAAAATCTGAATGTTTATCGTGAAGTTCTTGGGGATAATGTATATCCACTTCCAATACATATCCATGAGGACTATCAACATCCATATTCATTATATCAAGATTGAGAATTTCATGAGGTGTTAACCATGAAAATTCACCTGTTGGTAATGAGTGTGACATGCTGTGACCATATAGATTTGTTGCATCCAAATATGAAATGAATGAAGATGGTTCATTTGGATTATAATTCGGTAAAAATTTATTGTTTGCTTTATGTTTTCTTTCACTACATTGACTGATTCCACCACGAATACCTTATTGAAAGAAGTGAACCATATCAATGTCAGTTAGTAATTCCAATTCAATATTAATATATTTCAACATGGCATCCCACGATAATCCGGGTGCAGTGAAGTATTGTGCCGGATCCAATTTATATTTATCAACAGATATATTTCTGAAGTTTTCAAAAATGTCACATAATAGTAACACATCTGACTTTAAATTTAAATCGGAGTATTCACCCAAATCCTGACATCCGAACAAATTCCAAACAAGTTGAGCTCTCCCATAATCATTATCTGATATATGTTCACAATTGAGTTTATCATAACATTGATTTTTGATTGGAAGTCTTGGATGATTCAGTTTGTCGATGTCATCAACAAAACTATAGGGAAATACACCTTTCTTTCTCATCAAATTGAAATTTTCAATTTGTGGGAAATGTTTGCGCATCTCGATACACTGATCAGATGTTGAATTGGCTCCTAAATTCTCCAAAGAACTAGGCATGAATCTGAAACTATCAATGAATCTCATTTTCAAATAATTCTTCTTCACCCTACCATCTTTATCCGAATAGGAGTGTGTAAAGAGATGTTTTGTGAAAGATATATATATATTTCTCATTAGTTTGTGGGATGACATTCACTTTGTTTTCATACAATTCCTTTATGAATAAGTGACAATCATATCCAATCAGATTGTGAAAAATTATAGGAATGAAATTTGGTAATTTAAAATTCAAATTACATGATGAATGAGCAGCAGGGGACCTTTTTTTTCATGTGAGATGACAATGATCCCTCACTTTAACTTCCCCATCATTGAATTGTTTAGAACAAATGCCACAATTTGTGGCAGAAGCAAACTGTTCCTCTTCCTCAGGAGTTTGTGCATCCATAGGAATAGGAAACCTGAGATGATTTTCATAAATATTTTTCAAATCATCTTCGATTTTGCTAACGAATTTCTGGGCTGCATCCACACCCCTATACGAAACAAATTTTGATAAATCATCATTGCATGAACATTTAATCAAATAAGCAAATGAATAAGGCTCATGTTTGGATGTCTTGATCGAATACGAGTAATCAGGATTTGGTTTAGTGGTTTGAATCGGCTTGAGTACTGATTCAAAATCGGCAAACACTACAAAAGGTACCTTCATTTGTTTCTCAAAGTTTTCAAAAGTTAGTATATTTTCAGGCACCATTTTCCCATATTTATTGACTTTGAAATTGGTTGATGGTGTTGTAGTACTCAAGTGATTACAATCATTTATCTTATGAAGTAATAGTAATTGTTCATTAGAAAAATATAATAAACAGCCATCACAAAAATATTTCTTATGTTCATGAGCCGATAATTGGCTTGAAACTAATCTTGAAAGATCTTTGATCCAACAATAATGACTATTACCGAAATCATCAGTGATAAGTAACAAATTGACATGTCTTCTCTGACAGTAACGTAATGGTCCAATTATTTCATACATTATTTTACCCTTCTCGAATTTACTTTCTAAACCGTACACATTAACTGAAATATCATTCTTGTTTTCAAATTTCACAATATCCTTCAAATTTACCGGAAAATTCATACCTGTAACATCTATGACTGTATTGAAATGTGGATATGATGAAACTTCTGACGTTCTATCGATTGCAGGATATAGTGCTGAAGTGATAGCCCATGCAAAACAATGCTGATCTTCATTACGGACATTAACCACGGCCTTCCTATGCTCGATACATTCAGGCAGCTCCACATATGAACATCCACTGAGCGGGCTGTATTTATTGATGTTCACCTTCAGAAACATGATTTTTTCACAAGTCCAACCTTAAATATAAATCAAAATTACTGATCCATCCAATTAAAACTTGGTAGGAATGCTTACCTGAATCACGTTCCTGGAATTCTGTAGTTTGAGCGATAATCGAAATCCATCAAATAAGGAATTCAAATCAGTAGATTGGTCAACTGTTCTATTCTGAGAGTTGAATGATTTGGTTTCCTTCAGGTCTTGTGTTTGCAGAATATAACTCCCAAATACTTCCATATTCACTTAACCCTGATGGCTGATTCCAATAATTCTATAACTTTCTGCGTGATTTCATTAAAGAATAACATGTAATCGGTGGAAACAATGGAACTCTGCACCTTGTATGTAGCAATCCGACGCTTGAAGGCGCTCTTTATAATTTGAACACCATCACTCAATTGTACACATGCATAATTCTTATGTTGCAGACTTCTATTTTGAGAATTCACTTGAGTCAATGGAATCATCACATTACAACAATTACATGTGTACATAGGTGTTGCAGCGTGATCTAATCTCACTCATTTCACTGATGGACCTCCTTGACAACTCTGGAGCTGATGACGACGAAGGTTGTCACTGCGAGTAAAAGATTTACCACATTCACAAGAATACATTTTCTATGATATGTTCTCACTAACTCACTCGATGGAAACTGACATAACCAACACTCGCCCGCTTCTTAAATACCATAATCCACGTCGCCTGCGCGTCACCGTCGAGAGTGAG
Organism: Leptinotarsa decemlineata; assembly: GCF_025532065.1. Classification (NCBI taxonomy): domain Eukaryota; kingdom Metazoa; phylum Arthropoda; class Insecta; order Coleoptera; family Chrysomelidae; genus Leptinotarsa; species Leptinotarsa decemlineata. The sequence continues at coordinate 2,556,842 of NW_027412686.1, forward strand.
GGTAGAGCCATGCGTTACGTCATAGCCATCGCCACATCGAGGGAGGTAAGGGCACATCGATGAATACGCATTACTCAGCCAAACGCCGTGGAGTGCACATCTAGCTCTCCTACCGTTGAATGGTTGCTGCTGGGGATAGAGCGATGCATTACGTCACAGCCTTCCGTGCATCGAGAGAGAGGTGAGGGCAGACCGATGAATACTCATTACTCAGCCAAACGTCGTGGAGTGAACATCTTGCTCTCTTACCGTTGAACGGTTGCTGCTGCTGTGACGTCACACCACTATTAACTTGGTCGCCTCTCACCGATAGAGCATTCATTACTTGGAGGATCTTCGAAGTATGCAGACGTATGTTTGTACATAGACAAGCACATGATGAAACCCTGTACCGTGCATTCTCTCTCTCTCTCTCACACACACACACACATACACACACACAAAATCTCATATTAAAAAAAATCTGAACGATCCATGAACCAGACACTTCAAGGTCACATCGCCTTGACTTCACTAAACAACAAAAAAAAAGCAATAAATACGTCATAGTGGTGAGGGGAGACTTAGAACCGGAAAAAAATTCTGAATGATCCATGCACCAGACACTTCAAGGTCACATCACCTTGACTTCACTAAACAACAACAAAAAAAAGCAATTAATACGTCATAGTGGTGGGGAGGCTTAGAACCGGCTCAAATCTCCTACTAGTATTATATAAAATGATTTGAAATCCACGAAAGAATCAATAAATTAAAATGAATGGCTGAAAATAACAAATATATCAAGCATAAAAACCCTAAAATGAAATTACAATAAAATAAAATACAAGCATTGAAAATTGATCAATAAAAAAGAAATGAAAATTAAAACATTTCAAGACAAGTAACTTCACGACGTTTCGATTGTTAGTATATACAATCCTCCTCAGGTGATTTTATTGGTCAATTTTCAATTGTTGCTTGTATTTTATTTTATTGTAATTTCATTTTACGGGTTTTTTTGCTTAATATAATGTTATTTTCAGCTATTCATTTGAATTGTAATGATTCTTTCAGGGATTTCAAATCGTTTTATATCATATATCATATTAGACACGGGAAGTCCAAACTAATGAAATTCATGTTACTTTCTAAGCAAACCCTGTGTATATTTATACCCTTCACAGACAGTTAGGGTGTACTAGGAGCACTGACGAACTCAAAAGTAATATCGAGACTGGTTTAGGAATATCGAGAGGAACTAATAAAACTGGAGAACATGAATATATTCAATATACACTGACTGCCAGGCCACTCAGGTATCAGGGCTACTCACTGGACACCTGAACAAAATAGGGCTGTACAGCGGAGACTTTAGTGGCAGACAACATAAAAAAGGAACAGAGATAGCTCGTTATATTTTATGTGAAGCTTTGGGTCACACCATATGGACAATCCAATTTGTGTCCAGAAGAATATGACGTAAGTCCAGCAAGAGACCTGTACAAGTAAGATAGTAGTACAGGAAACGATATTTTAGAAATGTGTGTGACGGGAAGGATGAGGAAAAAACGCAAGTGATAAAGAAACAAAGAGTTACCAAGAAAAAAATGACCAAGTCAGACAGCTCCCAGGAGCGGAAATAAACTATACCCTCAAAATTTCAATTTAAATTCTGAACTCTTTTCAATTATTCAACACGCTCTTATTTTGCTGTGACCTAAGTATTTGAAAATATATTGAAAATTAACCATATGAACTTTCAATAAGCTATCAGAATATGTACATATAATATTTAAGAAGGATATTGTCCAATTTAGACCAACCTCAATCTTGAATGAGGACCTGAACTCCCTTTAAATAATTAACACGCTTTTATTAGCTGCATTTGTATGTTTGTTTGTAACCGACTACTTTGGACTCGATTTTGACTAACTTTAAACGGACAGATGTATTTCAAACTATGAACACACCTATCACGAATCGGCGACATCAGGTGAGATCAGGATCGCCAGGATTGAATAATTTCCTCACACAGTCTCTGTGTCAGAACAAGTGAGACAACCACACTGTCTGCTCATACGTATATATTTTATATTAAAACAAATGGGCTTGAAATAACAAGCCAAACTAAAAAGTGGAAAAAATAATAGTTCAAAAAACTGGAAAACACGCTTTAATAGCAACACACACTAAAAAGTAAAAAATAATTCGAAACTAATTTAGGATTGTTTTCCTATGGCTTGATGTTACTAATGACTTTTAATATGTCTGAAATCAGAATAAATATATTTACAAAAAAATTAATTTTGTTGTAAAAAAGCGATGTTGAATAAAATCTTGAATCAGTTTCGAATAATTTTTTATTTTTTACTTTGTGTTGCTATATATTGAATCGTGTTTTTCAGTTTTTGAAACTAAGTTAGTATGCAGCACAGCTGACTCTCAAAAACTTTACTGACACTACATTCTCAATAAATATGAATATTACTGAAGTTTTTTCCCAACATCAAACCGTTATTTTGACACCTCGACACGTGTTTCGATCACCAGTGATCATCTTCAAGAGGAAGATTATTCTGTTTAATTTTCCTCTTGAGGATGATCACTTGGTGATCGAAACAAGTGTCGAGGTGTTGAGAAAACAGCTCCAGTAATATTCATCACTACACCAAAGGTTCCAAACAGTGCATCACAAGTACTACATTCTCACTCGAAAAATTGAAGAAAACGCCAAATTTCTGGAACCCACGTCGTACAACCTTCAGAAGTTGAAAAAATCACTTTAGGCTTCAGCTTGCGAGTGAAACAAGAGCCCAGAAACAAAAAAATCTTGATTCAAGAGCACACACCTCTATTTTCACTTGCTATTAGAGCAACTTTGATTCAATCATATGAGAGTATTTCAAATCGAACACTCTGAATATTTCTTGATTTGAAATCTGAGTAAACAGTTTTGATAGAATAATAATCATAGTATTACATACTATTTTGGTCCACTTCACCAGATAATTTTCATGTCTTTGGACAACCTGATTGTAGTTATTTCATATTTTTTTCGAAAAATGAATCAACTTAGCTACGGCGTATCAATAAGTGAAACAAAAATTCAGCACTGACTAGAAAAGAACCAGGCTTCGGAAATTGTGTAGCAGAACTGCATTTTGAATGAATGTTCGGACAATGTCTAAAGAGCTAATAATAAATTTGAAATGTATGAGAAGAAAAACTTAAGTACATAATAAATGGAGAGTATTGAAAATACTGAAAATACCAGTATCGAAAAGTAATTTGAAATAATACAAAAAAATGAGTATGTAATACGTCGATAGGGTGAGGACCTTCCAAACATTCACGGTGAAGAAGAAAACATGTGTATACCGAAAACCAACTCACACGGGACAGTACCTGAATTACGAATCCAACCACCACCAAGAAATAATTTTTAAGACCCTATAGTATAATCAACAAGTTCAAAAACATGTTCGTTAATAACTCAAAGGATTAATAATATTTCAGCAATTTTGAGAAAAGCTCGTTAAAGAGAAGAAAATTTTCGATATAAAAGTCTCCATTATTTATAATTTTAATTTGACTTTGAAAATAGGGTTCCGCGCGGCTGTTACGGCATGCGCGCTGCCGCTAAAGAGAGTTTATCAAAAGAAAAAATTTTTTTATAACATTAAATGTCATTTTGAAAATTTGAAAAAATTCTAGTATCTTCTTAACACTTGAATGAATTGAGTCCCGTAGAAAAAAAAGTTTTATCACCATTTCTCAAAAAGTTATTAAATTGTTAACTAACAATTTTTTTCCCAATCTCCGTTGGCATAAATAAAATGGGATAATAGGTATAAATAATTGGCCTATGAATTTTAAACTTCGTGGAGCCCTTTTGATATATATATATATATATATATATATATATATATATATATATATATATACTTCATACGATCCTGCGATGAAAGTTCATAAAAATTTATTAATTTGTTAATTATGATTTTTTATAACTATTGCAAAATGAAATATCTAAGAATTGTTGATGAAAATTTTATTTTCAATTGATATTTAGCTATGTCTGTTTTCACATTAAACAATGGCGTTATTAACATAGGATATGCATTTTTTACGTAATTTGTTTATTAAATTGTTTGAAACTAATTGAGAAATTCAATATTTTTGAAAAATGTTTTTTTGTTATTTTGTTGTCTAGAGATAATTATGATTTGAAAACTTATGATTTGAAAACGAAAATTTGTTCTCAATTTCAATTTTTAATTGATTAAAATCGATTTTTTTATATTTCCATTGTTTAAATAATTAGTTAAGAAATAATTTGGCTTTCAAAAATCATAATTTATACGTTTGAATAGTTTGGCAATGATTTTTTTCTTTCATTCATTATTTAATTGTTTATTAGTTTAACAATTTGTTATAAACAAATATTGACCAGCGTTATTTTTTTTTCCTGAAGCAGAAAAAATGATTGAAACAGCTATATATAAAAAAGTGCCATAATTTTCATTTTATTACCGTATTATAATAAATGAAAACAATTTTTTCATGGCACTTTTTCATATATAGCTGTTTTTATAGTTTTTTTCTGATTCAGAAAAAAATATAGGCAGAAAAAATTATAACGTTGGTCAATATTTGTTAATAACAAATTGTTAAACTAATGAACAATTTTTTTTGCCAAATTATTCAAAAGTGTAAATTATGATTTTTAAAAGCAAATATTGAATAATGGAGATAGAGTTTCGGGAATCGGGACTTTTTTAACGGAAATTTCTTCCTCTTCAACGAGCTTTTTTCAAAATTGCTTAAATATTAATATTTTTTGAATTATTAATGAAAAACTAAATATCATATTTTTTTAATCTTATCTTGTTAATAACAATTACAATTTTTTACCTGCACTAAAATTTTTCTAGAGGTGATTCCGAATCGAATGAGCTATCGCTCAATCGCTCATATTTTTATATATATATATATATATATATATATATATATATATATATATATATATATATATATATATATATATATGTTGTTTTTTTCCGTTGGGTATCTGCCACACGTACCTACAAAGTCGTAGGTCTGCATGAGAGGAAAGGGGCAACCTTTAGCATGTCATAATGCACCTCTTCGGAATATTAATCATTATTCAGACTCCCACCCCAGAGTATGATTGTGGAGTTGTTTCCTGGCTCTGTCTGCAGGTGGCCCACTGGATCAACTGCAGAGAGATTCTATGACTAGCTGGAATTATATTTGCTTGGTCGTGATACGGTTCACACCGTTCTGAAGAGATCATGCCCGGTAGTGATGATGGGGCAATCACCCCGAAACCGGTATATCGGTTGGTCGCATCGACCAAACGAAATTATTTTCTGCTTTTCATAGTGGGAAATAACTTACGATGAATCTTCCAAGTCGAAGACGTTGCACAGGTGCCTGATGGTTTTACTTCAAATCTCTGCGCGGTATTAGCTGGGTTAGTTGTTATTTTTCCGTTGGGTATCTGCCACACGTACCTACAAGGTCTTAGGTCTGTATGAGAGGAAAGGGGCAACCTTTAGCATATCATATATATATATATATATATATATATATATATATATATATATATATATATATATATATATATATATATATATATATATATATAGTGTAGATTTCGTGAAGAGTGCACGTGTTTCCTACTGCTCGGAATAATATCATATAAAACTGTGAGTTGACAAAGTGAAAATATCTGAAATTTTGACTGGTAGTCTACGATCAAAGTTCTTGTTAACTGCATTACGAAGAATCCGAATAGAAAAAAGTTTTCAGATTTGAATAATACAGAGATTTTATTGAGGAATCGTTTCCGATTAAACGGTTAGAGCCCTAGTCCACCAACAATCAGTAGCCCAATAACTTTCACAACAACGGTATGGGAGATCCAACATTTTCGCCAGAACATCAACAACTCTTCAAACTGTTCATTGATGCCAATAAAAAGCAAACTGAAGAACTCAAAATTGAATTCAACAAAGTAACGAAGGAAGTGGAAACACTAAACAAAGAAGTAGAAATCCTCAAAAGCAGATGCATACATCTAGAATGCAAAATGAGGAAAAATAATATAATAATTTTTGGCACTGAAATAAGCTCTCTTGAAAATATACTCAAAGAACTGAATTCCACCCTGGAAACAGATTAGCATGAAAGTGATATAAACGACTTCTACACCAGAAAAAAAAAACAGGAGACTCGCCTAAAGTTATTGAATTCATCTCGTATTTAAGAAAACGCACCCTGTTCAGGAATACTAATAATTTGAAAAAATTGAGAGAAAAGGGAATATAAATAACAAACGACTTATGTCAAGAGGATAGAGAAGACCAACTTATATTGAGAAATCATCTCAGAATTGCTAAAATACAAAAAGAACGTGTAAGAATATCTGGCCACAAGCTAATAATTAACGAAACTGAATTCACTCCAGAAGACCTTAGAAATATTGGAAAACAGAAAGAAAGAGACGATAATAACGAAGAGTCGAACACACACGAAGAAAATTCTGGAGACGAGAAACCAACAAGCAAAGTGGTACCGAAAACCAAACCAAAGAAGCTAACAAAACGTACAGTATTCAGCCCACCAGTGGCGGAAAGTGATACCAACAAAACAAAACCTGAGATATATCAATACAATCCAAAAACTACTAGGAGCAGCAAAAAGTGATACCATATCTTATACCGGTTGCTTTTTTGTTTTTTTTTATTTTAATTTACAAAAAAGAACGAAATGGATATATATCAACTATATTACTAATTTATGATGCACTGTTTGGAACTTTTGGTGTAGTAATATTTATATTACTAATAATCAATTCATACCTGAAATGGACACCTACCTAAGGGATTTTAATATATCGGAAATATCAACCATAGAGTCTGAGAATATCCAAGATGCGAAATCATTTTTGATTAAGGGTAGTACAAGATTTTCTATATTCCACACCAATATACGCGATTCAAAACATGAAAATATTGTGCTACCCAAAATCCAAAAAACTATAGGTCAACGTAACTTCTTATACGTGGTTCAGAAAGTATATGATAATATCCCGCAGGATCTAAAAAGAAAAGTACGATATAAATCTTTAAAAAAATTATTATCAAATTATTTGATTCCCAATACCATTTCAATTGTTAAATAAAATTAAACAGTAAGAGTAGAATAGGAAAAATAGGAAAAGGAAACAACTATACCTGCAGTCAAGTTTAATGATTTGTGTGCATATGTTGTTCAGTTGAAAAATAATCTACAATATTAATGTAATTACATAAATATTTTTGTTGTATATTTATTCAAACATTTACCCAAATGTTTGATAATAAATATCTATCTATCTTTCTTTATTTTTTTATATATATATATATATATATATATATATATATATATATATATATATATATTTATTTATATATATATATATATATATATATATATATATATATATATATATATATATATATATATATATATATATATATATATATATTTATTATGTCCTTTTTATATTACAGCCCTCGATAAGGCTAATGAACATTAGCGAAAGCTCGAGCAGCTGAAAAGAGTAAATATTTATTCTAATCAGACCGAATCCCCAAAAAACTACTATTCTATATATACATACGGTCGTTACACTATCAATTATATATATATATATATATATATATATATATATATATATATATATATATATATATATATATATATATATATATATATATATATATAAATCAGCGTTGTATTTTTGAATTTGATACTCTATTTTTTCTCATCTTCTTTATATCATATTGTTTCTTAATAAACTTTTATTTTCTTTAATATTTCCTTTAATATATTTTATTCTCACAAATGTTCAATCTGTTAGCAGTATTTTAGTCAATGACAGATCAAACCTCTGACAGGCAAAAAGAAAAATTGTTAACCACATTGTCAATTGTCAAACGAAAGTATTTTGTCTAACATACACAGTTTGTACAGGTACAGGTAACTGCTTTTCTAATAAGAATGCACGTCTACGAATTCGTGTTCTGTTCCATTCACTCATCCATCCAATCTCACTTGAAGCAAGGATCCATCTCCAGTTATTAATACCGAAACTGCATTTCTTGATCCACGAGTCGGGTAGACGTACGTCTTGCAAAACTGGCCAAGAAAAGAGCAATTTAAGCAAAACGCTTCCAAGAGGAAAGAACATAATTCACTCATTGTTCTTCGGCGCACACCGACGTTCGGAATTTCGTTCAGTCCTTTTGGAATTTACTACAATTTGTCCGCATAATCGTGTTCTGTTCGATGATATTACTTTGCGGATGTCTGCTCCTCGAAGATTCGAACACCTATAACAGAAAATTAATGTTGGAATATTTTTATGGGACTTTGTTTCGCGAGATTACTTATTGTGAATACAGTGTAAATTGAAAAGCTGTATGTTTTTCGTTTATTGCTACTCTTAAGAGTAAGTCATTGCTGGGTGCTGTTCATTATCTACTTTTTTTATATTATTTATTAAGGATTTTCAACAGGCGAAGCTGTCCTGAGAATGAGCAAACAAATCGACAAATGTTGCAATATATTCAAGTCAATTGTGAGATTTTACTAAAATTCAATACGTATTTCGCTATATAATAGTTTGCACAAGGGTTTTCATACTGATTTCTTTCTTTCATATTTCCTGAAGGAATGATCATCTGAAGATCTATTAATTTACCTCGAATTCACTTCACTATGAATTTTCATTTTGAAAGGTTTTATAGAAGAGTTCAATGTTGAAAATAATATATTTTTTATAACCATTTTCGTTATATATTCTTCAAAAGAACTTTTCGAGAAAAAATCACATTGAGTATTTTATTTGAGAAAATCAAGATGAAACTGTTGAGTTTCGATTCACCCAGTATTATATAATAATTGTGGTTGAATCATTATTCAATAATGAAGAAACAAATTTTCAAAACACCGCCACAACAAAATGAATTTTCATTGAAAATATGGATATATCAACTTTTTCAGAAGAGCTCTCCAAGACGAAATCAGATCTTGGATGGAATATTGACATTTTATTTGAAGAAGTCAAGAAAATATTGTGCAGTTTCGGTTCACTTAGTACTAGAAGAAAGGGTTGTGTTCACGCAATTATTGAATAATAAAAAAACACATTTTCGATGACAAATCTTTGAAAGTGTGGACGGTTGAATATATCAACCTGGCATAACTTCTCAACATCTCAGTGTATACTCATACAATCATACATCTAAAAGTACTTTTCCAACGGAAACCGAATACGGAAATGAATATATCTCATTCCATTTCAAAAAAACTAACTTTGATACGCCACACTTCTACTGGACTCCCTGTATATTGTAGAATACCTCACAAAATTCCATTGCATTGATATATGAAATTTTTGTATGAAACATGTATACCGAAAATTTGTTGCTGAAGTGTGTCGATGTGTTCTTGTAATGCAGTGTTTGGAACTTTTGGTATAGTAATTAATTTTACTGGAGCTTTTTCCCAACACCAAACCGTTATTTTAACACCTCGTTCACTTGGTGTTCCGATCACCAAGTGAAGATCAAACAGTCTGATCTTCCTTTTGAAGATGATCACTTGGTGATCGAAACACGTGTCGATGTGTTAAAATAACGGTTTGGTGTTGGGGAAAAACTTCAGTAATATTTTTTAAAGTCTGTGTTGTTGTGATAGCATTGGTATGTATTTTAGTCATCCAAATAATTTGTCAGTATTTCAGTAATTGAAAATATATTCGATATAAGATAATCTGATCTCTTGTCTTGTGTAGAGAATATTTCTTGAAAGAAAAATTTTCTGTTGCCTCATTTAAAAAAGACAAGACGAGACGAGACAAGAAACGGTAATCTCATGTCTTGGTGGCAACACTAGTATACTATTGAGTGATGTTACTTTAATGATGATATTTTATACAACGTATATCATGCTCTGGAGTTTTTTCAATATGATTGGGAGTTGGAGAAGTAAGAAGCATAATGAGTAATCCCGTTATTCCCATCTACGAGGTGTTACGAAAATACAGACATCTGATAGCTGCAATTATTCATCATAGTTCATATATGGCAGAACTCCCATCTCGTGAAAAATTGTTCAAGTTTATGAGATTCAAACTGTCGGTATAATTATTCAAGTGCCGCTCCCGCCGTTTTACTGAAAGTGTTACATATTTTTCTCAAGCGGGATTCCATATTGTACTTATTTCAACTTACTATTAAACAGTGACAAGTATCTACTGAAATAATTCCAAAATTTCTTTGTACTTCCGGGAATGAAACCCAAGGTTTTCTTCACAATAGATTTGATGTGACTCTCGAATGACACCCAAGTCTCGCCCTTCCTTTGATTTATATGCATGATTATCCATTTGCAGGCTGAATGTCAAAGAATTGTTGTATTTTGTGAATGATATCTGGGAACATTTTTACAAGGTGAGAAAAAGTCTATGTACATTCTATACTTATAAATCACGAAAGTCAATCACTTAACACTTACTCACTTATCTCCGTTTCTTCGTACTGGTGATTTCTGGAAAGCTAAAATTTGGTATGAAGGTGCTTCGTAGGTCTTAGATAGCACTACTTTCAAATATTTCGAATGGCGAGTCACCTGTGGGGGTAAAAGGAGCTCGTTTACATATGAAAATTAATTTTTCATCATAATTTCTCCGTACCGCTATATTTTCGTAGGCTGAAATTTCGTATGTAGGTTTTTCTTATTTTGACTTTGTATTTTCAATAATTCTAAATATTGTTTCATTTTGTAATATATTTTGTAATAGTAAGGAGGAATATTGAATAATTTTCATTTTCATTTCACACAGTTGCTAATTTCAAATATTTTTTTAATTCATATTTAGATAAAATTTTTAGTAGATTTCATAGAAATCTAGTTTCTTTCCCTCATGACATAACTTTCGAAAAATTTTATTATATTCTGACTCAGTTCTTCGAGCTGAATCAGAAAATACATATTGTTAAAAAATTTACATCTGCGATTTTTGCATCTCTATTTTTTTAAAAATTTTTCATCTCTCAGTGTTGGTCGACCCGTTTGAGAGTTATCGATTTTTAAAAAAAATCGAGATTTTTTTCTTCAAACGTCCGTAACTTTGTGAACAAATTGTACGTTTTTGTATTTGAATTTTTTATTTTTGAACGCATTTGTTACAAAATATAAATAGGTACATTTTTTTTCAAATCTTTAAGAGAATTCTTGAATGTCAGTAAAAATTATGGATTTGCAAAATACACGTACTGAACTCAATAAATTTACATGTACCTATCCTATAACTTTGAAGACTCAATTCGGACAGGGAGGGTGCAATTGCACTTCCTTGGACCACGCTAGCGGCGTCCATTGTTATCAATGTCGATGATTGGGCTGAACCGGTTGTATGATGTACCCTGCCAAACTGAATTCTAACACAAAAACTGCTTCCACACACCAGAACTGCAACAGTATTCTCGAAGTGTGTTTCACCGACAAGTGTTCGTAATCAGTAGATGTGGTATACAAGTAATAAACAGGACAAACTCTCCTATGTACTGTAGGTCATTTTCAGGTATAAATAACGGGAAAGTAGAGTTAGATCGGAACGGCAGACATATTTGTTCTTTCCGACAGTTCAGATACTTGTCGCTGAAAGAGTTCTATATTGAGGTTACTATTGTGAGTGTAGTTGTTCCAGCCCGCCTTTCCGGCATCCAGATGAGATGGGGCCTTGCACATTTGTGTATCCCAAATTCGATACCGATAGTATGCGTGTACTCTTTCAGAAAGTTTGGGGTCATCCATATAAAACAAATGGGTGACCTTGAATCTCCGCCAACATCATCAACCAATTACCACTCCCTAGTTTGTGGGGTAAGTGATCATTGGGTTTGAGAATCATGTACCCTAAGCAGGCGCAATGATTATTTGTTCAGGCAAGATTTTTGCCTTAGTGCAGCAAGCCGGTATGATTTTGAGTTTCGAGAGTAGAAAGGGCATCATTTCACCAAGGACTCCAATAATCACAACCACCATCTTTACAGAGTGGTGTGGATGAAGTATGCGGAGTTCGAAGAGAAACTCTCGATTTTACATTCGTTTTTTCTCCTCTTTACGGAAGATATTTGTCTCACCCTGTCTTGCTCTAATGGTTGAGAAGAACTACAATAGACTTTTTAGCGTGTATGAGTCGGAGGCTGGGAAATAAATAGTTACAATGAATTCAGCACTTCTCATTTCCCATAGCGGGTTCAATATCCACAGGAGCATGAGGCAACAATAATATCATGAAATTGCCGCGGGTGATAATAATCATCCTGGCAGACCATGATGAACCCCTCAGTTTCCGACTTCTACCCACTCGAACTTATGAAAGCGAAGGATTGGTGCTTTGACGAGTTCAGGTCTTCAGAGTGCTCTGTATTGTTAATATTTTTATTTTATTATTATGATAATTATTATTACTATTATCACCCTTAACTGTTCCGCTTGCATTCTATAGTGTTGACATTCATTATGAATTTGTAATTTTTGATATTAGAGGACATTTCTAAAGTACGTTACACAATAGTAGCGTTGAGTATATTACAGTATATCACCTCACTTAGCTATGCCGTTAATTATGATAATAATGTGTGTCCACTTTGAAAAAGAATTATTCAAGTAACCCATCTAATGACAAAACAATTAATGACAGTGTATTTTTATGTTTTCGTTAATAAATTTTATCTACACAAATCTTCATTTATAAAAACTTATTTTGTTTCAGGTAATCATCGCCGAATACAATTATTTTAAAATGTCCTTTCGCGTCTGGAGCTCGGAAAATAATTTAATAAAAAGGTTTTAATCCTTCCAGGAGTCAGTCAATTTTGCGGCGAAAGAGAGAAGCGAAGCGAAAGGAACGACTATAACCATAACCGGTTCAATTTTCCGCAGGAATTTCTGTTTAATTTAAAATTGTGCAGGAAGGACAGAATGCGGAGTTTAAAGCCGTATCCTGCCGGTGGTGCATTAACATTAGCATTTTTTCAAAGATTGTCTGGCGACGCCTCTTATTACGTAATAATTTATTCAGAAATGGCACTCGAAAAACGTTAAGACAACTACTTTAATGTGTGCCAGGTGTACGACATGAATTAAAATGTCGCCATTGAAGGGTACCTAAGGAACTTCAGTGACGTGCGTAAGCTAGAAAATCAGCCGATTGCTGTGAAAAAATTGATATCTACTGTTTATAATATGTTTTTTTGAAAACAGTTCAAAAAAGTGGGTTAAAATATAGGTAATTGTTCGATAAGAAGAACTGAAACCTCTGGCGTAAAATGAATCAATGTTATGACTTTGTATGAGAAGAAATAATTTTTATTACTTAATAGGAATATGGGCTTTCACGGTTGGGGTCAATGTTTTGGTGGGTTTCTGGGTTTTGCCGTGATCTTCTTTGGTTACAATCTCCAAACGTTTCAACCGCGGTAATCATTTTCAGTAGAGTGATCGAAGTACTCTTCTTGACGTATCAACTGAAGCTGAAGTAAAACGTATCAACTGAAACTGAACTAAAATGTATCAACTGAAACAGTTTCAGTTCATACGCTTCAGGTCAGTTCCAGTTGATATGTCAAGAAGAATACTTCGACTACAACACTGAAGATGACTGCCGCAGTTGCAGTTGAAACGTTTGGAGTTTGTAACCAAAGAAGACCACGGCAACTGGAACAGTTTCAGTTTATACGTTACAGGTCAGTTTCAGTTGATACGTCAACAAGAGTACTTCGACCACGCCACTAAAGATGACTGCCGCAGTTGCAGTCGAAACGTTTGAATATTGTATCCAAAGAAGACCAAGGCAAAACCCGAAAACTAACCAAAACACTTTTATTACTTTTTTCATGACAAAGCCAATGTTGTGGCGTCACTCGCCGCAGAGAGGGTACCATCACTTTATCTCAAATAAAAGGGGTGATTTTTCGCTCGTAAATTTTGCGGAGTTATTGATGTATGAATTGAAGACTAGGAAAATGATTATTTGTTACTTCACAACTGTGACATCCTGTATATAGTTTGTTATTGTAGCACTCTGTACATAGTATTTTTTTATATATCATCTACGTACCGATAAGTAATATGTCTAGGTGAGCGACAGAATAAAGATCGAAAAATAAGGAGTTGTTTTATTTAAGTTGAATACATCACAACAACCAAAATAATTGAAAAAATTGAAACAGCTCCAAAGCTAGATATTGAGTACAATGGATTATTGAACAGTTTATAAGATGGTGAGAAAGTAATTTTTTCATTTTTAAATCTCATATTACAAGTTGATCATGTAAAAGTGAAACTACCGACAGAGAACAAATAAAACAACTGTCTTCCTGTGTTACGATCTCCGTTCGGGTTTGAAAGCCGTCATAGTTTGGAACTGTATCCTAACTTTCCGCCAGCACGAGTGGCTGGCTTCTTCAAAGGTCTATTCATCCCGCTGGTTCACCGATGACTGTCATCGGTGAACCAGCAGGATGAATAGACCTCTGAAGAAGCCAGCCACTCACCGAGTCATCAAACAAAGATCGTAACACTGAAAATCTTGGCCGCGAAAGCCTTAACCAACTGTCTTCCTGTTACTCAACGGTTGGACTATGCCACCTGACTGTATAATTTCAATAAAAGGGCATACAATTATATAATAATGCATGTTCGACTAATATTTTACGATTCTAAAGTTTTTAGCTCGATTTGATAGGGGGTTGAACTACGACGGCTGAAAATATTCCTTCCAGTTGTCTTTCTTAAACATGAGACTGACTTCTTTCTGATTCTTGATATTGATCATTGGAAAAAGATTGGGGGATGGCAGTTTTTGAAATAATACGTTTTGATTTCGTAGCATTCGTAACATTATGTAATAAATAATGGTCACAAGGAAATATAGCGGCTTTCAATGGAGACGTTGTTTACAAGGGATTTTTTGGTTTTCGAGAAAGAAAAAAGGATTATTATCTGAAACGTCAACCATCTAAAGAAAGCCAAGAAAGATAATTTCATTTTTTCAATGGATTATTCAAGTCGGATACAGACTTCATGGATGCGACAATTTACTGACTGATCGGATTCTTCAGTGGTTTATATTACGCAGTAACTTGTCGGAGTGAACTTTACAGTTTGCCTCTCTATTATAATTCAGCAGATTCTCTATTGATTCACCTTTGTTTTTTTTTCAGATTATGGAGTGGTATACACCCAAAAAATAATGAGAAACGGTAACAACAACTTTTCCAATCACAATTAATGTAATTTTTCAATCTATATATAGGTTGTTTCATGAAGGTGGATTATTTGAATACGAGTTCTTTGTTTGGTACTCCCCAAAAACAGTTTATATAGACATTTATGATTATAAAATATCCACATTTCCCAAGACAACAAATCGAATTCTAATCTTTCAATCATTTCTTTTTCCGGGTCCCATATTTTCCACTGATCCCGCCATATCTTCTATTTCCGCCTCTCTGATACCTCAATTAATAAAGACATTATTCATTCACATCCGGAGAAAGAACCCACCACCGTGCCACCGTTGTCGGTTTCCGTCGATAATCCTGAAAAATTTCCGCACTGTTGATTGTGTATATGCATTTTACATTTAGCCTTCCACTTTGGCACCTGGGTAACATGTTCACGAAAAGAGAGGGATATATATCTTTACAGGACATATTGATATTGAAAGTATTTGAAGGGGGGTATTCAAAGGACAATAAATATTCCAAACATTTTTCTACTCAAGCTTTCATTAATAGTATGTATAATTTTTCAAATCCATGTCAGATGCCCTAAAATAGGCATTTCCACTGAATTATATTCGACAATATGCAGGTTGTCTTACAAAAACATTCTTGTATATGCAAGCAGAAGCAGAAACTAGTTAAACTCAATCGATTGATCACCTACAGACCAATTTCGGAGTATCACTTATCATCAGTTCAGGACAGATCTAATCAAAGAGTAGTGTTATCCAGCAATATGAGGTTCATGTGCTGTAATATACCACATATTTTTTCAGTAATTCAGATGAAAAGGATATTTCCATATTCTGGTACGTCTTTTATATTTACAGGAGTTTTCCATAATTATGTCATATATTTTCCTTAATAATTCTGAATTGATGTGAATCAGAATGCATAAAACCAATCTTCTTTCATTATTATACAATGCTGACGAAAAAAGTCCCCTTCTCTTAACTTTCGAACTGGACAAGATATCAAAGTTAGATAAAATTGACGTAAAAAGTATAATTTATAGTACTTCTTGATGAGAAATAGAATAGTGTTGCAATGCTTGTCTCCAAGAGGGCGCTACCAACTTTTATTTTAAATGGATTGAACCAAAATGCGTTACATGTGCCCAGTTGGAATGACTAGCTCTTGATTTGCGGAGGCAAGTGCGCAAGTCGGTTCTTGACTTTTTATAGAATTTCAAGCATAAGTGCTGAGAAGGATTACCAAATTCAAAGCTCTAATTTGAATGCCATCTACAGACGTTTGTAGAAATACTGTACCCCTTTGTAACACTGGTCACTGTAGACCAACATTGTTACATGTTACACAGTGCATTCCCTACTAATAAATGATTTGATTAACAAAACAGATTTTTAACTGATGTTGAAATTAAATGGTCACTGAATTAATATTTGAAGGTGAATGACAATGTTTCATGATGAATTTCGTTAGTTCGGACTTCCATTTTCTAATATTATACCTATAAAATGTTTTGAAATCCCTAAAAGAACCAATACTAATGAAAAATTTAAAAGAATTACTGAAAATAACAATTCTATTAATCCAAAAAACGGAAATAAGATACAAGTAAAAAATAGAACAATTAAACATTACGCAAAGACGATTGTGGATACTAACAATCGAAACATCGTGAAGTAACTTGGCTTAGAATCTCTTGTTTTTTAATTTTTTCTTTAATTTTTCTATTTTTTACTTGTATTTTATTTCACTGTAATTTCATTTCAGGGTTGTTTTGCTTAATATAAGTGTTATACTTTAACTAACCTTTTTAATTTTTTACAGATTCTTTCAGGGATTTTTCCTTTGAGTTGGTTCTTTTAGGGATTTCATTTTAAATAATATCAGACAATAGAAGTCCGAACTGATTAAATTAATCAGAGTCATATTCTACCATTTTCAATGATGACCTCAATAGGAAAACTAACAGAATACAGGATCTTAACTTAGGGTTTGATGCACTAAACCTTACAACTTCTGATGAAAATCTTATTTCCAGAAATCATTAAGGAAACTCGAGGCTGTTGATTTACAATTCTTCCAATAGACTCCATTGATTCTTGAGATCCGGAATTCCGTCTATCTCCAGCAGTAGCCACCTCAGACCTATTTTTTCACTGCAGTCAGAAACATCCAAGACGATCTTCCATTGTTCAATTTATTCTTGTTTTTACGATATTAGTGGTTCTGGTGCTTTTCATGATCGTATGCCTTTTACGATTTTTTGTGATCCAAAACATCTCTATGATTTTAACGATTTTAGGATGTTTATGATTTGCTACCATTTTTCTAACGATTCAATAGTTTTGCCTTAAAGAACTATAATGAAAAAACTGTTGTGGAAAAATCATAATGACTGTACGGTTAGTTACAACCAACAAATTCAAAATATGATTTTATAATATATAATCCTCTACTGAATTAATATCTATGAATACCTTAAAAGTTATAAGTTATTCGAATGGATGATTTTCACAAATTTTATTTAAATCACCACTACATGCTCTCCATACGAAGCCAAGCACAAAAAAGACTCTCAAAATTTCATCCTTCACACACAAAATCGGTCTCGGTTCAAAGTTCAAACCATTCTACGACTTGTCACATTAGTCCCTTCGGACATACACACAAAACCCACCGATTGAAAATTTTCGTGTCAAAATATCAACGTTTTTTAAAAAGTCGGTGTGCTTTGAAATCTCTACTTTCTGATGGTGTGAAAAAATATACATTTCTATGGTAAATGTTCTCAGAAAATGCAAAAAATCGAAATAAATTCGAATTAGAAAATTGTGTTTAATCATTATGTACAATTTTGAGCTATATTTTGAAATTTACACTTTAATTAGTCATAAAACTTGAGATTACATGTTACATTGATAAACGAAAAAATTGCAAATACTACTATACTACTATAATTACCAATCAAATCAGTTAATAAAGTTAATATTTAATAAGACATCTATAATATTTTGAGAAGGTTGTAGAATCTTCTCTGAATAATATTTGTATATGCCTATTCATTGCTGTTTCAAAATAATTTATATACCTGAGTGACCTACGGAAAATTTTAGCCCATTGAAAGGTATTTCATAGAGAAGTGGGGAAGGAGCTAGGAGGGTCTGGGCCTACTACATACCTGTTATTTCGTAGCAGGTTCTGGAAATGTAAAGGATCTATTTTTCACGTCTAATAGTTT
Source organism: Leptinotarsa decemlineata (assembly GCF_025532065.1). Taxonomy (NCBI): domain Eukaryota; kingdom Metazoa; phylum Arthropoda; class Insecta; order Coleoptera; family Chrysomelidae; genus Leptinotarsa; species Leptinotarsa decemlineata. The sequence continues at coordinate 2,575,403 of NW_027412686.1, forward strand.
CAAACATGAATCCTTCAAAAATATTGTTGCATTTTTGCATTGTTTTTCCGGCTGCAATACAACATCAGTATTTGCCGGAAAAGGAAAGAAAAGTATCGTAAATTCATTATTAGACGCTAAAAATTTATCAAATTTGGCCGATGTTTTTTATAAGAAAGATGCAAGTAAAGAAGATATAAAAAATGGATTATTATTGATCAAATCTTTTTGTAAATGTAAAAATGAAAAAATAACACTGAATCAATCAATTAAGATCTCAAAAATATCAATTGGCGAAAATTAAATCATCTGTCATTTTGGCAAACCTCCCGCCCACAGAAGGAGCAGCAGAACAACATTGTTACAGGGCATATTATCAGTTTCAAACTTGGTTGGGTAACAAACTGACAGCAACAGATTGAGACTGGAAATAACATCAACGTGGCATTATGCCCAAATTTTCAGAAAAGAAATTAATTCCGGAAGTATTGCTTGAAACTATTTGCTGCAGTTGTGAAACTGGATGTAACAGTTTGAAATGTGGCAGTCGAAAACATGGTTTAAAATGCACAAATTTATGCTCAAATTGTCATGGTTCTGAAAATTGCTCCAATATGGAAGAAAAAACCTACGAGGAAGTTGATGATTCAGATAAAATTATGGATGAAAAACCAATGCAGACTGGAAATAATAATGGAGACGAAGAGGGTGACGGTCTTGAAGATTTCGAAGATCAACTAGAACTGGAAAGGTTTGTCAAATCTAACGATGAAGAAATGCCATTAAAGAGACAAAAACTAACGAATAAGTGATTAAGATTCAAGATAAAATATTTATAAAAAACAAGGTTAACATTTTAAAAATATTATAATTAATAACGTAATCAGTATGAAGTATCTAAATTCAATAGTACGATTTACATGTATATTTATATTATATGAGATTTTCTATGACGTGAATGTAATTAGAATTCAATAAACTTTTTAACTGAATAAAATTTCAGCAATCACATTTTTTGATGAAATTGTACATAATGATTAAAAAAATATCGAATTCGAGTTTTTTCGATTTTCTGCATTTTCTGAGAACATTTACCATAATATTGTATTTTTTCAAACTATCAGAAAGTAGAGATTTCAAAGAAAAAAGCACACCAACTTTTTGAAAAGGCTGATATTTTGACGCGAGAATTTTCGATTGAAAATTAAGGTGCTTTTTGATATTGAGTCAAAATGAGATGAAAAAATGAATATTTTCAATCAGATAAATTACAATGTATTTGGGGCATAAGAAGGTTTCACCAAATTTCGTAGAAAAAGAAAATATTTTGAAAAAGATAAAAATAAAAAACCAAAAACTTGGTTATTTGAATTTTTCACATAAACTTTGAGGTTATATGAAAACATTGTTGAAACAAAAGTTGGAGATCTTTATATTACCTACAACTTTGCCAATCAACTTTTTCCTATAGGACTTGTAGTTTTGCCGGAAATCGAAATAAACCATTTTTTACTCTTAAAAACACCCCCTTCCACTTCCCGAAGTCAGATCGCCCCTAATTTATTTTTCCTTTCATTTTTATTATATTCCCCTCTTTTTCTAATGGGTTTCATCCTATTGTTATTTTTTTTGGTTTCAAGAATTATCGACCCTGGTCTAGATTGCTCGGAAGAATCTCAGATCTGTGAAAATATAAAATAGAAAGTTTTAAATGATTGATATGTCACAATCTATATATTGGAATTGCCAGAAGTGTTTCTTTATGTTTAGATTGTGTCATAAACAATATAAAATGAACAGTGAAAAAAATGGAACGTTGCCATGGAATTTGTTTTTTTTTTTAATAGAAAGGAGTTAATAGATATTTCAAATTTTCAACATACCCTATTTTATTTTCGGATCAGCCGTTCAAGAGTGAAGCTAACTTCAAATTATTCCAATGAATGTTCATCATTCACTTCATGACACTAATTAATTTTGTTTACAAATTCATTTCTCAGATTATGAAATGTTCTTGGTATAATTCCGTTGTAATCATCTCTTTTTTCTGACCACGAGTAATGAAATGGACTGCGAATATCGTATACTTCAGATGTATCCCAGATAACGTATAATAATAATAATAATATCGTCTTTGTTATCTTCTAATACATTTAAAGCAAATTAATCGGGAACAGTTATATGAAGATAAAAAGCGAAGTTCAATTTACATGATGACAAGTCATCATTCAATTGCTCTTCCACTTAACCTCCTAGATGAGTCATATCAGGTGGGCTCTTTGAAGGGACAACTTTTGCCTGTCTACCGTTTTGGCTTATTGTCATTTAGACACTGACTGTCAAACCAGCCTGTCGTAATGAAACATAATAGACAGACAAACGTCGTCCTTCAGTGGAGCTCTCTAGATCACCTGATTGAAGCCTCTGATGTTTTTGAAGGAATTCGACATCTGAAATATAGTCAAATAATCGTCCAGTTCAGATTTCGAGGATAAACAAATAAATGCTTGCAAAGAAATCACTCCAAGAAAATGGTATTTATTTCCTAACGTGAAACACAAAGTTTTGACAACACAAACAAGGGATGCTATTGAAAATATTGTTTACTTTATGAAACAAGAGGCGAGTGATGGTCTTTTAGAATTAAAAAAAAAACAATTTTTGATGATTTTGACAACGGGCAGTTTTGTCAATATGTCATCAACTTTTATATATCTGAGAAGAAAATCAGACTTTGTGGAGGATATATAAAAAATAAATTGTGTACTAAAGTGATTATGAAAATTATTATGATTTACCGAGGAAAGAAACAAAAAATAATAGGAAAATAATCATGGAATTTCTGTGAGATACGAAGAAGGTCGACCAATAATTTATAGGAAGTGAAATTGTACTCATCCATGCATCCTAAACGCATTAAAGAAGTTGGAAAAACAATTTCAAAACTCAGAAGGAGAAAGTAGATTTATGCAAACTATTATTTGAATCTTAAATCTAAATCATGTGACTAGCAATGTGGAATAGACTACGAAAATGTCAGTGATTGAAAGAAATGTTGATTGCGAATGTTCCTGAAAAAAGTTTCTGGTTATAGATAATGCTCTACCTATATCAGAATGTGCAAAGTAAAAAATACCTCAACGTGTCATCTAGAAAAGAAGAAATCTAAGAGTGGTTAAGACGACTCAATATATAAGGTCTTCCAACAGAGACTTCCGAACTTTGATTATAGATAACGGCCATCTTGTTGAAACTACATTTTTCAAATTTTAGTCTGTTTTTCCAAACTACTATTTAAAAACACGTGCAAATAATGAAATTGTTTTATCAAAATAGGTGTTCTGTTCGGGCAACGTAGCGCGCGTTTCGCCCATTTTGCAGTCGCCATATTCGTCCAACTAAGAGGAGGTGGACATTTGAGTCCACCCGTACGTCGACGAAACACAATAACTGCCAAAAATATCGTCGCTGTCTGTGAGAGTGGATAATCCGAGGCAGTCGATTTCGCGTCGCTGACAAGAAACAGAATTGTCGAATTTGAGACGATACCAATCCAATGCAACCCGGAAAAGTCACTGTTTGGGGTGGATTTTGGGCTGGCGGCATCATCGATCGATATTTCTTTGAGAACGACGTTGGCCAGGGTATCACTGTCAACGGCGAGCACTATAGGTCGATGATCAATAACTTCTTTTGGCCAGAATTTGATGATCTGGGCACCAACGGCATTAGATATTCTGCAGGAGCGATTTGAGGGCATGGTCATCTCACGTGGAGGTGATGTGAAAATAGTTCGATTTTACCCCGTTAGACTTTTTCTTGTGAGGTTTTCTTAAGTCACAGGTGTATTCAAATAAGCCACCAATCACAGCGGTTCTCAAAGCCAACATAACCCAAATTTTGAAGGTATTTCACACAAACTTTGTTTTATTTAAATTTAAAAATTGAAGGCGCCTAATGAAAGACCCTATACGTGGAGTATGTTTTTTTGATAAAATGTTCTCATATGACCCTGATCGCTTTATCAAGGCTCAGACCGAGATAAAAAAATCTATGAACCCTTCATTGGGCATTGATGGTTTCCGTTGATAATTCTGAAAAATTCACACCCTGTTGATTGTGTATATGCATTTTCCATTTGGCCTTCCACTTAAGCACCTGGGTAACGTATAATGCAAAGAGGGAGATGCACATCCTTACAGGACATTATTTCGGAAGGTGTTTTAAGGAGGGTGTTCAAAGGGAACGTGTTCGAGAGAGTACGCGGCTCGCAATAAAAGTTGATGAATCGGCCTGCTCCTGAATTATTTTACTTCGTTTAATTCAATTTGGGAAGTCAGTGATACAATGTTTTATAGCCAATTAAGGCGTACGTATTGAAAGTAATTCGCTATATTTGAGTCGGGAATGTTTCGGAAAAGGAATGGCGTCATTTGTTAATTATATTCATTAAGTGAAATTGAATCGTTTTGATTTGATGATTGTTTTTTTTATTTATTTATTTGAAAATAGGAAATTCTAATATAAATATAAGTCCAAAAAGGTAAAACTGGCATATGAAAAATATTAAAATAGTATAAAAATTCTTCTAACAATAAAATACATTCAAATAATATATAAACACAAGAAGCTAAAATGTTAGAAATAGAAATGTGTTCCTGAGAATATTGTCCCATAACACAGCACAAATCAGGAGTATTCAGAATAGTTAGTTCCATATTACAATTATACTAGGGCATAAAAACAATTATTCGAGTGGGTAGGTAATGAAATATTCAACATATCACAATGTAACACGATGTAACACAATGTATACAGAACACATAAAAGCTCGAACCAATAATTCAATGATGTGAAACACAAAAATTGAAAAAATTCCGAAAATTAATAGAGTACGTGATGTAATATATATTTTCAACTGAGCCTTGGATGAATATAGAGTAACAGAATCTTTAATGTGGTATGGTAATTGGTTGAAATCATTCAATCCTCTGAAAAACAACGATTTCATAGATTGCTTTGTTTTTGTCCTGGAAATGTGGAATTGATTGTGTTGTAGTCATGAATTTGATTATTGTACGTGATGAAGGAATCAAAACATTTTGGTAATGAATTTCTGGTTATTTTATAGATAAATATCATACTTGAGTAATACAGTCTATCTGCCACATCATACCACCTGAGGGCACTCAGAAGCATTGAATGGGAGTGTACTATTACATTTTAAGATGATTCTTAAACCTCGATTTTGCAGTTTCTGTAACTTCTGTATATTGTTTTTATCTAAAAGATAAAGCAGAGTGGAACAATAATCAAAATGGGGCTGTATAATGGTTCTGTATATTATTATTTTTGAAAACATGGAAACTTCCGATGAAATTCTGGAGAAAAAAATAGTTTTTTTTGATATCTTTTTACAAATATAGTCACAGTGTGCTTTGAGTGTTAGTGATTCATCCAACACGAAGCCTAAATACTGACACCCATTCAATTTTGTCTCCCCCCACTTCGAGTTGAAGCTTTTCATAGTCAATTGATTTCAGTTTATGTTTCTTACTAATTATCATTGATTTGGTTTTATTCGTATTAATTTTTAGTTTATTTTCGTTTGAATATATTTCAATTTTTTTCAACAATCTAGTCATGCGCTTCATTATTTCTACAGCGTCATGTCCATAGCAGGTAAATTATAAACAGCAGTGGTCCCAGGACACTCCCTTGAGGTACGCCTATATTGTTTGAAATTTCATTTGAGAAACATTTCCCCACTCTAGTTATTTGTGACCTGCCATTGAGATAATTTTTGAACCAACTTAAGGCTATTCCATCGATTCCATAATATCTCAGTTTACGAAGTAATATTTGCCTATCGATAGTTTCAAATGCCCTCTTGAAATCAAGGAACATTGCTACTATAAATTTATCACTATCGATTTCATTCTTTCATTTTGAAACTGTTAATTGAAGGGCAGTTTCACACGAGTGGTGTTCCGGATTGATTTCCTATAAACAGGTTATTTTCAGTAAAGTACCTAGTAATTTGTTCATGTACAACAATTTCCAAAACTTTCTCAATAACCGGCAAAGTATTTATTGCTCTGAAGTCTGACATTTCAACTGAATTATTTATTTTTAGGATGGGAATAACTGTTCTTTTTTTCAACATATTTGGAAAGTTACCGGACGACATTGATGTTTGTATTAAGTTTAGGATATGAAATCAAAGTGTAAAAAATGTTGATTTCAAAAATGTAGCAGACATTACTTCATCAGCATTGCTTTTATTTTTGAGAAAAAAAATAATTGACTTCAGCTTACTTATATCAATCTTCTCGAATTCTCACAATAGAATTGGAGATATCTTCAATGCTTTTAACAAAAAATGAATTAAAGTTGTTAGCAGCTTGTAGCTCCGTTCTCGCTTTGACGACAGCGCCATTAGTACTAAAATTGATACATTTGAAATGTAATGGTTGTTTGTCACCTTTTATCAATATTTGTTCTCCATATTTCACGCAAGTTATCACTATTCGCATCAATTTTGTTTTTATAGTATTGACACTTTTCAACATATCAACAACTTGATTCCGTCTCAGTTTATATCGCTTCCAGGATTCCTCCTTCTCAATGCCGGAACTTTTAATGAATTCTTTGTAAGCCCTGTCTCTAAGTTTCGAAGCAGATCTGATTTCGTCATCATACCAGGGGACTTGATTTGATTTATTCTCAATTTCAACTATTGGCGCAATATCATTTGATAGTATTTCACATTTAGACTCAATATTACTGTATATTTCATTCACATCATTAGACCCGTTCAACCAATCACATTCAAGTTTCAAATTAATTTTATGAAAAACGTCATCATTTAGTCTTCGGGTAAAAAATGTATTACTCACTATTTGATCTTTGTTGTGTAAGTTTACGGTTATTATAAAGTGATCTGTAATTACTGGTTCATGATGTATACAGACTTTCACATTATTTTGATTTGATAGCACATAATCAATAAAAGAACTAGTTGAAGTCATGTTGGCTCATCAACGAGTTGTTCAATTCCGTAAGCTGTAATCATATTTTAAATTTTTTCGCTGTAGAATCCATTGCCCAAGAAATCTATATTTACATCACCTATTAAAATACGTTTTTTGTTGATTGTGAAATGATCTTCACACCACTCTTCAAATTTATCTAAAAATTTAGTATGACACGCATTCGGTGAATGATAAAGTCCAGCAATCAACCACTTACTACCATTCAGTTCAACAATAATAAGTTGACACCAGTAATTTTCATCCAAAATACATTTTTTCTTCACTGAATAATTGTCATCTTCACGCACATAAATTAATACTCCTCCGGTATGTCGGCTCGAGGAATCACGTCTTAGAATGTAATATCCAGTAACAGCTATTTCACAGTCAAGAATATCACTCGTGCATTCACTGAGAATCACTACTGATGGCCGATAACAAAAAATGTCCTCAGTAATCTGGTCCTTATGAGCATAAAAACTTTCAGCATTCATATAAATCATGTCAACCCCATTAGGACACTGTGTTTTTTTTCAATACTGGATACATCAACAATGGTGGGAATAATGTTAATGTACTTTATCATCTCATTTTCACCTCTAATCTTGCATTCATCTAATTGTTTTTTTAAATTTGAGAAATATTCTCTCTGAGACTTCGTTTGATCTGCAAAAATGTTGACACTATTGACTTCAATTAATGTGTTGCCTCTCACATAGTTCATTTACAATTTGTTGAGTTGAATCATCAGAATTCAGTTTTCCAACATCCTGTATAATGTGCTGTAATTGTAATAGATCAACCTCACCTTGTAGTTATTTGTTTTGGTTTCTCAGTTGTTCATTTTCTTTGTGAAGGTCACAAATGCTTTCTAGTGCTTCTTTTATCTCCAGTTTTTGTGACACTTTTTCGGCAACTGCTGAAACAAATTTGTCGTCAGTAAAAAGTTCCCTAATGGATTGTTTGATTATAGTTTTGATATCAATAATTTTATCACGTGTAAAAGGCATTTCACATTACATGGATTCTCTCACTCACACTTATTTGCACACAGCCTTTACTTTCTTTTCTTCTGTCAGTTTGTTCACTATGCGATTCAACACTTCACATTTGGCATCGTAATAAACTATTTCCGACGGTAGGTAGGTAGATTGTGTTGTGGGTTACCTACGCTAAGAAAAGTAATGTCTGCAAGAAAATAAACCCTTGCATATATTGTATTAGGAAAGATTCAAAGTGCGTGAATCTATTTGACCAACCACTGCAATCCGCAAGGGTTTATTATGGCTCCCACCAATTCAAACTCGACCAAATAAGTGGAGATTTTTTACTCAGCTGATCAGTTTATTTGATGAATCTCGTCATCTTTCAGATCAGATGGCGAGACTGAAACTATACTGAACAGTGATTAAATAGTGTATTACGTATCTTGTAGGATAAGAAGCCTATTACCCACGAGCGAAAAATTGTAAGCACGAGGCGTTAGTCAAGTGCGATAATTCGCGGGTAATTGGCCTTATACTTGAGGTGCGTACTATACTTTTTCTACGACTGACCGTAAAACAAAATGGTACAATATATTTGTTTGAGATTATGACTTTGGATAATAAACTAATTCAGTCAGTCAGAACACAATTAAATAATTTCATTTAAGTTATAATTATGTACATTTATAGTTACATTATTACAATAATTTAATGATATTTCGCCGTCGATGTGGGACGAAGACGGTCTTATTCCGTTTTGTTGGCTACTCTGGCTATTATCGTTGCGGTGTCTGATAGTGATATGAGTATTAAACGTAATTGATATTCACTTTGTGAGTGAATAAATAAATTTGAAGAGTTTTAAATAATATAATAATGTCAAATACAAATGAGAACAGGTATTTTTTGTTCTGTAAAATATTTTCAAATTCTTTTGCTTGGCTGTCAGTTCATAGAATCAACGGAAGTAGGTTTTGCTTTAGAGGCGTCTGGTTAATGAAATATGATTCGTCTGTTGGTTGAATAATTCAGTTTTAACCTTTATGTTGTGTCTTAGTATTTCAAAAATTGTTGCAAAAATTTCATGAAAAAGCGGAGTTGTGTTACCTTCGAAAACAAATATTTACCATCTGGAGCCTCCTTAATGAATTGATTTATTTGTATACTGGTGAGGGTCGAAGATTTCTTCGATTTATAACCATCAGATTTGCGTTATAGAGAGGCACGTTATTTGGAATATTTGCTGATGTCCACATTTTTCTTGATATTCAGGATACTTCTCAGTATTGAGTAAAGTGCCCATAATGACGATGTTTTCAAAGTTTTTGGTAAATCCGAAATAAACGAGAAGAACGTTTTCGGAAAATGAATTTATGTTTTTCTTCTCTCTCCAACTCATGAAATTTTGGAAATTATATATTTTTCTCTTGATTTTGTTGCTAGCAAATTATTCATCGCAATATTTGCTTGTTGGGAAATATCTGGTGGGGTAGCACAAATCTCTTGATCGTTATCATTCATTTTGAATTTTTACGAGATACTGAATGTCACCTCATAATTAAAAGAAATATAACCCCTTCAATTCAAATAAAAGAAATGGTTGTTGATACACGGATATAACTAGATTCATTACCAACCCACAAACTGATGAACAATAAATTTATTGAAAATATGATTTTTATTTCGATTTTACAGAGAATTTGGAGAAAAAATTCACTGATTTTTGGCTTTTGGACAATTGAATGTATTCATGAGATCATATTTATCAGAGTAAATCTTACATATTTCATCATTTAAAAAAAATTCTTTGGGAAGTGGCCGCCAATAATTTAGAATACACGTGTATACTAAATGAGTCATTACCTACCTGCTGTCAAACGCCTAATGATTTGTTAAAAATGGAGGGAGTAGAAAAACAATTTTAGGCGTAACCACATCTGAATATATAAATGATTAATTGTTACCCAAGCAAGCTTTTGTGGGTGAATTGTTTTGTCTAGAATCATTATCTATGTTATATTAGAAGAAAAAACACATAACATCTATGTGAATAGATATATATGGTCGTTGATATGTATGGAAACGGTCGATTATTTCCTAAAGATAGCTAGCGAAACATGTTAAGTACAAAAGTTTTAGGATTATTTGAAATATATCACACTGAATGAAAATTAAGTATACATAATTGATAAAACAAAATTGAAGAAATAAAGTTGCTTTTTCTTTAATGGAATACCTTATATATTATGCCATATTTCAATTCTGCTCGAAATTCTGAACAAAACGGATATATCACATCATTTCCTAAACTCAACCGTTTTCCAAATAACGAATTTTGAAAACAACTTTCGTTCTTTTGTCTAACAGTGATGATCTTGACAACACATTTAAAAAATACATTTGGTGCAAATAATTTTTGCGTAAAAATGGCACGTTTATCTGATTCTGATCGTATTGAAATTTTAATGATCATTGGATACGGTGATAGAAGACGAAGTTGTGACCAAGTAGTGGATATTTTCAATGAATTGCATCCCAATCGGGAACCCGTTTCTAAATCAACCATTTCAAAACCAGCGTTTTCATGGAACTGGAGGTGTCAAAGATAGACCAAAAAGTAGAAGACCAGTAAGCGTTACAAAAGAAGAAAATTCTCTGAATGTTATGTTAGATGCGGTGGAAAATCCAATAAATTCGGCACAATAGAGGGCTTTGATACATTCCATGAGTCGATATTCCATTCAAACTGCAAAAATTCCATCCACAAAAAGTAAATGTCTGGTGTGGCATTATTGGTGGACACGTCATAGGACCCTATTTTATAAACGGATTGACCTCTGAACGATATTCATAACTTTTACAACAGCATATTATTCCAGAGCTTAGACGATTATTCCCGAATAATAACAATCCCAATTTGCCGGCAGAACAAATAAGGTTTCAACAAGATGGGGCTTCTCCACATTTTGAACATGTGGTACGGGCATATCTAGAAGAAAATTTCCTGATGAATGGTTGGACGCAAGGGAGCAATTGAATGGTCATCTAGGTCTCCCGATATGACCCCACTTGACTTTTTTCTATAGGGTCACATAAAAAATATAATCTACAAAAATAGACAGCCGAATATCGGAGAGTTGCATGGAAGAATGAGGCACAAAATTTCTACTATTCCTCCTCACATGATTTTAGATTCACTACAAAATTTCATTCATCGAGTTCATTACTGTCAGGAGATAAATGGTAAACACTTTGAGCACCTTATTTAATACAATTCTAAAGAAAATATTTGGTGTTTATTGAAACTTGTTTCCTCTCTTTTTCGCCTGGCATTGTTTTCATAAAATTTTAAATATCCTGGACATTCATTAGAAAAATACATTTTATCGTTTCATGCATTTTCATCAAGCCTGAACAATGGCGCTTTTTTATTTTCTGTGAAAAAATTATAATTAACATACTCCTTCTTGTGTGACTCTCATAATGGATATTCATCATTTCGTGCTTTTTCTTTAATAAATTTGAGAGTAGTAAAAAGGTATTGTCAAAATTCGATATTTCGAAAACGGTTGAATTTAGTAAATGAGGTGCTATATCAATTTTGTTTAGAATTTCGAGCAGAATTCAAAACTATTCGACTGAAAATGTATGTACAATTTTTGTTTAGTGTAATAAATTTTGAAAAATTTCAAAACTTTTCACAAGCTATCTTACTTTTAGAGATAAACGACCGTTTCCATACATATCAGCGACCCTGTATAATATATACGAGTATAATTCAATGTTACTTCTTTGTATTTTGCAGTGACTGAATTTTGTTATCAATAAAAAAAACAATGTAATAATTGCATGTTCCCGGAGACATACTAATGAGCTTCGACGTAGTCTCATACATGATGGTTCCGATTAAGAACACGATACGGCTAATTAGCGAAGTATTCTCAGTAAATATAACCACCCTCTTCGCTCAATGTGGGATAAACGGATGGTACCACGATGCACAGTCCATTAAGTCCGGCGATGACAAACTATGTTGATGACATGTTCGTGGTGTGGCAAGATGGTGAAGAGACACTGAACAAATTTCTATTGACCTTCTTGGATGTTCTTGTAAACAGACGTGAAGATGGTACATTTGACCACAGAGTGTACAGGAAACCAACACACACAGGTATGTAAACAAAAACTCTAACCATCAGGCACAACAAGAGAGAGGTAATTAAAACATTGGTTGAGAGAGCACGACGTATATGTGAATCGGAGAGTCTTCCAGAAGAGTTTTATCACCTGAAAAATTCCTTCGAAAGAAATGGGCCCAGCGAAAGAGAATTCGAGCGAGCCTTACGACCCAGGAGAGCTAGACAGCTAGACTGGTTAAAGCAAAAACTTTCCTTTCCTTTCTTGAAAATGTTACAGACCGGATTGGGAGAAACTCAGAGAAACACGACCAACAAAACTATCAGACAAAGTCTAAGGTCAGCTAAGGAGTCAGCAGTTGCCGGACATGCTCTCAACCAAAAAGGCACTCAAATTATCTTATACTGTAGTATTCGATAAGAGTATATAGTGAATCATTAGAAATTGAAAAATGCAGGAACAATTTCGATAGAAAAGAAGAGGAAATGAACATCAATAAAATCTGGCTACCTTTCCTTACATATACACAAAGATAAATCAAGTAAGAGAAACCAAGCAACCCCCAATGATAATGATATAAAACCAGAGTCAAATTTGAGCATCGTAGTTGCTAATTTCGGAACAACGGGAAAACCTCGAGTCACCGCAGTAGTAGACGAAACTTAGCTTTCACACAGTTGTCTCCATATGTGAAAGTTAACATTCTTTGGATGCATTAATTATCCACAATATCAAAACCAACGTTCGGATTAAATCTCATTGTATCTCTTATGTTTGTTGTCTAGTTTTCAACCACCTATTATTTCAATTCACCACCTATTTTCTAATACGTGACACCTTTTATGTTTCCACGAAGTAGTGGAAAACAAAACGACGAGAGATGAGAATGGTAAATTACCCTATTCATCATCTAAAAAAGGTACATGCATCTCGGAGAATTCGAATGAGGCAGGTATATAAGCTTTAAGAGGGTCATTTCGAAGAGGCTGGTTGCATCGACCGTGCTAGGAAGAAAGTGAATTAATCACAATGAAGCTACTAGGCAGTTTGAACTCATTTATTTGAAAATATCGACTATTCCGGATTTTATCGAGAAGTTGAAATGTGAAAAATTGGATACATATTTTTGTATATCGATTTACAATAGCAAGATAATTATTCGTTTTGTTGCAGAGTTGTTAATGATTAACTATAAACTGAGATTGAATTCAACTATAGATATATTCAGTGATAAATATTGGAAATTTCGAGAACTCATTGTTATCAAAAAAGTTATTGATAGAATTTTGAGGCCATAGTCTGCTATACCAGTATATTCTGCTGGATTTGAGGGCTATCGTAATATGGAATTCATTCCTGAAGTTTCGATAGCACACATGTCTACTTTTTCGATGCGGAAAAATATTGATACAGTATTAAAATCCTTCATTTAAAAATGACGCCAAATAATATTTCTTGTTTGTTGATTGAAAACTATTTCTTCAAACTGAATACATTTCACCAGGCTAGAGTTTCTTTTGATTTTCTTTAGTATTACTAGAATGAAGTTTACCATTCAGCAAAACAAAACACATTTCTAATTGAAGACACGAATATCAATGATGAACGAAGCTTCCAATGATTGCAAAGCTAAGCTTCAACAACGACCGCCGACCTACAACTTCCACTGCAAACCATGGCCCATAAATAAACCATTGACCCCCTATGAAATCGACATAAAACCCAAATAACCAATACCAATGATAAACGAGACTCCCAATGGCGTCCGATGTAAAGGAAAGCTTCAAGATCGATCGCCTAACGAAATTCGTCCTCTGACTTTGTGTATCTCTTTATACATCGCCTTTATCTTACTCAGGGTGGTTGAATACCTACTGTGTAGGTATATTCGAGACTAGCTTGAACGTTTAAAGTTCATTTCTTTAGATTTGTTTACTGCCAGTCTTCAAGCATAGCGCACTGACTAATAAAAAAGTATTTCTTCCTTATTCAGAGGAATCGGTCAATTTCGGATGATTAGTACTTCGTCCACTTGATGGAGTGACATTTTGTTGTTCACTCCAACTTAGGAAGAGGAATGAAATACTCTGAAAGAATTCTGATTTTCAATTATGGAATATCATTGACTTTAAGTCGATGATGCCCAATATCTTGCACTTACTAGTGGCTAATGAGCCCGAAACCGGTCTGCAAGTGTGCCCGTTCCAAAATTGAGGGTCGACTTTTTCAGTTGTATTGCCAATTGCATATGCAGGAAATTTTCTGTGAAGACTCCTGCACTGACGCCTGTCGGATATAATCCAACGCCGTTAGTGGGATTAGCCAGGGGAGCAGTTGTTTTCTGATAGGCGTCAGTCCATTCAACCTACTGTGTAGGTATATTCGAGACTAGCTTGAACGTTTAAAGTTCATTTCTTTAGATTTCGAAATCAATTTAGAAATATTTATTTACTCAACTACTTTCATGCCTGTGCATGAGAAATGAGGAATATGTTGAGCCCACACTGTGTCATTCATCACAGAGGTAGTACTGCCTTGATCAACCACATCAGGGAATTACTATCCATACAAAGTTACATTTTCTATAGTAGGATGAATATCTTCTTCCAAAAGATCTTTTGCCGGATAGTTACTATTATCAATTGTGCATCTCTTTATTTTGTTATATCCATCACTGGATCCTGAGCAGAGATATTCTGAAAGTTTTTCGAAAGTTCATAATGCACTTTATTTAAAACGATAATTTTGTCCTTTGGAAGTTCTTGTCCAAAACTGAATAACAAATGCTTGTCTGATATCACTATAATTTCTAAAAGTTTCTGAATGATTCGAACCATATTTTTGCTGATTTTTTCAATCCAATTGATTCATATTCATTGATGGAATATCAAGAGAATTTTCTGAATAGTTGAGGAAATCGAGGAGATGCAAAGAGTCGTCATTGCCAAAAATGATTATATTTATTTCATTACCATATATATAGATTGGACAAATGTGTTCTACTGTAAATATTGTTCGCCTGAGGGACTGTTCTTTGCTATATTGCTCCAAGAAGGTATTGTGAAATTGTGATTGTAATAATAACAATAATTCATAAAAAAAATAACAACAATAATTCATTAAAAAAAATCCTTATGGGATAGTCCAATTTTTACTGGAAATGGAAGATTTTTTATGAATATTTTGTGTTGGGTAAAGTCGTAAGCCTCATTATTTTTCAAGTTGTATCCTCGATGTTTTCACAATTTGTTATCTGAAATAATTCCTAATTTATAAGGCTCAATAAAGGTGAAAGTATTTCAGAAATGTACACATTCATTAAGGTAGAGAAATGAATCATTACCAACTTGAAATAACATACACGTTTTTTCTGCTACTGCGGCATACATCATCGATAGAATGTGCGTCGACACCAAAGAATTGTTGGTTGTCTAATTCGAGAGTACAGAATGATGTATTCAACACCTTAGTCACAGTATACTATATACAGTAATCCCACTTCGGGTGATTTTTGGTTTGAATTTTCTACACGCAGACCCAGGAGTTGCAGTCTCAGGTCTGCGCAAACGACGAGTTCAAGACAGGCACGCAATCAAAGCGTTTAAACACTGCTCAACATAACAAATATTCATATAAACTGCTCAAAAAAATACAGTCGATGAAAACCATGTTGGGCACCTAAGAAAATTGTACAAATGATAATTTTGCATTTGTGTAATATTCAAGTAACCCAGATCATTTCGACAATGATGAACTATGTTTCAAGTAGATTTTAAAAATTCATGGGATCGGATGTGACAAAATATACTTTAATTTCAACAAGAAAAAAGACAAGATGAAGAACGAGTTTTGTTATTCATGAACCATGGTACTGTGCAAGAGCTCTCTAGGAGGAATAACGAGTCCCTGTGTGTATACAACCGTGATAGCATGGTCTGCACTGATGAGGAACACTTCAAAACGGTTCGCAGTTGGTTCCTTGTTCGAATCAGGCGAAGTCCCACTATTTGTCCTAGAGAGCTGTTGCAAAGTTGTTTCTTCAAAGTGAGAATCTTTGCAATTATGTCTGAGGCGACTTGGATTCCGAAAGGTTAACAGTCGTAAGGTATTTTTGATAGTCAAATTTACATTATATAAGAAGTTGCTGACTAATAGGACATGTTTCATTTAAAATAACTGTTTTTAATCTACGCAGCAACTTTTCGGGGTTGATTAGACATCTAGACTTGTATAGATTCAAATATCAACATTTGTCAATATATGTCGAGTTATTAGCTAAAGAAGTAGTTGTTTTCTGTCGGAAAACATATATAATGGTATAGTCAAAATGCATTTGGACTTGTCAGTGATTTTATTATCAATTTTTACTTGGATAAAAGCTGGAAGCAGCAAAACAACCTATTATCTTACAGTGTAAATAATTCATAACTTCCGACTCCGAAAACTCTCACATACATTTATAGTTAGTACATACATACAAAAAAATTATTTTTGTATGATTGAACACTACATACTTAATTACTTTTTTACTTCTTCAAGTCCTGAATAGTAACTACATAATTCAGAAAGAATAGGCTCTACAGATTCCTTAATCTTGAGTGATGAATTCGATTAGGAATATTTTTAATAATTGGTCCTTAATATAATCGAATCGGCAAACTCGTCCGCCATCTTGAATTCTCCAATCAATAAATGAATATGCTATATTTGGCCCCAAAAATCACTACAAAGAAATTTCGCATGGATTCGTACCATGGTTCATGAATAACAAAACACGTTCTTTATCTTGTCTTTTTTCTTGTTGAAATGAAAACATATTTTGTCACATTCGAATATGAACATCTGCCGATTCCATGAATTTTTAAAATCTACTTGAAACTTAGTTCATCATTGCCCAAATGATCTGGGTTACTTCAATATTACACAAATGCAAAATTATCATTTGTACATGTAATGAAAATAATAACTTCTTTCTTTTTTTCCAAGGAAAAGAAAAGAAAATTATAATAATAATGTTTATATTTTAAAATAGAACAGACAGATACAAACGAAGCGTGTGACTTATAAAAAGGTGCAACACCAACAGACAGCGACAAGGTACACATTAATACAGATGAAAAAGGGCACAAAAATGCTTTCTGTCACACCCTAACCAGATTATATGTCCATGAAACTTTTAAGTTTAGGTAAATCACAATTAACTAGGGAGCATTGAAACACTGAAAAGTTAACTCCTACCACAGTGAAAATAATTAAAACTTCTCATATTTTCACTCAATTTCGTATACACGCATGAATTCCGTAACACAAATATATGTGCGATTTCCAATGTTTGCAAACGCTACATGAAAATTGTTGACGGAATCATGGCTTCTGTTTATTTTAATAATTACTTTTTTGATGTGTGTGGTCCCAAAAATATTTATCAGAGCAATATCCATTTCTCAATGGATTTCTCAAAATATAAATTCTAATGAATAAATCCGTCACATGATTTGGCTGATGATCAATCATAAGCTCATCCATATTTTTTATTTGCTTACCTAGGTATAGTTGAAGTAAACGGTACTGTGCACACTTGAATTTGTCGGCACTCTCAAGTGCGAAAAACACCAATAAATAGAAATGAACCGGCTGCGAAATAGTCCACGTAGACTGAAGAATTGGCGGTTCGTTAATTTTTACTAACCGAGTTTTATGATTGGCTGAAGATTCATAAAACTAAATTTGTAGTCATGTTACGGTGACGAATAGAAATCGGAAATGCGGTGATGGTTACCGCCGTCGTGTTCAGTTCAGGAACTGATCGCAATTTGAGTGTTGAAATTTGATATTGGTGCAGTTATGATTACTTAAAATTTTTGTTATCTGCTTAAAATTTGTCGTCCTTGGACAAGTACTAATAGTATTATCAAGTGTAGTGATTCCAATAGCGATGGTGAACAATGCGAAAAAGAGATACCAGATATAAGAATCTACATCTCAAGTTTGGTATCGAGGGAAACAAACTATGACAAGTAATATCAGAATTGACCGAAATTCCTTTCTCAACTGTACCTAAAATAGTCAAAAACAAACGTTATGAAAACAAGACGCGTTGTGATACAGGATTACCAAAACCTTTAGATGCTCATGTAATAAAATCATTGAAAAAAACTGTTACAGAAGCAATGAGATTTCTACAACTGAAATCATAAGGAAGAAATTGAATACGTCTGAATACTTCCGTCCATAACGTGAGCTGCTGTGACAAAACTCATCAGAATAATAGTGGAATTGCGTAACAAATACTTAGAACAAATAACTAGATATAAGAGCAAGGGAAAATTTTCTATTTGGACGAATCATGATATGAACTCACGACACAGTTACGAAAAGGTAAACTGATGGTTCGAGAATATGTACACCTAACATGCCTGCAAACAAAGGATCGCGACTAATCATTGTGCATTGCGGAGGAATTGAAGAATGGGTTCCGAATTCTTTAAAATTATGTGGAAAAAACTTGAGGACTGCAATGTTGACTATCATGGAACATGGGAGCTAATATTTCGAAGAATGGTTTGAAAACACATCGATCCCAAATTTGGATGCGAATAGTGTAATAGTTCTCGACAACGCTTCCTATCATTTGCGACAGCTCATCAAAGAACCGAATAAAAATTCGAGGTAAGATGGAATACAAAGTTTTTCAATGGATAACAATTTGAATTTTGAAAATTACTATACCAAAAACCAATCACTTGAAGTTTTACAGACAAAAACATTTGAGAAAGTGTATGCCATTGAGAGTATTGCTGAAAAGTATGGACACACCATACTGAGACTTTCCCCCTATTTTTGTGTTTTCAATCCCAACGCGTTGATTTGAAGAAAATTTAAACAAAGCATCAGGCGTAAAAATAATTTTCCAAAATTTGATGAGAAGGTAATGGAGCTAATTAAAGAAGAAGTATTTAATATTACCGAAGAAGACGGCAGAGAAGAATTAAAAAAGTAATTTTTTTGAAAAAGGTTATAAGGAGATTGGACACTTCCATATTAATGGTGGAAATAAATTTATTATTGATTTAAATGAAGACAGTGATAGTGAAACAGAAAATATAGAAGAGGAATTATCAGAAGCTTTCGAAGAAAGTTAGTGAAGTGTATATATATATATATATATATATATATATATATATATATATATATATATATATATATATATATATATATATATATTTTTTGATTGATGCAACTAATTTTCCTTTATTTTGAGTATTTCAATAATAAATTCTACAAAAAGGATTTGAAGCTTTATATCTTCTATTAATTATCTGCGAGCGCTTTCGACAGTTGGTAGTACTGTCATCTTCTGGCACTCCTCAAACTGAACTGGTCATCCTGTTGTCTGTCTCTTTATACGGTCAGAGCCTCTTAACTCAGGTATTTCAGGTACTTTAGGTAAATTTGCCTGTATTTGTTCTGCATCAGGTACTCTTCTTCGTGTTAGATCTTCTCTAGGAATGTGTATGGTTTTGTTTAATATATTGAATGTGAGATCTTGTTGTGTTTTGATTCGTACTTGTTCCTCGATAAGTGATTTATGACTGTTAAATTTATGGATGTTCAAGTTTTCCCAAATGTCCATGCGGTTTCCCTTGTTGATTTGTTTTATTGGTTTTATGTTCTCTGGTGGGGGAAAATTATGTTTGTTTTGTATGGCGTGTGTTGCAAGGTTTGATTTAAATACTGTTGGATTTATATATGCCTTTTTGTGCTCATTGTACCTTTGGATCAGTTTTTTCTTGGTTTGGCCGATATAGAATTTGTTGCAGTCCGAGCATTGTATACTGTATATCCCGTTTTGGTCTTTGTCTTCTTCTTTTTCATAGTTGTTCATTTTTTGTGTTACCTTCGTGTTCGGCTTGTATGTGATGTTGATTTTCAGTGGTTTGAAGACGCTTGTTAGTTTTTTGGTTTGATGTCCTATATACGTACGTAAATGCTGTCCATCGTTGTGTTGTTTTGTCTGTTGGGGTGGCTTGATTCTTGTTCTGTATTTATTGTTTGATTCTGTTTTCTAGTTTATCTATTGTCTATTGGGTGTATCCGTTTTCGTTCGCTATTTGGTATATGATTTTCCGTTCTTTGTTTCGGGCTTCATTGCTGAGTGGTATCTTTAACATTCTATATATGAATGCGTTATAGGCAGTCATTTTGTGTGATGGTGGATGGTTAGAACACCATTATTTGTTTCAACGTGTAATCAAAAAACCAGGAAAAACTCCGGAGAAACCAGCAATCACGAAAGCCATCAAATCAATAAAAAAGAAGTTGATCTCCAACAACCTCACAGCAGTTAAAGCCGACAAAAGTGACGCCACAGTTATTATTGAAAAACAGGAATTAAGTATGAAAGTGAACAAATATATAACGGAAAACGATTTTAGCACGATGAATCACGATCCAACCACAAAATATGAAAGACAAATTGATAGCCTAATAAAATCCAACAAACAGATCTTTAACAACAAAGCACTGAACAGATACACAGACAACAACCCAAAAGCACCAAGACTCAACGCACAGATAAAGATACATAAGGAAAATAAACCTATAAGACCGGTTATCAATTTCACCAGAGCACCTTCATAGAAAATTTCAAAAATCATAGCCGACGAACTGAAAAACAAAATCAACAGGAACAACGACCACAGCATCAAAAATTCAATGGAACTCACAGACAGAATCTCTACGACAAATGTCAGTCCGAATACTAAACTGTACTCGTTCGACATAAAAAACATGTACTCCAACATACCAGTCAACGAACAAAACACAATTTCAAATGGCAATATATAGGAAACCTACACTCCACCATACCTGCAAGTTCAAACCATCCACCATCATATAAAATGGCTGCCTATAGCGCATTCATATATAGAATGTTAAAGATACCACTCAGCAATGAAGCCCGAAACAAAGAACGGAAAATCATATACCAAATAGCGAACGAAAACGGATGCACCCAAAAGACAATAGATAAACTAGAATCAAACAAAAAATACAGAACAAGGATCAAGCCACCCCAACAGACAAAACAACATAACGATGGACAGCATTTACGACAAACTAACAAGCATCTTCAAACTACTGAACATCAACATCACATACAAGCCGAACACGAAGATGACACAAAAAATAAACAACTATGAAAAAGAAGAAGACAAAGACCAAAACGGGATATACAGTATTCAATGCTTGGACTGCAACAAATTCTATATCGGCCAAACCACGAAAAAACTGATCCAAAGGTACAACGAGCACAAAAAGGCATATATAAATCCAACAGTATTTAAATCAAACCTTGCAACACACGCCATACAAAACAAACATAATTTCCCCCCACCAGAGAACATAAAACTAATAAAACAAATCAACAAGGGAAACCGCATGGAAATTTGGGAAAACTTGAACATCCATAAATTTAACAGTCATAAATCACTTATCGAGGAACAAGTACAAATCAAAACACAACAAGATCTCACATTCAATATATTAAACAAAACCATACACATTCCTAAAGAAGATCTAACACGAAGAAGAGTACCTGATGCAGAACAAATACAGGCAAATTTACCTAACGTACCTGAAATACCTGAGTTAAGACGCTCTGACCGTATAAAGAGACAGACAACAGGATGACCAGTTCAGTTTGAGGAGTGTCAGAAGATGACTGTACTACCAACTGTCGAAATCGCTCGCATATAATTAATAGAAGATATAAAGCTTCAAATCTTTTTTGTAGAATTTAATATTGAAATATATATATATATATATATATATATATATATATATATATATATATATATATATATATATATATATATATATATATATTTTCAATTATCACCCTGTTATTTGAATCCCTACTTTCCCATTCATCTACACAAACGAAATAATAATTATATATATCATTGTTTATACTTTTATTCTTTAAAAAAAGAATTTCAAAACTCAGTTTAGGAAGTATGTTTTCAAAAAGATAGTCCATTACATATTGAGCTATAATAGAAGAAATAGTAGCTCCCATTGGTGTACCAAGAATTTGATTATAGTATTTACCTTTGAAAGAGAAATAACTTGAATTGAAGATGAAATTAATTATTTCAATAAATTTTTTGGGTTATTGAACAGGTTTTATTTATCATTTATATAAATTTTTCTTGTAAATCTATACCTAATCTTGAAAATTTATCTTCAAATATCATAAAACTTTTTCATAATGAATAAAATATCAAAAATGCCAAAAAAATATTAAAACTATAAAGAAATTATTTTTATTGCTTTTTTCGCTTCTCTTGAAGTTCACCACATTTTTTCGTATAAAGATTTACAAGAAAAAAAGCAAAAAGTATCTTTCCTAACCATTTTATTTCATTTGAAATTCTACTATAATTTTTACAACAAACTTTATTCGACCCACCCGTTTCAAATTACATTCCCACACACCCTTCATGTGATCCAGTTGTCAAAAACCAGCAAAAACCTATTTGCATACAGCTAATGAATTTCTGTTAGATAGTCAATTATTCAAATAGAAATTAATATTTTTTCCAACAAAATAAACGGACGAAAAGTATTGCCTACCGCTGGTGATGCAAATTACGCTTTTGTGACTACACACCGAAAATTTAATTAACAAAATGAATGCGTGCTGGATTTCATCAAGAGAACCCCTAAAAAAGTTAACAAACATTTCAGATCATTCGTGTACATTTTTCTTAATGGAATTGCTCCAAAAATGCCAGTAAACTGTAGAAGCAACAAATATCTCATGTGATTGGTTGACAAAATTGTTGAACTATAGACATTCTGAGAATTGATAAGACAATTGAAAGATTACATGAAAAATTTCAACGAAAAGACTTGTAGAAATTTCAATGCTCCGCATTCAATCAAATTTATTATTGGAAGAATGAGGGAAGCAGTAAGAAGCTTGATACGGCAAGTCAGGGACCATGATGTGTTAAATTACATAAAATACGTTAGCAGTTAGTTGCCAACGTTATTTATACGATTTGGTATAATACACACTTGATGTACACATCACTAAATGATAATTTATGTGAATACACTCATCAAACTCGTAATACTGGTGGTGAAATCAAGTAAGTTTTCATGGAATTTCAATGATGTGTGAATTTCACTGCATAAAATTACATGAAAAATGTAAATTTACTATTAACATTTCATAGTAGAGGTTTCAATTTAGTGAAACAATATTGTAAACGTTTTAATTTCAGGAGTACGTTTCAGTTTTTTATGTAATTTAAGTTTCCCCTGCTGAAGGTCCACTGTACCCAAAAAAAAAAATTAAACTTTCTTTGAGTGTTCATTAACTATGGAGTGTGTATAAAATCAGGAAGATAAATTAGTAAAAATGCAGGACTCTAATTGAATGTATGAATTCGAACGGCAGAAGAAATCATTGAGATAGATTTATTGGAGTCGAAGAAGTTGAAAAAGAAAAGTGTGGCGAATGTTTCTGAAAATTGTTATCAAAAAACTGGGCATAGAAAAACAGAAAAACAACAAAAATCGTCCAATATTAGTGAAATTTTCTGAATTGGATTTCAAACAGTATATGGGGCCAAAAAAAATTAATAAAAAGAGCAGGTATAGTGTTGAGGGAAGAGTTTACCAGCGAGAAGCTGGAAATTCCGAAACACAGTCAAAATTACGGAAAATGGTGAAAATATTTTTGGTGAAGTCGATGATAAAATAATTCAGAATAAGAATATAGGGGATATTAGTAATATTTAATGACAAGAAATTGTATACTCTTGAATTTTGTCTAGTGTCCCTTTTCACGAAATATTATATTTTCAGGTTCAATAGTAATTATTTCAAATATTTAAAATTGTAAATTCATCAGAGCGATGTGGTGTTTATATAGTTTTTTGAGTGTTCTAATAAAAACACTTTCACGAGTATTTGCATACTATATATGCACACAAGCACTACAGGAAAATCCTTGAGGCGCTTTCAAAGCGGTGCCTGTGCGAAAGTAGTGATTGACGTTGGATTTGAATTGCTGAATATTGAAGGAAGTCTCAGGAAGTTTATTTCACATAAACGCCGCTTCTCCAAACAAAAGAGTTCTCAAACAGTGAAGTTTGAGGTGTACTGAGTTGAACCTCATAACGATGAGCCGCCACAATAAATCGCGTATTTCTAATATGTACCGCTCTTGGTGGAATCGAATGTGCCAAGTCACTTGAACACTTCCCGTGACAATATCTATAGAAGAGAGATAAATCTCCAAAAATTCTTTGATGGTCCAGACTATCAAAGTTGCAAGATTTTTGTATGGAATCCAGCAACTTTAGGGTATGTTTGGGGGGCGGAGCTCCATACATGAGAACAATACTCCAAAGAAGGTCTGATCTGAGCTTTATAAAGCATCAAAAGTTGCTGAGGTGTGTACAGTTTTCTGGTTAGGAACAGTGTTTCAAGCTTTTGAGAAGCAGCCTTTGCAATTCCAGCGACATGACTGTGTCAACACATATTGGTGTCCATTTTAACTCCCAACAAACTTATTATATCCGGTTCGTTCGGAGGCATTTATTTTCTTGGAGAAAACCAATGCCTGAGTTTTTGTGGCACTGAATTGAACCTGGTTACTTTCACCTCAATTCGAAATTACGTCTAGATCCTCATTATGATATACAACTTTCTACTGCCGGTGAAGATGTGCCTCCGTAGCCGATGTCCTGGAATCCAAATGGATTTCAGGACATCGCATTTCAGAGCAAAATATTGAATTCTTGGTTTTTTCCAATAAGTTGTCGATATACAATATAATATGGGAAAGATATCCATCGACTATCACTTGCAGGGAACGTTCTTTCAGGAAGCTGAAGAGACATACATAGAAATGATTCGACAAGCCATAGCATCGAAGTTTGGCCAGCAAACCCTCATGCCACACACGGTTAAAGGCCTTAGAAATATCAAGCGCAACAGCTCTTGATTCTCCATGTTTCTCGATTGCATTATTCCAAATATGGGTGATATATGATAGAAGGTCGCCTGTTGATCTTTATTTCCAAAAACTATATTGATGATCACTCAAGATGTTGAAGCCTTCCAATTATTTGAGGATATGCTGGAGTATGGCTTTCTCTATGATTTTTGATATCACTGTAAGCAAAGCGACTGGTCTATAGTTATTTGGAAGAGTTTTCTTGGTGTTTTTGGGAATATGCTGAACGCGAGCAATCTTCGAACAAGAAGAAAAAACCCCTTTCTTGTAAGACAGGTTGGAAAGTCTGCAAAATATTGGTGCGACTTCATTTGCGCACTTTTCAAATACAATAACGGGCACTTCATCAGGACCAGACGCCTTGTTGATATTGAGCTGTTTCAAAATTCGCCTGACTAGACGCTGTTGAAAAATAATTTCCGGCATTGTGGATTCTAGTGTGGGAATAGTAGGTGGTGCCTTTCCTAGAAAATCGACCTATATATTATATGAATATAATATTGTTCTTATATTAATAACTGAGTATGAGTTATGAGTAACAAGTGGCTTCTTTTCATGAAATCAGATTTCGAATTTTATTGCCAGTGGCATTGCAGCGGGTTACTTGATTGTTAATCATGGTAAAAGTCATTGCGCGCCACTGTTTTCGTTGAGTATGATATTATTTGAAATAGGTAAACTTCATCGAACCGGAGTAAGAGGGGTAGAAATGGGGATTATGCACCATTTGAGTTCAAAAATTTGTTTAAAAAAATAAATTTGTTTTTTCGTTAATCAGCTGTCGCCCCCATACGAACGACAACTCTCAGAAGTTGATAAACTTGTGCGAGCTAAGGACTAACGAGGTATTACCTTTTAACGTGTGATTCCTAACACGGTTGCAGAATCATCCCAGCTTCAACCAGATAAATTCTCTCGAGAAAAATATCTGGTCGAGACGGGAATCGAACTCACGGCCTTCCGATCGTGAGTCGGGCGCACTACCACCGCGGCCAATTGGAGTTAATTACTTTCTTTCTTTATTCGAGAACTTCTCACATTCCCGTACTTTTCATGTTTTTGTGTGATTCCAACGGTTACTGCTATGAATAGATAAACATGTTTGAGAAGGTGGCCAGTTTGTTTTTTTTTCCGCAGCATTTGAACGCACCATTTTAGAAGGTGCCACAATTAAATTATGTTCCTATAAGGTAAAATAAAAAAATTGAGAGAACTTACATACTCGATTAGGTAGTTAATGGATGTATATTTGTGGTTTGAGATAATTTTGCCCCTCTAACAATTTCCACTAGAATAAAAATTGTTGCAATAATTTTTTTGTATAAAAATTTGAAACAGCAACATTCAGATGTCCAAATTACACCGGTACGTGCTGGAAATCGCACGTTGAGAGGTATGAACTTGTTAATCTTCAGCTCGCACATAAGTGTCGCCTTTTGATAGCTTTTTCAAACGTTAGAATTCGATTTGTTGAACGCAGCTGGTCAATAATTAGCTGGGGTACCACTGAAAAGAAAAATTAAAAATTCTTTCTTCAATGATTTGTTACTTGGCACCTTTCCAAAGGTAACACATGTATATCCCTCGTAGTTGAACTACGACGGCAAGAAATATTTTTACTAACAATAAAATTGACGTGCCTTGCTGATTTCCATATTATTTCCTGATAGAAAATATGCGATTTTACTCCGACATTGTTGTTTTTCCCCGATGAAGTAATGAAACTGGATCAAATTCATAAGCCTTTCCGGTCACTTCTACACAAACACAATTATTATTTCCAAAGTTTCATAACTGAATTGTTTCGTCTGACTCCTCATGAACAAATCAACCCCGACAAGGTAGTGAAAAGTTGAAATGTTTTAATGGAATGATTTATATTGTTTCGGAATAACATGCAGCTTTGTTTGCTAATTTTGTTTGGCAGTTCCACAGTCGGTATCGCCTTTATTAAGAATTCCAGCACTTTGCTTGCGAATTCTTGAATCGTGGTTAATTACGGCATTCACTGACATACTTCTCTTTGCAATATTTCACAGACTAAGCAGACCCGAAGTCAGCAGCTCTTCCCTCGCTAAACAATTTACCTTTTGCTTTGTTTCATTTGGATTCCAGACGTTTCAATCATCTTTGATCGAGCCGAGTTCAAGAAATGTTGAACAATACCTTGCACGTAGTCGCTTTATTTCAGCCTTCGGCGCTAGTCAGACAAGGAAATGCAAATAAAATTTCCAAGGAAATTGGGTGTAAATACAAATACAGTATGAATGTTCCAAGTTGAGTCGGAAGCTTTTTCTCCGTAAAACTACGCGAAGATATTCCGCAACCACAAAATTTTATTTGAGTTTACTTGAGAATGGTTTAGGAAACAGAAACCGGTCGTAAGAAATGAAAAACTTAGTAGAAATCAGATAAAAGTTTTTTTTATTCTATATTCAATATGAATTTCTACAAAATAAATAGGTCATCAACCGAACACATGTATGATAATAGTGAAATTTTTGAAAATTTACAAAATGGTTGAAACTTACTGTTGGTGAGGATGGCCATGTCAAAAACGATGTTGAGTTTATACAAATAATACATTTCGATATAACAAAACAAATCACTACATTGAAAGAGCTGGAATCCTCACTAATACACAAGGATCACTTGAAATTTTCTTGATAAAAATTCGAATTTGTTTCAAATCAGTATTAACCAAAGAGAGAGAGATGTGAAACATAACACTGATATCTCTCATAACTGGAGAAATCTAGTGTCGCTCAACATGCCATAGAGAACCAGGAGAATGACCACAGAATAAGTGAGAAATGTTTAAAATGGTTGAACCGGTTTATGAAAATAGTTTCCTGGATGCCTTCGAGAGCTTGGAAATCGAAAAGTCTAGAATGAGTTCTATGAATAGCGACAAATGTCCTATTTCGAACAGCCCTTTGTTTGGTCTCATACGTAATTATTATAAATAAAAAACAGAAAAATATTAGAGAAATATCTAGGAGATGGTCGCTAACATACATCACAAATTAGAGGTATTACATAGTAACAATAACAGGTAGAATTAGGTAATACTAACCGATGATAGTTAGGTACTACTTACAGGTAGTAGTTAGGCCACTAGCATATAAAAATACTAAAATAGTAGTAAAATTCAATCATAATGATCTCCTGAGGACGAAAATTTGGTTAGTGAAACGCGCATCGAGGGACCGTAATTTTGTACTGTTGTTGTGAAAGTGTTTTCAATAGAAACAGTTCTGGTGCAAGTGTGATCAAAGGAACGGGTAACATTAGGTTACCAAAAATAAAACACATCACATATGTACGGTGTCAGCAACAGGGGCCAATCGCACATTTGTGGTTTCAGTTAGAAGACCTAGTATTTCTAGGTAACAACTAACATAACCATGTAGGCAACCATAGCTAATAGCGTGACGTCCGAGACCGAAATGTAAATATGTTCAGATATGGCAAACCGCGGACATGTGTTTCTGGCTATTAGCCTTATCAGCGCGATGCAACCAAGTGCAAAGTCTCTCAGAAATTATTGTTCAATTACACGATCACTTTTTTTGAGGTTGAACCAGGTACTTCAGCTAGTAACTGATAATAATGACCTTGCATAAAATCAGCTTGAAATAGGTATCTATACAAAAATACCTTGTGGCATCGTTATATCAGTACGCGATAATTTTAATTTTGGGATACCATCCAAAAGATATTGATTATAACTGCAGGAAAATTAAATGTTGATGAACTGCTAACTAAGGTATTCGTTTGATAAGGATTATTATTGCATTCGTCTTGATAGCTTTCCAATTACCGACATACAGACATATATCGCGGAATTCTCTGTAGACCAAAAAAAATATTATATGGTTTCATTTCTCGAAGAAATGAGTACGGAAGCGCAGAAGGGCCACAAAATTTCGACTTTATTCTCGAAATTTCGACTTTAATCTCGTAATTCCGAAATTACGACTTCAAACTCGAAATTTCGACTTTGAACTCGAAATTTTGACTTTAAACTCGAAATTTCGACTTTAATATCGAAATTTTGACTTTAATCACGTAATTTCGAAATTACGTCTTACGACTTCATTTCGAGATTCAAAGAAACAAATAATGAAAATATGTGGCACTTCTGCGCTTCCGTAAATAAGGCATCGTTCAAGATGAATGTTTGCAGGTTAGTAACACCATGCCGAGTTGATCGCATTCAGACAGACACAGCGAGGGACTGAATAATATGTATCAATATTCAAAATAGTTTCACCTTTTTTTCCTACGTAGATGATGATACTCAATTTTCAGGTAGCAATTCAGAGGTATACATTGATTAGGAACTAAATAAACAATATCGACTTAGTGTCATTATTATTTCTAGTTACCTCGTTTAACTGATTCCAAAAATTCTTACAGTGTTTTTTCAGTAGGTACCTGGAGGGTGGGCAACTATATCAATTTTAAATGTTATTTAGGAACTAATATATGAAGAATAGACGTAATACAATATGAAATGAAGTTTAATATTGTCATCACAACTATTTTAATAAACTTATCAAAAACACGTCGTATGTTAACATTATATCAATAACTTTTATTAGTGATTTTTGCGTCCCGACTATACTGAATTGTTCGAAGATACTTTCTACTGCTTGTTTTTTATACGTTGTTGAAAATTGCCAAAAACCTGAAAGTGTAATTCTCTATCCTTAATTCTTCAACGTATCTACGTTTACGTGAAATCTAGTCACTAGATATTACACTTAAACAATGTTTAGAAAATGCCTGATAGCAAGAATCTAAATTATAATCATAATGGTCGTCACTGATTATAATAATAACATGTAGAAAGTCTACATTTTCCATCTTGTTATTTGAAATGATATTGACAGATATTTTTTGGTAGGAGAGCCTAGAGTAAAAGGGTAAAGTGACTATCGACTTCAACTCACTGGTAGTGTGCAATTTGGTGGGAAAGCTGTTAAATAAAGTATAGTGTTCTTTTAAATAGTGTGTGATGAGTTTCGAGTTTTTTCAAATTTCCTAATTTATCCCGAACCTACCGAAATAAGGTATACATCTATTTGAACGTTAATTTAGTTTTTCATTACCAATTCAATTTGAATAGAGACTTAGACGAAAGCTTTGAAATGATAAATCATATAATGTAGTAAAAAATTATCATTGAAGGAAATTTATGATGTTATGAAATGGTACCCATGGTCATTCCTTCCTACTAGTATAGGACAAAGTGGCCACATTGCGTTGGAAAAATGAAAAATTATTATTTGAGATAGAATTGATTCGTTGCCGTATTTTAAATTTTTATACAATAAAATAGATAAAGACACAATGAGGAGACCATTGCTGCTGTAATGAAAGAAAGAAAGGAAGAAAAACAAAAAACATTCAAAATGAGATTATGATTATTATTTTAACAAATTACCTGAAAATATTTGTTGTTGGTGATTAAAATAAGAATCTTTTTAGAAGATAACACTGAACTCATAATCAAAGATGAAGTATATACCATTATATAAGAAAATTTGGCGAAGAGAAAAATGTTTGCTCTTCACCTATGAGGTTCTTTGTTGAAGTCCTCTATCCATGAAGTGAAATAAAAAGTGTGATAAACTCTTGTATCGAATGACGTGAAAAAACCTGTACAATTGTAAAGCAGGTTATGAGGAACTAAATTGATCTATGTAAGTAATTTTTTGAATTGAAATAATCCTTTTTTCGGTATTTTCAAATTTTTCCTCGGTTATTCAGATAAGACAATTGCGAATACATACACAGTATTCCATCTAGCTACTAAAGCTGAATTCATCATTACAAAAAAAATTGCTGATTGATCTACCGATTCTGAGTATAATTTTTCATTTCTTTGTTAGTTTTTGTTTTTGGAGATGAGCTGTGCATGGCAAAATATTTTCTGGTAAATAATTATGCTGTCATTGTTATAACGAAGAATTCGCCCCTCTGCCCATTCTAGGAGTGGGATATTTCCAAGAAGTTGGTAACCGTTAAAATCCTGCGGAGGTATTTGGGTAATCTTGGTAGCCTTGTATACCCGTGTTGTTGAGATCATCCGTGTTATTGCAGTTATTCATGTTGATTTTAATTGGACCTATGCTATTTGGGATAACCTCTATGAGAATATATGTTTTTTTCAAGCTCTCGTTGTTTATAATTGATGACGTAACTTTGACTACCATGATCACCACCTTATAAAAATTTAAATCAGTAAAGATAATGTTGATTAGTCAGAAGTTAATCGTTTAAGTTGTGAATCCAATTATTTGCTTCCGTTCATATGATATCCAAAGAGAAACTATCTGTGGTAACTTTTTTATTTGAGTTTTCTTTGAAGCTCTTTTTGTAAAAGCATACCTCATCTGGAAGTTGGAACTCACAAAGATAAAAT
Source organism: Leptinotarsa decemlineata (assembly GCF_025532065.1). Classification (NCBI taxonomy): domain Eukaryota; kingdom Metazoa; phylum Arthropoda; class Insecta; order Coleoptera; family Chrysomelidae; genus Leptinotarsa; species Leptinotarsa decemlineata. The sequence continues at coordinate 2,607,005 of NW_027412686.1, forward strand.
ATTTGATCCAAAAAAGGACTTGCTAGAGATATTTATAAAAAGTTTCAGATATATTGACAACGTTCACTATTATACAATGTGATAGAACGCAATTTATATCAACGGTCCCGTAGTGTAGTGGTTATCACGTCTGCTTCACACGCAGAAGGTCCCCGGTTCGATCCCGGGCGGAACCATATTTTTTTCATTCTGAGATAACGACCCGGCAGAGTACAGTGTTGCCGCTATAGAGTGAAATACTCCGTTTTAGTTTTTACACTTTTAGATTTTAGATTGACAACGTTACCTGTATTACATGAGTGTGATAACGAACATTTCTGACTACGATTCCTCACATTAATAATCAGTGAGTTCTTTGAGTAATAAGTTCGAATAATGAAACTAAGATAGCGCCCACTCCCGTTTTCAAAATGGGACTACTATCAGATTCAAAACACTTATACATTCACTGAATCAACATTTATAATCACAAAAATGAAAACTTATTTTATTCCAAAAAAGGACCTCTAAGAGATGTTCATACGAAATTTTAGATATATTGAACATGTTCAATAATTTACAATGCGATAGAACCCAAATTCTATCAACGGTCCCCTTGATAGAATTTGGCTTCACACGCAGAAGGTCCCCAGTTCGATCCCGGGCGGAAGCAGTTCATTTTTTATGTACCTAGTAGAAAGATAGAAACCCTATTTTGTTACTGAAAAGAGCTTTAAAGAGATGTTTGTAAGAAGTTTCAGATATATTGACGATGTTCACTAATATACAATGTGATAGAACGCAAATTCTATTAACGGTCCCGTAGTGTAGTGGTTATCACGTCTGCTTCACACGCAGAAGGTCCCCGGTTCGATCCCGGGCGGAACCATCTTTTTCTTCCAGGTAGTACCTGCTCCTTCACTTTCATTCTAAGTACTGTCCGACCGAAACTGGTTTTTACGACCGAAACCGAAAACGAATTTCGGCAACGGTCTCAGTTTCCGCCGAAACCGAAACTTCCTCACAAGAATTATGTTATGATGGAAAAACAAAGGAAACGTTATAACAATCAGTTAGTCTTAATTTTTTATCTTTAAATCAAAACCTTATGCAGTGTTCGACATTTTTACTTATTGATAATCAACGTAACAAACCCTTATTTAAGAAAAAAATATTAATTGCACCTTGAAAATACTTAAAATAGGTGAGGTGTTTATTTGACTAGGTGTAGATCCTTCTTTTGAATATTATTAATGATTTTTCAAAAGTATTAAACATAAAATTACTTATTTAAGTTGTTACCTAATATCACAATAGGTACTTTTAATATTTATGTAATAAACAAAGTAAATCACAAAATAAGTCACGGGTCATGACATGACATGATTAAGCACGTGGACTCGGTAAAATGTCTTCGTCGCTTGTATGAAATTCAATGAGCCGAACATGACCGATCACAGCGCGGGAACTCCCGAATGAAGTTCCGGTTTCGGTCGTAGTTTCGGCAGGTTTGCCGCCGAAACTGAAACTAAACCGAAACCCGTTTTTTTGCCGAACCTCGACCGAAACCGAACTTTCGGTCGGACACTAATTCTAAGCTAAGATAACGGCGCGACACAGTATTGTCGCTATAGAATAAATACCTCATTTCTAGACTTTTAGGTAGTAGATTGTAGGCGGTAATACAAAGTAACGTTGTCTATCAACTAGTAACATGATTGGTGAATTGGGACGCATGATATCCAAAGAACTTCTGTAGTAATTTTTTTTATTGAATGCTTCCTTTTTTTCTTTGGAAGATTCCTAGATTTTTTTTGTATCAAGATGAAGTAGTAGAAAGCCAAAAACTTCCTTCCTAAAAATAATAGCATTACTAGGGGTTACCGGAATTTACTAAAATTTACTAAAATTGAAAATATGTATTTTTCAGTAATGTTTGGTTGACGAAGAAGAAATTTCATATAATATGATTCTCTGTAATAAATAGGGAATTTTTTATAGATATCCGAAAAATTCAAAATATTTCTCAATAAACGAAACTTCGATAACCTGTATCTCAATACCAACAAACCATCGATCTGGAGGCATATGTTCATGTCAAAAATGGTATTAAGCTCAATCCATGCCTGAAGTATTTTAATCAGCATGAAAAAATTGTGTAACATTGATAACCATATAATGTGATGAGAAATAGGTATATATCTATTTTATAATCGTAGCGTTAAATTATGAACAAACCTTATTATTATTATTCATTGAATAAAAGATGAATATAGAATCGGACATGAATACTTGTATTGTCATACAAGAAAATAATTTCATGTGAAGTCGAATTCCAATGAATTTGCCTAAACATGGATGTAACTAATAGGAAACCTTGAGTACTAATGATGTCGCTTAAATTTCCAAAATACTGTAATGAAACTTATTGATTGAATAGTCAAAAACACTTATTACCCACAACATCTCATCCACAGTTTATGACTAGGGACAGTCGAACATGGTTTGGAATGAAATTTGCGAACAGTGTTGCCAGATTGCAAATAATAATAATTTTACCTGTATTTCGATGTTTTCATATTGAAAACAGGATATATTATTGAAACATGTCGAATAAATGAGTCAGCATCCTACATAAACTCATTCCATCGGCCAATTATTCCAATACTTACATTAATACCAGAAAACATGTAAAATAAGAGTATAATATTATTACGGAAAAATCATTGGTACATGCAGTACATGTACAGGTAGTACATGGAAATTGGAAAATTGATTTCTCGGTAAAAATTTCATGACTTGTAACTCAAAGGTGAGTCATTTGAAATATACTGAGTTGAACAATTCCGAATGCACAGGAAAGACTCGAATAAAATTTCTAACTTATCAAAAATAGTTCGTTGATGAAAATTTCAGAATATATGTTTTGAAAGTATATCTATTGACGTGTGTGAACAGATTTGCGTACCATAAGTTCCTTCGCTGCGAAAAAAAATAGTTCCATATATTCGAAACTGAATTATCCAAAAAAGTCAAATTTGTCACTCATCAAAAATAGTTTGTTGATGAAAATTTCAGACTACATTCTTCGAAAGTATGTCTACTGAACAGACTTACATACCATACGTTCCTTCTGTGCGAAAAAAAAACAGTTCCATATATTCGAGACTGCCCGTGGGTTGGGCTACCTATCGGGCGCGTCTCCAGGTGGCGGATAGGGGAACGGCCAGGGGACTGGAGGCCCTGTCCGGGAAGCCAATGTGGCCTTACGGAAGGGGTCGCCGGACTCCTGGTCAGTGGCAGAAATAAGTAGGGTGAGGGGAACTAAAACTCCCCAAAAGCTTTTGCAAAACATGCCACCGTGGACCAGCCTACCCAAACTAAGGTGTAAGGAATCGTGCCGACAGCTGAATGGCCAAAGCCCAAAGCTTTTTTGTCAGCAGAACAAAACTTCTGTCTCATGGCACCCGTTTCGCTATGCAAGTTAGCATCATCAGGAGATCATCATCCTGTAGTAGTCTGTAACTGTTGCCTGAGTGAATAAAACTGAAGCAAATTTAAATTCCACTTGTTGATTATCATTAGTACTACTATTATTTGATGAAATAAAGCCCAACTGAATGCACTGTTAGGGAATGCTCAACACATTTTCACGAATCGATTTCTATTTCAACAAGCTTCAACAATGACATACGGAAACATATGTAGTATAGAATCGTATCCTGTGCCTGAAGACAAAACAATCTATTTCATCTAATCCTCCGTCGATCCTTTTACAAAAGGTGATGTGAGATGTCACCTTCCATAACGTAAGACGCAGAGATCTCATCAGAGCCCCCACCTATATATCGATGAAACTCCATCAGAAATAATTCCCTAATACCCGGAAAGAAAAACTTCCGACATATATCCCATCGGTTGTCGGGTCCGGACTGTCAGGGGCCACTGCGATCAGCGGTCAGTTGTCAGATACAACGTCCTCGGGGGATGCCGGGGGAAGCGAGCAGTCTTTACCCTCTGTTATTTCCGATGTGTTAACCGAAAGGGTGTGACAACCTCTGTCCGCGAGCTGCCTTCGCTTCTTTTGATAAATCTGGAAAATACCGTTTACTGTTTGTTTTGATTTCAGTTTGTGTTTGCAGTTAGCACGAGACGTGAAAATGAGATCTCCTGGAAGAAACATTTCGTCTGGATTTGGAGTTCAAGAATATTTAAGAAATCAGTCGAATTAGGGAATAATTGTATGCAATCATTCGTCATTGAAACAATTGAATTCTTTGTCATAGATGGAATGCTTAGAAAATATTTTCTACATATTTACCACTCACATTTGTCGGCGTGTTTTGCATTATTGAGAAACGGTATGAAATAAATTCAAAAGTCTATAGCCACAGTCACTATAGTCATCAATTCAAATTACGAAATGTTTTAATCACTTCACCTAGAACAATGAAAACAGTAAATAATGAGGTGAGATCATTGTCGCTAATCATACTTTTCTTGAAACATTTTGGAATTTCGTCAATTACAGTTTCCATCATCACGTTTTTCAGTGTTGTTGAAGTGATCAAGATTTGAAACCTATTTTCATATTCAGTTTTTCCTATCTATTCAACTATACTATAATTCCAAAATTATAAGCACCAAATTCTCATGAATGACTGACGTTTTTGCCTCAATCTGTCTCTTGCAGTGGCGTATGGAAATTATACTAAACAGATGACGAAAAATTAATTTCAAATATATTGCTAGTATTTAAAAACTATATTCACAAATAATAATTTGATTATATTAACTATATTAATATTATTTACAAAATCCACCTGTCTGTTGAAATCTATTTTTCCGTTAACCAGCTGTCGCCTTCCTATGAATGACAACTCTCAAAAGTCTACACTTGTGCGAGCTAAGGACTAACGAAGTCCAACTTTTCAACGTGTTATTCCTAACATGTGTTGTATGATAACAATTTTACACCGGTTTACACAACAGTAGATTTGGGGAGTTAGGCAAAGCACTCACGTCAACCCGACCGGCTACCGTCCAACCTTTGTAGCTTTGTGAAATGATGAATGATGTTTATAATCTTTAATAAGGCATGAATTCAAATTTTCAGACCAAAATTCCAATTTTTATATTTCGATTAATCTTATGGTTTTTGCGATTATTTGCAGCATTTAACAAAAAAATCAAGAAAGTCGATTTGTAAAATTGAACCTTAGTGGTCTGTTTTGATTTTATTGTGAACTTCTGCAAATATTCGAAAAAAAATATCACATAAACCACTACCACAGCAAAAAGTTTAAAATGACTCACAGTATTGTATTATACATTATCGTCTGAAATACACTCCTCGGATGATGAGCAACTATCGCGATCGCTATTATTCAATGGTTCAATTGCAATGTCGATTCTGATGTCGAAATCCCACTTTTAGCCTTCTTCTTTTATCCCATGTCTAATGCATTTTTTTCCATGACTCGGGTGTGGCATTTTCTTTCGCAGTAGCTAGTAGGCCTTTCACCTCATCCATTTGAAAAGTCAAGTTTTCCCTCGCCACTTTTTTTTTATTTGAGCCCATATTGCTCGATCATGTTTAGCTCACAATGTTAAGGAGGGAGGTGGTGTACAATTACGTTCCTCTCACGAACCATTTCGTGGACAACATATTTCTTCAACTGAGGTATATGTTTCCTTGCAATATTGGGTAATTGGAATTTCAACATATTATCGTCGAATGATGATTTTTTTTGAGACAGCTAGTTAATGTTACCAACTTTTTGCCAGTCAGTTGTTGGTGACTGCTTATTGTCTGCTGTGGTAGGACGCATTGTCCATAACGACGACAGAGTTTGATTGAAGGTTTGGTAAAATCTTTAAAAACCAACTTTCGAAATTTTGCGCGTCTATTTCCTCGTAGGTAGTCGCTAGTTTTCTTGGGCTCGAAGAGTAACAAGCCGTTTTCCAAAACATTTTGAATCGCTTTGGAGATTAAATCTATTTGGAAAAACGTTCTCAGGAAGTTTATTACACATAAACGTAGTTCTCCAGATGAAACAGTTCATAAACAGTGAAGTTCGAGGTGTACTGAGTTGAACCTCAAAACGATGAGCAGTCACAGTCCGACGCGTATTTCCGATATGTACCGCTCTTGGTGGAATTAAATATGGCAAGACAGTTTTCCTGAAAGAATTTATAGAAGAGAAAGAATCTTCCATTCCTCCCTCGATATTCCAGGCTATCAATTTATAGTTCATCTTTAAGATATGCAACCTCCGGCTGCCGGTGCCTCCGTAGCCGATGTCCTGGAATCCAAATGGAATGACGAGACAAGTGTGCTGTCGTCAGCAAAGCAATATATTGAATTCTTGGTTTCCAATAAGTCGTTCATGTACAATGAAAAGAGGGTTGGATACAATATGGATCCCTGGGAACATCAGCCTTGATGGTGAAAGTATTCGAGAGATATCCATCGATGGCCACTTGCAGGGAACGTTCTTTCAGGAAGCTGAAGAGCCATACACAAACATGATTTGATAAGCCAAAGCACTGAAGTTTGGCCAGCAAACCCTCATACCACACACGGTCAAAGGGCTTAGAAATATCGAGCGCAACAACTCTTGATTCTCCATGTTTCTTGATTGCGTTATTCCAAATATGGGTGACATACGACAGAAGGTCGCCTGTTGAACTTTGTTTCCCAAAGCCATATTGATGATCGCTCAAGATATTGAAGCCTTCCAAAAATTTGAGAATATGGTAGTTTACGACTTTTCTATAATTTTTGATATCACTGATTGCAAAGTGACCGGGGTATGATAATTTGGAAGATTTTTCTTGCTCTTTATAGGAATAGGCTGAACGCGAGAAATCTTCCAACAAGAAGGAAACACCCCTTTATTGCAAGGCAGGTTGCCAGCTGGCGCTTCAAATCCTGTTGTGAGGCCTTCAATGAAAGCTTGAAACTTTTCATTTCTAAATCTTGCCATACCTTTGAGACAGTATGGACTTGATTCAACTACGTCTTATCCAAATAATAAATCTTTCTACCTTCAAGACGATACTATCGGATTTTTTCCAAGTAATTTCTATGCAACAAAACTTTCTACGTTTTTTTACCACTTTTACCGCCTCACGAACAATTTCTTCTTTTTCTATAAGAGCACTTTTCCTACCTATTATCTTAAGTTTAATGTTTATTTTCTTCAATGTGCGTAATAAAATACATCGTGATATTCCGGACTGCTTTCAAGGTTGGGATTTCATTTCGGAAAAAATGGATAATATATTTAGGGCAATCGTTAAGCTGACTTTGTTTTCTTCCTCTAGTTTATATGTCTTTAGATACATTATCACATTTACCTTCACTTTTTTCAAAGGTTTTGAGATTTCTGTGAACACTTCTCCAAGACACTTCAGTCAAATCACTACACAGATCAATAACGTTGTTATGAAACATATTTTCATTCCGTTCACGAGGCACACAATACCCAGTGTATATAATAGTTATTTCTTCTTCAGATAAATTCGGACGTTCGCGCTTGCTTTGACTGCTTTCACTTTCCATATTGATCACAGTTCACAGCACGAAATGAAACTGAGATTTATAATGGTATTTACCTTGTTTCAGTACTTAAACTAATCACTTTGTTTTTACCTGATATAAAATTTCTTTTTTTATTTACTGTTAATGATTGTTCTAGGAATATAGATAGGTCTGCCAATGAGTAAGGTGACATATTTTTCTCTAATCGAATCACACCTGCGATATGGTATTGCATTTTGGGGTTATTGCAGCAAGAAATTATTCGATTCTGTTTTTGTCCTGCAGAAACGAGCAGCCAGATTCATGTCCAGAGCTTAATGCACCGACCATTGAAAACCGTTATGTATAAAACGAATAATTTTGAATTTAACTTCCATTTTCATACTTGAAAGTCTATGTTTGGAGCATAAGCACAAGTCCAACGTCTCCGATCCATAACACTCGTCAAATAGTGAGAAAAACTTACCTCTCCCCATTCCTCAGTTAGAATTAACGAAAAAATCAATAATGTATGAGAAAAAAATCATATATAACAATTTGCCACCCTGTTTGAGAGAAATCTCCATACACCAATTTGGTACTGAAGAGCCTTAGGGCAAGTGTCTTAAGGCGAAACATCGGTGTATACCAGTGAGGGTGACAGTGTTCCATGTGAGTACAATTTATTACCATTCATTCAAAGTAGAACTCATGTGAATGATATCTGATTCTTATTCCACAACAAATGTTCGAAATACAAACTGAGTAGAGAAAAGTATCTTCTGTATAATTCAGTGTTCATATAAAAGTATTTGTTTCGAAATAATATTTTTTTCTTTTGTGTAATTCAATGTTTATATGAAAGTAGCTGTTTCAGGAGGACTTTCTTCCAGTTTGTATCTGAAAGTTACTTCTTTGCATGATCTACATATCCATGTATAGAGTTACTCATTTTCAAATTGATTATTTCCTTCCTTTCTTTGGAAGATTCTCTCATCCCTTTTTTTGTATCAGATGGAGTAGTAGAAAGCCAAAAACTTTCTTTCCCAAAAAATTAATCACTCCTAAAAATATAACCCCTCCAATTCATATTCATTTTAGATTATAAGCTATGTAAATAATTTTTTTACGATGATGCTGACTTTTTGTGTTGTGAAAATTTTTGTATTTGTCGACTTGTGGTATGTGGTATATTTGTCAGACTTAATTATGTACTGATTTTAGAATATAGAAAGCTTTGTCAATGAGAATATCTTTTCTTGAACAATAAAGTATATTGAATCATTGACGTCGACTAGTTTAGAAATGGATTAAATCTATAGAAAGTATATCTACTCTAGATATTATACTTGTCATATTAATAAAAAATGTGTTTCCAATTTTAGAGTTTTTATAACAGAAATTCCAGAACTGTCATCAGCGTTGAAACAGACCTATACCTTTATAACTGAATTATAATAACAGATAAAAAAATATTTATACTACATAAACATCTCGCCTCACAAACATCTCTGTGTACGCAACGTTGCCATTCATAAATTTCAGTCGCAGAATATAATTCAAATTTTCTATATTCATTTGAAAACATTATTGCAGGAAGTTTCTTCAATGAATGAAACACGTTGTACTTTATTCTATGACCATTTAGCTGCGTGTTTATGACTTGGATAGAAGATGATGAAATATATAGAATCACAACCTGACAACAATGTTTTCGTTATAATGCAATATTTCTGAGAATTTAGTATTAGTTTTTGTGAAAAGTCGACGATTCATGAAGGCATTTCCCACGCTTACTCATTTGGTTATTACAGGAGTTTAATCCCAACACCAAACCGTTATTTTCACCTCGAAACGTGTTTCAATCACCAAGTGATCATCTTCAATATTTCCCTTGAAGATGATCACTTGGTGATTGAAACTCATGTCGAGGTGTTGAAAATAATTGTTTGGTGTTGGGATTAAAATCCAGTAATATTAATTACTAAACCAAAAGTTCCAAACAGTGCATCATAAGTACTTATTTGGTATTTGTATTTGAAAAGAAAGTAACAAGTATATTGACAATCGAGCAAATATATTGTTGACAACTTTTTGTAAATCAAAAAAAGAAGAACATGAGGACAATAGCCGAAAATACGTGTTCGCGGTTTATCCCTCTTCTAGAGTGTAACATCCGCGATTTCTTTCATTTTTAAGAATCGCAAAAATATATGTAATTTTAGAAAACATCACGTTATGAATTTTGGAAACTTTTATTTTTTCGAAGACATTTTTTGTGAAGAATTTCACTAGTTCGGACTTTCATTGTCTACTATATGAAATGATTTGAAATCCTTGAAACAACTAAAAAAGAAAAATTAAAAATGAATAGCTGAAAATAACAGTTATATCAAGCAAAATAAACCTGAAATGAGATAATAGTGAAATAAAATACAAGTAAAAATAGAACAATTGAATAGATAAAAATAAAGAAATGAAAAAAGAAAATAAAAATAAAAAGTGGAGAGATTCCAAGTCACGTTAGTTCACGACGTTTCGATTGTTAGTATCTACATTCGTCTTCGGGTGATGACTGGACTGATTCCTCCGAGAGATGACTATTTACAGGTCGTTCGAGTACTTTCACTCATTCCCGCTTTCCATTTTCCGCTTCACTGATTCCGTGGGAGATGACCGTTTTGGCGGGAGTTGGCCATTTTTCGTTTGATGATATGTTGCGTATTTCTACGTTGGCTTGACTGAATACGTTGTTGGACAACATGTATGCGGCTTCCTTGAATTTTCTCCTAAACCAATGTTCCTCTCTGTGCTAGATCTCAGCTTGGCACTACACGATGTTGTGTTGATGGGTCCAAACATGATCTGCTATTCCTGATTTGCTGTTTTCCCTTCGCTGTGTGTGTTTCTTGTGCTCGGCAATGCGATCATTCAATGGTCTCTTAGTTTCACCAATATAGGATTTTCCGCACTCACAGGGTATCCAGTAAATTCAATTCTTGGAATCGCAGTCCGCGTTTGGTGGCCTGGTTTTCGTGAGGCTGCTACGGATAGTGTTACCGGATCTGAAGCAGGTTCTGATGTTGTACTTGGAATCAATTCTTCTTAACCTCTCTAATAATCCTCTGATGTAGGAAAGTGCAAGCACTGGTTGTGACGGCTTCTCTTCCCTGCGAGGCTCCTGCTGTCTTTCAGCCAAAGTCTTTTCTACCATCGCTTTGGAGTAGCCATTCAGTTGAAGATCATTTTTGATGATGTCTAGTTCCTTCTCGAGACCTTCCTTTGTATTACAGAGCCCAAAAGCACGGTCTAATAGAGTCTTGATGATTCCTCTTTCAGTCGATTGATGATTGTGACTCCTCACCTAATATGAATGAAAGTCGTGAAGATATTTTGGCGAAACATTTGAATAATGTAAAATCTAGAAATCCAGCATATGATGGAACATTTGGTGTACGTATGGATCCTATTACACAAAAGCTGAAAATGGAAAGTCTAGTGGTACATTTCAAAGATGGAAACATTTTACTTTGGGATGCTAATAAAGTGAAAAGGAATGAATGTGCAGGTAGTCCAGACTTGTATGATATGATCTTTCTGAAGAATCCGCAAGATGTTGATAATGAAGAAATGTGTTAAGTATATTCCAAAATATTGAAAATAACGAATGCTCCATATAAAAAATATCATCTGAAGAATGATTTTGAAAAGACAAATTCTAAAAAATGTCGTGAAGTTATCGAACCTCTATTAGACTCACCACAATATCCAATGAGAAGTAGAAGTAAAATTGGTGGAGCACTCAAACGAGTGAAAATGAAGAAAACATATAATTCTAAACCTGTGAATTATGTGTACTGGAATTCACCGATAGAGTTAGTTGCTCGCTTACGACTATTGGTAGCATCAAAGTCAGCTGGGCATGCTGGACATGACAAAGAAATAATTTCAATAATTGAAGAATTACGTGAAGAAGGTATAATATATTATTAAATTGATGGATGTAGCCGTTACTACGTGGTAGGAGATCATGATGAAAAGAGAAATGAAAATTTCTGTTTTTCACCACTTTTATTTGTAACTAACGTTACTGCAGTTTCGTCCTATATGGACATTTTCAAACTTGAAGTTCAAGTTTGAAAATTTCCATATAGGACGAAACTGCAGTAACGTTAGTTACAAATAAAAGTGATAAAAAACATAGACATTTTCATTTTTCTTTTCATTATAATATATTAATATATTCACAAGTGATGATCACTGTCACATAATAATTCAATGCAGTAACATTATCACTTTTTTTCCCTTTATTCATATTGAAATAGAATGAAATAGAATGAAATAGAATGAAATAAGTAATGTCAAAAGATAATATATTAATGAATTACATAGACCTGCAAGACGTAATTTTCGCAAAAGAATAACCATCATCAAAGGTTTTGCAGATCTATGGCAAATATATTAAGCTAAACTACAACCTCACGCAAAAAGTAATAAAGGATACCGATATATACGTGTAGTGATTGATTGTTACTCAAAATATCTGTTGACTGTAGCAGTTAAAGATAAAACAGGTAGTACAATAACTAATGCAATGAAACATGTACTAAAGGAAGCCAAATTTTTCCTCAAACATATACAAAACGATCAAATGGCTCTATATTCTTTCAACTATAACTAGTAGATATAACAATAAAGTTCATCGTACAATAGGTATGGCACCCAACAATGTTGATTCAACAACAAAATTGAAATTCAAAGGTATCAAAGGAATTGGAGGAAAACAAAGTGAACCCAAATTCCAATTGAATGATATTGTACGTATAAGCAAGTACAAAAATATTTTTGAAAAGTCTTACACTGCGAACTTCACCACGGAGCTCTTCAAGATTGTTAAAATCAATAAAACCACTCCAATGACCTATAATCTTGAAGATATGAATGAACAACTTATTAGAGAATGTTTTTGCGAAGAAGAGTTATTACGAACCGAAAATCCTGACGTATATCTGATTGAGGTGTTGAAGAGAAGAAAAAATAAAGTATATGTAAAGTGGTCAGGCCTTCGTAGCGAAAACAATTCTTGGATTGATGTATCAAATATGGTTTAAATGTATCTACGTATATATTTATGAATAATGTAATGTTGAAGTTCATTATTGTTTCCATTTCAAATATTTGTATGTGAATTGAATAATATTGCAGTGGTAAACGTTGCCCCAGCCATTCGCAACGTTCTGTGTATACCAAACCAAATTAATTGTATACTCCATTCCCGCTTATATTTTTCAACTCACGATATTGGAAACACATTACCATTCCCAAAACTAATCTCTGTCACTTTGAAATGCACTCTCCAACACTTTTCGCCAATTATCTCTCACTGATAATGCCGTCTCATAAAGTTGAGTCGACTCCTCAAGCTCTGCCTGCGCTCGCATTCTCGAACTTTGATTGAATTGGTTATCTTTCACAATTTTTGAACGGAGTTCATCTGCATCTTTACACATTTTAGCTAATTCAACCTTCGCTAATGCAATCTTGGCATTCAATGCTTGAAAAGTTTCCTCATTATCATTAATAGCGCGCTCACTCTTTTCATGTTCAGCAATAGCCATCTGTGCCTTTACAAGGCGGCATTTTGCTTTCTTTTTCATTTCTCCAAACTGATATAGTTGACTGAAAGAAGATAGCGATTCAGCTTTCAAATCACCCTTCATTTCTTCAGATACACCTTTTGGCTTTCTCTTCGATCTGTCACTTTTCAAAAGTGACAGTTTCAAAATATATATATATATATATATATATATATATATATATATATATATATATTTATTAACAACAGAGGACAATAATGACAATAAAAATCAAAAGTGTTAATGTGTCTCTGTTGTTGTGCAACGTTCTTTGATTCTCCTCCTCAATATTTGTTGTTCATGTGTTAGACACCAACATTGAAAGAAATTAATTCTCCTATTGGGGTAGAGTTGACCAACCTTCTCACATATTCTGATTTTGTTTGCTTCGGTGGATGAGATGGAGGTGATTGCTGAATCCGCGACATACATTCATTGCACATATCAGTGCATGGAATAATTGTTTCCTTAGGTCTACTTATTTGGCAAAAGTAGCACACAATAGCCCCCGCAATCATCATTGGGTAGATGCACACTTTTGGTTTTTCATTCCACTATTTTGGAAACGGCATTTTACTGATTCGATTAGAAATATTCAGAGATGACTTATAGAAACTCTGCTCTCTCCTATACCGACATTGTCTATTTATACAAATTCACACCATGTGAATGTATAGTGGGATAACTTCTCCTTCTTACAAGCATGACTTCATCATACCAACTTATGTTTTGAGATGCTATATCCTTCTCTCCCACTCAAAATGAGTCAAATGGTAAGTGGGAGTCGTACCACTACCACCACCACTACCTATACAATTATATAAGTCGACTTGCGAACCTGAAGTTCATTCATTCTCTCTGCAACAGTGGGAAAACGTCAAGATGAATACTGAATAAATAGTTGCTGCATTGAATAGAATATCTGCTGTTGATGCAAATAGATGGATAGGCGAGTCAGATGATGAGGATGCCAACATTCCGCTAGAGGAAGTGATAGTTGAAGAAGGTGTTGGAGTCGATGAAGAGGAGATTGACCTTGGAGTCGACGAAGATGAAAATGAGGCTAACGGAAGCGATGAAGATGAAAACGAGACTAACGAAAGCGACGAAGATGGTGACAGAGCTTAAGATGGTCGTGGATGGTGAAGGCGATGATGGAGGAGTTGTAGCTGATTCAACTGAAAGTGATGGTGCTTTGAGAATCGGTCTACGACTGCTCAACATTACCGACACATTAGAAGAACCCATGGATTTATATTGCGTGATGGACGCGCATGTGCGGATCCGAACGATTGATGACAACATCAAAAAGCTATGTTGGTGTTGTTTTCGTTTCGACTCCATTAGAAACGATAATGGAGGGTGGTATCATCATATCAACACCCACTACACCGTTTCTATGATGGAACTGGGAGAGAATTGGTGCGATGCTTGCGAGAGACCCACAACAAACTTCACCCGTGTGTCGACATGTGTAATATGCAACAATGTCAAACCTGTGACACAATAACCATGGACCTACTGGTCAAAAAATACAACAGCCGTTTTCAGGGCTACATTATTTACACAACTGAAAGTTGAAGTTGTCAATTTGTCAATAATTGAATATATATGCATATAATGATAAGTACTACAGAGTGGGATGATGGTACTTTTACATGCATTTTGTTTGAGACTATGATGTTAACCTAATGTTAACAATGGTATGAACCTGTTTCTGTTTGAAAGTATAAAGATAGCTCTGAAAAGAGCTGTTTTTGTTTCAGTCTTCAATTGTAGCCCTGAAAAGGGCTGTTATTTATTAATCCATGAAATGGTATGGACTAACGCTCCTCATCATCAAAAACAATGATGATGGTGTCGTCATCTGAATCATCTTTTGAATTACTGAAAACTTACCTTCTAAATAGAAAACAATGTGTTAGAATAAACGAAACATTGAGTAAAAAATTAAAAATAAGATGTGGAGTACCACAAGGAACCGTACTCGGTCCAATACTTTTTATAATTTACATAAACTCTATACTCACCTTCAATAGCTTAGGTACGGTTTCCAGTTTCGCAGACGACACTGTCGTTATGTATGAGGATGATACTTGGGACGGGTTGAAAGAAAAAGCAGAAAAAGATATGGCAAATTTAATTAAATGTTTTGGACAAAAAGTACTTTCAATAAACTATGAAAAAACCTGTTTCGTTCCATTTTCTTGTTACGTCAGTGGCCTCCCGGACTACGATAAGTTACAAATTGATATAAGCTCGGATGAAACTATTACGATTAAAAGAGCCAATAATGCGAAATATCTGGGCATAATAGTGGATTGTCATCTTAGATGGGATAAACACCTGGTGCAAGTCTGTAAAACTCTACGTTCTCTCCTATACAGGTTCAAATTCTTTCAGCAAATACTGGATTTCAAATATCTCAAAATTCTTTATCAATCATTAGTGGAAACACGATTTACTTACGGTATTCTAGCTTGGGGGGCAGCAACGAATGCTCACTTGCAGAATCTTGAAGTAATACAAAAAAGATTTTTGAAAATTATATCATCCAAACCAATGAGGTATTCCTCCGACCTACTATTTGCAGAAACGGAAGTCTTTGATTTGCGTCAGCTTTATTACTATAAAATTGTGATAAGACAATTCAAAAACAGATTTAATCTCCCACTCATCAGCCATAACTACCAAACTCGTCTGAAAGCGAATAATTCTCTGAAAACGAAACCAGTCAGAAAGAAAATAGGACAGAGAAATCATTCTTTTTTATCTAGTAAATTTTATAACTTTTTGCCGACGGAAAACAAAGAAGTCTCAAACATATACTCCTTCAAAAAAAAAGACTAAACATTATATTCTTTCTTTAGAACGTAAGGCTATCCATTCATTGTTTGAATATTAGAATATTCCATATATTTTATTTTGTTGATTATTGATGTTCGTTACCTATGTTATGATATTTATGTTTCAATAATTGTGTGTAAGGCTCATTAGCCTAATTTTATTAAATTGACTACGATTTTATTATGTCACAAACATTTTAGTGAATTATACATGATTTTATACATATAACTCTCATATAGAAATGCAACTGAGCCCTATTTTGAAGTGTACTAATTATTGTCAATATTTGGAATAAGTAAATCACCCACGCACAGGCACTGCCTTAGTGGATACTTGTTTATTCGAAATATCTCTGAATGAAAGTGCACTATTATTATATTATTGTATTTTATTTTAAGAAACTTATTATTATTTTGAGAATTTATTGAGAATAAACTTATTATTATTATTATTATTATTATTATTATTATATATCTGTATCTGATGATATACTAATGATGTCGTCCTCATAATCATCTGAATCAGATGATATACTAATGACATCGTCCGCATAATCGTCTAGATCGTCGTCAACACCCATCTCTAACTCTGTATCTACTTCCTCTTGCATACCTTCTTCTATACGTTCTGGGAAATCATCAGGAAGATCATAGATGCGTTGCAGACATTGTGCGAAGGTTGTACTGGAATGATCGGACGTTGAATCTATTTCATGTACCTGGATGGGTCCTGTACTCGACATAGAATACTCTGGTACACTCGTCGGTTCGGTGATGGAATCAGCACTCGACATTGTGGAAGAATGATGTAGAACTGGGATTGATGCTATATTTATATTGGAAAAATAAAATGGAGGGGGTGAAGTGTAAATGTTGAACAATTCATTGTTTGAAATTCGAAAGCAACAAGAATGACGATCTTCATGAAACTCTGAGTGATTATTATGGGAAACTCTGAGTGATTATTATGAAAAAACTAATAAGGGAGAGGGACGAAGACACTGGCCCAACCTCGCAGTGCCCCGTGTACACCAACCAAAAAGTCATCCGAATTGAGGACCTCATAAATAGGATAGGGGATGGTGAAGGACTATCCTCGATAAGGATTGATGATGGTGGAGGACTATCCTCGATGAGGATTGGGGATGCTGAAGGACTATCCTCGACTTTCTCGGACTCATGATCATCGTCATCGTCTCCATAGGGCAGTGGGTCATCATAATCGGGATCCCACTAACCGTTAGGATCCGGATACTCCCCATCAGAAAGGTCCACTTCGTCGCTGCCGGTTACATGCTATAGTCAGGAATCTCATATTCATACCCAAGACTATGAGGTTTTGTGGTGGAGTGAACAAAACCCTTTTATAGAGACATTTAGTAAGCTACCTGAGGCTCAGGGAGTCTGTATGGCTCGGTAGTTGAATCAGGTTCCATGTTGAAGGTGGGTGATCAACTGAATATTCCATCAGATAATTCCTATTTTCATACTTTTGGAAGGGAGTGGGAGGGGAGTGAGGATGAAGTAGGGATGAATTGCAAAATGACATAGACTATATTCATTGAAAGAGATGATTCAATGGATAAAATACAATATGAATTATATGAAATTATACTTGTTGATTTCATTATGAAACTTATCTTTTTTGTATTTTTCTTCTCAAGAGATCATTTACAAGTGATTAGAGAACACAAAAATTATTGTGAGATATTTTTCTAGAAGAGCTTGGAATTGAAATAAAAAAAATAATAATGAGACGAAGTGAAGAAAAATGCGCCAACCATCGCATTGTTCAATGTGTACCAAACCAAAACAATGTACACCCTTTATTCCACTTCTTTTTTTTTCCTAAAATTACAAATATAAACTTAAAACTACCATAATTAAATATTCCTAACTAACCTAAAACTAATCTTTTATTTACACTTAATCTAAGAAAAAGTCTTAATAAATGTCACTAACTTTTTGTATCGCTCTATCGAAGAGGTCTCTCTGCTTTACACCTTTCCTCCAGAGATCTATCCTTCCGATGTAGTTTGGCCAAATCTTTTTTTTAATCGGCAATCTGTTTTTCTATTTTGCTTCGTTGGCTGGCAATTTCAGCTTTTAGGCGGTTCATGTTAACCAACGTGGCCTACATCGGAAAGCATGTTCTGCTTCCTTACACCTCTGTAGGATACCGTTCAACAGTTCACTCACCTCTCCGATAGGCTGTCGCACTTGTGGCACCAACACTTGGGGATTCGCCGGTATTGCTGGCAGCGGTGAAAGCGGCAACGCCAACGGGGTCAATACGACGCACTCCGGAGAAGGCTCCCTAGGTGTTTCCATTGCTGATGCTGCTGCGAGCGGCGTGGAGGGTCTTAAGCTCTTACTAGCGGTCGGCCAACTATACCTGCATAAGGATTAGTCCTATTGTAAATAACTCGGTACTTTTCAATAAGACCAAACCTAGCTGCAGGTTGTCGACAGACCTTCTTCACAACCCTGTCCTCCTCCTCGAATAAGTCAGGGCTGAGAGATCGCCCCCTACCACTCGAAGTTGCTGCCTTCTCCTGATGTATCACCGGTATGATTGACGCCACAGCGTTGTTTATTTCCTGGATGTTGGTTGCCATTCTGAAAATGTAAAATAATACAAAGTTAGTTGATATAAAAAAATAACATTGTTAACTTACTCAAATATCTGGTTGTTCACTGGACTGGACTGCGCTAGACTGGAGTGTTCTCAATGACTTGAGTCGTCGTACTGAATGTTGGGGAGTGTTCTCCTTGGGGTATAGGCATGCATGCGCGAGTGGGGTATAGGCATGCATGGGCGGGGGCGCGCACGCGCAATGGGGGTGGATGCGTGAATGCGCGAGTGTTCGGAGTTGAGGGTGGGGCGGTGGGCGGTGCCCCGGTTTCGGTGGGTAGTCACGAGGGGTGGGCGTGGCTCCAAGAGGCCACGCCCACCGCCCTGTCCCACCCGGGTGGGCGGGGCCTCGCGCTTCGCGCCCCGGCTCCGAGAAAGCGCGCCCCGCGCGCGTAATACATTCACCATGTTCGTTCAATTAATACGTCATCTGTTGGTTTTGATTCTATTATTCTAACATTTGGATGAATGTACAGTCCTGAATACCCAAGTCCACCTGAAGACCTGAGTTTATGTTTTTTCTCCAAAACTACAACTCTCTGTTCCAAACCCTCTACAATTTTATCGTCGAATGCTTGACGTGCATCGCGAGCAACATTACCTATTGTGAATTGTATTGCAGCTTGTAGGGCTAGAAATATGACCTCCTTTGTTCCATTAATTTTCCCCCCAAGATATGATACAGTTACACAATCACTTTGTCAATTGGTTCGCTTGTATTTTTCAATACTTTTCTTTGCATGTCGTAATGACCATCTTCTGTTAATTTGAATCCATTCCCGGGAGGACCTCGAATGACATTACCACCCCATTTTTTTTTCTACCAAACTCATCGATTATTTTAGACATTGTGCACTCTACGATGATTCTTTTCAAACTGATATTTCTTTCATTTACATTATGCTATATACTTTGCAGTGGTTGGGCAGGAAAATAGAAATAATACAACTACAATTTTTTATTATTTTTATATTAATCAAAGTAATACATATACATACAAAATACACATTAATATCACATTATTATTTATTTATTATTACATACATGAACATCAATATTGGATTTTCCGGTTTTAAAGACATTGAATGGAATTTCAATTATTGATCTCGGCAGACAATAAATTGATTAGTTGATCCATTGGACTCTCCTGAGTTTGTGATTGTTGAATAATATTAGTTATCCACCGAATGTTATCATTCGGATCGTTTTGATAAAATTCAATATCATTATGACCCCAAGGAAGAGTGTGGGTAGTATTCGGAATGATTAATCGTTTATCGTCGTGGTATGATAATGCAACTTTATTTTTCAATTCAGTATACATATAATGCAACACGCTTCTGAATGAATTCATCTTTCTGAATATCATACCACCTGTACCATAAAAGTTCATGTTTGGATCATTCGGAAATTCGTCTTTAAACTTACCCAAAATTGAACTTGTTACTGGTATATTATTGGATAACTATACTGTAATTGGATGTATTAAACCTACTTATGTTAGTTTTCATGAATTCATGAAAATTTTCAGTATTCACTTTCAAAATGAGTGAGTCGGTATCTGTGTACAGTAAAGAGACATTTTCACCAAAGTGTTGTTTGATGCATCCATAGAAAAAGTCGTATATGACTGTTTCAGATAATTCTAATATAGAAAATCCCAAATATAATGGTTTATCATAATGGACTTTAACTTTACCCAATTGAATGGCAATGAAATTTTTTGTGAAAATTGAACAATTTCTGAAATTTTATCTGGATATGAGAGTACTGGCACCTATATTTTTCTTTATATTTTCAAACTTGGAATTAATTTGGGAATTTTCGATTGTGTACGAGGTGGTATTAATTTTTCAACTGAAAATGGAAGATCAGAATGTTCATCATGCAACTCTTGTGGATAATGAATGTCCACTTCAAAAACATACCCATACGGACTATCAGCACTCACATTCATCACATCAAGGTTGAGAATTTCATTAGGTGTCAACCATATTTAAATTCACTTGTTGGTAGAGGTTGTGACATGCTATGATCGTATAGATTTGTTTCATCTGAGTATGTAATGAATGTGGAAGGTTCATTGGGATTACAATTTGGTAAAAATTTATTATTTGCTATATGTTTCCTCTCACTACACTGACTAATTCCACCTCGTATACCTTTTTGAAAAAAGTGAATCAAATCAATGTCAGTTAGTAATTCCAATTCAATATTCGTATACTTCAACATAGCATCCCAAGATAATCCAAGTGCAGTGTAATAATGTGCTGGATATAAGTTATAAATCTCTAAACTGGTGGTGCGAAAGTTTTCAAAAATATCACATAATAGCAATACATCCGACTTCAAATACAAATCAGAGTATTTACCCAAATTCTGACACTCGAATAAATTCCACACATTTCTAGCCCTATCATTATCATTTTCTGATATATGTTCACAACTGAGTTTGTCATAAAACTGATTTTTTGTTGGAAGTGATGGATAATTCAATTTATCAATGTAATCAACGGAACTATATGGAAATACACCTTTCTGTCTCATCAAATTGAATTTCTCAATTTGTGGGAAATGTTTATGCATCTCCAAACATTGATCAGAGGTCAAGTTACCACCCAACTCCTTCAACGAATTAGTCATAAATTTATAACTATCGATAAATCTCATTTTGAGATATTTCTTCTTCACCATACCATCTTCATCGGTATAGGTGTGTATAAAGAGATGCTTAATGAAAGATATATATTTCTCTTTCGTTTGTGGAATGACATCATCTTTCTCTTTAATTCTATACAATTCTTTTATGAATAAATGGCAATCATAACCACTTAAATTGTGGAAAATAATAGGTACGAAATTAGGGATTTTGAAATTGAAATTACATTTTGAAGAGCGGCATGTGATCTTTTCTTTCCTGTGACATGACGAAGATCTCTAACTTTGACTTCACCATCAATGAATGGTTTATTAAATATACCACAAGTTCTGGCTGCAGCAAATTGTTCCTCTTCTTCGAGGGTCTGTGCATCCATTTGTATGGGGTATCTGAGATGATTTTCATATATCTTTTTCAAATCATCTTCAATGCTACCCACACATTTCTGAGCTGCATCTACACCCCTATATGTAACGAATTTTGGGATATCTGAGATGATTTTCATATATCTGTTTCAAATCATCTTCAATGCTACTCACACATTTCTGAGCTGCATCTACACCCCTATATGTAACAAATTTTGACAAATCCATACCTGTGACATCTAAAACATTGGAAAATTGTGGATATGACGTAACTTCAGACACTCTACCATTTGCAGGATATAATACCGAAGTTATAGCCCAAGCAAAACAGTGTTGATTTTCGTTACGAACATTCACGACAGCTTTCCTCCATTCAATGCATCCGGGCAGCTTTACATATGAACGTCCTCCCAGTGGATTGTATTTATTAATGTTGAATTCGAGAAACATGATTTTTCCACAAGTCCAACCTAAATTACAAAATAAAATATTACTATTCAATCTCGTTGGGATTTACAAAAAATAAATACCTGAGTAACGTTCCTGGAATTCAGTCGTTTGAGTTACAATAACATCGCGGAATCCATCAAAATCAGATTCAAATCTTCATTCAAATCAGAAGATTGGTCCACTATTTTAATTTGGGAATTAAATGACTTCATGTCCCTCGAATCTTGAGTCTGTTAATATAATTCCCAAAAACTTTCATATTCACTTTGATGCTTTCATGGATCCTGATGGCCGATTCCAGTAATTCAATGACCTTCTGCCTAATCTCATTAAAAAAAGACATGTAGTCAGTGGATACAATCGAACTCTCCACCCTGTATGTAGCAATGCGGCAATTGAATGCATTCGTTATAATTTGAACACTTTCAGACAATTGAACTCATGCATTATTTTTATGACTCATGGTTCTTCGGTGAAAGTTCATTTGCGTCATAGGAATTGTCACATTACAACAATTGCAAGTATACATAGGTGATGCATTGTCCACTCTCATCCGTTTCACTGAAGGCCCACCTTGGCAACTCTGGAGTTGATGCCGACGGAGATTATCACTACGAGTGAAATATTTACCACAGTAACAGGAATACATTTTATATGATACGTTCTAATTCACTTGATGTAAACTGACATAAACAACATTCGTCCGCGTCTTAAATACAGTCTGATCGAATCCGTCAAGACGTCATAGCCAACCCCACCTCTCAGCTACATGTGCCAACCCCACCTCCCAGCTGGATGCGTTAGCAGATGTCGATACGAACAGACAGTGGTTGTTGCGCTCTCGTAGAGGGCAGACGTTAACACAGTCCTCGCCGCCTGCGCGTCACCATCGACAGCGAGGCTAGGGCGATGCGTTACGTCATACATTTCACCGTATCGAGAGAGGTGAGGGAACACCGATGAATATGCATTACTCAGTCACACGCCGTGGAGTGAACATCCCGCTCTCTTACCGTTGAACGGTTGCTGCTGTAACGTCACACCACTACTAACTTGGTGGGCCCACACCGATGGAACATTCATTACTTGAAGGATCTTCGAAGTATGCAGTCGTATGTTTGTACATAGACAAGCACATGATGAAACCCTGTACCGTGTATTCTCTCTCTCTCTCTCTCTCACACACACACACACACACATACACACCAATCGAATGTAATTACGTCATTATGTCACACACACACAAAATCTCATTGAAAAAAATTCTGAACGATCTATGCACCAGACACTTCAAGGTCACATGGTGGGGGGAGGCCCAGAACCGGCTGTAATCTGCTACTAAAAAATCAGGTCATTCGTAAAAAACTCGATGCATTTCTATCCGGGAGAAAATACAACTAAAGAAAGAGACCAACAAATCAGTCTCAATAGGTTTGTTCTGGTTCTAGCATCCCAAAACGTTTGGAAACTGCGCAAGACATGGTGCGTACAAACAAAAAATCTCAAACAGTCCGAAATAGTCTCGGACACTTGTTCAAACCAGATCGCTTTTGAGGAGACCACTGTGCCACCTATCGTATATATGAAGAGATGAAGACGAGAAAATACTATTAATCATGTCCATTTTGTTATGTAGCGTATCCCTATACTCAGCTCAAATGTTATCTACCCTCAATCATCAATTATTCAAATCAAATAAATAAAAAAAAACATCCTAGCAAATAGCCCAAACAAATTTCCACATGAATGCGCATGAGCAACGGGAACAGTTCTCAACAGTTCAGCTTCGAGAGCAAGAACGATTCGGGACGGTTCAAAACAGTTTAGGATCATTTCGCAGTCAAAACCAGAACAGAGGATTCATTAGTCTGAAATTATCCTCAATAAACCAGAACGCTCTATATCAACTGCGTATGATCCTGACGTCCTAGAACCTGAATTTCGCAGAACCAGAACAAACCTAATATATAAAGTATGTTATTTCGAAAAATTTTGAGGAACTTATGAAGAGCCCTGTCGTATTACTTTTTGAAAAGAATATATTTTCCAGTCAAATAATGAGAATTTTGAAGAGGCCAAATATACAGAAAATGCATCGGTGTATCTAACGAATCAAATTTATAAATCGTTAGATGAAGGTGAAAAATCACTTTGCGTGTTTGCAGACTTTGCCAAAGCTGTTTTCATGAGATTAACGAAAAAACAGATTTCAAATAGATTTTAAATTGTTACATGGCTTCGAGTGTAATGGTATTGTTACGTTTTTCTCCGTGGGTTTACCAAAAATTGACTACACTGTATAATTATCAATCTTAACATTATTTCACTTTTAACTGTTATTCAAATTTATATAGCCTTACTAGATCTCTCCGCGTACCGCACTGTCACTTTTAATTGACTGTCTCGAGTCAGTGGAGTCGAGTGGATCGTGTTTATATTTGGCAATCGAAGGCCGTGGAAAATTCGTTGGTATTTCCATCGAAGTCGGTGGAATATTTGCCGGGATTCCATTGAAGCCGGTGCGAAGACTAGAATAATCGAGGCTGCGCGCGGCCTTGACCATGTCACATTTGGTTTATGACTACAAGTGGTGGCCGTCGTCATTTACTAAAGGGCATGATTTACAATAGTATTATAGATACAACACAGACATTATTCAAAGGCTTCAATGTGTCCGAAAAGTTAATGTTCGCAGTTCCTGGAAAAATATTAAGTATGGTGTACCCCAAATAATAATCGAATCCATCCTTTCTAATATATATGTGAACGACTGGTTCAAATTGGATAGCTCTGAAAATCTAATATGTTTTGAATATGACATTAAATACTTAGAAATCTATATTCATAACCACTTATGATGGAATTACTATACAGACTATAAAGAAAATATATTGTTTTAGATGAATTCAAATTTTATTTCAAAATATTTGCGGTGACGTATTTGAATATATATCAGCTACCGATATTTATTTGATACAATTAGGAATAATTTGGAATAATTTTATTATATCAGTTCCAAAATTTGTGAATAATAATGGACTTCCCAAATATATGGTGAAATCCAAGAGGCAAATAAAGACCAAACTGAGTGGATGGTTGAATGAATTTTTAAAATTAAATCATACACAAAAATATGCATTATTCACATGTTTCAATTCAAATGATATATGTGAAATTTTTTACCATGTTTGTCATTGAAAACCTACCACTTTAATCTCTCGTAAAAATACGCCTCTTCCATAAAAAGTTATGTACGATTTAATAATACGATTAGAAAGGGACTTGTTTATTAAACAATTCTCTTCTTTCACTTTCCCAAATCAATTTATCATTTCACCTACTCGTCTAATGAACTCCCTTCCAAAATTCTTATTCAATTCGAAGTAAGTCAATTGATCTCCGAAGGAATTCAATTTAGAAGGGTCACGTTACCCAAAATCCCGAACTTAGCCATTTCATTATTTACTATATAGGACCTTTGGTGGAAACTAGTGACGGGGTGACAAATATGGTAGCAGAAGTGAGTATATTATGAACCGATGGTAAATGTCGCAAACGTCACCTGGGAGCTTATAGGTGTAGAAGAATGATTTCATTCGTTATTTGAATAGCTATAGTAATATTTGAGTGATATGACCATTTAGATATTAATTGAGAGAAAAAAAGAAGATATCTATTTCTACTTTTTTTTTAGAAGGTGGGTACATGATTTTGTTTAATGAAAATGATATCAAATATTTTATGGACCTACACAAATGATGTCAATTATGTAATTACGAACAAGCTGTCGCCTCCAAAAATTTCGCTTACCGACAGTGGCGCAAAAATCCCAGCAAATAACTTCACAATCAGAGAATTAGGAATAAACTGGGTCTAGACCCTTCTGGTCGGTAGATAAAGCTGTCTTACTTTTCATACATTTTCATTATGAAAAAAAAATTTGTAGGGTAGTATACACATGATAAAGTCTTGATTGGAGGAAATTAGGAATTACTTCCGGACATCTAATCATTGTATTCGTTAGAATGTCAAAAAACATAATTTCCTAAAATAAAGAGGGTCTAATAACATAATTTTCGGTATTATTTTTCCTCATTTCCGGTGTTTTGGTTGTAATACGAAAAAAATCATGTGATACGAGGGACCATAGAATATCCGAAAATGATCCGTTCTATCTGCAGTTACATCCGAGTATTTCGTTCTAAAGCGCCGGGTGTCGACCGAGCGCACTCAAGAGAACGAACGGACCGGATATCGAGTTTCACGAATTTTGTTACGTTTATAGTTCCTGCTTAGCTCAATCATTTCAGTGGATAATTGCGGGTTTCAGTTGCTACCCAACTAGCAGATATGATGTCGATGTTGCTCTCATAGGACTACAAAGACGGGGGTCAATTGTATGGAATTGCGGTCAGTTTAACTCCTTTGACTCTGTTTCGCTGATAACAAAAATTCTTTAGCTTAATTCAGCTTAATGGAAAATTGTTAACAAACTGAAACATTATAAACAATAATATGTTACTTTGAGGAATGAATCTGCGACTACTACAGAAGTCGACAGTTAACAGTTAGAATATCTAACTCAAGGCGAATTTTTCAAACCTAAGAGATCCACTGGGGGATCTCTTTATTACGATATTGTAACACATCAGATTTTCTAATGAAGTTAGCTCTTGAGAGATGCCGTATTTCAGAAGACGAAACTAATATAGGAAATGGTGAAACAATAGTCGGAAGCAACATAAAAAGATCAGTTGTAACGATTTTTTCACCTTTATCTGGACATAAAGAGATGATGTTTCTACACAAGGAGCTTGCGAAATAAACCCAATAATAGACTAATAGAGTATTGTAACAGAAATGAATTTAAAAAATGATTTCGCATCAGTAACCCTCATCTTCACGCGTAAAATTTTTTTTTTTAACAATTTCAGTGGATTGCTGAAACGATATTGGAGCCATGAAGCATGACAGATATGTCTATTAGTTTTGAACTAATTCCTTTCCCTGAAAAAGGGAACCTCAATGCATATTGGAAGGTGTTATCAGAGTCATATCAGATCTAGGTAAAGGAATGATATTAAATGATGTTTGGTAAGTCTTGGATATTTCCAAAAAAATCAGTTTCAACAGCGCGTGACGAACTTCATTAGAGCGATAAATCGTTCTCTTCTTATATCAGGAGAGATGGGGTCAACAAGAAAAATATCCTGAAAATTCAATGAACGTTTGAAGTTCATTTCTTTAGATTTGTTTACTGCCAGTCTTCAAGCATAGCCCACTGACTAATAAGAAAGTGTATCTTTCTTATTCAGAGGAATCGGACAAATTTAGGATATGCAGTTGGTTAGTACCTCGTCCACTAGATGGAGTGACATTTTGTTGTTTCGCTCCAACTTAGGAAGAGGAATGAAATACTCTGGAAGAATTCCGATTTCCAATTATGGAATATCATTTACTTTAGGTCGATGATGGCCACTATCTTGCACTGATGAGTAGCTAATAGGGACAACATTGGGATCATTTCGAACTGCTTTGTATCACAAATATATCTTACTCAATTCAATGTTTCTATGTATATTTTACTTATTGATACAGCCCTGAAATGACAAACAGTCGATGAACCACCTATTTATTACTTTATTGTCATATTTGCGTAGCAATAGATTAAATAATAAGTAGTAATGTGTCATCTCAAAACCCAAAGATTGTGGGTTTGAATCCCTTTTTCGATAAATATTTTGCTAGCGAGAATTAACAGGTGAATTGATTCTGCTACGTTACATGACAGACGAAAATGCGAATAGTCACCAAGTTTCTGATGGCTATGATAATTACAAACAGAAAAATTTGAAGGAGTTTCAGGCTTCTTAATTCTTATATAATGATTTTCACTGATTTTTGAGGCCTCCAAATTTCAAAATAGGTATTTTCTGGAGAATCTTTGAGTTTCTCAAAACATATTCCCTGAGCATCGGGTAATTGAAATCATAGTTCAGGATTTTGCATGCATTGGTTATTCGACTAAAATAAGATACTACTTATATTTGACTTCTAATATTTAGGTATATTTCCTGAAAAATAAACAGATTCAAATCAATTATGCATTTCATTGGAATTAAGATACCTTATCATTTTCAATCATATCTGTAGTCTAAACTATACCACAATTTGAAAATGTACAATAAAAAAAGGGAATTTTGAAAGTAACCAGACATACTATTCATTGTAACTGAAAATACTATTAACAAAAAGGCGCTAAATACTTTTCAAAATATTTATGTTATATGTCCGATGAATCCGAAAGGATTCATCGGACATGTGCTTTTTGCACAATACAAACTAGAGAAATATCACACGTGTTCATTCATTCACATCACTTTCACGTTTCATTTAACTTTTTTGACTCTTTTCATTTTAATAATTAATCAATAATCAACCAATTTTTTTTCATAAAAACTGGATTAATATTTGAAGCAGCTTTGTGGTGATGAATCTTTTCCATTTTGAGGTCAATATCATAGTAGGTATAGTCGAAGTAACCGATATAGTAATTCGTAGCGGCATTATTTTTTTGTATTGGTTTGTTTTGACCTTTGACTTCGCCGATAGCTTTTGGAATTACTGTATCGGTTAATTCGACTATACCAATCGCTATTCTCCGAAATATCACTAGTATAAAACCTCATAATGAAGAGATAATGTTGGATTATTGAACTGAAGAGTGTCGAAGAAGATGAAATGAGAGGTGGTCAATAAATATTTGTTCTTCTTGTAGTTTTTATTGTGCATGAGAAGCTGAAAAGTTGCAATTTCCGTAACATAAGAGGGTAAAGACTCTGTAATAAGAAAGTACACCCAAAAGTTCAAAATCGAAGTATATTCAAAATTTCAACCAGTTTGGTTTGACTTGGCATCTGTGACAAATTATCATCGTCTAGAATGTATCAGCAGAAATAATAATTATTGAACGGTAGTAAATCACGATGAATGTTGCAACTTTTCAAATGCCCATTCAAAGTTGCATTGATTTGCTTTTGTCCTTGTTGCGAATGACTTGTGAGTGTTGTGACATATATCAACTTTAAATGAAATTATGAATTTAATTTTTGGAAGACACAAACAAATAAAAGTCACACAAAAATTGATTTTAAAATTGAAGAGCAATGGCTTTCTTAAGTGTGGTCCTGCAGAAAATTCAATTTTTGAAGAAAATATTAATCAAATGCTTTCGCTGATACAACTCTCTCCAAAAACGCTTTTATCTCAGTTTCAACGGTCACAAAGTATTAATTGCTACTCATTAATATAAAATTACACGCCACTAGATATCTTATCTTTACGGCGGAAAAAGCACAAAAAGTTTGTTGTAGAAATTCACGGAAAGACAAGAAAGCTTTTCATTTACATAATGAGATAAGGAGGAGACATCCCGAAATGTTATAATTTATTCAGGACATTAAGGGATTAGCTCGGCAAGCGGGGATACTCGACAGACATCACGGAACGGTTGTAATTAGTTCGCAATTGCACCACAGGCGTTACTGGAGCGTCATGTGATCCTGGGTTACTTCTATTCTGAAAATATAATAGCTCCCGTTCGATAGGGTTGTTGCACAATTTGCATTTGGTAATGAGCTTCCCTTGTTTTATCCCGTTTTGCGTTTCGCGTCGGGTATTCATTTATCAACTTTGAAGTTACTGCATGAAAACGGAACACCTGCTCGTAAATGAAAAACGGTTTCTTAAATTGCCAAAAATAATAAAAACTCTTCGTTATCTAGACCCATTATTGTCGACTGCTAACAAAAAATAATATGCTTACTTGAAATCGCTAAAGAGCTCATTATTATGGAATCACACATTGGAGTAAATAACGCCCTTCTTATTTTTCTGAAGCGGTAAGATAAGAAATATACAGTACATTCCAGTTAAAACGAGTCACTCTGAATAAGTCACTTGATATTATGACTTGAAAAAATCGTACAAAACGTTAACTTCACTTTTCACTTGCATACAATGGTATGAACGAGCTTCAGTTATCTCCTTTATATTCTGAAAAATATCAGTCATTAGTAGGCCTTAGCACCTTTCCATTTCTTTCCGAAAATTATCTACAGTAGTTGGCTACGTTTCGTAGAGTTTTGATTTCCACCATTTCGATATAAAACAGTCCAGTGGGTTTAAATAGGGGGATTTGGTTGCCCCAAATTTCTGCCGAAACGTTTATTTTCTGAAGATAATGGGTGTAAATTCAGCATGCCATATTTGGATTTGAACATTCTCACGATTCGCTTGCCCATTCATATATGAAGTACATTCATTCGAAATTATATCACAAAATTCAACTATTCTGTTTAAATCATTTTGGTTCAATTCATAAATCATTTTCATTTCGTCAGAGTGAAATGAAGAATTCTGAAATTGTTTGTATAGTCGAAGTAAACGATATTGTGCATATTCAAAGGTGGCGATACCCTCAGAGGTCAAAAAACCAATACATAGAAATGAATCGGCAGCGAACTAGTCCACGTGGACTGTAGACTTGGGGGTTCATATTGGATAATTTCTACTAACCGAGTTTTATGATTGGCTGAAGAGTCATAAAATGTAATTTGAAGTCATGTTACGGTGACGAATAAAAATCGGGGAAGGTTATCGCCGTCGAGTGTTGAAATTCGATATTGGTGCAGTTATGATTACTTAAAATTTTTGTTATCTGTTCAAAATATGGCTTCCATGGACAAGTACTAATAGTAATAACGAGTGTGATAACAACGCAGACTTTTTCCAGTGTAGTAATTCCAATAGCGATGGTGAACGAAGCAAAAAAGAGATACCAGTGAATAAGATTTGGATGAATTTGAACATTGAAACAAAGAGAGTATGTTTCAATGTATATAAGAATGTACATTTCGAATTTGGTTTCGAGGAAAACATACTATTACAAGCAACATCAGATTTGACTGAAATTCCTTTCTCAACTGTACGTGAAATAGTCAAAAACAAACCTTATGAACGCAAGATGCGATGTGATACAACCATTAGATGTAAATCTAATAAAATCATTGTACATCTAATAAAATCATTGAAAAAAACAATATACGACTGTTACAAAAGAAATGAGATTCCTACAACTGAAATCACAAGGAAGAAATTGAATACTTTCGGCCATTACGTGAGCTGCTGTGACATAACTCTCCAGAATTGGATAAAAAAACTAGGATTCAGATTCAAAATGATAAACAAACGTCAAGTAGTTATTAAAAGCAGAAGAATAGTGAAATTGCGTAACAAATACTCAAAACGAATAACTAATTATAGACAAGAACAACGGCAGATTTTTTATTTGGACGAAACTTGGTATGACACTCACGACACAGTTACAAAAAAGTTGACCGATGGTTCGAGAATTTGTACGGCTAATATGCCTGCAAATGAAGGATCGCGACTAATCATTTTGCATTGCGGAGGAAGTAGTGGATGGGTTTCGAATTCTTTGAAATTAGGTGGAAAAAAAACTTGAGGACTGCAATGTTAACCATCATAAGAACATGGAAGCTAAAATTTTCGAGGAATGGTTCGAAAACACATTGATCTCAAATTTGGATGCAGAGTAATAGTTCTTGACAATGAATGAAGAAGTATCTAATATTACCGAAAAAGACTGACAGAAAAATATTAAAAAAGTAATTTTGGATCGAAAAATACTATCAGAAGCTTTCGAAGAAAGTTAGTGAAGTGTTTTTGAAGCGATCGATTGAATATGCATACACTTCCTTTAGAGTCAAAGATTATCAAATCATCATGCCCATTGAAAAATGAGATTTATGTGAAGGTATGACATTTGTCAAACCAAAAAAATCCTTTACTGTTTAACTTTCTTTCGTCGATTTATATGTTCAATTCATTATTTTTTACTCATTTTTACTGTGAGTATGATTTGTAATGTTATTCATTGACAAAAACCCCACAACTCAATAAATTATAGGCCCTGACGAAGCTTCCCATTAGAAGCGAAAGCTTGGCAAAGTAGGGCAGAGTTTTGATTTTCGATTTTTTGACTGAGAGACCCCGAATAAATTTTATTGATATCTAATAAAAGTAGAAATTAATTAATTATTTTAAATTGTTTTCTAATGATCAATTTAACAATGGGAAAGTGATCCAGCAATAAATACATGACGTTATTTTAAATTTTCGAACTGTAGTCCTTGCTGTAGTTGACAGTAACCGACAGTATTTCTTATTCATTTCAAAAAACTAGGCGGCTAGTTTTTTTTGTTATTGTAAAATGTCATTATTTCGATTGACGTTCAGTAACTGTTAAATAGGACAGTAGGTGTTGTATTAATTCGTGAATTTTCTGTAGCATTGCTGCGAATTAATTTGAACTAGTAATTAATTTGAGTGCAAAATAAAGAATTGAAATACTTATGATGATTGGCTGTGGAGACAGATCAGATGGAACTTATTTGATGAAAAATATCCAGAAAGACGCATAACGCAGTCAGCAGTAAGTATGATTGAAAATAAATTTCGAGAAACTGGTACAGTTGAAAATGCACGCAAATCAGGTCGCCCTTCTGTAAATAATGATACACAACTAGATGTTCTACTTTCTTTTGATGAAGATGTTCACACTTCTATTCGTAAGGTTGGTCGTGATTTCGATGTCAGTAAAACAACTGTACATAAAGTAATAAAATTGAAAAAATGGCATCCCTTCAAAATCGAACTTCTACAGGAATTAAACGAGGATGATCCAGATAGAAAAATAGAATTTTGTGAAGCCATGATGGATAACAGTTACCGAGACCGTCTCCTCGTAAAAAATTTTCGTCTGATAAAGCCACTTTTACATCAAATGGTGAGATTAACCGTCAGAATTGTAGGTTCTGGGCCAAAGAAAACCCCCACTGGATGCGTGAGCATCATAAACAATACTCGCAAGAGGTAAATGTATGGGCTGGCATTGTGAGAAAGAGGATCATCGGACCCTACTTTTTCGACGATACTTTAGACGGGCCAGCATACCTTCAGTTTTTAAGGGGATATCTTGTACCTACTTTGATTAATTTATTCCCCAGTAGAATTAATCCTGGAAGTTTTGACGAAAGTTTATGATTTCAATAGGATGGTGTGCCTCTACATCATGCTGCAGATGTTCGAAGGTATCTCGACCAAATGTTTACGAGCCGATGAATTGGTAGACGTGGACATATTGAATGGCCAGCGAGGTCGCCAGACTTAAATCCGTTGGAATATTTTATGTGGGGCCATCTGAAGAATGTTGTTTATGAAACGAAACCAGCAAATATTCAAGAATTAAAAGAGTGAATTCGAATAGAAATAAACAATATTTCTCAAGAAACCATAAACAAGGTTCAACAAGAATTTATTCAACGTTTAGGTTACGTCAAATACTGCAGGGACTACAGTTTGAACATTGAAAATAAAGTCATGTATTCATTACTGGATTAATTTGCCATTGTTGAATTAACCAGTAGAAAAAATATAAAATAAATAATTAATTTCTATTTTTATTAGATAACATTTATTTTCTAAGCGCACATCTTTCATATTCTATCCGGTGGACCTCAAGTATCATACCTTTTCGGAATCAGCTCGTTACGGATTATCTAAAACTGACACCAAATGCAGGGTATTTCATTTGAAAAAGTTACCGATGACGTCATCACATTAATATGGATCACCCAGTATAATGAAATTTTGTTGTTGAATGAAGAATATTAGAATTAAAAATCGACGTGTTTCAGGTTTTTGTAAAACGACCTTTAGTTTTGGAAATATCGAATGTATTCCATACTTTGCGGACACACTGTATAGTTATTGTGATTCTTATAAAATCAGAAATGATTATTGAATAACGAAATTAGTTAGCTCCTAACTATATTATCGAAGGGATGCTGTTGGAAGGTAGGTTGCACTATGCATATCGTTTACTTGAACTATGCGTCTCACTCCTGATACTTAGGAAAACTCAGTAAAATACTGTGTGTTTTCCACCTTTGTTACTGACATTCCTGCTTGGGTACATCCTTTCTTATGTATTGCCAAATTCTGAAAACATTTAGAAATCGATAAGAATTCCGTAAATATCTTCTTCATCTTGCACTTTGCAAAAGTTGAATGAAATATTCTGGCAAGTAAGCGAAAACAATTTCCCTTACGGAGATGCCATCTATGGGATCAAAATCATCTTTCCCCTGGTCTGTTGTACATGTACATCTACGAAATTCTACATCAACCACCACATGAGAAATCGCCCTCTGTCATTATGTGCAGCTTCTTTGCAAAGTGATCAGATAAAACCAGAGCTCATGAGCGAAGGATTTGTAATACAATACAATACATTACAATGAAATACAATACAATACAATGCAGAACAATACAATACAAGTGGGAATGCTGTTTCGACTCTGCAGCGTAGATTGCAATGAGACTGAGAGCTGTGTCTAAACGGTGTAATCGTAATTTATTGAGTACTGCTGTTGAAATGTATATCTCAAAATAGTTGCCTGGATTTCGATTACGAATGTAACGCTTTTGGGCCTTATTCCATCCAACTGACTAAAATAGTATTGTTTCTTTCCTTTGTGTACTTTGTTTTTCCATTCGCACATATACATTTACCTTCATTTCTGTCATAATGTTACGTCAGCTTATTCATGAAGAAAGTTTCCGTTTTTACCTGCGAGGCGTGCTTTTGAAGATATAAGGGATAACAGTTTTGCCTTCTAGAAAGTCTAGAATATTCGAAAGCATTCCAGAACACTTCAGAATATGATGGAATATTTGAAATATTTAGGAATGTTCTGAAATGTTCGAAAAAATTCCGAACATATCTTATCTCTATGGAATAATCAAGGGAGTTATAAGGTGTTGTAGCTCTCCATCCCCTCATCCGACGAAAGTTCTAGTTTTTACTTGGAACTGAAAGTTTCGCCTCCTCAAAAGTTTTAAAAATCATTCTGAACGGTGTGGTAGGAGGTTCAGTAAAAAAATTAATATCGTGAGATCAACATGGGTTGTCAACATGGGACAACAAGGGCAGATGCCCTTGATGAGAGATCCCCAGTTTATGTCATTTATTTTGACTTACAAAAGACATTTGATGAAATTGATTTGGGAATTTCAATTCATCAACTCAATGGCTTCACTGTATGTTTGAATTGATGACCATACGTCGAAGAACTATTTAGCCATATCATGAGTGCCACAGAGTTGCAATCTCGGCCCACTGCTGTTCTTATTGTTTATTGACGACACTTCCCGTGTAATCATGTCTTCAGGGTGACTGTATAGTGACCATCTCAAGTTTTTCAACATAACAGACAGTGAATCTGACTGTTTGAATTTACAAAGCGACATAATAATAATAAATGCTTGATTCAATATGTGTGACTGAGAACTTGTTTATTTTGTGGTTATTCATGGGCACTTTAATGAAATGAATAAAAACACTAGTTAATTTTATTTATACGACCGGTTTTGGGTTAAACCCCATTATCAAGTACCTATAAATATATACTTGATAATGGGGTTGAACTCGGAACCGGTCGCATAAATGAAATTAACTATGACTTGAGCTTCGTTTTTGATCATGAATTGACTTTATTGGCATATATGAACAAAATGATTTGCCCAGCAAATAAAGTGTACGGGTTTCTAGTGAGACAGAGACGAACAATATTAACCATATATTATAGTTACGTAAAAACCAAATTAGAACATGGTGCACCAGTATGGTACGCTATCCATCTCACTCATGTTGCCGATATTAAACCCTTACAGAGATGATTTTTGAAATTTCTAATCTATAAAACAAGTTGAAATTATCCTGAAAGAGGAATTCCTTATTCTGTTTTACTGAATCGATTCAATTTTGTGTCGTTGAGCATAAAATTAAACATCACTGAAAAATTAATGTTTTATGTAATCAATAATTACATAGTTCGTCAGTATTTGTCGTCCAAAATCGATTTTCTAGTACCTGTTGTCAATTCTACATCACTGCTCCTTTCATTGTGACAAATAACGTATCAGTTGTTATTAGGTATCAGAATTCAATCTGTCAACATTGTGACATTTTCTCCTTTTTATATATCCTGAAATTTATTTCATTACGCTTTTTTGTATTTTTTATTTCACACTTCTCAGCCTTTTATGAAGCATTTTCTGTAATTGCGTGTTTTACCTGCTGGAAATAAATCTATCTTACAAAACAACGGTTTTCTCCATGAAAATTGCAAAGGCTGCTCCTCAACAGCTTGGAACACTGTTCCGAACCAGAAAACTATACACACCTCAGCAATATTTGATGCTTTATAAAGTTCAGATCATACCTTCTGAGTATTGTTCTCATGTATGGAGCTCCACCCCCAAACATAACCTGAAGATGCTGGATTCCACCTAGAAAAGAACCATCCGCCTGCATCACTTGCAACCTTGATAGTCTGACACATCGAAGAAAGGTCAGGTTCCACCAAGAGCGGTACATATCAGAAATACGTGACGGACTGTAGCTGCTCATCGTTTTGAGGTTCAACTCAGTACACCTCGAACTTCATTGTTCAAAAACTCTTTCATCTGGAGAACTGCGTTTATGTGGAATAAACTTCCTGAGAACGTTTTTCCAAATGGATTTAATCTTCAGCGATTCAAATCTAATCTGAATCACTATTTTCGCACAGGCACCACTTTAAGAGCACCTGTAGGATTTTCCTGTAGCGCTTGTGTTTTGTCCGTAAGAAAAAAAATTGTGAATGTTCTTCACATCCTCACTGGTTTTTGTTTTTTTTCCCTTTATCATTTGAAAATTTTCCAATAAAACACTTTTCTAATGAATGATCAAAAGAAGAAATGAAATAGAATACTTATGATAGCTCCAGAAATATTCATAATGCCATTTAGGATTTTCAAGTTTCTACTTCTAAGGGTTATCGTTTGTAGGGGAGCGACAGCTTGTTAAAGGAAAAAACATATTCAAACACCTTTTTAAAATATTTTTTTAGCATACAATATAAAGAGCTCAATTCAGTCTATTGGACGAAACAGTCAATTATTCTATTACGATTTTTGTCCATTTGAGTTTGGAGAAAGAAATTACGCTGATAGCAAACAGTCTGCTAATTTCTAGCAAACATTTACCAGAGAGGATGAAGTACTTAATTCAAAACAAGCTGTTCAGGTAGTGCGCAGGCATTAATTGAAACGTCAAATAATTTAATTAATAATTCGATTAATGATTACCAGATCTGAGATGGATGCCACAGGGAATATGAGAGTTCTGAAATCAGCAGTTAGTGAAATATTGAATGAGAAATTAATTTTATATATACTAAACAAAGAATTTCCGATTATTATCTTTTGGATGATTCATCACATCACAATAGTTGCATTATACTCTTTTCTGCATTTTGGTTTATTGCCGAATCAAAGATATTTTTCTCGAATGAATATATTCCCTGAATATACTGTTGCATTCAGTAATGGGAGTAGGCATATTTCAGTTGGTTTCTGAAGTTTCTATTTTGAAACAAATGATTTTTTTTGACAGTCCATTTTCCCCATTTTTAATGGCATATATGGGTTTTCATTGTCCAGGAATGAAAATATAGAGGGCAAATTTGCCCAGAAATATTAGAGAATATGTTTGTAGGAAACTCAAATTGGGATTTATTCAACTTGTTAGTATCATAATATCTAATAACACAGACTTTGCCTATATTCTTAAAAAAAAAAGAAATATACTTAATTTGAAAGATGTTTCGGGAACCTCTTCTGCTTCCTTTTTCTAATTCCTTTTAGACTTATGGAAAATTATTAAAAATTAAATACTAAACGTAAATTGGGAATTCCAAAATAGCAGGGCATATTTTGACAGGAGATGGTGCACATTTATTGAATTGGGAACACTCCAAAATTGAGAACCTAACGGAACGAAAAGAAAACTAGAAGAAAAAGATATTTTTCTGTATAGTAGTCAATGGATTCTGATGTTTTTGAGTATTCAACCTTCCATAAATAAAAAAAGTTGAGTCAACGGTGAATCTGCTAAAGTTTGATGAAAAGCAATCTGAAAAGATCACTCCAAAAATTTACTGCCTAATATGAATCATTAACTTGCCCACAAGTGAAATACTTGATCGAGAATAAAATTTCAATATATGAAGGTTTTTCAAAACAGCTTTCTGATTGTAATCTCTCACCAGATCTTAACACAATAGAGCATACATGGAATATGCTCCAGAGAAGGTAATGGGAGGACATGGCAACTTTTAGGATCGCTAAGAGCTGTTTGAGGCCCTCCAAGTCGATGGCGAGATATTTTGAATAGACGCGGAGAACTTACTCTTCACTAAATTCAGGTTTCGTTAAAAATACTTAAGTTCCAAATCTAAATCTACATCTCTTCTTTATTTTCTATGAAATTATTATGTTTTTGTGATTATTTGTATTGAACTCGTAAAATTAATTTATTAAAGTATTAAAAAATCCAAAATTTTTTATAAAAAAAAAATTCAGAACTGTGAATTCCATCGAAAAGTTGTCAATTTCCATGTGAGTATTAATTCTTGTGTATAATCAAAATGAGATTGTTAGTTCAATGGAATTGTTGGATAACAACCTGCGAGAAATACTGTGAATATTTGAATACCAGAAAAAGTATCTCAGGATGAAAAATTGTTACTACTCGAATGTAGTGTGGAATGTCACAACGGAGAAAACTTTATAAACTTCATTTATAAAGTTTATTATCATTATCAAGGAAGAGCTGAAAAAAAGTGATACAATAATATAAAATTTGTTACAAAAAGGCACAACTGTTAATGAGGATGACCGTGTCGAAAAGAATGTTACATTTAAACAGTTGAAACATGTCGATAAAATAAAACAAGTCACCAAAGTAAAAAATGTTTGAATCCTCACTGATTTAAGGAAGATTATCTAAATTTACATAATACAATCGTTATATGGTTGGAAATTATAAAATACTTGTGCAAGCCATGTGGCTGTAGACCACAGAGAGAGACATGCATTTTTTTAGGCTGAAATCTAACTTATATCGAACACTCCAAACCAATAAACTATTCAAATCTTTCTATAGGGCGGAGCAATCTCTGACTGATCTCACCTGTTTGAAAATTTTCACATAATCGGCAAAAAGCAGACATTTTGAGTGCTCGATATAATCTGACAAGTCATTAATGAATAACAAAAAGAACAAGGGCACCAAATTTTAACCTTGGGGTACCCCTGAAGAAGCATGGAATTTGCCTGAGGTATTTCCATCATGCCTAACCACAAAATATCGATCCTGAAGATAACTCCTAAAAAGATTCATGATATTGTCGGATGGTCCAAATCGATATAACTTTTGCAGCAAAACACCATGGTCCACCCTGTCGAAGGCCTTGCTAAAATTCATGAATATTGTGTCCAGTTGAACCTTATTTTCTTAGGAGTTATTTGCTTCGCTGGTATATAATAGCAGATTTGTGTTGGCAGATCTGTTAGACATAAACCTGTGCTGTTGCTCAACTAAGGCATCTTCTACATAGCCGTACTATCTAGTATGGATTATCTGTTGAAATAGTTTCAAAGGAGCAGATTTAATAGATATTGGTCTGTAATTTTTTATATCACGTTTGTTTCCTGTTTTATGAACTGGTGTGCAAATTGAAGTTTTCCATGGCGTCGGAAAGCATTGTTGATTATGATATTAAATATGTGGAGTAGTGGGTGACGTAACCATTCATGGCAACACTTCACCATATACGGCGGTATACCATCTACACCTGCATATTTTTTTGGCTTTAATTTCTTTACTGCATCATCAAAGTCCGATTCTGTTATAGACATTTCCAAAAACAACCTTTTAGAAGTATTTCTTTCAATTGCTAAGATTTTGGTTGAATTATAGTCCACGATATGACTTTCTTTAAAAACGTGATTACTGAGAGCACATCTCTCAGGATGTATTTACTATCACTTTTGTGTGATACTACTTTAAGTAGTCTTGACGTTTGACCAATATATTCATTACTACAATTCAAACATGGTATGGAGTAAACTAAATGAGATTGAAAATTTGTAGGAGTTTTATCCTTGAGTTTTGAGAATAATTTATTTATGGTTAGAATGGTTCTGAAAGCTATATTGACATTCTAACCATAAATATATGAGATGGGGCATTTCTTAATTGTTCTTAACCTTTAATTCTTTCTTTTTTTCTTCTGAATGTTATTTTTCGAAGAAATTTTCATCTTGGAAATTAATCAAATAAATTTCATTTTGTTTCCATAGTTACCCTTCTCTCATACACCCTCAAATGTTTCTTTCCTTCAAGCAAGAGCAGAGACACTGATTTATCTCGTACCGCTTATAACATTACATTAATTTGAGTGTTTCAGCGGAAAGCTGTTGTATTAGTGCCGGACGAGTTGTTATTGTGGTTGGAATCAGACTCTGGGAGAATTGATGCGATGCCAGTTGAGGAAAATGCGAAGGAACGATGAATTAACAGCTGGTGAATCAGTAATAACTTATGCTGCGGGAAAGTGTCTTCTCTTCACTATCGACAAGGCATGTGACGGGCAGATCCCCAGGTTGGGTTTGTTGGATTCTGAATAATGTTGTTGGGTGGTTTGCGGCGCATTGTTGCTGAACCGTTGATTCCATTGGGAAATTCTGTTCTCTGTGATAAGACTATTCGTATTATTCGGACTAGTGGTTTCTCAATGAAGAATCAACTGAATAAGGAGAACTGTGAAGCCAATCCAGCAAATTTTACATTTGGGATATCTCTTAAACTGGACAAATGGATTGACACAAATTATGACTTTGACTTGATACACGATCTCCAATTTAACGTTCTGGATATTCAGGAACTAAAAAGTATCTATTCAATAATGATAATGAATTCAACGAATAATGCAATAGAAAATAGAGAGTCAAGCCTTACGAACAGCTCCACAAATTCAACAACATCCCACACAACAATTACCGACTCAACATCCACCGACACCTTTCACAACTAACGTTATACCTTTCATTCCAGGACTATCTGAAAAAATAGGACGAATTTGAAATAGGTATGTTAGAACTAACTACTTCCAAAACAAAAAATACACTGAGATCCATACTCACACATACAAAACCCAACAACACTGAAGAAAAAACAAAAAATTGCATTTACGAGATACCTTGTTCTTGTATTAAAAGTTATATTGGCGAAACTTCGAGACCATTGAAAGTGCGTGAGAATGAACATTGAGATTACATAAAAAAAGACGACTGACAGGATCTAAATTGTCATAATACATTTTAAAATCAGACGGTGAACATCGAGTTGAATGGAACAAGACAATAATTATTACCAATGAGCCTTACTCTAAGAGACGTAAGCTAAACAAATCAGCGTATATTCTAGAGAGAATTGTATTTTGAACAGCTCCTTAGAAATAGACCGTACTTGGCTACCCATCTTGAAGGAAAAATTGGATAGAGGCGATATGGCAACAGACTGATATCGGAGAGCACCTCGTCTTACATCAAATATTTCAGTTGTCAATCAACAACATTGACATAACTTCACATATGAAAAATCATTTGACATCTGAGGAAGAAGTCGAGAAATAAATAATCAGGAAAGGAATAACTGCAAATATCTTTGAATTTTTTGTCCATTTCTGAAGACGAAGGCAGATTTTGGCCTCAGAAACGTTAAGATAAGTATTGTATTATTTCTTAACAATTTTTTTTCAAGGCAAAATAGAACATTTTTCATTGTGAAAAATACTTTGATTTTACGCAGTAACTTAACGGAGTAAGTTACTGCCCTTTTCACACTTATATAAAGTTCTCCATTATGATTTTGATATTTTTCTAAATGTGGAAGGTAAAAATACCCAAAAAATGTCGATAAAAACTGATTTTCCTCCAAAAAAACTACTTTCGTTGAATAAAACAACTCTCCGAATCAACAAATACAATTTGGTATATGGAACTTTGTATGGTGTTGTGATTGATTGGGAGGATACTTTCAATATTTGTTGTAATAAAACCAAATTAGAAGTGTTAAACAGCTTTTGGCTTTCCACGTCACCATCTACATACAAGAAATGTTAGGAATTTCGGGAGGGCTCTGTCTTCCAGTTTGTTTCTGAAAGTTATTTCAATGCATGAGGTACACATCTTTGTAAAGATGCTTTCTTTTATTCTTTGGAAGTTTATAAATTTTTTTGAATGAAGATGAAGTAGAAAGCCAAAAATCTTGTTTTAGTATTTTGAAGAGTTCCAACAAAATAACTGTTTCAATTATATAATGAATATTCTAATGCTAATTTGTGTGAAATTCTGGACCTTCTTCTGATACCAAATATCAACCTCATACAAGAGTTTTGAACTTTTTGTATGCGACACCTGACGTTCTTGTTTGAACATGAATGATAAACAGCGTCACAGTGGTTGAAATGAGATAAAAGTAATGAATCACATAGCATTTTCTTGACATATACATCCAAATATTGTCTATGGGGATATATAAGTTTCAATGATGAATAAAAAATTTTAAGTTTTTAAGTTATATGTTCATGAAATCGTAGTTTATGATCTAAAATCAACCCCAAATTTTTTGAATACGGTCTGAATTGTATCTCAGAGTTTCCCATTTTCAAGCTGTAGTTTTTCACTTCTTCCCTGATGCTATCACGCCCAAAAATAATAGCTACTGATTTGTTTGGATTGATTTTCAACATATGGTCAGTTGAAATTTATATCGGTTACTGCTTGACCTATATCTGAAGATTTGAAAGATAAATATAATTGAGAATCATCTGCATAAAGGTGATATTTACTAAACTTCATTTTATTGATGAATGTGGCAGTATAGATGGTATAAAACAGTGGGCCTAAAATGCTGCCTTGGGGTACTCCTGTTTTAACTTCTTTCCAAGTAGAAGAAATATCATGAATCTGTACTTTTTGTAATCTATTATCTAGATGAGATGATATCAACATCAATGATTCATCACTGAACCTAAAAAAATGTAATATATCATAAAGTATTTTATGATTGATGGTATCAAATGCTTTTGAATAATCCAGGGGGTATAATTTTTGCACATTTTCATGAATCATGAAAATAACTTTGACTTATGCATTCGTTTATTATGTGAGTTACCACCATTATAATGGAAGGACAACAAATTCTAATAATACTTATATTGATTTCATTTACCCCATATGTCTGACTTTATGCTATTTATGATGCTGAAGATTTCATCTTCAGTAGTTGGTGAAAATATGAATTGATCACATATACCTTCTTTTTTGTTCATGTCATGAAAGCGCATTAAGTCTTCATCCGGTGGGATATCTCTTTGAGACATAATTGAAATAAAATCGGTAATAGCTTCTACATTTTTCAAGTTTTCAGGGAGTTCTTTATTTTTCGCAACTTATAATTTCTTAAGTTCCTGCCATCTACCCTTACTATCAGTATTATGTAGTTTGTAGTTTAAGTATGCTCTTTTCCCGTAATGTATAGCTGTATTGATATAATTCCTCAGTTGTTCGTAGTAATCCCAATGGTGTGCTAGTTTTGACTTCTTGAATCGAGTTAATGCTTTGTCTCTCAATTTCTGCATCAGTCTTATGTTCTCAGTGATCCAAGGAGTGTAATTTTGTTTCTTCAAAAAGATATTTTTTTTTGGTGAATGATAATTTAGAGTTTTTGTAATGAAATCAATTATGATATTTAATTCAACATCTATATCTACAGTTTCGAATAGTAAATGCCAAGGTTGGTTTACTAAATTATCACTGAACCTGTCATAATCAATATGGCTAATGTTTCTATAAGTTATCTATTGGTTTTTTATCTTGGGTTCAATTTCAAAGGAAAATTGAGCCTCTGTCAATGCATTATCTGAAAGATCATTGTGTATAACATTAATTTTATAAACTTTATCAATATTTGTAATTATTAAGTCTAGCAGTGAAGAAGATGTTCCCGTAATTCTTGTCGGTTCCGAAACAACCTGTCTGAAATTAAATATTTCTAATACCGTCTGAAACTTCTCTGAGCTATTTGAACTGGGATCTAACATATTGATATTAAAATCACCTAAACATATTATATTACTGTAATTTGAATATATATTGGTGAATATTTCTTCAATTTCGTCTAAAAATAATGTTAAGTTCGAATTAGGTGGCCTATAAACAATACCGATAGCTATAAAGTTAGCAGTGAAGATAGTATAAAGTCTAGCAGTGAAGAAGATGTTCCCGTAATTCTTGTCGGTTGCGAAACAACCTGTTTGAAATTAAATATTTCTAATACCGTCTGAAACTTCTCTGAGCTATTTGAACTGGGATCTAACATATTTATATTAAAATCACCTAAACATATTATTTTACTGTAATTTGAATATATATTGGTGAATATTTCTTCAATTTCGTCTAAAAATAATGTTAAGTTCGAATTAGGTGGCCTATAAACAATACCGATAGCTATAAAGTTATTCCTACCCACGTTTAATTTTATCAATACATTCCACCCGTTCACTGCATTGACTGAAAATAATTTCATATTTGAAAGTATTTTTCAGAAAAATACCTACCCCTCCGCCTCTGGATAACCTATCTTTGCGTAAAAATATATAAGGAGCAGAATTTACTGCTGACCATTCCTGCATGCATCTATGTTTCTGTTACTCCCACAATTTTGATGGTAAGGATCTGACATTCATATGACATATATTCAACATGACCTGTAAGAATGGTAATTAGGTAATTTTCAAAGAGAAGGAAAAGAAAGGAAAGTTAGAGAAAAACGACACAAAAATGCAGAGTGA
Organism: Leptinotarsa decemlineata; assembly: GCF_025532065.1. Classification (NCBI taxonomy): domain Eukaryota; kingdom Metazoa; phylum Arthropoda; class Insecta; order Coleoptera; family Chrysomelidae; genus Leptinotarsa; species Leptinotarsa decemlineata. Next base: position 2,651,989 of record NW_027412686.1, read on the forward strand.
AGTTTAAATAAATAGTGAACTGAGTAGCCCTGTAACACCTGTCAACAAGAAAAAGAAATAAAGTGATGTAGGAAATCTGCCTCTTGAAATTTCTACAAAAAGTGACAATTTAACAAAAAAAACTCCATTTTATAAATATATAGGTGATATGGGTTACATTTTTGACAGGGAAAAAACATAATTCTATTGAAATCATGAAGTGTAGCAAATAATTTATCAATGAATATAATGCTAAGCTTGAGGAGGCTCTGAAAAAAAGATAAATAATACTGAAAATCACAAAATACTTACTAACATAATAACTTTAACATGAACACCAAAATAGGCTAATGAAATGTAGTAATATATTAAAAGCATAATTCTAAGATTAAGAAGACTATAGAATAAGAAAATGAATATTAATGAAAATGACACAATAAGAACTATAAGTCAAACCCAAATTTAGTTAATCGGTTATTTGACTTAAAATGGTTCAGATACAGATAACGTGTCAATCATGTTACAGATGTTGTTTTACGAAGTATTTCCAGTTGAGTTTCAGTTTTAAGACGATGTACTTTATTATTAATTTTCACGAAGATATTCCCATTGAAGGTCCACACATTTTTTCTTGGAACATTCTCTAACTCTTTCTTTATCAAAGTCATCCTCATTTTGGTCAGGTCTTCTTGGATAGATATACCAGAAGATTTCAAATATTTTAGATTCTCCAAAATTTTCCTACGAATGGCAGTCACTAAATCGCACTAGTACACCAGATGGTTTGCCATTATTTACGCTGATGTTTTTATTTGGAATACGATAACATGTTTTTATGATTTTTTCATTGAAGTTTTTTATCTGCATTCTACCTACGATTATTTTCCTGAAAATGGTACTAAGAGATTCGGTTTCTATTTCTGTAACTCCAAAAAAACGAAGATTTTTTGCCCTTGACCTTTGTTCAAGTTCATCTAATTTAATATTTAGTTGAACGTTTTTTCTTTCAACTCCACAATCTGCTGATGTAATGAGAAAGCGGTTGTTTCGTACTTATCTGATAGTTTTTAGTAAAATAAAATAAATAAAAATGATAAAGTATATTTTATTCATAATATACAATTTCAAGTAACCTATTACTAATACATAACTGAAAAAAAAAACTGAATAAGGCACCACGGAAGAAACTTCAGAAGAGTTTCTTGTGTGTGGTATAGCCAACCTATTGAAAATGGAACTGAATATACAATATTAGTTAAATTCATTCTTAGTGAGGTAAACATAAAATAAAGTATATTATTGAATCAACTCGAGCATAGACAGTTGAATAGAGGAAAGAAATAAAAATAGACAAATAACATCGTGCGGAAAAATTCAAGCTGAAAATAATTGACAGGTTAACAGGCAAGTGTAATGTTGTTTCAAATTCACTAATTGATGGTTTCATGGAATATATCATATCGTTATAATTTCTCAACCAGTTTCCATTCTGTTTTTCGAGTTTATTTTTATTTCTTAACCTTTTTATCCTATCTGGTATCGAATCCCAAATTTTCGTGCCCATGTAGCTAGAACGTCTTTGACCGACTGATTTTTTACATCTTGTACCAAGGCGGTATGTTCTTTGTTCCTAGTAATATATGTATAGGTGTTGAAGTTTGTTTCGTGATTTCACCCGCATGAATTTTGTAAATGATTTTCAAGTCAAATAACTGATATTAAAAATACCGTACTCCATGAACACCAAATTTCTACTAGAATAGGTCCTTTTTTTACCATATATGATTTTCAAAATATGTTTTTGTATAACGTTCAGACTGTTTAAGTGTTTATCGCTCACACCGCCCCATGTAATAATTCCATAATTAGGTTATGATTGTTCTAATCCATAGTAAATTGTTTATAACTGGGGGATTTCGAGAATTTCTTTCAATGATTAGAAGTATCTGAAGTATTGTTTTGAAAGTACATTTTTTTTCGTGTGATGCAATTTTCCGGTAAAAGCAGTTGTTTCGGGAGAGCGTTTTTTCCAGTTTGAATCTGAAAATAACACATATTTGTGTAGAGTTTATTTTGAACATGATTGCTTCCTTCCTCTTTCCAAAAGTTTCCCACATTTCCCTTACCAAAAAAGGATTAGAAGAATGAATTATAAATAAAATGTGCATTGGCCAATGGTTACTCTTTTTGTATTTGATCAACATCATACTCTATTATGAAATTTCCAATAAGTGAACAATTTACAAAACCAAAACACTTTTTTGGTTTTGTTTATCTATTTTCTCTCAATTCATTTATCTCTAATGAGAATGTACGTAGGTATCAATTCCATCTACACAAAAAAAGGAACCTGGGTTTCCATTCCCTACTGGTATATGTGTAGTTGTTAACACTTGGCAAATTTATTGAAACCAAAATTCTTTTCCCAATTGTATTTCCTGATAAAAATTGGTAGTGGACAATTACCATCCCTCTATATCGTTCTCGGAGGCACAGCTAGTTCTGCTACACTGTACTTGAATACATTGTCATAGATTTTAATGAAGTATCGACCAGTTGAATCACATACCTATTTCATCAATGAATGACATAATATACCAGTATATTATCATGGTTTGTCTCTTTGCCCTCCGTTGAATAAATCACACCAGAACTTGTTCGTGTATTTAATGAATTCAACAAGGAAAAAGTAGCAAATGAAACAGTTCTTTCATTTTTTTCGAAACTTCTGTTATCATACGTAGTATATTCAATTCCATGTTTTCAGTGTAAGAACATTGGAATATTGTAATAATTCCCGCAAGTGTGATATTATACAGGGCATTTCATGATTAGCGTTAATTTGCTGTTTCTGACAAACTATTTAACGGATCAACCTGAAAATTTCACAGTATGCATAAATCGATATGATCTACACGCCTAAAATATTTCAGACGAAGCGGCGTTGTCGCTTCTACTATAAAGTAGCGGCTTCTTTGATTTTTCAAATGGAACACCCCGTATATAATATCATATTATGATGCATTATCACTTTGTCAACAAATTCATATACTATTTCCCAATACTTATCTATTACCGTTTAGAAGATATAAATTAATTTCGATATTTTTTTTACCAAACATGAACTTTTATAAATGCTGATAATCTTGAACTTTCTTGCACTAAAACGATCAAATTTGAAACGGAGTAGAGTGATACTATGAGGATCTTCACTACGAGTCATATTTTCATTTGACTCATACAGGGTCTTCAAAAAATGCAGATACTTTGATCTCATGAAAAAATGAGTGGAACTTGATTTTTTCAAATGGAACACCCTGTATATTTCAACATTTTTGAGCTCTACATCCAACTTTATATTAATTTTGTTCAGATAATACTATTTCTATTTTGAACCGTTTTTGAGATAAACTGTTTCAAACGGAAACTGACGTGGTTTTCTTGCTCGTTTTTTTGAATTCATCACTTATTTTGGATATTCAACATTTTTTTCATACTTCGTAATATTTTTTTGATTCAGTTTGTTAACTGTCTCAGATCAGTAATTTCGAAATTGGCATGTACCTACCTTAGAAAAAGTTACAATTTGTATACATTAAGGTATTGGTCTCTAACGTACAACAGTACAAATTAATATTTTTTAATAGTGTGCTTTGGAAAAATAAATAAACCAATTATTCAACGTCAGACTTTCGTTGGTGGTTTAGACTGATTGTGATAGCTACCAATTATAATAGAATAATGTCAAGATTAGGTTACAGTAATGAAGATTTCTTGAATTTATTATTAATTTATGGTGAGTGCAATAGAATTGCGAGTAGAATATGCTGAGTATTTCATGAAAGATATCCACAACTTCCGAAGCCGAATAATAATGTGATAAATCGACTACTAAAAAACTGTAGGTTGAATGGAACCTTCCGTCCAAAAATCTTTCGTAAGAAGACTAAAGTGGATGATGATGACAATGCTATAACAGTTTTGGAATACTTTCATGCATTTCCAAATGCTTCTCTGCACGAGGCTGAAAGGGAGATAGGTATACCCTACGTGACAATTTGTCGAATTCTTAATAAGCATTAATGGCATCCCTATAAGTTCTACTGTGTCCAACATTTGAAAGTGAGTGATTTACCTCGTAGAGTGGAATTCTTTGAATGGTACTTGTCAAGACTCAAGAGGATGAACATTTCCTTGACAATGACAGATGAGGCCAAGTTCACAAAAAATGGAGTTTTCAATAGACACAACAGTCATTATTGGGCGCCAGAGGGGTTTTCAAGAAAGATGGCAATTCAATGTATTTTGTGCTATAAAGAATGAGTCAATTTTTTATATCGAGTTTTATGATGATAATTTGAATGCATCAAAATATGAAGATTTACTGAGGAATGGAATTCAAATTATTTTAAATAATAGACCAGGAAGAGAACGTGTATGGTACCAAATGGATGGTGCTCCATCCCATAATTCTCATTCAGTCAGCGAAGCTTTAACCAAAATCTTCGAAGACAGATGGATTGGTAATAATGGACCTTTTCGTTGGCCTCCTAGAACACCAGATGGCAATCCATTAGATTATTTCGTGTGGGGTTTCATTAAAAATATGGTTTACTCTACTCCAATAACAACAATGGAAGATATGAAATCGAGAGTTACAACTGCTTTCAATAGTTTGACTCCATCCAGACTTGATCAGAAGCGCTACACATGACAATCTTTTGAAGAGATTACATGTTTGTTTAAGTAGAGGTGGATATGACTTTGAACATATTCTGAAATACACTGACGATTAAATTAACTCATTAATTTATGGGATTATTATTTTCAGTTCGTGTTTCAGCGTTAATAAAACTATTGTTTGAAGAGAAGTTTCATTCGATGGTTGAGGAGTATTTTAATAATTATCTTTCCATTGAATTATCTGTGACTAATTGAGAAACATCAAACGAAATCTGTTTTACGAAAATGAGTGATGAACAAGGAAACCATGTCAATTTCCGTTTGGAACAGTTTATCTCGAAAACGGTTCAAAATAGAAATAGTATTATCAGGACAAAGTTAATCTAAAATTGGATGTAGAGCTCAAAAACGTTGAAATATACAGGGTGTTCCATTTGAAAAAATTGAGTTCCACTCATTTTTTCATGAGATGATCATGAAGATCCTCATAGTATCACTCCACTTCATTTCAAATTTATTCGTGTTAGTGCAAGAGAGTTCAAGATTATCAGCATTTATAAAAGTTCATGTTTGGTAAAAAAATATCGAAATTAATTTATATCTTCTAAACGGTAATAGATAGGTATAGGAAAATAGTATATGAATTCGTTGACAAAGTAATAATGAATCATAATATGATATTATATATGGGGTGTTCCATTTGAAGAATCAAAGAAGCCGCTACTTTATAGTAGAAGCGACAACGCCGCTTGGTCTGAAATATTTTAGGCGTGTAGGTCATATTGACTTATGCATACTGTGGAATTTTCAGGTTGATACGTTGAATAGTTTGCCAGAAACGGCTAATTAAAGCTTATCATGAAAAGCCCTGTATATGACTTCATTCATTTCACAAACAAATCGTTGCTTCGATAAAAAACTCATAGGAAATATACAAGTGGAATTTATCACTTTTTCCTAATATATTGATATTTTCAGAATTTTCATCTATTAATGTAACTTGAAGATATGACATAATTGGTAGTGTTATGATTGAATACTTTAACCGGTTTTCCAATTTCAAAATTAGGTAGTTTTAATTTTAGTAGGTTAAATGCTACTTTATTTTATACAATTATAATTCAGCCAGTAGAAAGGACAGAAATTTCATTTTCTTTCCTCATAATTTTCAAATAAACTTCAAATTTTATGTACTTGTGATACACTGTTTGGAACCTTTGGTATAGTAATAAGTATTACTGGAGTTTTTTCCCAACACCAAACCGTTATTTTAACACCTCGACACGTGTTTCAATCACCAAGTGATCATCTTCAAGAGAAAGATAAAAACAGTTTTTATCTTCTTCCAACACCAAAGCATTATTTTAACACCTCCACACGTGTTTCGACTACCAAGTGATCATCTTTAAGTGGAAGATCAAAACAGTTTTGATTACCAAGTGATCATCTTCCCCTTGAAGATGATCACTTTGTGATCGAAACACGTGTCGAGGTGTTGAAATAATGGTTTGGTGTTGGAAAAAACCACACTAATATTCAAATATTATATCAAATTAGTTTTCTCAATAGTGTTGTGCATCTTCATGGTTAAGAAATGCAACATATTATTATCAAAACAATTTTTTTTATAAATACTAACTGATATAATTCATAATATTACTGTATTTGTTTGGACATGTGTTTTAAGTACTCCTCGACATTGTAAGGTACAATCTATTTTCCGCTATTTTCCGACAATTTGAAACCAGAAGTGAATATTTTTCCAATTCGTCTTCCTGTTTATCGATGAAAAAAATCGTTTTCAGTGGTAGGTGATTCAAGTAGAATATGTTGATATGACCATGTTGTTTATCTATTCGATAGTGACTTTTCGATTATCCAATGCTGGCACTCCTTATCTTGGACACACTGTATAGGTCATTAATCAGCTGTAATCTTTGGTACGGGTCCAAAATGAAAAGTTGGTCTACAAGAAACACGAAGAGTATTGAGAAATTATACCCACCTGGGAACACACAAGAAAAAACTTTTATGAAGGTTAGGTTAGTTCCAAAGTAAGTGGGTCTATTCGACTCCCCACCGCTACCCGCAAGGATTTATTGTGGCTGAAGCCGATTAGTTTGTATGGTGAGTGGTCTTTCAGGTCAGATGGTAAGAGTACGGTTCTGCCAAACTCTGAAAACCTGATTCGGTCCCCAGCGGGGCAGGTAGAAAGTGTGTTCTCTACTGTTTCATCATTTTCCAAACAGAGGCGACACACACTGTCTTCCGACAGTCCAAGTCTCTATATATGATGATGCAAATGCCAGTGACCTGTAAAAAGGCCTGTTAGACATCGTAGTTCATCCCTACTGCAGTCAACAATTGTTTGGTATCAAGTTTCGAAGGGTGAATAAACGCCTTGGAGTGAGCCAATCCTGAAATATTCTGCCAGAAGTCCATAAATCTTCTTGCCATCCAGGTGTTCAATCTTTGTTTGGTAAAGCCCAAAGCGATGCCAATGACAGACTCTGGTCTGATGAAGCTGCTTGCAGCACCCTCTTTAAAAAAAAAAATCGGAAAAGCAAGGATTACACGGATTTCAAATGGACACTATCCATTGAGGGATAGATGAAGGTAATTTCATGAAGAGATAGAAACTGCTTGTCATGTTTTATGTGGACACTAGATCACAGGAGGCAAGCAAGCTCAAGGGGTTGGGCAGTTTTTTGTAGAGTCAGAAGAAACAAACAAGTTAGATGACTCATATGTAGCAGATGAAGGTCTTGATCAGTGGTGAATTTCTAGTGAATACTATTAGCATATTTTTCACTATTGCATAATATTCTAAAGAATTTTCAAGTTGAAATAACATATGTTGAGGGATTCGTAAACGATTGCTCATTCATAAATCGTAACTGTGAATTGAAGCATTCGTCAGGAATGAAGACGAGTTATGTACCTCAAATAAAATACATTTTATGATAAACATGAAAGGGACAATTATTAGTTTTTACTTTTGAAGATTAGTTGAAAGCCATTTCGACAAATTGTATTCTTATTATTCTCTTCTATGCAATAAAAACGTGGGTAAAATTTCTTGCTTGGCCGTTGGTAGTCAGTCATTGCATTGAAGTATTTATTGGTTATCCTTTCAAAGATGTATGAATCATACATAGAAATTAATTTCAGATATAAACTGAAACCCTTACGAAACAACTTATTTCATATAAATATTCAAGTATATTCATTACTATTTAGTTTGGAGTCCGAACATTCGCTTTGGAATTGAATTCCACTATTAATATCAATGGTGTACTTTGAAGTTTCTTGACAAGACATTCCATCAGTTAAATGGAGAAATTTTCTGTTCAAAGATGGAGAAAGGTAAAAGTTTTATTGAAAAAAGTATCGCTCCTGAAAATACACCGCTTTCAATGAATTTCAATAAATCTTATTTCATAAGCAAAATTTATAAATATAACTAATTATTCTCTTCAGATGTCTATAAACTTCACGAATTGAACTTTTCAGTCCTCTCTTCATTACATTCGAGCAGATTTTCTGTTGATTCATTTATTTTTAGGATTGTAGAAAATTGAAAATCCCTCCAAAAATTAAAGAAAAGGCGGTTATTGTCTGTTATCATTCACAGTTAAAACGACAGTCACCCTCTAGGGGTGACCAGCTAGGAATTAACGAGGTCTAATCTTTAAACGTTCGATTTCTAGTATGATTATCGTGATTTGGTTAATATCTAACTCAGTTTACATTCACTGAGGATACACTACAAAAACACACTTTTGTCTATTTTCCACTATATTTCTTTATTGTTGACCGGTTTCGGCTATTATACCATTTTCAAAACTAACTGATTACATTTAAATCCGAGTAATTTATACCTATATTATTCTAGCATAAATGATTTGATATACCTGATATATCTGATATACCTGATATCCGGTACCTGCGTTTCATATACCTGTAAAATCCATGAACATAACAAAGCTTTCAATATAATGTAGGTTTTGGGATCTGGACTATAGGTTCAGGAGAGGACTATTGTTTAATTCAAGTTGTTCGTTGAGGACAATAGAATTGGGATCTTTCTTTGACCTGTTTATTTCCATAGATTCCAACAGATTCATCATTTTCCCTTTTTCGCATGTATGTAGGATCTTTAAATTATCTTTATCTATTTTATGTTTCGAATTTTGAAGATGTTCGTACATTAATGATTTTTTATCCGAAATGACATGTTCGTGGTACCTTGTATCAAAATTTCTCCCAGTTTGGCCTGTATATATGGAAACATATTATTTAATGCCAAACCTAAATTAGAGAAAGGAAAGAGATCTGGTATATACCGAATAGAATGTGGTGAATGCCCTGCCATATATACAGGCCAAACTGGGAGAAATGTTGATACAAGGTACCACGAACATGTCATTTCGGATAAAAAATCATTAATGTACGAACATCTTCAAAATTCGAAACATAAAATAGATAAAGATAATTTAAAGATCCTACATACATGCGAAAAAGGGAAAATGATGAATCTGTTGGAATCTATGGAAATAAACAGGTCAAAGAAAGATCCCAATTCTATTGTCCTCAACGAACAACTTGAATTAAACAATAGTCCTCTCCTGAACCTATAGTCCAGATCCCAAAACCTACATTATATTGAAAGCTTTGTTATGTTCATGGATTTTACAGGTATATGAAACGCAGGTACCGGATATCAGGTATATCAGATATATCAGGTATATCAAATCATTTATGCTAGAATAATATAGGTATAAATTACTCGGATTTGAATGTAATCAGTTAGTTTTGAAAATGGTATAATAGCCGAAACCGGTCAACAATAAAGAAATATAGTGGAAAATAGACAAAAGTGTGTTTTTGTAGTGTATCCTCAGTGAACATGAATTTCCACAAAATAAACAAGTCGTCAATCGAAGAAGTTTACATTCAGATAGCACACGTCTTGACTGATACAATGTGAAAGTAAGTATAACTTATTTAGTTTCAGTTCGATAATTCTGATTCATTGGAAATACTCTGCGCAATTGTCAGTATTTGTGTGAGATTAGAGTAAAATATACTTTTTTCTGTTTATTCAAACTGGAACCCTGCTATATAGACAAACGAACATTAGTGTAGGTTTAGGCCAATTTCGCGCTTAATGAAACAGAAATTTAATTTAACTAATGTTTGCACAATTTGCAGCAATTAAACGAGAACATTCTTTTTCGCTAACGTTGGAAAATTACATTAAATGAATGTGAATCAACTGAAATGTAACATGTTAAAAAGTGGAACAGCAGATTTTCGTTATCACATTATTCGTGTATACAGAGTATATTCGTTGAGTGTGAACGTTGAGCTTTTTTTTCAACACTAATCATGCTTCCTTGCACGGTGAAGGAAGAAGTAGTGTCAAAAATGTAGCACTATGAATACATCTCTGATACTGGGTAAGGTGGAATAATCTTCATGATGTTAACGTCATCATCACCGACGTGTTGAACATCTAGGATTATAATGAGGAAATTGTCGCCTTACTCTAGCCAGGGACATATGAAAGACTCATGAACTTTCTTATACGTTCATCAAGTCTTGAAGAGAACACGGAAAAGTCACACAAAAATCCAAAGCCTTTACGCCACGTTTAAATGGCTCACCAGAAATCCATAAAGGGAATGTACCACTTAGACTTATCGTAAATGCGATAGGTTCAACAACTCATGAGCTGACCAAATACTTGACAACCCTACTGCAGCCATTTATAGAAAACACAGAGTCATTCATTAAGGATTCAGGATACTTTATCTAAAAGAAAAGAGATATTGAGTTAGGTCCTGGAAACATACCAGTGAGCTTCGATGTGGTCTCCTTACACTTGATCCCGATCAAAGACACGATACATTGAAGTGGCAGATATAACCACCCTCTTCACTTACTGTTTATCATCAACTAATTTTCAGTGGAATTATGTTTTTACAAATGGATGGTTTCGCAATAGGCAGTCCATTGAGTCCGGCGCTGGTAAACGGTGGTAAATTCAGAATAACGGCCTTTAGAGTAAACGACCGTGAAACCATATTGTTGGCTGCGTTATTACACGTTCCTGTTATGGCGAGGTGGTGAAGAGACGAATTTCTATTATATCTAAAATCCCAAGAAATCCATTTCACAATGGAACGAAAACTTCGAGGGACTCTAGCGTACAGGAGTTTACAGGAAACCAACACACACAGGCGTGTACCTGAAAAAAACTCTAACCACCAGCCACAACAAAAAAGAGGAGTATTCAAAAGGTTGGTTGGTTGAGTGAGCATGACGTATTTGTGAACCTGAGAGTCTTCCTGAGGAACTGAATCACCTGAAAAATGCCTTCAAAGAAAATGGGGACACGAAGCTGAATTTGAGTGGGCCATACGGCCCAGGAGAGAAAACGCTAAAGTAGGCTGGTGAACGAAAAGGTTTTCCTTCCCTATGTTGAAAATGTTGATTGAGAGAAACCAATATTTAGGTCTACAAAAACTATCAGACAAAGTCTGAGGTCTGCTAAGGACCCCAGAGACTCTTCAACAATATCCGGGGTGAACCAGATTCCTTGCAGCTGCGAGTCGGTCTACATTGGAACCACGAAAAGAAGTATGGGTACTCGTTTTTCTGAACAAAAGAGAAATTGTCGACTCGGACAAACCGATGAATCAGCTGTAGCCAAACATGCTCCCAACAAAGAAGTCACTTACATTATCTCACTAAAAGTCACAGCGATACTCGATAGAACTCAAAATTACTATCCAAGATTATTTAGGGATGCAATAGAAGTTCCAAATGAAGGGATAATTTAAATAGAAAAGAAGAGGCAATGAACAATAGAGAAACCAAGCCACACCCACGAATAATAATTTAAAGCCAGAGTTATCGTAGTTTCCGCGTTCGGAATGGGAACAACTCGAGCACCACTGAGACCGTAACCACATTGCCATTGATAATGTCTATCGCAGTAGTAGACGAAATAGCTTTCACGAACTCATCTTCGGCCGTGAGAGTTTAACATTATTTGATATTGACAAAGTTATTTTCATTCATTTGAGGGGGAAAATTATATGGTCTTGTAAACTAGTAGGTACCTGCATCTCCCATTATATTCAGTCTATGCAAATTGATTCCTCACTTCATAGTCAAACAATTTATTAATTCAAGTTGAAGTGAAACTAGTGCCAAAATGAAACAGTAAATAGACTTCAGATATCTTCAGGAAAGATTCAAAACCCAAATATCTCACCATCAAACTTGGAAACAATAAATGAATATAATTCATAATCGGACAGTCTGACTCACTTTAGATACTAAATATTTCCAGAAACGTTCAACTTGCAGACTTTGAAAATATATCGACTGAGCACTTTTCTGAATAGTTGAAGAACAGTTCACATTAACATTTTTTTGTTTGGACCACATACGTTGAATTGCTGATAATTTCTCAAAAACGGAATGCCGAATAGAAAATCTGTGAAAGCCATCTAGAACATGTTGAAAAAGTAGCGATGAAAGAGTGTTTTTGTTTTCGAAGACCTCTTAAATAACATCAGAGAAAAAAACGAAATTAGTGAATTTCGGTTCCTTTTTAAATATACCCGGAATAGTCTGTACGATGTGGTGTACAGTATGTTGTGTGTCAAATTACACACACAGTGGTTTACAGTGTGTTGTGGACACTGGACAATGTATGTGGACGCTGTATCTTGGACACACAGTTTCCGATTTTCCCATGGTGGCTCTTCTCATCAGTATAGTATGGGTTATACTACTCACTTTCACATCACAGATTGAAAAAACATCACGAAAGACAAGTTCATATGAATATTATAGACGGTATCCATCAATTTATAGTAGAAATTATGATCATAGTAACGATTAAAATGAAAACACCGTGTGCTTTCAGATCATTATTCGTCAAGAAACAGAAGGAATTTTTCAATTGACATCATTACACTGTCACTGTCATACGTCATCATTGGTTCAAAAATTTGAGAGTTTGCCTACGACTTATGTTTGTACTGCTATCTCTTTTCAATATACAAAGTGAAACTATTATATAAACAAGAGCTCCCGCTGATTAAATGTTAACGTTTGGTGTTCGTTTTTTATTTGTTGAAGAAAATCATTCTACATATATAAAAATATAATATGTTCTATCTCATATTTCATTTACTATACATGAGTAATCTTTCGTTGCTCCAATTGCATTGCCAAGCATTAAAGTTTCGTGTCAGCATTTTTCGTAAACCACCGCCTTCACCAAAGTACAAACTTCCAGGAATCGTGTACGGCATCAAAATAAGCTCCTCCTTTGAAATATGTTTTGCCAATAAATTAATAGTCTGGATATTCAGTTCATTTCGAATTTACAAGTCTGCACGAGTAAATAATCTGCTTTAACGAGTTCTCGCTTAAATATTCAACAAGTTTTGCGAACGGGCCAAACAAAAATGGAAGATTTTCCGTCTGATTCTCCAACATATATCCCGTGCTTAAAATTTCATGTAGTTTACACAAAGTTGAATACAGGATTGGATATTCAAATTAAGGAATTTCAGAAATTTGAGTCTGGGAACTGCCATCACGAATTTCCGGGTAGGTTTACTGTCGTTGATAGAGCTACACTGTTGAGGTTTGTGAAATATTCGTGCCTTTGGGAGACACAAAAAGACGTATGTGGGATATTCTCGAAATATTTTTTTCACGAACACAGTCTTGTTGTTTTGAAAACGGTTGGATGGAAACAAGCGATGAAAATATTCTTTAATTGTTCTTATATCATTATCACACAGGATGTTCTGTGATTGTGGCGACAACTTGGAAAACGTTTCGAAAAATTATCTGAAATTTCTGAAATTTTTTGGCATAGAGTCGCATTTTCAAAAAAAAAATCAATATTAAGTTATTAGTTGAACTTAATTAGAAAAAACTCCGATCTAACTGAAGAAGTATACAGGCCGTTTCTTTTATCATGTGGTAACATTGCTATATTCTGAACCGTAACGGATATGAAGACGATTAAATGGGAAAAAAGGTAATTGTCATCGGGAACGATACATTGGTCGAGAAAAATTTAGGTGGACTCCCTCTCTTCTCGAGTTATACGGGAAAACATGCTCTTTTTTGTTCGAATGGAATTGTTATTGCGGAGAATATCAAGAAATAGAAAAAAAAATTGTATTCGAATTGTACTTTGACAATGTGATAATAAATATTCGATAAAACGTTTGGTGTTTACATGGCTACCATCAACTTTTTTTAATACGGACCTATCTTTTTTATTACAGATATTGATGAAGCAATAAATTCACAATCCAAGGGTATATCACATTTGATATTTTCATAGTGTTTCATTTGAAATAACTACCATTATCAGTGACATCAATTTTAAATTACGGTCCTGTCGTTACTTCTTTTGTGAATTGTTTCGATTTTTTCAAAATATAATTCAGACAACCCAATAAAATCGTACTTTTTCGTTTTGGAAATTTTTGTATTGCCATAATCCTTCTTTCAAGGCTTATTTTTCCCTTATGATGCACTGTTGGGAAAAAACTCCAGTAATATTTATTTCTCCCTAATCAATTATAATTTGAGATATTTTTATAATTCTTAATCCTGGAAGTAACGAAAATATCAGCCTTTGGTCAAAATTTGATCAAACAAATGTACATATTTCATATATTCATATGAATTGCTACTGAATATCCGACATGAAATACAACATTTTCAATAGGACGGAGCTCCTCCCATAATGCAGCAATAGTTAGGGAACATTCAGATGCAATATTTCCAAGAGAATTGTTTGGAAACAATGGATCAATTAATTGGCCAGCTTGATCCCCAGAACTTACTCCTTTAGATTTTTTTGTCTGGGGATACATAAAGGATAAAGTTTTTTCAACACCAAGTACAGATATCAACCATCTCAAACAAAAAATAAGAGATGCATGTATTAGTATGACATCTGTTTTGCTAGAAAATTGCCACAGACATTGTTTGGACCGACAACTTATGAGCATTCAATAAAAAGGTCGTCAATTCAAGCATTCAATGTAGATTGCCATGTAGCTTCGATTTTCCGTATTGGTTGCATTTTTCCCTAAAGTTCATGATAAAATAAATTGTTTTTCTGTTTGATTGTTGGCACTGATGATGGGGGTTATTTCAAATGAAACGCTTTAAATATATTGAAGGTCATATACCCTTGGATTGTGAGTTTATTGTTTTATCAATATCTGTAATAAAAAAGACAGGTCCGTATTAAAAAAAAACTTGAAGGTGATCATGTTGACACGAAACGTTTTATCGAATATTTATTATTACATCGTCATAGTACACTTCGAATACAATAACATTTTCTTTTTCCATTTTTTGATACTTTCCGAAATAACAATTCCATTGGAAAAAATGAAAAAGAGTATTTTTGGTTTTTCGCTGTATAACTCGAGAAGGGCGAGAGTTCCCGTAAATTTTCTTCGACCATTGTATTGTTCCTGATGACATTTAATCGTCATAGTTACTGTTACGGTTTAGAATATAGCAATGTTACCACATGATAAAAGAAACGGCCTGCATGTCATAAAACGTTGAGTATATTGAGAAATAATATTGTTTTTTGATATATACGTATTCATGAAATGAAAGGCTTTTCTACCTATGCGTGAACATATTTATCATGAGTTGAATGATAGTGTATTTTTTCTGAGGAGAAAAAGTGATGTTATGTGTTTTCGAATAGAAAAAATGATCTATGAAAGTGAAAAATAAATGATATTTCGATGACCCCATTCAATGTCAGTGGTAGTAAAAGCTACCATCGGCATTGTTGGTGGAACAGGAATGAAATATTTTTTACTTTTTACTCTTCATGATTGGGAAATATAAGAATATAAATGAGGAACATTGCAATGAAAAATCCATGACCCTTCACCTCATATATAGTCCGGAGATTCTGGACTCAATGAATAAATAGGGCATACGTTGACATATTAAAAAAAGTTCCATTGAATAAATTACTACTATTCATTTTCGAACAATTGTAAACAGAATTGAAGGTTCCAGTGATATATTTTAACGAAATCAGCAGATCAAAAACTGA
The DNA here is from genome assembly GCF_025532065.1 of Leptinotarsa decemlineata. NCBI lineage: Eukaryota > Metazoa > Arthropoda > Insecta > Coleoptera > Chrysomelidae > Leptinotarsa > Leptinotarsa decemlineata. The sequence goes on from NW_027412686.1 coordinate 2,667,794, forward strand.
AGTAAACTCTTTTATATCGTTCAATAGTACCCGAGAATAGGCAACTTTATCATGATTTAACCTACTCCGTATCTCTCAATGTTCGCCATGCATAGATTCGAGTTCGAATAGCATATAATGGTTGGATGATCAAATCCAATTTATTTCATGAATTTTTCTTACCTATATTTAAAGTACGCCTATGCATTCATCAGCAGACTGTGTAATCATGTCCTGATCAACCTCCCAATCCGCTTCAGAGATCCAGTAATACAAAATCTTGAATATCCTGTAATCACAAAATATGTGATGAAACTCCTGTTCGCAGGATGATTAAAGTTCATTGGATTATGATACGATACGTAGACGTTATATTAAATCTATTGAAAATTGATTTTTTTGTAATATCATAGTTTACAGTGAATTGAAAAGGGCATAGGCATCTTGAATTCATGAATGTGAAATATGAATGACAGTGTGATCATGTTTCGAAATGAAAGCACATAATTAATTAAACAACAGAGACTAGTTATAGTAGAAAGAAAATACTATTCTGTTCATTATGACATTCGCCCGTGGGTGTGTTAATTTTCAGATGAAACGTAGTTATATATTTTTTTGTTCGAGTACTGTCGGTTTAGTTAACAACTCGAAACAGGGCCGTGGATCAAAGACGTTATCACCAATAAAATAAAAGATTTCTTATCAAAATGGGCACCAAGTGATATGGCCAGCTTTTATTACAAACATTGCTGAAATATATGCGAGATCATTACAGAATTCAAACATGAACTTATACCCTGGGTGTTACCTAATATATGGACACTAATTAAAAAAAACAATCACGATAAAATAAAGGCAAATGTGATGTCACTGATTCTTATGTTCTAATTGATGTTATAGTGAACCGATTCAGATTGAAATTTATAAAAATAAATGCATAGGTTTGTCCTTAAATAATTTATTTCACCCAAAAATTGTCTTTCAATTCGTATATTTATTGCTTCCGTAACGATTGTTACAAAAGAGAAGAAAATCATCTACGAGGTACTTATCCTCGGCGATTCTACTATCCAAGTCGTCTTATATAATGACCAGGTGTAAAGTGTATCAAAACAAATCTGTAAGTAGTCGCAAAACTTCAGGAAGTAAAACAGGTTGAAACATCAACCTAGATACACAAGGAGTCTGTGAAACTCGTAAATATGGAACGTGGTACGTGATCCTCCACACCTTTTTCTGTTACGATCATCTTGAAAAAAAAACACCGGAAAACACATTTTCGCTTATCACTTTCCGATGGTACGTCGTAGTCATTTTCATTCAATTTTGTAGAAGATAAAATTTCCTTCAAGATTGTTTCGTAACTTATTTTACCATTCCGCATAGCAGAGGGGGTACAGAACAGCAAAAGATGAATGAAATCATGATTTCAGACAAATGGTGATTTTTTCTTTCATTCCTTTGGATCTCTCGAATTCTATGAATAACTGACTGTTGACTGTGTTTGAATAGATAATGAAGTTTTGAAATTGGAGATATTTCTTTCCGCAGAGAGACTCTCCTTCGTCATTTTTGAAGATTTGTAAGAGGGCCAACAAAATGTTTTGGACTCATTATGAGATCTAGCCACGTTTCTGAAAATCCGCAATGAAATCTATACATTTCACTCTGATGAGTTCCATATTGGAATTTGTTTCGTTCATTTGCAAACTACTTAGATAATAATAATAATATTTATTTGCCAAATCTTAGAATTATAACATTGATTATTGAAAAGCATAAAGGTATTCTAAGTACATTTATATATAGTGTACAAATAAAAACGATTGCCACTTAGGTTCACATGGAACCTGTCTGTGGAAACAAATGTTTTTCTTTGTTTCGTCTTATGAGAATCATGATTTCTCTACCTCATCAGTTTACAGCCTGTTACTGCGGAAATAAATAATTTTTAAATTCTTTAGTAACCTTTCAAGAGGAAATTAAAAATAATCAAGAAGAAAAGAAAATAAAAAAAATGAATACATAAATAAGAAATGAATCAATTTGCTGGGTCTACAATGTTTTTGACAAATTCTCTACTTTGTTCAAGGATCCATTTTTTAACGCGTTTTTTTATCAGACCAATATTATTAAGTGTTTCAACTGAGACAGACACATGATTTAGAAGTTTAGCTCCAATATAGGTGAAGCATCTTTGACCAATTGTTTTTTTTTGTTCTTGGTATGTACACTGCTGCAGAGTTTTGAGCTCGTGTTATTCGATTGTGGGGTAAGTTTTTCAAGTAATTTCAATTTTTTAGTAGAAATGTGATAATCGTTTTAGAAAACAGTTGCCTTAAATCTCAAATTTTTAATTCTCCATAGAGCTGTTCTGTAGGATAACGAGAGCTTTTGTTATATATAATTTTCAAAATACACTTCTGTATTTCTTCTAGTGGATCGAGTGCAGTAGCATTTATACCAACCCAACCAATTATACCGTATTGTAGAAGAGATTCTACAAATGCGTAGTATACTATTTTCAATTTGTTAAGGGTTAGTATATTTCGGTGCTGGCGAAACCTGTATAGAAGTCCTCTCAATTTATTTTTCAAGTTATGTACTTGAATATTCCATCAGAGAAAGTGATCTATGTGAATACCTAAGTTCTTTGCTGATTTAACTAACTTGATATTTTTGGAGTTGATGTTTATATTTATATATTCTGGTAAATATGAGTCATACGAAGTGAATGGAAGTACTTTAGTTTTTTCAAAGTTGATTGTGAGTAAATTTGCTCGAAACCACTTAGTTAATGATTTCAGATCACGTTCAGCAATATTTCTAACGTCTTCCCATCCATTTGCGGTATATAGTATAACAGTGTCATCAGCAAATGAAATTATCTTTCCACAAGATTGTTGAGAAAATAATGAATTCAGATATAGAAGGAATAAGACAGGACCTAAGACGGTTCCCTGAGGCACACCACAAGATACATTTCACAAGATACATTTCTACATTCATACATACATACATACATACATTTCTACATTTCGTCATTCATCTAGACTCTTTGGGCACGATCTTTAAGGAAACTACGAAAAAGTTTGTTAACATTACCCCTTACACACAGATTTTCCAGTTTGCTGAGCAAAAGTGCATGGCTCACGGTGTCAAATGCCTTTGCCAAATGAAGTAGTACACCTAGGCGAGTTTTTTTTTCATCTATAGCCTTATATATTGTGGATGTTACATCTGCTATAGCATCCTCGGTTGATCGAAGTTCTTGAAATCCGTACTGATATTTTGACAAAATGTTTTTTCTATTTAGTTATGAAATCAATCGTTTTTTAATTATCTTTTCAAATATTTTCGAAATAGAGGATGAGATTGACAAGGGCCGATAATTTAAAACATTTGTTTTCTTTCCTGTTTTGTAGACTGGAATAATCTTGGCCTCCTTCAGATGTTTTGGAGACACGCCTTGCTCTATAGCTATATTGAATATATGTGAAATTCGTTTAAAAATGGACTCAGAAGATGTTTTTAGTATTTCATTTGAGATATCGTCTAGATTTCTCTAACTTCATTTGGGTCGGTGTTGGACATATACATAGAATTTGGAAGTCTTACTTTTCGATTTTCTCGTAATGTATTTTTGCAGCTAATTTTGGTCCTACTTCCGCAAAATAATCATTGAATTCATTACAAATATCTTCCAACTCAATAAGTTCCTCCTTTATGTCTGACTGTATTTTAGGTATGCTATTCTTATTATTATAATTGTTTGTAAAATCATCAACTATTTTCTAAACATTTTTGAAGAGTTCTGGTTATTATTCATTTGGTTTTTAAAGTAATCAGTTTTGTTCGGTTAGATGTGATTAAACCCCTTGTAATCTAATGCTTATTTTTCTTCGACCATTGCACTTTTATACATGTGGTTGATTGATATATCATTTCCTTAAATGTGGAAATGAATATATTCATACCCGTGTCTGGTTCTTTCTCTTCAACGATTTCAGTCCTTGCCTATTGCTGGTTTGAGTCCCCTCTAGAGACAATGTTTCGGATGGCGAACGAAATTAGGATTTTGATAAATTTAAATTTAAGTAACTTCTTAGCCTTCAGGTATAATGGTACCATTTACTGAAAATATCATTGCGAATGTAGAGAATGGGTATAAAAATTAATTTGACATATACATAGGGATGTAGGAGTATAGTATGTAAACTCACATAATGTATATTTGAAAAACAAAATTTTTTATAGGTTTTATTAATTTTTGGGAAAGACATTTTTTGGCTCTCTACTACTACATCTTGATACAGAATATGTGAGAATCTTTCAAAGGAAGGAACGAAGCAATCAATTTCAAATATTATCCAGATTGGTACTGAAGAGCCCCAAGGTAAGTGTCTTACGGCAAAACATCAATATCTACCAGTGAGGATGACAGGATGTATAGAGTTACTTCTTTCGAAATTGATTGCTTCCCTCTTTTCTTTGGAAGATTCCCACATTTGTTTTATATCAAGATGAAGTAGTAGAAATCCGATTTTTTTTTCCAAGTTGTGAAATTTCATGGGAATATAAAACGGAAAATAAAGTGCGGATTCCGAATTAATAAGAGGGATTTTCCCTTTATTTTTCGATTTACGATACCACCGTTTACCGAATTAAGAAACTTAAAAGAGATATTTTACTGGGTATTTTCACTATATCTTGAGACCTGTTAAGTAGGCATTTTAATATCTATATAATTTCTTATATACCATACAGTTATAAATTGTTATGTATATATTCTCACTCAATAATTTATAATATTCATTTGTATTTATGTATAATTATTATTTTTGAAATTAAATTGTAAATAGGAATAAGGTTGGATGGAAGAGCAATTTTTGACGATGTGTGAACATGGGCGAAAAATGAATCCTGCCATTTGATAAGAGCTATGTATGTACTGATTACTTATGTATGAACTTATCAATAAAACCAATTATTATTATTATTATTATTAAAAGAGGCATACTTACATATCAGTCTGCAGAAAGATTTTGAGACATACTAGATGAGTCATATTGAACATTACTACCATGAAACATAAGAAACACTATCAGTTATTTCAATAAATATATGTATCTCTTCTAAAGTGACTTTTAAGATTAACTGAATTCGCAACAACTTCTCTTTGTTGTTAATCGTCCAACTAGCGTTCGCTAAGGATTATCTAATTAAGGCACAGTCGCTACTGCCTTCACGTATTTACTAAACATTCATCAAATAACGATATACAATTTAGAATCGTTCACCTGTGTAGTATAGGGTAGGTATACAAATCGTCACTTCTAACCGAATGCCACTACTAGATCTCGGTTATGTAGTACCCTTGTACTACAATCAATCATATTGAATTCAGATACTCAATTCGTCGCGTAGATTTCAAAGGAAATTAGGATGAGCTGAATGCTTGTCCTGTTTGCAAATGCAGTTCACTGTGCGTTCTAGAAACCACTTACGAAATTGATCATGTATGATCTTTGTTCGGCATTTATGATATATAATTCAATTGTTTTTGAGTGCAAAATCAGCACTTTTTCTAATCACCAAAAATGCAATACTCATTTCGACGCGCGATTCACCAACCATTTTCAAAACCAGTATTCAGAAGATTACTGGAAAGAAGTGAAAATTTTGAGGTCTTTCGAATATACCTAAAAGACGACATGTTATTACAGCAGAAACAAAAAAGAAAAATGATAATATTATCAGTGGTTATAGCCCAAGTATACTGATAATTCTGAAATAACTTCACTATTGTTTTTTCGAAATGATATTGCTTGATAAGTATTACATGAATGAAAAGTCCTTGAGAAAACATTAATGAAGTAATTAGCCAAAAATAATAATTGGGATATTGTTTTGTATATATTCTACGCTTAAAGTTCCAGTTTTATCTTTTATTTTTCGAGTGAATAGAGAGTGTTCGAGAAAAGTGCACTAAAATGATTGGTAGATATATATTTATATAAGGATTATTCAGTCAAACAAAGTTTCATATTCACACACTCTCGTTGGTTGAACAATCTACATAACAAGCAAAGTGATTAGCATCTATCGATAAAAAAGGAAAATTCACCCTATTTGCTGATGACACCACAATATTGTGGCGTGATAAAACTTTATGTAATCTACACGAGAATATAAGTGCAGATATAAAGAAAATAAAAAAGTGGTGCGACTCTAATCTGCTGTCTTTCAATGTTTCCAAAACAAATTTAATATCATTCCGCTGCTTTATTGACAGCATTCTTTCAACAACACAGGACCGGACAGGATAATTGAAAACAGACCTAGTACTAAATTTTTGGGGGTAATAATTGACAATAAACTCAAATTCGCCGATCACATTGTCCGCCTCAATAAAAAGCAGGGTGTTTTGCAGTGAGAAAAACATTGAAGGATCTTGGTTTGTCTGCCGCTAAATCGGCTTATTTCTCACTTGTTGAGTCACATTTAAGGTATGTGGTGAGCGTTTCGTGTGTTATGTTCGTGGATATGACATTGTTTCGTCAAGGACGGTTTCTTCTTATGGATTTCAATCCAGACGTAATATAGAAATAAAGTTGGCAATGGCATAATTCTGAGTATTTTGAAATATTTTTGACAGTGATCCCTGTATCCAATATTAGCCAGCACTCTCAATGCCTTCTTTTGCATCCTAAATATTTGAATGGAATGACATGAATTTCCCTAAAGTTGTACCCCATAACTGATATGTGAGTGAAACAGGGAAAAGTATGAGGTTTTTAATATATTTGCACTAGTGCAAATACTTCAATTGGCGAAGAACAAATAGAGAACCTGAGAGTTTTCTCTTCAGTTGAGAAATATGTGCAGACCAGTTAAGTCTATTATCTAATGTAATGCCCAGTAATTCAACTTTATTAGTTTCACAATTAGAGATAATTTGATTATCAGCAGAAATCTGGATGTATTGTGTTTTCTGACAATTTAGTTTCAGCTTATTAGATAGAAACCACTTGTTAGCACTATTAGATATCTCGTCGAGATGAGACTGTAACATATCATTATTTTTATCCGACAGAATGGTGTCGTCCGCAAAAAGAACCGATTTGAACGGCAACATATGTTTGCACAAGTCATTCACATAAATGACAAATAAGAGCGGGCCCAAAACAGACCCTTGCGGAACGCTATGCTTAATAGTTTGAAAGTTTGATAAGGTACCGTTGAGCATCACTGCTTGTTGACGATTAGTAAGATATGTTCTTATTGAGTGAAGCGGAATACCTCTAACTCCGTAATAGTTAAATTTTTCCAATAGAATTTCATGTGAGACGCAGTCGAACGCTTTCGACAGGTCACAAAGCATCAACGCTGTGTGATTGCCATGCTCAAGTTCCTCAATCACGCCAGACACGACGTCGTACACTGCATCTACTGTTGAGCGCGACTTTCTGAAACCATATTGTGAGTTGCTGAAAAATTTATTATTTTCAAAGTAGGCATAGAGCTGAATCTTAATTATAATTTCAACCACTTCACTGAATATTGAAATAATACTTATTGGTCTGTAGTTATCGATGGCTTTTTCATCACCTTTTTTAAAAAGGGGCACTACTTTAGAAGACTTGAAGATATCTGGAAAGATACCAGTACATAAGATTAAATTGATCAGAATAGTAAGAGGTTGGATTATTATAGACGAGGTTTTCTTTAGTATTCGACTATTGAGTTCATGGGTATCTGAACATTTGGTGTCCTTTAGTGAATTAATCGCTTCCAAAACTTCTATCTCATGCACGGGTCGGAAGAAAAATGACTCACACGAAGCAGGAAATTTTTTAAAACTTAAAAGCTCCTCGTTTGCAACACACGGGAGAGAATTAATGATATTATCAGCAATGTTACTGAAAAAGTTGTTCATCTCATCAGATGATAGTTCGATTATTGGTTTTAAATCGTATTCATTTCTCTCGAAATTTATTATTTTCCAGCAAGCTTCAGATTTATTATTGGACGAAGAAATGTATTCATCATACGCCATTTTTTTAGCGGATATCAGTTTATTACCATATTCTTTTTTGACCTGTTTGTACGCTGTGAAACCATTTGGGGTCTTGGTTATGTCTGCTATTTGTTTGAGGCTGTGCATATTATTTCTTAACAATCTCAGATGTGAGATGTGAGAGTGTTATAATTGGTGACTGAGAAATTTGCTAAAAAATTTGGCTCAATTGGGTCGCTAAAAAATATTTGCCAATTAATATCACATAAGTCATTTTTAAGCCTAGTTATACCGTTAGCTGATATATGTCTTTTGTATTCATGATAATTTTCATGTGGTTTATTCATAAGATTGATTTTGGCAAACTGGCCTCTATGGTCAGATAAACAGGGTCCATTGACACCCGTGGTAAGCAATTCATCAGTAATGTTTGTAATTATATTGTCAATGCACTTAGAAGAAATAGCCGTTACTCTGGTATCTTCCCTAATTGTGACTGATAAACCAAATGAAGTTAACAGGCAAGTAAAGTTCAAGAGGACTTCGGATTCAACTTTGAAGTTTATATTGAAGTCTCCTAGAATTATTATTTTATCATATTTATTTGTGAGCTGGTGTAGAGCAATTTCAAAATTCGTAAAAAATACATCGATATCGCCCAAACCTGATCTATAAACAAGTACGACAGCCGTTTTCAACTGAGTTAGGTAGATTGCAGTACCATCCTGTACTCTAGTCAAAGACTCTATATATTATAATGGTCTCAAGATGTTTAATCATTTACCTGACCATATTAAAATTTTAGAGGATAGCTGTGTATTTTGAAAATCAGTAAAAGACTTATTATGTGGTAGACCCTATTATAGTTTAGAAGCGTTCTATGAGGACCGCTTTCTCTAATTTTATCAACTGTATTTTTTATTAAACTAAGTATGGTTACTGCATTTGAACATTTTAAACTTTTTTGGTATTTTTTATTGTATGATATCTTCAATCAATTTTATATGAGTTTGAGTATTTTAACATTATTTTTGTACCCTATATAAGTTAGATATTGAAAACAATACTAATAATAATCGACTTAATTCATCACAAGAGATAAATAAGGGATATCTTATTTGTATTCACAATAATGGAAGAAAACCCTGAGCGTAAACAGATATATAAAAAAAACTTTATGCAAATTATATGGCTAACGGTACATTTCCTAAAATACATAATTATTACACAATGATTTGAAAATAAATGGCATGACTATTTGATAATGTTGTCATTCTCAGCGGAAGAAGGGCATATGTTACATTTCATACTGCACGGAAGTATATACAAAAAATATAACGATACTGACTATAATAAATTGGTTGAATATATTGAACATGAGTAGGTAGGTTGGCATCTGATACTAACAACTTGAAAAATTATATGTTTGCATTAGCTGGTTCACTTACCAAGTGATACATCTATAGCAGGTGAAGCCTCATTCTCAATTTTTTTTTGAAGTTATACAGATAATTCCAGAATTTGTTAGGAAGGGAGTTATATTCTTTTGAAGTGAAGTAAGAGAAACTTCGTGTAAATAGAGTAGTAGCGTGTTTAGGTTAAAGAATGCAGGCTACGCATTGTTATTAGCCTTTTGAGTAGATACGGGGGATAACCAGTAATCAAAACTTTGTGAATGAGAGTGAGGAAATGAAGTTTATGCATTTTTCGAGGTTGAGCCATCCGGAATCTGCAAATTTGCCATTAAAGTGATCAAATTTTCTAATTCCATATGCAAATGCAGCTCAAGTTTGGTGGGTAGGATATTATGATTGGGTTTGACAAAGTTGACTAATATGTTCAGTAAATCTAAGGTTATAATCAATTCATTAGCCCAAATTTTTAGACACTTCAACGCAGTTTATATTGAAATTATCGCATACTTGTTCACGCTTTGACTTGGCACCAAAAAAAATTGTAGCTGAGTTTGATGGATTGACTTTGAGTTTATGCGCTGTAGATATATTGAATGAGTATTGAAGATCTTTTTAGATTTCATTGAAAGCCTGGGTGATATTTTCAGCTAAGAAAGCTGTATATATTTGCATGTCCTCCGCATAGTGGTGAATTGTACGAATTCCCACACTTTGCGGTAAAAATCTATATAGAATGAGAATGGTATGGGTCCTAGAATGGAACCTTGTGGAACTTCATAATTACTGGCCTGGCATCAGATACAGGATAACTGACAGGGTACGTGATATGAGGTAATCTTCAAACGGTTTGGCAGCATCCTCAGCAAATCCATTGCTTTCTGTATAGTAAATTATGGTCAACTGTATTGAACGCTCTGCTATAATCTAGTAGTGTGGGGCATGTTAGCTAGTTACTATCACTTGATCTGAATAGATCGTCAGTTATATTAGATTATATAAGAGAGAAGTGGTAGTACTATGGAATGCATAGAATCCAGACTGAGCTTCCGTAACAATATAATATTTTTCATAACATAATCTGTAATTTATTCATTACTTCAAGGCTTTGCATACTGTTATAGGGCGAAGTTTAGGTGGGATTACTAGTTTTAGGTATGAGTAAAGGCATTTTTCTATGCCATGGAAACCACTTCGTGGAGATAAATGTTACATGATCTCAACGTTTTTTCTCAATATAGTTATTCGTTTTGATAGAAATATGATCAGATCTAATGGCGTTACTTGTGATACCATTCAGGTGACGTTGGACATGGATAGTAGTAATGTTTGGAAAACTGAATTGATGATTTTCTCTAATGTTTTTCAATGAAAAGTGATTGATAACAATCATTACCGACTTGAAAAAATTAAATATGACTCGAAAGTATATATTACTTTTCATATATAAACGAAATTAATCAACAAACCAAAATTGAAAGTAGTCGATGACAGCAAAGTGATCGAGCCATAATCTGTTCTGAACGTGTTGTGAGTAATTGGATATTGAATATGGTTACACGTAGGCACTATACAAAGTTGAAGTAGATCACAAGAAATGATACAAATCGATATCAGGCTCATTTTTCTTGGTCTCAACGACTTTAGTCAATAGCCTCGTGTTCTAGGTAAGAAATGTTGATAACTTCCCGAGCCACCTAGAACAGAACACATGGCTATTCACAGTCCGTCAGCTATGTAATGTTGCAGTATCATCCCCACTTTCACTGGATAAACTTTCTCAAGAAGAATATCTGGTCGAGGTGGGGATCAAACTCATGATCTTTCCTTCATGAGTCGGACGCACTATCACTGCAGATATTAACAGCAATTAGGCTTGTTACAGTACCTTTTAATATTTATTCTTTCAAATCATATAACTTGTGAAGAAATTCATTTGAGAGCAATAAGAACTGTAGATGATGTAATGAACTTGTGTATCTTCAGTACAGAAATGATTTTGGCTGTGGTCCAAATTTTGAGAGAGAAGATTAGAGCACAAACGAAAGAAAGTTCTCAATAACAAGCAATGCAGGGTTTTTGAACTCTGTTGCTGGGGTAATTTTTCAGTTTCATGATGAAGTAGGACATTTCTAATAGCACCACCACTTTGCTAATATTCATATTCATGCCACATTCCAATTTGAAAATTTGCCATTTTCAATTTTTGAGTGTTGATATCTGGCCATGATCAGACCGGACTCATATTTGAAATCCAGTGAATTAACTACTATGGAAACTCTAAATATCCTAAAATTTTGCTGGGGTTATCTACAAAGGGATCGAAACAACATTGACTTTTTTTTGTTATATCCGAAGATTTTTTCTATATTTCAAAAATGTTCTTGGTGTTTGAAATGGAAAGCCTTTCGACATTTAATTTTTATTTTCTTTATGTTGATTCGCCTAGGTTATCTGAAGAAAAAGTATATTTTGCAATATGGCTTGAATTATCTAATAATCTTGAATAATTTAGTAGCGAACAGAAAACTGTGACCCATCTTTATTTACTCCGAAAAATTCGTTAGTTTTGTTTCTTTTGTTTTTTTCATTTTCAAATTGTTGTCGAGAACTAGGAAAAATAACTAAGGACTCATTCACACTGGGTTTAAAAAAATCTGTTTTAAAATCTGTTTTTCTATTAATCAGCTGCCGCCCCCATACGAACGACAACTCTCAGAAGTTGAGAAACTTGTGCGAGCTAAGGACTAACGAGGTCTTACCTTTTAACGTGTGATTTCTAAGACGGTAAGGCATACGTTTCAACTACAAGGTTCAATTTCAAACACCATTACTATTACAGCATACCATTATCAACTAAGTATGTATCTGAATGCGAGAAATGTGTCTTTTGCGAAAATCCTGTTCCAAAACGAATTTTGTAATAATTATAACGATCCTTTCATTGAATTTCTCAACAAAAACTCAACAAATATCTATATGGAGAGATCAGTCATAAGATAAAATCTTTATTGACCGACGATTCTGATAATGAACACGATTCATTTCATAAATTAATATGGATAGTTGTATTATACATCATTATTTCATCTCTTACGTTGTAATATTTTAATTACTGATCACAAATACCTGTAATCAAATTTCATTGAGCTCATATACCATCCAAGAATGGGAATCATATGATTATGTGAGATAAGTTTATCTCACAGAGTATTTCACGAACAGATCATTATTTTGGTTTTCACTCAATTGCTTCTATGTTTTTATTATGTGTACATTTTTGGATTGTCTGATTGAATAGAGTATCGAGGTATGTCGAAATGTAGAAACTATCAACTATTTCAGTAGTCAAGAAAAATATTTGGATTTAAAATTATATTTTTTGCCATTTATAGTTTCAGTCCGAAAAGCAGCGACAGTTATGAATATGTAGTTATTCATGAAAACCTAATTTCTATTGAAGAAAACAAAATACGGGCTAGTAGGCCGTCGTCAAATGGATCCTGGAGTTTCGCCTGCTACTGCGACAGCACCATTACGCTAAATGCACACACACCGATTGTGGACGGCTGATTGTATAACGCCGACCGGTGATCGTCGCCGGTCAAATACCGGTGAGCAGCCGTCTACTGCCACTGTATCGCCGGCAGAACCGGGAAGTAGTTGCGTACATGACTAAATACACTCTTGCATACTCACCGGTTTTTTACCGACCATTCCAGTCTCGAATGCTCGGTGAAATTGTAGTTACTACACATTAACTTCGTTTTGGTAGTGCGTGCTAATTACGACAACAAAGCAACTGATTGTTTGACCGATAAAAATCCGGTGAGTGTGCAAGCACCCGCTACCAATAAAAAATCGGCCGATTTTATACTGGCCGTCCAAAATCGGTGTGTGTGCAACTAGCGTTACGCTAAATGCACACACATCGATTTTGGAAGGCCGATTTTATACCGGTCGTCCAAATTCCAATAGTGAACCACATGTAGGTACGGGACCTGGCACGCACGCCGACCGGTGATCGGCGTCGACCACCGGTAAGCATGTGTGCAAGGTCCCGTTGCCACATGTGGCTCACTAATGGAATTTGGACGACCGGTATAAAATCGGCCGTCCACAATCGGTATGTGTGCAATTGGCTTTAGTGAGTTGACTGCGAGGACGGAACTGTCTCAACTGTCATCAGTGAAAGCGTATGTTTTTAATACTGATTATGTCTGTTTACTGTTTTGATAAGCGAGTAACGAAATTACAGTCTGTAACGCCCAACGATGTTGCCTTCATTCATAATAATGCTTGGAATATGAATGTGATATAATTGTAATTTTGCAACAAAAAATGATGCATATGAAGAATTTTCATCCGATAAATCTGAAATGAATGCAGTTCTGAAGCTATTCGATAGCTAGAGAAAAAACTTCTGTCAATCAAAAATTCTATATTATCCTAAAAAAGTGAAAATATCCATATTTTATTCATCTCGACAAATACTATATCGAAATTAAAGAAGAAACATTATTTCTTCAATAGTTTTTAAAAAGTATATATTTGAAAATACTCAGGTTTTTGTTGAACATTCATCTGTGTAGTTTTTTTTCAATTGGGAGGTAAAAATTCGGCCGATACTTGATGAAACTCCATAAAATATTCTGAAAACACTGCATTTTGAGATTTTCATGAAACAGTTTTTCAAAAACGCAACACGTTTTTTGCCACAGAATAGCTTCTTCGGGGGAGTAAAGACACAATACAGAATTAATGCTGTTCCTGTCTAAAACAGAGGTTCCCAAACTTATTTTTATCATAGACTACTTTCAAAATTTTGCTGCTTCCGGTGGACCCCCTGCAGCTACATTTCTACCATATTCTCAAAACTCGAAAAAAATGTGAAGATTGGATGTAACTATGAACATTTGCATTGTTGGTGTGTTCCAACCACGAATTAACATTTTTCGAATGGAAAGTGAGAATTGGTTGTTGAATTAAATGATTGATTGTTTTGTGAGTGGATGTCAAAAAATTGAAGTTGGTCAATCAAAAAAATGATTCCATCCAACTTTATTTTTTTGACTTCTATCCACATCACAAGGAACCAACCAATCCCACTGATTTTATTTAGAGTGGCGAAAATAAAAAAAATAGTATATTTTTCTATGTTATTTATTCGAATATGTAACTATTACACTATTACTCAGTCGTAATATAATTAAAATTGAACATCAATAACGTAAGTTCTACACTACAATGACAATCACAAAATAGTCATAATTTCAATGGGAGGGATGCTCTTGTTGATGAATTGACAACAAACTATCAATCACTTCTGTTAGAAATAACCGCAAATTTCTCCATTCTGTGATATTCAATCTGCTCCTATTTTTTTGTTGGCAGGTTTGTAACGACACTAAAACTTTTTTCGACAAGATATGACTGGGGAAATGCTATCAAAAGACTTCTCGCAATTCCCCACGGTCCAAGATATTTATCAAACAAGTTAATGCAACATTGCAAGCACGTTCCCTTTGCACGTCTGAACAAGCGTTGCGGATGGTGGGGACAGCAGCGGCGTCACTTTGCAAGTCTCGACACGTTGTACTGAATATGGAATTTGCAAGTTTTTACATGTAACAGTAGTTGAGATTCTTGAATTAATATCTATCTTTATTGATAGGTGAAGTCAAGCTAACATTTTAGTTCTTCACTATAACAACCAGATAAATTTTCGTGAACCCCCGCTTACGAACTGTGAACCCTCGTTTTGTGGTCACGCCGATGTAGACCCCCGTCGGGTCTCTTGTGGACCCCTGGGGTTTCATCTGGACCACTTTGGAATCACTGGTCTTAGAGCTCAATCAGTTCCATCGTTTCAATTGACAATTGTGTAAAATCCATTTTGGATATCAAACAATGAAAATCATCACCACCGAATTCACCCCAATAACATTGCTCTGGTTTTGAAAAGAAAGACTTGGACGCAGCTTACAAAACAAATAATAATTTTGACAAATGCATTGATTACAATCAAGATGAAAGTTCAGTGTCAGATAGATCTGAATTATATGAGATGACTTGTGGTTCTTGCTCAAAACTTTATGTTTGTCAAAAGAAAAGAACCGTTTTCCAAAGAGTAAAAGAACATAGTTGTACTTTCTTGAAAATGAAGATCAAATTCTACATTTGCAAATCATATTTCGGCGGAGGGATATGTGTACAACCACGACTGTGACGTATTAGATGCAATGCATGTCAGTTCAATGAGTTGGTTAAATTTATTTTATAAAAAACTAAAAAAAGTGCATCACAAGTTATTTCATCATGTCCAAATTTATATATTTTTATACCTTGAGTCAGGTAGAATTACAGGGCGAGTTAACAAGATTCCCTCGGTCCATTGCTATCAGGGAAAACAATTTTTGGAGTTGCTCAATTTTTTTTCGCAGTCATATCGATAAATACTATCTTTCAAAATTATTTTCTCGAATACTGGGTAATTTAGTCGAGTGTGGCCAACCAAAGTTATATTTTTCTAAATAGAACGCCCATTATATGAATGCGTCATTCGAAAGAAAATTCAAAGAATTTTTGTTTTCGAATTTCCATTGCGACATTGCCGGGTTGTTCCAGAAAAACCTATTTTTCAGACAATATTTTATTAATTCGCCAACCGCATGTTTACAGCAATCAGGTGGTTTTTTTTCAGGAATAGTTAGTCAACATCACTATGATAATTTCGGTAATCTCAGCTTGCGGAAACATTATATAGGGTGCTCGTTAAACCGGTCAAGTTTCAATCATTTTCAAATATTTCAACATTTCACTACATTTTTTATCAAAAATATACTATACGAAAAACAGATATTTTACAAATCAAACCTAGTTTTATTAGTTGTTGTAACTACCGTTGTAAGTAACCGTTCATTTACTCAACATTTTTTCAATATGAACAATAACGCCTATTTTTTTTAATGAATAGAGGAGTCCAAAAAAAGTTCAAAATGGCCAAAATTTTATGCAACACATAATGTCAGTCTTTTTTCAAACGAATTCTCTACACGTTCTAGCATATCCTCTGGGATTTCCCTGAAATTTCTAGTGATTCTTCGTTTCATGTCTTCTATAGATGTTGAAGGAGTTTGGTAGAGAATCAATTTGATATACCCCCATAAAAATTTATTTTGGTCAGGTCAGATAATCTGGATGGCCACGCCACAGGGCCACCCCTACCTATACATTTTTGATAAAAATGATCGTTGCGGTATTCTCATACCTCAGTTTTAAAATGTGGTGGTGCACTGTCCTGTTGTGGCCACATTCTAAGTCTTGTTCCATATGGAACTCCGTATAATAAATTCGAAAATTCACGGCCGAAGACATCTTACTTACTTTCTTCCAGTGAGATGCCCATCCAAAAAATACGGACCGATAACTCTTTTTCCGAGAATTCCACTCCAAACAATCAGTGACTAACGCTGTTGATGGTTCAGGAAACGGACAAAATTGGGGTTTTCCGTTGCATAATAATGCATGTTATGCCGATTCACAGTTCCATTTTTATGAAAAGTCGCTTCATCAGAATATAACACGAAATCGAAAAATTCATTTTCCAGATTTCTAAGCCCCATCGGCAAAATTGAAGACGTTTTTCAAAATCTCTTTCTCTTAACTCTTGCATCAATTGCATGTGGTAAGGATTAAATTTGCTTGCCCGTATTATTCGAGACACGCTAGTTTGAGAAAATCCTTATTTTCTGCTTAGGTCTCGGGTACTCCCAAGGGGATTTTCAACAAGGTGAAAGGCAATTTGAAATTTATTCTCTCCATTTGGTAACGGGAAGACACGTTCGAACTTGTCGTGATTGACATTACCAGTTCTTTCAAATCTTGTTTTCAGAGCCTAAAATACCCTTCCATCTCGTTGTCTTGTTTCGGGGTACTTCTTTTTATAAATCCTAGATACAAGGAGGCAGTTTCCTCCAATTTTCCCCAAAGCATAGACCATGTGCACCATATCTTCCAATACATCCCTACTATCCCTACTAATATTATAAATGCGAATGTAAGTTTGTTTGTATACTAGAAACTTCACCACATGGCGTTATTGACAAATTCCGAGATTCATTTTTTGATGTCAGTCATGGGTAACTGGGTTTTTGAAGAAAACAGCGGTAATAATAATCTTCAGGTTTTTCACGCATAGTTTAGATGAACACATGTAGCGGTTTTGTAAACACATTGAAGTGTTATTTGAATACGTTATGGATTATCATTAGGTATCGGCCAATTCAATCACACAAGAATCTAGATATTTCAGTAAGAATAAACAAAGTTCATGTCGAACAATACTATTAATAATCAAGTGTGATAAAACTATGATCAACCGCCTCTGCTAGTTACTTAAAATTCAGTACGCAAATCTGAATCGTGAACCAGGCAAGATCAAGATTATATTGTCCTTTTCTACGTCCTTAGAGACAAGATAACACGCGTCGTAGTCATAATTTATTTGTAAATTTCTATGAGACAGGTACTCACGATTACTTCACAATATGTTCATTATTGGTACGTACTCGTTTCAGTGGTATGGGTTGGGCATTTTTAGTAATTCATGCTTAAGCGTGAAGAAAATGGGCAGGAGTTTGTGTTGAAGAAATATGCAAGAGAACACTCCTTTTCATCAGAGATGTATAATTGATTTCATAAAAGGTCGTGGTATTATTCAATTAGTCATCAAGTTCACATATTGCGAGTATTGGAATGTGTGAGAGTGGAATTGCCATATGCAGCCATAAATGAATGAAAAACTGAATTGATCCCGACCGGGATTCGAACTCGGCTCTCCTGTTCGATAGATAGGCGCATTACAAAACCACATTTTCATATTTATAATACAGGACAAAGGAATGTTATCATCCCTGAATTGAAAAATATCAAATAAAAACGTAAGTTTTGAATGATCTGGAAAGAATTCTGACAAAAGCATTGTTATGTTGCAAAAATCATTCAACAATCTTCTCAGTGGTTTCTCATGTCCGACGGATTTGAAATCATATATAGTAAGTAACACAACTACCGCACCCGAACAATATACTCGTATCATTGGAGGCTAATAAATTTCACTACATCTCACAGAAAAAAAATCATTGAAAGTTGTTTTGTTGAGCCTATAAATGCCTTGATTAGGTCGTCGGTCATCACTTTGATGAAATCAATAAAAACCCTTTTGAATATTACTGGAGTTTTTTCCCAACACCAAATCGTTATTTTCAACACCTCGACACGTGTCGATCACCAAGTGATCATCTTCGAAAGGAAGATTAAACTGTAGATTATCACTTGGTGATCGAAAGACGTTTCGAGGTGTTGAAAATAACGGTTTGGTGTTGGGAAAAAACTCCAGTAATATTCATTACTACACCAAAGGTTCCAAACAGTGCATCACAAAAATACTTTTGTCTAATTACCACTAGTTAATTTTATTTATACGACCGATTTCGGGTTTAGCCCCATTATCAAGTATAAAACTTTTCATTTTATTAAAGTTATCATGAATCACCACAAAATAAATAAGTTATCCATCTCACACATTCGTCCGTCATCCCTACACAAAAGCTTAACAATTTACTTAGATTTTTCCTTTTTCGTTTCTCTGTATATGAATTTGTGGAAATTTTAAAGTAGTTTATGTATGAAAATCTTTGTGAAAAAATTGATTTTTCATGATGTTTAGTAATGTTCCACAAATTACGAGTCTTCGAGAAAAAATAACAATATAAAAAAAATACAATAAATTTGAAGTAATCCACATGAATAAAAATGTATGAGATATATCAAATATTGATACTGATATAATAGTTCACATTGGAAGATATTTTTAAATTCTCATTGAATTTCACTTTACTGATATTTTTCAAAGGATTTGTCAGTTTATCATATAATTCAATCACTCTAATTAACTGTTCACCAACATTTGATCTAATATTTGAAATAATATAATAACAATCTAATTTGATAATACAACTCATAACTTCATTCTGCAGTATTTTGAGATATTCTGATATCAAATACTGCAGTTCGGAATGAATTGAAGAGAAATAAATATATATTTTGAATATTTGACAAAAAATTCCAATTTTGAAGATAATGTTTTTTAATAGATTGCATATTCCAATATATATATATATATATATATATATATATATATATATATATATAAATGTGTTATTGAGTGTGTATGATATAAATCAAAAACGGGAAAATTTATGGACAGAACACTCAAAAAATGGAGGCAAACCGCAGACACTTGTTTCTGGCTATTGACCTCATCAGCGCGGTGCAGCCAATTGCAAGTATGGACAACAACGCTCAAATGAGGGGCAAACCGCAGACACGTGTTTCTGGCTATTGGCCTCATCAGCGCGGTGCAGTCAATTGCAAAGATGGACAACAACTGGTTACCAAAAATGAAAAACTTCACATATGCACGGTGTCACCAACAGGTCAAGTGTCCGCGGTTTGACCCTTTTTTGAGTATTCTGTTCACAAATTTTCCCTTTAGATTTATATCATACACTCTCAATTATATCTTTATCTCTGGACTTTATATCCTGGACCCAGAAGTCACGCAGGTAGCTACAGCTGCCTACGTGGTGATGTTAGATGATGCCTGGGAATGCTAGGTCTTCTAATTGAAACCACAAATATGCGGTTAGCAAGCAACAAGATCGCAGATGCCTTGACTCTCTTTCTTCCCCACTGGGTTATGACTCAGTCCACATGTCTTGTACCTGCTTTGTGCACTATTTCGAAATCACAATCCTTCAATTCCAGAACTCATCTGTCAATATAAGGATTTAGATCCTATTTTGACGTGTTTGATTCAATGGAATTTTTATTCCACAAGTTCATTTTGAATGATGTATAGTTCGTTATTTCAACAATATGAAATTTTGGACATTCAACCACCTAAAAATACTTTTATATCCGATCAACACACATTTTTGAACCCGATACATTTTTATTCCCAATTGGGTGATGCTATTTTCGAGTCGATAATTCGTAAATAAGTTAGGATAATTTCGGGGTACCCTCAAAATTGGAAAAACAATTAAGTTCTAAGATTTCACACCCTGAAGTCGAATAGTAAATGAGGTTTTTCGGGTTAGATAGCCGAGGTCTAATGAAGAAATTGGCTTTGAACATTTCGCAATGACTACGATGAGCATCTTCGGCGGTTGGCAGAAATGTGTTGCATCCCGCTAGTCCCTAGTTGGTCCATGAACGAAGCTTTGTGCGACTTTACACGAATGGTGGTCAAATATCGATGTCAGGAAAAATTTTTGTTCTTTATTTTTTATACAGTAGATGCAACTACATCTATCATTATTTTTATCAATCATTCATTATCATTTTTCAAGTCTCCATTATTCAGGATAATAATTTATATTATTTTAGGAAACAAGCCTATTATAGACCTTCAGATATTGAAAATCCTAATCTTCACAAGATATTTACAAAAAATAATATGAGCAGCTTGCTAATATAAGGTTAATGGGATCAATTACTACGGCTTCATATATGATATAACCCTGATGTTTCTCCTTGAATAAATCAGAAATACAAAAAATATTGGAGTTCAATTCATTGCTGAGTTAATGAGTGTTTTTTACCGATAAGGACATCTGGTATTGTTCTTCTTGTATTATAACTTGCATTCCAAAGTCATGAATAACGAACACTTATCCATAACAAACGTGATCTTGAAAGATATTTTGCGTTATTCGTGGTTCGTGACACGTTTAGCCTCACATCTGATATGATTTTTTATTTCAAGCAAGGTCGAAGACTAGCTTCTTTGTTTCAGAACGATCGCTCTCCACGTCATTAGAAGAAAAAATGTTATTTGAAATGGAATTTTAGTTCAGTCAATAATAATATTACACTTCTTTAACATAATGATCATCGACAGCTGAATGACAGAATAGAAATATTTTATTAACTAGGATTGATTATGGAAATATATGAATTATAAATCTCATAGCAAGGCCTTTCTGCGCTCTAAGGGAGTTTGAAAAAATGCGCACCCAATATCAATATAGAATTTCAGTCATTTTTTTTTCTATAGAAAAACTGTTATTATCTGAAAAAATTCAAATTCTAATTTGGTAATGTATTGTCGGAATATCGAGAAATCACGAAATCAAGTTTGCAGATTATTGATCTACTCAAATAGTAATTATTGAATCATAAAATTTGGTTTTGAAAGTAAGAGAGAAAACTCCAGGCCTACTATAACGTGATATGTATAACACATTATTATAGGTGAAAGGATGAATGAAAAAATACAGAGATATAATGGAAAAGATGATATTGAAAAATGTGAAAAACAATTGAGCATGACGTTATGCATCGTTTTTCAAACTATAGCCCCTTCGAACTTTTTTTTGAACCAGTGCTTGGATTCGGTTTGGCGGGTTGGCTGTCCTTGTTCATCTTTCACTGTCTGAACCACTGTGCATGTTGTTTTTGGTGGGTGCATTGGCTTGGGATGTGGGGGTTAGCAAACCGGCCATCGGATGCCTGCTTCCACGTAGCCCCGCTGGATATGGGAATGACAGAATCACGTATGGTTTTGTTATTTCCTAACTGAATGACATCCCAACGATGGCTTTATTCTAAGGTGTGTGTATCCGTGCCGAGAGGATGATTGATACTGAGCCTATCAGCTGTCTCTACGGAACCTTTGAGATACCGGGCGCCCTCTCATCGTAGCATCGTCTTGTCACGGTAATGCGGGGCTCTGCAGTGATTGCCCTTCTTTCCCTACCTACTCGTGGGACTTTTATGGATAGAGTTAACCTAAAAAATTGATTCCGATGCTGAGTCTACAGAGGAGATGGATTTCGAGCTTACGACTCCAACTGACCTCCATGTCTGAACTCTCCAAATCCTGATCCAATAACTGAACTTAAAAAAGGGTTTGGTGGTGCAGCCAGGAAACGACTGAGTCGTACCTTATGAGCGGGGTACCTTATGAAACCGCCTCATATGGGAAGGTTGTCACAGGTATCAGGGTGGGAATCTTGCGCTTTGACTATTCGACTACCTCATTAACGATGAAACAGCAGAGCATATACTTTGTGCCTGCCCCGCTGGGAACCAAATCAGGTTTTTACAGTTCGGCAGAGCCGTACTCTTACCATCTGACCTGAATGATGTTATTTGTTGGTTCGTCCAGATATGCTCCGCTATATCATATTTGCTGATTTCTCCTTGCTATGTAGTTTTCTGGTGCTCCCCAATACTTCCTTGGATTTACCGGAATAGGACTTGCCCACACTCACACAATATCGACTAAATGGAATTTCTGAAGTCGCTATCCGCATTTGGTGACTTGGTTTTTGTGAGAAGGCTACGAATGGTGTTGCTGGATTTGAAGTATGCTCTCACGTTGTTGATCTGAGTTTTCTTTTCCAATTCGACAGTATTTGACAAATGGAAGGAATACCAGTGATTATAACAGCTTCTTTCAGCCTATTAGGCTCTTGTTGTGTTCTGGATAGGGTCTGTTTCACCAGCATCTCATGATTCAGCTTTTAGTGATTTCATGATGATTGTCTTCGCAATACCGCAATACCCCATCTTTGCTGGTTTTCAGTATACCGATGTTACCCTTTTACATCGATCATCTTCGCGATCACATCTAAAAACGGCTGTGTTAATCTCGAGGTTGTGAATGTTATGGAAGGTAGTTGTCCAATTCCATATCTCCATGATACCGTACTATGAACTGCATGTTCATTGCAGTTCTTCGTGTTCATTGCAGTTCCGGACATAATGTCCTAGTAATTCCGTGATTTCTTCTACTCTTACCTGCGTTCTGACTTTCAGGTTTTTGTCCGATCTAAAGTACTCTAAAGATCTAAAGTACTTTTCATATCGAAATTCATCAGTTGACTTCGTTTTTTACAAACTAAGTTGTCTCCAATAATAATTTGAGTTTTTCACCAAAATAAGCTTTCTCCTTATAAAAGTTGAATTCTAAAAATTTACTGAATGACCAAATAGTATTGAACACTTGCCCTCCGTTCGATATTCTGTCTCATATGTCCATTTTGAAAATCTCACAAAAAAGTGTTATTAGAATAAAATATTGTTGACGAAATGTTTTTAGAGTTCTTCTGAGTGTTGTCTTTTGTAGGAGGATGAAAAACAGATTTTAACAAATTATCATACTTTCAAGATTTTACGAGTTTCCAAAATTCATTAATGTTAATGTAATGTTAATGTGGGACTTCTGAATTTCTACCACTATTTAGGACTAGATTTGGTGCATTCGTGAACAATCTGTACTGAGTCTTTCAAAATCGAGTGCTTTCAGTAAGTGATAAATTATTCAACACTGTGCACAATCAGTACAAATCATCACAAATAAGTTTGATAGGACCGGTCATGAGGGAATATCCACATGGAGGGGTCTTATCACCCCTGTATATTACTGTCGTATCATCTGCAACACTCACTATGTTACCTCCAAATCCTGCTTTGAATATATCATTTAGATGAACACTAAATAGTATTGGTCCTAATACGGTCCTTGGGGAACTCCATATATCATTTTTCTGAATTTACTGATGTTGTCACCAATTTTGACACATTGTTGTCTGTTTTCGAAATAGCTTTTAACTAGTGTTCCTCTTATACCGTATCCTTCCAAAACTTCGAGAAGTTGACTGTGACTAACTGTATCGAACGCCTTTTCCAGGTCGACGAAAATACAAAGGGTGGGTGTTTTTTTTGTCAATACTTCCAACTATTTTATTTAGGCACTGTTGATAGTGCATCCTGCGTAGACTTTCCCTGCCGAAATCCATATTGTTCATGAGAAAGAATATTCTTTTTTTCAAAGAAATCAACTATCCTTTTTTTCAGTCAAGATTGATATTATTGAAATGGGACGATAGTTAGCCATATTCAACTTCTCTCCATTTTTGTAAATTGGACTCAAAACTGATTTTTCAAAGGCTGTTGGACAATGCCCTTCTTTGAAATACTTATTGATTAGATATGTTATCGGAGTAGTTATTTCATTAATAATAATTTTCAGGTGTTCTGCCCTCAGTTTATCTAGTCCTGGCGACTTTCTCTTTTTTAATGAGATAATTAAATTGTATACTTCAACTTCACTTACATCTTGCAGAAATAGTGAATGGACGAGGTGTATGTTCGTTTAAAAGAAGGGTTTTGTACCTTTTTTCATATTATTTTATATTGAGAAATGGTCAGTAACATCGGATTCTATTATTATTGGGTTGTAACGAAATATACTTGTAAAATCGTTTATAAAACAATGATCTATACATGAATTTGTATCTCTTTCTATTCTAGTGTATTCATTGATATATGATCAGTATCCATAACTACTCATGATATTCAGACATTCATTAGTGGTATTTGTGTTTCTTGTTATGTCTATGTTGATGTCACCAATAAAGATATGTATAGTAGAGTTATTATTTTTATTGTTATTTAAATAATGATCGATTTCATCAATGAATTCATTTTCTGGTATTGAAGGTGAACGAATTAAAGCAGATATTTTAAATTGTTCATTTTCAAATTCCAGTTTGATTTCTATTACATTCATATTATTGCTCAATGTTATGATTCTGTTTTCATGATCGACTTTTTTTCAACATATAACATGTATTTCTCTGTTCTTTCGTTTTTTTTCTGTAGTTGTCGATTTTCTTTCTCCAAATATAATACTCTTCCATTTATCGATTCGATTCTCATCAATACTCTAGTTTCGCTTCTATAGAATTTTCCAATTCATTTCTGTTCCTAATCACTTCTTCCTGGAGCTGTTTCAACAAATTGAAAATTGCTTGTCCATCCATATTACATTGAGTATTTCACGTGCGTGGTATCCTTTATTCAATTTCTAGTATCGTTTTATCGCAACAAATCTTATCACTTTGGGTCACTTTGGTCTTTTGTTAGAATCTCACAAGAAATTGTGTTTTATTTTTTGTTAGGAAGTTACTGTAATTCAATTAATACTTTCTTTGAAATACCGACACTCGCAAAACACGTCCGTTTGTTTGGATACTGAATTAGCCAAACATCACTAAAATCTGATGAAAAATCACTAATCGAATGTATGTAGCCCGCAAAATTTGAAAATTCACCTAATTTTTTCAACAGTCCCCGTACAATATTTGTTGTACGATAATCCAAATATTCCATCTATTTTCTTATCACACAAAAACATTAGTTTCATGAAAAATACAGAAACAATTTCGAAAACAACCCTTTCTTTATGTTCCATTTTCCTTGTTGTTCAACAACATGATTCACATTCGTGAACTCCACAGCACAAACTAAAAAACGTTCTAATTTCCGACCTTCTGTAATATAACAACATGAAAGTTTTCAGTAACATTGTTTTTCATAAACAAAGTTAGTTTCATCAGTAAATCAGCTTACAATGGAGCGAAATAAATACAAATAAATAAGCACTAAGAGAAACAAATGGCAGTGGGAAGCGATAAAATATACAAGAGGATAGGGAGTGGAATGGAGAAAGAATGCTATGGCCCGACAAGCGGCGAGATACAAATGAAATATGTAGGTTACCTACAGGGATGACAAAGAACCATACTTTTTAGTTAGGCCCTAGTGAGAAAATAAACAGGAAAGAGGGCATCGTTTTGAATGATAATAATGAGTGTATTCTGGTCTGAATAATAATGATTTTGAATGTTATTGTTCCTGATCGCGCTATACCTTTCAATATTTCAACACGCATTTATTAGCTTCACCTGTATGTATGTTTGTTTGTTTGTAACTCTCAAGCTCGGGATCTGTGTTTGACAGAATTATCGACATCATTGCTTGATATATTCGCGGACAGATGGCGCTGTTCGTAACCTTCTTGATATGTCGACATCATTGCCTGATCTATTTGCGGGCAGATGGCGCTGTACGGAACCTCCTTGATATATCAACATTATAGCTTGATCTATTCGCGAGCAGATGGCTTTGTACGTAACCTCCTTGATATAATTCGAACTCACTTCACATGTATTTCTTCATTTGAAAGGAGTATTTTTTTTTATTAACACGCGTGCCTATCAAACGCATAGGAATGTACTCATGAAGCCACGCGCAACGGCTTCCGGCGAGATGTACCAAGCGATCCGCGTGGGCGAATTTTGGCGCGACGGGCGAGTAAAACAAAGACATAAATCAGTACGGCGCAAGCTACGGAGTTGAGTAGTTGTCGCGGCGAATAGTGTAGTGATGAAACGAGTTTAGTGGTTTTCGCCAAGAAAAATGAACACCGAGACTTTTATTGCTGAAATACTAGCTAGACCAGCTATTTGTAAGACTGATTAAAAAGTTAGAAATTCATTATTCATTCTACCGTCAATTGAAAGTTAGAAGTTGTTTTTTGTTTTAGTTGTATGATAAAATTATTGTCATATAATTTAGATTTTTGCAATAAATAACATAATTATCTGAAAGTGTTTTTATTTCATGAAATAATGATATACAGGGTAACATTTGCTTAGCTGATAATATTTTGGACAAAAATAGTTCCAAATAAATTGAGTTATAAAAAAATTCGTTTGCGAACATTACTTTCTTGGGAAAAGTTGTTCGTATTGATGGATACTATAGGTAATTCTCCAAAATATGATCAGCTAATTGAATATTACCTCTATATATACAGGTATATAGATGAATACGTAATGTAGATTAATATAGATGGATATGTATAAATACCTTACTGTCACAAACATACCTTACTGTCAAAAACAATTTTTCAGCGGCACTTAAAAGTCTATTCGCATTAACTTTTTTCTCCAATTCTGGTTGAATATTCTAAAGAATATAATCGAAGGTTTCAATACTCATCCTGGTATACTCAAATATTTTCTCTGGATATAATCTGTATTTCTCGTACTTCTTGTGGAATTCTCCAATCTATACCCCGATTCTTATTCAAATCATGTACTCCACAATCTCTTTCAAATATTAGGTCTTCAACCAAAAAACTATTACTTTCTAAGAAATATCGAGATAAATTTGATAAAGACATTTCGCTGTCGGTCTATTGGTCGCGACGGCGAACGTGACTGCCCGTGGCCTGCAAACGGTGTCGCGGGAATGGTCGCCTCGCTCCCCGCTTCGTCGTTCGCACCGCCGATCCTCGTGGCCAAGCCGTAAGAGTAAGCAGGACAATTCGGGGCAGTCGATTCGCGTCGCTCACAAAAACTAGGTGTTTCACAGACCATTTTTTCAACGACGAGGCCTATTTCTGGATAAATGTGTAGGTGTATAAACGAAATTGTTCAATTTGGGATGATACCAATCCACATAAGATACAAGAGCGTCCAATGCATCCCGATAAAGTCACTGTTTGATGCGGATTTTGGGCTGGCGGGGTCATCGGTCTACATTTCTTTGATAACGATGTTGGCTAGGACAACCACACGTGGTTTCAACATCACGGCGCTACATGCCACACAAGTCATGCCACATTGGATATTCTGCACGAGCGATTTAAGAGCATAGTATCTCACGTGGAGGTGATGTGAACTGGCCACGAAGATCGTGCGATTTGACCCCGTTAGACTTTTATTGTGGGGTTTTCTCAAGTCGCAGGTGTATGCGAATAAGCCACAAACCACAGCGGTTCTCGAAGCCAACATAACCCATGCTATCGGTCAAATTCAGCCTATTTTATGATCCAATCATGGAAAATTGGACGTTTTGGATGCGCTACACATAATGGCAACAATAGGTCTTTCAAACGAATGAAAAATTTTGATGAAATCTCACACACTTTGTTTCATTTAAATTTGAAGATAGAAAGCACTGGTTGAAAGACCCTATATATAAAAGACTATGTGCAAAACATGACGATTAAATATCCATTCTGAACCTCTTCGAAACATATACCTACAGGGTTCAACTTTACGCAATATGTTCAATTACTGATAGTTATTTATTTTGTGGAGGAAATCAGGGTATTCTCATCTTCTACAATTTGAAAAAGCATAAAAAAAATCAATGTAGAACTTTTGAGTTCACCCCAATAACTTAAAAAAAAAGTTCTATAAATACGACAAGTTACCTATTGTCGTATTTGTTTATTCAACGTTTACGATGCTGAAATCTGCCTCTTTCTTGAGAATTAGAAAAAATCTAGTAAAAGGCGCAGTTTTTTCCATCGCTCGCTTCATTCTCAGACATTCTCGACAAATGTCAGAGGAGTTTTGAAATATGTCAATGTTGTCCTGAAACATTTGAAATAGTATCCTTTGGTATTAGTCTGTTGCAATTTCGCCACCATCCATATTTTTCTTCAAGACACATTTCTCCAGAATATACGCTGATTCTTTGAGCTTAAGTGTCTTGGAGTGGGATTTATTGGCAATCGTTCTCGTCTTGTTCAATTCAACTCGCTGTTCACCGTCTGATTTTAAAATGTGTTCTGATAATTTTCATCCTGTAACTGTCTATTTCTGACGTAATCACGATGTGATCATTACTCTCAATACTCTCAATATTCTTGAAGTTTTACCACATGAGCAAGATATCTTATACATGGAATTTTTGTTTCTTTCATTTATGTTGTTGGGTTATGTATGTGTAGGTATACAGTGAGCACCATATGTAACGGATAAATTCATTTTCTGCGTTATTAGCCATTTTCAAGAAAACCCCTGAAACACGTCTAAAAGACACTCTGTGACTTAAAAAAATCCCCCCTCCTTCACTCCCCTCAAGGTGACAGCCACCCCCCAAATTTTTTTAAATGCGAAAGGGGGTCAAGTGATACCTCGTTTTGAAGGCTACACAATTTTCTATAGAGCCATATCTTTGTTTCTTTGTTTTTTAATTTCGTGCATGCGTCATAATGAAACAAAAAATTCAAAGTGTTTAAAGTTAGCACGTAGGTATTCCATTGAGTCCGTCCGCTGCACAATATGCCATGCACCTTCAATTTTTTGTTTGTTTTTACCAACCGTTGTTTGTCAGCCGTGATAGTTGAGTGAAAATTTGTATGTTTTCTGTGAACTTGCTGAAGAGAAACAGTTTTGCAGTTGTTGTTTGTGTTTCTTGTTCAGTATTACTTTCAGACAATAGGCTAAAAGTTCTGGCAATGTATCATTTGACTGAACGTCAAAGAGTAGAAGTGTTAATACTACTAGGATGTGGGGACAAAACCAGAACCCAAAAGATAGTAGGTGAAATGTTCAATAATAAATATCCTGATCAACACATTTCTCAATCTACCGTTAGTAGAATAGAAACGAAATTTCGTGAATTTTGGAGTGTCAAAGATATTCCAAAACCAGGCATCAATCATAATCCACATAAACGTACCCGACAAGTTGCTGCCGATTAAGATAAAAGTCAAAGTTCGATATTGCGTGTTTTGAAAAGTGAAAAGTATTACCCTTATT
Organism: Leptinotarsa decemlineata; assembly: GCF_025532065.1. Taxonomy (NCBI): domain Eukaryota; kingdom Metazoa; phylum Arthropoda; class Insecta; order Coleoptera; family Chrysomelidae; genus Leptinotarsa; species Leptinotarsa decemlineata. The sequence goes on from NW_027412686.1 coordinate 2,697,688, forward strand.
GAGTACAACTGGTACATGAACTCATCGAAGACGATCCAGATAGCAGAACTGAGTATTACGAAATAATGGAAGCCAGGTGTCTGCGGGATCCTTCGTTTAAGAAAAACATATTGTTTTCCGACGAATCAACTTTTTTTTTTAAATGGAATCGGCAACAGACAGAACTGTTGATATTGGAGTCGAGAAAATTCCCACTGGATGATGGAGGCCCACACTCAATTTCCACAAAAAGTAAATGTTTGGGCAGGGATTATAAATAATTGCATAATTGGACCATATTTTTTCAACGAAACATTAACCGGAGAACGTTACTTGAAGTTTTTGACTAATTTTTTAGTTCCAACGCTGAAAAGACGTTTTCCAGATAATGATAATCCGAATCGAATAGATTGAATCTATTGTATGTAGACTGAATCTGGTATCAGCAAGATGATGTTCCACCACATTTCGCAGCTGACGTTCGTGCATATCTGAGTGAAGTTTTTCCCAACAGATGGATTGGTAGACGAGGTGCCATAGAGTGGCTAGCCCGTTCTCCTGAGATAACATTGCTTGATTACTTTTTGTGGGGTTACCTGAGATCCAAAGTATACGTCAGTAGACCAAACAATATTGAAAGTTTGCAAATCAGAATTAGACAAGAAATAGAACGTATCACTCTTGAAACCATTCAAGATGTTGTTGATAACTTTAAGCAACACCTTTATCAGTTTGAATATTTGATATATGAATTTGAATTTGACAAAATTAAAAAATAAAGATATGACTGTATAGAAAATTGAATACCTTTCAAAATGAGGTATTACTTGACCCCCTATTGTATTTAAAAAAATTGGGAAGTGGCAGTCACGTTGAGGGGGCTGAAGGAGGGGGAACTTTTTTATGTCACCAAGTGTCTTTTCGAATACATAATTAGACGTGTTTCAGGGTTTTTCTTGAAAATGGCGCATCATAAGTGTTACCCCCTATTTTATGTTTTAATTTCTGCAATGTACATTTGAGTGTGAACAGTCACCCCTAATTTCATTCCTTACTGAAGAGGAGCAAGCAAGCCTTTCGAAATATGTAAATGATATGGACAGGTAAGTGATACCTCATTTGATAGGGAGTTTTATTCTCTATTCATCCTTGTAAAGGAATTGAAAATTGCTACATCAATTCAAGAGTTATGATTGTTTAAGAATAACAACAATTGACGTAGCGCAATCACTCTTAGAATTAAAAATTTGGCCCTGTATGATATCGGTTTTGGTTCAGACGTCAAGTGAGACATATTTGTCATTTGGGTAGATTTTAATTACACGTTTTTGTAGATGTTTTTGGATGTTTGGCGATGAATGGTCAATACAAGAAACTGATATCAGGGTGAGTACCAATCAGTGTATTCTAGCTGTTAGTTGTGCTTGCTATTCATCTTCAAACAATGGTTGCACCACGTGCGTTGAATGAAAAATGCGAAGCGATTGTTATTTTTGGTGAGGCTCATCGCAATTATCATGAGGCTGTACGAATGTTAAATGAACGTTTTCCAGATCGCTTAATTGTTAGGCATTATTTCAAATAGTTAGTGAAAAAATTTCATGAGAACGGTAGTGTGCAAAATCAAACACGTTCTTGGCGATCAAGTACAGGGAAAGATAAACAAGTGGACATTATGAGCGAGTTGCCTTGGATGGTGATTACGCAGATGACGTTAAAAAAATAAACTTTATCCCTACAAAATAAAAATGGTGTATGAACCCAGGGCCTATGATCCAGACTCTAACAATATTTTGCCGAATCTCAGCTATATGAAACACATTTGTTTCAGTGATGAGGCTATTTTATTAATGGTCACGTGTATAGACAAAATGTGAGGCTAGGTTAGGTGAGGTTAGGTCTGAAGTGAGTGGGTCTATTCGACTCTCCACTACAATCCGCAAGTATTTAATGTGGCCTACACCTATTCACACTCGACCAAATAATCCCAGCTTCTTAACGAAGCCGATTAGTTTGTATGGTGAGTGATCTTTCATGTCATATGGTGGGAGTACGGCTCTGCCGAACCCTAAGAATCTGATTCGGTCCTCAGCGGGGCAGATACAAAGTATATGCTCTGCAGTTTCGTCATTTTCCAAACAAAGGCGACACACTTTTCCGACAGTCTTCCGAGTCTCTGCATATGATGATTCAAATGACAGTAACCTATAAGAAGGCCTGTTAGACATCGTAGTTCATCCCTACTGTAGTCCAGCAATTGTTTGGTATCAAGTTTCAAAGGGTGAATAGACGCCTTGGAGTGAGCTAATTCCGGAAGATTCAGCCAGAAGTCCACGAATCTTCTTGCCATCCAGGCAACGCCTAAAGCAATGCCAATGACAGGTTCTGGTCCGATGAAGCTGCTTGCAGTACCCTCGTTTGCGAGGGTGCCAGCAGCCTCATTGCCTTCCAGACCAGTAAGGAATCCATATCAGAGATAATCGGTTGAGTCTTTATATCGAAGAGAGTCGTTGCAATTTGCTAACAATTTAGACATTGCTCGGTAGGAGCTAAGAGCTTCCAACGCCGCAAGACTGTCCAACAATATTTGTATTGACTTGTTTATGAGGTTGGATTTTTCCAATCTCTCCGCACACAACTCAATGGCGCAAATTTCCGCATAGGTTCCTAGGCAGGTAGATATCTCTGTCCTGGGTCTGCGACTAAAAACACCTGCACCGGAACCGGAAGGTGTTTTTGATCCATCTGTGAACCAACTGCTCTTCATATTTCCTTCTCCCGGAGGATCCAGTCCTCTCTACTCGGGAACAGTACTTTATAAGGCAGTTCGTATTTGACAGTTGGAGGCATGAAGTCAGAGATCATTTTCAGAATCCTGGACTTCCAGTGTCAACCAACAGTCTGTTGCACTCTGCATTGAATTGATTTGTGCAATTGGCAATGTGCACAAGTCTGTATGAAGTCCATCTAGCCTCTTTCTCCAGAAAAATGTGGAGAGGAGGTAGATCTAGAATGGATTTCCATGGCCGCTGACGGTGTAATACTTATGACACCACTGATAGCTAGACAAGCCTGTTTCTGTAAGCCAGAGTGCTTCGCCTGGGACGTTTTCTGTAAAGCCTTCAGTCACCAGGAAATTGCACCATAAGTGATGATTGCTCTGACAATCATCACATAAATCCAATGGATTTGTTTGGGATCTAAACCCCGACAGGGTTGCTCCTCTCCAGTGAGAAATGAAATTAGGGGTGAATTATTCATACAAAAATGTACACTGAAGAAATCAAAAATCGACGTGTCTAGGCGATTTTCCTAACAAGAGTCCAGTAACAAGTAAGATAGGAGGGGGGGGGTAACACTTATGATGCGCACTGTATAAGACTATATGATGCGTTCATTTTCAAGGAACAAAATTATTCTGGTTTGTTTTTACGAAAATGAGAAAAAAAGTCTGAAAATGCAGCTTTGGGAATATTTCATGTTTGTGTTTGCTGTTTATAACATATGGAATTTTATGAGAGTAACATTTCAGCTTTTTAGAAGGGTTGCCATGCTAACACACCCCAATTCAAAATCAGCTTCACAGAGCAAAATAATGAAACGTGGATAGAATTTAAGTTTTCACGAGTTCACAAAATTCACTGTAAAAATGTATACAGAATTAATGTACCGTCAGAATTATGAATGTGAAATAGTTCAAACTCTTGCTTTCAAGTTATTCTGAACGTCAAAAAATTTTAATTGATTTGATATTAGTTTTCATCAATTTTTGGGAATGATCTTTGTGTATTCTTCAAAAGATATTTTTGTCGAGTCAATATCACCTAAAAATTTTGGGTGTATAATCCTCTACAATCTGAAAAATGAATAAAGCTAAATCAATAGATAGATTGATTAGATTGAAGATTATTTTCCCAAAACTTCAATCATGTAAAGAAAGCTAAGTATGAAAATTTAATTTTTTCTTATAGCACTCGATTTGCAGGCAAAATATATGAATATGATAAGTTACTGAATAATTGGACCTTTGAGTGGTTTACATTCCACAGTAACTTTTTGGTGATATTTTTTCAGTTTGCCTTTTATTACACTCCAGCAGATTCTCCATTACATGCTAATAATTATATGAGTTCCACACCGAAACGTGTTTTGAAACATGGTAGGTTCTTCAGTAGGACTACCGTATAGCAGAATGCATCTCAAATGAAATCTTCAGTGTGAAAATTGTATAATTATTATCATGGATAATGTAATTAGTTCTCATCTAGTTTTGTTCGCTTTTCAGATTGTGGAAGGTTTATACATTCGAAAAAGAGATAGAGATATTTGTGTATATCTGATTGCAGACACAAAAAATACTTTCTCGGGTAGAGAAAATCTCCCACTATAGCGGAGGTCAATGAATGCCTCTGAGTTCACCAATAGAAGGTGGAAAAAGATAAGCTCGATAGTCTCAGTTTGCATCATCATTCTCTGTAGAGGATGGCTAAGAGGCTGGAGAACCGCTTCGAGGCTATATCTACCATACAGGAGGATCAAGTACATGCGGCAACGGATCCCCAGAAGGCTCAGTTGTTAGGAAAGTATTTCGCCAGTATTCACAGGGTTAAACCTGACGATTGTATCGGGCACGAGAACACCATCAGGGTCGCCGACATGGTCAAGAACAGAAATGTTCCGGCAATGACAGGACAGATCCTACTAGAGTGGCTCACTAGCTACAATAAGATTGTAGTGACCATCAAGCGTCTGGAGAAAAACAAAGCCCTAGGGCTTGATAGAATTGAGGCGGCTTTACTCAGCACTCACCTTCGAAACAGTCTTGTAAAATTGGTATACATTGTCAACGCAATAATTGAACTCCAACACTACCCACATTGTCTAAAGCGTGCGGAGGTTGTGCCCATCTACAAGACAGGTAGAGCTAGACACCTAATTCATAGTTACCGCCAGATCTCGCTTCTCAGTGCGGTCGCCAAGATCGTCGATAAAGTATTGCTGAGTAGACTTCTTCGCCTAGATGGGAGGATAAAACTTATTCCGGAGGAGCAATTCGGGTTCCAACAAGGTCGATATACGACTTCTCGGCTGATCCGAGTTGTTCACGGGATAAAGGAATCCTTCCAACAGGGGAAGAACACAGTTATGATCCTGTTGGATATCCAAAAAGGTGTGGGCAGAAGGGTTTGTTGCCAAAATGTTGTCGGCAGGCATGCCTTTATTTGTGATTAGGATTCTTGAATTCCACCTGACCAATCGATCTTTTCGTGTAATAGATATGCGGACGATACCGCAATTTACGTGCATTCGTTCTCGAGCGAGGTGGTTAAGAAGCAACTACAGATCCACCACGGCAGAATCATTGTGCTGTACTTTAACAGCAGCAAAATTGAGATGAACACATCAAAAACTAAGTTTGTCAACTTTCGAAGAACTTTACTAATGTAAAGATCTTCCGGAAGTTGCGAATCGAAGGCGTGAGCGTTGATGAGCAGAAAAGCGCGTGGTATCTGGGAGTTATCCTGGATAGACGCATGCACTTTCAGGAACACTTGAGTCTTGCGAGCCAACGAGCGACTGATGCGATAAAACGCAAATATCCGCTCATTGCACGGAACTCCAAGATCGGTGTTGACAACAAGTAGCTAATTTACAAACAGATAATAAGACCAGCTAAGTTGTGTGCCTGTCCTGTATTCTGCAGCCTCAAGAGATCTCCCTTACAGAGACTCGAAAGGATGCAGAATAAGGTGCTCCGTATTTTCACGAATAGGGACAGATACATTCCATTGATCGATCTGTTAAACTTGGCTGAAGTGGAGACAGTCACTGAATATATCAGGAGGCTGTCTCAGAAATTATCACGTTCTTTCTGCCAAAAAGTCCGCTGACGAGCGACGTCACGGCTATCAGGAGTTATCATAATCAGCCCCGTAAACACGGGCTGATTCATAATTCATTGGATATCTTCCATGAACGGCGTGTGAAAGCCATCGCGCTTAGTTCATGGAAAAATTTGATAAGGTAATTCACGCTTGAGCGTGATAGCAGAACTATTCTTACCTATTTTGTTCATGAACTTGTTCCAGGAGGTTCAGCAGCACCAGCAGGAAGCGAAACGTCATAGACGGAGGCTTAAAGCGAAAATCTGTTGAGCGGAGAGCTACCCGTTAACGCCAACGGGGGCGCCTCCCAATGTCCAATAGAATAATTTTTAAAAATTGACGAATTCGAGAGTGTAGAAAAATCGACAAAAAAACTTGAGGAAAAATATATGGGCAGGTATTCGCCTCTCACATCATTACTTAATCCAGTCAGATTGCTGTCAGAGACAGAGATTCACGCAATCTAGATGTACGTAATTGAGATACAAATGATTTGGTCATATTGTGAAAATAATTAAAATAATCTAGTTATTGAAGGTCAATCTATGTCCCGGATCAATCAGGTTTACATATAAATCAATTTCGTTCTGTCACATCAAACATCAATGAAAATAAAAAGTAAAACTGGAACCTCTGGCGTAAATAAATGAACCAATAAATAAACACTTCCCCCAATCAACAGAACTGCAATACTCTTTTCGACGCACTTTTCTCCAACCACGTTGAAGTTTTCAGAATATGCAGAAAACTAATTGATTTTTCTTCATGCTTTGGTGTGATAGAAAACTAGTTAGTTTCATTGATGTCCTAAAGACGTGGTTGGTGAAACGCGCGTCGAGAAGAGTATGTCAGTTCTAGTGTTACTAGTTGAACTGGAAAAAGTTTACGGTTTTGGATTATTGAAAATACTTATTTTCAGCACATCATTTCAAATGATTTGAATGGTGATATTAAAACAATTTTTTTCAAGCAACACCAAGATTTGTAAAATGCGTCATGTCGAAGTTTTATGACGGTATGCAAATATCAAGTAGTGATATTGAAGGCCGTAGTAAAAACAAAAGTGAATCGAAATCTAGGGTGAAAGAAAAAATGACTTTACTAGTTGACATTACATCAGATCTGAACATAACATGAACATGGCATCAACAAATGTGATCAGATTGCAGGTCCTGCAATATATTAATAATATGAATGATAAAAAAAAAGAACACTCCTAAAATGTATCATGATGACTATGTCAGCGAAAATAGTAATGATATTGTAAATCTTTTTGCAAACTATTTCTCATCTGTCTATAGGGATGAAACAGTTGACCAAATTCCAGAATATAAATTTAGTGAGACGGTTATATCGTTGATATTGAAGAAATAATCGATCTAGTCATGTCATTACCATGGAAATTGTCTACAGGTCCTGATGGAATTCGCTATTCCTAATCAAAAAATTTATTTTTACCCTGGACAAACCAATTCACATGATATTCACTATTTCCTTGAAATCGTCCATCTTTCCAGATTATTGGAAAACTAGTTTTTTGAAACCTATTTATAAAAGTGGATCACATAATGATACAAAAAATTATCGAGCGGTCTGTAATCAATCAGAATTACCCAAATTGTTAGACAGCCTAATTACAAAAAAACTAACATATAATCATAAATCAACCACATGGATTCAGTCGTGGTAGATCTACCAGTACAAATCTGCTCATTTATCAACACTGTATAATAAATACCTTCGAAAAGGCATTTGACTGAGTAAACCACAATTTGTTGTTGCATAAACTAAACGCTTTGGGTATTCAAGAAAACATTCTGAAATGGATTGAAAATTATCTAGCCTGCAGAGTACAATTTGTAAAATATGGTAACTCAGTATCTTCCTCAATCACAGTGTCATCGGGTGTACCACAGGGTTTTCATTTAGGGCAATTGCTTTTCAACCTATTTGTAAATGACTCGAAATACGTTATTCTTTATAGTGAATTTCTTTTGTTTGCTGATGACCTGAAGATGTTTAAAGTTATTCATGACTCAACTGATACAGAATTATTACAGTAGGATTTATCTAACTTTGTTCGCTGGTGTGATATAAATCTTCTGCAATTAAATATAGACAAATGTCAAAAATTTACTTTTTCCCGAGACAAAAATCTCATTAACCGGCCATATAAAATCAATCAATCAGAACTGAAAACAACAACCACAATCAGAGATTTAGGAATCACTCTCGACCCAAAAATGTCATTTGAAGCTCATATTGCAAATATTACTTTTGAAGCACTAAAAATGTTAGGTTTCATTCTTAGATCTGCAAATGAATTATCTCTCATTTTAATAAAAATCATATATTGTTCAATTGTTAGATCAATAATCGAATACAATTCCACAATTTGGTGCCCTTCATATCATGTGGATATTGATATGCTTGAAAGTGTTCGAAATAAGTTTTTAAGGTACTCTGCATATAAACTGAGATATCATTGTGCTGAATATGACTATAAAATTATATTGGACATTCTTAACATGAATACTCTGGCTCATAAAAGATCAGAATCAGATCTTACACTTACACTTATTCATAAAATAATCAATGGTAGCATCAATTCCTCGGAACTTGTCGAACTTTCGAACTTTCACATATTTTCAAATGTGAATCCGAAGAGGACAAGAAATTCGGAAATCATGAAAGTACCCTTTTATCCAAACAACTATGGTCGGAATGAATCTGTAGATATAATTTTGAGACTTGCAAATACATACAATGTAGATTTAGAATTTTATAATTCTCCTTTGGAAACTTTTGAAAAGACTGTAAAAAGATTATAATTCAATAACTTATTTTTTCGACTTTTTTTGATTTTATTTTATATATTTCTTCCTTAAACTCAGCTTAGATTACTGTCGTATACATATATGTTAATTATTTTGTAAAAATAGGAATTGCTGTAAATGAATGAATAAAAAATACATAAATAAATATAATACGATTCTTCATGGGATGTTGATGTCGACTAACAGTTTCTTAGTTTCATGAGCATTACTCTCAGTATACTATGGAGTTTTGATAACTCTTTAAGTCCTTCATGTTGTTATTCCTTGCTGATTGATTCAGGACTTATTAGCTGATAAAAAAAGATATTGCTGAATTTATCACCTTCATTTCATTGGGAAGTGGAAATAGAATCAATTCATAGCTATTTTTTTCAAAATTTGAATTGGTGATGGGAATATTCACATCCACAATCTACCAGGGATAAGATGGTTGGTATAACTTTTTCGTTTAGGAGGCTTTTTATATTTTCTGTACCTGTTCTCGATCAATTCATAATATAAATGGAAATTATCAGAGGCGTATGTGATATGGAATCTCTAATAAGCCTTATACAAAGCTGCCCTTTTTTGAGTTTATTTTCAACTATTTTACATAATCAACTATGCATAATCACTCTGTTATACATAAGAATGAATGAAAATCAACTAAAAATCAAATTTTTGAATTTGGGAAACTTCGATTATTTCCGGAGATACTTGAAAATAACGTAAATTCCCTATTTTCAGCAAATTCAATTCTGACGATATTTGAGATGATGAAGATATTAAAAAACACTTCAAAACTTTTTCGCAACTATTCAAATATGTACAGAGTGGGCCAAATTAGACAATGTGCATTTCCATAGCATTTTTTACGTAGAATTCGGTGGTGTGAAAAACAAATTTATTCCATTGAGATATTAATAGTTATTAATGGAAAACTTTTTTTATGAGACACCTTGTATATCCTTACATATTTCAATAGAGCTCAAAATTACCTTCCCAAAAATGTAGCACACTTGCTGAAGTCATGTTAGAAATACAGAGCTTTTAGGTTTTTTATGTATATTTCGAAACGCTCATTTTGATCGAGTAGGATTTGAAGGAAGCGGCGATAAAAAAGAAAAAATTATTCACTAGTACCTATTAAATGTAGGGCAGCAGTAATTAAAACACATAGTTTCAATAAAACTGGTAATAATTTATACTATATTCACTACTAATTAATGAAACTTCAACAATAATAATAACAATGATAAAGAACAAACAATGAAATATAATTCTCCAGAGAAGGTGTTCGAAATATCTAACAGCTTCTCCTACCCACCAACGACACCTTTTGTGAACGTTTTTTGTCAAATTAATTAATTCAACAGGAATGAGAGAAGTGAAACTTCGCATCACTGCCGCTTTCAATTCGTATCTAGAATTGATTGCCGATTTGACAATAAGATCTCTCAACTTCTTTTAGAGGTAAAAGTCTATAGGCGTTAGGTCCGGTGACCTGGCCGAACAACGGTTGGGTTCTTGGTGGGCTATCCAATTATTACCAAAATTTGCAGCCAAAAAATTGGTGACATTTGCAGTGTTGTGAGGTGAAGCCCCATCTTGTTGAAAATATAGTTTTCTGAGCTCCATTAGTGGCAATTCATCAACAATTTCCTTTGAAATGTAAGAGAGCCATTAAAAATGAACGGGCCGAAAATTCTACTTTGGAATACACCTGTTCACACACTAAATCCCTGACTTCTCTGCTCCCCAACAGAATGGGGAGCAGAGAAAAGAATTGTATCGGTTGAAAATACCGGCATTGCTCACATGAGCTTCGTTTGTCCAAATACAATTTAACAAAAAATTACACACTTGTTACAACTTTCCAGGAACCACTGGTAAAAGCTATGTGGTGTTCAAAATCTCCTGATTTGAGTTGATGAACTCTTCTGGTCTTGTATGGCTTGAATTTGTGTGTTTTCAACATTAGTTCTTGTTAGGCCTGTTCATATTTTCAAATTTCGCGTTGACGTTTTGAGATTATTTTCAACAGCACCTAAAACGACTATTTCTTTCGACTCCTTATCCCTTATTTGATTCGTATAATTTTGGCCTTTTCATTTCAAATCGACCACCATCAATTAAGTTGTGCCGTAATCTTGCGGAAAAGGTAGTCTTCTCTCTGGGTACTTATCGTGATACAAATTTTTAATCATGAATTGAAGAGCGTCTTTACTGCTCAAATCAAAATTTGACAGCTACTAGTAAAATTTGCATTCTGTGTCATCGCCGCGTTGTCCAAAGAGTACTTGATCAAAGTCATATGAAAAAACCTAAAACCTCTGTATTTCAAATATGACTCTAGCAAAACATTAAGTGTGCTACATTTTCATAAGTTAATTTTGAGCTTTATTGAAATATGCAGGAATATACGAGATGTCTCAATGAAAAAACCAATTTTTGACCATTGAGTTTTGCATAAAATTTGACCTCAAACAACCATCAGTTTTCATCTATCTAGTTTGGAAACAAAAGTTTCCTTTTAAAATTGCCCATTTTGGCCCACTCTGTACAAAATGGCATTTAAAAATTTTCATCTCCGAGATTCCATCACCAATTTCAACTTTTTATATTGCTTGAAATGAGTTATTTTTTTGGCTAAAACTTCAATGATGTATCACTATGATCGTCCAATTGCTGAATTTGAATCTCTAATTCAACTGACTTTGTATCTCTTACGGTTTTGAAGAAAAATCATCATCTACAAAAGTTACTGGATCTATCTATAGCCCATAACCTGAAATTGAATTCTGAAGAATCTCAGCTAATACTTTTTGGCCCGAAACACAAAAGACGAGAAATTGAAGGAAGAATAAATCCAAGTTGGACAAGACTTATTAGAAACAATTACAGAAAGCAAGAACTTGGGTTTATGGCTAGATGCTGATATGAGATTTCACAAACATATAAATTCACTTTATCGTAGCTCATACAGTATCTTACGTCAACTCTATCAAAGAAGAGACATTATGACTTCCAAATTGAGGTTGAAACTTTGCGAAACCCTCATATTGTCTAGATTAGCATATTGCGATATAATCTACGGGCCTGCTTTGATACAAACTGATGTAAGTCGCTTACAAAAAATACAAAACAATTGCATTCGTCTTTCTTATGATGTGAGAAAATTCGACCATATATCCCCCAAGTTCGAGGAGTCAGGTTGGTTACCGATTGCTAAAACCTGACAGTTCCACCTACTCGTCAATACACATAAATTCCTCATTTACAGAAAGCCAAATTATATTTATGAAAGATATAAAAGTTTCAAATCACGAAATGATTCGAGGACACGAAACCGTCACACTCTTATTATTCCAAAACACTCGACAGCCTGTTTTTCTCGTGATTTTATTTACAACTCTATCAAACAATATAATGCTCTGCCCAGTGAATTTAGACACTACTCCCTATATAATTTCAAGAAAAAGTTGAAAACATATTTGAAGTCTTCTGGATAGATAATATATTCATGTTATGTCTTGCTCATATGGTTTTCCCTTTGTCTCACTTTTGTGTATGTTTTGCTATATTTTACCTTATTTAAGCTGAATAGATTTTTAATATTTACTTTGGAATTTATAACCTTTGTTTTTTCTTAGTCTCACAAAGATTCATGAACTACTCACTTACCAATATATACTAGGTAATTATTTTTATATTTCTATATAAAACATACTATTCCCCAGGTTAAGTTGTGAAACAGCCTCGGCTGAATTTCACCCTTTCATTGAATTTTGTATTTACTTCTTCTTTATAAACAATGTATGTCAATGAATAAAGCCCATTTATTATTTATTATTTATTATTATTAATTGTCGTGGGACTTCTAATATTCGAATTGAATTCCATGTCAGAGACAGAAAGTTCCATTTGTACATGTACTGCATAATGGCATAATATACCTAGAATCTACAAAGTGTCAAAATCGCTTCAACTCAACAAAATAGCAATTCCAGTCTGGTGATTGATGCGAACCTGAAACTCGTCTATCAAAGAATTTTATCCTTCAGCTGTCGAGAGGAATTCCCAATTACCTTGAGAGTGCATGTGTATGTGCTCTTCATGTCGATTTACTTCAGTTCACACGTAGGATTTTCGGTTTATATGCAAGACCTCGGTGTGGAAAGTGCGCTGCATTTGAAATGTTCCTCAGTTGCAGGAAACCAGAGATTTAACTTGAACGAAGATAACTGCTCACTGGACTAGAACGGAATCTATTGAATCGATTGACACTTCCTTAAATTGAAAGTTGAATGATGCGGAAGTGCTAACTTGCTCTCTAATTATTTTCAGACGAAAACCGAATGCTTATATCAGTTTTGACAATAAGCAAGGAGCTATAGCACGGCTTCCACTTCATTAATATTCAGTGCGGATGAAAACAGTCCCCCTCATAACTTTCGACAGGAGCAAAATATAACAGACGAACACAATTTTTGAAAAAAGGATCATCTTCAGTACTTTTTGATGAAAAACGTAATGATGTGGAGGTGCTATCAACTTTTTTTCAAACTGAAAGAGGAGGTCTAATGACATTTTCTATGAAAAGTATCTCAATTCTCTATACAATAACTTTCAGTTGTTTGATAAGCCAAAACCAAAACCTTTGGTTTCCAAAAATCAATCTCTCCTACAAATAGACCCCTTTCAATTCAAGTTTCGGAAACTCTGTATTCAGGTATCCGTTTTGTCCCAGGTTGCGTAACATAAATTTCGGAGTCGCATCCTATGTTCGAGAGCTGGCAATTTCATCATACCGCGCCTACCAAGCCATATGCCTGGGTATGTCTGATCCCAACCAATCCCTTACGGGCCTCAAAAAATGTGGAAGTGCACCATCTTGTTGGAAAACAACTGGATTTTTTAATTCATCCTGATTGTTGGCCACAATTTCTTGAGTCCGTAGGTGAATGAGATTCTGAAGAATTCACAAAAATAAATCACCAGTCAGATTTTCCACTATATATATGGGACCAACTGTTACATGTGTCATTTATTTTATTATAATCCAGTATTAAATTAGGTGTTCCATGAGCCGACAGGTGACAGGCAACTAACCTACAACCACGTGTGTATAATGAGCCTCAATAAAATAAGTAATAAATTTAAATGAAGTTTGATTGAAGTTATAAAAGTAATAAAACTAAGATCATAACGTGGTGTCAGGTTAATGGGACTTTGGAACAAATCAGTATAAAATTTTGACCAAAGCGTGAGTACTGTTATGAAATGGATAATTACAGTGGAAGTTTCAAACCTCTAAAAAGTTTGGTATTCTCAAGAAGTCTGGATATATACCCGAGGACAACAGGTCTGATTGACAAAGATGAAAAAACTAAGATAGCAATTTTCCTAATTCTCGCAGGTGAAGAGGCTCAAATCAAATTTCAAACTTTTGAAATGACGGAAGAAAGCCGGCAGAAGTATGAAGATGTTATAAAAGCTTTCAAACATTACTGTAAGCCACTTAAAAATGAAATGTTTGATCGATACAAGTTTTTCACCCGTGTTCAAGAGGAAGGGGAAAATTTTGTTGACAATTACATTACGGATATTGAAGTACTAGATTCTGCATGTAATTTTGGTGACTTGGAGAAATCGTTAATTAGAGATAAGATAGTGAGTGGAATACATGAGGTGTCTGTACAAGAAAGGTTACTGCAATATTCACATTTAACGCTGTAAAAAGCTGAGGAAATCTGCAGAGGTGCGGAAATTAGTAAAAGACAAATGAAGGAGCTGAAAAATGATAAAGAAGTAGACTTTATACAAAATAAAAGTAGAATGAACAATAAAAGTGGTAGGTCAAAAAGTACACAGGTTAGTATTAAGTTTAATAATAATAATAAGCATTATGACTGTTTGAAATGTGGTCATCATCATGTTCCAAAAAACTGTCCAGCTTTTGGAAAAATTTATAATTTATGCTCAAAACCTAATCACTTTGCCATAGGTTGTCAATACAAGTCAGGACAAACAAACAAGGGAAAGTTCAAACAGTCTTCCACCTCAAGTCGTAATCCTTACAATAAGAGAAATAAACATGAAATGAGAGAAGGTTTATTGAATAGAAAGGAAAGTACTGATGAAGATTTAACTTTTATTGACAGTATTGAAATGATAATGTACAGGACATGAGAGATGGAAGTAAAACTGTTTGGAGTACTCCTGTAATAATTAATAAACAAACTGTAAATTTCAAGTAAGATACTGGTGCTGATTGTAATTGCATGTCAATTCGCAATTTTTTTTCAAAACCATTTTTTTTTCCAAAAATAATGATTTTTTTCAATTAACATAATGCAAAAAAAAGTTTCGAATTGCTTATAAACAATGTATTTAATATTACTGGAGTTTTTTCCCAACACCAAATCGTTATTTTCAACACCTCGAAACGTGTGTCGATCACCAAGTGATCATCTTCAATTAGGAAGAGTTTTAATCTTCTTCTTTGAAGATGATCACTTGGTGATCGAAACACGTGTCGAGGTGTTAAAAATAACGATTTGGTGTTGGAAAAAATCTCCAGTAATATCCATTACTACACTAAAGGTTCCAAACAGTGCATCATAAGAACAATGTATTTGTTTATAATAAATTTATTAACAATAGCTGTAAAAAATTAAAAAATATATTAATAATTAGTTTTTAGCCATGAGACATTGAATGAAAAATTAGAAAAAAAACTTTGTAATGTATTTTTTATAAAATTATAATTTTCAATTGTTAATAAAAAAAATAAAAAATAACAATTTTTTTATTTTGACAACGGTAATCTATTTTTTTGCCTATTAAGGATAACTTCACCAAAGGAAAAAATGTCAGTGTTTTAGTTTAATAATTATAGGGATTTTTATATTAACTTTCAATTCAGAAAAAATTATTAATCAACAAATTCATAATTAATGTTAAAATTGGGATAAAAATTTTTTGACTGCGGATTATTGTTTATTGATGTATCCCAACATTCATGAATTTTTTCATTCCTTAATATTTACATTTAATATGTTTGAATAATTGAAGCCAGACTACCCGCTTTTGGTTCTATTTTCAGGGCTCTGTAAAAATTATAAAAAATCGAGATACAGTTTCGGGATTCCGGAATTTTCCGCAAATTCATTGATCTTTTCAAATCTTTTTTCAAATTTCCAAAATTTTGAAAATTTTTCGAGATATTAAGAAAAAACTAAAGCACCATTTTTTTTTCACTTAATTGTTTATAACTTTTGTAATTTTTATCGGCGCGTTTTTGGACCTTTCCTCAAACTTTCTAGGCAAAAATACGAATCGAATGAGACCTTGGTCGTAATTTTTGGACAGGGCTGAAAAATGTCACCAAAAAGAGCTAAATCGAGTACATGTGAACACAATTCCAACATTAGAAGATTCAGCGTCTAAATTGAAAGGAAAAACAATATTAACGGATTTAAAAAAGGGATTTTATCAAATACCGTTGGAGAGAGAAAGCATGAAATACACATGTTTTTTAACACCTTTTGGTAAATTTTGTTTCCGAAGACTTCCGTTTGGTCTCAAAATCAGCCCAGAAGTGTTTCAAAGGACAATAGAAAAAATATTTGGTGATCTCAATAAAGGCATTTGTTTTGATGATCTAGTAATAGGTGGTGCATCTGTTGAAGAACATGACGCTGTTTTGAGTGAAGTAGTAGTATGCCTAGTATTTCGCAAACTAGGCATGCTTAATTATTTATTTAACAAAATATATTCCCAAATTGTCTAATTCAATATACCCACTTAGAGAGCTCATTGAGAAGAATATGACTTTCATTTGGACTGATAATCATACACGAATATTGAATGATATTAAAAAAATTATTACAGAAATTCCACAGTTACAGATATTTGATTCAGCACATCCAATAGTTATACAGACTGATTGATGCAAGTGAAAATGGACTTGGTGGGTGTGTACTACAAAGAGGAAAACCTGTGGCTTTTTGTTCACGAGCAATGACAGAAACAGAAATCCGATATCCTCAAGTATTTGCCAGGAAAATACATGTATTTTTTATTCAAGAGTTTCTTAAAAGAAAATTCTAAAAAAATAAATCAAACAAATACTAATTTTACTGTTCACAGTGTTGAAATAGAACTTTCTATCAGTAATAGTACTTCAACAAAATTGAAGAATGCTACACGAAATGATCCTACATTGAGTTTGATAATAATATTTTGTAATGATGGTTGGCAACTCATATCAGATCTTCTTGATAATACAGAATTATTAAAGTTTTTTCAAGATAAAAAATTCATTACATACAAAACATGATCTACTTTTCTTAGATCATAAACTTGTAGTACCAATATCTTTGAGACATTCAATGTTAGAGAAACTATACATTGCACATCTAGGTATGGAACAAAACTAAAAATAGAGCCAGAAACATTTTCTATTGGCCTAATATGTCAACAGATATACAGAAATTTATTTCTAGATGCTCAGCATGTTTGAAATACTCTAGTAATAATATTAAAGAACCGGTAATGCCTCATAATAGACTACAGGATAACCCCTTTTGACTGGCCTAAGTTTATCTCCAACAGAATTGTTGAACAACAGATTGTTGCGTAAAATCTTGCCTCAAATATATCAGCTAAAAACCTATGATTGACTTGAAAAATATTGCAACTCAGAGAGTTGCAATATTTTTCAACAATTCAAGTGCAAAGTTCAGAAAAGGGTTTCAGGTGGGAGATAGTATTATTTTCAAAAAGGAAAATTGTAGGAATTGGCAACAGGGGGAGATAGTGGGGAAATGTAGTGCTCCTAGGTCGTATCTCGTTAAGGATGAATTTGGTAGGATATTGAGAAAAAATTCATCTTCAATCAAAACATGCCCCAATCCAACTTTGCCTATAAGATCGGAATTTAAATATGATAGTACCATTGAACTCAGCCCTAATGATAACTCAGTTTCTGAAAACAATGAGAACAGTCTTTCTTGTGACTTGCATGTTTCTAGGCCTGATCCTTATGTGAACAACAGTGATTTATGTGATTATGATTTAGGAAACAGAAATGTTTCTAATGAATCTAGTGGAACTTGTAAATGTACTGTGGTTACTCGATCTGGAAGAATCATAAATAAACCTTTAAGGTACAGGGAATAATTGTTTTTTTTTATTATTACTTTGTGAAAGAGAGAGATGTTACATGTGTCATTTATTTTATTATAATCCAGTACAATTATATTAGGTGTTCCATGAGGAGCCGACAGGTGACAGGCAACTAACCTACAACCACGTGTGTATAATGAGCCTCAATAAAATAAGTAATAATTTTAAATGAAGTTTGATTGGAGTTATAAAAGTAATAAAAGTAAGAACATAACACCAACAATATGATTTTCCAATATACCTGCCCAAACATTCATTTTCTCAGAAGTTTAAGTTTGACCGATCTTCTCGACCAATATCGCATATTTTGACAGATGATGTTCACGTATGTGAAAAAAGAGCATTCGTCACTGAAACAGATACTTTTTATGCAGTTTCGATTTGCAATCAAACGTTTGAACATTAACTCAGAAAACTGAATTATTCTGTCAGGGTCATCTTCATTCAATACATGTAATGTCATTATCGTATGGCAATATTTTTTGACGGTGGATTTTGGGCCATAATTCTCACGAAAAACTGTTTTTATGGACTGCAGGGGGTTATTCGTTCGAGATATATTTCAGCCAACTCTTCTGGGCCTAACAATACTTTCAGTTTTTTGAAAACTTTCAACCAATTCCCTGAGATATTTTCGGCAGTTCAGATTATCAGAAAAATTTTGATTTGAACACCTGCCTCATGAGAATTATGGTCGACCTCGGCGTGAATAGGGAATTCTTCTGTATTTTCCTCTGAAGATTTGGTGAGAACTATTTTGGAAAATCAAAATAAAATTAAATGAGCTCAGTTGTCAGTATCAATAGTGTGACAGCTGTTGACCTAAATTCAATTCTGGCTCGATAAGTTGTAGTTTAGAATCTGTGTACACATCGTCACAAGAATTTCCAGTTGCAACTATAGCTGTGTCATCGCCATAAAAAATTATGAGTCCTTTGAAATCAACAGTAGAACTAATGCTATTCATGTAGATTTGTAGATTATGAACAGAACTGGACCTACTACCATCCCTTGAGGAATTCTAATTTTCATTACCCTAGCACTGCTGGTTTCATGGTCTAGTTTGACTTTTTGCTCCCTACGTGTCTTTAATCAGAGATAGCGTTGGTCCATGGTAATGCAATTTCTCCAACAGCTTGCAAGGTCTTGATAGAAAATACATTAAGGGGCAGCAATAAATAACGTAACTAGATCTCCACTACGACTTGTTGATAAAACAATAACAAAATTTTAACGATACAAAAAGTTCCGCAACTCAACTCGGGCTAATAGAATTTACGAATTCATACCTCCAGAAGGACTTTTCTCGCATTTCACCTTTTGAACAGGTCAGTGTGTTATCAAGAAATCAGCTCTGAATGTAGATTTACTGCTTAGCGGCGTAGCAAAAACCCCTATATCGGTGTCCAATAGCTTGTGCAGTGGATTCGTATTCGAAAATACGATGCTGGGATATCGATAAATTTCAATCAACGTCGTGTAAGTTGTGCTCGATGGGCTGCTAGGTGATTCCTGTCGAGTAGTACGGATGATGACACGCCAAAATTGAATTTCTGAGTAATACATCAATCAAGTCTACTCATCCTAATAAATTTAAGGAGTTTTCCGAAGTAATATGAACTCCTAAAATAATATCGTTCAAGAGATTGAAATCATTATCACTAATTGAACGGAAGACATTCTTTGTGGAGGAATCAGAGACTTCACTAACCTTTTTTTGGGGATTTACGCCATCCATAAACTGGAAAAATTGAACTTGATAACTAAATACAGCATACTAAAAACATTCTGTTAGAAAAACGTTCATCAAAAACCAAAACCAAAAGACAGTGCAACCAAATATTAAATCATATATTTCAATAGATTTCTTAAAAGACAAACGACTAATATTTCTTCAAGACCCATTGTGAGTACAATCGGATCATCTAGTCGAAAGCTCACGAGGCCAGTTTTGATGATTTCGATGTTGGAAGACTTTTCACCTGTTGATAAAAATCTTCAAATTGCGTGACCAAGGTTGAAAACTGACTCTGATTCATAGGTTTCGAATCATAGTAGAACCAGTCTTCAGATCACTGACTGTCAGTATGAACACTGCTGAGGAACCTAACCTAACCTTACCTAACCTAACCTAACCTAACCTAACCTTTTTTTTTCCATCGCATCGTGCCACCTAACCTAACCTACCTAACCTAACCTTACCTTTTTTTTTTTTTTTGGTGGGGTGGAAACCCTCATGGGCACTGATCGCTTGGTATCCATCGCAAATCAGTAGTGCTGGACTTTTACCGGCTAAAACCACCCCCGTGCCCTTTCCTGTACCCGGAACTATCCGAAGGACATATCATCAGGTACAGGCGGCATTTCCTTGCCTTCATCCCCTATCTTCTGCTTCAAACCTCCTCTCCTCATGCTCCTTTTGCCTCATTACCTCTTCCAAGTATCTTGCTCCTCTCTTCCACTGATTTTGACTGTTCATCATCTTTCCCATCAGGTTATCAGGATTTATTTCTCCTATTTCCATCTCTAGATTATTTCTCTCCCTTACCCATCTAGGGCATACAAATAGAGTGTGCTCGGGCGTATCATTACTCTCGGGACAGTAAGCGCATTTGCTGTCTGTTGTCTTTCCTATCTTCCATGTATATGCTCTAAAAGACCCATGTCCGCTAAGGGCTTGAGTTATGAAGTAATTTGTCTTTTTAAACTTACACCTCCACCATTTGCCTATATCCGGGATCAGGCGCTTGGTCCATTGGGCTTTTACAATGTTGCTTTGCCATCTTTCCTGCCACTCTGCTATAGTTGTCTGCCTCTCCTCCCTCTTTGCGCTTTCATCTACGAAGGGTCTAGCATCCAGTCTGATACGCTCCCTTACCAATAGGTCAATGGTTGGAATCGCCGCTAATACGTTTATTGCCTCTGCAGAGACCGTTCTGTAAGCCATTGCCACTCTCAGTCAAATTCTTCTCTGCGTCGAGGTTATCATCATCCTGTACCTCTGCACACGCATCATCCCACCCCATATCGGGGCTGCGAACAGAAGCACGGACTGAACTACCCCATACATCGCCCTTCTCTTTTGTACCCCTGGTCCCCTTATATTTGGTAGGAGCTTGGTCAGAGCCGCAGTCTGCCTATCTGCTTTCTCGCATAGTTTCCTAACCTGCTCATTCCATATACCTTTGTCATCCAAATTCGCGCCTATATATTTAACATATTTTTTACACTCGACTTGCGTTCCCTGCAGCCTGAAGAATACATCGTCTCTCTTTCTAGGACCCTTCAATATGATTGCCTCAGTTTTGTGAGGTGCAAGTGCGAGTCCATTTCCGTCCATCCAACGGTTTATGAGTTCCATCGCATCGTGCCACCTAAAACCTACCTAACCTAACCTTACCTTTTTTTTTTTGGTGGGGTGGAAACCCTCATGGGCACTGATCGCTTGGTATCCATCGCAAATCAGTAGTGCCGGACTTTTACCGGCTAAAACCACCCCTTGTGCCCTCTCCTGTACCCGGAACTAATCGAAGGACATATCATCAGGTACAGGCGGCATTTCCTTGCCTTCATCCCCTATCTTCTGCTTCAAACCTCCTCTCCTCATGCTCCTTTTGCCTCATTACCTCTTCCAAGTATCTTGCTCCTCTCTTCCACTGATTTTGACTGTTCATCATCTTTCCCATCAGGTTATCAAGGTTTATTTCTCCTATTTCCATCTCTAGATTATTTCTCTCCCTTTCCCATCTAGGGCATACGAATAGAGTGTGTTCGGGCGTATCATTACTCTCGGGACAGTAAGCGCATTTACTGTCCATTTTCTTTCCTATCTTCCATGTATAAGCTCTAAAAGATCCATGTCCGCTAAGGGCTTGAGTTATAAAGTAATTAGTATTTTTGAACTCACACCTCCACCATCTGCCGATATCCGGAATCAGGCGCTTGGTCCATTGGGCTTTTACAATATTGCCTTGCCATCTTTCCTGCCACTCTGCTATAGTTTTCTCCCTCTCCTCCTTCTTTGCGCTTATGTCTACGAAGGGTCTGGCATCCAGCCTGATCCGCTCCCTTACCAATAGGTCAATGGGTGGAATCGCCGCTATTACACCTATTGCCTCTGCAGAGACCGTTCTGTAGGCCATTGCCACTCTCAATAAAAATTTTCTCTGTGTCGAAGTTACCATCATCCTGTACCTCTGCACACGCATTACCCCACCCCATATGGGGGCTGCGAACAGAAACACGGACTGAACTACCCCATACATCGCTCTTCTCTTTTGTACCCCTGGTCCCCTGGTCCCCTATTTGTTAGGGGCTTAGTCAGAGCCGCAGTCTGCCTGTCTGCTTTCTCGCATAATTCCCTAACCTGTTCATTCCATATACCCTTGTCATCCAAATACGCGCCTAAATATTTGACATATTTTTTACACTCGACTTGTGTTCCTTGCAGCCTGAAGAATACGTCGTCTCTCTTTCTAGGACCCTTCAATATGATTGCCTCAGTTTTGTGGGGTGCGAGTGCCAGTCCATTTTCTTCCATCCAAAGGTTTACGAGTTTCATCGCACCGTTTCCTTTCCGCATCAAATCCTGTTTGTTTCTGGCTCTAATGACTACTGCAAGATCATATGCATATGCCACTGTACCACACCCGTCCGGCATATTCAGCCTCAGCACTCCGTCGTACAGGACGTTCCACAGAGTTGGTCCGAGAACCGAGCCCTGCGGAACCCCCTGCGACATGTCTCGCATATATTTTCCCTTCTGGAGGGTTCTGTTGCTTAGATACGAGCTCATTACTGCCAGTAGATAGTTACTCACCCCCAGATCTATCAATCTATTCATTATCAAGTGCCATTTTGCTGTATTGAAAGCATTCTTGACGTCCAGTAGTATGACAGCCCCCCACAATGTGTTACCTTGCGTCGCTCTTGATATGACATGTTTCATCGCTGTCACAACCGACCTGTTAGCTCTAAAACCGTACTGGGCCTCTGATATGCCTCCTTTACTCTCCAGCTCTGTTTCCAGTCTGTTCTTAATCATGTATTCGAATAACTTTCCAAATCCATTCAGAAGACATATTGGCCTATATCCTGAACCTATACCCTTAGGTATGAGGACCACATTTGCTTTTTTCCAGTCGAGGGGAAATTTTTGCTCTATCAGCAGCTGGTTTAGAACTCCCAGAATCGGGTTAGGGATTTGACCCACGGCCATCTTCACGGCTTCGGGGAGTATGCCATCTGGACCTGGTGCCTTTTGGGGCTTCATCCTGTCCGCAGCTCCAAACAATTCTTCCAGAGTAAATGGCGGTGGAAGCTCTGTTATCTCGTACGCATCTACCTCCACCTGATCGTATGGCGGGAATAGTTCTTTTATGACTTCAATGCATTCTGTTCTAGGACATATGGTGACCTAGGCTGTTTGAGTCCCTTTACCACCATCTTATATCCTTGACTCCAAGGATCCTCTTCCAGCCGATCACATAGAAGGTTCCATTGCTCTTTTTGAGATCTCTTAATGGCATTGCGTAGTTCTCTTCTGTTTTCTTTATACTCCCTCTCTAATCCTTCTATGATATCGGGTTGTGATTGCCCTCCGCGAGCTCGACTCAGATTTCTCCTGGAACGATTGCACCTTGCCCTTAGTGCGGCAATCTCCTGGTTCCACCACACCGGTTGCCTCGTGCTATTCCCCCCTGCATCCTTATCCATATTCACCTCTTGCGCATTTTTCACTGTGCCAATAAGACTCTCTAGGTCACCTATGTTACCCTCTATAAGCTCCAAAGTGGTCTTGAAGTCAGCCTTGTTCAGATGTCTTACCGGGTTCCATACTGCTTTATGTTGTCTGCCACTTACATTGACATTGAAGCTTATCGTCCTATGCAGACTCATGTTTTCTTTCACGGATACCTTCCATTCAGACACCTTCGTCGCCATCTCCTGTGAGGAAAATGTGAGATCTATGAATGACTTCTGGTTGCCTCTAACAAACGTGGGCGTTGTTCCTTCATTGTGTAGAACCATATTTAAGGTATTCATCCATTCTTCCAGGTATTCCCCACGTGGATTCGTTGAGCCCGCATTCCAGAGGTTGGATTTTGCATTGAAGTCTCCTGCAATTATGACATTCCTCTTATACCTGGCATGCTGCATAATTGAGTCTATATGTGCCTTATATTGATACATAGCAGTGATATAACGACCAGTCTACAAAGTCCAGGGATGTGTAGCATACTCCGCTTGAGTGACCTTTAATGCCACAGTTTCTGTTTCTGCATAGGACGGCTGTATCCTCTTTTAGATCTTTGATCCACTCCGTGTTCTTTTTTACCAGTGTTTTATTCGGTTCCTGGACCAGAATGATATCAACTTTCTGTTCACTTGCTGCCTTCACAAGTAAGTGGTGCGCGTCTCTTCTCCAATCCGTATTCAACTGCAAGATCTTAAGAGCCATTTGAATATCGTTATTGCCTCCTCGCCAGCCGGGCCCTTCTTCGATCTTCAATCAGCCTCTTGTATATCGGGCATCTAATCTGATCGTGCCTATGATCAGCCTTATCGCATTTCCAGCAGTACGCTTCTCCTCTACACTCTTTAGCCGTATGGCCCTTCTTCCCACATTTTACGCATTGCTGCGTCCTGTCTTCCCCCTTGCATTCCGTCGCTCTGTGACCGAAATCAAGGCACTTGAAACACCTGGGTATGACCACCTTTTCCACTACCCTGCACCGCATCCAGCCTATTTCCATGTGCCCTTTACGCAGTAACATGGTGGTTGTGTTCCAAGGCACTTCCACCGTGGCCGACATCTCCTCCGTTCGACCTATCCTGACTCCCTTTATTTCCACTTCTTCCGGGTTCACGTTTATCTCTCTGGCCACGGCTGACATAATTTCTTCATCTGTCGTCGTGCTGTCCATTCCCGATATTATAATTCCTGTGCTTTTCCTTCCATGCCAGTTTGCCCTGAGGTCCCCTTTCCTGGCATTTATCACCTCCCTCACTACTTTCGTTTTCGCCTCTCCTCCATCCACCGTCAGGAGAAGCTGTCCCCCGGCCGCCTTCCTTGCCCTGGTAATCTTCAGAGTGGGATCTGCCCCCCTCAGCTCTTCCTTCACCTCCTTTACCAACTCCGCATAAGTCCGCTGACCCCCGTGAATCGCAACAACCCCGGAGTATTTATTTGTCCTCTTCTTATCCCCCCGTAGTTCTTGTTGGTGATAGGGGACATTATATACCGCCCTTACCATACTGCCGATGAAAGCACTTTCGATGATCTTCCTTACCGTTTCTCTGTTCACTCCCTCTGGCGTCGCCAGATGAAGTATTACTCTTCCCTGTCTCTCCGCTGCCTCCCTTAATCTCCTCATAGTGTTGTATAGCTCCTCCCAGTTATCTGGGCCTTCATATTTTGCCAGGAATATGTATTTGGTTTTAACCGTATCGCCCCCCTTGCTCGTTTTTGTGTTTGTCTCATTTATAACGTACTCCACTTCTTCATCTTCCATTGTTTCCACAATCCCCCTCAGTTCAGGGTATCTTTCCTTCATTCCCTTTAAATACTTCTCGTTTAGGGCTTCCTTTCCTATGAGAATAGTGATATCCGCCGAGTCACTGGCCTTCACCAAGCTCCCACACTCCACCGTCGTATTCACGAAAAGGTGCTCCGGCCACGGTCTGTCTATGACCTTCATTGTAGTTTCAAAACTGCCGATCATCTCTATACTGACCTCTTCCTCCCCTGTCTGCATTTCGGCATCTATTTTATTTTTGCCCCGAGTACTTTCCATATAAAGCTTAATTTCCTCCTGAATGGTATTCGAGATGGCACTGGCCTCCCATGCTGCTGTTTTTATATCCGGGTCAAGGTTTTCCTTTTCCGTAACCATTTCAGTAAGTTCTTTCAACTTCCTCTGCAACCTTTTGACAGCGGTTTCTAACGAGAATAACCCGTCCTTATTTTTTTTCCTACTGTCCGGGCTTTCTTCAGGTCTTTTTCTCTTTCGGGATTCCTTGTCCTCCGCGTCCCTCCTACTCAACTCCTCATCTGATCCAAGCAGAAATTCTAGCAGAACACTTTTCTCTGCCGCCTCTCGTTCCTCCCATCTGCTGGTAGGGGTTCTTTGCAGAACTGCCCTCGTCCCAAATGGGTCTTTCTGCTCCTTCACCTGCTCATTATCTGCCGTTTCCCCTTTCTCTTCTATATATGTACTGTTCATAATTTCTTCTATTTCCCTCTCCCTTTCTAGCTCCTCCTGCAGCCTAAATATAGGGCTGCTAAGCAATTCTTCATCAATCATATCTCCTGGATTGGAGCTTCCTTGTGTCCCTTGAGGGGTCGAGAAAATTTCCTCGGTTTTTCCTTCTTTCCCCTTTTCCGGAGTCCTAGGCAACGACGATCTGCGTACCGTCGGGTTTGTTTCTTTTTCCCATTCATATTTAATTATAGTTTTCTTCATATTGATTCCCACGAGTAGCTAGGGAAGTTCGGTCCGCCCCTGCAGAGCCCCGCGTGCAGGGGTAAGGCAATTTACACCGAGAGGTTGCCAACTTCCCGGTGGCTCCGTCCACGACCATATATCGTCTGGTCATCCACCTCTCGGCACGGGTCGCATGACACCTTAGGTTACGGAATTTTGGAAGGGTTTACTCCCTGGGCGAAGAAAGACTTGAAAAGAAAGATCCCTAGCCCTCGAATACTCTACTAGCATCGGGATAAGAAAAAACAAGAGGTGACTCAGGGAAGTCGATAGATCAAGGATAGACAAGAAGGAAGCAGATCCACCCAAGACAAGTTGAAAAGGTGGAATCTGGGCTGGAGAAATCCCAGGGACGCCATGCCTGCACACCATATGTGTGTCTCCAGGAGGATTTTTTCTCGAGGATTCCCCCTCTAGATCCGTTGAGTTCTGTAAGAGACAGGTCCACCACGAGTAGGCACTCAACAATCTTGCCGATGGAGAGGCTATTTGTTTCGCATCACATCGACCTGGGAAAGGAAAGTATTGCTACTTTCCCCGGCGCTCTCACCTTTTTTATTCAGGCGGTGAGACCGCCCGAGTCCCGAGGACCCAACCTAACCTAACCTAACCTAACCTAACCTAACCTAACCTAACCTAACCTAACCTAACCTAACCTAACCTAACCTAACCTAACCTAACCTAACCTATCCTAACCTAACCTAACCTAACCTAACCTAACCTCCTAACCTAACCTAACCTAGTTAACAACGTATTGGAGCTTTGTGAACAGTCCAGAGAAAATCCCACAATTCCTGCGTTAGGAATCACACGTTAAAAGATAAGACCTCGTTAGTCCTTAGCTCGCACAAGTTTCTCAACTTCTGAGAGTTGTCGTTTGTATTGTTGCGACAGCTGATTAACGGAAAAACAGATTTTAAACAGAAGTGTCACTTGTTTACTCATAGATGAAGATGAAGTTCATTTTCTGTTGTGTGAAGAAGATAAAATATATCAAGTTGACTGGGGTATGTTTTTATTTCTTGGAAAAAACGTTTTTGGCTTTCTACTTCTGCATCTTTATCAAATAGTTCAATGTTCATATGAGAGTCGTTGTTTCGGAGGTTTTTTTCTTTCATATAAATCAATGTGTAAGTAGTTGAGAGAGAGGCTTTCTCTTCTAGTCTATATCCGGCAATAACTTCGTGAATGGTTTATTCTAAAATCAACTGCTCCTTTCTTTCCCATAAGTCAAAAGTCCAGATAGTCTGAAGAATATTCATTACTTCTAGCCAACTACGATCCTTAAAAGTCGAAATTTGTGCGATGCATGAATTGATGAAGCCTTTTCTTATTTTTGCTGGTTAGATTTTTGAAACTTCTTTTGAAATTTTACCTCTCCTGTTAATTTGAACTCGGTGTCATGAAATCAAAAAGGAAGGTCATAAAATATTTACGACCTCAATATGAGTTCAGTCGCAGGAAGGAGTAGAAAGGATAAAATGGTATTGAATATCATCTTTCTGTAAATGAGTGAGTAATTTCATTGAGAGTTCTATATTGGGAGAGTAAAGTAACTATTTTGAAGAAATAAAGAATATTTTCAAAAACAAGTGGAATATTTGAAACAGATTCTTTATATCTATTGAAAACCCTTCTCCCTCACCAGATGAAAAATGCTGTCCCCCGACGTGTTCTATGCCAAACAAGTTAGCCTCATCAGAAGATGACTAAGACTGTCGTTATCGCCTGATGATGTTGATTTGGTTAGAGAAACGCGCGTCGAGACAGGGAGAAGAGTTTTTAATAGGTTAATTATAAGAAAGTAGTTTCAAATTCTACTTATCAAATTCTTCATATTTGAATATTTCTCCGAAATGTTATTGCAGATTGCATCAAGGCAATATTGTAAATATTTTTAAAATTATTATAGAACTGACCAATTGTTGATGAAAATTCATTATAACGTATTAAAAAACACTTCAGCGTGAGATTTCCACTTGATTTTAAATTTCACAATAAAGTGTGTTTTTTGAATACGCAATTCTGATGTTTCAAAATGCCTAGAATTGGAAAAATTTACGAGCGAAAAGCAAAGCAATCAATTCAAAGTAATTTTAATAATTCAGTTGGATTCCAAATTTGGAAGAAATCACATTGCCTCCTCTCCTGGATAATCAAGCATGGACATCCCATTGTCATTCGTACTTCATGATTTTTGTCATACCTGTTGAAAAGTTTTTGAACTGATCCAGACAACTATCTATGACAAATACAGCATCGCTCGGTAAGATATCATTGCAATAGCTTAGGCAGTGTGAGGTTGCTTTCGAGCTAACGTTTCGTTGCTGTGCCGTTGTTTTCGGTTTCAAGGGAGGAAATATAAGGAAAATTTGCATGATGGTGCTCCTAGGGTCAACATACTTCGAATATAAAATAGCTCTCCAATCGGATCTCCAGATGGGGGCTGATTTGAGGGCATCATTCTGTAGAAGTTTTTCGAAAACCACTATTTCTGATAGTCAGCAGTGCCCTTCTACTATCAGTCCACAGGGAAATAGTATGATTACTGCAGTTGCTTAGAGGCCCTCTAGCAACTTTAAAATCGATTTCTGCAACATCAGGTGACTCAACTCAAATATAAACTCAGAGCACCAACATCTGCACACAAGTAGTCCTCAAATTTTTTCACTCAGAGAAACCAAAGTCAGTGCTTCAACAAACTCCGTAAATTTTCTATATCCCGGCTATGATTTCTACTCTCGATTCAGACGTAACTTTGGAATATTTTATTTATCCGAATCGATCTCTCCTGTCAACGGGAGGAAATGTTGGAATCCCAAAACTTTAATGTTATGTTGTTTAAAATAATATCACAGAAGATGACTGAATTCATATGCTGCGTTTGTCGACCACCAAGCGATACACAATATCGGGCACTACTCTCTGTTCTTGCAAACGCCATTGAGTTTCTGCAAATCAATCATCTCAGTGCCAAAATGTTCAAATTCGATGACTTCAATGTTCATATTATTGAAAGGCTCAAAATTTCAAATATCAACGACAAAACTGAGGCTTTTGCAATAAGCAGCGGACTTACTTAGATTCTAATTGAGCCAACCAGGATTCCTGATCGTGATGGAGAACATGCTAGTCTTCTGGATCTATACCTAACAACTAATACAGAAATTTACACAGTCGCCTTAAGGTCTCCGTTGAGATATTCTGACCACAAACTCATTTCAGATTGAGTAAATTTCCGATAAATGTTGGGGAACAATCTAAGCCACGCAGAGTTTTGCATTACAGATCTGCTAAGTGAGAGGATATCAATGATCATTTCCGAAATTTACCCTGGCTATATGTTTTTTTCAATTCTGATGATCCATCAACGTATGCCTATAAAGTCCCGAAACTGACTTCGAATGCATATTAAAAAGAACTTCGTACGGCAAACCTTGGTTCAACAAAGATTGCGTCTACCGGCAGTGGCGCAGAAATTCAGTTTTGAAAACCGAACTAGGTTTGTTAATGCTCGCAACAGCTGCAAACATAGAATAAATGAAAGGAAATAAATTCAGAGAATCAGGGATGAACTGCTTTACAACATACACAATTGCGACAATATCCATAGAAAAAGCTTCTAGCTGAGTCCACTCCAGAGTCGATTTTCTGGGACAGGCACCATCCACTATTTCTACACTAGAATCTACAATGCCTGAAATTACTTTTCGACATCGTCGAATTTTAAAACAGCTTGATATAACAAGGCTTCTGATCCTGATGAAGTACCCGTTATCGTACTTGGAAAGTGCGTCAATGAACTCGCATAGGAATGTTGCAGACTTTTCAATATGTCTTGCAAGGTAGGGGTTTCTTCGTCTTGTTGGAAGATTGCTCGCGTTCAGCCTATTCCCAAAAAAGTAAGAAAAATCTTCCAATTAATTATAGACTAATCACTTTGCTTTCAGCGATTTCAAAAATTATGGAGGAATCTGTTAACCACCATATCCTTAATTATTTGAAAGGCTTCAACATCTTGAGCAATCATCAATATGGCTTTTGGAAACAAAGATCAACAGGCAACCGTCTATCGTATGTCACCCATATTTGGAATAACGCAATCAAGAAACATGGAGTGTCAAAAGCTGTTGCGTTCTATACTTCTGAGGCTTTTGACCGTGTGTAGCATGAGGGTTTGCTGACCAAACTTTTCGGATAATTTTTGTGTATGGCTCCCCAGCTTCTTGAAATATCGTTTCATGAAAGTGGCAATCGATGGATATCTCTTGAATACTTTTACCATCAACGTTGGTGTTTCCCTGGGAACCATATTGTCCCTAACCCTCTTTTTACTGTATATCAACGACATATCGGATAAAAACAAGAATTCAATAATATATTGCTTTGCTGACTATAGCACACTTGTCTCGTCATTCCATTTGGATTCCAGAACATCATTTGCAGTTGCACATCTTCACCTGCAGCAGGAGGCTGCATATCTCAATGAGGAACTAGAGGTGATTCCGAATTGGTGTGAAAGTAACTAGGTTCAATTCAATGCCACGAAAATATAGGCATCGGTTTTCTCCGGAAAGGTAAATATCTCCGAACCAGATATAATATTGTCAGGACAGACAATTACGCTTTCCACTTCGATGAGTTTGTTGGGGGTTAAAATATACACCAATATGTCTTGTCACAATTATATTGCCGGAATTGCTGCAAAGGCACCTTTTCAAAAGTTTGGAATACTGTTCAGAACCAGAACACTGTACACACTTCAGCATCATTTGATGCTTAATAAAGCTCAAATCAAATGTGCTTTGGAGTATTGGTTCTCATGTATGGAGCTCCGCCCCTAAGCATACCCTGAAGTTGCTGGATTACATTCAGAAAAGAGCCATTCGCCCGAGTGGAGACTCCAACGTCACTCACAACCTTGATAGACTGGAACATCTGGAGATACTTTCACGGAAGATGTTCAACTGTCTTGGCACATTTGATTCCACCAAGAGCGGTACATATCAGAAATACGAGATGGATTGTGGCTGCTTATCGATTTGAGGTTCGACTCAGTACACCTCGAACTTCACTGCTTACGAACTTTTCCATTCAGAGAACTGCGTGTATGTGCAATAAACTTCCTGAGAACATTAGTAGGGTGCTAATGCCGACTGAACGCCTCCCCCCACCCCTTTTGACCTTGAGACGTCACACGACCTTGAATGACGTCACCTAACCTTGAACGTCGTACACGTAGTATGAGCTTGAATGCGGTGTTTGACCTTGAGTGTGGGGTTTGACCTTGACGTTCGACACTTCGACTACCTTGAGCTTGCTCCATGGCATTGAATGTTGACCTTGAATGAAATCTTGACGTGTACAGAATATATAGTGGGATTAGGCGTTGCGGTGTTTGACCTTGAGTGTGGGGTTTGACATTGACGTTCGTCACTTCGACTACCTTGAGCTTGCTCTGTGGCATTGAATGTTGACCTTGTAGCTCTCATTTGGGTTATGGTGGGGGGGGAGGAGTTGGGCTTTTATAAGGAGTGTGGTGTGAACGTTTCACTCATTTCAAATTCTCCTTATCGTACGGTATATATTTCTATATACAAGATGTATTCGTGCGTTGATTGTAAAAAAAGTTTCACTCGTAGTGACAACCTACGTCGTCATCAGCGGGATTCCTGCACACCCGCAAATGGTGATGGACCTCCAACATCGAAGAGGCAACGGTTGACACCCCCAGCACTTCCAACACTGCAAACATGCGTTTGCTGCAATTTGACTATTGCAAGCGATCAGATGAATGTACATCGGAGGACGTTGCAGCACAGAACAAATGCATGTGTTCAATATGGGGAAGGTGTGAAAATTGTCAATACAGCTTTCAAGTGTCGAATTGTGAGCTACCGAGTGGACAGTGAAAACCACCACATGGATTACCCAACATTCTTCAATGAAATTAAGCAGAAAGTAGTGAAACTACTCGAAGAAGTGTTGGATATCCATAAATGCATGAAAGTGAACATGGAAGTGTTTGGGCGGTACAGTCTGCAAACTAAGGATCTTTCAGACATCAAATCATTTAATAGTCCCAATGAAGTAATTGATCAATCGAATGATTTGGATGTGGTTTATAGCAGTTTTGCAGATAGTTTAACTGTTAAAGCAGCGGAATTTCAAGATCGGGATTCAGGTATGTGATCTAGTCAAAATGTTGATGATGATGGACTTATAGAGAAAACCCATATTTTCAGGTTGGACCATTGAGAAAATTTTGTACTTGGAGGTGAATATCAACAAGTATAGCCCCTTCGGAGGGTCTTCATACATCAAATTGCCAAGGTTCATCGAATTGAAGAAAAGTGTGGTGAATGTTCTTAATCAAGATCAGTGCTGCTTTGCGTGGGCTGTGACTTCAGCTTTATACCCTGCCAGTCAGAAACTTAATGAAATTTCATCATATCCCCACTTCTCAACCGTCTTGAATGTAGCAGGTATGGAATTTCCAGTTAAGTTGAAAGATATTCCTAAGTTTGAGGTTATGAACGATTGCTCTATCAATGTTTATGGGTTGGAAAATGTTTTTAAAAATGGTAGAATTGAATATGAAGTTGTGGGTCCGTTACACTATTCTAAACGTAGATTAAATAGTCATGTTAATCTGTTGATTATTACAGATGATTCTGGTAATAGTCATTATTGTTGGATTAAGGATTTATCGAGACTAGTATCATCACAAATATCTGCCCGTGGTCATAAAAAGTATTTTTGTGATGGTTGTTTATTGTACTTTGATAATGAACGAACTTTATTGCGACATCAGTTGAATGATTGTAATCACATATCGACAACGACACCATCCACAAATTTCAGGGTTGATAAATTTGGTAAAAGGGTACCTGAGAATATTTTGAAATTTGAAAATATCGAGAAACAGTTGAGGGTTCCATTCGTTGTATATGCTGATTTCGAATCTATTCTGAAACCAGTGCATACTAATGAGCCAAATCCTGCTAACTCTTATACAAATCGAACATCTTCATGAACCATATGCTTTTTCTTACCTCATAAAGTGCTCTTTTGATGATTCTATATCTAAATTTGTACTATATAGAGGTGCTGATGCAGCTAAAGTGTTTGTGTCAAACTTGGAGGCTGATGTCACCAATATTTATCACAAATATTTGAAGAAAGTCATTCCAATGAGTCCATTGACTGATGAGGAAGAGCATGATTTCAATATTGCCGCCACATGTGGTATATGTGGAGAACCATTTGGTGATGGTGATATTAAGGTGCGTGACCACTGCCATCTAACGGGGAAAAAAAGAAATGGAGCTGCACATAGTATTTGTAACCTCAATTTCAAATTGCCCAACTTTATACCCATAATTTTTCATAATCTCAGTGGGTATGACTGTCATTTGTTCATAAAAGAGTTATGCACAAACAAAACAAAAGTTGATGTTATTGCTCAAACTAAAGAAAAGTATGTTTCCTTCACGAAACATATAATTATGGAGAGAATAGTAGATCACAATGGAGTGACGAAAAATAAGTTTTTGAAATTAAGGTTCATCGATAGTTTTAAATTTATGGCTGCTTCCCTTCAAGAGTTAGGTGACAATTTAGATGAAAAACATTTTGTGGAAACAAGAAAATATTTTCCGGAACAGGATAAATTCAAACTTATGAGGCAGAAAGGTGTTTTTCCGTACAGTTTTATCGATTCTTTAGATAAATTAAATTATTCTAGTATACCATCAAAGGTGGACTTTTATGATAAATTAAATGAAAAACATGTTTCTGATGAGGATTATGATAGAGTAAAGCAGGTATGGAACACATTCAATTGTCAAGATTTGGGTGAATATTCTGACATATACCTAAAATCTGATGTTCTACTGTTGTGCGATATTTTTGAAAATTTTAGAAATATGAGTTTAGATACATATAAATTGGATCCTGCTCACTATTTCACTTCTCCAGGTCTTTCTTGGGATGCTATGTTGAAGTATACGGGTGTCAACTTGGAATTATTAACTGATATCGATATGGTGCATTTTCTCCAAAACGGTATACGTGGTGGTGTAAGCCAGTGTTCGGAGAGAAAGCATATTGCAAACAATCAGTTTCTTCCAAATTATAATCCCGAAGAACCTTCATCTTTCATAATGTATTTGGATGCAACAAATCTGTATGGTCATAGCATGTCTCAATCATTACCTTTTGGTGGGTTCACTTGGTTGACCGCCAGTGAAATATGTCAGTTGGATATCAATAGTTTTCCAGATGATAGCCCCCAAGGATACATACTTGAAGTAAATGTGCATTATCCTGTCGAGTTACACGATCTACATTCGGATTTACCATTTTTGGTTGAAAGTATTATACCACCTGGTTCAAAGTCCAAAATACCCAAACTTATTCCTAATTTGAATGATAAAAAGAAATATATCGTTCATTATAGGAATTTGAAACAAGCGGTCCGTAATGGTTTGATGGTGATGAAAACTCATAGAATTCTCAGATTCAATCAGTCACCGTGGCTGAAAAAATATATCGATTTGAATACAAATTTGAGAAATAAGGCTACCAATAAGTTTGAGAAGGGTTACTTCAAATTGAATATAAATTCCATATTTGGCAAAACGATGGAAAATGTAAACAATAGAAGAGACATTCGAATTGTCACACATTGGGAATCCATAAGAAGAGGTATGGGTGCCAATGCTTTGATAGCTCGTCCCAATTTCAAAACATTATCCATATTTTCGGAAGACTTTGTCGTCATACATATGGATAAAGTTAAGGTTTGTTATAATAAACCATTGTATTTGGGGTTCAGTATATTGGATATGTCGAAAACAGTCATTTATGATTTTTTCTATGATGTCATCAAAAAACATTACGGACCACAAGCTTCTCTTCTCTATACCGATACGGATTCTTTGATACTGAAAATAATGACGGATAATTTTTATAATTTTATGATTGCAAATGTTGACAAATTTGACACTTCTAACTATAGGTTGGGTAATAAATTCAATGTGCCAGTTAGCAAATCGGTGATTGGAAATATGAAGGATGAACTTCCGAGTGATCCCATCATCAGTTTCCATGGCACCGGTGCGAAAGCATATCATGTACAAAGTGTGTCTGATGAAATAAAGAAAGCAAAAGGTATTAAAAAATCCGTTATAAAAAATCAAATTTCAATTGAAGATTACATTAGGATTGTTGAAACAGGCGGTATAATATTTAGAAAGATGAATGTATTCAGGAGTGATTTACATGATATTTACACGTTGATGTGCAATAAAGTCGCGCTATCACATAATGATGATAAGCGATTCATCATTCCTAATACCACCAAGACATTACCTTGGGGCCACAACGATATTGAATTCTATCAGACAAGTTCCGAACAAAATTTAAGAATTCTTTTGAATGTACTGAAAGATGAAAACAGTATAAGTGACAAGAAATTAAATTTACTCATTGCCTTATTGGAAGAGCAATCGAGTAATTGAATTTTTTCACTCATTATCTGGTTTGTTCAACAAATTGTAAAATTCATACTTGTCGAATATTTCAAACGAATTATCCTACCCCACTTCCACCCCCACTCCCATTCCCACCCGAAGTGGTAGGGAGCATACGGCTATAAAACATGAGGAGGAGGCCACAGTTCATCATTCGATTGCAGTCTTCCTTCGAAAGAAGCAGCCAACCTGAGATACCTGCCAGCCAACTTAGTTGAAATTTCCAAGCAGCTTGATGTAAGTACACACTTCCATACTATTTATATTATATTGTCTAATATTTTCATTTTCTCTTTCTAGAATCATGTCTTTTCTGAGGAATGCTCTGATGAACCCGATTACCACTCTCAGTGAGAGACAGTTGGAGGATGTAGAGCGGAGGAGGGTGGTTGTCCTACAGGACATCATGGTACAACCACCAGCTGCAACACCAGCTGCAGCTCCCATTCCACCACCGGGGATGACTTCCACCCAGGAAGTGGCGGCTCCCATTCCACCACCGGGGATGACTTCCACCCAGGAAGTGGCGGCTCCTGACTTGAAGTTCTTTTTCGAGGACTTCAAACCAACCCCCGAGGAGGAGGAGATTGACCCCCCACCAACTTTATCGACATTCAGTGGACCAACTTCTTCGTCAGCACCCCAAATCGAAGATTTACTGAATGTCTACAACCCGGACCTGGACGAGTCTCTGGCGGATTTATCGCATCTTCGAAGCTTCTTATCGCCCATCGAACTATTATCCCCCATCGATTCAGGGGATGAGTTCGAGAAACCGGTGAAGAGGGCCAAGAAGATGAAGAAGTCCGCACCTGTGAAGAAGTCCGCACCTGTGAAGAAGTCCGCACCTGTGAAGGCATCCAAAGCCAAAGGTGGGAGGGGTGGTAAGTTGAGTGCTTTTCGCAAAAAGTGTGAAAAGAACTCACCTTACGTTGGTTGGCCTACAGCACCCCTTCCAGTGATGGAGGTGCAGAACTTGGTGGAAGTCGTCGCCCAGGTCCATCGGGATGCGTCACCCCCTCCAGTCACCCCCCAGGTCCATCGGAATGCGTCACCCCCTCCAGTCACCCCCCAGGTACGTGTTGAGCATTCCGAACAAGAGGTTGGCCCGGAAAATGTCCTTTCACAGACTGTGGTAGAGGGTAATAAACTCAAAGAGTCTATTACCTATGCACAGTCTGTGAAAAAGAGATATTTGAGGGAAAAGAAGGTTGTGGATGGTTCTGATTCCAGAAAAAGGGCCTTGATGGCGGATATTTCCACCATCGAGGCCCAGAAACTGGAATTAGAGAAGCGACTCTCTATGCTTAGGGCGAAACTTCAAGAAGAAGATTCGCAACAAGGAAAGAGTTTGGCTTACATCCAAAAATATGGACCTCTTG
Source organism: Leptinotarsa decemlineata (assembly GCF_025532065.1). Lineage (NCBI taxonomy): Eukaryota > Metazoa > Arthropoda > Insecta > Coleoptera > Chrysomelidae > Leptinotarsa > Leptinotarsa decemlineata. Next base: position 2,734,964 of record NW_027412686.1, read on the forward strand.
TTCAGGAATGGGATGCCATGTGCCAGGGGTTCCTTAATACCTAACCCCTTTTGTAAATATATTTTTGTTTAGTTTAAGTTAGATGTATGTTTAGAATAAAAAAATTGTAATTTTAGGAATATAATAAAAACTTGCATGTTAATTTTAAGGTTATGAATGTTATGAATGAAAAAATAAAATAAGGAATATTGGAGTGCATATCTATTTTGGTTGTTGCACACAAAATACTGCGTGGTTGGGGCAGTATTTATTCCTTCATTCTAGTCATTTTCTAGTCACATGTAGTATATAGAATAAAATTAGTTAAATAGAATGATTGTATAGAATTTCCATCATTTGAAAGTGTGTGAATTGTAAAATAGTTATTTTTTCTAGAGAATAAATAAAGGTGATTCTAGTAATGCTCTGAGTATAATTCCAAAACCTTTTGACACTTCTCTCATCATTACTTCTCTCAACATTATTCAAACAAATTTCATTTATGTGAATGTGTAAAAATGAAATCATGAATCTAATGAATATTATATTGGATTTATTCCCCAATTCTCACATCAATACTTGAATAAATAACCTAGTGGGTCTTTATTTTTCACATATTCCCCTTCCCTTACTCTACCCCACTTTCTTCAAATCATATAAATAAGATTGTATTCTCAATATTCTTCAACTTGTTCGTTCATCATGAATCAAGCAACACCAATTATTCGGGAAGCTGATTCCACCAGTGAACCTCATTTTGCCCCACCAGAGAATTTGTCCTATGGTGACATTCAAGTTGCTGTAGTTGATTCAACATCTCCCGATGATGAATTCGATGGGTATTCAGATACAACAATAGAGCTGAATGAAGAACAAGATGTAACCTCAGACGAAGATGAGTTTGAACATGATGAATTTGCCAGCCCAGAACTTGTGGATCAACTGTGGCTTGAAGATCATCAAATCGCTCCACCAAATATCATCGTGGTGGTTGATTCTCCCGAACCTGACATCATCATTATAGATGATGATGATGATGATCAGGTAGGTTAGGTTAGGTTTTCCTCGGAGTGCACATAGTACCTGGTTGGTGCACACGGAATGCTGCGTGGGTGGGGCAGCATTCAACCTAACCACTCTATTTGGTAGTAGTGAAAAAAATAGGGTTATATCGGTACACCCTTGCGGTGAAACGTTAGTTGTTTCGCTATAAAATGAACTAATTAGAAAATGGAAACAGTTAATCATTATCTTTGAATATCTTTGGAACATTATTTTAATAATGTTGATAAAAATTCGTATCATAAAGAAATTTCAAGCAATGTATATTCGGATAAGTAACGAAGGGAAAGGTTGTATAGGCGATCGCGAAGCGATCGCTTCGCGATCGTGAAGCGATCGCTCAGCAGGCCGCTTCGCGGCCTGGGGCGCTCAACATCCGCCACTTGCATCCGGGGCGCGTTTTTTGCGACCCCCACCTCCCCCCCACTCCGCCTCCCACTATACCCCCTCCTGTGCAAGAGTATAAATGTAGGAGTTCCTCAATGTAATCTTCAGTTGAGTAGCTATCGTCAGCATGTCAACATACCAGGAAGCCGATTCCACGACCGGACCCCAGGCGGAAGAACCTACAGCGCCACTCCCGGATCTTCAGTTGGAGGATTCCGATATGGAGAATCCAGATATGGAGGCCGATTCAACCACCACGCCTCATCACCCTTCCACATCTTCGGTTCAGGTTCTGCATGTGACCAGTACCGAAGACCACTCCGAAGACTCGAGCAGCTCGGATGATGATGATGACGATCTCTGGGACGACGACGCATTTGCGGAGGAAATGGCGTTTTCTGAGGGTTCGGTGATGTGGCAGTACTTCCCCCGACCCGATGACAGCGACGACGACGACGACTTGTAATCCTTTCCTTTTTTTTCCCTATTTTTTTCCCTATTTCACCCATCCTTTATCCTTCCTCGGAGTACACATTTTGTTTGGTTGGTGTACACGAGACACTGCGTGGTTGGGGCAGTGTCTACCTCCCTCTCTCCTTTCCACCTTTGAAATAAATATTCTGAATTACAATACCAACTACTCTTATTGACTACTCTGAATAAACACCCCTCGAATTTGAAATATTGTCTTATGAAAATTATATTTCCAAATCTTGACATGAATTCTGCAATTGTTCAGATAAGAGAGAGCTAGTATGTTATCAAACAGATTCAAATCCACTCGGACGCTTAAACAATCATTTTTCAATGTGATTTATTTTACAAAGATAAGATATTCAGAGAACTTACATATTCTATAACACATTTGTGCATACCTCATATGTATATGGATGTACATTTTAGAGGTATATCCATATATTACAAACTACTCTTCGTATGATTATGTGACACTCAAAATATTCTATTTCTTTGACTGAGTGATCAATCTTATTATTAGATATCTACACTTTGTTTGTAGCTCTGAAAAGAGCTGTATTTTTGTTGACCCGAAAGTCCACGGTAACTGCTCCGCAGATGGGGTGTTGTTGCAATCTCATTATGAGATATCTACTCTTTGTTTAAATAATGTAGCCCTGAAAAGGGCTGTTTTTTTTTTGTTGACCCGAAGGTCCACGGTTACATCTCCAGAGGTGGGGTGTTGTTACATATGATACAGACGGCTATTCTCCTAAAGTTGGTCAAAGGCCTATCACATGCTTTACACCATGTTTGCCCCATCTCCATGAAGCGGGCGGTGTAATGAATGTCGACGTGCTCATAATACCCTCCATTGTTATTCCGCACAGAATAAAAGCGGAAGCAACACCAACACAACTTCTCTATTTCACCGTCAATCGTTTCGATCCTGACATGGCTATCCGTTACACAATACAAATCTAACGGATCATCCAATGTCTCAGTGATATTCAACCACTCAACATTGCCAATAACTACTCCGCTGTCGTCAGTCTCGTGAGTCGAATCTGTTGCGATACCTTCATCTTCTTCTTCAACAAGACCTTCTTCATCATCATCAATGTCTAAATCCCCAACACCTTGCTCAATTGCCTCATCGTCTTCGATATTTAAGCCACCTTCTGCACCTTGCTCATTCACCTCATACTGCATATCTCCACCATCATTTTCTTCGTCAACACCCACTATCTGTCCAACGTCTTCAAACTCTTCCACCAGCTCATGGTTATTAATATCTCTCTGAGATAATAATGCTAACACAGCAGCTCTCTGGGCAGACATATTAATGTATTCTTGTGGTGATACTTGAATACTGACTGAAGTTTACAATCACTCACCGATTTTTATATGATTTTTGACAGTGGTGGTGGTAGCTCCCTCCACTCTACCCCACTCTTCACGGTACCTGTTTATAAGAGGGAAACATGGGAGCGTGAGAGTGTAGTTAAATTCATCGATTGAATATTTGTACATCTATCAGTGAATATGTCTTTCCCTAAAGAGTGGGATACAAAACCGACAATACGCGGCTTTCCAATCAAAATTGGCAAACATATAGTGTGTTACAACTGCCATGGGTATTGGCCTGAAACATATATCAACCCATGTACCGGCCTGTGTCGTAGATGTGTTGTGGCAAGGAATCCAGACCCACTTCGGAAGAGGATAAATGGTTCAACTCTAGAAGTAAGTGACTACCGCCAGCAGTGCAGAGAATGTTCGAAAGAGATTATGTGTAATAATATGGGCATTTCAAGGAATATATGCATAAATTGTGTAGCGACTTGCGATACATTAGTCCAGCGATGTCTACAATGTGGTGAATATAGTGTGGATTGTTGGAACAATTTATGCAGTGCTTGTAGAAATGATTGGCAATTGTGTGAGAATGTCGGCCAATTTCACCCCAACAGAGATGTCCACTTTCGAGAGTGCTGGTGTCTAACCCATGAAGAGCAGATAGAGAGACGGAGGATTCATGGAAATCTTATGCTAACATACACATCTTGAAGTGATTTCAATATGTTGAATTTATGAAAAATAAAACCAATAGTTTACATATTACTTGCATCATTTCTAAGGTTATTATTCTATTTAGTTTTTAATAAATAAAACAATTTTAATACACTATTTTTTTATTTTTTATCTAATATTGAGTACAATCATGATAATGTCATTACACTAAAGAATTTTCATCGATCCATGAGTTGTGATCTTCAGAGAACCCCAGCCACTTTACATAGAGGCGATGTCCTTTTCTTTTTAAAACTCGCTCCACCAAATACGTATTGGGATCTTTCGTTTTATTCAACTCCAGCCCATAAAAACAGCCTTTGATTGGTTGCCCATTCACATCTTCTAATGCATAAGTTATAGGTTCTGTATTATTAACTTTCACAACTTTGAATATTTCAGCTGTAAAATTTGCTGTATAACCTTTATCGAATGCATTTTTATATTTGCTGATTCGAACACTATCCCCAATTTTAAACGTATTTTTTTTACGTTTCACATGTGGACTCTTAGATTCGGCATACATTGACAATTTAGTAGACTGTTTCACATCTGCAGGTTTCATACCAATCGTACGATGAACTTTGTTGTTATACTGACGGGTAATTCTAGGAAGAATGTTCAACCACTTGTAATGACCTTGAAGTGAAAACTCCTTATAAAGCCAACTCTTCAATGTTCTGATTACTCGTTCTGCAATTGCAGCTTTTTTTGTGCTGAATGTTGAGTAATGATTGATGTTGTGTTTCTTCATTAACGATGAGAATTTCGAATTATAGAACTCAGTACCATGATCAGATTGTAAATTTTTTGGAGTATATTTAGCATCTTTCAACACGCTTGCCATAGCTGCAGTAACTGAATCACCAGTTTTATTCTTCAACGACCTTGACCATACAAACTTTGAATAACAGTTGATAACTATAAGGATGTACCTACATCCCTCATTTTCTTTAGAATATGGTTGCATTTCCATCAAATCCATCTGCCACAAGTCAGAAAAACCCTTTATTATTGTCTTCCGACGGGGGAAATTTCGACGCGCCGGCTTGTGTATTTCTTTCACAACCTGCCATTTTGCATTACTCATATTACTGCTCTAAGACTTCTTCAAGATGATAAAATTGAGGAATCACTTTTCTACTGTTCAGGTGCAAGTGTAACGATTGACTATTAAACTTCAATGACTCGCTCAGTAAAAGTATCAACCAACTTAGCTATTACGTCAGTTCGCTTTTCCACATTACTCAATTGATCAGCTAATGCAGAAGTGATGAGTGCATTTTTGTCAATGATTATTTGCACCTCATTATGTTTTGAATCAATATGTTTTCCGATGTTACGTAGCGTTGATGCAATGAATTCTTGGAAATACTTCAGAGTTGTCTCATTGACTTTTCTAATGTGATCGTCAACATATCCTTTAGTAACAGAATCTTTACTGTCTACAGGTTCACCAACATTTTGAAACCGCTTATTCTGAATATCATAATCACCATTTGGTGTGAGAATGAATCCAACACCAGATCTTCCAACTATTGGTTTACTAACACCACCTCTTCTACGACCAAATTTATCAATTGTGGTATGCATAGTTAGATCGTTTGTGATCGACTGAGCCAGTTTCACACATCATATTCATGATATTGCGATCAATAGACTAATCCTTCTTCACGTAATTCCTCAATTATGGCTAATATTTCATTATCATGTCCGGTATGTCCAGCCAGTCGTGAACTCCAAAGTAGTCGAAGGCGATCAATCAATTCTTCGAGTTCATTCCAATAAACATAATCTGTATGCTTATTTCTGATATATTTTTTCTGGGTGGGTATTTTGATCATGCCAGCACCTTCTCTACTAGGGTTTCCATTGGATAATAATGGTAGGATTATTTCTCTATATTTCTTCCAATTATTCGATAGAAGACCTTGTTTTCTCTCATTGTATTTATATGCAGCCTTTGTTAATTTGAGTATATCACCATATGTGGTCATATCGGAAGAGGGGATATTTCTCGATGGTACTTTCATGAATATCAAGTTATATAGTTTTGGAGTGCCCTGATAAGAGCCAATAGTTTTACCATTTTTCATAAACACAATTTTCTCATCGATAAATTCCACATCAGCTACTCCCATTTGTAAATTTCCCGTTTCAGTGTTCATGTGTACTCCAAAGACTGTATCGTAAGAGGGATTTCCTGATAGTAACTTTTTTATATGCTTTTGTACTTCATCACCATCATCGAATACATTAGGTGATTGTGAATCTAAAGTTGTCAATTGAGAGGTTTGAAGATCCTTCGAGGAAGCCCCTTCAAATTTCGGTTTCCACTCACTTTCAATTATAGTTTTGGCTGTTAATGGTGTAGCAGGCTTTGTTTTCTGCATCACTTGATTCATTTGAGATGCTCCTTCAGTATTGGCAGATATTACTTTCAAAGGTGTTATTATTGGCTCATAGATCCTCTCGAGTGCTGATTGATCACCTAGACGACTACTTTTGATATAATTGAATTTCTTCCGAACGGCATCCGTTGCTTCAATTAACTTTCTTTTTAAACATATTTCATCATCATTTTTTCCCTCCATAATTCACTCCAAGAATTTGTATAATGAAGTGTTATCTCCACTATCTAGCACTCAAGTGATTCAATTCTTCAAGAACGTCAAGGATATATGAAAGCGTCGAATCCTTTTCGATAACGTCCATTTACCACTTCTCGATCCTTATCAATTACTAAAAATCCATATTTATCTTCCCAACATCTCGCACACATATCTTGAAATTGCTTATATGTTACATCTGGTGATACATGGTCGGAAAAAATATGATTGAGATTCATATCATCTTGTTTGAACATTACGATAAAATTTGCATTATCTCGTATCAATTGTTTCGGAACTCGTGAATATGTTTGGGCTAAATAGAAACAATCCACATTTTTATGACGACCCATACTGAAATATGATCGTATAACATCCTGTTTCTCGCACATAACATCATCAAAAATGAATATCGAATCAGGTTTGGCGTCTGAAGGCTCTACTATTTCACCTGCATTATTGGCAAAAGTGTAAAAACCCAACCCTTCGATTGGAGATAATACTTCACGTAAATACTCGTATTTAGGTTGATAAAGAGACTTTGAATAAAGATAAACATTTGCGAATCGTAATCCTAGAGGATGCGTTAGCAAAGAAATCATAACATTTGTCTTGCCACAGTTAGAAGGTCCAATAATCAGGCCGCGAATAGAAAGTGGAAGTAAAGATCCGTGACGTTGTTTGACACCGCTTCCCGATCCACCACCCACTTTTTCATCGAAATTATCGATGTAAAATTGCTGCTTCTGCTTCAATATGCGCATTGTATGACAGTTGGAGACTATATAAGCAGGGTTCCACATCGATTCCTTTATTTAAATAGGGGTTATGAGTCGATGCAGATCTACTGAATTGCATTCAAATAAAACTGGTAGAGGATTGATCAATTCCCTCATCAATAATCTACCATTTGAATTACACTTACCTGGCTATCAGTATTGCGGTCCGGGCACCAAATTGCAGAAAAGATTGTTGAGAGGTGATTCGGGTGTCAATCAGCTGGATTTTGCATGCAAAAAACACGATATTGCATATTCACAGAACCCTGATAATCTTGCAGCTAGACACATAGCGGATAAGGAGCTTGCAGAAAGTGCTTGGAATCGTGTCAAAGCAAAAGACGCTACTATTGGAGAAAAAGGAGCTGCTTGGCTAGTTACGAATATAATGAAAGGGAAACGCCGATTTGGTATGGGTTGTGACTCATCTCCCAAGCAGTCACACATTCCGAAGAAAAAGCGTTCTATTAAGAAAAAAAAAGTTAAAAAAATATTGAAAGCTTCTAAGGTGATAGCTTTTGGTTCTGGGATCGTTCAGAAAGTGCGTGATGTTCTACACAAAGCGGGTGGAAGTGAATTTGTTGTCAAAAATTCTAAAAGAGCAGCTGAAATTGCACTCAAAGCAGCACGCAAATATATGAGGGCTGCAGGTGGGAAAAAGAAAATTCGCACACCGCGAATCATACCGATTCCTAAAATTGGTGGAATACTACCACTCATTCCAATTTTTGCTGGTTTATCAGCACTAGGTAGTTTAGCCGGTGCTACTGCTGGTATAACGAAAGCAGTTCAAGCAGCAAAAGCGAGTAGGGAGCAGTTGAGTGAGACAAATCGCCATAATAAACACATGGAGGCAATTGCTATAGGTAAACAAGGAAGTGGTATCTACTTGAAGCCTTACCGCAAAGGATTAGGAGTCTATTTGAAACCTCAAAATTCAAAAAACTCATAAATTTGCTACCTAAAAGAGCTCTCTCCAATATCGACCTCAACTATTACGCTAAGAAAATGACGATTCCATATTTTCGGGGGGTATATATGCGTGACGATTTACCAAAATCAGGACCACTCCGATATGAATCTGCCATAGTAAATTTGGATAGTCGACATGGTCAAGGGACACATTGGGTAGCATATAGAAAAAGGGGAACTTCGATAAAATATTTTGATAGTTTTGGCGATTTACCCCCTCCCAAAGAACTGATTCACTATTTTTATATGGGTTCGAATCCTATCAATACTATCACATATAACTATAAGCGTGAACAACGATTCAACACAGTATGGTGTGGCCATTTGTGTTTGAAGTTTCTTCAGAACAAGACATGGAGTTAACACCAGTACAGGATAGGGAGAGTATCAAGAGGATGAGTCATTCATTGATCGCATATTCCAGAGTACGCACTTTACAAAAAATGAGTAAAGAACAACTCGCTGATATGCCGAAAGAGGTGTTGATTGGGTGTGCATCACATGAAATTGCATCTGTATGGGATAAGTTACCACAAAACCTACAAAATGATATTGATGTCTTGAAGTATCAGTACTGTCAAGAGCATTACAATGATTCCAGCGGTAGCAGTAGTAATTCCGATATGAATGATGGTCCACCTACAAGAAAAATTTTTTGTTGTTATTGTAAAGTGAATGATGTGAATGTAGTCACACATAATGATATGGATAGACCACCGAAAAAGCGACGATTGGTCCACAATTTCTGCTGTCAGCAATAAAAAGACATGAATCATCGAAAATTCGTCAGTCATGTCACGCACGTTTTCATTGTCGGGATTCTCTAGCGAGTTGAGTGCCAACTTCTACCCACCCATCGAATTGGATACCAATAGTAATTATGGTCTGGGATTACATGGTTTCTACTCCTACAATTCCATATTCAATGTAGATGCTAAGAATAATGTTATCGGCTATTCGAAGACAATTATCTCACCCCCCACTATTATAAAAATTCCACCTGGGGCATATGAAATTGATGAAATTAATAAGGTGATTCAAAGATTCATGAAATCCAAAGAAGTGCAACTAGAAAATGGAATTGAAGAAAATATCGACGAAGTATTTCTCCTACGTGCAAACAACAACACTCTGAAATGTGAAATGCGATCGAAATATTACATTCATCTCAAACATGAAAACAGCATTGCTGAACTTCTAGGGTTCGATGACAATGTTTTCAATTGTGGTGAAATACATGAATCAACATTGCCCGTGAATATCAATAAGGTGAGGATTATTCGTGTGGATTGTAATGTCACAGCTGGAGCATATTCGAATGGCGATGAAATCCATAGCATCTTTGAATTTGATATTGATGTAGAGCCCGGTTACAAACTCACCAAGGAGCCACAAAATATTATTTATATGCCAATCCGACCTGGTGGTCGTCAGTACCTCGACAATATCACTCTTCGCATATTGGATGATAATGGTAATCTGATCAATTTCAATGGTGAAAAAATAATAGTCAAATTGGAATTGATAAAGCTATAATAATCATCATTTCTCATATATTTATTCACAACATCGACAACAGTCATTAGTAACAATCATCGTTCCTCATACGTTGATTCAGAACATCGATGACTGTCATTAGTGTATCATAAAGAAAATGAGTAAAGGAAGCATCGATAAGTTTGGTCGCAGAAGTAAGGCAGTTTCAAATACTGTTTTGCGTGGGCAGCCTGGAGTTGGTTTCAAATTAACAACCGATGGAAACTTTGATATGGAAAATAAACGTTTGAAAAATATAGCAGAGCCTGAAGAGAGTACGGATTGTGTTAATCGAGGATATGTCGGTTTTTACATCTCAAAGATGAGAGGAGAATTAGATACTGATATTGACAAAATTAATTTGAAATTAGATGGAGTAGAAAAATATTCCGTATCAGTGAGGGAAGATCTCATTACGCTTGGACTGAAATTAGTAGAATTTGTAAAAAAGTATGAGCATATGGATAAGGATATCAAATCGCTGCAATCTGATTTGAAAAAACAACCCTCGATAAGCATTCAAACGATCGAGCAAAAACGATGGTGAGCGATGATCATCTGTGAAAAAAGTCAATATAAAGCTGAAGTTGATCAAATTGTTACTCAGTATTTGTTACTTCCTAACGCTGAGCAGGTGATATTCATTGATGGAACTATAAATTCTGCGATTATCGTTTCTAAAAATGGGGTTGTGCTTCAATAGTCAGCGATTGCCGCAGCGGCAGCAGTTGAGTCAGCATAATGTATTTGGTGGAGGCTATGATCATGTGCATTTAAAGAAGCGAAAATCCAGCAGTCGATTCATTCCACGTATATCTGCCAAACGGTCAAGATATAGAATAAGTGCTAGTAGCCTGAACTTTCTCAAATCTATTGGCTTGAAGGTGCGATATAAAAAATAGTAATAACATGGCGACAATCACCACAAGTGATAAATTGGAAGTGTTCGAGGAGCCCATGTTCGACCATTCCCTCATCAGCCTTCATGAGCATACATATAAGCCGTATGGTTCACCATATTACAAAAATTCAGATGAAATACGAATTCCAATCAATTATCAAGATCTCATACTCGATATTGCAGATAGTTACATTTATATCGAGGGGAAGTTCACACCATCTGATGCCACAAAGCGGTGCTACCTATCCAATAATGCTCTCGCCTTTCTCTTCGACGAAATTCGCTATGAAATGGGTGGTGAGCAAGTGGTTGTTGTTCGAAAACCCGGCATAACTACCACAATGAAAACGATGATATCATTCGGAAAAACGCATGCAAATTCGCTACTACCGATAGGATGGGGACTCGATGTGAATAAACAAGATATATTCGATCCCGTTAGCAATGTATTTAGTGGTAAATTACCCTTGAAGTATCTCATGGGTTTTGCTGAAGATTACAATAAGGGGATAATGAATGTGAAGCAGGAGCTCATTTTGATTATAGCTCGCTCATTCAAAAATTCATTCATTGGGGAAGTCGATGCAGATTTGGAAATCAATAAAATAGAATGGAGAATCAGGCACATTGTGCCGGAAGATCGACAGAAACTGAAACTATTGAATCGCATAAATAAAAATGGTAATAATGCTAAAGTGAAGGTGGCTTATCGTATGTGGGACCTTTATGAATTACCCACACTTCGTGATACATCCTCGGATATATGGGCGGTGAAGACAACCAGCAGCCTCGAAAGACCACGATATATCATCATCGGCTTTCAAAACACCGACCAATCCGAAAATATGTCAAAAGATGTAACGAAATTCACACATGTGAATATTAATAATATTCGACTATCTCTGAACTCTGAAGTATACCCATATGAGCGTTGGAATCTGGATTTCGACAAGAAGTTAGACTCATCAGCTTACTATGCATATGAAAACTTCCAACGTAGCTACTATTATAAAACTATGAGTGAACCGATGATGGATATTGGTAGCTTTCGCAACAACCCACTATTCATTATCGACTGCTCCCATCAACCCGAAGCTATGAAGTCATCCACTGTCGACATCAAAATAGAATTCGAAACACGCAAGGTGAAGTTTCCAGCAAACACCAAAGTATATGCACTCATCCTCCACGATGCTGTTCTATCATATAATGCTCTTAATGGCTCTGTTCAAACTGGATTGTAATAAGATTGACATGTAATATGCTATGAAATATTCGATATTGATGAATAATAAAACACTCAATAATTATGTTATATCTTTTATTCACCAAACAATTAGATACAAACAAATATGGATTGAAACATTATTTTATTCACAAACATATACAACAGATTTCAAATATTTACAACACCATCATTTATCGCTTCTTCCAGTTGCGGGTTGGGACTCTGTGGTTCCAATTGATATTTCTCTATGATATTTTGCGGTAGGTAGGTGCATATGTCTTGAAGAAAATGTTTCAAGTCTGCTTCAATTATTAACTCACAGAACTCATCCAAATTTCTACTCCCATATGAATATTTATGACACAATGCCACACCGAGTTCATACTTCTCACTAAGCTCCAAAAGTTTTCGCACCTCTTCAGCATCGTAACATACACTCAAATCATAATTTGATGAATGTAGAGCATCAAAACTCAGATCAGCCATCTCCCAAGCCATTTTTCTTATGGCGGAATCCAAATCCACTGCTTCCGGCCACTCTTGGGCTGAATATTGCATCCACATATTTATAGAATGGTGAGTTCTGGAAATTCATAAATGGCATTCATTAGTTTGCAAATAATATAAAAAAAAATACTCACTTGAAATCTGACTATGTCTATGAAGTGACCAAGTTGATACATATTTTATATTAATCTACCATATTTTCACTATTTACAAAAAAAATCATAATTTCAAAATGTTCAATCTAAAACATTGAATTTCATCAATGATCGGGTTTTAGCACCAGGATAATCCTGCGAACTTTGACCCATATAAGTAAGTGTGAATTTGGCTTTGGATGAATTCACTTCACGAATGAAGTCTTCTGGTAATTGCTCTGTGACACGTTTTGGAAGCCATGCTTTAAAAGGAGTATCACTTTCCTCATCCAATAAAACTACTTGAATTGATTTACCATATCGTGTGGAATACATTGACATTTTTTCAATTTTATATTCTTTATCAATAACCAGAGCGTTTATAGGTTTCTGCTCTAAAGCTTCACTTTGTTGAATTATAGAAAAATTAATTTTTTCAATGTCAAATTTCAAATTATCCATATTCATAAATATAGTGAAATTACGGTTAATTAAAATAAAATATATATTCACCTCACTGACGAAAACGCCCTCTCGGATGGGTTGATACTCGTTGTCTTCACTTTGGAATTCGACAAGTACTTCTGTTTACCTATTTGGGTATTTTAGAGTGTCTAAACTGAATGTGGAAGCATGATATTCTGAACTTATATAGGAATTACCAACAAGGGAGGGGGCAACGCCGAACCCCACTGTTCAAGGTTATATTCTGTGCACGTCACGATTTCATTCAAGGTCAACATTCAATGCCATGGAGCAAGCTCAAGGTAGTCGAAGTGTCGAACGTCAAGGTCAAACCCCACACTCAAGGTCAAACACCGCATTCAATCTCATACTATGTGTACGACGTTCAAGGTTAGGTGACGTCATACGATATTCTGAACTTATATAGGAATTACCAACAAGGGAGTGGACAACGCCGAACGCCCACTGTTCAAGGTTATATTCTGTACACGTCACGATTTCATTCAAGGTCAACATTCAATGCCATGGAGCAAGCTCAAGGTAGTCGAAGTGTCGAACGTCAAGGTCAAACCCCACACTCAAGGTCAAACACCGCATTCAAGCTCATACTACGTGTACGACGTTCAAGGTTAGGTGACGTCATTCAAGGTCGTGTGACGTCTCAAGGTCAAAAGGGGTGGGGGGAGGCGTTCAGTCGGCATTAGCACCCTACTAACATTTTTCCCAATGAATTTAATCTCCAGCTATTCAAATCGAACGTGAATCGCTACTTTCGCACAGGCACCGCTTTTTGGACACCTTAAGGCTTTTCTTGTAGTGCTTGAAAAAAATATATGCGAGGATATAACAATGTGATTTTAATCATCAGATTGAAGTTATAACATTCTACAAAAATTAAATCGAAATCAATGACAGGTTTCTCAATAAAAAACTTTCTTTTCAACTAAATAATGATGAGTCATGATGAATACATATTTTTCCTCAATGGTCACGCCAATTTGCCAAACATTCTACACAATTCACTGAAAAATTAATGTCAGACTAAAAGAATTATGAATCGCTGTAAAGCTTTCAAACGTCATGAGAGTTTCATTCAACCATTGAATTCGTAATAACTTCCAGAGGGAGCCGTTCGCATTTCGAGAAATTTACGATAACCATCGCCCGAGCTATGCGAGTTGCTTTGAGCCAAACTTGCAAATTTGTGATTCACCAACAACAGCCAGACGCATGGAAAATTGCTGGGTTATTGGTGCCAAATGCACATACGACATATTTACAGTCTAATACGGAATAACTGGCTATTGTGCCCTTTCAGCTAGAGACAAGTTATAACTTAATATATTTGGGGTTTTTATTTGCGTTTTCAGACCTCTCGCTGAGGGATTGTGTTCGGATTTATCACCGATGGGCCATATATTCGGATTACTTCTTTATTGTTATCCATGACATACCTCTCTCGTTAACATTTCCAGATTCATTTTGGTCTTTCAGTAAAAATAATAAATCAATGAGATTTCAGTTCATGACAATCTTATTTTTGCTAATAATATATCTATTTCATCATGAGTATTTGTAGAAAAATATTAGGTTGTTTCAACAGTTTTGTCAATTTTTTATATCTACTCAAAACTATAATATCTCAGTGAATATTCATTCAATTTAATCGAAATGAGCGCCATTTGAATCAGTGCACTTCTGCCAACGTAACACAAGTCTTTTAATTCCGTCAGTATAAAATTTCGTGCTCTAGATTCGATGAAGTCGACGAAGTTATCAAAGTATTCAGAAAGATGATAGTTGGCTGGTGCAAAGTCTGAAGAGTATGGTGGGCAAGGCAGAACTTTGACGCTCAATTTCCGGACGGTGATTTGTGAAACGTTTAGAATTGAGTTGTCGTGGAGCAGTATTAGACCTCTTCTGTTGGATAGTGCCGGCTGTTGTTGACGCAATTTTCGATATATTTTGTCGACTTCCTCACAATAAGACTCTTCTGTGGTGGTTTGGCTCGGCTGAAGAAAGTTATAGTGGATCACACCAACCGCTGACCATCAAACAGTAACCATGATCTTTTCTGGTAGGTTTTTGCCTTTGAGAAGTGCCTGGGTTGCTCATCAGTGTTCAACCACTCTCCTGATCGTCTCCTGTTTTGTAGCTGATCCACTTTTTATCACACGTGACGAGCCGATCCAAAAAAGAATCGTTTCCCCAAATCCTCGTTCTATATTACTGTTGGTCGATAGCTCCGGAGCTCATCTTTGAGGCTAAAATTTCCGGACCGAAATTTTGCAAACTAACGTCGAACAGTGCGTTCATTAACACTATCATTGCCAAGTGCCTGGTTGATTTTGCTGGCGGTTTTGGCAGCGTTTTGGTTCACTTTAAATTCGTATAAAAAAACCGTCAAAAATCGCTCAATTACATCATCATATCGTAATAAGCGGAAAGGGTAAAAAAATCAAAATTTGGAAAGATATGCAAAGAGTACAAAATTGTCTATCGATCAGTATTATTCACGGTCTTCCGATCGTGAGTCGGGCGCACTACCATCGCGGCCAATTCCACAATTGAGGGTAGACAACAATAGACTAAATGATGATAAGCTCATGCTAATGAAGTTGGTTAAATAAAAGTTAATTATTTGGAATACACACAGTAGAGACTGAAAAAAGTCATTTCTATCAAAAAATATATTTGAAATGAAAAAAAAAAAATGGTTCCGCCCGGGATCGAACCGGGGACCTGCTATTAGAAAAGTTGCTGAGGATGTCGGCATATCGGTTGGCTCATGCCATGCAATTTTTTCGTAAATTTTGGGCATGAAGCGTGTATCAGCAAAATTCATTCTGAAATTGCTGAATTTTGACAAAAAACCGTCGCATGAGCATCGCTCAGGAATTGTTGAATGACGTCAACGGCGATCCTGATTTGCTCAAAAGAGTCATAACTGGTGATGGATCATAGGTATATGGCTGTGACATCGAAACCGAAGTCCAATCATCCTAATGGAAGAGCCAAGGTGAGGCAAGACCAAAAAAAGCACAGAAAGTTTGATCGACTGTCTAGCTTTTGCTCACTGTTTTTTTCGATTACCGTGGCGTAGTGCATCAGGAGTTCTTGCCACCTACTCAAACTGTCGTTAAGGAGTATTATGTCGAAGTTATGCCCCGCTTGCGAGAAGCAATATGAAGAAATCGTCCGGAATTGTGGAAAAACAATTCATGGCTTTGGCATCACGATAATGCACCTACTCACTCGTCATTGCTTGTTCATAATGTTTTAGTCAATAGCAACACCGTAATCATGCCTTAGCCACCGTATCCACCAGATTTGACCGTCTGCCACGTTTTTCTATTTCCAAGATTAAAGAGACCCATGAAAAGACGGCGTGTTGCGACGATTGAGGGTATAAAACCGAATAGCTGAGAGACTTCAAGGACATACCAAAAAGTGATCCCAAAAAAACTTCTGTTGGGTCATATGAACCTTCTCGATAATATATAATTTCTATAGTTCTAATTCAATCTTACACTGTCATTTATGAGTAGTACAAGTGAAAATGGTCGAAAAATGAAAACAACAACTTAGTTAGGATGTTTCAGCAGAAGTTTTTTCATTAAGTCTGATACTGATTATGACTGACAAACCACGGCTAGACTTCAAATATTTATTTCAGGAATGTCTCATAGTCTTTCGTCACTTCTGATATAGGTAATTTTCCAGAAAATTAAAGTTATTCCTATTTCGTGTTCCATTTTTCGTACGGCGTTTGGTTAGGAAATATATGTTTGGGAAAACATATACAAACAAAGAAACAAGAAAATTTTCACATGCGACACATTCAAATGACCGCACAAGGCTCATACTCATTTGATACTTCCGGAATATATGACCCCCTGAAAATTTAACATAGGCTTGCAAATTGCTGCTGACGTTTCAACATTATCTTTGATGATCATCCGAATTTCTGTTTACAACCATCATGTTGCAATCAGAATCAAATAGCAGGCTGATGAACCAGAACTCTAATGAATACTGTTGAAAGTTCTTAATGCATAAGCTCAAGACTTTTATCCCGACCTATTCAAAATTCTCATATATACTCAATCAAAACCTAGTTCATGAAAATTTCGGATTGCCTGCAATATATTTCATTGGATATCATTTAGGTAAACAAATTTGAGAGGTAGTTTAGCGATACAAGAATATGAGTATGTCGAAAATTTTTTATTGAAATTTTTCAAAATGTTCTATGTGACAAGTTTCATTATATATTTCAACATCAAGATAATATTGTCGATTTTTTTTTTCATATAAACAGAGTGAATGAATGATGAGTGAGAGTTGATGGATGTTTCGAAGACTCCCAGAACATTAATACAACTGTCACAGAATGATTCGGCTCTTTGTTGTTATAGTATGTAGCGCTCTAAATTCCCGCTTCAAGATAAGTTCACAAATAAATAACAAAAAAAAATGACAAAAACAAAAAAAATATCTTCCCCTATGTCAGTATATTATTATTATTCTGGACAAATGCCACTAGCACAGTGAAGACGGGGTGGTCCATAAAAGGTGTTCAAGGGCGCCACATGATTTGATTGCCCAGAATAAAAGATGGTTATAAGTCCCGACAGATCATGAAAGGTAGAATCTTATATATATATATATATATATATATATATATATATATATATATATATATATATATATATATATATATATATATATATATATATATATATATATATATATATATATATATATTTATAAAAAAAGCTGATGACACTGCAGAATATATTGTATTCTTATAGTACAAAAAAAAAATATTCACCTAGTGAACAACGGATATAAAAATAATAACAATAAGGCCTATTTAATCACCAGGTCCTAAACAAAATAAACATTAAAAAATATATTTTGGATATGTAGCGGAAATTGTCGATTGAATAACCATGGAATCAAACCCCACTCTAACCCAAAGATTAAGCTTAAACTCAGGCGCAGGAAAAATAAAATAATGATAAATACGTAATTTCCGCTTTCCATGAAATAATTAGTGGTATAGTTGATAAATGGATCTTAATAAGTATATCACTAGATCACAAAAAAAATTCTTAACCCTCTTATCTAGGTACTTGCGTGCTGGGGCATAAGACGCTGACTCCGTTTCCGGTAGGTATGGCTCAAGGTTATATCAAATCGTGTAGATCAAATCCCAAGCCAACCAAAAAAAAAACCCTTCTCAGAAGGGTTTTTTTTGTTTCTTCCAAAGAGGAAAAAGAAGTAGACCAGCAAAATTCCTGGGCGTTGGTTTATTATTTTTTTTTTTGTCCCAAATAACACCTCCAACTCACAATGGATCGTTTAAAAAGAATGGAGAAAATTCTCAACTTCCCTTCTAGTGATGTGAACACTTTGAGAAATCCGTCCCAATAGGTGTAACTGGAATTTTTCCACCTTTGTAGTTTTTTTTTATAGTAGCAGCAATTGAAATTGAACGGCTCCGGTCAAATAAATCCCTTAAACGGCTCGTGATAGTCCTCAACAATAACTACATCAATGACCAAAATCAAAGAGGCACTTCAATCACTATTTTGATATCAGAAGTAGAATCCCCAACGTGGGTAACAATAAAAATTGTTGCACTCCCTCAACCGTTAGACCTGCCTGTCGTTCATTTTGAAACACACTCCCAAAAATAGATGATTTTCGCCTCCCTCTCACAGTTCCATCGAATTACAACACTCTCCTAAGAAAACTTCGCGAAATGAATATCATTCATTCACGATTCCTGCAGTACTATTTTCCTGCGAGTGCGATCACCCACACCTAGGTGTCACATATGATTAAAAGCAGGAAACCTAGAACGTACCTAATGAGGGTACGGTCAATTGCTATCAACGATTTGGAAGGACAGTTACTCGTTTCCAGATGGCCCTACCGAATTGGAAAATATAAAGTCACGAAAATGAGTTAAGAAAATAAACTTTACAGGGAATAACAAACAAGTATTATTAGCATTCAAATTCAATAAAAAAAAATGTTACAAATTCCCCCTTACTTCAAGAAAATTTACTCAGGTAAATTTTCACTAGCGCTAGTTGGCTTCAAATCCTTAATGTTCCAAACCCCCTTGAAGATTCCGTTGGAGTCTTCCAACTCGTACGTCCAAGGGGAAACTTTCTTTCTAACTAAAAAAGGTCCCACAAATTTTGGAGCAAGTTTACTGGTATAATATTTGGACGCATCCGAGAGTACAAAATTCTTTCTCCAAACTAATTGGTGGGGTAAGAGCTGTTCTGGTCGCCGGCGAAAGTTATAATTTTTCATATTTTTATCTGCAGCCCTATCTAAGCGTTTCCTGACATCTGCAAATAGGTTTTTGAAATCGTCTTCCCTAGTCGTACCTTCTGGAATGCCATTATCTTCAAGATATAATTTTTCCTTCAGTTTCTTCTTATCGAATTCACTACCATGAAGTACCATGTTTCTCCCAAAGTTTATGAAATACGGCGTATTGCCAGTTGTCTCATGAATTGCGGTTCGGGTGGCGCAGGCCACTTTTGATAGACTGTTGTCCCACTTGCGATGATTATCAGAGACGTAAACTGCTAACATCTTCTTTAGAGTCCGATTGTACCTTTCAGTAGGATTAGCTTGGGGGTGATAGTAGGCATTATACCGGATCTCCACTCCATATGCTTCCATCAAATTAGAGAATAGCTTCGACTTGTATTGTGGACCATTGTCGCAGAGAATGAGACGAGGAACACCAAAAATCAAAAATACGTTTTCTTCTATCTCCTTTGCGACAGCAGAAGCTGTGGCTGTTCTCAATGGAAACACCAAGGCGAACTTGCTGAAAATATCCATCACCACTAAGATAAATTGATTACCACGACTAGATCTGGGAAAAGGTCCCATTAAATCTGTAGATATTACCTCCCAAGGGTGAATTGCTCTAGGCTGAGGTATTATCAGCCCTCTAGGTCCGCCAGTATCTCCATTATGTGCTGCACAAACTGAACACTGTCTTACATACCTTGTCACATCACTCTTTAGCTTAGGCCAATAAAACCGTTCTGAAACTCTACCATACGTCTTCAATACACCCATGTGTCCAGATGTTGGGGGATCATGAGCCTCTCTCAGAATCGTATCACGTTGTTCTTTGGGCACAACCTCCTTCCACTTTTCCACTTCAGGTACCAAACTAGACAGGGAACTTTGAATACACTTATAGAGTCGTCCGTCGCAACTCCTCCACTGTGGATACTTTAGCGGTTCTTTGTTGACTTTATCCAACATTCCCCTATACCAGGAATCCCTCGTAACCACAGTTATGTCGTCTATTACCGGTACAGATCTGGAGAGAGTATCCGGGACTACGTGATCTTTCCCTTTTCGATGTATTATCTTAAAATTGTATTGCTGCAACCTGACCGCCTATCTAGCTAATCTCCCTGTCGGGTCTTCCAGGTTTTGCAGCCATACTAACGAGTAGTGATCAGTAATCACGGTAAATGGTACACCCTCTAAATAAGGTCTTAGCTTTTCGATCGACCATAGAACCGCTAAACACTCTCGTTCGGTCGTCGAATAATTTCTCTCTTGTCTGGTCAGAGATCGGCTTAAGTAACTGATGACGCGATCCATATCTGGGTGAGGTTGCACCAAAACTGCTCCAAGGCCATAGGCTGAGGCATCACATTGAACGACAAAGGGAAGGTTATAATCAGGACAGTTTAGCACGGGTGCCGCCACAAGGCATTCCTTGAGCTTCTCAAAAGAACGTTGACACTCAGGAGTCCAGGTGAATTTTCGACCTTTCTTTAAGAGAGCCGTCATCGGAGAGATTAGGGTTGCAAAGTTGTTCACAAATCGCCTGTACCACGAAAAAGTACCTATAACTCTTCTCACCTCCTTTATTGTCTTAGGTTCAGCCAGTTGAAGCATACCTTGTACTTTTTCTGGATCAACATGCAAACCGTTTCGGTCGACAACATACCCTAAGTAGCGCAGTTCTGGTCGACAAAATTGGCACTTGTCAAAACTAACAGTCAATCTGGCCTTACGTAATCTGAGAAACACTTCTTCCAAAATTTTTAAGTGGTCTTCAAACGTCTGGGTAACAATGACTATATCGTCGAGGTACACGAAAACGTGAGGTTCAAGTTCGGACCCCAGGACTTGGTCGATCAGTCTTTGCCAGGTGGCAGGAGCATTGTGAAGGCCGAATGGCATCCGCTTAAAATGATAAAGACCTCTCCCCGGTACTGTGAATGCTGTATAGGGTCTCGATTGCTCTGCCACTGGAACTTGCCAGTACGCGGACTTGATGTCGATGGTAGACAAATAATGTGCATCGCGCAGTTTGTCTAGTGTACTCGAGATATATGGTAAGGGGTAGCTATCCCTTTCGGTGACGGCATTTAACTTCCTGAAGTCCACACAGAATCTATATTTGCCATCCTTCTTCTTCACTAGTAAAATAGGTGAGGACCAAGCACTTCTCGATTTTTCAATAACTCCTAACCTGAGCATCTCTTCAAGTTCTCTGTCGATGTGACTCTGCATGACCGGATTAACTGGGTAGTATCTTTGCTTGATTGGAGAAGCAGAAGTTACTATCTTATGCTCCACCAGGTCTGTACATCCTAAGTTCTTACCCATAAGTTCCAAATTACGTTGGACGAGTGCGTCAAGCCTGGAATTTTGCAAAGGGGTGAGGCGAGTTTGACTTCTAAGGTGGTCAACGATATCCACTGTAGCCGGCAGTTCAGAAAAACACCATTCATCATGACGAAGGTCAGGAACTATGCCCATAACTTTCCAAAAATCAGTTCCCAAGATGAGCGTGTGAGGAACTTCCAAAACAACTAACACATTCATCAGCCTCAGACGGTCCCTGACTTGAAATGGTATAGAACATCCTCCAATACTCTGGCAAGTTTGACCGTTGGCAACCCTACAGACAACTTTCCTATTGGTATCCAGTGGCAGTCCTAGTCCACTAATAAGCTTCCACCCGCGACTCCCAAGAATTGTTGTTGAAGCACCAGAGTCAAGCAATCCCAATAATGTCACCCCTAGAATACTAACTCTCAAGTAAGGCCTCTCATCATTCTCAGCATGGTCTAATATGAAGTCAAGGATCGGCTGTAGTCTATCATTGGTCGAGAAGATATTGTCGACGCGTCCTTTTCGACCAGTTAAGACCGTCGCACCTCGTTTCCCGTTGTTGAACACTTTGGGCAGGTTTTTGTAGTGAATCCCTCCTTTTTGCATGTGAAGCAATATAATTTCTTTGGCATTGCACAGCCGATTGCCCTATGTCCTACCTGATTACAGCGGTAACAAATAATTTGACGGCTGGTAGAAGAGTTTGAGGAGGTAGAAGCAATATCCAAGCGACTGATGTTCTCTGTTACATTCACAAATGCAAGATCTTTCTCCAAAACATTCATTCTTCGACTTGAAGGTTCTACGTAGTTATTTATAGTATCCCGTCTGGCCTCCATGCTCCTACATAATAACCTGAGTTCATCAATTGAGGTTGGTAGAGGGTCTCTCAATCTATCTTGGTAAAATGGATGTAAATTTGCCATGATTATTGAAAGCTTCACTTCTTCCGTTACTGGACAACGCAATCGCCATTGATAGGCTCTCTCCCCAAACAAATCCAACCCAGACTCAAATAACACTTCTTTAGGGACATTTCGGGCCAATCTCAATTCCTCAACCTTTTCGAAAAACGCGGAAATGGAAACTGACTTTGAACTTCCTGTGAACTTTTCCAGGCTCCACTTGTGTGGTGGTACCATCTTCGAAGTAGATTGGGTGTGGTATATAGGAGAAACAGATCGCGGAGAAGAGGTTTGTGCGTTTTGTATCCCAGCTTGAAATGCTTGTCTGTTCGTGGTACCGTGCATTACACTCAGCCCTGGTGGAACTTGTTGAACCGAAGGTAACCTCAAATTTGTCTCAAGCGAATCTAGTTTGGCGAGAAATTCATCATACCTTGTGAGAGCGTCAGCCAGTAATTCAGCCCTCAGTGCATTATCGTCTTCAAGTTCCCCAGCCTCCATATGGTCTATCCGTCCAAAAACATGAGCAAATTTTGTCTCTATCTTGACTGCTTCGCTGCTTCCTCTCCCAGTTGTTAGTCCGACGATCCTTGCTTCTAAATCTTCAGTCAGTTTCTTCTTCACCGCTTCCGCATCATCTTCAAATGTATACGGGTATGTCGGATACTTCAAACTTGCTCCGGACTTCTCAAATCTCAGAGCCGTAGCAAGACGATTCCTCATTTCATCACAATTTCCAGTTGCAATACCGCGTATTTTCAGTTCGTACTCTAGCTCATCCTTGTCCAGTCGATTTATCAACATTTTCCGAGCCATTTTAACAAAATGACTTTAACACTAAAAAATTATCAAATGTTTTTTTTTTAATTTTTTTTTAATTTTTTTTTTAGAAAAAAAAAATGTGGCCCCACGTTGGGCGCCAAATGTAGCGCTCTAAATTCCCGCTTCAAGATAAGTTCACAAATAAATAACAAAAAAAAATAACAAAAACAAAAAAATATCTTCCCCTATGTCAGTATATTATTATTATTCTGGACAAATGCCACTAGCACAGTGAAGACGGGGTGGTCCATAAAAGGTGTTCAAGGGCGCCACATGATTTGATTGCCCAGAATAAAAGATGGTTATGAGTTCCGACAAATCATGAAAGGTAGAATCTTATATATATATATATATATATATATATATATATATATATATATATATATATATATATATATATATATATATATATATATATTTATAAAAAAAGCTGATGACACTGCGGAATATATTGTATTCTTATAGTACAAAAAAAAAATATTCACCTAGTGAACAACGGATATAAAAATAATAACAATAAGGCCTATTTAATCACCAGGTCCTAAACAAAATAAACATTAAAAAATATATTTTGGATATGTAGCGGAAATTGTCGATTGAATAACCATGGAATCAAACCCCACTCTAACCCAAAGCTTAAGCTTAAACTCAGGCGCAGGAAAAATAAAATAATGATAAATACGTAATTTCCGCTTTCCATGAAATAATTAGTGGTATAGTTGATAAATGGATCTTAATAAGTATATCACTAGATCACAAAAAAAATTCTTAACCCTCTTATCTAGGTACTTGCGTGCTGGGGCATAAGACGCTGACTCCGTTTCCGGTAGGTATGGCTCAAGGTTATATCAAATCGTGTAGATCAAATCCCAAGCCAACCAAAAAAAAAACCCTTCTCAGAAGGGTTTTTTTTGTTTCTTCCAAAGAGGAAAAAGAAGTAGACCAGCAAAATTCCTGGGCGTTGGTTTATTATTTTTTTTTTTGTCCCAAATAACACCTCCAACTCACAATGGATCGTTTAAAAAGAATGGAGAAAATTCTCAACTTCCCTTCTAGTGATGTGAACACTTTGAGAAATCCGTCCCAATAGGTGTAACTGGAATTTTTCCACCTTTGTAGTTTTTTTTTATAGTAGCAGCAATTGAAATTGAACGGCTCCGGTCAAATAAATCCCTTAAACGGCTCGTGATAGTCCTCAACAATAACTACATCAATGACCAAAATCAAAGAGGCACTTCAATCACTATTTTGATATCAGAAGTAGAATCCCCAACGTGGGTAACAATAAAAATTGTTGCACTCCCTCAACCGTTAGACCTGCCTGTCGTTCATTTTGAAACACACTCCCAAAAATAGATGATTTTCGCCTCCCTCTCACAGTTCCATCGAATTACAACACTCTCCTAAGAAAACTTCGCGAAATGAATATCATTCATTCACGATTCCTGCAGTACTATTTTCCTGCGAGTGCGATCACCCACACCTAGGTGTCACATATGATTAAAAGCAGGAAACCTAGAACGTACCTAATGAGGGTACGGTCAATTGCTATCAACGATTTGGAAGGACAGTTACTCGTTTCCAGATGGCCCTACCGAATTGGAAAATATAAAGTCACGAAAATGAGATAAGAAAATAAACTTTACAGGGAATAACAAACAAGTATTATTAGCATTCAAATTCAATAAAAAAAAATGTTACGAATACAACAACAATCTACCCATATGCCCCTTCAAGCAATCCGGAAGATCTGACCAGTTTTTAGATCCAGATTGTTCTGGAATTGTGTGTTTCTATCTACATACACGATCGACGGTAGGTCAGTGAGTTGGTAGCCAAGAGGTCTGCCTAATCAATGCAATGCCTACATCAACTGTACACTTCACAATTCACTCAACAGGCTGAGCAAAAACATCTTATCGAACGAAAGAAATCTTTTTTAAATTGGAAAGGTTATATTTTTAGGAGTGATTAATTTTTGGGGCCGAGGAAAGGAAGATTTCAGTTGTAATGTGCCATTTTGATTACTTTCCTTCCTGCATTGGGACGAAAGATATAAAAGTGAATAAAAATGCCAAAAATAACTAGACAGTTAACATCAATAATGACATCCCTTCAAGTCCGCGTGTGGCATAGAATGCGGACCGACTGGATTCTGTTTAAAAAAAAGTCTGTTTAAAATCTGTTTTTCCGTTAATCAGCTGTCGTCCCCATACGAACGAAAACTCTCAGAAGTCGAGAAACGTGTGCGAGCTAAGGACTAACGAGGTCTTACCTTTTAACGTGTGATTCCTAACACGGATGCAGAATCATCCCAGCTTCAATCAGATAAATTCTTTCGAGAAAAATATCTGGTCGAGGCAGGAATCGAACCCACGGTCTTCCGATCGTGAGTCGGGCGCACTACCATCGCGGCCAATTCCACAATTGAGGGTAGACAACAATAGACTAAATGATGATAAGCTCATGCTAATGAAGTTGGTTAAATAAAAGTTAATTATTTGGAATACACACAGTAGAGACTGAAAAAAGTCATTTTTATCAAAAAATATATTTGAAATGAAAAAAAAAATGGTTCCGCCCGGGATCGAACCGGGGACCTTCTGCGTGTAAAGCAGACGTGATAACCGCTACACTACGAAACCAGTTACTTGATTTTAGAGTAGTTATTGCTAACAAACTTTAGGATATAACCGTACAAATCGTTTGATCTGCTAACAAAATAACAATCAGAAGATGACACCACTTGCATTGTTTTATACGTTTGTTAAGTTTTGACAAAAATCATCTCTTGCTTTGATGAGGTATGGGAATCATCAATGGTAAATTTATTCACACTCGTTAATAAGTGAAAATTAGGAAGTGACAAATATCATTTATAAGTTGAACTCCTCACTTTTCAATGGTCATATTCATGCAGAAAAATTAACAATTATCGATTAACAAGTGACGAGTAGGAGTTGGCCAACTTTCAACTTTCTTACTTTAATTGTAGCGAATTTTTTGCTAGTATACGCATGTAGTACGCAACTGATTGCTGATTGGCTTCTTTCACAACACATGTACCTACCTATAACATGTTAGGCTTTGCTCTGTTTAATTACATTGTTTCCTAAATAATTTGTTCATAAAATCGCTGAAGTCGAAATTGATGCTGTGTTGAAAATTGATACACAATAGTCGATATTACATATTTTCTTTTTTCGATAAAATTTAAAAACTATTATTTAAATTGTGCCTTTTTGATTAGGAATGCTTGAACGCCATCTTTTCTCTACACGTTCCTTGCTAATTTATAATTGAAACATGTTACTTGCTACTTGCTAATTGAATGTGCAAAAATCCACTATGAAATAGATACCATCTAATGTCTACATTTGAATTACTATAATAAAGAAAAAATATTTGTTTGATTGTAATATATAAACTCCAAAATTGTCTGTATTTTATTAAGATCTCTACAAAAATCGTATGCAAAACACTTTAAATTGTCATGGGCTTTGGAAAATTAGTGTTAGTTTGTATTTAAAAAAAATATGTCTTCTTTTTGAATTTATTTTACGCTGAAGTGATGAAATGAACAAGGACATTAAGTTCAGTCATTGCGAATCAAAACAGCTAAAACCAATACTAGCAAATTACATGTTTCACCCAAAATATTCGTGTTATTATGATTCCAAAGAAATCGATATAAGAAATCATAGAAATCATAAGAAAAAATTATACTACATAGTTTATGTTTTAAATTACAATAGTAACCTACTGCCGATGGCTGTAGAAAAAGAATTTCGAAAACTTTTGTTATTTTTTGCACTTACTGTTGAAAACATTTCATAGCGGAACAAATTGAATTTATCAATAAACTTCATTTTCATAATATAAGTTTTACTAGGCTTATTGCTCGTGTGCTTGATAATACTATACCAATGAATATTTGAATGATTATGTAGTAGAATTGATCCAACGTTCTGAAACATTTTACAATGGATCACATTCAAATAACTTGCTAAACTAAGAACTAACTCAAGCTTCAGGTGTCTCCCGTTCATGAATATTAAGTAGGTACTTCAAAAATGTACAAATCTTTTCCACAAGAAAATATATCATCATAGTGAATAAATAAGTTCCTTGATATGAAAAGCAGTTTGGTGGATGAATGTGTCAGCGTTTATATAAAAGCCAAATGAAATGAATTCATCATTTCGGTTACGGTACATATTTCAACAAAATCCCAAAACACGTCAAATTTAAATCACAATTTGACATACTTCAACGGGAAAATGCTAGGTACCTCTACTTTCAACCTCTGTCGAATGACAGGTACAAATCCCATTTTTTAATGTGGAGTATAGGCTTGTGATATATAGTTTAAAAGGTCTCTCCTTTCTCTATTCAAAAATGTTATCGTTTTCAAGTTTATTGCAACAATTAAGATAAAATAAATTAAAATCATGTGGTTACCGAAATTCGAAAAAATACACTCAAAACTTATTTCATGTTGGGGTATTAATAATAAAAAAGTAAGCAAAAACCATAGCAATGTTCTTTTTAGATGGTATCCTTTTAAAAACTGTAAATAATTTCCGTGACAACGTTAGTTTGAAACGCCTTGTCAATTTGTGTTGTATGTTGCAACATTAGTTGTCAGTGTTTTAATTTAAGTTTAAAGTTTGTCGACTTCAAATATGACAAATGGTTGTATTAAAGGTAATGCATAAAATAACAGTTTTACAAATGATCGGTTACGGAGATAAAACCCGAACACAATAGGGAGTAGCTTGACTATTTTCATAAGAAATTTCCTAATTTACCGTCCATATCTCAAGGAACAATAAGCAAAATGGAGAAACAGTTTCGCGGGATTGGTCATGTGGGGCAGATAAAAAATGCAGCAAAAAATTAGTGATGAACTCAAATTAGATGTGATGATAGAGTTTGACCAAGACCCACATACATCGAGTAGACAGGCATCCACTACATTCAATGGTAGACATATTAAAAGAAAATTAAATGCATCACTATGAAATGATTCCTACTCAGGAGCTCATGAAAGACTATTTTGAGAGAAGACTTAAAAGAACGAATTAAGCTTGTGATTAGGTCGGTCACACCTGATATGTTGAATTATATTAGAAGACAGTTTTATTTGAGATTAGGATGTTGCCAAAACGTTCGCGGTGAACATGTTGAACACGTACTTCGTTAACATCCATAGTTATGTTGTATTCTACATTTCATTACGTTTTGCATTACATTATAGTTTTTGAGTGTTATTTATCGAATTTCGGTAACCACATGATTTTAATTTATTTTATCCTAATATGCAATAAACTTGAAAGCGATAACATTTTTGAATAGGGAATGAAAATACCTTTCAAACGATATATCACAAATTTATACTTCCTATTTAAAAAATTGGGGGTTTTACCTGTCACTCGAAGGGGGTTAAAGGTAGGGGTGGCATTTTTACATTGACGAATGTCAAATTCTAATATTCATTTGACGTATTTCAGTTTTTTTAAATATGTACAGTAACCGAAATAATGAAATTATTCCATTTGGCTTTTACACACTGTATATGCTTTTCCATTGGGTGTATATTTTACTTTAGAGATGTTGTAGGTGAATAGGCATAATGCCGTTGTCGGGATGATAGCAACCCATAATCACATGTTCATCATGAACCGTTCATCGTAGATAATTGAAATAGTAAGTTTTAAAGAAGTGACACCTATGTTGACGACTTCGCCACTTCTGAAAAACACTTTAGTGTAGGTCACTCATGCAATAGCAATTGAATAAGGAAGAGAAGTTATAATTGAATATAAAATACTAGCGAGCCTCCCCGGCTCCGCACTGGCACCATGCTGATACTAAATGAAAATTCACCCACCAGAATTTTAAGGGCATGGAGAAACAGTTATAAAAAGAAATATTGTTTTATGCCCTCACGGTAGGCGCCTCATCTGGAATATTTAAAAATCCTTTCTTATTGTTCATCTTTTATATATAAAATTAGGTTACATACAAAATTTCAGCCCCCGAAAAGATACCGGTACGGAGAAACAGTGATGAAAAGTAACTCCATTTTATGAACTCCCCTTTTTCCCCCGCGGCACGCACATTTAGTTGGAATATTTAAAAATCTTCTCTTATTGCACATCTATAACATAAAACGAACCTACATACAAAATTTCAGACTTCGAGAATTTAGCGGTACGGAGAAACAGTGATGAAAATGTAATTTTCATATGTAAACGCACCCCTTTTATCCCAGGGAGGCGTCCCAGTTGAAATATTCAGAAATCCTTCCTTATTGTATATTTACAATATAAAACGAACTTACGTTCAAAATTTTAGCCTCCAAAAATATAGCGTTACGTAGAAACAGTGATGGAAAGGTAATTTTCATATGTAAACGCGACGCTTCCTAGGACTCACTAGTACCGAGAAACAGGTATGAATGGGTGAGTATTAAGTGTGTAACTTTCGCATTTATAAGTATAGAGGAAGAGGTGAGATGATCAAAATACATGTACAAGGGTGAAGTGTTTTTGTATTAGTTGAATGAGTTGATTGATGGGTGTCCCAATGTGGTATAGGAATATTTTATGAAATAATTTTCCGCTCCTTTCATTATCCATAGAAACTCGATGTGCCAGCAGTCGCAGGACTTGGACCTTCTGCGTGGGAACCAAAAAATCTTCGTTTCCTGTTTGAGTTATGAAATTAAGTAAAATCTAGTACCTAAATCATTCTCCCACATGCAGTAATCAGGGGTGGAAAAGGAAGGAGGGTACATTATAGGGGTAGGGGAAATTACTGTACTGCTGAGCACAGGAAGACAACAAAAACACGCCGCCACATAGTCCCACGATTGGACTGGTCGATGTTGGGGGTGGCTCGCCACTCAACAGATTTTAGCTTCAGCCTTCGTCTGTGTCGTCTCGCGTCCTGCAAAGCTAACACGAGCTTCACAGGTAACGCTAGTTGCACACACACCGATTTTGGACGGCCGACTTTGTACCGGTCGTCCGAATTCCAATAGTGAACCACATGTGGGAACGGGACCTTGCACACATGCCTACCGGTGATCGTCGCCGGTAAAATACCGGTGAGCAGCCGTCCACTGCCACTGTATCGCCGGCAGTACCGGGAAGTAGTGGCGTACATGACGAAATACACTCTTGCATAGTCACCGATTTTTTACCGACCATTCCAGTCTCGAATGCTCCGTGAAATTGTAGTTACTACGCATTAACTTCGTTTTGGTAGTGCGTGCTAATACGACAACAAAGCAACTGATTGTTTGACCGATAAAAATCCGGTGAGTGTGCAAGCACCCGCTACCAATAAAATATCGGCCGATTTTATACTGGCCGTCCAAAATCGGTGTTCGTGCAACTAGCGTAAGAGTGATTTGGCGATCACACTGAAGCGTGAATTATCCTATCCAAGTTTTCAGTGAACTAATCGCGACCGCACTCGCGCAACTCATGGAAGATATCCAATGAGTTATAGATCAATCCGTGTTTACGGATCTGACCATGTAACTCCTTAGCACCGTGAAGTCTCTCCTTAGTGGAGTTTTCGGCAGAAATAATTTCTGAGACATCCTCCTGACATAATCAGTAATTGTCTCAAATTTAGCCAGGTCTAACAGATCATTCAATTAAATTGATCTCATCTGAGAAACTATTATAATCTCAAATACTAACTTCCAATGAAGTTGAAATTGTGAAGAAGCCATCATAAATAAAACCTATGATATTGAGAGTGTAGACAATAGAGAAGCAAGTCAACTTCAGTTTTCAGGAGGAAACATTTTTGCGTAAAATTACCTGTTCTATTTCGCATTTGTGGTTACCTGAGAGTCCCACCCTAAGGTTTGATTTTTGGGGTTATTGGGATTGGAGGCTACCATATTGGGATTATTTCACTCCAGTAAAGGAAATTTCGACTATTCACTCTCTCATTCAGATAAAAACTACATTTATCTGAGAAATATATGATGCGCCAAAGAACTGAGAACAAGGTCCCTAGCAGAAACGTGGAGTAGCAAAGTAAGGTTCTTTGAATGGAATGACGGATTTGTATTCCATCAGAAAAGTATAATATTATGTGGATATATACCCGGTAGTCCAAATTTTTTTCATTTTGAGCCACGGTTTCATTGAGTTAAACTGCAGTGAATGCTAAAGACAAAAACTGTAACCCATTTATTATTCACCTAGCGATGTGGAAGTTTGGCTCTGCAACATACCGCCATTGAGAGCGTTGTTTTTCATGGAAAAGCAATATATGAGTTCTGTGCCCGTAGATGGCGTTTTTCAAAGGGGGAAAATATCCATGCTCACTTATACTTAAGTTCATCGTTTGAGACATTTGTGTCCAACAATGCAATCGTGGTTCAGCCAAGCACTACTGGCTATGTTAGGATGAAGCCGCTTTGTTTAATATTGGATCATGGAAATGAAGTGATATTGTTTTCGTCCTGTGATTATTATTCGGAAAATTCCCCAATATAAAGGATATCAGCAAAATCCGAAACCTAAGTTTATTTTTTCATTATCTTGGAAACTATTGGGAATTTGTCCGTGCTTTTATTATTGATTTTTTTTATATGCGATTTTTCTCAAGAATTTCAAATGACTTTTGAATCACGAGAGAAAAATTTATTAATAGATTGATGTCAATACAAGCGTTGGTTTTTTAAACAAATTGAATTCATTATTAATGTCCATATTCAAAATATTGAAAATTCGATGATCATGTTCAGATCATGAGAGAAAAATGCATTGATAGATTGATGTCAATACTAGCGTTGTTTTCTTAAACAAATCGATTTAATAATTATTGTCTATATTCAAAATATTGAAAATTTAATGATCATGTTTAGATTGAGAAGGGTGTGTTTTTAAGTATATTTCAGTTTTTGAGAAAAAAACTTTTTTGTCTCTCACTTCTCTATCTTCATACAAAAAAATGTGGGAAACTTCCAATTGACTTTTTCTCCATAAATCTACATATATGCATAATCTACATATCTACACATCTTTATAGAAGATATGAAGATATATGCAGATTATGCATATAAGTTACAAACTAGATACAAATTAGAAAACAAAGTGGAAAACAACTACTTTTTCATGAAAATTGAATTAAACGAAAGAAAAATACTTTCGAAACACCTACTTATTGTTTACGAGATACTGAAACGGTTCGAACACGAATAGCTCTCATAAGCTTTCTTAAGCGTGAAATATGCTTGTGAATAGCTTTCTCAAGCGTAAACATACAATACAATAAACTGTATTAATGAGTGATAATCAAAAACTTTGTCTTGAAATACTTTTCGAAATAATGAATTTAATTTTGTAAATATTTCAATTTATTGGTCGTTGTTATTCAAACTTCTCTCAATCTCATTTTTCCAAATACAACATTTCCAGGAAAATATTTCATTTCGCTAGACGAGACGGCAGTAATGGTAGTTTCTCTGGATGTTCAACAATGAACTGATGTCTGAAATTCTACTACTCGATCTGAAGTACTGATACTCCTAATACAGATCAACTAGGACTTATCCCAATCTCCATTATTAACTTGTGTAAACAATATTTGCTGACATCAATGGTTTGAAAACAGTGTGGTGTTATCTTGAAGATTCGAAGGTAATTTTCCCAAATGTGAATCGCCACTTACGTATATTGAATCTTTAAATTATTCATCTATTCACTTATTCTTCTATTCTATAAAGAATTGTATAATTTGTAAATATATGTCGAAAAGAAAACTAATACATGAAGATTAATGAAACCTGATAACGAAATACTATTTAGATATGTGGGACAGACAATTGAGAACCTAAAAACAGTATTCTCCATTATATTTCCCAATGGATAATCTATGTTTGCGTTTGAGTGCTTGTTCAGCGAATGAATGAATATAATTTATGATATTTTGATTTACACGTTGGAAAATTTCGAGAGACGAAAAAATCGTAATCCCAAACATGGACCCTAACTTCCATCAAGCTCATGGTACCGGTTCATTTTTTTGTTATATTTCAAACTACCTCCTAGCATGTTCATAATTGATAATGACAGCAAATGTACAGTGGTATAGTCGAATGATACCACAAGTCCTCAGAATTTCACTCAAAACAGTGACTAAACAGTGACTAGTTCTACAGAGAAAACTCAAATGAATATGTAAATTGAATAACGCTCAGTCATACAATGAAAAGATAGAAGAGACCGAAATGAATGACGAATTGTTACGATAAACTTACTCACGTAACACCAGGAAAAAAAAATTTCAATTCAAACTCCACTTTGAATAACAACAATTTATATATGGTATTCAGAAATCTCAATATCTATATCGTAACCGGAGAGTAACAATTTCATTGAAGTCGAAAAGAATATGCGACATACAGTTAATGCATCGAGCCGCGTCAAGCGGGTGCCGGCTCTGCGGTCTCATTTCAAGGCACGATAGGTTTTAAATCCTATTGTTGGAAAATATAAGTTCAATCAGTTACGTGTTCTATTCATGTATTAAAACATCGTGTCTTCAATAGTTTTACTTTCAATCAAATGTTTTTGTTGAAATGTTTCGTTTTGAAACCTATCGTGCCAGATCGGTATCTTTTAACTCCGGAGGTTTATTGCTGTTGATTTTGTTCCAAATTTCAACCATTTGCTTTTTTTCTGCTTATTACAATATTATGTCGTTAGGCGATTTTCGGTCAAAGCGCTGCCGGAACAGCTCAAAAAATTAACTAGGCCTTTGGCAATGATTACCTATGTTAATAAAAGCACTGTTCGTAGTTGGTTTGCCAAATTTCCTCCCTGATAGACACTGACCCATCACAAATTTTGCATAGGATGGCTTTTGCGCACAGGATCATCACGTGTGATGAAAAGTGGATCCTTCACAAGGATACGTTTAAGACAGTGATTGGATGCCGATGAGCCATCCAGACCATGTAGGCACAAAGGCGAAAACCCATCAAAAAATTCGAATCACTTCGTTCGAATTGGTAGAGCAAAAAATTCAAATAACTTTAAGGAGATGAAAAGATGTCGAAGTGACAATGGAGAGTTCAATTTTGAAGAAGAAGTCTGAAACTGGAAACCAAGCAACTTTTTTAGGCATTTTTCTAAATAAAAAAAACTAATATCTTGAGGAATTTTCGAAATTTGACAGATTTAGAGTAGCACATGACAAAAGGGAAGCGTCTGTTTTACACGGCACGAATTTACTGCAGAATCAAATTTTCTATGGATCAAATAATTAAAAGAACTCACAAATGTTGTGAATTCCATGTTTGAAACTATATACACAATGGTTATACAGATCCTGGCTTTGGTTTGTGAAGTGAATAGTGGGTAATATAATATATAGTCGCAATTATTATGCATTACTGAATTACTGGAAGAACTTTAAGAAAATTGATGAAATTCGATCGACAATATGTGAAGTTGGCTGTCCATTCACGAAATAATCATTTGTCAGCGTGCTGGAATTATTGGAAACAGTTCTAGAGAAAATGGCGGAAGCGCGGGATCAAAATTGAGGCATTAATAATGGGGACTTATCAGAATATAAAATTGTCATATTTGGAGGGAGTCAGAAAACGAAAGTGAAATCACCATATGTTCATCATGAACCGTTTGTCGTAGATAATTGAAATAGTGGGTTTTAAAGAAGTTGCAACTATGTTGACGACTTCGCCACTTCTGAAAAACCCTTTGGTGAAGGTCATTCATGCAATAGAAAATTGAATAGAAAAGTGAAGTTATCAATTGATTGATCTCATCTATGACACTATTATAATCTCAAATACTAACTTCTAATGAAGTTGAAATTGTGAACAAGCCATCATAAATGAGACATTTGATATTGAGACTGTAGACAAACGAGAAGCAAGTCAACTTTAGTTTTCAGGAGGACACATTTTTGCGTAAAAATCAATCACTTGTCAGCCCACATGTCAACTCACATGTCAACCCACGAGCCCTGCCCCATTTCGCATTCGAGTATTCAACTGGATATCGTTTTGAAAGCTTTAAAAAATAATAGTCTCATAATGTGGTTACCTGAAAGTTTCACCCAAAGGTTCAGTTTTTAGAGTTATTGGGATTGGAGACTACGACAATGGGATTGTTTCACTCCAGTAATGGAAATTTCGACTATTCACTTTCTCATTCAGATAAAAACTACATTTATCTGAGAAAGCTTTGATGTGCCAAAAAACTGAGAACAAGGTCCCTAGCAGAAGCGTGGGTTATTAAAGTTGCAAAGTTGAATGGAATGACGGATTTGTATTCCATCAGAAAAGTATAAGATTATGTGGATATATACCCAGCAGTTCAAAAGTTTTTTATTTTGAGCCCCGGTTTCATTGAGTGAAACTGCAGTGAAAGCTGAAGACAAAAACTGTAGCTCATTTATCATTCACCTAGCGATGTGGGAGTTCGGCTCTGCAACATACCGCCATTGACAGCGTTGTTTTTCTTGGAAAAGCAATATATGAGTTTTGTGTTCGTAGATGGCGTTTTTCATAGGGGGAGATATCCATACTCACTTATACTCAAGCTCATCGTTTGAGACAATTGTGTCCAATAATGCAATCGTGGTTCAGCCAAGCACTACTGGCTATGTTAGGTTGAAGCCGCTTTGTTTAATATTGGATCATGGAAATGAAGTGATATTGTTTTCGTCCTGTGAATATTATTCGGGAAATTCCCCAATATAAAGGATATCAGCAAAATTTGAAACCTAAGTTTATTTTTGCATCATCTTGGAAACTATTGGGAATTTCTCCGTGCTTTTATTATTGATTTCATTCATATGCGATTCTTCTCAAGAATTCCAAATGACTTTTGAATCAGAGAGAAAAATTCATTAATAGATTTATGTCAATACAAGCGTTGGTTTTTTAAACAAATCGAATTCATTATCCCTTTGACTCACGGTGTATACAATTGTAGACACTAACTTTCCAGTTTTCGTGATACCCACAATTCGCTTCGTTTCGCATTTATACAACCCTAAATACATTTGTTGACCTCTCTGCACATGTGTTGGCCAGTTAGCAGTGATATCTGCCATACACATATAGAAACATATCCAGCAGCGTGCATTGTGACAACTTCGTTAAACATTCTATCCAGGTAAGTTCTCGTAATTCTTCAATTATATCGGAAGTTACTGATAATCCAGTCAATGTTTTGCTTTTC
Organism: Leptinotarsa decemlineata; assembly: GCF_025532065.1. Lineage (NCBI taxonomy): Eukaryota > Metazoa > Arthropoda > Insecta > Coleoptera > Chrysomelidae > Leptinotarsa > Leptinotarsa decemlineata. Next base: position 2,771,714 of record NW_027412686.1, read on the forward strand.
TTTTGAGTATAAATGAATTGTCTTGAAGATCTCATGCATATTTTTGTGAAATATTTCTCTTAGGAATTATGATAGGCCCCTAAAATATCGTGTCTTCAAATGTAGACATTTGTATACAAGGAACTAACTATCTGTTCCACTGAAAATTTTGGCATTTCAGGAAATCATGGACAGAAAGAGAATTCTAACTGAGAGAGAACTTCTAGAAGAACTAGAAAAGGTCTTTCTGACATAGAAGGCCTTGATAGTGAGGATAGTGATGAAGATATTATGATATCAAGACAAATTGGAGATCCTTCGCCAAATGACATAGAGGAGGACACTGAGGAAAATTTCGAACAACCAGACGAAGAGCAGGAATCTATTGAAGAAAGAAAGATAGATAATGAACAACCAATGACGAGTGCTCCAAATATATCTACATCCCAGAAGTTTGAAATAGAATGGATGCAAGGCGTCAAGTTCCAAACAAGAAGTATGTTTTTGAATGATCAATCAGTGCAAAATATATCACTAGAAAATGAAATTTCTCCAATAGAATACTTTATGAAATATTTCTCAGAAAACTTATTCGAGAAAATGGTAGAATGTACCAATATTTATGCACTTCAAAACAACGACATGCATTTTACACCCACCAATATAAAAGAGTTGAAAGCTTTCTTTGGATTGCACATAATCACTGGCTGTTTGAAGTTTCCACGACTGAGTATGTACTGGAATAAATCATTGAAATCAGATATTCCACGAGACAATGTCTATAAATAGATTTTATAAACTTAGAACCAATCTGCATTGCGTTAACAATTTGGATGATCAAAATCAAAATGATAAGCTGTGGAAAGTGAGACCAATCTTCGACTCAGTACTCAAAAGATGCAAGGAGCTAGATGTCGAAATAAATGTTTGCGTAGACGAGCAGATGGTCCCATTCAAAGGCCACTCAAATATAAAACAGTATATAAAAAATTAGCCAAATCCTTGGGGCTTCAAATTATTTCTACTATGTGGTGCGAGTGGTCTAACGTACAATTTCATTATATATCAAGGAAATACAACGGAAATCAATCCACAGTTATCAAAAAAATTTGGGCAAAGTGCTGCGATAGTATTACAACTGTCAGATATTTTAGCACCACGAAAGCATAAATTATTTTGTGATAACTATTTCACGTCTTACAATTTGATCGAAGTTTTGAACCAGAAGTCAATTTTCGTGACGGGTACTGTCAGACTGAATAGATTTTTCAAGCCTCCTCTCACAAAGGACAAAGATTTTCGTAAAAAACAGAGAGGATTTTCTGAATAAGTTATTTCAAACGGGGGAGTTGTTTTGGTCAATTGGCTGGATAATAAACCAGTGGCATTGGCGTCAAACTATGTTGGAATAGGAGACCAGGATAATGTGAAACGCTGGAATAAAAATACAAAGTCTCGTATTGACGTGAACCGTCCGCAAATAGTAAAGGGATACAATACCTCTATGGGTGGCGTCGACAAAGCTGACGCACTCATATCATTATATAGAACAAAAATAAGGTCCAAGAAATGGACACTGAGGATGATATTTCATGCTGTAGATATATCACTCATAAATTCATGGACAGAGTACAGAAAAGATTCTCAGCTGCTTGAACGGCCAGCAAATAAAACTCTAGATTTATTACACTTCAGAATGGAAATAGGAGAGGTCCTCATCAAACAGGGAAATGAAGTTTCACGAAAGAAGGTTGGGAGGCCATCAAAAGATGATGCCCCAGTCCAGCCAAGTCGAAAAAGAACCGAAGTGAGGCTTCTAGCAGATGTACAAATGGACAATGTGAATCATATGCCAGAGCACATTAGTATATCACTACCTGGACGTTGTAAAAATGTTGGGTGCAAGGGCAAGTCACGATGGATTTGCACTAAATGTAAGGTACATTTGTGCCTTCAGAAAATCGCAACTGTTTTGAGAACTTCCACAATAATTGATTTAGAATGAACAATCTTTTTTATATTTGATTTCACACAACGAATGTTCTTTGCTTTTTCAAATAAATATAATAGGTACGATTGACTACTGATGTCTACAATTGTAGACAATTTTTTTTTCGTACTACAAGTGAATTCTAAACAAATGTTTGAAGTGTTTACAAATATCATATTTTGACAATATATTACCAGAAAATTATTTTTATCTCTTGAAACCAAAACTCGTGAGTCAAAGGGTTAATAATGTACATATTCAAAATATTGAAAATTCGATGATCATGTTCAGATCACGAGAGAAAAATGCATTAATAGATTGATGTCGAAACTAGCGTTGTTTTCTTAAACAAATCGATTTCATTATTATTGTCCATATTCAAAATATTGAAAATTCAATGATCATGTTTAGATTGAGAGGGGTATATTTTTAGGTATATTTCAGTTTTTGAGAAAAAAACTTTTTTGTCTCTCACTTCTCTATCTTCATACAAAAAATTTCGTAAGTATTTCAATTTATTGGTCGTTGTCATTTGAACTTCTCTCAATCTCATTTTTCCAAATACTAAATTTCCAGGGAAAAATTTCATTTGGCTAGACGAGACGGCAGTAATGGTAGTTTCTCTGGAAGTTCAACAATGAACTGATGTCTGAAATTCTACTGTTCGATCTGAAGTATGTATACTCCTAATACAGATCAACTAGGGCTTATCCCAATCTCCATTATTAACTTGTGTAAACAAGATTTGCTGACATCAATGGTTTGAAAACAGTGTGGTGTAATCTCGAAGATTCGAAGGTAATTTTCCCAAATGTGAATCGCCACTTACGTATATTGAATCTTCAATATATTCATCTATTCATTTACTCTTCTATAAAGAATAGTATGATTTGTAAATATATGTTGAATAGAAAAGTAATACATGAAGATTAATGAAACCTGATAACGAAATATTATTTAGATAAGTGGGACAGACAATTGGGAACCCAAAAACAGTATTCTCCATTATATTTCCCAATGGATAATCTATGTATGCGTTTGAGTGCTTGAATGGATAAATATAATTCATGATATTTTGATTTACACGTTGAAAAATTTCGAGAGACGAAAAAATCGTAATCCCAAACATGGATCCTAACTTTCATCAAGCTCATGGTACCGGGTCATTTTTCTGTTATATTTCAAACTACCTTCTAGCATGTTCATAATTGATAATGCCAGCGAATGAACGGTGGTATAGTCGAAGTATATCATGGCTCCTTTCAAGAATGATACCACAAGACCTCAAAATTTCATATTATGATTATAACTGTGACTAGACCCCGTAGTTCTACAGAGAAAACTCAAATGAATATGTAAATTGAATAAGGCTCACTCATACAAAGAAAAGATAGAAGAGACCGAAATGAATAACGAATTGTCACGATTAACTCACTCACATAACTTCACGAAAAAAAAATTTTTCAATTCAAACTCCACTTTGAATATCAACAATTTATATATGGTATTCAGAAATCTATATCGTAACCGGATAGTAACAATTTCACTGAAGTCGAAAAGAATATGCGACATACAGTCAAGCGGGTGCCGGCTCTGCGGTCTCATGTGAAGGCACGATAGGTTTTGAATCCTATTGTTAAAAAATATGAGTTCAATCAGTTACGTTTTCTATTCATGTATCAAAACATAATGTCTTCAAAAGTTTTAGTTTCAATCAAATGTTTTTGTTGAAATGTTTCGTTCTAAAACCTATCGTGCCAGATCGGTATCTTTGAACCCCGGAGGTTTATTGCAGTAGACTTACTGACAGTGTCACGGAGAAGAAAAGGAAATGTAGTAAAACATTTCTAGGATGAATGTGCCCTATTTATGAAAATGGGATAGACACCAATACTTTGGTGATTCGTATCTTAATGAGGTACACCAAATTCACAGCAGATATACCCAAAAACTTGATGTTTGTGCGAAAATTTTGCATGAACATATTATGGAATCATCTTGAAAGCAATTCTGAATGGTGACGGATATTCCAATTCGCTAAATAATCAAGTTATGCCAACCATTACAACATCAGTTGAATCATATTTCAGCAATATTGGGTGGTTTATCAACAAGATGGGGTTTCTTTCCGTTGCAAAGTACTACTGTGATAGTTCCTCGATAATAACTTTCCAGATTATTGAATTGGAAGGAAAGGTCCTTCACAATGGCCACTCACGTTGCCCCTTCACTGGACTTTTCCTAAGGGAATGATTGAAATCGGGATCAAAAGTCTAATAAACTGTAGATAATTTACGGAAAGAAATTTGCAAGTGCTGTAGGCTACTAACACCTGATATTCTTCAAAATGTGAGGGTGGACATAGGAGCTATTTTATACCATTGTATGACAGTTATTGGTGCTCAGTTTGAACATTTGGTGGAATAAATTTTTCTGTTTAGTTGCTGTGATGTGAAAAATGTTACAGTTTGATACAGAATTGAAATACCTTTCAAATGAAGTATTACCCGACTATTAAACCCCAAACCATAGAAGTTTCGGAATGTGGATTGTTATGTTATCATCTTGAACGAGAGCAAACAATTTTCATTATCTACCAAAGAAGTTGTGCCGGTCAGGACTTATCACGAAAGCCCCGACACATTTTGAGGGCGCGCCGGCATCACAAACCAGTGACCACCCCCACACCGTGAGGTGAGCGATCATTTGGCCTGAATTAAATGTGCCCTAAGTAGACATTTTGTCTGTCCGATCAAGACAAGAGATTCGAAAGTAGAAAGGGCAGACACTGTTCCAACAAATACACCAACAATCAGAACAACTATTTCTATAGGATTCGAAGAGAAAATCCAGATATGTCATCTGCTTTTCCTCCTCCTGATGAAAAGAGCAGAAATTCATCAAGAGGAAGCAAAGAGTTCCACTGAAATATTCTTCACCAACATATGATAAAATTACAGTCAATGTAAACGGCAATATCATTGACATCGGGTAGAGAGATCATTGACATCGGGTAGAGAGAACATAGAAAATATCTAGGCCTCATTATAGACAAAAATCTTAGATGGCACAAACACGCTGAATACGTAATGAAAAAATTGAGATCATTGATAACAAAATTGAAACTGTATCAAAAATTATTCGACTCGGCATAAATGAACATCCTTTATGCAAGCCTAGTCCAAATACATATGAACTATGGCATACTTGTTTGGGGGATAACTAATAATTATATTAAAAACCTAGAAGTGACACACAAAAGGCTAATATAGATAATATATAATGAAAACTACAGATTTATGCCTGATAAACAGATAAACTCTACCAACAGTCTAATCTATTTACAAACCATCAACTATACTTTTTTAATCTTGCATCTTACCATCACCAACACAAATAGACCATCCATACAATACCCGTGCAAAACAAAACAACCAGAAAACCAAAGGTTGGAATTAATTACAAAGAACCAAAGATTCCTCTCCTATTCATGTCTGATACTTTACTGAAAAATCCTAAATGTAATAAAAATACTCAATGGTCGTGTCCTATTAAAAAAAAAAGGTATGGATTTTGAACCAGCCCCCCGAACAAATTCTCGAAGCTTTTTCAAAGAGAAATATAGAAAACAAGTTCAAAATGAATTGAACTCTGACAACACAGAGACACAGAAAAGTTTGAAGTAAATTCAACTAGAACTGTCTTGAATATACTGCTTATATTTGTGAACATCAAAACAAATTTACAAATAATTACAAAAAAAAAAGAAAATGGATCAATATTTCTCCCATATCTCCCATACTCATTTCACTTTCATTGGCACATTTTATAACTCTTTGATCCAAACGTATAGTGTACATAACACACTTCTACATTTACATATCTGCACTTTATTTATATTTATTATTATCATTTTCATTTTATTACTACATTCCATAGATCAGACTTATGTTCTGATAGGTTTCACCCTTTATGGGGTTTCTATTTTATTTGCTATTAATGTTACTCACTGTGTTGTACACCTGAATACTATGTAATGCTGAACAAATAAACTATTATTATTATATAATTTTGAACCAAAGAAAATATGCACATAGCATACATACATACATAGCACCTCTGAAATGTCCAGTGCCAAAGGTTGCGCTATTTTGTAAATAGTCGAACGCATGTTTTTCGGGCTCAAAATTCAAATATTCTGCAAGATTCATTTTAGTATCTAGAGTTATTTCTTGGAAACCATTAAACAGGTAGACTCGTGCTGATAACGGTGACCTCTTGAATAATGAAATGAATATTTTGCTGATATCCTTTCACAAATATTAACAAAACAAAATTTTGAAGCTGAATTCGCTTCAGAATTATATTTCCAAAATACTGACTGGGAAAACCAGTTTGGTCAAGCTTGTTTGGATCAGATTGAGAGAGACAACAACGTTTATTATTCACATTTACTCGAAAATGTTTGTGAAAACATTCAATGAATGAGTTTATATCAAATATAACTCAATTGTACGTATTATAGACGAGGGAATCGCCGATTCTTTTCAAAGATGTTGATCCATATCCCTGCATCGGGCTGATTCTGACCAACCTCTTTCCGAAGAACATTACCAAGATAAAGTAACAATAAAAGGCAAACAGTAAAATCTCCGAGTCACTTGAGGAATGAGAGAAAACGGCGGAACAAGCGATATTCTGTCGCAAAGAAAGGAGAGCGCCAAATCTCCAAAGCCTAGATGGGATTCGAAAGCAAGCTACGGTCAAACGCTTTGCTACTGAGATTGGTTTGTTATTTGGTGAACGTCTTTGTATCTTACGGGGCGAATGCGGATGGTTTTGAAGGAACAAATAAACTATTTTTAAGAACGGATGTGAGATGATTCGAGATTATGCCGACGTGAAATTGAGGAAGGGTTTATATCGTGCGACTGAATTTTATTACATTTTTGTTAATGATATATGTGCGCCTAGTATTTTGAATCTAAGAGTGTAGTATTTTTTGATGAACAGTGCTTGATGAACAGTGTGATCTTTTTCATATCTGAAATAAACACAGGTGCATCATGCAAAAGCCTATCTTGAAATGGTAATAAATTTTTATTTTGAATAACTCATTCATTCTCAGCCCGATTTTGTTCTGATCACCACATTCAACTGTGAAATTGGGATTTTCTTGGGCTCACCATCGGCAATTCTGTTCCGTTCCGTTCCATTTGAAGAGAACGTTGCCTCATCTGTCCATAAAATTTTATACGAAAACTTTACATTTTCTTCTTCTCTCCTTGAAACCAGAATGAAAACCCCAAACGGACATCAAAATCTCGTTCTTTCAATGTGTTAATAAATTTTTGGCTTGTAAGGCCAAAATTTATTCTTCAATAAAATTTTTCTAATACTTTCTCTCTTGTAATCGGTATTTTTTATAATATCGGTTATGCTCGTTTGCCCGTGTTCAATAACTTTCAAAAAAATGAAATGAGTTGGACCTCCTCATCATATTTACTTGGAGTGTGCTTTTTCTAAAATTGATTTGCTACGGATCCTGTTTCTCTGAATTTCGACATTATCCTTGACACAGTAGTATGTTGAAAATTTTTTTCTGGATGCCGTTCATTAAAAATGTTAGCTACTTGCCGATAAGGTGTATTCTCACCACATTTTAAAACTATTTCTATTCTTTCCTGAAGAGACAACATTATTACAACAATAACTGTTGAAAATTTGACAAGTAAATCAACAACTTGACACTACCATAGCATGCATTTTTTTGTCAAACCTACTTAAAAATTTTGTTCAACGTGATTAAGCATCCTTACCGCCCTAGTTAGTGTTTATAAATAATCTGTAAATACTGAATATTGAAATTTTAATGTAATTTCAACTCTAGTAATTTTATTAATTCTTATTGCAGTTTTGAGTTGTGTCTGCTTTTTCAAAATTGAAGGTACTGAATTTGTTTAAGAAAATAGCCAAGTGATTGAAACTTTGCACCAGTCATGTTAAAATTTTTATAGCACATTTTTAATTTCTCTCTAAAAATGTCCGTATGAGTAAAAATTTATCAGAAAAGTTAAACTCCATGATGAGTTTGTTATGTATACATGAATTGATGACAATTACCCGAACTTGTTTTTTAAAATAAAGGGAATATGTGTCCGAAATAATCAAAACGTTAACTTTATCCTAGTTGCATAAAATTTGGCATATGGATATAAAATTGCCGTAGACACAACTTTTTCAAGTAACTTTCTGTTAATTTCGATCCAGAAATGCACTTTTTTAATCAAAAAAAAAAAAGTTGAATTTGACAAACACTGAACGTCAGTGGGTCGCAGTTGGCCGCATCATTTTAAGTTGAATTTAAAGCACAAACAAGTGCCGAAGTTAAACTTCATTGAAACTTTTCGAAAAAAAAGTTTCCTATATGGTGCGCACTGTAATGGTGACACTGTATATCGTTTTGTTTACAAAATTCAAATGAATTATTTATGTCACTCTGAATTCTCAAGCAATGTGACAAGAACTTTACTTGAAGATAAATTTTCAAATCATCAGTATACATTAAAATTTGGCATTCTCAAAACATTGTTTAATGTTATCTAATAGATAATAAAAATGACGGACCTACATGGGACCCTTGTGGTACTCCAGAAGGTGTTGGATAAGGTTCAGATGAATAACCGTCTATAAAAAAATAATGGGTTCTGTTTTTTAAATATGATTCAATCCATTTTAACATAACATCACTCACACCAACTTCAGCAAGTCTCCGAAATAATGTATTATGACAAATTTTGTCAAATGTCTTGCTAAAATCTGTATAAATAGTGTCAATATATATAATATAAAATATAAAATGAATAATATAAAATATAGAAAGAATAAATATCTGTGAAGTATGCATTCAATACTATTCGGATCCACGTACAACTCCTTTATGACTAATTGAACGATTTTGAAAATAGAATAGTTTCTTTAATCGTATCCAATGAAAGTTGAGCTCTCGATACTCAACTTACTGTTCGATGTAACTATTTAGTGTATCTTTCTTTTAACAATTTGGTTCACTCTTTCTGCAGGTACTGTTTGAAGCTACTCTTTGATATTTTTATTTTAATATTTATTGGTTGCGGGTATGTCTCTCATTGGGCATTTCAGCATAGACAATTGGACTCCAGATAAGACAGAAACTATTGTTGTTCGGTTTTCCCACTTTGGGTATTTTTGTTGTTTTTTGTTTGAATCTTGTGTCATGATTGTGTTTGATGGTTGCCATAAATTGTTAATTTTTGTAATGATTTATAGCTAGATTCATGAAGTGTCTACAAGTAAAGGTTTGTGACTCTTCAAATAGTTTCTGTGGGGCATACCTATTTGTATGTTTTGTAATATATAATTTTCAACAGCCATTTCTGTGTCACTTCAATAATATTTATTAGTTATTCCTCCCCACACAGTAATTGCATAGCTTATATGCGTTTGGGCCAAACTGAGGTATTCGATTTTCAACTGCGTCAGAGAGAATATTTTTTTGTAAAACTCAAATTTATTGAGGATCTCAATTTCCTTGCGACGTATTCGGCGTGTTTGTTCCAACGCAGGTTTCTGTCTAAGATTAATCCCAGGTATTTGAGATATATGGTTTCATAATTATTTCAATAATGGTCCCACCGCCATTGAAGGTGAGTATATATGTAGGCAATCTACATTGAGTTGACTTTGTAAGAATATATTCTCTAGTTACACCCTGTAGTTTTAATCCGCTTTGCTTCTCCTTGGCCCGATTCAGCGTACGTATCGTCACCCTTCCATAACTTCCATGACGTCTCCGATAACTTCCCTCCCAAGAGTATGCCTCACTTCTAAGTAGCTAGTCCTTTACTAATTTCATTAAAATTTCTCCAGGACAAAAATTGCCTTATAACAAATTACACCCGTTTCTGGAATATTCAAATAATTGGATAGAAAAGTTAACGAAAGAGTGCTAATAGTGAATGGTGCGGGCTGAATGGTATTTAAATTCTTTTCAATAGAACTTGAGAATTTGAAATAGATTCCGTAGAAATTCTTTCCAAGCTTCGTAAGACGAAGTTTAGGGTTATGCAGAAACTTCGAGTAATGAACTGTTTCAGATTTGATCGAAATTATGAAGGTAAAGCCTGCATATAATGAATTCTTTCTATTTTTAAAATTTTAACTCTGTATTTTTTCAATAAAATTTTCTATTCTTTATTCAACCGTGATTGATACTGAGAAATGATATTGGGATCTATAGAAAGCACTTTTCATCACCAGAACAGAAATACTATCATCATCTTCTGATGATGCTAACTTGATAAGTGATATCTTGACGATGATAACTCAATCAGCAAAACGCGAGTAGAGATACAGTATTTTCGTTTTGTTCAGGGAAGTATTTTTAACGAATTCATTCCACGCCAGAGGATCTACAAGTTCCACTTACCATGATAGTGGGGTATTATGACAATATGTTGCAAAGTTTTGAATAGATTAATGAAGCAGAAAAAGTATCTGTTCAGATTGTCTCGCAAACAGTATAAAATGGAAAGTGGAAAAATGGAATGATACATTATATTGAAATATTTTTTATTTTCGATTTATTTTTCAAATAAATGGAATTTTTTGGCTAGGATTGATGAGCATAATTATTTTCCATGCAAGTGGAATTTTCATTTTGATATTTTCCATACATTACGTTGAGTAGCATTCTGTAATTGATATCTGTGATTTAATTTTCATATCCTTGGATATGATCCACAAATCTTGTTATTTTTGCATCGATCTTCATCACTCTTTTTCTTCCTTCAGCAGTTTCCCATATATGTTATAATGTGTTATTGAAATAATTATCCACCTCGTTTCAGTATAATCACTTCAATTATGAACTCGTTCTTAATTTGCCATTTGAATTTTCATCAGGAAGTACTGCACTTTCCTACAGTGTTGATGTTCGTTCTCTGACCACAATTATTTCACTTCTCATAAAAATAAAAAAGCTCTCCGTTTTTATCATCTTTTTCGGTCGCATGTAGTTTGGTCACGATTCAGTGATGGACAATAATAAAAGTGCCATCCCAGAATGCATCAGACGTATCAGTATAAAACAGAGCACACGGAAAACCTTTTATCAAAATCAATTTCTTTGGGATCTTTTATTTTCTAAAGTGTAACACTGAGCTGAGCAAATGAAAATCTTTTCTCTTTGGTATATGGCGATTTATGGGCAGCAGTCAGTGAAATGTGAAGGAAAAGGTATTTTTTAGATCAAATTCATTCATATATTCAAGGATTTCATCATCAATCAATAATAGAAGTCATGCAGTCATTGTTCACCGTGGTTCTGGCGTTGAATCTGGCAATTATTACGCCTTGGTCAAAGACGAAACGGACTGGTATAAGTTTAACGGTGGTCGTGTCACAAAGTGTTCTGGCGATGTATGTGTTGAATTTAATAGACTCTCCAGAGACATCATACATTTTGTTTAATGAGATGAAGGACATTGGCAGATCAAGATCTTCAGATCAAGTGGTGCTGCAGGTTTTTCCGGGTTTTCCTGCAACTGAAAAAGAAAATGCGCCACTGGAATCAATGAAGTCGTCACGGAGCGCCAATTGATTTATTTTTGTTGTTGTTTCATAATTTCATGATTTGTGTTTCTTCATGATTATATCAAAATTTCATAACAAGATAAGAACATAGTCAACATAAAAAATTATATTGAATATGTGCAATATCCTGTCATTCAGAAGAAAGAATGTTTTGTAACGAATAAAATGGAAAGGAATGAAAGAAATGGATTCGGGGTACACTTCCAATGAAACGAGGAAGTTCAGGAATGCATCTTGTATCTGTACTTGCTATGCGTGCATTTCCATCACTATCATTTGTAAAACGTCTTTCTCACTCAATGAATTCAATTTCACTAGAAAATTTTCAGTTTACTCAATTATCTGTCCATATAAAGCGAGCAGCTATGCATATATGAAACCAAAATCTAGTTATCCGAATAATCAATAACCAAACAGGCTTCAGAAAAATTGTGATCAGACATGGTTCAAACTAGGAATTCTCCTAGATTATGAAAAATTTTGAATTTTAATTGGACTACATTTTGGGAATTCAGTTGATGTATCTGCAGATATGGTGTTGATGTCGTTAATACACTGCAAGTTTAGCGCTGAACGTGAATGTCTTGTTTGCAGCTTCTTTGGAACCACTTCGAGTAAGTCGTGGCGGTATGACTTTCATCACCTAGAAGTTCTGTAAACTTATTTTCTGAGATTTCACATGCGTGGATAACGTGGCATTATCATCTGTTGTCTGTCTTGGTAACGTCATTGCAAGTTATGGAGAAAGACGAACTTTTTTGAATATTCAAACTGCCCAATAATTCGTGCAATATCTTTTGATGGGTTTATTGAACCACAGTGGAGTGGATAAATATCACATGATACTGTTTAGGAAATTCTAGAAAATGTGATGGAAAATTTGTTGTATTCATTACCGAAAGTCGATTCATGAAAATTGTCAAAACCTTCCGCAATCAAAGTTGAACTCTATAGAGAACATGCAGATCTAATCCCATAACCTCTCTTTCATGTTTTCGATTTGCCTGGACTGAACCAATTTAAAAACCAGAGATTGGAACAGATATAAACAAATGAAGACTCATATTATATTATTTAAAGATGAAGTTATCTTTGGAAAATATAACATCCAGTTTGGGTTCAAAGAATCTATGTAATTTGAAGATGCAATTACTAATCCCACAAATCAAAACTATTTTACATTAAATTGTAACAAACTCTGTCTTGATATTTTTGTCAACCTTTGTTATTGCGGGTAATAAAAACCTTCTACTGAATATGTCAGAGAATCTACATACTCACAGTCTTCCACTTGCACAAATGAAGAGTTATCCCAGTAAAAGAAATGAATATGTGAAAATAAAAATATCTATTATACAGGGTGTAATTAAATAAATGTAAAACATTTAAGGAGGTGATTCCTCATCGAAAAAAAAAGGATCTTTTATATAAAGAAATTTCATTGGAGCATCCCTTGTTAAGATACAGCCCCTTAAAGGGGGTACATAAAATTTGTATAACAATTTTTTTCACAAGCACTAAGAAAGTTACAGTATTGAATTCAACCTGACGTCTTGTACTACCAAAAAGACACTTAGCCAGAAATGTATTTGGTTTACCCCATGGTTGTAAGGGGTGGAAAACGCAACCCCTAAAATTTATTTCCAATGTGACTTTTTGTCTTATTATTTGTTTACCATTTAAACATTTATTTCCGATACCCTGTTTCATTCTAAACAAAAAATTTCTCCTCAGTTTTTTGCCCAAAATCCAGTTCACAGCAAAAAATTATTTCACGACCAACTACAGAGATACATCGTCATACATGCGAAAAAAACGAAACTAATCTATCTAGTAGGTCGCTATTAGCGATAGTGACAATTAAATTGGTATCACGCTGTCAGTTCCTGAATTTTCGAAATTGAATTAATACTAATTGTGTGTTGTTGTTCTGTTCCTAATTTGTTACTTTAATAATTCACTTGTTAATAAAATGGCATACACAAATGAGGAAATGGCTGATATGCATTACGTTTACGGTCTGTCGCAGGGGAATGGGTTAGAAGCTTCTAGAAGATGTGCTGAAATGTATCCTCAACGGCAGCATCCTTCACATAGAATATTTGCTAGACTTCATCAACGATTACGGAAATATGATTCATTCGACAAAAGAACGCAGGATTGTGGTGTCCATCAAGAAGTACGATCACCACAGCTTGAGGAAGCAGTACTTAATTTGATTGAAGAACAAGCTACCACCAGTACTAGAAAGATTGCTTTCCAGCTAAATATTGATTATATGATGGTATTCCGAATTTTAAAGGAACAACTCTTATACCCTTACCATCTGCAACGAGTACAGGCACTGTTACCGCGAGACTTTCCGAACCGTCTTGAATTTTGCAATTGGATGCTGGAAATGATTAGAAGAAATTGTGACTTTTTGAAGACGATAGAATTCACAGACGAATGTAGTTTTTCTCGAAACAAGACTATTAATTTTCATAATTACGACATATGGGCTGATGAAAACCCTCACGCTATTGTCGAAACTAACCATCAAGAACAGTTTTCTCTTAACGTGTGGCTCGGGGTTATTGGGGATTATTTAATTGGGCCTCATTTTCTACCTCCTCGATTAAATGGTGAGGCATACGTTCAATTTTCAAGAGAAGTGCATCCAGTACTGCTGGAGGAAGTTCCTTTGGGCGTCAGAAGGGATACGTTTTTTATGCATGATGGGGCTCCCGCCTATTTTAGTCAAGTAGCACGTCAGCATTTAACTGAAACAAACATATGCAAATCAGTGGATAGGTCGAGGAGGACCACAGAATTGGCCCGCTCGATCCCCGGTCCTCAATCCTCTCAATTTCTCTATTTGGGGCCATTTACAGCATTTGGTTTATCGTACTTCTGTTCGCGATGTAGAGCTGGAAACCTTTCAGCCTGGAAACCTTTCAACCTGTCGAAAGGATTATACTGAAACATTTTCAGTCTACTAAACAAATAAAGAAAATAAAAAAATCGGAGTTTTATTATCCAACATGCTCTCCTCTTGATTGGATTCATTGCAGTAAACCTGTAATGCCTCTTTCGATAAGAAACTATCTTTTTGTCCAAGCCAGGCTTCCATCGCTTCAATCACCTCTTTCAGACATTTTTTTATTGAGAAAAGACATGACACTCGGACGTAATGAAATCTGAAAAATGAGTGACGTGTTCGAGAGATTTAAATTCTGAATCATGAACTGTTTGCATGGCAACACGCGATATGGTCCTGCTGAAAGAAAACCTCTGCCCAGTTTTCCATGTCTTTTCTCCACATTTTTTCTCGTAGAGGAGTAGTAATTCTCAGATTTCACTCTACAGTTTTCCAGAAAACTAATTATGATTACTCCTTGGTAATCTCAGAAAATTCCATAAACTACACCTCACGATTTGATCTCCACAAACTTTATTTGTTTTATATGCAATTTCAATATCTCGTTTCCGCAAAAATCAAGCCACTTTTTTCGTTGTTTCTCCAAAATACATTGAAACTCTATAATTTTGATTATCTAACTCATCAACAGGAAAAACGTATCGAATAGCTTTTGCGTAGACTTTTTAGGAAAGTATTTTGTTTATTTTGTTTTCTTTTTGATGGAAAACTACACTGACACTGATTGATGAACCTGTAGCTATTCATTCTTCTGCTAGTGGAGAATCGCCTTTCTGAAAATGAAGATGTTGATGATCACTCGAAAATGAAAAATTATTTGCCCAAATCAACTGAACAGACCACCTGAACAATTTGTAATCGAGTATATCGGACACAAATATCCCTGAAGTCAAGTAATGAATGGACAGTTCGAAAGCAATTTGAGAGTATTCGTTGACGAGGGAGGAATTGGCCGAAAGTCATATATAAGGAGGGAAGGAATCGGTGGTTAATAAATAACAGACCGTGGACGGTTCTGCGAGTGTTCCCTGGGGAACATCTGCGAAGTTGCAATACCCAAGAGAAAATGAAAAATACTTTGTTCCCCACTGAAAGTGTCTAGTGCATTATTCAAGATGGGAGAGGAACAGACGAAAAAAACAACTTTAATTATTTATCAATCGAAACTATCCCTGAAACTGTGTCTATGAAACATTCAAAATCAACAAAAATTTGATTTGAATCGCGTTGAATGAACTTACTGGAGATATTGAGATTAAAGTGTTATTTCAAGAATATTGATATGCAGAGCGTTTCCTAAAAAGAACATGACAATATTGCGTAGTGTGGAGCATTTTGAGGAAAAACTTCATATTAACTTTTGAACTACAGTGTGCCAAGATATTGAGGAAAAAATGGTTTTTTATAAATAATTCAGATATAAAGTATTCAAAAAACACTTTGCTGTGAGATTTTCGTTTAGGAAAAATCTCACACTAAAGTGTTTTTTGAATACGTTATTTGTTGATTTTCATCAAGTATCGGCCAATTCCATCATATAATTCAGATATTTCTATGAAACGTTCTGGATTACTGTAGATCCATCAATTCGGAGCTCATCTTCAAGGCTAAAATCTCCGGAACGAAATTTTGCAAACTATATCATTGCCAAATTCCTGGTTGGTTTTTCGGGCTGTTTCGGCAGCCTTCCATCTCAATTTGAATTCTTACAGAAACATTGGCAGAATATCGCTTAACGACGCATCGTCTATGATATGGGATGATGTATCTTTTTCCCATGTCAAAGCAGAATTGCGCAGTTGAATTTGAAAAAACATGTCAACCGAGATTGTAAATATTTTATAGCTGTACTGAATCTATACAGTTCATGACAAGATGATATCAAACCATTGAATTGGTTTGAACAAATAACTAAGTATTTTATATGAACAGAACAGTTCACATTGATTTGGATATAACATAATTTCGACAAAATGGATCCTTAGATGTCTGAATGTTGACCAGAAGCGTTCAAGATAGAAGCATCGTATTCTATATGTGTCCAATTTGAAAAAACTACTTGATCTATATTCTTACTTGATAGGTAGGTAAGTAAATTCTCCGTAAAAGGGTGGAATTTCAGTATCTTTTGAAGTATCTTTTTTATTTCCAATTGTCCTCATATCAAAAACAATCGAATATCTCGAAGATATTGTCGAATATTGATCGGGTATCAAGGAATCTATCAGACAAGACATAACTTCTAGACTATTAGGTGTATCAAGATGAGATTTCATATAGAAAATTGGTATCTGAAGCAGAGAGCTTTAACATATTTCTTTCTTTTCGGTCACTTCCGGTCTCACCGGAAATGGCTCCGGTTCTGAATTTTTAAATAGAACACCCTGTGTATTGTGAAATTTTTGATTTCCGAGACAATTCTGGATCAGAATGTAACATTTTCGGAAGTTTTTACGCCTTCTTAATTTTTTCAGAGTCGGACGTTAACTAATCTAAGGATCTCAGATGATATCAGACAATTACTATTGTGGAGTTTTGGTGACTAGTATGTTAGATATGAATAAGACAAGTTGGTATAATTACATTTTCGTGTCTAACTACTATTTTTCAAATGGTGACCATTTTTTCACAAGCACTTCCCGAAAAAATGAATCTTTGTCGAAACTAACGATACTAATTCATTTGCGATTGGATTAAAAATAAGAAAATAAAATAAATATTACTGAGGAATTTACTTGATAATAATTCATTTATTTCTGTCAAGGATGCCATGGATAATAATTTATTTATTTTGGTAAGCACTTTCGGAAAGCAGGATTTTTTGACGAATCTAAGGTTACTAATTTATTTGCGATTGGATAAAAAATTCAACAAAATTAATCAATAATATCAGCGATGCACTTATAATTTTTGCAAAGTCCTAATTTATCAAAAATTTCACTATTGTATATTTTCAAAGTGCAATCCGTTTGAAAATTCAAAACCGGAGCCATTTCCGGTGAAACCAGAAGTGACCGTAAAGTTAAAAATACGTGGAAACACTCCACTCCACATACCATTTACCTATAACAAATCTCATTTTGATACATCTGATAGTCTAGAAGTTATGACTTGTCTAATAGATTCGTTGACACCCGGTATAAAAATATTAAGGTAGCCGTGAATATGTAACTCTAATTATTTCCTATAATGCTAACTTGGCTAGGGAAATGCTAGTCGAAAGACAGTATTTTGTTCTGGCGTGGAGAACGTGTTTTACTTATATTCCTTCCCTATAACTCCAAAGCCTAAGAAATTTCGTGTTCAATTTACTGGAAAACGTTTTCCTTGAGTTTTTAGAGTTTGCCAAAGTGCGATCAAGGTTGATTTTCTGGGTATAAAAATAACTGGTCAGCGTAACTGATTACTCAACGAGAAAAACTTATTGAAAGAAGAGGCGGAAAGTTGTCGAGAAGTATTTCGTTTTCGCAGGACAATACCCCTGTACATAAATCGCAAGTTGCCATGGACATAATTTGTGATTTAGAATTCCTATTACTCGAACAGCTTTCTTATTCGTCAGATCTGACCATCTGCCTTCTCTCAATGGAAAAATGGCTGAAAGGTCGTACATGTTCTACCAATAAAGAGTTGATGGAAGTAGGGAAGGCCTAGTTTGCAGAGCAGGATAATTTTATTTTCGAATAGTTTAGATGCGTTACAGGTTCGCCGTGATAAATAAGCTATTCAAATATTGTTTGCTGAAGAAGGCTGAACATTTTTCAAGCATCCTCGTAGGTACGTGTACACATTGCTTGAAGAATTAATTAGGGTTAATCAGTTGGATACGACTACTTTTATGAATAATAAGACATAACTGAATTATAACCAAACAAGCAGTCATTTAACAAGCCCCATTCCGGGTATCATACTCCCCGCATGAAATGTTCCATTCAGTATATTTTATTACAGCAACCGCGTGGAAGCTGGAAGCGTACTTTTCAAGGAATATTCGAGGAAAACCAGCGTTGCTAGAGATAAAGTGAGGCTGGAATGGCTGTGAACCGCTTCGTGTACGGCAACATAAATTGTGTCTTCCCTAAAACTCACATAAAGCTATGTTTTTATGACTCCGTTCAGTTCTTCAAGACTTAACATGTACAAGGGGAGCATTCGCTGATACTCAAACGTCTTACGGCTCAGATAAGAATATTGAGTTTTCTCTGAAAATCGTTGCTATGAAAGAGATTCTATTCAATTGTGAAAATACGCATCCAATATAAGGATTCGATATTATATTCATATCCAGAATGACAGATGAGTTGATGAAAGAGCAGGTGGTATTTACCTTTCGAAATTTTTTTTCCAGTCGTTACAAAAATATTGAATTGAAAAACCTTTGATGTCAAGGTATAAAATCCATATTAAAACTCGTTAATACAGTTTATTGTATGATTTTCACTATGAAGGGTTTTACAAAAACTGTGACAGGTGTTTTGATATACAATAACATTCTCAAGCGTAATCGATTAGTTACTTATATAATACAACTAATCAATACTCTAAAATATTACATACTTGTTCACCTACTTTTTAATGAATGAATCTTTCTGAAAATGTCAGATATAAATTCATTAACAATATGAATAAATAAAATACCGTAATTATACTCAACTTTTCTTACTTGGAAATAAACAGTTTTAAAAATGACGAATTATTCTCTTCAGTTTGATCATTTATAAGATATTGGTAGTTTTTGAATTCCTTTCAACCATACTTTCCAACAGGTTGAGTTTTAAACCTTTCTCCTAGAGATGGAGGGGCTTGAATTCATAATTGAACTCATGTCTCTCTGTGATTAAATTATTGGCATATGTGGAGTTTATTTTTCCATTCTTGAAGCTATTTCTTTGTCCCTCTATGCGATATTTGAACGTGCTTCCAGTTTGACCAATATGAAACATCGGACATGACCCACATGATAATTTACACACTTCCGATTTTTCTGAAACTGATATTATCAATGTACATGCCTAAGTTTTTGTTGGTGTTGAAAGCAATATTTACACCTTTGTTGTGCAAAAAATGTGAAATACTCGTAGTGGGTTGGCCTAAGTAGGTTGAGGTTCTATAACTTTCATCCTCATCTCTTCGAATTGGATAAACTTCCTTCAAAGCTTGGCTATATAACTTTTTTGATAATAGAGAATGTATTAGACTGCAATCGTCATCAGTGTTGATGGCTTTTTGTTTTATTATGTTCAGTTCCTTATTGAAACTCGCATTTATCAGTCTGTGGATCATACTGTTGAATGCTGCTACTTTGTGCTACGCTGGACGAATTATGATTGATAAGTAATATCTGTAGGTATGTGCCGGTTAACGATGAATTGAAAAATCATGATTTTTGTTAACTTTCGTTATTATCAAGTCCAAAAAATGTATGGAGTCGTATTTTTCCATCTCCATGGTGAAGGGTGGAGATAATTTATGAAATTCAAGAACTTAGTCCATTTTCTGTTTGTTCCTGTGAAACATACCAGGATATCATCTACATATCTATATCAAAACACGAAATTTCTTACCAGTGGGTTACAGTGTATTTTTTTTTCCAAATCGTCCATGAATATTTCTGCCAGAATAGGACTAAGTCGGTTTTACATCATGAGTAAAAAATTTCATTGAATTGGAAGAAATTCTATGACAAACAAACCGTAAACAAGTCTAATATTTCCTGTTTCACTACAGGATTGATTGACCTTCCGTCCAATAGATTCTCTACAACAGTAATCGTTTCATTTGAAAGAATACTGGGAAACAGATTCTTTACATCGAATGAAATCAATTTGGCATTATCGGAGAATGTAATATCTTGAATTTCATTGATGAAATGATATGAATTCTTCAAACTGAATTTTGACTTGAAAATGGTGTGGTTTTGAATAATTGCGATGAGTTGTTCGGATATTTTAACTGTAGGAGCTGTGACAAAATGAAAACTACCGGTCTAACCCACAACCACCTAAACTTCATTCGTTCATTTAATTACACTAAGATTACTACCCGATTAGACCGGTAGTTTATTTGTCACAGATCATTCAGTTAAAATATCCAAAAAACCCATCACAATTATTCAAAATCAAATCAATTTCATATCAAAATTCAGTTTGAAGAATGTATACCATTTGATCAATGAAATTCAAAATAATACACATCTGGATAATGCGAAATAGATTTCATTCGACGTAAATAATCTGTATCCTCCAAATGAAACGATTACTCTTGTAGAGAATCAACTGGACGGAAGATTCATCAATCCTGTAGTGAAATATTACGGATATTTAAAATCTTCTGAACAGCAAAGTGTAAATATTGCTTTGGAAACCAGCAACTCAGCCATGCACGTTAAGAATAACAAAGATAAAAGTTCAGTTTCAGAAACATTAGAAATGTATAAGTTATCATAAGTGTCATGTTCGATGTTTTATATAGGTCAAACTGAAAGAACATTCAAAGCACGCATGAAGGAACACATAAATAGTTTCCAGAATGGATAAATAAATTCGATCACAGAGGAACATGACTTCAATCCATTTTCAGAAAAAATGTTCAAGATTTAACTTGTTGGAGTATATGGAAATAAACAAATTTAAAAACTTCCAATATCTCATGAACGATCGAACTGAACAGAATAATTCGTAATTATTACATCTGTTTATTTCCAGGTAAGAAAAGTTGAGAATAATTACAGTATTTTCAGAAATGTAATTTATTCATATAGGTAATGAATTTATTCCTTACCTTTTCAGGTAGATTCTTTAATTAGACAGTTGGTAAACAAGTAGGTAATATGTTAGGAGTATGAAATGATTGTAATTCGGAAGTACTTATTATTAACGCTTGACAATGCTATTGTATAGCAAAACACGTGTTTTTGTAAAACCCTGTATGGGAAAATCATACAATAAACTGTATTGATGAGTTCTCAAAGTTTGAATTGATGAAATTCCAAATTGAAAGACCACGTGACTTCCAGGTACCATATTTTATTCAGAAAAGGACATTTTGAATGGATAAAATTACAAATTGAAAGACCTTTCATGTCAAGATTCGTTTATTTTGTCAAAAAAAGAAATTTTGAATGGATAAAGTTCCAAATTGAAAGAACTTCAATGTCAAGGTTCTTTTTTCTTTTCAATAGGAAATTTTGAATTGTTGAAATTCCAAATTGGAAATCTCTTGACGTAAAGATCCTTCCACGTTTTCAACAAACCAATTAACAAGGAACTCGTAACTCCTCAGACAAGTTTGAGTACTTACTTCCATAATTTCTTATATAGTAACATTTTGAGAAAGATATTGAATGTCATCACTTTAATTTCGTAAGATTAACGGGTAATAAATATTTTTGTTGTAGTGATTCAGAATTAAGTCATATAAACACTAAAATGCGTTTTTATGTTTTCAGTTATACATAACTCAAGCATATAAAGAAAAATGAAAGTAAACGCAAATAAAAACAATTTGATAAATTATTACTATAATTTCCAACACTCATTAGAACCATTTCATTTAAAAGACAGAAATTTGGTTTGATTGTTTATAGTAATAATTATTTATATTATATTCATCATGAAAAGAAACAGTTGAATCGCCGATTGATGACAGTAATCATTTTATTGTATTATTTTTCCTGCCTAAATCAGCTTTTCTTCACGAAATTACAAAAAAATGTATATATCGTTGTCTATCATCTCTCGGTATCATGATACATTTTATTTGTTTTCCTAATGTAAAAGATGGAATGAGTCTTCAACTTTGCAATTCGAAAAGCAAAACGTTAAAATACCCATTATGACCTTCTTCGTTCATCATTCCCATACAACACTAACAGCCTACTTAGTTTAACACATAATAATGTCCCAATTAGATTTTATTTTCAATTAGATGTGGCATGAAATTTCCATACTCCATCTCCACAGAGAGTGCAGTTTTTTCCAATTATAATAAATGAATGGAATAAATAATAGAACCGTGAACAGTTCAGGCTTAGTGGAGATCATCAAACAATTGTTCGGTGAATAATAGACACCTTATTTACATCATTTCAAAACCACTCTACTAATCAAATGAGGAAACTGGAAAAATTATCAGTATGAATGTTCATGTCCAATTTATTTTGATATTATGAAATTGTTGAAACAAATGTCAGTACTGAGATGTCAAGGTCAATAAGTAAAATGCCGCTTCAGTAATTTCTGCCAAAATGCCTCTTGTTAAAATCAGAACATGAAGGTGAAGTTTCAGTTTCTCATTTATTGTTTGAATGCAACATTAGCAGACTACCAGCCACCGTGTCTCTTCAAATTTCTGATGTTTCTACAATCATCAGCGAATTACGTCAGGTAATACTGAAAATTCTGCGATTCTTGATACAAGATTTCCAAAACTGTGGATATCAACAGGCTGAATATAATTTTTTCTGTAATTCATGAATATGGAGAGTAAAGATAAATATTGCTAATGCAACAGCAGGTTTTCTTGCCCAATTACAAAAAAAACTTTTTCAATTTATAAGATCAAATGATAGTTTCCTTACTCTTTGAAATTACCTTCAGGTCCTTTCACGACTAGGCCGGAAAAATGCTACTTTCTCAAAAAAAGGCGTCCTGGAAGTGGGTATTCCCCAAACGGTTACCAAAAAACACTTTTTACTTATGTTTCCGAAGGTATCAAAATGATTTTTTGGCATTGTATCCTTGTAGACGTTTGGTTTATAAGATTTTCGTTAGTTATCCGAATTTTTATTTTGATTCTTTTTCACTTTTACACATTCTGATGTTTGCTTTTCTCACTTGTCATCAAAATGCCAAAATGTTTTTCGAAACCGATTTCATTCACAATATCATTTTCATACTGGTTTATCATAAATATATGAGTTTAGATTCGTTAAAGAAAGTGAATCGCCGTGAAATTATTTTCCCAAAGAATGTATGATATGAACATGAAATAATATCCATTTTATAGGTACATTTGTCAGTCAATAAAGCAATGGACATATAACCAAGAAATATGGCACCTATAAAAGTGTCACAAGGTGAAGTTAACAACATGGAAAAAGTTTTATATGGTTTATGAATTGTTGGGATTTGATAGAGGCCATTTTTGTCGATGAAACATCCACGGAAACAGTTCACAAGGGGGTTGTTGGTTTATACAAAATAGGCTATGACGAATTTTGAAATCTTTTTATAGTCCATCATAAAATTTCACTTTATAAGTAATATTTGTATAGTTCCAATTCTAATAAAAATTATTATAAAAGAGTAGGTACATAGGTCATCGAAAGTGGGACGTATTGTGAGTATTATATCTACGAATTTCATGTCTGTGTTCACAAGTTTGTTTGAAAAGAACGAAACCTTATTATATTCTATAATGGGAATTGTTCAGTTTTCATTGAGAAGTTCAAATCTAATTCATTACAACAATATTTTTCGATTTTTTATGTATTCAATATTCAATACAAGAAACGTCACTTTTTTACCATTGAAATTATCTTACAACTACAGGTAATATCTTCTGAAAAAAATATGAATATAAAACTTACTAACTAGAAAATCAGAACACCAGAAAAATATAAAAAAGCGAGATATGAAGAAATCCGAATTATCTGAACATTAAGATAAGGTAGTACACACAATTGTGGCAACGTTCAAATTGTAAATCTCAACGAAACGAAAAAAAAAAACAAAAAGAAACAGCTTGAAAATGTGAATATGGTATTATGCTTATTCAATTTTGATCAAACTTTCCTACCTGTCCTGAGGAAGGAAGTGAAATTTTTAACATCCAGTATATACAGAAAACAGCTTAGGCGAGGCTCTCTGGCATACAGACTCAGGCTTGTCTTGCCATCTGTGGTGCAATCAGTACCACAATGTAAGTGGCCATAGAGATACTTCTAGATCTACCTCCTCTCCACATTTTTCTGGAGAGAGAGGCTAGATGGACTTCATGCACATCGCCAATTGAAAAATCAAGCCAATGCAAGGTACAATAGACTGCTGATTGACACTGGAAGTCACATCATTTTGGAAATGTCCTTTGACATTATGCCTCCAACTGTCAACTACGAACTGCCTTATACAGTACTGTTCCCGAGAAGAGAGGACTAGATCCTCCGGGAGAAAGAAATATTGGGAGCATATAGTTGTTGGTTCACAGACGGATCAAAAACACCTTCCTAAGGACCTATGCAACTATATATCAAGCGGAAATCTATGCTATTGAATTGTGTGCGGAGAGATTGGTAGAATCCAACCTCATATACAAGTCAACAAAAATATGCTCGTTGAAAGCTCTTGGCTCCTACCGAGCAAGGTCTAAATTGGTAGTAAATTGCCAAAAACGACTGTATCAAATAGGAAGACTTAACGAATCATCTCTAGTCTGGAGCACATACTTTGTGCCTGCCCCGCTATGGACCGAATCAGTTTCTTAGAGATTGGCAGAGACGCACTCTTACCATCTGACCTGAAAGATTTTTAACAATATAAACTAGTCGGCTTCGTTGAGAAGCTGGGTTCATTTGGTCGAGTGTGAATAGGTGTGAGCCACAATAAACCCTTTGGGGTTACGGTAGAGGGTTGAATAGACCCTCTCACTTTAAACCTAATACATACTCTCTATGAGGAAATTGTCATTCAATTTCATTCAACTCGATTTTTTCTATAAGAATTAAAGAAAAGAGACTGAGTTGGTTCCTTGGTTCCTGAAACGTTGTTTCAAACTATATTTTCATTTGAAATTCATGTTTTTTTTTTTTTATGGTATATAGGCAAATTTCAAAAGTGTTACTGAGAGATAAATCCTACCATGATTTTTCATTTGAACGTAGTGACATTCCAGGGCAAATTAAGTTAACTCATCATTTGATTATTCCATGAAATTTGTTGATTCCAGGGCAGCAAAACACCATAAATGTTAGGGAAGAATAACTTATGATCTGAATTGGAATGGTATATTTTTAGGAGAGATTCATTTTTGCAAAAGGAAAGATTCAGCTTTCTACTTCTCCTGAAAATATACCCTTTCAACTTGAACAAGAATCCTATGGCTGGGATTTGATAAAATTAATGATATTTACGTACTGTCATCGATGACGTCGATGCAGTCAACTTATTCCAAGACAAAAAGTCGTAACTTTATGAACGAATTGAGTATTTTTTTCTCATAATGTTATCCGTATTTGGTAGGCAAGTGTCTTACAGCGAAACATCCGATGTCTATCAGTGAGTATGACAGTGTTCCATGTACGTGAAATTTCACTTCTTTTATTTATTATATATCCTGTGATAATATCGATTACATTACGAATGTTTGGAATACAAACGGAATGTTTTTTCGTATAACTCAGCTTTCACATCCAATGTTTATATGAAAATAGCTGTGTCGAGATGGCTTCTTCTTCCAGTTTTTGTCTGAAAGTTACTTTTTTACATTATGTACACAACTTTGTTTTAAGGTATTTTTTTGAAATTGATTGATTCCTTCCTTTCTTTGAAAGACTCCTACATTTTTTGTATCAAGATGGAGAAGTGGAGAGCTAAAACTTTTCTTTCCTAACTCATTATCCCACCCAAATTATATTCAAACAAAATTTATAATAACTAGAGTTAGTTCAGATTGAGTGTAGCCAGCAGTAATTCTATGAAAGGAGTAATTTTGGTTGAAACATCTGAAGATGAATCTGGAAACAGACAAATGCGCTTCAATTTCACCCTGTTTATCAGTTTCCTCAAAGAACGTCCTTTGTGAGTGGCAATCAACACGGCTAATAAAACATCAGACAACTTTTTCACACTTAATACTTATTTATGCACTTGTAACATTCATCATTATATTTTATTATTAAAAAATGAGAATATTCAACGATAGTGATTTTTTGTGAAGGAAAATCAGTTTTTTATCGAACTTTTTTGGTTATTTTTACCTTCCACATTCTGAAAAATATGAAAATTATAATGGAGAACTTTATACTACATGGATCAATAAGTCCCGAGACTAACCCAGAGATGGCGCTCTTAGTAAACCAGTAACCACGTCTTTCTAGAGTACTAACCTTTGCTTGAAACGTGTCGAAATTTTAAGTCGATCGGACCAGAAACAGTTGAGTTATCGAGGTTAGAGTAAAGTCGTTTTGTAGTTTGTTTAAAAAATGGAAAAAACCGAGTTTCGTGTTCTGATAAAACATTGTTTTTTAATGGGTAAAAACACCGTGCAAGCGAAATAATGGATTGAAAAATGTTACCCGGACTCTTGTCCATCAAAAGCAACGATTTGTCGGTGGTTTGCCGAGTTTAAACGTGGTAGTACCGACACAAATGACGCAGAACGCTCGGGTAGACCTGTGGAAGCTGTTACACCGGAAAATGTGAGTGAAGTGACAAAAATTTTAATGAAAGATCGTAAAGTGAAGCTCCGTGAGATTGCTGAGATAACACAGATATCATATGGAAGTGTATTTACTATCCTTCATGAAAAATTGAGCATGAAAAAGGTTTTTTCTAAGTGGGTGCCGCGATTGCTTTCGATGGAACAAAAACAGCAACGAGTCGATGATTCAGAAAGCTGTTTATCGCTATTTACTCGCAACAAAAAAGATTTCTTGCGTCGTTACGTGATCATGGACGAAACATGGATACATCACTACACTCCAGAGTCAAAGCGGCAGTCATCTGAGTGGCGCACAGCTGGCGAAAGCCGTCCGAAAGTCCGAAAACGCAGCAGTCAGCTGGCAAAGTGATGGCGTCAGTTTTTTGGGATGCGCATGGCGTGATTTTCATTGACTACCTCGAAAAAGGTAAATCGATCAACAGTGATTATTATATTGACTTACTGGTACGTTTGAAGGAGGAAATTGCAAAAAAAACGACCGCACATGCAGAGAAAAAAAATCCTTTTTACCAAGACAATGCACCTTGCCACAGGTCGATGAAAACAATGGCAAAATTAAACGAATTGGGCTTTGATCTGCTTCCCCACCCCCCATACTCACCAGATTTAGCCCCCAGTGACTACTGGCTCTTTGCTGATCTTAAAAAAATGCTCCAGGGAAAAAGATTTGGCTCAAATGAGGAGGTCATCGCTGAAACTGAAACTTATTTTGAAGCGAAAGATACATTTTTTTATAAACATGGTATTGAAAAATTGGAAAAGCGTTGGAACCATTGTATCACCCTAAAAGGAGATTATGTTGATGAATAAAAAAAAATTTTGTAAAAAAAATGTTGTTTTCATTGTTAGTCTCGGGACTTATTGATCCATGTGTTACAAGTGTAGAAAGGGCAAACTTTTTAGTTCACTCCGATAAGTTACTGCGTAAAATCAAAGTATTTTTCACAATGAATAATGTTCTATTCATCAGTAACTTGTCGTATTTAAAAATTTTGCCTGTCAAAAATAAAACTAAGACAAATGCTAACACACCACTTTTCTTAACGTTTCGAAGGCCAAAATCTTTCTCCGTCTTCAGAAATGGACAAAAAATTCAAAGATGTTTGCAGTTATTCCTGTGCTGATTATTTATTTCTCAACTTCTTCGACAGATGTCAAAGGAGTTTTGAAATGTGAAATTATTTTAATGTTGTTGATTGACAACTGAAACATTCAATGTAATACAAGGTGCTCTCCGATATCAGTCTGTTGCCATTTCGCCACTATCCAAGATGGGTAGTCAAGTATGGTCTGTTTATAAGGAGCTGTTCGAAATACATTTCTCTCTAGATATGACAATATACGCTGATTCTTTTAGCTTACGTCTCTTAGAGTGATGCTCATTGGTAATCATTCTTGTCTTGTTCCATTCAAATTGATGTACACCGTCTAATTTTAAAATGCGTTTTGACAATTCAGATCCTGTCAATTGTCTATTTTTTATGTAATCTCGATGTTCATTTTCATGTACTTTCAATGGTCTCGAAGTTCCACCAATATAACTTTCACCACAATAATGAGGTATCTCGTGAATGCAATTTTTGTTTTTTCTTCAGTGTTGTTGGGTTTTGTACGTGTGAGTATAGGTCTTAGTGTATTTTTTGTTTTAAAAGTAGTTCCAACATCATACCTATTTTCAATTCGTCTTATTTTTTCAGATTGTGAAAGGTAAAAATATCCAAAAAAGGTCGATAGAAAATGAGAAATTTCTAAATTTGTTGAAAAATTGTAAGTAATGGTTCAATAACAATTTCAAATAAATATCCGAAAAATATTGAAAACATTATATATAAAAATCCCTGATTATAAATTATTCTGCAGTCGACTTTTTTTATTTTCGCAAGTCTTGAGCGATTGATATGTACTAATATATAAATAATATATCTGAAATCGTCATGCTATTGTAGCAATCATGTATCAAGTTGGAAATTGAATCTTATCTAAGAGTATAATTTTCAGATCTACATTTTTTGATAGAGCACAAGTTCCATAAGAATGAACTAAAACATAATTTTGTTTGTTTATTCATGAAGGTGAATATGTTTTCAGAAGTAGAAAGTTTTGCAAAAATGAATGGAATATTAATGTTTTAATGAATATAGGTTACAATTCAAAACTCATATATTTATATAAAACCAAATCAACTACGAAACTACAAACTGAAAATCATAAAATGATATCCTACAAATCCCCAAATGATTGAATGTTGTTTTGAAATCGAAACCAAATCTGACAAACAAATAATGATTTGAAGATTAAAAATCACAAATATATAGAAACTATTGAATATGTTTTCAATGCTACAGTGAACTGAAAATTATACAAGTAGATTTCCATGCATTATTACTATTGTTCATAATTTTGTTTTAATGTGTTGATGATCAATTCATATATCATTGTGGAGAGAATATTTTCATCATATGTTCTGAATGATTTATTTTTCGAACCATCTGCTCACATGTAAAAAGTTGGATTCGCTAAATCATATTGGAGATACGTTAGAATATGAAAAATTAACGGAATATAATTGAAAATAGAGAACATTTTGAAGGGTATGTACTGTTGGCATAACAATATTGTGTGAGTTTTTGCACATTATCCAAACACGTTCACCTTGAAATAACATATACTTTCTGATAAAGTCTAATCGACTTAAAAAAAGTTAAGGAGTGTATCTTCAAGGAACCTGGGCGATTATTCTAAATCATCCATTGTTATATCTATTTCATTAAAAATTTTACATCTAATTACTTCCTTCATGTTAAAGGCATATGCGAGGACATACATCCTATTGAAAGTGGATACTTCTCCCTTCCTTAAATTGGTTAATGTGTTCACTATTTTATTCTTAACTATTTCCAATTCTCTGAAGGATCTATTTCCCACTTCCAATAATCAATTTCTGTACTGGAGGACTACATCTAAGTGTAAGACGAACAAACTTCTACTCCACTCCAGTTAGTCACCGTGTCAACCGTTTATACTTTTCTCATAAAATGATATATAGGGTATCCCTTTAGCGCTTTCATGTGAATTCAAATAAAACAAAGTGTTTGTGAAATACCATTGAATTTTTTTGTTCGTTTGAAAGGTCTTTCGATGCCATTATGTGTGGAATATGACATCGTTCAAATGTTCGCCACGTCATCTCTGGGTGGACAGCATCCGAAACGTCTAATTTTCCATGACTCTGGCGACAAATCTGGCTGAATTTGACCGATGATATTGGTAATATCATCGGTCAAATCACACGATCTAGGTGGTCAGTTCACATTACCTCCACGTGAGACGACCATGCCCTCAAATCGCACGTGCAGAATATACAATCAGCTGTGTGGCATGTAGTGCCATCCTGTTGAAACCATATGTTGTTGGAGTCCCGATCATCTAATTCAAGCGAAAA
Organism: Leptinotarsa decemlineata; assembly: GCF_025532065.1. Classification (NCBI taxonomy): domain Eukaryota; kingdom Metazoa; phylum Arthropoda; class Insecta; order Coleoptera; family Chrysomelidae; genus Leptinotarsa; species Leptinotarsa decemlineata. The sequence goes on from NW_027412686.1 coordinate 2,802,116, forward strand.
GAAGTTCGTCGACAGTGATAGCCTGGCCAACATCGTTCTCAAGGAACATAGACCGATGACGCCGCCAGCCTAAAATCCACACCAAACAGTGGATTGGAACTGATTTCCTTCACAGTGGTTTTTCATCCTAAATATAGATAAAATCCAGACATTCTATTTGCTGATAAGGACAAATCTGCTCAGTTATTGTGGAACAGAAAAAAAGAGCACTCGTTACAGATCGACTTTATTGGCTTTCCGTTTTTGCTATATCATGATCAAAATGCAATTGTCAAGAATTCAGAAGCGTTTGTTTTTGGCTTTCTAATTCTCTATATTTTCACTGTTTTGAGAGGACATTTTACTCCAGTTTGTGTTTGAAAGTAACTTCTATGCATGACCTACACATCTGTGTGAATATTCTATTTTCAAATTGATTGGTTTCTTCTTTCCTTTGACAGTTTCACTAATTTTTTGTATTTTTTCTTAAAAATACGCCATTTTTAATTCATACAAAATTTCCATGGCTGAGATTGAATCAAATGAGCAAGTTGATGTCATCACATACTGTCATAGTGACTTGAGAAAATTTCACTAATGTATGATATAAAGTTGCAATATTATCCAAATTGGTACTGAACAGGCAATAAGACGAGTGTGGGATATATTTTTGCTATTGAGGTAACAGTGTTCCATGTGGGTTAAATTTTATCTCTTCCATATATTACGAGTATATCGTGTAGATATCCTGTGAATGATAATATCTAATTATTCGATAACGAATGGTTGGAGTATAAACTGAATGAAAAAATGTGTCATATGTTCATATAAATGACTAGTTGTTGCCCGCGGCTTCGCCCGCGTAGAATTTGGTTCGTCACATTTCATGACGTTTCATGACGAAACCATTTCAAACAAATAGTTACAATAATTTTTTATTACCGCATAATTTCAGGTTCTCAACTTCAAAACTGACAAAATGCAATAATCTTTGAACTCCTTTTTCCCCCTTGGGGAAAGAAATTCCCGATTCCCTTTTTTGATGCTTCTTTACGCTAAACAAAGAACCTACCTGCATATTTCAAGATTCTAGGTTAAGTAGCTTTGGATGTGTGTTAATATAAGAGCGGACAACAGCAACTAAAAAAAATAGCTTCGAGTATGGAATTATGTTACCTAAAATGAAATTCGCAAAACTAACACAATCGTCAAAGACCTCTGCCCTCATGCGTTTGCCCGCGTTCCGGATACGTTCTTGGCGATGGCGCTTCATTGCTTGTACCGCCCCTCTACCACTGTGGATCGTTCCTTGTCATCTTGCAGTAGACGCGACGCGTGATGCCTTACTGCGTTGCGTCAAGATAATCTTATCGTGGTAACTTTCAAGCGATTCGTCCAAATTACTAGATGTAAAAGAAAGTTTATCTATAATTATAACTTTAAACAACAATTCCATCTTTTTATAAGAATTTGACACATATTTTGAAATGTTCAATGTAAAAAAGTCAATTGTGTTTATGGCTCAGTATTTTGCATAAGTGGTAACCACATAAGAGTACTCGATAAAGTACATTATCAAGCATTACTACTCTCAGAAAGTTCCAAAATGCCTTTTGCTCAAAGGCGAAATCGGTTGGGAGTGAAATGCATTTCTAAATTGTTATCTTACGTGAATTCTAATATTCATTCCATAATGGAGTTGTATGACATATATATTCAATATCCTACATATTAGCGGCTCAATTATCTTACCCCCATCCTTATTGTATATATTAGATTAGTACCCCACATTCCAGATGTTATAATGCTTCTTAATTTTCCTTGTTACCGCTATAGTTTACATGGTCAAATCTTTCCGATTCCCCACCACAAAATGAATCTCTCCAAAGAGAACGACAACCACCAACATTTTCTCAGACTCGCCAAGCAACAGTTTACCAATCATACATATGTTTTCACCGATGAATCTAAAAATGAACGCGATAACGTTGACATTGGAGTTTTTTCACACAACTAACATCATTCTGGACGATCACCCTGTTTCTTTTCAATATATGCAGTTGAAATAACTACCATCGAGAATCAGTTCAATATATAGTTGACAACGATATCAAACACGCAGTCATCTTTAGCGACTCAAAAAGTGCCCTAGCAAAAATTTTCCGGTCAATCGTATCTGCAAACAGTGATTACCTCCCATTACGTACCAGACCAATAATATATAGAGCCGTCACAAAGGGAAACACCATACATTTGGCATGGATCCCTAGTCATTCCAACATCAAGGGTAACTATGCAGCCGATACCTTAGCTAATATTGGAAGAAACCATCCACTCTCTAATCATCCTCAAGCAGACTATGAAGAGTTTCAAGCATTATTAAAACATAATATCTGGATAAACTGGACCAAACAATATAGTGGGAATGGACAAACTTTACTTTTCCTCTGTACCGCAACCTTACAAAACTCCATAGTTCAACGACCTGGGCACTTGTTCTCGTAAATAAATCGTCAATATGCGCAGAATTAGGAACACTCATTTCCTCAGTAAAGCGCATCTCCACAAACTTAAGATAGTTGATGACGACCGCTGCGAATGTAGGGAAATACAGACTCTCCTAACATATTCTTTGCCTGCCCTAACAATTTTCACAATATACCAACGCTTCATGCCTTTCTCATTATCCCTCCTTCAACAATTCAGCCTCTTACCTACCTACGATATCTTTTTCAAACATATATCACCATCTAACATACAAACCATGTTTATTCAAAATCTGAATTGCATCCAATATAATGCTGTAGTGGCCAAGACAGACCTAATACTTGTGCGCATGCATTGCTTCGCCAATCATGACCTGATCGTAGTGCCCTTACACGTAACCATAGTGCATCACCTTACAGTAGTGCTTATACTTTAGTGCAGTCGAACATTGCTTGTTAATTGACTTCAGATTACAACTGAACTTTGTTGCTGAAGTAGCAACATGATTCTGGTACTCCTGGATGGATAGGCTTGGCAGCTGAAGCCATTAATGAAAAAAAAAGAAGATAGAATATTCGTCATTCAAAAATCTTCAGTAAGAAGCATAATCTCTGCCAATTATGATGAGAAGTGTCGACCAATATTTGTGAAACTTGAAATAATTACCCTATATTCAGTTATTGTTTATGAAAATCTGCTTCTTGTTCAACAGAACTTGGTGAATGAAATTGTTTACAAGAACATACACCAACACGATACAAGAAATAAATGAATCCTTGTTCCTACAGCTAATAGGTTGAAAATGACACAAAATATAGAAATGAAGCTATACAATGCTTTATCTGTCGAATTTCGTAACTTGCCATTCAGGAGATTCAAGAAATATTAACCAAACATCCATTGATCAATTTTTCGAAGTTATTCAAGAAGAAATAGGCACTTATGTGGTCACCTCCAGAACTTGTACTGGTAGCCATAAACCAATTGTGACGTAGCTAAGAGCACGCGAATGTTCGATATTCGCTCCTGTATGTAGCGGGAATAATGCCACCGGCTTCGATGGAATTCCGAGTAATGTTCCAGCGCCTCGAGTGCATCCACTCGCCCATTGAGACAGTCAAGTGGGAGTAACAGTGCGGTACGCGGTACGATGCAATAAGGCGATAGACATTTGAACATAATTGGAAACATAAAGTGTTTTGTTATATTAAAAGTGAAATAAAGTTGAGTTTGATTATTGATCAGTGAAGTTAATCATTGGAAAAACGTAACGGGGAAAAACTTAATGATACGTGGTCAAGTTATTACACCTTAGTGCTCTACATTTCAGTCAATTTTCATAAGATTGGAATTTTATCTTTCTAACTTGTATTTTTTTTAAATCGAATAATGTATCTACAAGAATTTTCTAGAAATTGTATTGACAAATCTTCTCCTCTCACAATTTTTCAGAAATTGTATTGATGTGTCTAAAAACTGTGTGTTTCTACAGACTAATACAAATTATTACTATTATTATTATGTTAATATCTATATATTTGTTTCAAGAGGGCTTTTTCTTCCAGTTTTTGTCTGAAAGTAATTGATCTACACTACAGATCTTTATAGAGATTTCTTTTCGAAATTATTTGATTTCTTCCTGCGTTTGCAATATTTCCACATTTTAGTATGAAGAGGGAGAATTAGAAACCCAAAACTTTTCTTTCATTTGCAATTTATAGAGATTTTCTGAATTGTTTTCTTCAAAATTGAATAGTTTCAATCTAATCGAATTCAAGGTTGGTAGCATTTTCGTTCGACTACCATTATTTCACATATCTTAACGCCCAATCGTTCAAAGGAACTCCATCTGCGTCAGTATTTCTTATGATATTTTATTAAATTTTCTTATGTCAAAATATATCTCTAATGCGACCTTTCCTGTTACCCAAATTCGTCTTTGATGTAAACTAAACGACATAATAATACGGGCCGATCCACCTACTGTGACCCGAAAAACTTGAGCGGGGTGTTTTGTCCTAGGAAGTTTGTCAAGGGAATGGAGGCAGCGCCTGAACAGATTTATCGGCGCCGTGGGATATCAACACATTGGTGGAGATATAACAGGACATTTTCCAATGTTTGCGTTCTTGGAAAAAAGTCATTCGACTTTCAGGTTTTTTTGGTATTCAAAACAAAATTGGAAAACGATACGAGATGATAAATAAAACAAAATTGAACATAGAAGCTATCTTGGAGCTTCTGAAATTATGAATGGAAAAAGGTTTCTTTCAGTTCGGAGATCAGATCGATTATAAAAAATAGAAATGACGTGAAGAAAAATTAATTTCAATGATTTTACAGCACACAAACAACTGTACTTCTTATTACCCAAATGGGATGAATTAATAACTAAAAATCAATACTTGAGAAATTAAACTCGAAGATTATGAAATAGGGTTTCAACAATGGAAAAGTTTCAACCCTCGTAACAATACTTTCATTACTAATGATTTGAATTCAATGCAGTAATAGGACTCTATATGTAGAAGTGGACTCTCGTGACATGAAATATTTTTTATAGTATTGAATATCACATTCAGAATTCAAACGAATCATGCTGTTATCTGTACATGAAATGAAAGCTTGTTGAAAGGAATATTTCTGAATTTTCAGTTATACATTTTTGTTTAACAGATTTTGACCTCTGTTTTTACAAGAGGCGAAATAAAAGTTCAAATGATAGGCTTCAAAAAAGTTTCCTTTTTGGAGTCCACATTACATTCATAACTCAAAAAGATCATGTCATGGAACTTTATTGTAGAAATTATTCGCTCATATATTTTGAAGAGGAAAATTATTCAAACATCCAGAAAGTTATGTTGAATTTTTTTCGCAAATATTATATTATAACATTTCAAATTATCCACCCTGATACAAAAATTTGAAAATCTTCTGAAGAAAGGAAGGCAGCAATCAATTTCAAAAAAGTAATTCTATACAAAGATGTCTAGATAATGCAAATGAGTAATTTTCAGACACAAACTCAAAGAAAAAGCTTTCTCGAAACAGCTACTTTCATATAAACTTTACGGAAGAAAAATACTTTCGAAGCAAAATACTTCTATATAAACACTGAATTATACGAAACACACTTTTCTTTATTAAGTTTGTATTCCGCACATTTACTATGGAATTGAATCAGATACCATGAACATGATTCCTACACAATATATTGAATGGAAGAGGTAACATATCATTTACATGGAATACTGCCATCCTCACTGGTAGATATACGATGTTTCGCCGTAAGATATCTGCTGTATCTGCTCGTCAGTACCAAATATGGATAACATTATCTTGAAAAACTCACAAAACATTCATAAAATTACGACTTTATGTCGCGTAATGAGTTTGATCCACTTCAGTCATCGATGACAGTACGTACATAATGACATTCATTCGCTTATTTGATTAAATCCCAGCCAAAGAAATTATGTTAAAATTGAAAGGGGTATATTTTCAGGAGAGGTTAGTTATTTTGTAAAGAAAGAAAGATTTCCACATTCTTCTGTATCAAGATGGAGAAGTAGAAACCAAAACTTTTATTGCATGGTAGACATTATGTTGTCATGACGAAATAATTCGATGTTTTTTGAAAAAATCTTTGGAAAATTGTTATTGTTTATAATTAGTAGTTTTTTCATTGTTTAAATAATTTGAGCAATATTTCTTTTTATAAGAATCATAATTTGCATTCCCCACAGAGCAACAAGAATTCATAAATGAATTGTTTATTCTGACTGGAATTTCATGTCTATCAAAAGTATATCTGTTTATTTTTTTTTTTAATTTGTTTCGAATCTGTTCTTCCGTTAGCCAGCTGTCACATCCCTACGAATGACAACCCTCAGAAGGCGAAACTTGTGCGAGCTAAGGTTCCTAACACGGGACCAATAGATACATTTTTTTGAATTTTTACGACACAGTTTGATATAACACGACAGTAGCTGCTTGATTTGTTGAGAAATATATTGATATAAGTTTAAAATCATTGGAGGTAACAACTCCAGCCCATCTTTATAAAAAATAGATCAATCTTCGAAATGAGTCAAAGGTCAAATTTGTAGTTGTACCTATTATTGGAATGTATATGTTACCGGCCAAACCTGATTTTAGGCCAAACTAGTTTTACCTAGGCAGAACTAGCGAAACGGGTCTGTCCTAAGGATGATAGGAGAAACTAGTTTAACCTAGGAGGAACTGGTTGGGCCTAATATGAATAAGTACACTTCAGGATAAACTAGTTTGGCCTAGGATGAACTGGTTGGGCCTTATATGAATAGGTACACTTCAGGATAAACTAGTTTGGCCTAGTCTATTCTATGCTAACGGGGACAAATTAATCGAGTAGGTACGTGTCGAGACCTGTGCATTCGGGGATCCCCCGATCGTATTTCTCACGTCGTCGCTTGCCCAGTTACGCTCATTCTGCTTTGAATTGAGGACGTGTTAGTTGAAACTCGTGTTTTGAAAAGATAAAATTATATTTTTTCGGGTTTGTTTTATGTTATCATAGATGAGTCTTCTACATCTAGTAGACAAGCAGATCAAAAAAAGTGGAGAGAAAAGTTTGTATTGGCGTGAAGTTATCCACAGCTTCCTGGCCACACATGCTGACGTAGAGGAAAATAAAAATCTGTGGTTGGGATACGAAATTATTAGCACCCGTACTAATATATGTGGCTGGAAATTCCTATTCACTATAGGTTGAACGTGGAATTATTAAGACTATTTGGTGTTTAACTTTTTTATAGAATCTTGAGTAGATTGACGCGTTGATAATCGTTTTCTCATCAACAATAAAAATTTAGGGAAAAATAAAATTGGAAATATTAGACTACTTTCCAATACCCCATATAGAAATGATATCCGATGATGTGCGTCCATCAAAATCACACAACTTCCATAGTTTCTTGAGTAGATTAACTTGGTGATGACAGTTTTCTTGTCATCTTAACAGATTTGGAAAAAGAAATTGTTGAAACAATCAGACTCATTTTTTGAGATTCCTTGTAGAATTGGAACCAGAAGATGTGCGTTCATGAAAATTACATTACTTTTTAAAACACCTTGTAGAATTGGAACCATATGATGTGCGTTCATGAAATTCACACAACTCGTATAGAATCTTGGATAGATCGATATAGTGAAAACTGTTTTCTTGTCACCCATACAGATTTCGATAAAAAAATTGTTGCAACAATCAGACTCATTTTTTGAGATTCTTTGTAGAATTGAAACCAGAACATGAGCGTTCATGAAAATCACACAACTCTTATAAAATCTTGGGTATATCGATATAGTGAAAACCGTTTTCTTGTCACCCATACAGATTTCGATAAAAAAATTGTTACAACAATCAGACTCATTTTTTGAGATTCCTTGTAGAATTGGAACCAGAAGATGTGCGTTCATGAAAATTACACAACTGTTATAGAATCTTGGGTATATCGATATTGTGAAAACTGAGATTCCTTGTAGAATTGGAACCAGAAGATGTGCGATTTTGATAAAAAAATTGTTGCAACAATCAGACTCACTTTTTAAAACACCTTATAGAATTGGAACCATACGATGTGCGTTCATGAAATTCACACAACTCTTATAGAATCTTGGATAGATCTATAAAGTGAAAACTGTTTTCTTGTCACCCATACAGATTTTGATAAAAAATTGTTGCAACAATCAGACTCATTTTTTGAAATTCCTTGTAGAATTGCAACAATTTTTTTATCGAAATCTGTATGGGTGACAAGAAAACAGTTTTCATTATATTGATCTACCCAAGATTCTATAAGAGTTGTGTGATTTTCATGGTTTCAATTCTACAAGGTGTTTTAAAAAGTGAGTCTGATTGTTGCAACAATTTTTTTCTCGAAATCTGTATGAGTGACAAGAAAACGGTTTCCACGTTATCGCTCTACCCAAGATTCTATAACAGTTGTGTAATTTTCATAAACGCACATCTTCTGGTTCCAATTCTACAAGGAATCTCAAAAAATGAGTCTGATTGTTGCAAAATTTTTTTTATCGAAATCTGTATGGGTGACAAGGAAACAGTTTCCACTATATCGATATACCCAAGATTCTATAAGAGTTGTGTGATTTTCATGAACGCACATCTTCTAGTTCCAATTCTACAAGGAATATCAAATAATGAGTCTGATTGTTGCAACAATTTTTTTATCGAAATCTGTATGGGTGACAAGAAAACAGTTTTCACAATATCGATATACCCAAGATTCTATAACAGTTGTGTAATTTTCATGAACGCACATCTTCTGGTTCCAATTCTACAAGGAATCTCAAAAAATGAGTCTGATTGTTGCAACAATTTTTTTATCGAAATCTGTATAGGTGACAAGAAAACAGTTTTCATTATGTCGATCTATAAGAGTTGTGTGATTTTCATGCATACAAGGAATCTCAAAAAATGAGTCTGATTGTTTCAACAATTTCTTTTTCCAAATCTGTTTAGATGACAAGAAAACTGTCATCACCAAGTTAATCTACTCAAGAAACTATGGAAGTTGTGTGATTTTGATGGACGCACATCATCGGATGTCATTTTTATATGGCGTATTGGAAAGTTAGTCTAATATTTCCAATTTATTTTTCCCTAAATTTGTATTGTTGATGAGAAAACGATTATCAACGCGTCAATCTACTCAAGATTCTATAAAAAAGTTAAACACCAAATAGTCTTAATAATTCCACGTTCAACCTATAGTGAATAGGTATTTCCAGCCACAGATATTAGTACGGGTGCTAATAATTTCGTATCCCAGCCACAGATTTTTATTTTCCTCTACGTCAGCATGTGTGGCCAGAAATCTGTGGATAACTTCACGCCAATGAAGTTTGTAGCAGAAATTGCGGAAAGTGAAAAGAAAAAGTCTTCTCATTATAATGTGTTGTTATCAGATAAATATTCGGAATCGGTTGAACAAGTGGAAGATGCTGAAAAGTCGGAAAATATGACACCTTTACAACAAAGACGACTCAAACGATTTGGTGTGCTAAAAATAGGAGATGTAAAAAAACTAATAGCACGGAGGGAAGGAAATATAAAATACTATCTACAGGCTGATGAGCTTTATGATGTGATTGACGCAGCTCATGTAGCGGTTGGACATGGAGGACGTGACAGAATGTTAGCCGAGACATTAAAAAAATATGCTAATATCACAAAATAAATGATAAGCCTCTATTTATCAATGTGTGATGTATGTCAAAAAAAGAAGATAAAAAAGGAGAGAGGACTAGTTTCAAAGCCGATTCTTCACTCTGAAATGAATAGCAGATGCCAGGTGGAATTGATCGATTTTCAGACACAACCTGATGAACAATTCAAATTCATTATGGTTCACCAAGACCATTCAACAAAATTTGTTCTTCTGCGTGCGTTAACATCTAAGAGAGCAGCAGAAGTGGCCTACTACCTGAATGATATATTTCTAACTATAGGAGCACCATGCATTCTCCAATCTGACAATGGTGGAGAATTTGTCAATAATGTGATTAGTGAGCTCGCAACTCTTTGGCCAGAACTTAAAATTGTGCATGGAAAACCAAGGCACAGTCAAAGTCAGGGTTCCGTTGAACGCGCTAATCAAGATTTAGAGAACATGATAAGTTCTTGTCTAAAGGACAACAATTCAACGAAATGGTCGGAAGGTTTAAGATATGTCCAGTTTATGAAAAACCGTGTCTTTCACTCAGGAATGAAACAATCGCCTCACAAGGCCTTATTCGGGATAGAGCCTAGAGTAGGACTTTCGACTTCATCGTAATCATTTTCATTGAATTCAAGTATTTTTTCTGTCAACAAAATCTTTAATTACCATCCTAGGTTGAGAAAAAATTAATAGTCTTAATTTTTTTCAAACAATAAGATTCATTCGGAAAGCCAGTTAAGTATATCGGTGTTGGAAAATATATTTTTGTGTCTGAGGAATAATAATGTCATTTTTCTGCAGGTGTTGTATGACTGAGTCGGCACAGTGAAATTTCTGTTGTTAAGGTAATGGATGACGACATTATAATGGAAGACCTGTCGAATATCAAAAACTTGTGCTTCGTTGAACAGAGTTTCACTTGAATAATGAGGTAGTTTGGACAATAATAACTTCAGAAACCTGTTTTGGAGCACCCCAAAAGAGCGAAGGTGCGTATGATAGATTCCTCCCCAACAAACGATTCCATAGCTCAGGTGACTCGCTACAAGTGCATGGTACAAAATTTTGAAATTATAGTTCGTTAATATTTTTATTAAAAATTTGAATTCAAAAATTATGCAACGCAACTTATTACAAACATACTGGATTTTCAATATTCAATATTCAATTTTCAGTTGTAAAAAACATGGTTGGCTGGAATTATTGCAACTGGAAGGTATATAGTGAGTTTTCTCCAAATTCACTGTCAATAATCGATATTCGAACCAATTTTTAATCAACACCTCATCCAATTTAACTACATGTTCTGGTTGCTACCAGCTATTAGCCTTGTGAAAAATGGCTGTATCATCTACGAAGCTCAATATTGTACCTCTGCTTCTGATGGAACGTAGTCCTTTAACATATATGTTAAATAAAAATGGCCCCAGAACTGTGCCTTGGGAGATTCCCATAACGGTTTCTTGTGTGTCACTGAAAAAGTCATCAATTTTCACACACTGAAGTCTATTGGCGGGATAGGTCTTGAACAAGTTCAGAGTATCACCTCTTATACCAATATCTTCTGGTGTTTTCAGTACGAGATTGTAGTCAATCTTGTCGAAGGCCTTCGAGAAGTCAAAGATTACGCATAGATTTATTCTCATTAAGAGCAGATGATATTTCTGAAGTGAGAGCTAAGATTGCATCTTGGGTAGATAATTGTTCGCAAAACCCAAATTGACGGTCAGATATAACATTATATTTTAAGACATACCATGTTAGCCTTTTCTCATGATCTTTTTAGGTGTGTAGTGAGTGATACGGGTTGGTAGTTGATAATGTCTGTCTCATCGTCTTTCTTAAATAATGGGGTTATTATGTTTTTTTTGAAAGCAGAAACCATTTTTGATATATTTATTAAAAATGAATGCCAAAGGCCCTCTATATAAAAAGAGATGGACTTCAGTTATTCAGAACAGATATCGTCGATATATGTGGACTTTTTTGTTTTCAGTTCTTTGATAACCCCTTTGATCTCATTTTTGTTGGTGGGGAGACGAACAAAAGAATTTTGAACAGTTTCAGGCATTCAATTCGTGAAACGTGAGAAGAGAACGACTTTTATAAAAATTGATGAGTGTGATGGTTTCCCTAAATCTTGTATTTTTATCATATACTCGTACATTTTCACGAAATGTAATTTGTTTGGTTGAACAGCAGGGCGGGTGAAATGGAGAGATTCGATAGAAAAATATTTTTTTCGTAATAAACAGCCAGTCTTGTTAATTAAATTCATGTGAACCCACTTTTGGAGTGAACCTGGAAATTTGAGAGATATAATCTAAGATTGAACGACTTACCTGTAAGGAAGTTCAATCTTGATTATATGAAGAACCACTACATCATAGACCAACTTGTAGTTACGCCTCTGAGGCGGAAACCGACCACTAGTTTTTACCCGAATGAAAGAAATATTCCATATCAATATACTCAGCCCATTGATTCATTATGATTTTTGGTGTACCTTTTTCAGATCGCGTAAGGGTAAGCTAAAAATGAGGGAGGGTTGGGTTGGTCTATGATGCAGTGGTTCTTCATATAATCAAGATTGAACTTCCTTACAGGTGAGTCGTTTAATCTTAGATTATATTTCAGAACCACTCCATCATAGACCACCTTGTAGATGTTTAAAGCATATCAGCGATCTGAATAATACTCTGTAATTAATCATTATGATTTGATAATTCGTAATTTGAGTTCATAAACTTATCATAAAAAAAATTTATATCATATCGGTAATAATGAATATATAGTTTATAAAATACATTAACAATAAACATTACAACAATAACAATTTATATAGATTAAATTCCCACTAATTTTTAAAATTAGAAATGATAGTTTCAGCAAAATTTTTACTATTAAACAACGGTTTATTATAGAATCTGGCAAAAACGCAAGATTATTCAGACCACCCTGCCCCGCATTTCTGATTACATCAATAGTTGCTCCACTACGTTTTGCTGCCGAAGTGGAAGCATGCCGCGTGGAATGCGATGAAAATTTTTGAGTATCAATACCGCTTTTAGTCAAGGTTGTTTTGATCCATCGCAGCATGGTATGGTCTTCTAAGTGTTATGAATAATTTGTTGACAATACCTCGTAATTTTTGTGTTCTTGACAGGTATTCATTCAGACATTTTGCAACGCAAATCTCTGGCTTGTCATAGAAATATGGTAAAATTATCACCGGCTGTTGCCTGCCGGGCGCAGAAGTTTTAATAATTTCTGAAATATTATTTGTATATTTGAAGACATGTCCCTTATGTCAGATATTTTTATGCTAGCAATAGTCTGTACCCTCTGAGCAGATGCCAATGCCAAGAGAGTTGCTAACTTGTACGTTATTTCATCTAATGATAAGATATGATATGGATAAAGTGTTTCCAAATATTCAAGAACCTGGGAAGGGTCCCAAGTCGTGAAATATTTTGGAAAAACCGGTCTCAATTTGAAAACTCCTTTGAGAAAACGTTTTATTACATCTTCATTATCAAGCGATACGATTATTAATTTTAATGCTGATCTGTGGGAATTAAATGTATTATAATTTGCTCTACACTCAAATTTCTCTTGCAGGAATTGAATTATATCTGATTTTCTAGGCTCGAAAACATTCACTTCATGCAGGTTACAAAATACCCACCACTGCTTCAACGAGCTATTCTATTGTTTTTTAGTATTAGGACTTAATGATTCAAGTAGGGTTGGAATACCACATTCAGGAATTCCGCTTTTTATATATGTTTCCCTGATAAGCGCGCAGCAACCAGGTCCATATTGGATGCGGTTGTCTGAAAGGGCTCAGCATTAGGTTTGATTTTGGTTCAAAATGAATCGGTTAATAACACATGAGCTTCATAAAAATAGGATACCATGGCTTCGTGCGCCAATCTGGCACTATTAAAATTCCTTCAGCTCTATCAGTTATTATTTTGTTAAGTGCCTTCAAAATAATTGAAAATGGCGGAAATGCATAGAAAAATAAATTTGACCATGATATTGTGAATGCATCTATGTGAATGGAACCTGGGTCTCTTTTCCAAGATACATAATTCTTGCATTTGGCATTGAGCTGTGATGCAAAAAGATCGATACATGGTTTTCCTAAAACTTGTTTTATTTTACTAAAGACTCTGTTATTCAATGAATATTCTGTTTCGACAGAGAGACTCCGTGATTCCACATCAGCATAAATATTTTCTCTAGAAGGAATATAGGAAGCAAAAACCCAAAGATTTTTAGATTCAAACCATTGCCAAATTTCTCGTGTAACTTCATGTAAGGTAATATATTTCACACAACCCATTCTGTTCATATAGCTAATTGCCGTTGTATTATCTATCCTCAACAATATGTTACAATTATTTTTCAATTGTATAAATGGTTTTAAAGCATTCAATGCAGCTAAAAGCTCTAACTGATTGATGTGAAAATTTTGTTGGTTTTGACTCCAAAACCCGTGAATTTTTTCATTTTGCACAACTCATCAGTAATTTTCCGTCTTTTACCAGTCATTATTAATATATGTGATCGGTACCGCACTAAAAAGCATAATGAATCAATGGGCTGCGTATATTGGAATATTTTTTTCATTCGGGTGAAAACTAGTAGTCGGTTTCCGCCTCAGAGGCGTAATTACAAGGTGGTCTATGATGGAGTGGTTCTGAAATATAATTGAGTTTGGTTGAATTGAGGAATAGTTTTTGAAAAAATATTTTTCTAGTTCAAATTGGTTTTGTTCTGGAGTATATGGTATCATTATCCTCTGGAAGGCGTTTTATGTGTATTCAACTCTTCACAATCCAAATAATAAACAATGATGATCAAATAGAATGTTTTGACCCACGATTGTTTTATCATGAGTATGAATGCTGAATGCACACAAAAATTACAATAACTATTGTGAAAAGATAGGATGAGAAAAATAACTAGCTAGATGTACTGTAGACAAGAAAAGATTTAATTATAACTGTACTCTCACAAGGTTTGAATCGTAATCTTGTCTTGTCTACAGTACATCTAGCTGGTTATTTTTCTCATCCTATCTTTCCACAAAAGTTATTGTAATTCTTGTGTGCATTGAGCATTCATACTCACGATAAAACAATTGTGGGTCAAAACACTGGTCCTTCGAGCAGGATATTTGATTAAAATTGATTAAAAATATTCATATTCATGATTTTTTATTTGAAACTGTAAGTGAACAGTAAACATCGTTTTATCGACATCAGTGCAATCACGACCCGAAGCGGCAGCATACCAGTTCCAGGATTTCAAGTGCTGAAAATCCATTGCGTACACCAGCCCAAGCAGCGGTTATCAATCTATCCAACGAATTCACGGCCAACAGCATCGATATCTTGTCAAAATCGTCAGTGGTCACGGTAAGTCATTTGGACTATCCTATCTTATCCTACTCATATATTCTTTCATTGTTCGATATATCCTTTCGATTATCATTTCCACTCAATCAATCCTTTTTTTATAGAATGAATTCTATCAGATCAAACTTGAACGATCAAAACACATCTATTCATATAAATAATCTCATAAACATTTTTCTATTTCTCGTTTATCAATTTATCAAGCAATAAAAATGTCTGTCGAGTGAGTTAAAGCATTAAAAACTGAACGTGGAGTTGCCCAGCGATCTCTTACAAATTATGAAAAATTCTTATCGTGTTTCGATCCGTCAAAAAACTCTCCTGCTCTAGAAAAACGGTATGAAAAATAGAAACAACTCTTGAACTGTTCGGAACCTGTCAATCGGAACTTGAGTTAATCGGAAGAATTAGGCGATTATCGCACAAATTTTGAAGAGCTATATTTGGATACGTATTCTATGGCCTCAAATCTACTAGCTACTCGCGGACAACCACAGTCGCAATCTACAAGTAGTAGGGCAGCTATAGTGGATACAGAAGCGCCAAATTTAAATTCTCCGTCGCTTTCTTTATCTAATCAGCAATCGGAACGAACAAAAGTTGAAGCTAATCCTTTAAACAATGAAAACAATACTCTATTGAACGCGCTTCCACTACAAGCCGCAGCTTCTGCAGCGACTGAACCTATTTTTCAAGCACAATCTAACTTATTTTTCAATCCTTGTTTGCCTACTATGAATTTACCCATGTTTCACGGTTCTATGGATAACTGGATAGAATTTCATGATCTCTTCAACTCACTTGTCTACCAAGACAGTTGTATACCCCCAATTCGAAAATTATTCTATTTGAAAGGCTGTCTTTCAGGCGAAGCAGCACAGGTCATCTCATCTATCGAATCATCGGCTCAAAACTATGAAACAGCATGAAACTGGTTGAAAGAAAGATACGACGGTCATAAATTTATTCGCCATGCTTATATTGAATCACTATATGATTTACCTTCCATTTCAAATGATTTTTCTACTCGCGCCTTTCTAGATCAGCTTCAGAAGAATCTGAGAGCTCTTCAATCTTTAGGTGAGCCTACTAACTATTGGGACTCATTTTTAATAGTTTTATTTCGCGACAAATTTGATTGCCGTTTAGTTAAAAGGTGGAATGATTTCACTAACGACTTTCAAAATCCTACCGCTGAACAAATGATCAGTTTCCTCAATAAACGAGCTCAACTCGAAAGTAAGCGGCTTTAGACTCAATCTTTAAGGTCAGGCAATACTATATATATATATATATATATATATATATATATATATATATATATATATATATATATATATATATATATATATATATATATATATATATATATATTTATATATATATATTTCCGGCTTTGAGCCATTTTGTAAAAAAGGAAATGAAGTTGTTAATTTTTTTATATTTATTTTGCCTTTCAATCCAAGCTAGGTACAAGTTATATATTTCTCTTTGGTTTTGCCTTTTGCAACCTGGCGCCCAAATATCAGAATTAGTCAAGTAAACTCATGGTTTATTTGATTAATAGTAAACTAATCTGTTATAGCTATTAATCAAACCTGTGTTGAACTTATTCACACCCCCCGTATCAAACTGAGCAGCCAGCAAAAGGTGTTGGCATCCCAAATTTTGAATTATTAAATTTGCCTTTTCAAAATCATATTTCCCTTGATCCTGAATCGTCTGTTGAAACCCTCGGTATCCACTGGAACTCTCAAAGTGACTTACTGTTAGTAGTTGTTTACAGCTGATTCTCGGCCTCCCCCCACCACTATGACGTATTAATTGCTTTTTTTTGGTTGTTGTTTAGTGAAGTCAAGGCGATGTGACCTTGAAGTGTCTGGTGTATGGATCGTTCAGAATTTTTTTTTTCGGTTCTGGGCCTCCCCCCACCACTATGACGTATTAATTGCTTTTTTGTTGTTGTTTAGTAACATCAAGGCGATGTGACCTTGAAGTGTCTGGTGCAGGGATCGTTCAGAATTTTTTTTTTCATATGAAATTTTGTGTGTGTATGTGTGTGTGACATAGTGACGTGATTACATTTGGTTGGTGTGTGGGAATGCACGGTACAGGGTTTACATTTTTCATTTATGTTCATGACCTTGAACATGGAATTCAACTTTGAGATAAGGAAACTAGATTGCATACATTGTAAAGTCAGGGTTTGATATTGTCCTTCATGTGTACTCTGTACCTGTTTGTACAGAATAAACATACGTCTGAATACCACGAAGATCCATCGACTGATGAGCGGTCCTTCTTCACCAGTTTGGACGGTATCCATCGTGACAGAGAGCGTACACGTCTGCACTCCGTAAAGTTTCAACGACCACTGTTTGCTTGTATCGCCTTCTGTCAACACATCGAGTTGGAATTGGTTGTGGTGGTGGTGGTGGGGAGGGGGGGGGCAGCGCCTGTGTTCGACGCATCGAGTTGGCTTCGACCTTGATCTACGTCACACCCTTAACGTACGTCACAAGGTAATAAGGATAAGGCGACTTTGAGGTAGTGTTTTAGATTTGACTTTGAATGACTTTCATTCACACTTCATATTTTCACAGCTATTTCGAACAATGTTCAAAGTCGCATAACCTTGGGGTTGACCTTGAGATTTTAGTCTGTCCCGGATCACAATAACATTGAAATGACCTCTACATACGTCACATGATCATGTGCTTGTCTATGTACAAACATACGTCTGCATACTTCGAAGATCCTCCATGTAATGAATGTTCCATCGGCGTGAGCTCGCCAAGTTAGTAGTGGTGTGACGTCACAGCAGCAGCAACCGTTCAACGGTAAGAGAGCGAGATGTTCACTCCACGACGTGCGGCTGAGTAATGCGTATTCATCGGTGTGCCCTTACCTCTATCGATGCAGTAAAGACTGACGTAACGCATCGCTCTAGCCTCGCTATCGATGGTGACACGCAGACGGCCGAGGACTGTGCTAACGTCTGCCCTCTCCGAGAGCGCAACGATCACAGCCTGTTGGTATCGACATCCAGTTGGGAGGTGGGCTTGGCTGTGACGTCAGGCATCTCTAGTGGGTAGCGAAGTAGGGTGAACTGAAGAGAGTTAAATAACGTGCATTTGTATAGATAATATTGAAGAATCTCGTAAAGTATTAATCTGAAAATTATCAACTTGAGCTGTACCAAGGTATGGTTAGGTGTGATGTCAGGCATCTCTATTGGGTAGCGAAGTAAGGTGAACTGAAGAGAGTTAAATAACGTGCATTTTTATAGATAATATTGAAGAATCTCGTGAAGTATTAATCTGAAAATTATCAACTTGAGCTGTGCCAAGGTATGGTTAGGGCGAATTGGATAAATATAACAATTGACAGAAATTCTCCCTATTATAGCAAAATTTGATCTCACATTTTCGCTTTGAAACCTCATTGAACTATTGAGGCCCGCGTCGAACTACAAAGTTAAAGGTTATAAAATATATAGAGATAAGTAATGAGAAGAGTTCATTGCATGTATTCAAATGATTCAACATGAAACAAACCAATAAAGCACAAGTGATAAGAAATGAGAGTTCAGAGAGTGAATTCTTGTTGCTTGTAACTATCCAATGGAATTCAAGATCTGAATCTTGTGCAATGTTATATTCATGATGACGAATAAAAGAACGGTTATTATTTAGGTCTCTTTTATGTACGGAAAACACTGAAGAGAGTGAAATTGAATTACAGAATACATATTCGGAAAAGAAATAAATATAGTAGGATTTGGAAAAATCTTGAGGTTTGGTTAGAATTTAAAAATTGTCGAAAGAAACAACTGCTCTGATGAGCCGATTTTCTATAGTTTGTGCCTGTATTTCTTGGTCCCGTATGACAAAAACTTGTCGATTTTGATATTGCACGTAGCTTTTGCATTCCGTTTCGACCTTCACAGCATATGACATCAGCGTAAATATAACTGAAAAGTAGGATGTGCCATCACTTTGATCGAAAATAAATTCATTCATCTGTCATTGCCAGATTTACCCGGCAAGTTTGGTTTGACTTTGAAATAAATGCAAGGTTATTATCTGCCCCAAAACAGATGCGTAGACTCAACACATAACATTTTACAGGAGAACAGACTGACATTTCTCACGCATATGCATGTCTAATATGAACTAGGTACTGCATACTTAATGATGATTCAAAATGCTACACTATATTTTTTCTTGAAATATGATTACATTACAATTTGAACCAAAATAGTGGATGATATTGACGTAACTTCAACTGAAACGTGGGTATCGCCTCACTTTGGTCTCTTTTTTTCCACACATTGGCAAATCTGATGGTGAAGTTTGGTTTAACCTTGAAACTAAATACTAGGATTTTCTCGAGGGTCGAGTTTTCATGTATGCCGATGACACAACATTGTGACGTCCCCAGATCTGAATGAAATTGAAAATGAAACGAAACTAGTAATCAATGAATTCGAATGTTGGTGTAGAAACAATCATTTAATAAATAATGGAAATAAAACAACATTTATCCAGTTCTCAAGTGAGTATCAGCGCCCTTTCCAAATAAATCTAGGTTTCGAAACTGAATTGTCTTTCAATAATCACATCGAATACTTGTGCACTTCTCTGAAAAACGTATTTTGCCTTCCTAACAATGAAATTAAATTTTTTGAGACATAATCTCTTGGATATATACTATGGTCTAGTGTATTCTAAGCTTAATATAAATATTACCATTTGGGGACACTCATCAGAAATAAATAGAATCTTTATAAGGCAAAAACGCTTCATTAGACTAATTTTTGATCTCAAATACAGAGAATCTTGTAAGAAAACATTCCAAGACACAAATTTTTTCACATTACCATGCATTTATCTTTACAAAATATTAAGCTACGTTCATGTATATTCCCATTCGCTAACAAGAAATGAGGAAATTTACTGTCATTAAACGAGACGGAGAAACGATTTCCATCAGGAAAAAATGAACCATAATGAAAGAAATTTTCTCATATTCAAGAAAAAAGTCAAAGACTTTTTTGTAACAAGTTGTTTTTACTTCCTGATAGAGAATGAAAATAATATTTTTGTGTAACATGTGCTGTTATTGATATAAGTGCTATAAGATAAAATATCTTTTGTAAAATGTGACGTGTCATATATACATTCATGTTTCAAAAATGATGACTAAAATTTGACATTGACTTCTCCGTCAATGTCATGCTAGACGGAGATTTGTAGACATGTAGTGTCAACACTTGACATTTTACAGGAGAACAGACTGATATTTCTCACACATATGCATGCCCTACATGAACTTCCGCACGCTTAAAAATGATGTAATAATTCAAAATATCACACTACGTTTTTCTTTTCGAAACATTATTGATTACAAATCTGAAGCCATACAGTAGATGATTTTGATATGATTTCCACTGAAAAGCAGGTTTGTTCTCACTTTGGTCTGTTTTTCCCCCACCATGTCAAGATCTGACAGAGCAGTTTGGTTTGAGCTTGAAACTGAACGCCCAGGTTGTGCTAGACGGAGATTTGCGGAGTTTCCAAAAGAGATGCGTAGGGTCATGCCATTTTGCAGTAGAATAGATTGATATTTCTCACACATGCATTTGCTCGCCTAACAAGAACTTTCACGTATTGCAGTACAATCTAATCATTTGAAATTCAACACTATATTGCAGTGTCTGACGGTGGAGTGTGGTTTGACTGTGAAAATGAATACAAAGTTCATTCTTAGCGAAAACCATGCTAAACGGGGTTTGGAAGTTCTCCAAAACAATGTATACAGTCACAACATACCATTTTGCAGCGAAAAAGACACATTTTTCACACCTAAATATATTCTCGACATGAACTTTTACATGTCGCAATACACATGTTTCAATTTGAAATGTATCACTATCTTCTTCTTAAAACCCAATATTATCCAAGATTCAAGCCAATATATCATATGACGTAAGCGTGTATTCAACTGAAAAGGAGATATTTCCACACTTCAACCTGAAAACTGATTCCTCCCTTCCACCATTTCATGATCTGACTTTGAAGTTGAGTTTGATCTTCAACTTGACTACGTGGTCATTTTCTGTCGATGTCCTGCTATACTGGTTTGTGAGTCCCCAAATATTACATAATGCACACATTTTTCGTACATACACACGCATGCTTCACACCATGCATGCTTATGTTTATGTTGTAGTATTTTTCTCGAGAGAATTTATATGGTTGAAGCTGCGATGATTCTGCAACCGTGTTAGGAATAACACGTTAAAAGGTACGACCTCGTTAGTCCTTAGCTCGCAACATCTCAACTTCTGAGAGTTGTCGTTCGTAAGGGGGCGACAGCTGATTAACGGAAAAACAGATTTCAAACAGAAACAGAACATTTACTTGCTGCATGATAAAGATACAGTAATGCAACTTGTCGCTATCGAATTGGGTACTGTAATAGCGTGATCAACATTTTTGTCAACATTTTTAGTGTTGTTCCTGTGAATATAGTGTTTCAGACTAATATATCATCATAGAAATTCAGTTTTCTGATATACTATGATTCCATAAGACATGTGTCTCAATAGCAGATTTTATTCATATTCATATTTGGTCACATTATTTCTAACGCAAAGTTTTCCCCGCTAGGTAGTGCTGTTTCTAATTTACTGTTCGAGGAATATTTTTCTGGCTCTCCATTTCGGTCAATCAGTTATTGTTGAACCTGCTTCTGCAATTTTGAAAAATGTTTGCTGATTTGATGAAATATATCGCATCTATCTTGAGCCTCATAATAGATGAATACAAGGAGAAAACAGTGAAGGATAGACTTGAACAGTGTTATAAGGCTTCTAAACGAATAAAAAAAGATCTGAAAAATACTACTACTATGGGTGGGAAATAAAATCTACTAGCATTCTTAATCAGATGAAATTTGAGATGAGGAAAGGAGCAGGCCTGATTAGCCGGAAAGAGGCATCCTCTAATCGAGTACATTGGGATGATTCAGAATCGGCTTTTAATTCGCGTATCCGGACTGAAGTGATTACTAATCTCAAGCATAAGAACCTTACCCCATTTTTGATCGACTATAAGACCCTTTTTGTGATACTAATTCAAAATGCTTTGAAAAAAGATGCATTTTTAAAGGTTAATATGACATTCGGTGGAGAATTTGAGGTTGTCAAAGGCGATCGAATCTTCAACGAATATAAGTATTTCTCAATATCTAACGCATCCATCCATAGTAACACTGATATGAATATGTGGTTTGAGGATCATGTTATGGAGCCAATCATGATAAAGTTGGAAGAGTTTCAGGAACGTGACAGAGGTTAGACGTTGAAAGCAGTAGTGAATTTGGGGGTTACCGTAAACAAATTTGTGCCGCAGAGAGGTTCATCATACACTGAACTGCCTTCTCAAATCAAACGAAAAATCATGATAATGCCTGCTTCGCTTGTGCCATTGTTTCGGCGTTGTATCCAGTTCCCCATGGACAACATTCAGATCACATCCTATCTTATCCTGACTATTCAAAAGTTCTGAAGTTGTGAGGTATTCACTTTCCGATGAAAATTATTCAGATAAATAGTTTCGAAGAGCAGAATGATCTCTCAGTCGATGTTTAACGTTGAAACTTTTCAAATCCAAGTATACTGTAATACCGCTAAGATTAAGCATAGCAAAAAATAAAAGCAAACATCTGAATCTACTCATGATTCAAGACATGTATTACGATGAAAAATGTAAGGATTCAATAAATGTCTATGATGTTACGTCACCAACCAGAAAACACTTTGTTTGAATAAAAGAGCTATCTAGTTTGGTGAGTAATCAACTCGACAACCATAATAGAAAAAAATATTTTTGCCATAGGTGTTTTCACTGTTTTTCCACGCAAGCAATGTTAGATAAACACCTTGAAGACTGCTCGCAGACAAAGGAATGCCTACCAAAATTACCTATGGAGGGAAAATATATTTTTAGGTTCAAAAATTTCAAGAATAAAATTACATCGCCTTTCGTCATATATGCCGAGTGTATTGGTATCTGCACAAGATGGCAATAAATATCAACGACACATTCCGGCATCTATTGGATATTATGTGAAACGCTCTTATGATGATACACTACTATCATTTTATCGATCATTTCGTGATGAAAATTGTATGAAATGGTTTGCAGACGAGATAGGTCAGTTTGCTGAAGATGTTGCAACTGTGTTCCAGTGTCTATGTAAATATATCAGCCAGCCAGGAACCATTTTTTCAGGCAGCAACTCATTGTCATATATGTGACAAACCATTCAATATATCAGACAAAATAGTATGCGACCATAATCGTCAAATACCTAAAAATAATTAATCGCCAACCATCACACACAATGAGTGCATTTAAAACTATCAAGATGATCCAACAATTCCCATCGTGTTTCATAACTTATCAGGATATGATGCACATTTTGTTATAGAAAATATTGCATTGGATCTCAATGGAAGTGTCGCCGTTAGGCCGATAACAAAGGAAAAGTATATCTCCTTCATTAAAAATATTTCTGGTAGCAAGATCCACTTCAGGTTTTTTAACTCATTCAGATTCATGAGTTTTTCGCTGGATACGTTAGTATCATATCTATCAGATTTTTCAAATCTCATATCACAGTTCTCCAACCGCTCGAATGATGAAGAGTAGATTTTGACAAAAAAGGGTGTAATGCCGTATGACTATATCGATTCTTTCAAAAGATTGTTTACCCCCTATCGAAACCTTTTGCAACATATTGAAGGAAAAACCGTGTCCTAGGAGATCTTACTTACGTGCCAAGCTGATATGGGCTACTTTTAATATAAACACATCGGGAAAATATACGAATCTGTATTTGAAGACGGATGTTATGCTTCTGGCTATGTCTTCGAGCAGTTTCGCTCAAGTTGTCAAAAAACTTACGGTTTGGATCCTGCCCATTATATCACTCTGCCTGGCTATACATGGGATGCTATGTTATTCAAAACGAAACAGCAACTTGAACTTCTCACCGATGTAGATCAGTTGATGTTTTTCGAAAAGGGAACAAGAGGTGAACTGAGTCAAGTTTGATCCAAGCGAAGAGTCACAGCTAATAACAAATACATGGGTGGTGATATCTTATGATAAAGCCAAAGCTGACTCATGCCTAATGTATTTCGATGTTAATAATCAATATGGTTGGGCAATGTCTCAATATCTACCATACGGCTGGTTTGAGTAGATGGACACCAACATTGATATCACAACTGTGCCTGATGATGCCTCGGAAGGTTATATACTAGAAGTTGATATGGAGTATCCAAACAACCTTCACGATATGCATAAGGATTTACCGTTTTGCCCCGATCATGTGGATCCTAAGACAAAAAAAACTCGAACCGAAAGTACATCGGATGTGAAACAATTTAAATTGATGGCTACTCTACAGTCGAAGAAATAGTATGTGAATCATTATAGAAATCTCAAGCAGGCCTTAGAAAATGGTCTCATTTTGAACAAGATTCATCGTGTTCTGAAGTTCAAGCAGTCTACATGGTTGAAGCCCTACAAAGGCTTGAACACACGTTTGCGAACTGCTGCCTCGAATGATATTGAAAAGAACCTATTCAAACTAATGCCGTATTTGATATGTACTGCTATCTTCAAAACTCAATTTTTGTCCCATATATATATAAATATTTATTTCAGGGAAAACTATGGAAAATCTGAGAAAGCACTCTGATGTTCGCCTTATAACGAGTTGGGATGGGCGATATGGTGCCGATCCTCGGTTCAAGAGTTTGACTGTCTTCGATGAAAACTTGACTGCCATTGAAACGAGTGAAAATCACATATCACATTGAAAGTTTTTGTTAATATATTATCTTGTTGCTGATATACAGGTGTATTTTTGTGAGTCAAATCAGAACTATTGGAAAAATGAACCCTACTGTCATTTATTTCGAATTGAACCACACACCTATTTTCTTTCGAGAGAGGTTTTATATAGGGCTATTGGCATAAAAATTCAGTTTTGACCAAATTGCAGTATATTTCATAGCAAAGCACTCCATTAATTATGAATCTCGATATTATAGAAAATGCCAAGTCGAACAAACATGTTATTATCAGCATATACCCTTTTCAATATTAGTCCTTATTGAGATTAAAATCTTCCATAATTACCAATCAACCACATCTATCCTTCCACTATTCTAGACAAATATCTTCAATTTCATCAAAAGTCAAATATGGAGCTACATAATCGAAAATTGGTATGATGGAGATTGCGATCATACTGTTGGAATGGAACAATCACATTACAATTGTAGCGAATCAATTGTTTTGCTATTCGTCTGTAGTTTTGATCTAAATACATAACATCGATATCTTTATGGCTATACATTGAAAACATTTTCTCAAATTTGTACCAATATATTTCAAATACGCACTTGGTGTTATGAGAGTTTACTTGATTTTGAGATTTACTGGTGTGTAATTTTTCTGCGTATCAGTAGAATGGCTTCAGTTTTATAGGGAGACTAGATCAAGTTTATTTTTTTTCGACCATTCTTAGCTGGAAATAAAGCCCAAACATAACACATTTATGATTCAATACCGGACAGCCCTGTTTCGACCCGCCTCAGCTCTCATCAGTGGTGTTACGCTGAACCACAAATTCATTGCTAGAATCAACTGTAATTGAAGAACAAGCTATAGTTAAGAAGCGGGTTTACATCTCTGCCCACGGCGGGGGTGGAGTTTGCAGACCGGTTTCGGGCAGTTTGGCCACTCGACTACGGCCCATTGTTTACTCTCTTACATAATAATTATAAGTAGAAACCAGGTGAATATTAGGTGGTTCCTCAACAGATAGTTTCGGGTCTATAATGAACGTAAAGTCGAGTGGCCAAACTGCCCGAAACCGGTCTGCAAATTCCACCCCCGCCGTGGGCAGAGATGTAAACCCGCTTCTTAACTATAGCTTGTTCTTCATTTACAGTTGATTCTAGCAATGAATTTGTGGTTCAGCGTAACACCACTGATGAGAGCTGAGGCGGGTCGAAACAGGGCTGTCCGGTATTGAATCATAAATGTGTTATGTTTGGGCTTCATTTCCAGCTAAGAATGGTCGAAAAAAAAATAAACTTGATCTAGTCTCCCTATAAAACTGAAGCCATTCTACTGATACACAGAAAAATCACACACCAGTAAATCTCAAAATCAAGTAAACTCTCATAACACCAAGTGCGTATTTGAAATATATTGGTACAAATTTGAGAAAATGTTTTCAATGTATAGCCATAAAGATATCGATGTTCTGTATTTAGATCAAAACTACAGATGAATAGCAAAACAATTGATTCGCTACAATTGTAATGTGATTGTTCCATTCCAACAGTATGATCGCAATCTTCATCATACCAATTTTCGATTATGTAGCTCCATATTTGACTTTTGATGAAATTGAAGATATTTGTCTAGAATAGTGGAAGGATAGATGTGGTTGATTGGTAATTATGGAAGATTTTAATCTCAATAAGGACTAATATTGAAAAGGGTATATGCTGATAATAACATGTTTGTTCGACTTGGCATTTTCTATAATATCGAGATTCATAATTAATGGAGTGCTTTGCTATGAAATATACTGCAATTTGGTCAAAACTGAATTTTTATGCCAATAGCCCTATATAAAACCTCTCTCGAAAGAAAATAGGTGTGTGGTTCAATTCGAAATAAATGACAGTAGGGTTCATTTTTCCAATAGTTCTGATTTGACTCACAAAAATACACCTGTATATCAGCAACAAGATAATATATTAACAAAAACTTTCAATGTGATATGTGATTTTCACTCGTACATAGAACCGTTCATGTGAGACGAGAATAATAATTTGTAGTTGATATTGTTATTAATCGATATTCATAGATTTTGAATTGAGTAATGTTCCCATGGAAGAGTATGGTAGGTTTCAGGAATTAGATAGCGTTTATCATCGTTAGGATTCAGAACAATCTCCGTTTGTTCTGTTGAATACACCCTATGCTTATAGGAATTTATTAATTTTTTTGTGTGATTGCTTTTTCGGTATAATTTTCCAAACAGGCCACGTAATCTTCGAAAGCGATTTTTGTTTTGACAACATTATGTTTAACGCCCTTCGCTTTCTTGGATACTCCAAAATTGGCCACAATTTGTTTGATTTCATCATTTTCATAACTCTCCTGCTTCAATCTTTTTTTCAGATCAGTGATTTGATCTTCTGACGTTGCAGTTTTAGTTGAGTATAATTTAGATCTGAGTCCAATAAAGTCGAGCATAAGCTTTCTGTTGTTCTCATCCTTCATCAATCCAATCACTTTCTTATTCGCTCGGGGAATATTGTAAATGATATCTGATTGATAATCGCTAGTATCGAAATACTGATGACAATCATTTTTTATCATCTCATATGGATCATAATTTATAATTCCATAAATCAAACTGTCCGTGTCAGTATAAACTGCGCAAAATTTTTTTCTCTATACCTAGGAGCCATGTATTCATAATGGAAATTATATGTGGTCAACTTTGCCAAATCCAGTACTACCATTCCAACATATATATAGGTTTGTGGAAGAATATTTTGGATTTTCCCAATTCAATGGCAGTCAAGTTTTCATCGAAGACAGTCAAACTCTTGAACCGAGGATTGGAGATTCTGGCTTCGGCACCATATCGCCCATCCCAACTCGTTACAAGGCGAACATCAGAGTGCTTTCTCAGATTTTCCATAGTTTTCCCTGAAATAAATATTTATATATATATGGGACAAAAATTGAGTTTTGAAGATAGCAGTACATATCAAATACGGCATTAGTTTGAATAGGTTCTTTTCAATATCATTCGAGGCAGCAGTTCGCAAACGTGTGTTCAAGCCTTTGTAGGGCTTCAACCATGTAGACTGCTTGAACTTCAGAACACGATGAATCTTGTTCAAAATGAGACCATTTTCTAAGGCCTGCTTGAGATTTCTATAATGATTCACATACTATTTCTTCGACTGTAGAGTAGCCATCAATTTAAATTGTTTCACATCCGATGTACTTTCGGTTCGAGTTTTTTTTGTCTTAGGATCCACATGATCGGGGCAAAACGGTAAATCCTTATGCATATCGTGAAGGTTGTTTGGATACTCCATATCAACTTCTAGTATATAACCTTCCGAGGCATCATCAGGCACAGTTGTGATATCAATGTTGGTGTCCATCTACTCAAACCAGCCGTATGGTAGATATTGAGACATTGCCCAACCATATTGATTATTAACATCGAAATACATTAGGTATGAGTCAGCTTTGGCTTTATCATAAGATATCACCACCCATGTATTTGTTATTAGCTGTGACTCTTCGCTTGGATCAAACTTGACTCAGTTCACCTCTTGTTCCCTTTTCGAAAAACATCAACTGATCTACATCGGTGAGAAGTTCAAGTTGCTGTTTCGTTTTGAATAACATAGCATCCCATGTATAGCCAGGCAGAGTGATATAATGGGCAGGATCCAAACCGTAAGTTTTTTGACAACTTGAGCGGAACTGCTCGAAGACATAGCCAGAAGCATAACATCCGTCTTCAAATACAGATTCGTATATTTTCCCGATGTGTTTATATTAAAAGTAGCCCATATCAGCTTGGCACGTAAGTAAGATCTCCTAGGACACGGTTTTTCCTTCAATATGTTGCAAAAGGTTTCGATAGGGGGTAAACAATCTTTTGAAAGAATCGATATAGTCATACGGCATTACACCCTTTTTTGTCAAAATCTACTCTTCATCATTCGAGCGGTTGGAGAACTGTGGTATGAGATTTGAAAAATCTGATAGATATGATACTAACGTATCCAGCGAAAAACTCATGAATCTGAATGAGTTAAAAAACCTGAAGTGGATCTTGCTACCAGAAATATTTTTAATGAAGGAGATATACTTTTCCTTTGTTATCGGCCTAACGGCGACACTTCCATTGAGATCCAATGCAATATTTTCTATAACAAAATGTGCATCATATCCTGATAAGTTATGAAACACGATGGGAATTGTTGGATCATCTTGATAGTTTTAAATGCACTCATTGTGTGTGATGGTTGGCGATTAATTATTTTTAGGTATTTGACGATTATGGTCGCATACTATTTTGTCTGATATATTGAATGGTTTGTCACATATATGACAATGAGTTGCTGCCTGAAAAAATGGTTCCTGGCTGGCTGATATATTTACATAGACACTGGAACACAGTTGCAACATCTTCAGCAAACTGACCTATCTCGTCTGCAAACCATTTCATACAATTTTCATCACGAAATGATCGATAAAATGATAGTAGTGTATCATCATAAGAGCGTTTCACATAATATCCAATAGATGCCGGAATGTGTCGTTGATATTTATTGCCATCTTGTGCAGATACCAATACACTCGGCATATATGACGAAAGGCGATGTAATTTTATTCTTGAAATTTTTGAACCTAAAAATATATTTTCCCTCCATAGGTAATTTTGGTAGGCATTCCTTTGTCTGCGAGCAGTCTTCAAGGTGTTTATCTAACATTGCTTGCGTGGAAAAACAGTGAAAACACCTATGGCAAAAATATTTTTTTCTATTATGGTTGTCGAGTTGATTACTCACCAAACTAGATAGCTCTTTTATTCAAACAAAGTGTTTTCTGGTTGGTGACGTAACATCATAGACATTTATTGAATCCTTACATTTTTCATCGTAATACATGTCTTGAATCATGAGTAGATTCAGATGTTTGCTTTTATTTTTTGCTATGCTTAATCTTAGCGGTATTACAGTATACTTGGATTTAAAAAGTTTCAACGTTAAACATCGACTGAGAGATCATTCTGCTCTTCGAAACTATTTATCTGAATAATTTTCATCGGAAAGTGAATACCTCACAACTTCAGAACTTTTGAATAGTCAGGATAAGATAGGATGTGATCTGAATGTTGTCCATGGGGAACTGGATACAACGCCGAAACAATGGCACAAGCGAAGCAGGCATTATCATGATTTTTCGTTTGATTTGAGAAGGCAGTTCAGTGTATGATGAACCTCTCTGCGGCACAAATTTGTTTACGGTAACCCCCAAATTCACTACTGCTTTCAACGTCTAACCTCTGTCACGTTCCTGAAACTCTTCCAACTTTATCATGATTGGCTCCATAACATGATCCTCAAACCACATATTCATATCAGTGTTACTATGGATGGATGCGTTAGATATTGAGAAATACTTATATTCGTTGAAGATTCGATCGCCTTTGACAACCTCAAATTCTCCACCGAATGTCATATTAACCTTTAAAAATGCATCTTTTTTCAAAGCATTTTGAATTAGTATCACAAAAAGGGTCTTATAGTCGATCAAAAATGGGGTAAGGTTCTTATGCTTGAGATTAGTAATCACTTCAGTCCGGATACGCGAATTAAAAGCCGATTCTGAATCATCCCAATGTACTCGATTAGAGGATGCCTCTTTCCGGCTAATCAGGCCTGCTCCTTTCCTCATCTCAAATTTCATCTGATTAAGAATGCTAGTAGATTTTATTTCCCACCCATAGTAGTAGTATTTTTCAGATCTTTTTTTATTCGTTTAGAAGCCTTATAACACTGTTCAAGTCTATCCTTCACTGTTTTCTCCTTGTATTCATCTATTATGAGGCTCAAGATAGATGCGATATATTTCATCAAATCAGCAAACATTTTTCAAAATTGCAGAAGCAGGTTCAACAATAACTGATTGACCGAAATGGAGAGCCAGAAAAATATTCCTCGAACAGTAAATTAGAAACAGCACTACCTAGCGGGGAAAACTTTGCGTTAGAAATAATGTGACCAAATATGAATATGAATAAAATCTGCTATTGAGACACATGTCTTATGGAATCATAGTATATCAGAAAACTGAATTTCTATGATGATATATTAGTCTGAAACACTATATTCACAGGAACAACACTAAAAATGTTGACAAAAATGTTGATCACGCTATTACAGTACCCAATTCGATAGCGACAAGTTGCATTACTGTATCTTTATCATGCAGCAAGTAAATGTTCTGTTTCTGTTTGAAATCTGTTTTTCCGTTAATCAGCTGTCGCCCCCTTACGAACGACAACTCTCAGAAGTTGAGATGTTGCGAGCTAAGGACTAACGAGGTCTTACCTTTTAACGTGTTATTCCTAACACGGTTGCAGAATCATCGCAGCTTCAACCATATAAATTCTCTCGAGAAAAATACTACAACATAAACATAAGCATGCATGGTGTGAAGCATGCGTGTGTATGTACGAAAAATGTGTGCATTATGTAATATTTGGGGACTCACAAACCAGTATAGCAGGACATCGACAGAAAATGACCACGTAGTCAAGTTGAAGATCAAACTCAACTTCAAAGTCAGATCATGAAATGGTGGAAGGGAGGAATCAGTTTTCAGGTTGAAGTGTGGAAATATCTCCTTTTCAGTTGAATACACGCTTACGTCATATGGTATATTGGCTTGAATCTTGGATAATATTGGGTTTTAAGAAGAAGATAGTGATACATTTCAAATTGAAACATGTGTATTGCGACATGTAAAAGTTCATGTCGAGAATATATTTAGGTGTGAAAAATGTGTATTTTTCGCTGCAAAATGGTGTGTTGTGACTGTATACATTGTTTTGGAGAACTTCCAAACCCCGTTTAGCATGGTTTTCGCTAAGAATGAACTTTGTATTCATTTTCACAGTCAAACCACACTCCACCGTCAGACACTGCAATATAGTGTTGAATTTCAAATGATTAGATTGTACTGCAATACGTGAAAGTTCTTGTTAGGCGAGCAAATGCATGTGTGAGAAATATCAATCTATTCTACTGCAAAATGGCATGACCCTACGCATCTCTTTTGGAAACTCCGCAAATCTCCGTCTAGCACAACCTGGGCGTTCAGTTTCAAGCTCAAACCAAACTGCTCTGTCAGATCTTGACATGGTGGGGGAAAAACAGACCAAAGTGAGAACAAACCTGCTTTTCAGTGGAAATCATATCAAAATCATCTACTGTATGGCTTCAGATTTGTAATCAATAATGTTTCGAAAAGAAAAACGTAGTGTGATATTTTGAATTATTACATCATTTTTAAGCGTGCGGAAGTTCATGTAGGGCATGCATATGTGTGAGAAATATCAGTCTGTTCTCCTGTAAAATGTCAAGTGTTGACACTACATGTCTACAAATCTCCGTCTAGCATGACATTGACGGAGAAGTCAATGTCAAATTTTAGTCATCATTTTTGAAACATGAATGTATATATGACACGTCACATTTTACAAAAGATATTTTATCTTATAGCACTTATATCAATAACAGCACATGTTACACAAAAATATTATTTTCATTCTCTATCAGGAAGTAAAAACAACTTGTTACAAAAAAGTCTTTGACTTTTTTCTTGAATATGAGAAAATTTCTTTCATTATGGTTCATTTTTTCCTGATGGAAATCGTTTCTCCGTCTCGTTTAATGACAGTAAATTTCCTCATTTCTTGTTAGCGAATGGGAATATACATGAACGTAGCTTAATATTTTGTAAAGATAAATGCATGGTAATGTGAAAAAATTTGTGTCTTGGAATGTTTTCTTACAAGATTCTCTGTATTTGAGATCAAAAATTAGTCTAATGAAGCGTTTTTGCCTTATAAAGATTCTATTTATTTCTGATGAGTGTCCCCAAATGGTAATATTTATATTAAGCTTAGAATACACTAGACCATAGTATATATCCAAGAGATTATGTCTCAAAAAATTTAATTTCATTGTTAGGAAGGCAAAATACGTTTTTCAGAGAAGTGCACAAGTATTCGATGTGATTATTGAAAGACAATTCAGTTTCGAAACCTAGATTTATTTGGAAAGGGCGCTGATACTCACTTGAGAACTGGATAAATGTTGTTTTATTTCCATTATTTATTAAATGATTGTTTCTACACCAACATTCGAATTCATTGATTACTAGTTTCGTTTCATTTTCAATTTCATTCAGATCTGGGGACGTCACAATGTTGTGTCATCGGCATACATGAAAACTCGACCCTCGAGAAAATCCTAGTATTTAGTTTCAAGGTTAAACCAAACTTCACCATCAGATTTGCCAATGTGTGGA
Organism: Leptinotarsa decemlineata; assembly: GCF_025532065.1. NCBI lineage: Eukaryota > Metazoa > Arthropoda > Insecta > Coleoptera > Chrysomelidae > Leptinotarsa > Leptinotarsa decemlineata. The sequence continues at coordinate 2,835,470 of NW_027412686.1, forward strand.
AAAAAAGAGACCAAAGTGAGGCGATACCCACGTTTCAGTTGAAGTTACGTCAATATCATCCACTATTTTGGTTCAAATTGTAATGTAATCATATTTCAAGAAAAAATATAGTGTAGCATTTTGAATCATCATTAAGTATGCAGTACCTAGTTCATATTAGACATGCATATGCGTGAGAAATGTCAGTCTGTTCTCCTGTAAAATGTTATGTGTTGAGTCTACGCATCTGTTTTGGGGCAGATAATAACCTTGCATTTATTTCAAAGTCAAACCAAACTTGCCGGGTAAATCTGGCAATGACAGATGAATGAATTTATTTTCGATCAAAGTGATGGCACATCCTACTTTTCAGTTATATTTACGCTGATGTCATATGCTGTGAAGGTCGAAACGGAATGCAAAAGCTACGTGCAATATCAAAATCGACAAGTTTTTGTCATACGGGACCAAGAAATACAGGCACAAACTATAGAAAATCGGCTCATCAGAGCAGTTGTTTCTTTCGACAATTTTTAAATTCTAACCAAACCTCAAGATTTTTCCAAATCCTACTATATTTATTTCTTTTCCGAATATGTATTCTGTAATTCAATTTCACTCTCTTCAGTGTTTTCCGTACATAAAAGAGACCTAAATAATAACCGTTCTTTTATTCGTCATCATGAATATAACATTGCACAAGATTCAGATCTTGAATTCCATTGGATAGTTACAAGCAACAAGAATTCACTCTCTGAACTCTCATTTCTTATCACTTGTGCTTTATTGGTTTGTTTCATGTTGAATCATTTGAATACATGCAATGAACTCTTCTCATTACTTATCTCTATATATTTTATAACCTTTAACTTTGTAGTTCGACGCGGGCCTCAATAGTTCAATGAGGTTTCAAAGCGAAAATGTGAGATCAAATTTTGCTATAATAGGGAGAATTTCTGTCAATTGTTATATTCATCCAATTCGCCCTAACCATACCTTGGCACAGCTCAAGTTGATAATTTTCAGATTAATACTTCACGAGATTCTTCAATATTATCTATAAAAATGCACGTTATTTAACTCTCTTCACTTCACCTTACTTCGCTACCCAATAGAGATGCCTGACATCACACCTAACCATACCTTGGTACAGCTCAAGTTGATAATTTTCAGATTAATACTTTACGAGATTCTTCAATATTATCTATACAAATGCACGTTATTTAACTCTCTTCAGTTCACCCTACTTCGCTACCCACTAGAGATGCCTGACGTCACAGCCAAGCCCACCTCCCAACTGGATGTCGATACCAACAGGCTGTGATCGTTGCGCTCTCGGAGAGGGCAGACGTTAGCACAGTCCTCGGCCGTCTGCGTGTCACCATCGATAGCGAGGCTAGAGCGATGCGTTACGTCAGTCTTTACTGCATCGATAGAGGTAAGGGCACACCGATGAATACGCATTACTCAGCCGCACGTCGTGGAGTGAACATCTCGCTCTCTTACCGTTGAACGGTTGCTGCTGCTGTGACGTCACACCACTACTAACTTGGCGAGCTCACGCCGATGGAACATTCATTACATGGAGGATCTTCGAAGTATGCAGACGTATGTTTGTACATAGACAAGCACATGATCATGTGACGTATGTAGAGGTCATTTCAATGTTATTGTGATCCGGGACAGACTAAAATCTCAAGGTCAACCCCAAGGTTATGCGACTTTGAACATTGTTCGAAATAGCTGTGAAAATATGAAGTGTGAATGAAAGTCATTCAAAGTCAAATCTAAAACACTACCTCAAAGTCGCCTTATCCTTATTACCTTGTGACGTACGTTAAGGGTGTGACGTAGATCAAGGTCGAAGCCAACTCGATGCGTCGAACACAGGCGCTGCCCCCCCCTCCCCACCACCACCACCACAACCAATTCCAACTCGATGTGTTGACAGAAGGCGATACAAGCAAACAGTGGTCGTTGAAACTTTACGGAGTGCAGACGTGTACGCTCTCTGTCACGATGGATACCGTCCAAACTGGTGAAGAAGGACCGCTCATCAGTCGATGGATCTTCGTGGTATTCAGACGTATGTTTATTCTGTACAAACAGGTACAGAGTACACATGAAGGACAATATCAAACCCTGACTTTACAATGTATGCAATCTAGTTTCCTTATCTCAAAGTTGAATTCCATGTTCAAGGTCATGAACATAAATGAAAAATGTAAACCCTGTACCGTGCATTCCCACACACCAACCAAATGTAATCACGTCACTATGTCACACACACATACACACACAAAATTTCATATGAAAAAAAAAATTCTGAACGATCCCTGCACCAGACACTTCAAGGTCACATCGCCTTGATGTTACTAAACAACAACAAAAAAGCAATTAATACGTCATAGTGGTGGGGGGAGGCCCAGAACCGAAAAAAAAAATTCTGAACGATCCATACACCAGACACTTCAAGGTCACATCGCCTTGACTTCACTAAACAACAACCAAAAAAAAGCAATTAATACGTCATAGTGGTGGGGGGAGGCCGAGAATCAGCTGTAAACAACTACTACTGTTTTATAAGGTTAATGCAAGACTCTCACCCCTCTCATTCCTTAGGTCTTCTGGGGCCAGTTATAGCATCGTCCATAGATATTCTAATAAGTCCGCTCACTCTCAGCAGCGACCCAAATCATCACCCTCCGTCCTCGCACGTCCCTTGCCTGGCCGGTCGGTCGTCAGTGCCCGTCTGACGGGGAAGCCAGTTTAACAGAGTGTCTCCGATTGAACAGTTCGCATCGTTTCGGCCAGTTATACTTAGTGCGTAAAATAAACATTTTATTGGAACTTTTATTCTTGTAGTTATTTGAACATTTTTTATTGTTGTGATGACTTCTCACCGCACCTTTTGCAGTGTGGATTCTTGTGATAGTTTACGTGAAAATATTTCATTTTTTCGATTCCCCAAAGATGCCACAAGGTAATAAATTCATCAAATACATAGTGTCAGTTATAGGTCAGAAATGTTTCGGTAGTAATGTGATTTAGATACTATTTATAACTAATGTTCAAACTATATTTCGCAGGTGTCAGCAGTGGAAAAAAGCATTTGGTTTTGTTGGAGACCACAAATATGCTAACTTAACACCTGAGCAAGCCTACATTAGAATACGAGTTTGTAGAAAACATTTTGACGGTGAATCCTTCACTTCCTCTGGAAAACATTTACTTACCACTGCTGTGCCCTTGAAGTTTCCAACAAAATTGGACGGTAAGAAATTTTCCACTTCACAAGCATGGAATATTTTTTTGAATGAGTTATTTTCAGGTAATGATCAAAACAATGACAATCCAGGTCCCTCAGCGTATTAGCTCCTTCAAAATTAGATGCGTGTACACAAACAGATACATGTCAGGAAGTTGAACAAGGTAAATGCCAAAGATCTATGATGATGAACATAATCACTCATTCATATTACAAATGTTTTTTAGAATTAATTCCCAACAGAGAAACTGATTATGTACTACAATCAGTCCAAAGTGGGTTATCTCAAGAATTCGTGGAAGGTAAAAATACAATTTTTTGGCTTTCTTCTTCTCCAAATCAAAAAAATAGACATAACAACTTCCATGAAAGAAGTAAAATCAAAAAAAAATTACAAACACTCTCTGTTGATAGGTTCGTGTATATCATTCAAAGACGTTTGAATCATTAACAAAAGGGAATAAAGAGTCCATCTATTTTTTTGATTTGGAGAAGAAGAAAACCAAAAAATTGTTCCTCAAACTTCATTCTCTCCACAAAAAGACCTAATTCCCCAGTAAAAATACACTAATTGGTACTTGAATCTAACTTGAAATTCTTTCTATTTATTCCTCGAATCACTTCTAATATGTGCTAATTTCTTTATAGATGTATCGTGTCAAACTTCTTCCGAATTATCTGATAGCAGTCCCAGAAAGCAAGGACTCAGGAGAAGAATTAAGGAGCTGCAAAGCGAGCTCAAATCTTCGAAAAGGCGCAAAATGGTCACACGAGAAGATGTTGAACAATTTTTGGACGAGCAGTACCCACAGGAGGCCACTATGTTGATGAAAAATCAACTGACATTACTCGACAAAAATCCCAAAGGAGCCAGGTACTCTAAAGAAGTCAAGCATTTTGCTTTGAGCTTATTTTTATTAGGACCAAAAGCATACAAGTTATGAGATTGCCATCTCCCTCTACTCTGAGAAAGCTGACTGAACATTGGAAAATTACCCCAGGATTCAATGAATTCATTTTTAAAATTTTGGAATTAAGAGTACCTTTGATGTCAGGTAAAGCTAAGGATTGTATTTTATGCATTGACGAAATGTCAATCAAATCAAATTTATTTTATAATGTTTCAAGAGACGTCGTCGTTTCGACTTTTATAAAGTCATCCTCAGGGCACTACAAAGTTGCAGTGAATCAGATGTAAATACACACATACAGGTGAAAAATTATTAAAATTTGCGACTAGAATCACTTCTGCGAATGAGAGGTCAATATTGAGTAAATTTGGTACAATTCAATTGACAGTAAAAATGTAATGTAGAGGACAAAGGAGGTCAATTGAATTGTACCAAATTAATGTACTCAATATTGACCTCTCATTCGCAGAAGTGATTCTTGTCGCAAATTTCAATATTTTTTTACCTTGTGTGTATTTATATCTGATTTACTGTAACTTTGTAGTGCCCTGAAGATGACTTTATAAAAGTCGAAACGTCGGCAACGAAATAATAGTAGTTTCAGCTATTCGACCTAACTCCAACCAACCCCCAGCTAAATATTTGAAATGTGTCTAAATATATATGCCAAAATACTGAATAGATTATAATTATACTATTAGGGTATACTCAAGAAAACAACAAATCACCATTTGATTAGGTAATATGTAAATAAAGATTATTCATCTTCATTTTCTCTTTATTGTGGAGAATTACAATAACTCTTGTGAGAAGATAGGATGAGAAAAATAACTAGCTAGATGTACTGCAGACAAGACACGATTTAATTCTAACTGTACTCTTACAAGGTTTGAAACGTAATGAATGAATTTTTCACAAATGCAATGTTTCACATGGGTAGGTATTTTAGAGAAGGGGTTTCAGATTGGTCTGTGGAGGGATAAACGAAGGTTTGGAATAACATAGGCAGGAGAGATCATAATAGCGGGTAATTCCCAAGATAAGGGATACAAGGAATAATTGAGGAATTAAAAATGTACGGGTTGCTTGAGAAAAGATATTCGGGAAAATTGAATTTTAGGAGCATAAGTGGATTAGAAAGATCCGTAAATTTGAGACAATTGGAAAACCCCGATTATGAATTATGAAAAATTAAATAACTCAAACAAAATTAGTTAACAATAAATAAAATAAAAATAATGCCAGGAAACAGTCTCTTTTGTTGTACAAATTTTAGAGCTGGCAACTCTAGGCTAAATAACGATGAATAACGATGAGATTGGAACCTTTGGTGTGAAAGTTGAATAACTTTTTTCGAGATCAATTGCCCTAACACCGAACTGACTGCACTCGACGCGCATTTCGCCAACAAAGTTAGCATCCTCAGGAGAAGAAAATTGAATTTGAAAATCTCCCGATCGGCCCAACCGATGCGAGTGTTAAAAACTCACAGGAACTCATAGAGAAAATAAAAGATATTAAATTGGGAGAAGGCATATTATTGGTATCGTTCGATGTGAGTTCCTTATTTTCAAGCGTCCCAATATCACAAGCTCTAGAGTGTTTGAGGGATCTTCTGAAATCGAACAACTTAGCAAATGAAGCTGTTGAAGAATACTCACCAAGCTTTGCATGGATCAGAATTGTTTTCAATATAATGGCTCATATTATGAACAGCGTGAAGGAACGGCTATGGGTAACCCATTGTCTTCATTTATAGCGAACCTATTCATGGGTAGGTTTATGACGGAAGTTGGGAAAGAACTCAGTTACTTCCCTAGGGCCTGGATCAGGTATGTTGATGACATATTCGCTGTAGTGTATACAAGGATAACCAGAATTGAGATTGTCCTTTCAGAACTGAACAACAGGTGTAAGAGTATAAAATTCACATATGAAGTAGAAAAAGAACGAAAGTTGCCGTTTTTAGATGTATTGGTCATAAGGAACGAACAGAACGGAATAGAATTTGACATTTACAGGAAAGACACGGGCACTTTCAGATACATTCCCAATGACTCGAATCATTGTCCACAACACAAAATGGCGGCACTGCAATTTCTGGTTAATAACTTTTCCTTTAAAGAAGGATAAGTACGACAATGAAGAGAGAGTGATTCGGTATGTAGCTGAAGCAAACGGTTTTAACCCAGATATAGTTGACAAGATAATTAGAAAATGTAAGTTTAGGGAAACACTTCGTAAATCTTCGATTTTTCAAAAAGAGGAGAGTAATAAAAGTTTATAGTAATCCCATATGAACCCCAATACACGAGAGGGCTTCAACAGATATTCGATAAAGTAAATATGAAAGTTGCATATAAAACTTCTTATAAATTGCAACAGCTTCTTGGTAATCCAAAAGATTGACTAGAAAACACAGAAAGGTCGGGGATTAACGAAATCAGTTGTCAAGATTGCAACAGCAAATACATCGGCCAGAGCCGACGAGTGATTAAAACCCGCTTCAAGGAACATTGTGCACACATAACATACGGAAGGATAGAAAAATCCAGTGTCGCCCAACATGCTCTAGAAAAGGACCACAGAATTGGTGAAAACAATCTGAAACTGATTAAGCATGTGCATGACACCAGGCTACTCGATGTATGTGAGAGTCTAGAAATAGCAAAATGTAAGAACAGCATGAATGGCGATAAGGGACCCATCCCGTTGAGCCTGCTTTTCAATCTTCTGTTAGGAAGAGAATAATTACTAAGAACTTGCAGGTAGTTAATTACCGAGAAATTCCATATTGGACTTCAGGTATACAACCTCAGGTACCGCGCGTCGAGTGCAAAAATATCAGTTTGGTGTTAGGGAAATTGATTTCGAAAAAAGTTATTCATCTAGGCTAAATACTAAAAAATTAAGATTCACTTGAAAAATATAATAATTTCGATAGTGAGATTTCGAAACCGAACATAGAAGTACACTGGAAAAGGAAAGCTCTTTGAAACATTATGAACCTTCGACAACGCTTGTGTATCAGAATATTAGTTAATAAATTATTTGTTCATTTGTAGAAAACAATTGATAATAGTGGATTCTCTATCGATTTAGCTTTGTTAATTCAGATTATTGAAGGTTGGATAAAAAAAACAGCAAGAAACCGTATCATTATTTGAGAGTGTACCAATGCCAGTTCACATTAAATGAAGAAAAAAAATTTTCCAATTCATTGATACCGGATTAACTTTCGAACAATAATTGTAGTAACATATGCAGAATATGTTTCCAACGTTCAGAATTTTGCACCAATACTGTAAATGCGACACATAGTCATTTAGTTTCCAATATGAGAATATGTCCTTGAATTATTACTGAAGGTTTATTCAATCACGAATATTGTAAAATGTAATCTAAACTCGAAAGTGTTAATTGGCAAATTCAATTATTTCCGAATTGAATAGCTCATACCACACTGATTCAATTTTATCCATAGATGATGTGTGGATGAAAAAAACACGTTACAGGTCTGAAGTGAGTATCCAGTATGTTCACTATTTTTATATACCTATAGTGAGCGGCTGAATTATAAAACAAATCCGTTATTTCACAGGCAACTTACTTTTGACAAAAATCCATTGTGACGTCATCAGTGACTTTCTTGAATTGGAATTTAGGTCTTGTGATACTTAATCTGAAGGATCTTTTACTATTGAACCAGTGATGATCATCAAATCGATGTCTTCGTATTGGGTGACAATAAATATTTTTTCAATGAGGAAATAACTCTCTATCTAATAGAATGATATATCTATCTACCAGTCTTTGAACAACATTAAGAAAAACTTCTTGAACTTCTCTGTTAATTTTGACCCTGAGTCGAATCGACAGCTCCTTTGAATTTTACATTCCACACCTACATTGAGTATAACAACAGGGTTAGGTCCAAAGTGATTGGGTCTATTGGAACTCCACCACTACCCGTGAGGGTTTATTGTGGCTCACACCTATTCACATTCAACCAAATAAACCCAGCTTCTCAACGAAGCCGATCAGTTTGTATGATGAGTGGTCTTTCAGGTCAGATGGTGAGAGTACGGCTCTGCCGAACTCTAAAAACCTGATTCAGTCCCCAGCAGGGCTCCGCTGTTTCATCATTTTCCAAACAGAGGTGACAACCACTGTCTTCAGAAAGTCCGAGTCTCAGCATATGATGATTCAAATGACAGTGACATGTAAGAAGGACTGTTAGACATCGTAGTTCATCCCTTCTGTAGTTCAACAACTGTTTGGTATCAAGCTTCGAAGGGTGAATGAACGCCCTGTAGTGAGTCAATCCTGGAAGATTCTGCCAGAAGTCCATAAATCTTCTTGCCATCTAGGTGTTCAGTCTTTGTTTGGCAAGGGAATCAGCAGCATCACTGCCTTCCAGGCCAGTATGGCCAGGAATACATACCAGAGACAATCTGTTAAGTTTTTCTTTCGAAGAGGATCATTTTCGGCAATTTGCTACTAATTTAGACATTGCTCGGTAGGAGCCAAAAGCTTCCAACGCCGCTTGACTGTCCAAGAATATTTTTATTGACTCATGTATGAGGTTGGATTCTTCCAATCTCTCCACATACAATTCAATGGCGGAATTTTCCGCTGTCCTGGGTCTGCAACTGAAAACACCTGTACAAGAACCGGAAGGTGTTTTAGATCCATCTGTGAACCAGTTGGAGGCATTAAGTCAGAGGTAATTTCCAGAATGCTGTGACTTCCAGTGTCAACCAACAGTTTGTTGCACTCTGCATTAAACTGATTTGTGCAATGCAATCGGCAATGTGCACAATTCTATATGCAATCCATTCAGCCTCTTCCTCCAAAAAAATATGGAGAGGGGGTAGATCTAGAAGGATCTCCATGACCGCTGACGGTGTGGTATTGATGGCACCACTGATAGCCAGACAAGCTTGTCTCTGTAAGCCAGAGAGCTTCGCCTGGGCATTTTTCTGTAAAGCTTATGGTCACCAGGCAATTGCATCATAAGTGATCATTGGTCTGACAATCATCACATGAATAAAATGGAATTGTTAGGGACCTAAACCCCAAGTTCTACCACAAATCCTTCAACATCTCCATAGGGACAGTCTGTCTTTGTATAAAACTTTTCCAAGTGAGCGTTCCAGGTGAGTTTTCTATCAAGAACAATTTCAAGATATTTCACCTCCGTTCCAAATGAAATTATCTCACCATTGAGAAAAAGTTAAGGTAAGATCGTCCACTTTTCTCCTCCTGGTGAAGGAGATTATCACAGTTTCGCTGGAGTTGACAGACATCTGCTCCCTTAGGCACCAACTGTGAACATGGTCCATCGTGCTATTATTCCTGACGTGGACCCTGCCGAGATGACAAGGTCATCTGCATAATCTTGCAGATCTACTTTTCTTCTGTCGAGGGCATCAAGCACACTATCCACGCTTCGAAGAGTCGTAGTTGCAGTTCTGTTTACCAGCATGGCATAGATACAGCCAATTATGGTCGATTCTATACCTTTCCTAGCCAGAAACGATCCTATAGATTTATGTGCATTGTCAAATGCTTCTTCGATATGGAGAATCTCTTTGTTGTCAAGGGATTGGTAGATTTTCTTTACAAGGTTGTTCAATGCTGAATATGTCGATTTGCCGGTTTGATAAGCTTGATTGGTTGATAAGGTTATTCAGAGGGGATGCATATCCACTCAAGTCCTTTCAACAGGAAGGATATAAGGCTGATTGGTCGTACCGATTTAGGATGTGGGTCTTTCCGACTCACTTCAGGTACATATACCTAAAGTGCTGGTGTAAAGTTCCACGCCAGACTAGCTCAATACAATTTTATGAGGATAATTAGAACTATTTCCAGTCCGTTTTGAAGAGCTGGAAGTATACCATCCCCTTCAGGAGATTTGGATGTGATACCAGCACAGCACAAAACAGTACAAAAATATAAAATTAAAAATCATCAATGAATGAAGTATTGAAAAACTTATGCTTATATTTAAAAAATTACCAATGACTCCACTATGCCAAAACCAGTGACGTGATTTCTTCAAAATATACATCTAGAAATCGTCATTCAAAAATAAAAATCGAAAGTAAATAGCTTGCGAAATAGCTTCCATAATTCAGCTGCTCTCTGTGTATCAATATAAATAACAGCATTCCCACCATGCTATGTATGCGTATGATATGTGTTACTGATACACAGGCGGATGTGTAGTGTTCACTGGGTTGACTTTAACTAAAAGGTTTTGAAATGGATATTTTTGTTAAGCATTTGTCATTCCCAACGAATAAAAACTTCACATGTTGTGAGACGTTGTGCGTGAACTAATTAACGAAATTTCTTTTTTCTTATTTCTCCTATTCTTCTGGGATTTTTTACTTTTCATAATCTGAAGAAAGTAAGATTGATAACTATGAATTTCATATACGTCTAGAAAGGACAAACTTCTAACTCAGCCTGATGAAAAAAATATTCTGTTCATCAACAACTTGCCATGTTTTATAGGGTACTTGATAATGATAATGAATCTTCATTTCCCATTGACATCTTTTTACATCTATGAAAATTGTCAATACCAAAATCTAAAATTTTTTCATTGAGTAGTAGATTAAAGAAAAGTATAAAATGAAACCATTACAAGTGTTTTTGGAATGTGAGATATTTGCTTGTTGTTTACCATTATCGTTGAGTTTTCTAAATCATCCTATGTTATTTGGAGCATTATATTGTTGTAAATTATCCCCTGAAATAAAAAACGTTGGCCGTCACTGGTCACAATCGACTGTGACTTGGCCAAGGTTGCGCTCAACTCGACTTGCGCTTTTCGATCGTTCTAGATGTTGCGTCGCTTCGAGAGACTTCCAGAGACTTTCCTATCGGCTCAGAGAGACTTCCACTACAATACATGAACACTACCAACAGGCAGATAGATCGAGTCTAGTTGAATGTGCGGTACGAAGTGAGCTACAATGCGATAAACATTCGCGTTTCAGTCTGAAGATCAGTTAAAGCTCTCGGGTTGTATCAGTGCAGCAGTGAAATAAAGTTGAGTTTAATTGTACAATGTAGTCAATTATTGTCAAACCCCTGGAAAAATGGAACAATATGCAGTATTGCGTGTGGATATCTGATAAACAAGGATAGTTTTGCCTGTCTACCTTGGACCGACATTGAAAATAACAGTATTTCGAAAATAACCCACTACTCAATGCTTTGAACTGTCATTTAAGTCATACTTCATACAGTCCTAATCCCAAAAGGAGAGAATTGGATCTTCCAGGAGAAGAAATTACTAAGAGCATATAACTGTTTTTTCATAGATGGATCAAAAACATTATTCAGGTGAGTCAGTTGTAGAACCAATACAGAGGTATCAAGCTTCACCTATACAAGTGAAAATTCACACCATTGTTTTGTTTGTGTAGATATTAACAGAATGCACAAAAAAATCTATTGGAATATTCTTGGACACCCAAGTACTTGGCTTCAAGTGAGCAAAGTTCAAGTCGGTAGTGTACTGTGAATAAACTCTCTTCGATTGAAATATAACAAATTACTTCTGGTCTTGATTTCTGACCACACAGTCCTGGAATGTAATGAAGCAACTGTGATAGAAATAGTACGTTAGGTGAGACATCGTTAATCCTCAGCTTGCACAAGTTTTCACCTTCGAGGGTGGTAGTACGTAGGGGGCGACAACTGGTTAACAGAAATCCAGATATAATTCCATTTGCAAGGGAGAGCGCTGCAACCTCTCCACTGCAAGAAGAGTTTCAGACTCAGATTGAACAATTCTGAGACATTCATTCATCCTTAGGAGTATGTAACAAATTAACGTTGGAATACATCATGTATGATGAAAATGTCACTGGCCTGCTAACAAGTCACTGTCGTGTCGTTTAAATCATCATATGCAGAGACTGTCGTAGGACAATGCGTGTTTATGTTTAGAAGAAACCGAATTAGCAGATCACACACTTTATGCCTGCTTCGCTGTGGACCGAAGCAGTTTTTCAGGAACTGGCAAAATTCTATTCTTGCCATTCGACGTGATAAATCACTCAGAAAATGACAAATGGCCTTCCTTAATTCATAACGATTCAAAATTATTATGTAGCACATTGATAATGTTTTCGTGACAAAGCGAATATTATTCATGAGAAACCTAGTGAGCTGAGAGACGACTATCTCTTACAAAATATCCAAATTGCTCTGATATTGAGACCACTGCCTTTGGGTCAAATACCTGCATAGTAGTCTCGAGGTCACCACCTTTCACGGATTCAACTCGATGATAATAATTCATTTGTAATCAAAAGTATCACATTTATCATAACAGTTGATATCTTGTAAATTTTCTACCAGAATTAATTGTTACTTTCAAGACGGAAGTGAATTGACTCGATGAATTGATGGCTGAAAATTCATTTGTTTTGTGATTAATTAATCAAAATAATGAACCTCTGCTCCAATTACGACTAATGAATGAAATATTGAATGAGATTGATAACACATTCGACCATGATTTTAATTACACATAACAGATCATTGTTAAGTTCCTCAAATTATATTCATTCAGGCACTTTCATGAGAAGTAGCCATAAGAAAATTTTTGTAGTTGCTGACCACAGTTTTATTGCAGATGATAACTATAATTATTTTTTCACTGTTTTCACCCCTATTATGACTAATTCGAATATTCAAATTTTGAACAATGGTATATTTGAAGCCGATATTGCTAATGATAAAACAACGAAATATATTTTTGTTTAACCATATGATAGAATATGAAACTCTCTATTCCATAATATAACAAACCTGATAATTCCTATTTGGAATGGCATCTTAGGAACCATTTCATTCAAATTTTATATGGAGGCACTATGATGTCATCTAAAGAAATAACGTCAAACAACTTGATATAGGGAGAAGCAAAAAAACAGAGTTGGACTACTTCAATGGAATGAATAAAACACTTTAGTCTAATTACCACTAGTTAATTTTATTTATACGACCTGTTTCGGGTTTTTCCCCATCATCAAGTATAAAACTGAAATGTGAAGTTTGAAAACTCGGTTATATTGGGCGTTTTCAGATAAGATGGGAGGACAGGTAGTTGAACGAAAGGTAGGTGAACGAACCAGGGTGCCAAATTTAAAATTCAACACTGAAGATGATAGGGTTGTTAAACTCATAAATTCAAAAGTGGAGACCTACACCGTTTTAAGAGCGCCTTGAGGAGTTTCCTGTAGTGTTCGTGTTTTGTCCTTCAAAAAATAGTCCTGACTAATTTCTGTTTGCAAACGACTGGAATAAATTTTATGAACAATGATGTTTGTCAGCAAAACTTGTTAATGCAGTCAAAAACTATCTTTTGTAGATCCCTCAACGTATGCAATACTGTATAGATCATAGTGGATAATATTTTGTAAAACAATAAAGTCATTAAAAAAAATACTATTCCTGTTACATTTCAGATACTTGTGATGCACTGTTTGCCACCTTTGGTGTAGTAGGTAATGAATATTACTGGACTTCTATCCCAACACCAAACCGTTTTTAACACCTCGACATGTGTTCAATCACCGAGTGATCATCTTCAAGATGATCTTGATTTTGAAGATGATCATTTGATGATTGATTGATCATATTCAAGATCAAGTTCAGTCTGAAGATGATCACATGGTGATTGAAACATAACGTTAAAAATAACGGTTTGGTGTTGGGATAGATTTTCAGTAACATACATTTCAGGTACGTAGCCCAGCGAAAGCTTTTCTTAAGGCATACATCTATTGTTGAGGAATTTGTTCGAAAAATTTCAGGTTTCTTTTGCTCTATGGCTCACTAAATAAATTAAATCGTACAGGCAACTGGTAGAAATAATAATACCTGAATGTAGGGTAAAGAAAATACTTTTGTCTAATTACCACTACGATTTTTATTTGTTACGACCGGTGTCGGTTCATTAAATCATTTTCAAGTAAATTTTATTGAATCATTTTCGAATAAACTTTATTCGAAAATGATTCAATAAATCGAAACCGAAATCAAAATCGTAGTAGATATTAGAAAAGAAGTTATTTTCTTATATTCAATGTTCATTTCTTCAAAATAAATAGGTCATGAATCGAAAACGTCAGTATCCGAATTATTTAATAACATGAAATTAATATTGATAGGTGAGTACGTCAAGAATGTTAGTATTATTTGTTTATGAAACATTCCGAGATGAAATCCTTCTCATAGGTGCGACATCTAATAAAATTATTCACTGCAGAAATGCCATAGGTATTGGGTAACAACTGAGTAACATATTATGAAATAAATAATGATTATTCCAAGGTCATGTGCAAGAAATAACAGTTATTTGAGAAATATCGCAATCGGTATGTGCGATAATAAAGCAGAAAGATTTCAGTACGTATTGATAGAAATTATGCATAACAGTAAATGAGAATGTATTTGTAGTTGTTATGATGTTCACTTCTCAATAACGAACTCAAGGATCAATCTTCAAGAAAGAAAATGATGATTTTTCTCACACTATTTGAAGCAATATCAGAAAATGAAATTTTGTGAAGTATTACCAATCAACAGGGTACATCCTAGAGTTTTGAATACTCAGCTGAATATAATAGAATTGGTAATGATTTGGTCAATATCGGGCAGATATGTTTTGACGTAAATAAATTAAATAAATGAGTAATCTCATTACGACAGTGGGGCCACATATTCCTATTATTTATTGAAGACGAAATTTTAGATTGAAGTAGAAATTTCCAGTTTCAAAGTTGGAACTTCCAAGAAAGAAATAATGAAAATATGTGCCCCTTCCGTAGCTCATAATGATATATTAATAACAATAATAATGATGAAGGATCATATTCTTTGAAAGACATTTTTTTGTGGAGGACTCACTACTCCCTACTGTTATTTTGGTATATAACCTTTTACAATCTGACATTTTTTGCTATCGTTTAGTTGGGATTCCGGATTTTACGTCGCAAAGAAGTTGAACTTTTTCACTCGGAGATGACTTCATGTGAATTCTGTACTTCGAGTTTGAATAGCAAAACCCTTGGTTTGAAATGTACAGGACTCAGAGTCGATAAAGGATAACTTTCAAAATATGTTTTTTAGTTAACCAGTTCCCTCATACGAATGACAACTATCAAAAGTCGAAACTTGTGCGAGCTAAGGAATGAGGTCTTATCTTTTAACGTGTGATTCCTAGCAGGAGTTGGACGATAGGAAGTGAAAATTGATCGTCCAGCGCACGAAATCGTATTGGACCCTTTCAATTTCTGTTGCAATCAAATAACTGCTTTTGAAGCCGCTCTGAATAAAATGAACGAAAAGATAACATCTTTGGAGAACGCGAAATGGGAGACTGTATATGATCAGAAGTTTCTCAACTAAATATCTGTCAAAGTTATTTCTTGGAGCAGCAGGCTCGTGAAATCAATTAGAAATTCAGAGTTTTCCATATAAGTACAACGAAAATATATTAGTAATCTTAAAAAAAGATTGGAGATCATATACAATGTCCGAAAGTTGATTCGAGTTTCACCCAATCTCTCCTCAGAAAAGTCTAAGTCCATTGTGTTAAAAATGCTAACAAAACATAAGAGAGACTCAATTATGCCGGCATTCAAAAACTTGTTTATTAACAAACACCTCGCCTGCAAGATCAAACTTTTGTTAAATCGCACTAGAAGTAGCAAGAATGAACATTTGGGTGAGAAATGGAAACATATTCGTGAGAAAAGACGATACCTCGAAGGCGATCAGCATTTGAAACGATATCGAAATCTCCAACCTACAGTGATTTTGGTCTCTTTTGTATCTTTAAATATAATATATGTTAAAGGTAAATATTCGTTTTGAGGGCACCCGGCGATTTTGAAAATGCTTTCAATGTACTTACGTATTTTGATGCTTAGATTACGAATACGAAAGAAAAAACCGGCGCTCTCCCTTGATTACAAAGTTACGGCCCTTCAAAGTTCTAAACAGGACAACAACTTCTCAGCCTTCTTTTTCATAAGATAAACTATTCAAAAACACAAGCATTCATCCACTAGGTCACTTTTACACCTTATTCCGCCTTAATTGACACTTTTCAATTCAACAATCAATATTTTACTTATAAAAAAATAATTTAAAAATGAATGCTTCTTCTGGTGACATTCTTATATTTCTAGGTTAGTTATTAGTGACATTTCAGAAAAAAGTGGTTGATATTTGCCGCCGCTCACTATTTCAAATTCGTAATACTACACCACCAAAAACCAATTTACGATCCAAAGAACGAAGGCAAAAACATTTGAATTACTTTAGGAATATTCACAGCATCAGTCGTACCAACTATGCCATTAACCTTAAAAACATAAAATACAGAGATATATAACCAAAAAGCAACTCCGTACATTTTACATTTTTATTGGAAAAATGTTGATTGTTGAAGTGAAAAGTGTCAAGGAAGGAGGAAAAAGGTGTAAAGGTTACCTAGTGAATAAATGCTTGGGTAAATTTTCGTTATGTGGACATCCGGCGATTTTGAAAAAATTTTTGACTGTACTTACGTATTTTGATGCGTAGATTACGAATCCGAAAGAAAAATGCGGCGCTCTCCCTTATTTAAAAAGTTACGGCCCTTCAAAGTTCAGAAAAGGGCAACTTTTCAGCCTTCTTTTTCACTAAATAAACTATTTAAAAACACATGCATTCATTCACTAGGTCACTTTTACACCTTATTCGTCCTTCTTTAACACTTTTCATTTCAATAATCAACATTTTTCTTATATAAATATTAAAAAATGTACGGAGCTGCTTTTTGGTTACATATCACTGTATTTTACGTTTTTAAGGTTAATGATATGGTTGGTACGACTGATGCAGTCCATATTCCTGAAGTAATTCAAATGTTTTTTACCTTTATTCTTTAGATCGTAAATTGGTTTTTGGTGGTGTATTACGAATTTGAAATAGTAGGCGACGGCAAATACCAACCGCTTTTTTCTGAAATGTCACTAGTAACTAACCTAAATATAGAATAATGTCACCAGGAGAAGCATTCGTTTTTAAATTAAGTTTTTTATAAGAAAAATGTTGATTATTGAAGTGAAAAGTGTTAAAGAAGGAGGAATAAGGTGTAAAGGTGACCTAGTGAATAAATGCTTGTGTTTTTGAATAGTTTATTTAGTGAAAAAGAAGGCTGAAAAGTTGCCTTTTTCTGAACTTTGAAGGGCCGTAACTTTTCAAATAAGGGAGAGCGCCGCTTTTTTCTTTCGGATTCGTAATCTACGCATCAAAATACGTAAGTACAGTCAGAAATTTTTTCAAAATCGCCGGGTGTCCACATAACGAAAATTTACCAATGCTTGTGTTTTTAAATAGTTCATCTTGTAAAGAAGAAGGCTGAAAAGTGGCCCTTTTCTGAACTTTGAAGGGCCGTTACTTCGTAAATAAGGGAGAGCGCCGCTTTTTTGTTTCGGATTCGTGATCTACGCATCAAAATACGTAAGTACACTCAAACATTTTTTCAAAATCGCCGGGAGCCCTCAAAATGAATATTTACCGAAAATTACCTAGGGACTCACCGAAATTTTCAGTCTTGTCTCGATGATATGTGGTCTCCAAACTATGATGTTATTCAAACTATCCGGTAATTCGAATCATGCACTATAACTAGCACACTACACTCAGCAAGTCTAAGTAAATCACTAATCAACAAGTAGTAGATGCAATAACAGTGAGATGAAGCCTTATATATCAATTGATGAGCAATCTCTTTTCAAATCCGGCGACGCACTCGAAATAGTGAGTAAGTCCTTGGTATCTCCGTAAAACCCTTCAACTGTCTTCATGAAATCATAAACAAAAAAGTAAACAAAAACTCACATATGTAAATCAGAATTTGAAATGAAAATGAGTGCATTAGCATAAAAAGGGACTGAATCAACTTATTATACTAAAAAGAATAGAAATAAATGAATGTATTGAAATGTTACTAGGATTTAATGAATACACAGCAAGTGATATTCAGGTTTTGGAAACGGAAAAATATTGTTTTCTGAAATGTCGACCACTAAAGAATGCTAAGTATGAATATTTTAATTTTTTTCATTGATTCTTTCAATTTGTTGTCAGAATTTATGAATAAGACAAGTTTCTGACTTGGACTCTTCAGTGATTTATATTACGCAGTTACTTTCCGAAGTGAACTTTTCACTTTACCTCTATTGATTCTCTATTGATTAAGTTTTATTCATTTTTAAAATTGTGTAAAGTTAGGTTAGGTTAGGCTGTTTCTTTTATCATGTGGTAATATTGCTATATTCTAAACCGTAATAGATACGGGGACGATTAAATGGGAAAAAAGGTAACTGTCATCGCAAACAATAGAATGGTCGAAGAAAATTTTTGGGGACTCTCGCACTACTCGAGTTATACGGGGAAAATAAAAAATGCTGTTTTTGGTTTTTTTCGAATGGAATTGTTATTTCGGAGAATATAAAAAAATGGAAAATGCAAATGTTATTGTAGTTGAAGTGTAATATGACGTGTCAACATGGCCACCATCAACAGGTATTGATAAAGCGATACATTCACAATCCAAGAGATTATCACATTTGATATTTTCATAGCGTTTCATTTGAAATAACCACCATCATCAGTGACAACAATCAAACAGAAAAACAATCATGAACTTTTGCGAAAAATTAAACCAATACGGAAAATCAAAGCTACATGGCAATCTACATTAAATGCTCGAATTGACGACCTCTTTATCGAATACACATAAGTTGTCGGTCCAGACAATTCCTGTGGAAATTTTCTAGCATAATGGGTGTAATACTAATACATGCATCTCTCATTTTTTGTTCGAGAGGGTCGATATCTGTACTTGGTGTTGAAAAAAACTGTATGCTTCTTGTATACCCAGATAAAAAATCTGAAGGAGTAAGATCTGGGGATCGAGCTGGCCAGTTGATTGGTCTATTGTTTCCAATCCATTTTCCTGGGAATATTGCATCTAAATGTTCCCTTACTATTGCTGCATTATGGGGAGGAGCGTCGACCTGTTGAAAATATTGTATTTCATGGTGGATACTCAGTGGCAATTCATCTAAGAAGCCATCGAATCCATTAAAAAGAAAATGAAGATACATTTCACTATTCAAATAATCATCATAAAAGAAAGGGCCAAGGATTTTTGTTCCCACAATTGCCAATCAAACATTTACTTCGAACCGTATTTAAAAAAAAAAGTTGATGGTGGCCATGCTGACATGAAACGTTTTATCGAATATTTATTACACTTACATATTACACTTCGAATACAATAACATTTTTGTTTTCCATTTCTTGATATTCTTCGAAATAACAATTTCATTCGAAAAAAAAAACAAAAAACTGCATTTTTAGTTTGCCCCGTATAACTCGAGAAAAGCGAGAGTCCCCGTAAATTTTTTTCGACCATTGTATTGTTCCAGATGACACTTACCTCTTTTTCCATTTAATCCTCTTGGTATCTGTTACGGTTCAGAATATAGCAATGTTACCATATAATAAAAGAAACGACCTGTATACAAGGGTGGTCTGAAAAGTTTCTGACCTAACAAAGATACAAGACATTTTTTCAGGTTTTTTTTTAACATAGTCTCCTTTAAACTCTACACATTTCTGTCAGCGATGCTCCCATCTCTGTAAGCCGTCCAAATAGTACTTGGCGTTTTTCTCTGTGAAATAATTGTTCACGAAGGTCATTGCCTTTTTTATTTGACGGAAATCTCCGTCCTCCGAGCGCGATTTTTAGATGAAGGAACAAAGAAAGTCGTTTGAGGCGAGATCTGGTGAGTAAGGCGGAGAGTCAAGCAGTTCAAACAGTAATTCGTGGATTTTCGCCCTGGCAACCGCTGAGGTGTGAGACGGTGAGACAGGATTTATTTTCTTCAAATGTGGCCGTTTTTCTGTTCTGCCGTTCTTCCTTCAGTTTGTCAAGTAATAATGCTGATTGGATTGTATTTTTGTTTCGGGCATATAATGGTGTATCCAAGTTTCATCTACAGTAAGTAATCGAAGCCAATACTCAGATTTATTATGCACTAACTGTGCCTACAGAACGTTGGAAATGTTCATGCGAATTCGTTTTTGGTTTGATGTGAGCAAACTCGGCATCCAACGCGCGGACAGCTTTCTTATGCCTAAATGTTGATTTAATGTGTGACAAACACGTTTTTTCGAGATATTCATAATTTTGCTACCTCCGTCACTTTAATTCGGCGGTCGACTAGCACCTTTCAATAAACTTTGGCTATGCTTTTGTCGGTAGTTTCAGTTATTGTACGTCCCGAACGTTCATCGTTTCCCAAACTCTTGCGCCCACGATTAAATTCAGCTGCCCAAAATTTCACTGTGGTTAATGATATGCAGAGTCCCCAAACAAAGAATCCAACTCATCTTCGATCTGCGTCGTCGTATTGCGTTTTCGAAATATTCAATGACAGCTCGATACTCGATTTTGTCCATTTTCATAAAAAACATTAACATTAACTCACTCATACAATTGTTACATAACAACTGCGCGTCAAAAATGGTTGAAACTTTGATGAGTAACTATCAACAGATGAACAACGAAATTCAATAGCTTTTATTTACGAGTGCTGCTATCTTCATGTTGAAGTCGGAAACTTTTCAGACCACCCTCGTACACAAGAAAACAATAGGGAGATGAAGGGTCCTTGTTCACATGTTTATCCTTCCACTCAAACATGATGATTTCAATTGACATCGGAATATGACAATAATTAATCAAAATTATGATTACTTCAATCTAACGAAACCACACATAACTGAATTTCAATAAAGTTTTATGAATTCATTTCTTATTCAACGCAGACCGAATTGTGTAGTGATTGATCTTCATAGAACAACTGTGAGCGCTATACTGATTGGTTGGATGTGACGTGGAAAAGTACGAAGGTGCTGAAGGATCATAGAACACCTACTTTTTATTAAACTATCAAATGGCAGGTATCAAGAGAGTGAAGTATCAATTATCTACAGGGCTATTCAGATTCCGATTCAAGCATGGGAATCTCGTGAATGGTGAGATATAGAGTTCTTGAAATTATGGCAAGTTGTCTAATGTTGGTTATATTGAATGATACCGAAAAAAATCAACTGTAGCTTTTGTTTCGGAGATATAACTAAAATCTCGAAATTATATTCTCAGGAATATTGGAATATACGAAGTCTGTTTAAAAAATAAGATGAATTTTCAGTTTCCTGAAAGAATATCAATTCATTCATTAATTTCTATTCTGTCCTTTCTAGAGTAGTCTCCCTCAGATATAATACACTTTTTCCAATACTCGAAGCAGTTCTGATATGCACTTTTTGGTATGTCCTTGAGCTCTATCAGCGATACCGATTTTATCTCTTTAATCGCCTCAAAACGCCGTCCTTTCATGGGTCTCTTTAATCTTGAGAACAGGGAAGACTCACAGAAGGCCACATCTGGTGAAAACGACGGCCGAGGCATGATTCCGTTGTGTTGTTTTTGGCAAAAAATTACGAACAAGCAATGACAAGTGAGCAGGTGCCTTATCGTGATGCAAAAGCCATGAATTGTTTCTTTACAATACCGGACGTTTCCTTCGAATTTCTCTTCACAAGCAGCGTATAACTTCAAGATTATACTTCTTATTGACTGTATGATTCTTTGACAAGAACTCCTGATGCACAACTCCACAGTTATCAAAGAAAACAGTGAACCAAACCTTGACATTTTCATCAGTAATGGGTTCTAAAGTGAATCTGAACCGCCGTAGATGTCATTCAACAATTCCTGAGCGATGCTCATGCGATAGCTTTTTATGATAAAATGTCAGCAATTTCGGAATGAACTTCCCTGCCACAGGCTTCCTAACAAAAATTTTCTCATGCATGGCATGAGTTAATTGATATAACAACATCCTCAGAAACTTTTCTTATAGTGATTCCGAAATACTCAAGATACTCCATAACAATGTTCTTCACTTTCTCAATATTTCCATTGGTTGTTGATGTGCTGGGGCTTCCAGCGCGAGCGTTGTCATTCACATCTTCTCGACCTTCTGTGAAAAGCTTGTTCCACTTGTGAAGATTTTTCTGACTCAGAGTCCATTCACCGTATGCAACTGTCATCATTTCAAGTGTTTTTGAGCACTCAATTCCATTTTTCATTAGCATAAAATTGCCGACCAGGCAAAACACTTTTAACTTTTATGCCTCTCACTAATAAATCAAACATGCTGAATAGCTGAAACTGTGAAAATATGTTCGAAACGAGTGTACCAACATAAAAAAGATCGCTAATTGAATGTACGTACTCCGCGAAATTTGAACCTTAATTTTTTGAACAAACCTTGTACTTTGCCATAGCAACTTTTATCGGACTAACAGAATATGAAATTTTATATTGGTTGTGGTGAAGCACTTTCAGTTTAGAATATCGACCGGTAATTTCGAATTTAAATACTGTTCCATATGTTTTGCAGCAAACTATTCGATAGAAAATGTTTTTATGATATAGTGAAAATAATCTTCAATATTCTCGAGAGTTTCGGTAGTCTGTTTGCAATGTGCCTTATTTGCAATGTGCTATAAATTCAATCAACTGTGTCAGAAAGTAGACATTCATTCAGCACCATTGAATATATTTCAAAATGAGATGGAGAACATTATGTTTGCGAAGCAACGTATACTCATTCGAAATTAGTTTCTGTTCAATGAAAGTATTATTGTTACGATATATGTATGTTTTCTATATGTTTTCTATATTCAACACTTCCATCCCAAAACTGTGTATTATGTTTGCAAATTATCAAACACTTGAAATTTGTAATTTTTCCTTTTTTTTTGATACTCCATGAAACTGTAACGATATGTATATATTTCCTACATTCATCACCTACATCACAAAATTAGTAATGATATAATTATTCACAGTTCACAGTACAATACTCTTTACAGTATTTACAGTACAATACTGTACAATTTAACATTATCGATCTGGAACTTGATATAAAAAATGCAGGATACCCTGTATGAATATTATTTGATCATATTCTGAGTCCGATGAAAGTTGCTATGGAAATGTTTGAAACAAAAAGCTTTATTTATGATTTTTATATTACCTGGAATGAAGCAACTTCGTCACAATTCACTCTTCTTTCTGTCTCTCATAGTTTAAGAGATTCTCATGCATTAACTCGAATTTGACTAGCCCTGTCAATTGAGGCTGAATTCACAGTCCCATCAGAAATAATAATGCATCAATCGTTAATTTCATGACATGTTTTTATACGTTTTCACTAGTGAATTGGAAACTGCACCCTCTTTTTTCAACATGAAATCAATTATCTGAGTAGTAATTTTATCAGTCCTCCCATTGAGGAAACTATGAACAGCTGAACACATGTCGCGGTTTTTCTAACGTTTTATAGCGATATCCACAATCAACTCATAGTATATGTATAATATGTTTCACTCTGAATGGTATTTGCTTATCAACTGCAATAAACTACCTGGTTTAATCCCAATGTGTAGTGTAGTTCAATATTATGACTCTTTACCCTTCATTTGATTCGGGTTTTACAATTTAAGGTTCTGATTGGTTTTATTAAAATTGTTTAGCCAATACCATATATCGTGAACCTACTATACCAGTAAATTTTGATATGGATTTTCATCAATATTTGATCATTTCCATTCAATACTGATTATTCGATTGTTCAAACTGTCAATTATAGATAATCGACATATTGATTATGGTTATGCGTTGGTTTGGCCTGTCGATTATAACTGAACGCCAGCTGAAACTATCGATTTTGTAACTACTGTCGACTATAAAGTAGAACTCAGTGGCCTTTCAGCAACTTTGAAGGAGAAAACAGTTTTTGTCGATATTAATTATTCTTATCAAAGAAAATATAAATTTTTTCTATGATCGTCAAGTTCCAATACTTTGAATTATGTATGTTCCAGTTGAAGAGCATTTTAAAAGTCATTTATGAAGATTCAAAATGAAAACACAGGCCCCTTTTGTTCCCAGATGTTGATAGGATCACGATCACAGTTTTCTGTTGATCGTCATTTCCACTCTGTAATAGGTCTTATTATTTGAATCGCACTGATCGATATAAACTCTATATTTGACTACCATCGATTTCTACAGATGACACTTTGGCCTCGGTGTAACAAATGCATGAAAAGTTCTGCTGTGATAACCAATTCAGGAAATCAGATCAGCATTTTTCGAATATCATAAGAAAATTCAAAAGATTTCTAGGTTCAAATTACCAAATATTAAATATGGCACCTTATGAAGATCTGGTCTATAAAATATATTCATTCTCTTCTATTCCATAAGGTGTTTCGTGAATACTTCACGAAAAGTGGAATTTAACGTAATCTAGAAAAAGTATTTGAAATTTCTGGATGAGGTCTTCATAACCATAGGCGACCTCTTCGGGAGGTAACTAAAGACGAACATACATTGCACCGGAGATCACATTACTGAGAATATCCGGTCTTTCCTCACGCTGCCACCTAACATCAAGAACGTAAAGACTGCTAGGGAAGGGCTTGAGGTACTCGTCTCCAAGAACAGATCAGAGGGCCTAATTTCCTCGAAAATTAATGAGCATCGTATACCACGGGTAATAAGGGACACTACGTGACCAATGCCTTCCATGTTGGCTACAGCTGCTGGACAAAGTACGACGATTCTTCGTCAAGAATGTGCAGGAAGAATACGTGCTGTAGTCTCAGGCGAGATTCATGTAATGAGGAATGACTACTCATTGTTCAAATCATTGAATGTTCTGCTAAAAAGCTACAGACATTTTTCTAACTGGTCAGCTACACCATGATAAACATAAATATATTGCGCTTAGTAATAACTACCAATCCAGTGTTATTCCAAAGTCGGATACAAAATTATTGAAAAAATCCCGCCCAAACACTCCATAGACTCATCTGATTTTTCCAAATTTTCAAAAGAAATTTAAAATTTTTATATATAGAGATACTATTTCAGACATTATTGTGTCAACATAATTCATATGGTATGCAAACAAATCTGGTGATTATATTGGACTTCAACTCGACAATCAGGCTAGAAGTTTCCGCTAACATTTATCCGATGCACGTACATGAACCTCACGTTCCGTAAAATCTTATAATTTTCAATATTACGCGATTCACTGAGTTACGGATACGTGAAATAAATTGAAGGAAGGTACACAAGTATAGGTAAACTTTGCAGACTCTCTAATCCTCGCATTTATTTACATACACGGAATTGAAATTAATGACGGTACGTTGGTAAATATTTTCATGCAATTGCTTGTTATGTATAATTTGATATCAACATAATCGGGAGTATGAAGTGTTTGGAACAATGATTGAGAAAGCTCTGGACGAGGGTTGGATCAATATTTGGTAGTGAAGATATTGAAAAAATGACATCAGCCGGACCAACAGTAAAGTCTCCAACAGAGCCTATGAACATGAGCTTTCTTTCCGTAAATCAAATCTAGCCTCATCCCTCTTCAAACATTATTCAGAAAAACTTTGAAGCAATGGAAAGCTGTTGAAGGCTCCAAACATAAAACCATCTGATGGCCAAGGGGAGTTGACATGAAGTGGAAGTTGAGTTGGCTCCATGGTCTGGTGTTGCCAATCCAAAAAGGAGGACTATCAAGTTTATATCCTTTCCAAAGAGAGCTACAGCTGAAAACAAAGGTTCTTGCTTCTAAACATACTTTGCCAGACATCAGTATGCCACATTTTTTCATGAAATCTCAGTGTGTGCCTCTCAGTTTGCTAGAAAATATGCCTGATGAACTGTGAGACATTTGTGATGCACTGTTTGGAACCTTTAGTGTAGTAATGAATTTTACTGCCGTTTTATCCCAACACCAAACCGTTATTTTCAATACCTCGACACGTGTTTCAATCACCAAGTGATCATCTTCAAGAGGAAGATTAGGTAAATCATATCAATGATAGACATGTTAAGGTAAAGGCTGATGTCCACAAATATTTTGATGAACCTTATTCTCTTTTGTTCAGCTCGTTTCGTGTTTATGTCACCTCAGCAACTTTTGATGCTTTACAAAGCTCCACCCTTCCGCATACCCTGAAACTGCTGGATTCCATCAAGAAAAGAGTCATCCACCTGATTTGAGACGCGAACATTACTTGCAACCTTGATAGTCTGGAATATCATAGAAAGGATGGGGATTTGTCTCTCTTCTATAGATATTATCACGGAAAGTGTTCAAGTGACTTGGCACATTTGATTCCACCAAGAGCGGTATAGCTACGAAACACTCGACGGGCTCTGGCTGCTCATCGATCTGAGGTTCAACTCACGACACCTCGAACTTCACTGTTCAAGAACTCTTTCATTTGGAGAACTGTGTTAATGGAATGGAAAGTTTTTCAAAATGGATTTAATCTCTAGCGATTCAAATCCAATGTGAATCACTACTTCCGCACAGGCACCGCTTTCAGAGCGTTTTAAGAATTCTCCTAAAGTGCTTGTGGGTGCTGGTAAATCCAAATAGTCCAATCAACAAGTTCAAAAACATGAAAAATAGAGATAAAGGTCCTAAAAATATGAGCGATAGCTCATCGGAATCACCTCTAGAAAAATGTTTTTGAAGGATTTTGGTGCAGGTAAAAAATTGCAATTGTGATTAACGAAATAAGATTAAAAAATGGTATTTAGTTTTTTGTTAATAATTCAAAAAATATTAATATTCAGGCAATTTTGAAAAAAGCTCGTTGAAAAGGAGGAAATTTACAATGAAAAAGTGCCGACTTCCGAAACTCTATCTCCATTATTTATAATTTTAATTTGACGTTGAAAATAGGGTTCCGCGCGGCTGTTACGGCATGCGCGCGCTGCCGATAAAGAGAGTTTATCAAAAGGAATAATTTTTTTCATAACATGAAATGTCAGTTTGAAAATTTGACAAAAAATCTAGTATCTTCTTAACACTTGAATGAATCGAGTCCCGTAGAAAAAAAGTTTTATCACCATTTTTCAAAAAGTTATTCAATTGTTAACTAACAAATTTTTCCCAATCTCCGTTGGCATAAATGATGGGATAAAAGCTATAAATAATTGGCCTATAAATTTTAAACTTCGTGTACCCGTTTGATATATATATATACTTTATACGATCCTGCGATAAAAGTCCATAAAAATTCATTAACTTGTTAATTATGATTTTTTAAAACTATTGCAGAATGAAATATCTAAAAATTATTGATTAATTTTTTTTCATTTGATATTTAGCTATGTCTGTTTTCATATTGAACAATGGCAGTTATTAACATAGGATATAAAATTTTTACGTAATCTTCTTATTGAATTGTTTTAAACAAATAGAGAAATTCAATATTTTTGAAATATTTGTTTTGCTTTCTGTTGTCTAGGGATAATTATGATTTTTTTTTTAATTTTTCATAATTTCAATTTTCAATTGTTTAAAATCGATTTTTTCATATTTCGATTGTTTAAATAATTAGTTCGGAAATAATTTTGCTTTTAAAAATCATAATTACTACTTCAAGATAGTTTGTAAAAAAATTTTTTTATTCATTATTCAATTGTTTATTAGTTTAACAATTTGTTATGAACAAATATTGCCCAACGTTATATTTTTTTTCTGAAGCAGAAAAAAATTATAAAAACAGCTTCATATAAAAAAGTGTCATAACAATTTTTTCAATTTATTATAATACTTTTTATGGCACTTTTTTATATATTGCTGTTTTTATAATTTTTTTCTGTTTCAGAAAAAAAAATAATATAATAAATACAATATTTGCTTAAAACAAATTATTGAACTAATATACAATTAAATAATGAATGAAAAACCTTTTTTTTTTGCCAAACTATTTGAAAGTGTAAATTATCATTTTTGAAAGCAAAATTATTTTTCAACTAATCATTTGAAAAATCGAAATATTGAAAAATCGATTTGAAACAATTAAAAATTGAAATTGAGAAAAAATTTTTTTCAATCATACCTAATTATCTCTATACAACAAAATATCGAAAAAACATTTTTCAAAAATATTGAATTTCTCTATTTGTTTATAACAATTTAATGAACAAATTACGTAAAAAAATCATATCGAATGTTAATAACTGCCATTGTTCGATGTGAAAACAGACATAGCTGAATATCAATTGGAAAACATTTTTTTATCATAATTAACAAATTAATAAATTTTTATGAACTTTTATCGCAGGATCGTATGAAGTATATATATCAAAAGGGCTCCACGAAGTTTAAAATTTAAAGGCCAATTATTTATACCTTATACCTTATCCCATTATTCATGCCAACGGAGATTGGGAAAAATTTGTTAGTTAACAATTGAATAACTTTTTGAAAAATGGCGATGAAACTTTTTTTTCTACGGGACCCGTAGAGAAAAGGAGATACTAGAATTTTTTCAAATTTTTAAAATGACATTTTATGTTATAAAAAAATTATTTCTTTTGATAAACTCTCTTTAGCTGTAGCACGCGTATGCCGTAACAGTCGCGCGGAACCTTATTTTGAAAGTCAAATTAAAATTATAAATAATGAAGATAGTGTTTCGGGAGTCGTGACTTTTTTATTGGAAATTTCCTCCTTTTCAACGAGCTCTTTTCAAAATTGCTCAAATAATAACATTTTTTGAGTTATAAACGAAAATCTAAATACCATTTTTTTTAATCTTATATTGTTAACAATAATTTCAATTTTTTACCTGTACCAAAATCCTTCAAAAAAATTTCTCTAGAGGTGATTTCGAATCGAATGAGTTATCGCCCATATTTTTAGGACCTTCATCTCTATTTTTCATGTTTTTGAACTTGTTGATTAGACTAAAACAAAAAACTAGCGGTTGTCACACAGCTCCAGCAAAGATTGAGTATGATAACCGGTTGAGGTTACATTCAAAAGCAAGTTCTGAAATGTCGGAGAAGATGTTGGAAAGCGAAATATATTGATATGAAATAATGATAATACTCTGTGAGTATTACTGAAGATCATATATTATCACTTTATTGTATGTTTACAGATTAGACATTCATTTTTCAGAGTTCACTCAGTATTTTTCCTAGTGATATTCTATAATTTGGTATTGTTTTCGAGATTGTGAATTTATTCAAAACTGAAATCTGTCAATACTTTCAGGCAATGAAAACTACTTCTCAACTGTCGAATTTCGATGAAGTTTGGTTTTTCATCTATTCGTTATACAAAATGAAAACATGTTTCTTCCATGTTATTCCAAACAAAGTATATTCCACAAGAACCATCATGCCCCAAATACACCTCTCAATTGGTCTATGAGTTGGAATACCTTTTTCAATTCAATTCTGAAATCGAATATACTGATAGTCAAAAAAATAAAATCAATTTTGATTCAGTCCAAAGACTATCTTTCTTTCATGATCACAATTCTTACAAGCAATGTCAGCTTCAAAATTCAATAAAATTCAAATATGTGTTCGTACATTTAATTTGCCACGTTGATCAAATTGTCTGTGAGTAATGCTTTCCCTCACATCTATATATGTGATGAAATGAAATAACGGGGTCTCTCAGTCAAAAAATCAAAAATGAGTAAAAAACAATTAATTGAACATATAAATCGACGAAGAAAGTTAAACATTAATGGAGTTTTTTTGGTTTGACAAATGTCATACCTTCACATAAATGTCATTTCTACTGTACATTTCTCCAGTCGCTAAGATTCTCAACTATCATACACAAATTATATTTTCCCCAATTCAATAATCAAATTGACTATTCTTGGCTCTACTGAGTGATCTCAAGCTCATCAATCACTGATTCCTATTCAAACGCACACAAAACAATAAAATTTCTACTAGGCAGAGATGATTGATGTATATTCCTATCTTGCGAAATAATTAATGACATAAGACATCTCTAGGTATGGATACCATCATATAATATTATTCGCAGCCTTCTTCGTCTTTCATCGTTCTTCAGGTGTACATTATCTTGATGATAATTAGTGGTTTGGAATTTTAAACGTGAAAGTAATGCGTGGAAAATGACAAGCTGTCTGTTTTTGAACTGAATACAATGTTGATATTAATAGTTCCTGCTCTTTCTCAGCAGAGGTGTTGAGGTATGAAATGTAGTGAAAAGTGTAGCTCCATTTTCTCTTCAATTAAAATGAGTATTTATTTTTTTAGAAACACTGCTATTTGATCATTATAGCCCTGTACTGATGAACTTTCCTGTGGCAAAAGGTTTTTGAAATTATTTGTAAGTGACCTGGAGATCAATTGGAGATCAATTGTAAAAGAATATACTTTTAGGAGGGATAACTATAAAGAAAGTGAAGCTCATGCACATAATTTTACAGATATGAGATAAGAGAAAAATGTCCATCCAGAACAACTACTTTCAAATATATGGATATGAAATGACACGGAACGGAAATCACTTCTTCCCATTTCGGCTTGTGTTCAAATCATTCGTATTGGAATTAATTTGAAATATTAAAAAATACAGTGGAATCAATCAATGTACTGAGAAATAATAGTTCATTGGATTTTGCGTAATGAATGGAATACATCACGAGCCGAGCAAGTAACTGTGAAATTTGAAACAGGTACTCATACAATGTCGAATGAAATTATTCTTGCAGGCGCAACTTCAACTGCCCATAACATTCTCATTTATGAAGATATTTTGATAATTCGTTCATAGTTTCTTTCTATTTCACCTAAGTTTCTATAAATAACATTTTATATTGAACACTTCTCTATTGGAACAAATATTGTTTACAGATACCTTACACAATGTTTTTCTTAAAGACAAATCACAAGCACTACAGGAATATCCTTGATGCGATCTTAGAACGGTGCCTGTGCGAAAGTAGTAATTGACATTGGATTTGAGTCGCTGGAGATCAAATCCATTTGAAAAAACGTTCTTAAGAAGTTTATTTCTCCAAATGGAAGAGTTCTTAAACAGTGAAGTTTGAGGTGTACTGAGTTGAACCTCAAAACGATGAGCAGCCACAGTCCGTTGCCTATTTGTTCTTGGTGGAATCATATGTGCCAAGTCACTTGAACACTTCCCGTGAAAGTATCAATAAACAGAGACAAATCTTCAATCTTTCTTCGATGTTGAGTGTGCGCAGACTCACCAACTGAACAGTCGGTGCCTGCAGACTTCCCATTCTACATTCCATTGTTGATATCTGATGTCAAGTATTATTCTAGTACCTACTATCAAGGCGGATGGCTCTTTTTTGGATGGAATCCAGCAGTTTCAGGGTATGTTTGCGGACGAAGCCCCATACATAAGAATAAAACTCAAAAGAAGGTGTCTGATCTGAGTTTTATAAAGCATCAAAAGTTGTTGAGGTGCGTACAGTTTTCTGATTCGGAAAAGTGTTCCGAACTTTTGAGAAGCAGCCTTTGCAATTTCAGCGACATGATTGTGCCAAGATATTGGTGTCCATTCCAACCCCCAATAAACGTATCAAAGCAGAAAGCGGAATTGTCTGAGCTGTCATTATTATATCCGGTTCGGAAACATTTATCTTTTTGGAGAAAACCGATGCCTGGGTTTTTGTGGCATTGAATTGAACTTGATTTCACCACAATTCGAAATTACTCCTAGATCCTCATTAAGATATTCAACCTCCTGTTGCTGGTGAAGATGTACATCCCCAGCCGATGTTCTGAAATCCAAATGTTATGACGAGACAGTATGCTGTCGTCAGCAAAGCAATTTATTGGATTCTTGTTTTTTTCCAAAAAGTCATTGATATACAATAGAAAGAGGGTTGGAGAAAACCAGCATGGATCGTGAAAGTTTTCGGGAGATATCCGTCAACGGACACTTGCAGGGAACGTTCTCTCAAGATTCGGAAGAGCCATACACAAAAGTGATCTGACAAGCCATAGCATTGAAGTTTGGCCAGCAAACCGTCATGCCACACACGGTCAAAGGCCTTAGAAATATCAAGCGCAACAGCTCTTGACTCTCCATGTTTCTCAATTGCTTTATTCCAAATATGGGTGACATACGATAAAAGGTAGCCTGTTGATCTTTGCTTTCGAAAGTCATATTCATGATCGCTCAAGGTGTTGAAGCCTTTCAAATATTTGGGGATATGTTGGTTTACGGATTTCACCATGATTTTTGATATCACTGATAGCAATGCAACTGGTCTGTAGTTGGAAGAGTTCTCTGGCCCTTTTTGGAAATAGGCTGAACGCGAGCAATCTTCCGACAAGAAGGAAAACCTCCTTTCTTGTAAGGCAGGTTGATTGTATGAAAGAGTATTGGTATAGATATTTAATCACGAAGAAAACCACTCTCCAAATATACTTCAAAATTTTGGAGTTTTGGGCGAAAACACTTTTTTTTCAATATCTCACCATCCTCATTTTATATAACATTTCAAAGAGGATTCAAAGAGTGCATGAAATATTGAGAATTTATGTTACTAATAGAGACACTGCTGCTTTTATTAAATTGATAGTGCGTAAAAATATTCAACTTTCTAGTCTGATTGCAGTCATGGAAATTTCTTGTTGAGAAAGATATTTTTAAAGAGAGATTAGTTTTTGGAAAAACTGATTTTGGTTTTTTACTTCTTTGTCATGTAGAAAAATTGAGTCTTCACTAATGCATCCAACTTTTTTTCAATGTTTTCCATAAACTACATATTGGTGAGAAAAGTTGGAAGTTAAAAAGTTTATTTTCGAAAATTAATAAGAGATTTGTCAAAACAAATTTCTGAGAACTCATAATGAAATAATTATCAGGTATCCAGATGATGTCGCCACAGAATCAAAACGGTAAATATTCCTTCAATTTGGTAGATTTCACATCGTCCGATTATTACATGAATAGGAAGCATTAAGACCAAGAACTTCAACAGATCTTGAGGCTTGCCAATCGCACAAAATTATTGTGCTATTTCACAAGTTCTGTACGTTTCTATGAGGCTATTTCAAACTGTAATGTAACAGTAAATACTCATCTGAATCAATCGAAATGAGCGTTATTCAAATCAGTTAGGAATCACACGTTAAAAGGCAAGACCTCGTTAATCCTTGGCTCTCACAAGTTTCGAACTCTGAGGGTGTCGTTCGTAGAGGTGCGACAGCTGGTTAACGGAAAAACATATTTTGAATAGATTTAAACAGAGTTCGCAGTGCGAGGACAGTGCGTTCATTGACACTATTATTGCTACTGTGAAATATCTTCTTTAGATGTCCGTTGGATATACTTCAATATCCAGCGTAGTATTACGCAGGGAAGTTATTGTTTTGCAGTCCTTCACCAGAGCCTCCTGTGTACGTAAGTTGGGAGAAATGATTGTTTCGAGATTATATTTTTTATACGTATGTATCTCCTCTCGATACAGCCTTCAGAATTATTTTGATTTCTAAGTGGATGTTTATTCCCAGTTTGGGGCTTTGCTCATGGGATGGAGCTATTATCAGTTAACAATCAATATCTAAAGGCAAGCACACACTATAGACTTTTTATCGGCCGATAGTTTAGTCTGGTTGGGTTTGGTGGGGGCACACTACTCAAACAAAACTGTTCGGTTCGGTGCGGGTGCGCAGACCACCAACTGAAAAGTGTGAACAGTTGTTGATATATATAATATTTTGACGCGTTGTATTGAAAGTATTGCAGAATGTTATCGAGGAAAGCTTGTTTTTTTCTGTCTTCAGCATCCATTTCACCCCATGCAGGAACAACAATTGCACAAACCTCATGCCATAGTTTCTTTTTAATATTAACATCGGAATATTCTTTTGATGCTTTATTATATAATGCAGGTCGCTTTTCAACTTCCGTAATTATATTTTCTACTGAACATTCGGCAATATTCGACATAATTATAAAAAAAAAGGTAATGAAAACGCAAATATATTCAAAGATAAAGTAGGGGAGTCTGCAGGCACCGACTGTTTAGTTGGTGAGTCTGCGTACTCTCATAAACACACAGTCTGATTAGAACTCGGCCGATAGTTGTCCAACTTTGTAATTGAATTAGAATTGGGAAGCCTATCCAACTTGTTTCTGATTATTCAGTCGGCCAACTGGAATCGCTCAGATGTGCGGACTCACATTACGATTCTATACTACGGTTTCTTACAGTCAGTCGAGCCGAGTTGAAATTAACCGAGTTCCAGGCACACTGCTATTTGGGTTGGATATTTCCTGCACTGATGATAGTTAATACATCGAAACCAGTCAGTAGGTGATCTACTCAATTGATATCGGCATGGTTCTGTTGATTGACGAACGAGAAACATCTGCAAGCCTAATCTCTGCGAAGTATTTTGCATGAAATTCTGTCGAATATAATTCAATGTCCAGCGTAATATTAGCCGGCGAAGTAGTTGATTTCCGGCAGGCATTTAATAGAACCTTCTGTAGAGGTACGTTGGGTGATATTTCATATAGAAATATTAATTTTCTTAAATTATTTACCTTCATATGAATTGATCTGTTGAAATTAGTGTGAATTTTCACTAGAGAATTTTCAGCAGGTTTCTACGCGAAATCATTGATGTGTGCCTGAGTTTGTTACGTGATTTTTTGCTTTTCTTAGTAAGCGATAGAACAGTTTAGTGAGTGCACCGACTAATATCTCAGTGGAGTCGGGTGTGGGACTTAGACAAGAAAATACATGAGAGGGCGCCAAGTGATTTACAACAAAATGAAACATTTACCTCCAATTGGCTTGGTTACTTGAAATTAGTTGAAATTAAAAAAATAGGTGAATGGTATAAATATGTCTCTATAATAGCAGTAAATATAATACAGGTTATACAAAATTTAGAGGTAAAGGCAAAAAAAAACTCTTAAGCGTACGGTTCCAGAATAAATTCTATAAAAATCAGTCTTTATCTTAGAACGCACCTACTTATTAGTAAAACTAAATCAAGCTAAACATGTATATATAAATTCTATGAGGAATTCTATGTGAGGAAAAAATACTCGGCTTGTTCATGCACAGCAAGTGTTTTCCTTATGTGCGCGCACTTGACAAAAAAATTAAGAAACATCCATTGGGTGTTACTTATCACTACTTCATCAATTCCCATATCAGCTGTCTTATGTTGCATCGAAGATAAATAGAACTTATTCTTCCTAGTTCCAAAAAATAGTATCTAACCCTTTTATTACCTCGAAGACTACCACAAACTCCTATTCCTCGGGAGAATTGGAAATACAAGTCGAAACGGTATCATAGATTTATCCTCTATTATTGAAGAAAATCCTGTGATATTCAGAAAATACTATAACCCAAAAATAAATCGCCCATTTGAAATGAAATAGTGAAGAATCCGTTGATGACGATACCGTAATAGGCACCATTCATCCAATCTATCCAAAATCTACACAGTCACTGTTCCGTCGACCGAAACATACGATACGGTTTTTTTCCGTAGCTACTTTTTTTAACCGGAGAACGGAATAAATGGATTGGCATGTGAGAAGATATTTAATATACCAACAGTGTTCTTTCGAGGCGCTACCCTGGTATTTTGAAACCTTCTAGAATTTTATTAAAAACACGTTACAAGTTTTGTGTTTGGCATTAGTTGCTGTTTTGTATCAATCTCTTCAAAAATAATTTTTCATCTTTCGTGAACTGCTGATTTACCATTATCTGCCACGTCCCCTGTTGCAGTTATTATTCCTGTTTTGGCCTGATTCCATGATCAAAAAATAACAATATCGAGAACTCAGATACAATAAACTTAATTCAAAACTGATCCACAAACTCATGCATGAATGTAACACGAAAAAAAAACAGAAACAAAACTATTTACCATACCCTGTTTACACATCAGTTCACAGAGATAAAATCACCTCAATGTTTAATGAAAACCTTCAATTGTTGATGCATGGACGGTCTGAAGCAGGCATCGATGCAAATTCACTTTTAATTACATGCAAAATACAAGAGCTCCAGGATGTATCTGTATAAGGATAGTTAAAAATTAATAAAGTACGGTAATTATCTTCAACTTCACTGAAAAGCAATCCTGATAATGAAGTTTAATGAGAATATTTCAAGTACTCGAGAATAAATTACTTGTTTTTTTGTTTGGAACGCTTGACTTTTTTGTCTCTTCGCGTTAGCAAATAGCATCCCTAGAAGGGGCGGGTTGTAATTATTGTGTCGTCCAAACTGAGACGAAAATAAGGTTGATGTAATGAGAGTCGGTCGAGCGGATGGATGGAAAGAATGCAAATTTAGAACATTCTATAAACATTCATAAAGCGATTGGTTTATTGCAAACTAGCGATCCGACTCGGCTTCGCACGGCTAGCAGAATATACTGGGTGCTCAAAACGTCTTGAAAGTGAAGAAATCTACTTCTTTACACATTCACTACACATTTATCTGTACAGGGTTGGTACCAAAATCCTAAATGGAATCCAATATCGATATGAAGCTAATTTTGAAGGCCTCGAAAAAACAAACTAGAGGGCTGTACGATAATCCGTTTCTCAATGAAAACAATTGATTTGAGTTCCTTGCAGTACCAGTTTCTTTAACATCAGCGTTTATAAAGCATTAGAACATTTTGGGATTTCATTCATTTCAATATGGTACGCTCAAATGAAGGCAAGGTTGAGGATCTGCAAATTCAAGTTTTGGATACCATTGTTGTTCAACCCAAACAATTAGTGCGCACAATAGCTGGACTCTAGTTGTTTTTTCAAGGCCTTCAAAATGAGCTACATATCGATATGGCATTCCATTTGAGATCTTAAGTTGCAGCCACCTTTTTTTCCCTTAGCCGGCTCCTGTGCGAGTCCCTGGTACCGTCGTTAGACATTGCTTCAGGGATAGCTAGCGTGTGGCTCAGAGGGAAAACTTTAATGGCGCCGCGCGAAGTTCTTCCCTCGCGTAACAGTCCAGGGTCTCCCAAGCTGGTGTGTGTAAGTCCTGTATACCCCAGCAAAATTCCTTCTTCATCAACCTCTGGACCACTCCTCCAGTTAATGTCAACCCTTTCTTTTGTGGCTATAATCTGTCTTATGACTGCGTATGCGTCTTATCATATTTCCTCACTAACCCCTGGACTTCTCAACATGTTTTCTGGATTGAAGATATTACCCCCACAAATGCCATACCAGCTTTTCAACAGTGGAAACGGGAGTGGGTATGAAGAAAAAAGAGAGGAGTAAATTAATTTGCGAATCTTTTGTTGATGAAAGTTATGAGAAAGAGAGCGTCGGTCAAATATAAAGAAAGACAGTTATTTTTTTTTAAATAATAGAAGGTAAAGAAAAATTGTAACGAAGATTCTCAGTTATAACTTCCGTGACCAATCTACAAAATTTGATTTATTCACAAGGAAAAATAAATTTTATTGAAATGAAGGATTTTGTCACAATGATTTCTTCGTTGTCTAATTCAACTGATGAATTATGTACCCTCTAGTATGCATACCATCGGTTTACAGTTGCTCGTAGGTAGCAAAGGTTTTAAAATTTCAACACAATACACTAAACTAATGTAATCGAAACTACGTAAAAGTAGGTACTTTTCAGCTAGATGAAGTGGGCTACGCAGTAACGCTGATAGTTTTGGTAGTGTTACTTCTGTGATGTCAATACGTCCCGTTCAGACCAAAATGAACAAATAAAAAGGAACAATATTACTTTCTTTGAGTCATGAGGCTTACGATTATCCGCTCTTATGTCGCTACCAACAGTGGTGAGTCATCTAGGTGTCCAAGAAGTGGAGATTCGCCAACCGCTATTCTCAAAATTGGGGAGATTTTATGGGCGTTATCATTATGATATCAGAATGAATTCATTTAGGATAAATTTGACTAAAATTTTTGAATTTGGTTATATGATCCTCAAAAATGCCATATTGATTTGAATATAGGTTATTGACTAATTTATTAACGTCCTTGGATGTACCTAAATTACTCCAATCAGTTTCCTCTATATCTCTATACAAAGATGGAAAGTTCGCTTTCTTAAGGTTATATGTGATGTTTAATTGGTTTAACTTGAATTTCTTTTCTTTGATGTGTATATCAGCTATTTTGATACTTAATGTAGGATCTTCAGGTACAAAAGGCAAATTTTCATGGGTAACATAACAAGGAAAAGGTGAAAAAACTAGATCTAACATTCTGTTCAGCTAACTAGTTACAGTTCGATTGTTCATACTCAAGCATGTCAAAGTAGTTGAGGGTTATACGCGTTTTTGGATCATCAAAATCCCTTTCGATGAACTCCGGAACATTGAAATTGCCAAAAAAAAATTGAATTATCCTCATATAAATAATCTAACTGTTTCAAGGCATTGAAAAAACATTCAAATTCAACTAATCCAATCGTATCAGGTTATTATAAAGCTATTAAGAAGAATGTTTTATGCTCCAAATGACATTTAACTATTGGGATATCAATCAAAGGAAACTGTATATTAAATGTATTAATATCCATTTAATACACCTCTATCTGTTACCTTATCCAACATTTCCAGTTTGCGATCTTATCGATGTACACAGTAAGCGCTTGGAAAGGGTTCACAATTTGAAACATTCTCACGCAGTCAGGGTTGAGTTAACACTATCAAATCAAATTCACAGCCACTAACAGCTGCTTCGAATGAGTCAATTTTACTGTTGAGACCCCTCACATTCTAATAATAACATAAGATGCTGCGTTGGTTTGGTTCACTATAACTGCTGGACGCATTTAGTTTGAAGCTTCAACTATTCTGGGGTTGCCATTAACATTCTTAATTATATACTACTGTAGACCCTCGATATTTTCTGCATTCATTTTCTCCTTCAGCTTCCTGTGATGTTCAATTTGTCTACAGGTGCGATGAAACGAAATAGATATTCCCTTATATGGACTGTTTTGCAGGTTTTGCAGCACAATTTTCACAGGCGATTTTTTTCTCATGAAATCCACCCAGTCTGATTGGTTTCAAATTCTGTTGTTGGAAGTTTGGATCAACTGTCTTCAGTACTTCACATACATCGGAAACATCTTCATCTTAACGAGTTTGAGGCTGATCTGATTGATTTGGTTCTGGTAAACCAAATATTATTAAATTCATCTTTCGAGAGTTACGATCATTTAATTCCTCCATAATATCTTCAACTTCTATAATAGGCGAAGGTTCAGTAGTGGTTCTCAAAGTACTATTTTCAGCTCTAATAGTCTCTTGTAATGATAATATAAGACTCCTCAAAGCATTAATCTGACTACCAATATTCCTGTAGCCCGAACAAGACTATGTATAACCCTTATCCTGTTCGCACAGGATCCTAATTTCCTCTACTGAAAGGTTTACACATACATGCCGGAAAACTCGCATGCAAACTGAACATTTCACCATTAGGTTCGATTTGTCAGATTTGTTACAACATGCGCACTACGGCACTGGACGTTTCTTGCAAAAAAATATTCGGTGATGATAGGCACCCGTACTATTTAATCTGTTGACATTCATCTCGCCTCTGGTAGGGTACGCCTCTGGTAGAGTATTACCTACCTACCTATTGTCAAAAACCACTAAAACTTCGGTTTTTGTCGGGACAACGGCGATGCAAGTGTAAACTTAGGTAGACATATTATATATCCATTTTTAGACCTCTCAGAGCAAGAACTAACATTATGCTCAATTTCCCAATATATGTTATGTGCACAAATTCCAATAGTATTTGTGCCCATGGTGATTTATTCTTCACTAGCCTTCATAACATTATTATAATTGCTATCATGTACTTGAAGTAGGTAATTGGAATTAGTTTTTCTTTTTTGTTCATTTTATTTTTCGTTTATGGTTCAGTATTTTTTTTTTCAATTACATTTATTTAATGTCGCATCAACCTCGAGGGTTATTAGCGACAATTCAAATTTCATAGTACATTGATTTCTCACAATAAATTTTCATATACGGTGCAGCAACTTTATACGTCTTAGAAAGGCAATTAGTTTTTCATAGTTACAATTTTGTCCTAACGCTGCTTCAATTGAAGGGGGGATGTCGTACTCGACTCTTTCGTTGGAGTAAGATGCGCACTCATATAAAATATGTTTGACACTTATGACACAGTCACAAACTTCACATGTAGGAGGGTTATTACCGTTGAGGATGTATTCATGAGTGAGGCGAGTATGCCCTAGTCGAAGACGTGATAGGATAACTTGCAATGGCTCCAACTTAGAGAGTTGGAGCCATTCCATTGCTGTTGCCACATGTTAGTAAGGATTTGTTTGTAAAACGGTTTCAGGTCAGGGTGGGAAATTCTTATTTCAATATCTGTGAGTGGGTTAGTAATAGCATCCTTTGCCAGCTGGTCGGCCCTTTCGTTGCCTGCTATACCAACATGTGATGGAACCCACATAAAGTTGATATGTTTACGTTTCTCAATGATTGAGTGGAGCTTATTTTGAGTGATCGCTTTTCTCTGCATATTCAAGTGCTTTCCATATGGCATAAAGTTCTCCTGAGAATACAGTGCTTTCTGCTGGTAGTTTGAAGGAGTGATTGGAGGCAGTACTGGTGAATGCTGCCCCCACTCCTTCTTCTGATTTGGATGCGTCGGTGTATATTCGGATACAGTCTTCGAATTGTTGCAATACTTGTTGAAAATTTGCATGAATTGAACTATGGTTGGTGTTATTTTTCTCAAATTGTACGAGCCCTTTTTCAATTTTAATGCTTGGAAAGGTCCATGGAGGAGGATTAGAAATGTTTGAGGTGTTGGAAATTTCAGGTCAATTGAGTAGTAAGTTGGAAAGGAATCGATTTAGTCTCTCGTAGAATGGAATTGCCACTCTCTTTCTTTTTGCAAATGTATTTCTAAACCTTTGGGCTATAACGTTATGTAAAACAGGGTTATCTGGGTTAGATTGAACTGCAGTAGCATATGTGAGGCTAAGATGTTTTCTTCGGATACTTAATGGAGGTTCTCCTGATTCACAGTATAAACTTTCGACCGAATATGTGTGGAATGCTCCGAGAGCAATTTGGTGTAGTCTATTTAGAGGTAGAATTATTGGTCCATTTTTCTACCATGGTTCTTTGAACGGACCCCGTTACATTAATTTATTAACAAGAGAGAGCTTTTCGATGACCTTGATCCGTAGGCTCGTCAGATGAACTATTGTCAGCAGGATGGAATACTAGCACATAATTACAGTGGCGTAAAAAGACTGTTTTGTAAACAGATGGATTACTACAAATGGTCCTGTTGAGTAGCCTCCTTGTTGATAAGATATGACACCTCTAGATTTTCATTTTTGGGGATTACTGTAAAATGAGATGTTCGGAATGAAATATAATAATGAAGATGAACTGAAAAATTATACTGAAACTATAATTAATAGAATTGATGGCCGACTTGTGTTGAAGGCAACACGTAGTGTTAAAAGAAGGTCCCAAATATGTGTTCAATAAGAAGGCGGTTTTTTTGAATACTAACACGATATTTTATAGCTCTTTATTCGTCAAAACACAGAATTTTTTTTTGAACCAATTCAAGACAAGTTGATTCGAAACAGGATATGTCCTGTCAAGAAAAAAAATATATTATTATAAATGGACTAACCCGTTACTTGATGAAAACTAATAACATTCCTAGACGCATTTCGCTAACACCGTAGGTAGAAAATGCCTAGGAAGCTACAGTGTTAGAGAAAAGCGTCGAGAAATAAAAAAGTTTTTGAAAATTGTGTAATCATTATCATGAATAGTTGAAATAATGTTATTGAATGAATTTTACAGATACCTTTTCAACATATCCCCATCAGACAATTGATGAATTCAAATTGATTTCTATTGTGAAACAAAATAGATAACTGAAAGTTACAAATGAATAATGAGAAATGAAACTTTCTGTTTTTTTCCAAACCGATACAATTGTATTATTTTGGAAAATGTCCATAGGACGAAACTGCAGTAACGATAGTTACGTATAAAAGTGGTAAAAATTCATTCCGTAATACCTACTGGTAATGTAGATTGACACATTGGAAAATGAGTCAACATTTATTTTAGTGTAATTTCGAGGGTTTGGTCGTCGGTTAACGATTAACGAACATGTATCAAATCAGTAATTTAAATATATTTTGAAGCATTTGAAAAAGTTGAATGAATTTTAACAAGCCTTCCCTACTTCACAGTATTTTGTATAAATAATCAATTTTTATGGATTCCAGACACAATTACATGGCTATAACGACAGTAGTGAAAAGTTTATACGAACAGTTTTTCGCATAGTGAAGCGTATGTAATTAGTAATAAACTAATTCATGTACATTAATTTGAAATAATTTTGGTAATCAAATTTCAACTATGATAGTTATTAATAAAACAACGAGGATCGTTAAAACGGCGAATAACATACATAATTAACGGTTATGATACTGTATTTAATACCTCTGTGTATGGGCCAAAATGATATTTTACCACCAATTATACGCACTATTATGTTGGGAATGTTCTGAATTTATACCATATGTCGCCAAAGCTCCGTTAATAGCTCTGAAAATCCTTCGTGTACCAGACGTCTCCTTGGGATGTAATTATGCTTGCCTAATTTGGCAATTTCGATGCATTATCGAAAGATATGACGGAATATCCCTTGAGATGAACTTTGGGGATTTGATTTCAATCTTAGGTAAACTTTCCCAGAAATCGAATTTGCTAAATGAATATTAATAAATTATTCAAATGGATTTCACCTCTCTCAGTTAATGCTGCTTGGTGGAAGATCATGGTAGTCTGGGAGATTTTCAATCACATTTGAATGTTGAAAAATCAATAATTCTGTACGATACAATAAGAATGAAAATTGTTTGATTTGATAAGTTTCCAAAGAGATCATTTCAAATTGTATTCATCCATTTGGCTGGGAGTAAAGACAAATTTTATGCGATATTGATCGAAATAATTGAGAACATTGATCTGATTGGGGTATATTTTCTACAAGAGAGATAAGTTTTTGGAATAGATGGGAGGGCAATTTCCAGCTCATGCAAAGTGGTGGGTTGGTCCAGGTTGCCCTGTTGGGGCCACCCCAAAGTAGCCCCATCGTGAATATGAATGGGATTGTGCTTTCCTGCTCCTGCTCTGTGACGCATCTGGACACCCAACACTTCATTAACGACTACAAAGTCTGTAGACAGTAAAAAATATTTGAGTGTAATTTTAATAAACGAGATTTCACAAATCACTCCGATTGAATATAACACCAAAATATTATAGATCTGCCATATTTATCAAGATGATAATAATATGGTGAAACTTATGTTCCATTATGTAGTGATTAATCCAATAGCGGTGTTTTGTACAGGAAACATTCACAAACTTCCACATATCTTAGTGTTACCTCAAACCTGGTATAAAAAAGTACACCAAAGTTATTAAGATACACTAATTTAATTAGATTATGACGATTAGGAGTTAATATCGTACACGAATATGATATATTCTTTGATCACTAAAATGTTCATTTGTATAAGGAAAACCATATTTTTGCACAAATAAACATTTCTAGGTGTTATTTTTATAAGAGCTTTATATATTTATTACATTTAATTTAAAGAAAAAATTATCAAATTAATTAGTGGATAGTTAACAAGATAGTTCATGCTTGAGGAGTAATTAATGTCTCTTGAAATATAGTGCAAAGATTTAAAAAATTATAACCTCTATCTTGCATATTCTTTGTATGCCTTAATTAAGCTTGTTTTTTTCTGCTAACTTGTTATTCATAATGTTCAATGCATGGTGTCTCCGTTAACAACATTGAAGACCTTGGCTGATCGAAGCACTAGACCTGACCTCAGGTCGAGTGCTCCAGGGGACATTGAATTCGTTTTGGGAAATGAGAAGTGCCGAATTTATTGAAACTATTCATTACCCCTCCTCAGGCTGATACAAACAAATAAGCCTGATGTAATTCTCCTCGACCATCAAAATAAGACATTTGTTGTTGAGTTTTCAGATGCGGGTAAGGCGAATATCGTTTGAAAAGAGGAGGAAAAACGGATGATAAATCGAGATTTAATCTTCGAATTATTGTTCTGATTATTGGAGCCCTTGGTGGAATGATACCCTCTCTACTCTCAAATCTTAAGATCATACAGAAATCTTGGCTGGACAAATGCAGAAGGCTGTCATCCTTGGCTCATTCTGTCTACTCAGAGCACATGATTCTCTGACCCAATGATCACTTACCCCAC
Organism: Leptinotarsa decemlineata; assembly: GCF_025532065.1. Classification (NCBI taxonomy): domain Eukaryota; kingdom Metazoa; phylum Arthropoda; class Insecta; order Coleoptera; family Chrysomelidae; genus Leptinotarsa; species Leptinotarsa decemlineata. The sequence goes on from NW_027412686.1 coordinate 2,879,983, forward strand.
GGTGTGGAGAGTGGTCATTAGTTAATAACGCCAGCGTGGCCTCCGAATGGGTCGGAGCTTCGGGGAAAGGATCCTATTGGGAAAACAAGTTTTTCCTTTTCCAGTCAACCATAGAGTTATAAAGTTAATAAGCAACGAAGCATTCCATCCATGAACCAATATCAGACTGAGCTGTTTCGATCCATCATAGGTTTCATCATGGAAATCATCATGAACACTAGGAACAAGTTTTGGCTCAGGTTATAAAATTACAAAGTGGTACCTACTGAACAGTTTACATGTTTCCTTTGAGAAAAAAATGTTTCCTAGATTTGAAATCTTCAGGATTTCTCTGTAGTTACTGTTTGACAAAAGAAATAATCATTCAATTAATTTTTCTGAGACTGGCATACAAAGTAAACACTTATTTTATATACCACAAAATTATTGAACTTCAATTTCTTATTATTTTCCTATTTTACTGGCAACGCTGTAATAGCGACACTATAAGGATTGTATCAAATCAGTCAGACAGCCGTGGACTTGAAGGTAGGACATCTGTTTATAAAAAAATTCGCTACTGCTAACCAAATATTGTCTGTGCTTGGTTGGCGTTATTGTGTATAGCGAAGTTGGATATCAGACATCTTGAAACTTAAAACTTCTGGAAGAAATTTCACTAGTGTATATAGAAAACGCTAGCAATTCCTATAAAAGTTATCCTACATCACATTCAGTAGTCGTGTTTTACATCGCATTGGTGCATTATCCAGTTTCTATGGCAATTGTTCCTATGGTGGAAATTTTAATAAACAAGTGCATTAAAATTAATTTTAGGGGGGCTGAAAAGTGAATAGCGATTTGGCTCCAGAAGAAATCAAATCTGCAAAATAGTGTTTCTTAAATTTTATTTTACATGCTTGAGTCTACTCAGTAAATTATGGTTGGTTAATCTTCCGTAGGTATAATATTGATTTCAAAGCTGTACTCAGTCAACTTCTAGGTTTTATAGATGATTTCAAAGAACATGTGCCTAATTTCACGTTTTTCCGTTATTATTATACCTGAAATGAAGAATGTTTGGAATTGATGATTAACAACTAGTTTATACCTGCATAACATCCGATTCGGTGTTAACCAACACTCCTAGGCGTGGTTTAACACCCCCTGGTGTAGGAAAGCAAGATGCCGGTTCAGAAAATACATTATCTCCTACTAGAGTACACCAACTATCTGATTTTTATATTATGGCAGTTTTCTGCAAGTTTTTGTCTTTGTTTCAGTAAAAAGAAAGATGGGTATTCAAAGTGAAATAAAAATTTTACTGAAATTCAATACGATGTTTTGAAATTTTTCTGCAAATCTAAAGAAGAACCATTAGGTTTATAGTATATTTAGATTCTGATCCGATTTCCGAGACCTTAGCTTCCTTGGAAATATTGTCAGGTGGATAATATATCTTTTTCCAGTATATTTTTTTCACAAAATATAATTTATTTCGTTTGAATTCGAGGTTTTCAAAAATTTACTGTGACTTTTCAAATCTAAAAATGAATTACAAATACGGATGTCTTGGTGTTGTAGATTCCACTATTAAGGCAATATGTGATACTGATATATTTGATGGAACTAATAGCTTTACATCAACGTTATCAATTAGTTCCAGAATGAAAAATATTTCAGATGAGATGTAAGTACTTACCATGTAGAATTAGGCTTTCCTCGCCGTAACTCAGTGTTCACAGCACTGTTATAATTATTATTTTGTAGGATCTACTGACACAAATTATTCGTGGTGGCGGGCAGTACATAATAGACCAGATGTTAAATGAATGTAAATAAAATAAGTAAAATAGAGAGTAAAAATCCTCCTGCCAAACATCTACATGACCGGAATGTTTCGATAACTTCAGTGGAAATAAATCTTACTGAAGAACACCAAGAAAAATTAGATATTCTGAAAGCAACTCCATCTTCAGAGACGAACAAAATAAAAAGTTTATTTTCGAAACATTTAAATACCCTAGAAGTTTAATAAATAAAGGTTCTGCAATGGAAATATTTCCAAAATTTCATGAAACAGTTGGTTTGGTAAGTATACTTTTGGTTTTAACAAAAAAGTGTATAAGCACAATTATGTTTAGATTAATTTATAGGTACTTTCATCCAGAAAGTTGTTGTTCATTCCCAAATCAAATTCAGTTAATGAAATTTTTTTGCAAAATCAATTTTTTGAATGAATTCGAAAATGATTCATGTTTTTATTTTCAGATAGAACAAGAATTTCTGCTAACGTTCCCCTCGTACATTGCAAGTTTAAAATATGTTTAAAATATGTTTTTCCGTTAACCAGCTATCGCACCCCTACGAACGACAACCCTCAGAAGTCGAAACTTGTGCGAGCTAAGGATTAACGAGGTCTTACCTTTTAACGTGTGATTCCTAACAAGGAAAACTATTGAGATGATATGGAAAAACTTCTGGAAATATTTGACAATACCTCTAGCAGTCGAGATCAGCTGAAAGACTGCGGTTTCAATTGTACTATATACTCGTTTTCTGCCCTCTTGAAAATACTCCTACCATCACCCAAGGGCAAGCGAAGAAAGGATATTGCGCCAACCACGAAGGATTTTGAAAAAGTGATATTTCATCAGGTAAGTTCATTTATTTTTATCGTCTAAGCAAATCCATAGTACATTGAGAGTAGACAGTTCCGTGATATATCAACGATAAAAATATTTTCCCGTAGAAATAATTTTACTTAATATAGGTTGACAATAGCCTCCACCATCTCAATTATATTTGATATATAATGTACGAGTTTGAATAACATTATTGAATTTCATTAAGCCAATTCAAGATGATACAATTATAATAAAAACTATTTATACAACTGTATTTTTCTCAAATAGAACTTATTTTATTTCAGATCTCCATGCTGTTAATGAAACATTATAGAAAACCTCGAACACACAACCTTACATTATTGCAAAGGGCAAGTCCAAACTTTAACTAGAAGAATTTCTAATTTCATTGGATGGGAAACTTTTACCAGATGTACCAAAAATTCTGTTCAATACCCTTTGAAATGAAGTACACATTTTATTTTCAACTAATATGTGAAAAAACTGTTTTCATTAAATTATATTCTTAGTTTGAGTTATTGATATTTTGGTATTAGACCAATTGTAAACAAAAATCATATTCAGTTAGGTTTTGTGAAGAGCAATTTGTAGAAGTTATTTTTATTTGAGGAAAATATATTTCCCACAGATACATATTTTGATAATAAATGGAATTTATACATGATTTATGTTTGTTTCTCTTTCTTTCTTTCAGGAGAATTATTTAATTCCTTGAATAACTCTTTCTAATTCATACCTACAACCAAGTGTTTTTTAAATATTTGTCATTTTAATGTATTTTGCACTGAATTACACCAAATGTTTTTACATAAATACTGTTGCTGGTATGAATTTGAAATAAAAGAGATACATTTTTCATCAGAAAAATATGATATAACACCATATAGTGCAAATTTACATCCAAAATATTTAAAGAGCGAGACCTGATTCACTCCAAAATAGTGCTTTTTTACACTGAGAAAGTGCTATAAACCACTATCAGGAATAACATTTTTGAAGCTGAATTAAAAAAAAAACACTTGAATAATAAGAATATTACCATGGAATATAATTCACACCATGTAAATTCACATCAGATGTAGCGTATATTCAGACCATTATTTGTAACATTTCACCAGAATAGTGTCTTGTCGCACTACGAAAATGTTGAAGGGAACCCATTTGTAATCAATACACACAAAAAATTGTTGAATTTTACACCGAAATTTTTTATAATATTCACCATAAAAATTTGACAAAAACACTGAGTGAACTCAAAATAAAAAAAAGGAATATTAATCCAAAATAAAATATGTGTTTTGAATAACACCATATTTGGTGTGCCGTGTAATCCTTCTAGTAGTGTAATATATGTCGGTGTTATTTGTCACTAAAAAAAAAGAGGACCTACATGGACACCGGTCGGTGTCAGCTGGTGTAAGATGGTGTAAAATATTTTTTACAGTGTACGATCATTGGGTGTTACTCCACCCCACACCATTATTGATCCACTTTCAAATAGAGTTTTCGAAGATTAGCAGCAGGAAATAAAACGTACACTTCTACTTCTATACTCTGGTCCGACCATCATTACCAAGAAGAAAAGTTTAGACTCAACAGAAGAGAGTACTCAACACCAATACCTTAGCTGCCAACGTCTGTGTCCAAGCGAACTGCATCCTTCCTCTTTTGTGATGTGTTTTGGCCCGAGGTACCTGTACTGGCCGTCAAGATCCCAATCCACTTTCCCGAAGTCGATTTCGCAGAGTCGGGTCGGAAATGTTGGTCCCCGTTACTCGACCTAGTTCATTTCGTAGTTCCCTGCGTCTGAGGGCACTGAGACGTAAATAACTCTCCTCTTGGGCTGAAGTGGGCCACCACCGCCCTTGACCTAGCCTCCTATGGATTGTCTCTAGTTTTTGGTAGCGCTTACAAAGTCTTGAAACTACTGATTGACTTAGACCTAATCTATGATCCACCAGACGTTGAGAAACACTACCTTCAATCCATGTGTCGTTACCCTTCAATTATTTCAAGGAGTGTACATTTTTTGTATGGAGATGGAAATGTAGAAAGATAAAATCTATCTTTCTCGAAAAAATAAATGTTTTTGTTCGAGTTCCTTCGATAGCAATATGAATTTCTATACTTTACTTAATCATTCCATTTCAAGAAAACACTTTTCTTACAACGACACAAAAACACGATAGGCGTTCTACAGATCAAGTTAGCATTATCTATGAATTCACTTTACTCCAGAAGTCCAGTTCAACCAATCGAATAAATTTCATATTTAACAAACAATTGTGGTAGTTTACCATAGTAATAAAGCATTTGACAATTTTTTCAGCTTCAGGAGTTCAACTTATATGGTAAATATATGTTTTCATATGTAACATACACTATCATATCTCCTTCATTCCCGATTGGAATGATTTGTATCTCAAATGTTCCAAAATATTTATCATATCGTTGATCGCTTGGTTAAACTTCCTTTTACCAGAATAATAGGAAATATAACAGAAATTTCACTAGTTTTACAAAAAAACGAATGATTGCATATTATTCAGAATTAACCACTTCAAAACTTATTATAACACTGCTGTAACAGATTGGATGGTAAGCAGTCCTGGCAAAACGGTTACAATTTATGAAATCCCAAAATTAGCAGCAAAAGCCATCCCACTTGCATTTAAGTTGCAGAATATTCAAAGGGGATTTGAAAAACCTGGCAGATGGCCATTTAATTCAAAAAAAATTTCCGATGAGGATTTCGCTTGTTCTTCTGTCACTGATCGCTGCATGTCGGAAGAGGATAATGTTCCTACAGAACAATCAATTTCAGACCAACCTGTCATGGAACAGACTTCAACAGAAGAAAATAAGAGTCTAGAGGATCGTACAAGTTCAAATGCGGAAGTCACTGGGCCATCTCAATTGGAATCTCCATTTAGAAGCCAGGCTAGGGACACTGTGAATGTAACACCTGATTTAGTGAGACCATATCCGAAGGCCGATTTTTTCCAATGTGCTCTCTGACGATATTCGATCCAAAATTCTGCTTCATTCAAAACATCCTTTCAATAATGATGATTAACAGACCGATTTGAAACTGAGAAATTCATGTGTTATGGTCGGTCGGTAGCCAAGCGGTTCGGCGTGGGTGCTTTGTTCACTCACTCGAATTGACTGCCGTGTTGGTCGGTGGTTCAAGCTCTAGTCTGAACGATCGATCTTCACTTGCTATCGTCCAACCCGTGTTAGGAATCACACGTAAAAAGGTAAGACCTCGTTAATCCTTAGCTCGCACAAGTTTCGACTTTTGAGGGTTGTCGTTCGTAGGGGTGCGACAGCTGGTTAACGGAAAAACAGATTTAAACAGATTTGAACAGATTTAAATTTTTTTTTTTGTAAAATATATTATTGAAGGTCTGCTCAACCTGAAACAACTTTAGGATTATCTTTTTCTGAAAAAGTGACCTAGAAAATAAAGCGGACCCATTTTTTTTTCTGAATCATATGAAACATTTGACAATCGTATATTGAATGTAATAACTGACGAATTTTCAATATAAAAAACTTCGGTACCTAGATTATTCAAAAAGTACCTGACCAACCCTAACATATGATTTAAGTCTATCCATTCATTTCTCGAATACATCATGTTCAGATGTTGAGTAATATAAATTTAGAGATTTGATCCAAATTTTTAAACTGATTCTAAATCATTCTCATTACGCTGGGATAGTAGCCAGTACATGAAGGAAAATATTCGCAAGCTCTGGAGAATAACAAGCTCAAAACAATCTATTCTAGCTTACACTTCCAGAATTACCTACCACTCTCTCGTTAACATCAGAATTGGCCACACAAAGTACATCCACAGGCATCTATTGACAAAAAAAAAAGATGTATCTCCTGCCGTGAAGAACTGAAAGTGAAACATATTATCACGGCGTATCCTGACTATTATAGACACGAGAGATTGTAAATTGGAATACCCAAAGAATTCAGTGATGCTTCCTGATCTATCTGTTTCTGCGTTCGAAAAATTTGTTCATATTCATTTCAAAAGCTGACTACTATAATCTCATTCATAATATACGAATTAGACTCGCTATTCCGTAAATGCACATACAAAAGCATCTTTTTTTCGTTTATTTTCCTCACTGACAATTTACATTGCATAGGAATAGTCAGTCTTAGCATAGATCACGAACAAACACAATATTTCAAAAGAAATAAACTAACAGTAACAAGACAACTAGAAGTTAATAACAATAATAGCACACAACAATGTGGCCTCGTCTGAACCCTATACAGTGTGTAAAAGCCAAATGGAATGAATTCATTATTTCGGTAACGGTACATAATTCAACAAAATCCCGGAACACGTCAAATTTAAATTATAATTCAAGATACTTCAACGGAAAAATGCCACCCCTACCTTTAACCCCCGTCGAATGACAGGCAAATCCCCAATTTTTTAAACGAAAAGTATAGGCACATGATATATCGTTTGAAAGGTCTTTTCATTTTATATTATAAGAAAAGCAGATATAATAATCGTATGAATATATTTTACCCAAAGATGCATCCATTCACAATTGAGTTTAACGAATAAACTATCACTCCTTTTTCGATCTGGATATAAACAAATGAATAACAATGCTCTCGCCTGGCTCGCTCGGGTAGACTTACTATGACTGATAATTCCTTTCCAATCTCTCGGGCCCTGCGTTTTTTCGGGTACCGCGTTTTTTTCCACTCATGTCGATAGTAGTTTCTTACATTCGGCCATGCTACTCTTCCGCTCGACTTCGAGGGGAAATCTACCAGTTTTCTGAAAAAAAATAATAGAAATCGATTGCACGATCAAACATTCTAATCATTTGACTCCGGTTGCGAATTCGCTTTCCAGATATTTCATTCTTCATCGGAGTGAGCACTCTGCTCACTGTTACCACTTTCAACATCGATTGTGAAATGCTTCGTCTGATCTATGATATATACTCCTGCATACTTTCTTCGAGATTTATTCGAACCCTTGATATCGCTGACTTCATATCTATCATTGACCGGAATCTTAGTGATAACAAATGGTCATCGTATTTCGGTAAAAATTTCATGCTCTTGCCCGCATTGCTACTGACTGGTTTCATCAACAAAATCTGCCGACCTAGCTCGTAATGTAATATTTTTATCTTCATCTGATGTATTTTTTTCCTGATTGGATGGCGTCTGATATACTTCTGAAGTTGTTATCGAGACCTAGCTCATATGGAATTTTTTCAGTTGAATAACCATTGGTTGAATTCAAACCTTACTGAATGGAGAAAATGAGATTATCTCATGTAATCTCGTCGTACTGAATAAGTAATTCAGTATTGCACGGTTTGCCTTTCCACTTGTCCAATAGCATGTGAGGTGATAGTCGTATTATAAACCACCTTAGTTCCTGAAATCTTGTAGTTGAGCTGATAGAACCCCATCGGTTCTTGAATTGATTTGCAGTGCATCTCATTCAACAACCCTACAAATTTTCTTTGCAGTACCTCCACTCAAGGTATCTACATATCATACTGCTCCCAGGATGGTATTCGATGTCGGAATCGAACCCCCACGTAATAGCCACCACCATCTTCCGTTTCTCGGAAAGATATATCTCCCAGTGATTGTAATCCTAAGTGTATTACAGTCTATTATAACTTTGGATTCACGACCTAGCAAATGACCTCCTAATTGCTTCAGACTTTTGACAACTGTCAATATTTCTAATTTCTATGAATAATAAAGCTGTTCCTGCTATTCTTCCTGCATAAGGAATTTGAATTTGAAACCTAATGAATGAACTCTCAATTGATTCATGTCTTGACAACTATTTCATATGAATGATAGTGCTATTTCCGCGATTCTTTCCTTGTCGTCTCTAGGCTGAAGAACATGACAGGTTCGAATGAATTATCTCCCTGTTTTGCAGAAGAATTCCGCCAAAACCAATCTTGGATGTATCGGATGTTATTCTTACATTAATATTTATACAGGGGTGCGCAAAAGTCCGGAATAAAATTAATCTCTTTTTAACCAGTATTTTAGGAAAAAACCGCTGAAACACTTCAGTTGATTTCACATTGTATGCATTCTTTGGCAATAAAATGAATCGTATTCGTATCGAAGTCTTGATATTGTTGGTATGTGATGATGGAATGCAGAGTCAAAGTGAGGTATGTACTTTATTTCATGAAAACTATCCAGAAAATCATATTTCCCAGGCTACTGTGAGTAAGATTTTACACAAATTTGAAGAACATGGTACAGTGAAGGACTTGCCCAGAAGTGGCCGGCCACATGTTTTAGACGAAGATCAAAAATTGGACATTGCCGTATCTCTGCCGTATCTCAACATTATCTTTTCGGACGAAGCTACTTTTTATTTACATGGAGTAGTTAACAGGCACAACTATCGATTCTGGAGTCAGGAGAACCCACACTGGATTTGCGAAGCTCGTACGCAGCGTCCTCAGAAAGTAAATGTATGGGCAGGCATCATCAACAACAAAATATTAGGGCCATACTTTTTTAGGGAAACCTTACAGCTGCACGCTACTTAGACTTTTTACGCTTTGAATTTGTCCCTGCTTTAACTGCTCCCAATGGAGCAGATCCAGATATACCCACTGAAACACTTTGGTTCCAGCAGGACGGCGCTCCCCCACATTTTGGTATTAATGTCAGAGAATATCTCGATGACATATTTGCAGGACGCTGGATTGGACGACGTGGTACATTTGAATGGCCGCCAAGATCCCCAGACTCAACGCCATTAGATTATTTTTATTGAGGATATATTAAAGACAAGGTTTATCAAAATATACCGGCTAGTATTGAAGATCTGAAAAGTAGAATTAGAGTGGAATCACATAACATACCGGCTGAGGACATTCGGAATTCCGTAGACGGGTTTTACAATCGCCTAGGAGCCTGACAAGTAGAGGGTGGAGGCCAATTTCAGCATCTGTTACGTTAATTCACCCGTAGATAGCACTAAGTTAGGTATTTGTAACTTTTCAAAAGAGTTTTGTTTGTTGTAACCACAAAAAAAATAAAGGGTATGGTCAGAATCCATTTTTTACGAGCTTTTCAATGAGCCTATACACGACATAGGTTTGCATTTTATTGCCAAAATATGCGTACCACATGAAATCAACTGACTGGTTAAAAAGATATTAATTTTATTTCGGACTTTTGCGCACCCCTGTATACCACAGGTAACCATAATTGAGTCTACCTCCAAAAAATTATCTAAACCACTACCTAAGGTACCTGTTCAATTATGATCACCTGAAGCATATTACCTCACACCTACATCAATAATTCTTTCTCGGTTTTTAAGAAAACAAATTCAATAATGGTGATCTATTCTAGAATATTTGAATTTTCAGGTTCATTAATTTCCATTGCTTCCAAGTGATTCAGTTTCAAATCTTAATTTTCTATGTGCAAAATTTTGAACTCTTCGTTAAATATATGATTTTTTTCTAGAAGATGATTTGAAAATGTTGAATTTGTTTTTTTTTACATAGCTCGTATGATGTTCCTGGATTCGATACCTAAATGTCCTGCCAGTTTGACCAATATATACGTTAGAGCACGTTCCACACATAGGTAGAGGTTTAGGTAATTTTTTGGAGGTCTCAGTTATGGTTACCTGTAGTGTATAAATATTAATGTAAGAACATATTGGAGTATTAATCACTTGAAAAAGTTACTGTGCTAGCGAAACATGTTGTGATATATTTTTCAAAAAAAGTTTGTTTAGATCAAATCTTGAGGTGTAGTTTTTGAAATAACTATGGATCTTCATCAAGTAACGGCCGAATCAATCAGAAAATTACCATGTTAATGTTGGGCAATACCTCGATACAACATTTTCCAATCGATGGATAGGAAGGCGAGGATCGATTGAATGGCCAGCGCGATCACCAGATCTTTCATCATTGAATTATTTTAATGGTGATATCTGAAGAGCAATCTGAACAAAACTAAACCTTCAGCTTTGAATGACTTAAAAAAACGAATAACGATATGTTATATAATGTTAGAAGACAGTTTTATTTGAGATTAGGATGTTGCCAAGACATTCGCGTTGAACATTTCGAACATAAACTTTGTTAACATACATAGTTCTTTTTCGTGTTCGACATTTCATTACGTTATGCATTACATTTTAGTTTTTGGGTGTATTATATCGAATTTCGGGAACCACATGATTTCCACTCATTTTATCTTAATTGTTGCAATGAAAGCGATAATATTTTTGAATAGAGAATTGAGAGACCTTTCAAACGATATATGACAAACCCATACTTAATTTTTGGAAAATTGGGGGTTGTACCTGTCATTCGAAGGGGTTTGAAGGCAGGGGTGGCAACAGTAACCGAAATAATGATTTTATTTTATTTAGCTTTTACACACTGTAAATGCTATTAACATAACGTATATCTTATTCTATTATTGATTTATTATCCTCAGTGGGGATATGTAGTGATGACACTAGGGCTCTGGAAGAAAGATAATTGTAAAAAAACAATGTTCGGAAAATGACTTCAAGAGTCTACTTCCATTAGCGAAAACCATGCACTATCATAAGCTACCATCCAAATCAATTTCTTGATATTATATATTAACGAGCGAATGTTCATAGAAATACTATTTCTTGCCGAATGGAAAACATTGAGTTTACGCTTTTTTATGTCATCTGAATATTATACCTAATGATATTGAGTTTCCAGAAAGCAGTGAAATTCAATTCCTCTTAACGAGCTTCGAATGACTTCGATATTTCCTGATCTTATACTGGAGAAGTTTTTGCCGGAAATTAATAGAATGAAAATTGAAAATGAGTATTCACGAAAAGGCATTCCTACTTATTATTCTCTTATAATTTCCAGTTTTATAGAATTTGACGTTGTGTCCTAGTTACATAGCATATACAAAATAGAAAAGTTTTCGAAAGGAAACATAGCACATTCATGAATCTTCATGAATATTGGGGTGATAGGGACAATTCAATATCGAAACTATTCATGATCTGAACCTGATATTTATTTGAAAATCTTCGAAAAACTCTTTTGGTTCTCCTTTTTTTATTACTATTTCCATAACAATGATGATTTGATCGTTATTATTTCACTGTCAAACTATATTAAAATTGGGTATGATGGTAAATTACAGTGATTCTCAGAAAATTGATGATGACTGATTATGAAACATTTAATGAATATTTTAAATTTTCATCATTCACTTCCTGAGAATAATGAAGTATGTTTTCAACTTGACTTTTTACATTATGGAATATTTCTGGGAAAATTTCATTGCAAGCACTTTCTTCCATAAACGAGTTCAAAAATGAAATATGCTCTGTATCGTTCACCCCAGATGGGATATAACCCCTCAGAAACATCTAGAGGCGTCATATTAAGCAATCTAGTGGGCTCTTCTAAGGGACCACCTCTTTATTATGACAGTTTGGTTCGAAAGTGGCTGGATGACAATAATTATTCGAATCGGTTGATAATAGGCAAACGTGGTAGATGCTTGCCTAATATAACGCCCTTAGATTTTTTTGTAGGAATTCATGAAATTTGAAGCATATGTTAGACAATCACACTCTATTCCAGAGCTCAAAGATCTCCTGATATTGGAAATGAATTTGTTTGTTAATTTCAATTCAACCCACGCCAGTTGAATTCAATGAATATTCAAATTATATACATTTCATTTCCTACATTTTGCGTTTGGTGTAATTTCGTTGCAATATCCTCTTTTTCTACTCACGAGTTCTGAATAAGTGAACTGCGGTTGTGAATCGTGCACTTCAAATGTCACGTAACCCCTCTAAAAATCTAAAATCATTTCCCTCGTTCTCAAAAACTTCAATCGTAATCCCTCTTTACAAAGGTGGTGATCTAGAGAATATTTCGAACTATCGCAAAATTTCTCATATTCCGTCGTTAGCAAAAATTATTGAAAAACTGGTAAAAATACGTTCGAAAAAACATTTGAAGTTCGGTAATATAGTAACCTTCAAACAATTTGGATTCCAGTCAAACAAAAATACTCATGATGCCATATTTTCATTTTTATATGAAGTGTATAGTAACATTATTAGACGGGAGATTACAGCAGCAGTCTTTTGCGATTTCTCTAAAGCATTTGACTGTGTTAATCACGAAATTCTGCTCAGGAAACTTTATCTCAATGGTATTGAAGGTATTACTCATAAATGGTTTGCTCCTTATCTATCGGGTAGAAGTCAAAGGATTAAATATACAACAATATCTGATGTTTCTAACAAATCTAACGGAGTACCACAAGGATCAGTACTGGGACCTACCCTATTTCTACGCTATATCATTGACTTGACTACCATTTACATTGAGGGTGAATTTACTTCATTCGCCGACGACACTACAATATTATGGCGCAATACCAACAGAAATGATCTATATAATGCCATTTGCTCTGATATTTCCAAACTTTCAGATTGGTGTAAGGCAAATTCATTAGCTTTCAATGTCTCAAAAACTAAAGTTTTATCCTTTAATTGCATTTTTGATAATATTCCTCTAGCTTCGAATTCGAATGTGATTGAGAACACGTCATGCAACAAATTTCTTAGATTATTAACTGATAATAAATTTAAATTTGAGGATCACATAATATCTCTCAACAAAAAACTTTCATCTGGATGTTATGCTGTGAAAATAACTTCTAACGAACTAGGACTAACAGCTAAAACTGTCTATTATTCATTAGTAGAATCACATCTAAGATATGGGATACCTTTCTGGGGGGGTAAGTAATCAAACTCGACTCGAGTCGATTTTTATTCTGCAGAAAAGGTCGTTAAGATTTCTCTGTAGAGCCAGGCGGCGATATTCTTGTAGGCCTTTGTTTGTAGCAAACAAAATTTCAACACTGTGTGCTCTATTCATTTTAGAAACAGTTTGTTTAGTGCATAAACATAGAACAGAACTTCCCTCTATTGTCTCTCAATACACCACACGCCTGACCCTAAATTTAAGTCTTCCCATACCTAAGACTACTATAATTAAAAATTATATATTGTATAATGGTCTCAAGATGTATAATCATCTTCCAAACTACCTAAAATGCATAGTAATCTGTACTGAATTTCGAAAATCAGTTTTTCTTCGGTGGTTGTAGGTTTCTTGAAATCTTCTGGCAAAAACATTTCTGTAGACTGGATTGTTGGGATAGGCTGAGATTTTAGAAGCATACATCATCGCTAAATATTTTCGGCGCTCTGCTAATGGTGATTCTCCTGCTTCGCAAAGAATGTTCTCGATCGGGCTTGTACAGTATGCTTCCAGTGTTATTCTCATAGCTGTATTATGAATCGTGTCTAGCTTCTTCAGTGTGCATTTACTGGCGGAATCATAAACTATAGATCCCCATTTTGTGTGGGAGACGAATTTCATTATATTAACACCAGCTTGACATGAGAGACGGAGATTGCTGATGTGTGATTTCCATGAAAGTTTGCGATCGAAAGTCATTCCTAAGCAGCGTTTCTCCTGTATGTATTCAAGAGGGACATTATTCAGTTTCAGAACGTGGTGGAGGTAATTTCTTTTTTTAGGAAAATGGATGACTTTGGTTTTCTCGATTGAGAATTGGAGTCCAGTTTTTTGCTCCATAGCTCGCAGTGCTTTCTGGACCCCTTGCATATACCACCAAATCATCGGCATAGAGCATTGCTTTAACTGGTAGTTGACATTTTTGAATCAGTCCATTTATGGCAATTAAGAAAAATGTTGCACTCAGATTGGAGCCTTGAGGAGTTTCGTTTTGTTGCACTTTTGGTTTGGATAAGTTTCCATCAATTCGGACTTGAAAAATTCGGGTTTTGAGAAAATTGTTCATGAATCTTAATATATTGCCATTAATGTGCCATTTTTCAAGGCTCCTCCGTATATTGTAACGCCATGCAGTATCGAATGCCTTAATATTATCAAAAAATTATTGCAATGCATTCTTGTTTACAAGAAAATGCTTCGTGAATGTCGTATTCCAAAGATATTAAGTTATCTAGAGTGAAACGATGTTTCCGAAATCCGCATTGCTCTGGTGCTAATAGATTTTGTTTCTCCAAATACCATCCTAGTCCTCTGTTGATAATTTTTTCCATGATTTTGCACATACTACAGGTTGATGAGATCGGTCTATATGTTTCAGGGGAGTGTCTAGTTTTTCCATGTTTAGGTATTGGAATGGTAATTGATTTATGCCATAGTTCTGGAAATGAATCTGTTTGCCATATAAGATTGAATAAACTTAATAGTATTTCTTTGCCGCTGTTGGGTAGGCTCTTAATGAAAATGACTGGGATATCATAGGGCCCAGGGGAGGACTTTTTGCTGTTGTTCAATGCGTCCACTAGTTAGTCCATCGTTAATGGTAGGTTGAGAGGGGAGGGAGTGTCTATAAATTTCATACCTTTGTTTTCAGTGACGTATTTATCCACAAGAAAATCAGTACTTCGAATAGAGTCACTGGAAGATTCCCTATAGTGCTCAGCCAATGCCTCTGCGATTTCATTTGAATGAGATATGCTGGTATTGTTCCAATTCAGGTAAGGAATTGTTTTGGGTATTTTCATTCCTTTTATACTCCTGATCATGTTCCATATGGTGGAAGGAGGTGTAGTGCTGTTGAGTTCTGAAGTGAATTTTCGCCAAGATTCTCGTCGACTTTTTTTGAATATGTAGCGGGATTTTGCACGAAGACTTTTGTACTCTATTTGATTTTCTATAGTTCTCTGTTTATTAAATGCTTTTTTAGCTCATTTTAGTGCGTTTTTACAGTCATCATTCCACCAGGGTACGGCAGGCCGTTTTCTATTATATGATGTTTTTCCGACAGCTTGTTCTGCGCTTTGTATTATTATATTTGAAAATTCTTTTAGAAAATCGTTTACATTCGGGAATTTCAGATGATCAAATCTATTGTATTTTTCGTCGGTTGGTGCTGAATACGATTCCAATTAGCCTTCCTCAAACGCCATTTTGAACTTGCGATATGAGGTTCTGTGTGAGCGGTATTGCTGATAAGTATAGGAAAATGGTCGCTGTTATATAGATATGGAAGAACTTCCCAGGAAAGGTTGGTGGCTGTTGAAGGGTCGCATAATGTGAGATCTATTGCGGTTGTCTCTCCGGAAGTAGAACTGAACCGTGTGCCTTGTCCATCGTTAAAAAGAACAAGATTGAAAGTATCTATTGCCATTTCGATAGTGCGGCCAAATGTGGTGGTCTTCTTTGAACCCCATATATCGTTGTGAGCGTTTAGATGTCCAAGAATAATGTTGGGGGTTGGTATTTGTTGAAGAATATTGTGAATTTATTTATTATCAGGAAAATATGCTACAGATGTGAATTTTTTTCGGACCTTCAATTGATATTGCGACGGCTTATAGGTCGGTTTGAAGTTGTATAATTTTTACTTCGATTGAGACATGTGCGTAGATTGTCGTCACACCACTTGCATGATTGGTATTTTCCCAATTTTTGTAAAAGCACTGATAGTTTTTCAGGTTATATGCTGATTTCTTGAAATGGGTTTCTTGAAGAGCTAATATACTTGGGTTGTAATCTGATGACATGCTTTTTCGCATATCTAGATGGCAAAAAAGTCACCAATATTCCATTGTGAAATTGATTTGAATTTGAAATGAATTTAAGAATATATGTGGATTTTAGTATGTGTTGTCAAGAGATGATTTGCTGTCTTCGTTTTTCTGGAATTTGATTTTTTATTTTATTTTTTATTTTAGTGCATCTAGTTCTCATTTTTCATCTGTGAAGAATAGGTATATATCTTGTAACATGTCTAGTAGTCCATCTATATTGTCTGTGTATATTTTTGCTACACTGAGAGGATTTGGAGATCCGTGAACGTTCTCGAAGATATCGGATATTTCTTCGAAGGTCGAAATGTATTTTTTGTTTTCGTCTGAACCTCTAGTTGGTTCCATTGATTTTGCGATTGATTGTGGATTGGACTTCGGTTTCTCAGTAGATGTTGTGGTAGTCTGTGAAATGAATGGAGGGTCGTTTTTTGTTTAAAGTGGGGGAGTTAATGTTTGTGAGAATATTCTTTTTCCAGGATTTTTGTCAGGTGTTTGTTCAGAATCTTGTGAAGATGATGTAATTATTAATGGATTAGGTGTTGGTTGATTCGAGAAGGTAGATGGGATTTTGATATCATTGGGTATTGTTTCAGTGATGGTTGCTGTTTCAGCTGAAGTTTGGAACTCATTCAGTTGGGACTGAATGGATGTATCTTCATTAATTTCAATTGGAGGTGGAATTGGCCTAAGATGAATAACAGAGGTTGCATCTTTTGGTGCAACCAACTGATCTTCAGCCTTTCCCGTTTATTTATTGTATCATTAAGGGAATAAAGACCTATTATTGTTATTATTATTAATATTTTCCTTGGAAAGCATTGTTGCACCATTCGACACAGTAAGGTTGATATTTGAAGAGGAGCATTCTGAGGCTATATGCCCATTTTGCTTGCATTTGAAGCAAATATGATCGTACAATGATAGAAAGATACGGTAAGTTGTTTCTTCATGTGTTACAAGTATGGATTCTGGAATTGTAGCATTCGGCTGAAGAGAAATGTAGGTTTACCTGTGAAAACTCAGGATATGTTTATATTCAGTGTTAGAAGTGCCTATTTTGATGAAAGTTATTGGTGACATCAATTGAAGAGGTAGCTTTTGTAGTTCGACTTCTATGATAGAGTGAGGAACTGAAGGACTTATATTGGATAAAACGAGCCTTTCATGTGAAGAGATCAGTTTACGGGCTCTTAGTGGAGTATTGCCTATGTTTATGAGCCCACAATGGTTGATTAAAAATCTTCGACAACTTCTTCGTTTGATAAATAAATACAAAATCTGTTATTTGAAATTCTCTATGAGAATATGATGTTCCTTGGCTGAATTTTGATTCCCAATGTGATCAGGTAATCTTCAAATTTGGTGTTGTCTAAAGACTTGAAAATAATAGCTTGACTTTTACTTGGGAATTCAGGTGATGATATGACGGATGAGTGTAATGGTTGTTGTGGGATCTGATTAGGTAGATTTTGGGAGTTTTCATTTCCAGACAACTCTATTGTGATTTTATGATCCGCGGATCAGGTCATCTACAGTTCCTGAATACGGTTCTGTGTGCGGGCGATTCACTGCATGATAAGCTTGTTGCTGGGTTCGTTGATATTTCCAGCAAAAACTATTCACATAGGTGAATAACGTTCAATACAGGGCTTTTCATGATGAGCGTTAATTAGCCGTTTCTGACAAACTATTCAACGGATCAACCTGAAAATTCCACAGTATGCAAAAGTCAATATGACCTACATGCCTAAAATATTTTAGACAAAGCGGCGTTGTCGCTTCTACTATAAAAAATGGAACAACCCGTATATAATATCATATTATGATTCATTATCACTTTGTCAACAAATTCATATGCTATTTCTCTATACCTATCTATTACCGTTTAGAAGATATAAATTAATTTCGATATTTTTTTTTTACCAAACACGAACTTTTATAAATGCTGATGATCTCGAACTCTCTTGCACTTAAACGATCAAATTTGAAATGGAGTGGAGTGATACTATGAGGATCTTCACTCCGAGTCATATTTTCATTTGCCACATACAGGGTCTTCAAAAAATGCAGATACTTTGATCTCATGAAAAAATGAGTGAAACTCAATTTTTTCGAATATAACACCCTGTATATTTCAACATTCTTGAGCTCTACATCCAATTTCAGATTAACTTTGTTCAGATAATACTATTTCTATTTTGAACCATTTTCGAGATAAACTGTTTCAAACGGAAATTGACATGGTTTTCTTGTTCATCACTCATTTTTGTAAAACAGATTTCGTTTGATGTTTCTCAATTAGTCACAGATGATACAATGAAAAGATAATCATTGAAATACTCCTCAACTATCGAATGAAACTTCTCTTCAAACAATAGTTTTATTAACGCTGAAACACGAACTGGAGTCAAACTATTGAAAGCAGTTGTAACTCTCGATTTCATATCTTCCATTGTTGTTATTGGAGTAGAATAAACCATATTTTTAATGAAACCCCACACGAAATAATCTAATGGATTGCCATCTGGTGTTCTAGGAGACCAACGAAAAGGTCCATTATTACCAATCCATCTGTCTTCGAAGATTTCGGTTGAAGCTTCGCTGTCTAAATGAGAATTATGGGGTGGAGCACCATCCATTTGGTACCATACACGTTCTCTTCCTGGTCTATTATTTGAAATCATTTGAATCCCATTTCTCAGTAAATCTTCATATTTTGATGCATTCAAATTATCATCATAAAACTCGATATAAAAAATTGACTCATTCTTTATAGCACAAAATACATTGAATTGCCATCTTTCTTGAAAACCTCTTTGGCGGACAACATGGGGTTTTTCTGGCGCCCAATAATGACTGTTATGTCTATTGAAAACTCCATTTTTTGTGAACTCGGCCTCATCTGTACATGTGATATTGTCAAGGAAATGTTGACCCTCTTGAGTCTTGACAAGTAACCATTCAAAGAATTCCACTCTACGAGGTAAATCAGTCTCTTTCAAATGTTGGACACAGTAGAACTTATATGGATGCCATTTATGCTTATTAAGAATTCGACAAATTGTCACGTAGGGTATACCTATCTCTCTTTCAGCCTCGTGCAGAAAAGCATTTGGAAATGCATGAAAGTATTTTACTCTCTGTTATACCATTGTCATCATCATCAACTTTAGTCTTCTCACGAATGATTTTTGGACGGAAGGTTCCATTCAACCTACAGTTTTTTAGTAGTCGATTTATCACATTATTATTCAGCTTCGGAAGTTGTGGATATCTTTCATGAAATACTCGGCATGTTCTACTTGCAATTCTATTGCGCTCACCATAAATTATTGATAAATTCAAGAAATCTTCATATCTGTAACCTAATCTTGACATTATTATATTATAATTGGTAGCTATCACAATCAGTCAAAACCACCAACGAAAGTCTGACGTTAAATAATTGGTTCATTTATTTTTCCAAAGCACACTATTAAAAAATATTAATGTGTACTGTTGTACGTTATAGACCAATACCTCAATGTATACAAATTGTAAATTTTTTCTAGGTAGGTACATACCAATTTCGAATTGAGTGATCTGAGACAGTTAAAAAACTGGACCAAAAAGAAATATTACTAAGTATAAAAAAATGTTGAATATCCAAAATAAGTGATGAATTCAAAAAAATGAGCAAGAAAACCACGTCAGTTTCCGTTTGAAACAGTTTATCTCGAAAACGGTTCAAAATAGAAATAGTATTATCTGAACAAAGTTAATCTAAAATTGGAGGATGTAGAGCTCAAAAATGTTGAAATATATAGGGTGTTCCACTCAAAGTATCTGCATTTTTTGAAGACCCTGTATGAGGCAAATGAAAATATGACTCAAAGTCATAGTCATAGTATCACTCCAATTCATTTCAAATTTGATCGTTTTATTTCAAGAGAGCTCAAGATTATCAGCATTTATAAAAGTTCATGTTTGGTAAAAAAAATATCGAATTTAATTTATGTCTTCTGCACGGTAATAGATAGGTATGGGGAAAAAGTATATGAATTCGTTGACTAAGTGATAATGAATCATAATATGATATTATATACGGGGTGTTCCATTTGAAAAATCAAAGAAGCCGCTACTTTATAGTAGAAGCGACAACGCCGCTTCGTCTGAAATATTTTAGGCGTGTAGGTCATATTGATTTATGCATACTGTGAAATTTTCAGGTTGATCGGTTGAATAGTTTGTCAGAAACGGCTAATTAACGCTCATCATGAAAAGCCCTGTATATGTGTAGAGAACTCACTTATTATTTCCAGCTGTTCAAATACACTTGAAGTGGACACTGATATACTATTGTATACTTGTGATTACTCGGTATTAACAATTGAATCTCAAAATATTTCGATACTGGTAAAAAGTTCACTGTTCAATCACCAATTCCAGGGTCGAACTTCGTGTACAGTTTTCTGGTTCGGAACAGTGTTCCAAGCTTGTGTGAAGCAGAATTTGCAATTCCAGCGCCATTATTGTGGCCAGACATATTGGTATTCTCAACAAACGGAATTGTCCTCCAAGATGGAATTGTCTATCCTAACATTATTATATACGGTTCGGAGACATTTATCTTTTTGGAGAAAACCGATACCTGGGTTTTCTTGGCATAATTAACGACAGATGAAACCTAGTCTAATTGTTCTGAACGTGATATCATTCTTTTCATCAAATTCTTTCATGGTACTTAAAATATCGACCAAATCGTTTTTCTTTCGATGTGTCATGTGGAAGCAGCCTGAGAGAATTCTGAATGAATGGAAGCAGTTGTTATTTCCAATTACTTCTTCTCCCTTGTTTCCAGGACTCCCTCTAGATATTTGAGACCCAGAATGTCTGCTCGCATTTATTGCCGTCTCGAATACCATATCCGAGAGAATTCGCATGTCAGTAAGTCACGACTCATGACTTGAGGTGAACTTGTTTTATGATTATTCGAAGAGAGAAAAAATCAGAAAAAATCCTCTCCTAAATTGGATGATAGCACGTTTGTTCATTTTCATACTCGTGACAGGAGAATAAATTGAAAAAGAATAGTGGCATATAAATATCAGACCAGAGGCAAAACAAAAGTTGAGCACCTTGAGTGTGAAATTTTGATCAAACATTAGTGTAGAATATGAAATATTTTTCATAAATATTGTGACGTATTTATCGAATAATGAACTCTATTGATTCATATAATGAATCAAACCTTTTTATTTCGAGTATTTTCAAAACTCAATGATATGGTTGAGAGTGAAAAATCATTGCTCAAAAAATGTATACGAGAGTGGCCCTTCCAGGTGATATAATTGTAATGTGTGTGTAGTTTTTTTCCCATTCTGTTGTATTTATTACATTCCATTTTTATTTTGTATTTCAGGAATATAGCACCAGTATTATGTTGTAACATCAATATGGCAAAGAACTTCCTCAACGGTTTTTCCGTGTTTTTCCGTATTTTTAATTTTTTCGAAGATTCAGAATTTTTTTTCATCAGTTGTGGCAATAATCGTTTTCATATATTCGTACGTAATCACTGAATCCCTTATTTATTTTCATCATTCGATAGCAAATATATACACCTTTATACTTGAATATTTAATTTCGTCTAGAAAATCACATAGTAATAACTATAGACACAAACAATGAAAGAAATCACTTCTCTATCAACCTGTTATGATTTTTTTCCAAAACCCGAAATCTCAAAAATATGAAAATCTTAATAAAGATGCAGGTGTAGAAAATGCAAACGTTTCAGTTCGTCCCAAGAAGTTACTGCGTAAATTCATAGTATTTTTCACAAGAAAGTAATGTATCGTTTCTAATACTTTGGTCTATGAAAAAAACTAAGAAATCTCTGCGATACTTATTTTGTCTTTTCGGAGGCTGAAATCTACTACTTTCTAATGAAGACTCTAATGAATCTGTTGACTTCTGAAACATTCGAAAAACTACAAGATGTTCTCTAATATTAGTCTGTTGCAATTTTGCCATTATCCACATCTTTCTTCGAGTACGATTCCTTTTTGAATAAGGTGTCTGAAATATAGGTACTTCTCTAGAGATATAAGAATGTACGCAAATTTTTTGAGCTTACGCTCCTTAGAGTGGAGTTCATTGGTATCCAGTCTTCATGATCACCGTCTGATCGTATTCCTGATATAATCTCCACGTTCCTTCTCACCCACTTAGATTGGGCGGTAGTTATTACTGATGAGAACAAAATCCGGGCTGGCTGTAAACTGAAGTACCAAACATTTCGTCTGTTATTGCGACATACATCATCAGTGGTATGGGTTTTGACTGTGACGACGAAGGATGTATTTCGAATTCTCAAAAACGATTTTGTATTCGTTATGAGCAAAGATCAAGCATGCTTTCCTGATAAATATCCTATTGAGCATATCTGAAACTATTTAGGTGTTAGAAGTGTGAGAAATCTGTTTAAAAAATATGTTTGAAAAATCTGTTTGAAATCTGTTTTTTCGTTTTTCCGTTTTAATCAGCTAAGAAGGAAATAGAGAAAGACAACAAAAATGAAACTCCGTGTTGCGCTCATAAAGGGGTGAAATAACATGCTCCATGTGTATATTCGAACCCTAATTCGTGGAATGTCTCGGGAAATGGAATTGTTCAAGCTAGAGAAATCAACAGCCGATATTGAGACATTGTTTATTGTTTTACTTGGATGAAAGAAAGAAAAACAAAAGAAAAAAAAGTTTTTCACCTTACAGCTGAATCGATATATATATATATATATATATATATATATATATATATATATATATATATATATATATATATATATATATATATTACAATGTAGGTTTTCACGGATGGTAGAATATGATGTGTTGTTCTTCCGGGTGTTCATCCGAAGCAGTAACTCGTCTTGATAATGCCATCTGAGATGATGGCGAAACGTCGACTATCGAATAGTACCCAACGGATGAACACCCGGAAGAACAACACATCATATATATATATATATATATATATATATATATATATATATATATATATATATATATATATATATATACAGGGTGTTTCAGAATTCGGCGGACAAACTTATACCACGTCATTCCTCTTGCAAAATGATGAAAAATGAGGTAGGACATGTGTGTCCGGAAATGAGCCGTTTCAGAAATACAGGGCGTTGAAGTTGCAAAATAAAAAGACCCTTTTCGTCGTAGCTCCCGGACTGAAAGGAATAAATTAATGAAACTCAGCAAATCGATTACGAGCTAGAATGTGCTTCCTCCAGTGGTATGTTTGCTTCAGTATCAGTAGCCAGTGGCGTTCCAGCGGGGTAATAGCTTATATTTCCCCCCTTATTTTTTACGCCACTGACTTTATATCCACAACCGTCTTTTTTTGAATTCCTTGATCAATTTTACGTAAAAACCAAATAAACATTCACTATGAAAAAACCAGTAGTTTTCGAGAAAAATTGAGTTGAACTGATACGTGCATTCTTATATGGGAATAATCGATTAAAATAATCGAAATTCCAAAACCAAAATTATTTGAACTCTTTTATGATTTCACCATTAATTTAGCGCTTGCAAGTGATGGTAATTATTGTGGGTTTTCTATCATAGTACCAATTTTTGTTATGTTTAGCATATTGTAATGACAAATCATAACTCTTGAGGCTTATTTTCGTGCTTGTCAATAGATTTCAATGTTGAAATGTTTTCATTGTTCTCAGATCTTCGAGTGACTTTGTGATCTGAAAAAAAGTGACCGCAAATAAAATTTGCGATCATTCGGAATCTCGACTGAGTTAGGCTCCAATAATCCTAAAATAACACCATTATTCTGGATTTTGGGAAAATTATTTTTTGTTCACAATTATCCTGTCTTTCCCATTCGTGAAATCACACTTCTCTTTGTAGAATCGTAAATATCTTGAAGAATATTCATTAATAAGAAAATGAAAAACATTCTCAAAGTATACAGTGTTTTCAAATTTTCACAGATGAAGCCGAAAAACAAAATTTTACCAGTAGACTCTAATTATACGCCTGAAAAAAAGAAATGTATTTGGAAGAAGTCAATTTATTTGAATAACCATCTGATAAGATCTTCGCTAACTCTAGTCAGTAAATGAAGTTTTTTAAATAAATGAAGAAATGGAAGTTGTCTATTTACAGCTAATTACATAACTCTTAGTTGGATGTCGGTACTCATAATTCATCTTTGAGTAGAAATATCATGTTCAAAATATACCTTCTCTACACATATTTTAGATAATGTGATAAGAAACAATACTGTTGTAATTCTAGAACAGTGAGTCATAAACACGAATTTCTTTTTGAAATTTACATTGAAAATTCAAATGTGCTTTTGAATAATAATGAGAACATCTGATGAATAATCAATAGGGTAATTGTTCGAATTTTTTTCCGTCAACACTTATACACGATCTGCAACGGCGCAACATAGAAAATCGCACTTTTTCAAATGATTCTAAATTTTCGGCAATCGTTATCGATGCAGCTTGAATGCGGGCGACTAATTCTTCTTGGCTTTTTGGTTCTGTTTCATAAACCAGTGACTTCATATGACCCCAAAGAAAATAGTCAACAGGATTCAAATCTGGTGATCTGGCAGGCCATTTGTGGGGTCCACCTCGACCAATCCAATTGTCACCGAATCTCCGATTTAGGTACTCTCTAGCAGCTAACGAAAAATGAACAGAAGCACCGTCGTGCTGAAACCACATTCCATTCCGGATATTCAGAGGAACATCTTCTAACAATTCAGGCAATACTTCTCCCAAGAAAGTGCTATAATTGTCCCCATTCAAATTATCTGGTAAAAGATAAGGACCAACTGAACGGTTTTCTACTATTCCTGCCCAAACATTCAATGAAAATTATGTTTGATGGCCATGAGGATGAATAGCAAAAGGATTTTCCTCGGCCCAAATATGGCTATTGCGAGAGTTGAAAATACCTTCCCTTGTGAATTTTGCCTCATCAGTGTATAACACTTGCTTGATAAATTCCGGATTATTTCTCCACATACTTAAAAACCATCGATAAAATTCAATTCGATCTGGATAGTCCTCTGGTTTCAGTGCCTGAACTTTTCTCAGTCGATATGGGTATAACTGCTGTTCATGCAAAGTCCTCCAAACAGATGATGAAGACACATGCAGCACTCTAACTATAGATCTACTATTTTCATACGGATGTTCAGCAGCATAGTTCAATATCTCCTCTTCTGTGATATAATTTCTTACAGTTCTCGGTATACCTGCATTCCTTCTGGTAATTAAAAAACTTCCTGTTTCCCTGAGTCGTCTGTCGTTTTCCAATTAGGAATTCTATTTCTTCCAGGAAAATTTTCACGATACATTCTTTGTGGCAACCTTCCATTTCGTCCCGATTTTCCATAAATAAGGTGCATGTCCGCTAACTCTTCGAATGTAAAATTCATTTTTATTATACGAAATACACAATCAAACACTTTCTGACAGCTACGTTAACTTGGAAGTGTCATACGAATCTCATTTCATTTCCACAGCCCCCTAACAAATTTATTGTTGTCAATGAATAAAGTAATCCTCATTGCTTAGGTGGATCAAAGATTGTTATAAGTCACGTGAATGTATTCTGAAACTATTCAACCAGTGGCTGAAGAACTCGAGAATATCGGTACAGTTATCTAACAAAACTATAATAGATATGCCCAGGAAACATTGTAGATGGCTAAGGTTGAAACAAGTAATGGTATTTTGGTTAATCGATAAAACTTGGATTTTTACCCAGTGAGAGAAGATAATTCGATAAAACATTCTGAGTTCAGTTTTGCCAACTATTCGTAATTGTCTTTGAAAATCGTTTGGATGGAACATTTTATTAAAAAATAAATCTCGAGGTTAAGCCATTCAGTAGGTCTGCGGGCTCACAACATATCTGCAAAAAAAGTTGGTAAAATGGTAGAAAATCCGCAATATGTTGCCGAAGTGAATAATTTTTCAAGCACACAATGAATGGTAGAATGATGAAAGAGTTCAAATAATTTCGGTTTTGGAATTTCGATTATTTTACTCGATTATTAATATTTCCATATGAGAATGCACCTATCAGTTCAACTCAATTTTTCTCGAAAACTTCTGGTTTTTTCATAGTGAATGTTTATTTGGTTTTTACGTAAAATTGATCAAGGAATTAAAAAAAAAGACGGTTGTGGATATAAAGTCAGTGGCGTAAAAAATAAGGGGGGAAATATAAGCTATTACCCCGCTGGAACGCCACTGGGTACTGATACTGAAGCAGACATACCACTGGAGGAAGCACATTCTAGCTCGTAATCGATTTGCTGAGTTTCAATAATTTATTCCTTTTAGTCCGGGAGCTACGACGAAAAGGGTCTTTTTATTTTGCAACTTCAACGCCCTGTATTTCTGAAACGGCTCATTTCCGGACACACATGTCCTACCTCATTTTTCATCATTTTGCAAGAGGAATGACGTGGTATAAGTTTGTCCGTCGAATTCTGAAACACCCTGTATATATATACAGGGTGTCCCTGGACTTCCTCTTTTCCTCTCGGGAATGTATAGATGGGGTCAAAATATTACAAGTACTTCATATAACTTTTTTTCCTAAAATCCTTCGTTACCAAGTAACGGGCCCTCGAAGTTACAAAATGAAAAATGTTTTTCTTTGATAACTTTTCAAGTGAATATTCAAAATCATTCAAATTTTGGTAATTGACTAAACAAATGAATTCCTTCGATGAGCTTTCATGCAGGAGTCAGTTGTTTTGCTACAAAGTCAGGAACGGACTACCCCCGATGGTCCACACCCCAAAACTTTGAAATGACAGATATTTTTCAATATTTTTCAACAAATTAAGGTTACTTGGACAATTTTATGAATAAAAGTACTCGTGTGGAAAGTCGATCGGAGCAACGAGTCTTGATAAAAATGTAGTTTCACTCGACGACATCAAACCCGCTCGTCCACCATTATTTGAAATGAATAATTATCAAAGCAGAAATAATAATGATAACGTTAATTCAACAACATTTATCCTGAGATGTCTACCATTATTCGAAAATATTAGTTTTTAAGGAAAATGGAAATGATAGGTATGACCACCTTCTCTCTCTATACATTTTCTTAGTCTGCGAAGACACCCTCTTTGTACTTGAAATAGCATTCCAGGGTCGTTTCGTATGGCTTCACAATGTAATGTTATTCTATTCAACAATGCATCTCTTGTGTGAATAGGTGTAGCGTAAACAAGGCTTTTTAGATGCCCCCACAGAAAGAAATCCAATGGATTTAAATCCGGAGACCGCGATGGCCATGAATATGGCCCACCTCTACCAATCCATCTATTGTGGAAAATATGGTTCAGATGGTCACGCACAATCAAACTAAAATGAGGAGGAGCGCCATCATGCATAAACCACATATCTCTTCGGGTTTGCAATGGAACATGTTCCAAAAGTCCATTCAAATCGTTCTGAATGAACTCCAAATAACGTTCTCCATTCAATCGGTCCTGTAGAACGAATGGTCCTATAAGATGGTTTCCTATGATACCAGCCTAAACATTCACGTTGAATTTCCGTTGGTGTTTGGTTTGCAATATCCCATGGGGATTTTCTTCGGCCCATATATGGAGATTATGAGAGTTGATAACTCCATCTCTACTGAAACCTGCTTCATCAGTGAATAAAACTCGATTAATAAAAGTCATATCCTCTCTTTGCCTATTCATGAACCAATTGGCATATTTCAGTCGTGCTGGAAAATCTTGAGGTGTCATGGCATGTACCTTCTGGATGTGAAATGGGTGGAGCAGTTGTTCCCTAATTATTCTATGAATAGTGGACTTGGATGTATGGAACTGTTCTGATAGATTTCTGATGCTCATTGAAGGATCATCAGCGACGGCTTCCAAAATATTTTTCTCCAATACAACGGTACGTACAGTCCTAGGAGCGCCCTCACCACCTCGTTTTGGCAAAACTGTACCTACAATAATATCGAAATAAAACAACGTGCTCAAATTAATTATCAATTATTACATACCTGTCTCCCTCAAGCTGCGATCGACACGCTCGAATGTTTCTCTTGACGGTACTGTTCGATTGGGAAAATGCTCGGAATACAGACGACGAGCTTCTGCAGTATTACAAAATGCTCGTCCATAAAATACATGCATATCTGCATATTCATTGAATGTAATCTGTTCGGTCATATCAAAAAAATTCAAAATATCCTATAGAATATTGACAATACAATGATAGTCATATGACAACGCACCACTCAACAAAACAAAATCGCATTCCAGTTTCTCATTTTTTATCAAAACTTTCTAAAAGGTTTTTTTGTCAACATCTGTGAAAGAAATATTATTCCCTGGATATTTTTCACCTGATCATGTGCAGCCATTTTTGTAGTTCATTCGTTTGCTTTTTATTAGTATAGTAAATATTTTTTCCGATGTGCGTTTTTTCAGCTAAATTTAGATTCGTGTTAAAGAATTTCTCCCATAAAATTACAATTATCAGTGAAACTCCTCAACAGTTTAGCTGTGAAGAAGAATTTGAAACATTCGAATGTTGAGTTTCATGAGATTCAGATAACTGATCAACACGAAACGTGATTATTCCACACGTATTATGTACATACAAAATATGGAATGAATTCGATATTTCATAGTAGAGTAGCTTGTTAGTTTAAAAACACCACGAATCTACAGAACTTGATATTTCTTTTGAAAAAATATCTGCTATCACAATTGTGACTTAAACTTCCATATAGGTACTGTACTTTTTGTTTACGACTTTATTTTAGCATACTTTGTATTATTTCTGTTATAAATGTTGTTGAATTAACGTTATCATTATTATTTCTGCTTTGATAATTATTCATTTCAAATAATGGTGGACGAGCGGGTTTGATGTCGTCGAGTAGAACTACATTTTTATCAAGACTCGTTGCTCCCATCGACTTTCCACACGAGTACTTTTATTCATAAAATTGTCCAAGTAACCTTATTTTGTTGAAAAATATTGAAAAATATCTGTCATTTCAAAGTTTTGGGGTGTGGACCATCGGGGGTAGTCCGTTCCTGACTTTGTAGCAAAACAACTGACTCCTGCATGAAAGCTCATCGACGGAATTCATTTGTTTAGTCAATTACCAAAATTTGGATATATATATATATATATATATATATATATATATATATATATATATATATATATATATATATGCCACGTAATCTGCACAACTTGAAAGATTCACAGTTGTGTAAAATAAAACCAAGTGCTTTCACCAATGAATGAAAAGAAATATTCTATTTTATTGAAATTTCAGTGAAAGAGCAAAGTTTACATTTGTGAAGATCTGCGAAAATTGAATTTCCAAATGAAAGCTCAGAATTGAGAATGAACTAGGTATACAATGAGCTGAGGGTTACGAATTCTACATTATCTGATTTCAAAATAGGTATTCCACAGTTCTATTTTGGGTCCTGTGTGTTTTTTGCTATATATTAATGATATTGAAAAATTGTTAATTTTTCCATTATTATTGTAAGGAATACGCAAAGAAAACGTGCTTTATTCAATAATTCATAAATTTGAAACGGATCTTGATATCGAAATGAATAGAAAAACAATTTATAGGGGGTGAGCTGGGTTTGATTGTAATGGTTTTGAGTTCCATCTTAAAGTTGTATTTCTTCACAGGATATTTAAAACCTAGATGACAGTAACATAACTCCATTTCCCCCCGTATAATGTACATAAATCGTTTTTTTTCAGTTTTATTGTATTAGTATGAAAATGTCCATATAGGACGAAACTGCAGTAACAATAGTTACAAAGAAAACTGGTAATAAACATAGAAAGTTTATTTCTCATTTTTCATGATAATATTCTACCTCGTAATACGGCTATATAAATCAATCAATTCATCGAGTTGCTGTGAATCAATCTGGGTGAATATTTTTTTTTCTTCCACGTTTTTATCACGACAAAGTGGCCATTTTTGATCACCTGAGTGTTTAGAATAATATTATCATACATACAAATTTTATATTTTGAATATTTCCGAAAATAATACCTTTTTTGAGGTTAGAATAAAAAATGGGAAATATCCTCTCTGCTTGATATATTTAACCCTCCTAATAGTTCATCTGGAAAAGCAGTCACATTTTTGCAAGAAATAATTGTTGATGCAGACAAAACATATCTTCGGGGACTTCAATTTACCTGAAATTACTGGGATCACTTCTAGTTATAATCTCAATAATAACAAATCAAATATTCTTTATGAAATTCTGGACTGTTAAAAATTCACAGCGCAGATCGCTCGATCTTGTTATTAGTTCATAAAATAATTTATTCGATTGTGAAGTGACTAGAGAAACCTTATCATTTGTTAAAGAGGATGTTCATTTTATTCCAATAGAAATTAAAACAAAAGTTGAACTCCGTAATGCGTATGCCCCTGAGCGGTTTTTCTTTTGTTATCTCAAAACGTTTGAGATGCTAATTGGAATAATGTCTTTGAAAAAGTATAAAAAATATAAACGTAGGACTACAAAATTTCTACTGGAATAACATTATAGATGAATAAGATCCAAACTTCGTCACTAAAGAGCACATGAAAAAAAATCCTCAGTGGCTTTTTGAAGAAAAGAAGAGACATAACAGATAAAACGAACTATCGTTTTTCCATATACCTCCTAATAGTTCATCTGAAACAGCAGTCACATTTTTGCAAGAAAGAATTATTTATGTAGACAAAACTTATATCTTCGGGGACTTCAATTTACCTGAAAGTATTGGGATCAGTTTTGATTAAAATCTCAATAATAACACACTAAATATTCCATATGAATCTCTGGACTACAATTATTTTTCTGTTAAAAATTCACACCGCAGAACGCTCAATCCTATAATAATAATAAAAATAATAATATGTATCTATTCACTTTCTTAAGATTGTTTACAGTAAATATACATGTACATATAGAAATGAACAGTGAACAAATAAAATACATCTTACGAGGCAAAATGATCTGCCTGTGTGTGAGGAATGAGAATACTGAATCTGACATTGGATGAGATTCATACTTTAAGTTTAGTACTAAGATATAAACTCAAAATAGCTACATTCAAAAAGAATATAAATACATGAAACCAATAAATCTATTGAAATAAGTAATAGATAAAGATAAGAATATGAGTTTGAACTGGACATATTCAAACAGAATATGAAGAATGAAAATAAACTAATGTATTGAATTATTGATAAAAACATAACTTTGAACTGGACATATTTGGACATAATATAAATAAATCAAACAATCAATGAATATAGAGATTTCAATCAAGAGGATTCCAGATTACAAACAAATTAATACACAATATATATCCACAATCGTGGAAGTAAGTATTTAAATTTATATTTGTCTATGTATCTCTGCTCGTGGTATATTCTTGACAAATAATTTAATCTTTGTCATACATTTTTTGAGATTTGTTTCGCATATTAAATTTTCATGAAGAAAACTGTAGAGTTTTGGTCCTAAATATCGGAAGGATTTCTGCCCAACTGATTTGAGCATTAATGGTATGACGATACTATTATTTCGACGTGTAGCATATTTATGGTGATAAGTAGATAATTCTTTTTTGTTTTTATGCTGTACAGCAGTAATATTTATAAAAAAAACAGCTGTCTGGGATCAAATATTCCAGATTTTGAATAAAGGAGATCGCTAGGGTAGTCGTAACCTTTCCGTAGGATACATCTGATAAATCTCTTCTGCATAACCTCAAGGTAATGTAGGTGAGTTTTCGAGTTCATACAGTAACTTATTCGATTATGAAGTGACTAGAGAAACCTTACCATTTGTTGAAGAGGATGTTCATTTTCCGTCTTTAAATATTTCAATACAAATCAAAACAAAAGTTGAATTCCGTAATGCGTATGCCCCTGAGCGGTTTTTCTTTTGCTGTGTCAAAACGTTTGAGATGCTACTTGGAACAATATTTTTGAAAAAGTATTAAATGTAAACGTAGTATTACAAAATTTCTACTCGATATGAAATAACATTATAGATGAATCAGATTCAAAATTCGTCAATAAAGGCACATGATAAAAAAAACCTCAGTGGCTTATTGAAGAAAAGTATCTTTTTTTTTTCAAGACAAATATGTAGAAATAATAGTTTTTTTCTATTGAATTAGATTAATAGTAATTTAAATCCTGGGATATGTCGACTGCATTTTTTAAGGCCAAAACACAAATCCTTAAGGCGCTTTCAGAGCGGTGCCTGTGCGAAAGTAGCGATTTACATTGGATTTGAACCGTAGAAGATTGGATCCATTTGTAAAAATGTTCTCAGAAATTTTATACCACATGAACAGTTTTTCAGATGGAAGAGTTCTTAAACAGTGGAGTTCGAGGCGCACTGAGTCGAACCTCAAAACGATGAGCAGCCACAGTCCTTCGCGTATTTCTGATATGTACCGTTCTTGGTAGAATGAGCCAAGTCACTTTAACATTTCCCGTGAAAGTATCTATAGAAGAGAGACAAATCTCCTTCGATGTTTCAGGCTATCGAGATTGCACGTAATGTTCGCGGAGGATGGCTCTTTTCTGGATGGAATCCAGCAGCATCATAAAGCATCAAAAGTTACTTAGGTGTTTACAGTTTTCTGGTTCGGAACAGTATTCCAAGCTTTTGAGAAGCAACTTCTGCCATTCCAGCGACATGAGTGTGCCAAGACATATCGGTGTCAATTTCAACCACTCAACAAACATATCGAAGCAGAAAGAGGAATTGTCTGAAGTGACATTATTATATCCGGTTTGGAGATATTTATCTTCCTAGATAACCGATACCTGGGTTTTTGTGGCATTGAATTGAACCTGGTTACTTTCACCCCAAGTCGAAATCACTTCCAGGTACTCATTAAGATATGCAACCTCCTGCTGCCGGTGAAGATGTGTTTCCGTAGCCGATGTCGTGGAATCCAAATTGAATAACGAGACAAGTGTGCTATCGTCAGCAAAGCAATGAATTGGGTTCTTGTTTTTTTTCAATAAATCGTTGATATACAATAAAAAAAGGTTTGGGGCCAATATGGATCCCTGGGGAACATCAGCGTTGATGATGAAAGTATTCGAGAGATACCCATCGACGGCCACTTGTAGGGAACGTTATTTCAGGAAGCTAAAGAGCCATACACAGAAATGATTCAACAAGCCATAGCATCGAAGTTTGGCCAGCAAACCCTCCTGCCACACACGGTCAAAGGCCTTAAAAATATCGAGCGCAACACCTCTTGATTCTCCATGTTTCTCGATTGCGTTATTCCAAATATGGGTGACATACGATAGAAGGTCTTCTGTTAACCTTTGTTTCCGAAAGCCATATTGATGATCGCCCAAGAAGTTGAAGCCTTCCAAATGACTGAGGATACGGTGGTTTACGACTTTCTCCATGATTTTTTATAGCACTGATAGCAAAGCGACTGGTCTATAGTGATTCGGAAGATTTTTCTTGCCTTTTTTGGAAATAGGCTTAACTCAAGAAATCTTCCAACAAGAAGGAAAAATGGTAAAGAAGTAGAAATTAATAAAACAGCTGATGCATTCGGGAACTTTCTTCATTTGTCTATAAACCGATCAAAGCTGTGTATGATTTGAATCGAGACTGTCGGAAAACAACTACTTTCCCGGATAATACCACGCTGAATGTTGAATTATATCCGACAGACATTTATGGAACGTTTTTCACAGAGGCTAGTCACAGAGCTAGTTCTGTCAATGTTACTTATATATATTATTTTTAATATGATATATATCGAAGTCACAATTAGAAACAGTATTCACAGTATTTGATGAAGTGAATCTTGATTTTCTCCTCAATAAATTGAATAGTTTTGGGTTGTCAGATAATTTAATTTCCCAAAATAATAAAACATTACTCAAAAGATAGGTCTTTCATTGTTGAACACAATGGTAATTTATCCAAAAACACTCTGTGAGATTTTCACCACAGTTTCACGGAATTGGAATGGAAAAAATTCATCAAAATTTAAGAAATAATACCAATATTTCTGTTCCCGAAAGTATCGATGTCTCAAAGAATGAAAATGCTCGCATACCCTTCCACAAGAATGTGGCTGCTTTGAAACGTAATTTTATCGTTTCGCAGAAGTTATGAAGGAATTGTGGTCAAAAGATTCATTTGATAGAGTAATTGACACAGTCTACTTTAAAGTCAGATTCAAAGATTTTTCCCTCGATTCATGGGTTCTGCCCATCAAGACGCTCACAAATTCCTACAATATCTTTCAGAAGGTTCACATGAGGACCTCAATAGAAATACTGAGAAACCTCAACCGATATTAACAGAAATTGACGAAAAATTGAGTGACAGCAGAAAAACACAAGAGTCCTGGCTGAGATATTTGAATATGAACAACTCTAAGATTGTAGACAGTTTCGCTGGACAATTAAAATTTACTATGGAGTGCACACACTGTGGACTCTCACCAGAAACCTTCGATCTTTTCTGGGATTATTCTCTCCCCATACCACAAAGAGAAAACTCTGGATGGAGATGAAAAATCAACGTGTTCGAGGTGCAAGGAAAGAAGAAAATGTACAAAGTTCCTATCAATTTATAAGTTTCCCCGTATTTTAGTAATTTATTTGAAAAGATTCTCTCCAACGGAAATATTCAAAGACAAATTGAATGTTGCCATTGACTTTCCTTTAGAAGGATTAGATATGAGCAAATATACAACAGACAATATGGCTCCTTGTCCTTATACTCTATATGCACTTTCGAATCGCAGTGGGACTAATTACAACGGGCATTACACATCATATTGCAGACACCCATATAGTGGCACGTGGCATGAATACAACGATTCACACGTGTCTCCAATTTCACCAAAATCGCTTGTGAGTGATGAGGCATGTGTCCTCTTTTATGAACAGGGAGGGAACTAACTTTTGAGGTGATTTTTTTTCTCTTCAATCTTCCTTTTATAAACTTAATTCTCAGAATTGATTTGTATTTCATGATTGTGTTCAAATAGTTATTAAAAATTTCAACTTAAATTTAATTTATCCATGTATTGGGACCGATTACGTCTGTTTGGATATATGAATAGATTAATGAATGAATTGACAAATATGTTTTGGAACAAAAACTGTTCTTGTATACAATAAACAATTCACTTAAAGAGCGATTTCTCAATGTACATACACTCTAATGTGATTGAAATTGTAATCTGAAAGTGTGAATAAATTAATTATTATTATTCAGGAAGACGCATAAAATGTATTTACATCTAATGTTGTGACAAATTGTCTTTTATTCTATCAGACTGATTGACGTGTGGCGATATCGGCAGACAGATCAAAAAACAAAATCGCCCGCTCTTTAGTTTTATCCCGTCAAATCACGCCAACCCCGAAGACACACAAGCGTAACATCTACCTTCCGCCGCCTTCTTCGACCGAATGCGCGCCTCGTATTATAGAGAAGGCACGGCCGCCGCCGATTAGAAAGTGCTCCGGCGTACCGCGACTTCAGTATCTCGCGAACGAACGTTGTTGCTAGAGATCCGCACTGCGTTTCCGGCCGGTTTCTCTCTCGTATACGAGCGCACTTCCGAAGTTTGTGAGTTCTTCGAGTGTGTTTTGAACGTATTTTTACGTGACCTGAGGTGGTTATCCATCGTTTGAGAAGATTGCAGGTACGCTTGCTTCGAAAACATGTTATTATTCAATTTATTTGTACATACCTCTTCCTCGATAAACTGTGTAACCGCGGTTTTGAAAGTTGTGAAGAGAGTGGAGTAGTACATGCGTTTTTTTTTTATTAACGACATTTACAGGTACAATTATTCTGGATATAAAATTCAATATGCTGAAAAAATTAAATATCTACCTAAATATGATATTATTCCTGTTGTGAAAACTCTTTGAGGTGCTTTTTAGCTGATCCCACTATTACTCTACCAGAAATGGTAAGACTTACAAGGTTTGTAAATTAGGAATCACACGTTAAAAGGGGAGGCCTCGTTAATTATTAGCTTGCACAAGTTTCGACTTCTGAGGGTTGTCGTTCGTAAAGGTGCGACAGCTGGTTAACGGAAAAACAGATTTTAAACAGACAATAGTTACCACTACGGTGAAACAGATGATGAACTTTAACTGAAATCGTCGGATTTCGTTTACTGGCTCCACACGTTAAATATTTCTTCAATATACATTGAAGTAACATCCGATTATCACTATAAAAATGATGGAGCACAACACAAAGATGTTTTGTTTCTTCTGGGGTGATAGGTACTTCTCAATTTCCGGCGTTTCATAATGTGAAACAACCTGAATTTATTGAGGATTTTATGGGTTGGTATAGTGAACATCATCATAATGATAACTCGAGAAAAAATGACAAAAATGTCTTATAATTTATTACTCCACACACAAGTCATTAAACTCATGTCACCCCTTCTTATTCATTACATAAAATACTCCAAAGTACGAGAACAACCGTTCACCATCATCTGAAAAATAAACTCCGCAGTATCTTTAAACTTTGGTCTATTATGAAGCGAACGCTAAGCCAACTATACCACAGACTTTTATATAGGACAGATGCCCATTTCGATAATGCGGAAAGTATGTACTCAGCAAGACAGAACGTCAGAGAACATTGCATATATCTAATATCAATCAATTATTTTTTGAGATATTCCAAATGTTGATTTTTAACATGGACTCAAAGTCAGTAATATTCAAGATCACTATGATGACTATGATCATCAAAAAGTATCAGAAAAGTTCAAAATATCGACAAATAGATAATATTTTCATTTTCAAGTTGTAAGTTACAAAAATAAATCAGGTGAACTAGAGTGAGATTATGTTTGACATTCTGACGTATACAGCTAATGATGAGGAGAAAGAGTGATGTCGAATTGATAATATTCCTGCCAAAAAGGTCAAAGCGTAAAATTATTCTCATTTGTTTTCAGTTACTGAGGTCTTTCCTAACCAGTTGTCATACTCAAATCAATATAATTGAAGAGCCAAGTCGACATAAGTACATTAATATCTCCTATTCATTAAATTATTTATAGTAAGTAATTAATTTGCGTAATTTTTCCAGTATGTGAATGGAAAGTCAATGCGGATGATGCCAATGAAACAATTTCGAAACAGTATTTCTACTAAGAGTTACTTTTCCCAATGCGGGTTAATATATTGGGTAATGAAAAAGATTACCTTTTGAAAACATTTTGATTGCCCATATCGTAGCTTCTAGAAATTCATGGTTTTCGAATGATTTTATATCAATTTCTATTTTATTTCCTCCAAAGTTGTCCCTTCAGATTTGATAAACTTGTACTAGTGTTTTTTTCAATCCTGGGAGCAGATCTGATATGAAATTTTCGGTATGTCCTTGAGCAGCACTTGAGCGATTCGGTTTTCATCTTCTCAATCGTCACAAAACGCCGTTATTTCATGAGTCTCTTTTCAATTTTGGGAACAGAAAAAAGTCGGAGAGGGCCAAATAATGTGAATACGATGGATGAGGCGTGATTACGGTGTTGTTTTTGGCCAACAAATTATCGAAAGAGCGATGACAAGTGAGCAGTCATGAATTGTTTTTCCACAATACCCAACATTCTTTCTGTTTTGCTTCTAGCAAGCGGCGAATAACTTCAAGATAATGATCCTCATTGAGACCATGTGGCGAGAACTCCTGATGCACCAAGCCACGGTGATCAAAGAAACCAGTGAGCAAACTTTCACATTTGATCGAACTCGGTATGCTTTTTTTGGTCTTGGCTCTACTGGGCTCTTTCACTGGGCGCTTTTAGAGCGTTGCCTGTAGGAAAGTAGTGATTCACATTGGATTTGAATCGCTGGGGATTAAATCCATGTGAAAAAACGTTCCAAGAAAGTTTATTTCACATGAACGCCGTTCTCCAAATGAAAGAGTTCTTGAACAGTAAGCTTCGAGGTGTACTGTGTTGAATCTCAAAACGATGAGCAGTCACAGTCCTGATATGTACCGCTCTTGGTGAAAACAAATGTGTCAAATAATTCGAACACTTTCCGTGAAGATATTAATAGAAGATAGCGACAAATCTCCAACTTTCGATGTTCCAGACTATCAAGGTTGCAAGTGATGTTCGCGTCTGGATGGAATCCAGTAGCTTCAGGGTATGTTTGGGGACCATGCTCCACACATGGGAACAATACTTCGAAGAAGATCTGATCTGAACTTTATAAAACATCAAAAGTTGTTGAGGTGTGTACAGTTTTCTGGTTCGGAACAGCCTTCCAAGCTTTTGAGAAGTAGCTTTTGCAATTTCAGCGAAATGATTGTGCCAAGGAATATTGGTGTCCATTTTAACCCCCAAAAATCTTACCGAAGCAGAAAGCGGAATTGTCTGCCCTAACATTATTATATCCGGTTCGGAGACATTTATCTTTTTGGAGAAAACGGATGCCTGGGTTTTCGTGGCATTGAATTGAACCTGGTTACTTTCACCCCAATTCGAAATTTCTCCTAGATTGTCATTAAGATATTCAACCTCCTGATGCTGTACGTAGCACGCAAAATTCACATTTTTTTCGAAGAGCCGACTTATAAGATAACTAGTTGTTGCCCGCGGCTTCGCCCGCGTAGAATTTGGTAGTTGTAGTACTAATATGTTTAAATATGTTCAAAATATGTTTTTCCGTTGATCAGTTGTCGCCACCATACGAACGACAACTCTCAGAAGTTGAGAATCTTGTGCGAGCTAAGGACTAACGAGGTCTTACCTTTAAACATGTGATTCCTAACACGGTTGCAGAATCATCTCATCTTCAACCAGATAAATTCTCCCGAGAAAAATATCTGGTCAAGGCAGGAATCGAACCCACGGTCTTCCGATCGTGAATCGGGTGCGTTACCACCGCGGCCAAATCCACAACTATGTTGCTGTATCGCTG
Organism: Leptinotarsa decemlineata; assembly: GCF_025532065.1. Taxonomy (NCBI): domain Eukaryota; kingdom Metazoa; phylum Arthropoda; class Insecta; order Coleoptera; family Chrysomelidae; genus Leptinotarsa; species Leptinotarsa decemlineata. The sequence goes on from NW_027412686.1 coordinate 2,919,354, forward strand.
CTCTTTCAATGTTTTGACAGAATCAGAATCAACGAAGCAGCGTTATAGAACAGTGCTTTCAAAAAATTGTTCTACAGCGCCATCTAGTGGCGAGTTACAGGAAAATTGATAGCCTAAAAACCTTCTCTATGAAAAATTACTTATATATACATGTCAAGTTTCATCACGATCGGTTGAGCGATGTAGAAGTTTATCACTTACCAACCAACCAACCAACTAACCAACAAACATCCATTTTTATATATTAGATTACAGAAAAATGTTTGGTTCATTCGTTCAAGAATCAAAGTAATCAATTAATACAAATTAGATCAGAGAAACTACCTGAAGTCAAATAATCTGGTTCGAAGAAATACACTTAATTTTTTTAAACAGTTGACATTTTGTAAGACAGTAGTGAACTGACCCCGCATGGATAACAGATATGTGAGTACTTTTGTTGTCATTTCAGCATTTCCTACCTTTTCAAGGTATCAGGGCTGAAAGTTTCATCCTCCAGAACGTATTGGACAGTGTTCTGAAACATTCCAAAGTATCTTGGAATATTAAGGAATGTTCTGGAATAATTTGCAACTTTCGAGAACATTCTAGAATATACCAAATCAGTGTAGAACGATGAGGAATGTTCGGGAATAATTGGCAACGTTCGGAAACATTCTAGAACAGACCAGATCAATAAAGAACGATGGAGGAAGTTATGTGATAGCTCTCTATGAGTCATTCAAGAATTTTTTCGGAATGACTCATAGAATCTCGGAATATTCCAGATCATTTTGAACATTCTAGTACAGACTCAAATGTTGAGGAATATCCTAGAATACTGGAGATTATTCGTAGATACTACTCCAAAACGTTTTTCTGATATTGTTATTGAAATATAAAATATTTTCAGAGGTGATCCATAATCCTTGACGGAGGTAGGTGTACTCCAAATACGCCAGAAACGCCGTTTTTTTGTAAGATTCGCCGGAGGTATTATTTATTCTGAATATTATGGTGAATTATAACTTATATGGTAATTGAAGTCATTGACTGATTTGTTACTTCAACTGTCGAAATTTTTATATTAACAAACATTCCAAAACCTTTTTATAGATAATTTCCAATATGTGGTTTGGACTATATCAATGAAGCTTCATTTCAGTTATACATTTTTCAATTGATTTGAATTCACTGATTGTGACAAAACAATCAGTTCGAGAATTGAATTGCAGTTTGTTTTTGACGTTAAATGTCCGATTGAAAATAATGACCAACTTTTATGATAACAAAGTTATTTCGCGTCAAATAAATGCCGCACAACTGAAAACAATGCAGAATGAAAAGTTTCATTGAAAACGTATAATTCCCAGTTGGAAGAAATAATCCCCACTTTTGCGCAGTTCATTGGAAAAACATGATGTTACTGAAAAGCTTTAATTAATAGACTTTTGTATATTCTACGAAACGGAAAAAACCCCATATCACCCTCATCTCCTCATCTTCAAATCATCAGCAGTACTGATAATAATTATAACGATAAATTCAGAAAACAGAATGAATCTCTTTAAAGAATAAGGTCAGCTATGATAAAAATGATAGAACTTACCCCAGTCTCTACTTATTATGCATAAAAGCAGAGTTTAAAGGTAATGATGATGTCAATTCGATGATTACAAACAAATATAAGTAAAATTTTTTGGGCTCGATGGAATCAACCAAAGATATTCTTGTTCTCAGAACTGGCCCACACAATAATTCGAATGAAAAATCAGTAGATAGGATTCTTTTTACTTCGAACAACCTATACCTAATATAAGGGACATGAAATTCTGAAAACATTAAATTACGAGGCATGTTCAAGAAATAATGGCAGAGTGCGATTGTCAGTTTTTCTTAATTATGTTGAAGTTAAAATTTATGGGGAGTCTGCTTTGACTGAAACAAGAGTCAACGAGTGACATGAGCGTTCCAAGATGGCCGTTGAAGATAACAATCGCCCCGGACTTCTTAGCACATCAACAACCGATGAATACGTAGAAAAAGTTAGAGAAATGGTTATGAACGATCGCCGAATCACAATCGGAGAAGTCGCTGATATTGATTGCATATCGAAATGTTTTCGAATGTTTCGTATATGAAACGCGTGGCAGCAACATTTGTTCTAGAATTGGTGAATTTTGAACAAAAACACTGGCGAATGGAAGTTGTTAAGGAGTCACTAAATGAAATACACTATGGCGGAGAATTATCGAAGCGTATCATAATAGGTGACAAAACATGAGTTCATGAATATGACGTCAAAACTCAAACATTCTAGTGAAAGCATTCTGGCTCGTCAAGACTGAAAAAACCTCGGTAATTGCAGTCGATCAATACGGTTAATCTCAATCATGAATTCATGATTGAGAGTGCATCATGAATTCTTACCATGAGATCAAACGGTTTGTGTGAAGCAATTTGAAAAAAAAACCACCTGAATTTTTGAAAATAATTAATTGAGTTTGAGAAGTGTTTTAAAGATTGAAAGAAATGCTAGAACAAGTGCATAATACCTTTTTTGAAGGCAACGACATCAGTTTGAACGAGTGAAGTGATATTTTTTCAAAGAACGAAAATTTTCGTCATTTTCTGAACATACCTCGTATTGTTATGTTGAGATCAATGTCCAACTGTGACATGGAAAAATTGAGTTTCTGAGCTCCTCCCTCAATTCGATACCCATATATGACTATAATAATACAGTTCAATTCGGGACACTACTCAACAATTAATTCACATTTTAAATGAAAATGAAAATGAACATTGAAACTACCAAAAAATGATAATAATTGTTTCATGAATGATGATTCAATATCGCCATAGAGTTTTTGATTATTAAAATAACTATTTTATCTTTCAACATGTCTGGCAATTTGAAATGTTGTTTAAGTCTACACGAAAATTTGTTAGTGTTTCACGGGGACCAACTGTTAGGTCTAATTCAGAAGATAGTATAGCACGCCTAGAAAATTAGATCTGAATAAATAAGATCAGTAATTCAAACAAATATATATGAAACAGTTCACCAGACACAAAAAACACTACAGAATAATTTCAGATAAATTAGCAAAAGCGACATCAACTCAAAAATAAACCAAAACATACAGATATATTTATCAACATCGTGAACTCATTAATATACACCAAAATTCAGTAAGTAGTACGAGAAAGATATACGTAACTGATTGCTAAATGACAAGATACGCTGAAATTTTTCTAAAATACTTCAAGCACTATTGGCACTCTACTAGATCATTTGAGTTCATGCCAGGAAAAAAAAACATCATTCAAATGAAAATATATCCGAATATAAGTGATGGAGCGAAAAATTTTCTTATCGTTTGGTTTATAAGTGCCATTTCACCGACACTTCGACCTACAAAACCAAAAATTATGATGGATATGCCACTCTATTCGCAATTGAATGTAAAATCTTTGTGAATTTTCACACTCGAAACAATAGTGGTACTTTGTCGCGCATTGATTGAATCAGACACTTGGGCCAAGAAAATATTTACACCGAATGAATATGAATATTAGGAAAATATGGTTATTATCTCGGTAGAAGAATGAGAAACAATTCCACAAAAAGCCGAATTTTTTTTCCTATCTATTCATGGGACCCTCTATTAACCAGAACGTAAACAAATATTCCAAGAGTTAGTCTACAAAGATAATGGACGCCAATTGAATGATCCCGACTGCTATCCGTAAACGACGATCGAAAGCAAAAACTTCTCAGTTATTCGCTCCTCAAGGGCAGACTATCTGATAAATTCTTCTTGCACCAAATTATTGTATGACTGAAACTCATGTATCTTCATTTCTGAAGATGTCTCACGAATGCTCTCAGAGAGTACAGTTGCTGCGGTTATTACGGTGATAATCTGATATCTTGAACAACCGACAACCTGGATAATGATTAATTCACTGGAATATTTCCAGTATGCTTTAATGGCTGCCGTAGAGGATATTTTAGAAGATGTCCAAAGATACGATTACAGAGCTGAAGGAATCAGTAGTGCGTATTTTTCCTGGTGGGTGCAGTTAGTACCCTCTAGTCCGAAGATCTACATTCCAAGACACACATTTGAAGAAAGAGGCAGAATGACCGCCGATCAGGTTCTCAATAGACTGAGAGAAATGTACCATGGTCTGTCAGCGTTTGGGTGAATTAATCTTCTCATGAAAACTTACCAGCAAATTCAGACTCTGGTAGCACATACTCTCTGCCTGTTTCGGTGCGAAACAATTTAGGTTTTTGATATTGGACGGAAATCTACTCTTGTGAGCTGACCTGAAAAGTCACTTGTTAAGAACTGGACTTATTTGATCAGTTTGGATAGGTGTGAACCACAATGAACCCTCGCTTGACACAACGGAGAGTAGAAAAAACCAACTTATCTTGGACCTAAATGCCATTTTCTGCTTCGATGAGTTTGTTGGGGGTCAGGATGGACACCAATATGTCTTGGCACAATCATATCGCTGGAATTGCAAGAACGGCTTCTCCAACGTGAGAAACACTGTTCCGAAACAGAGAACTGTACACACCTCAGCAACTTTTCATGATAAAGCTCAGATTAGACCTTCTTTTGAGTATTGCACTCATGTATGGAGCTCTGCCCCCAAACATTGCTGGAATCCATCCAGAAAAGAGCCAACCGCCTGATTAGAGACGCGAACATAACTTGCAACCTTGATTATCTGAAACATCGAAACAAGGTTGGAGATTTCTCTCTTCTAAAGATATTTTCACGGTAAGAGTTCAAGTGACTTGGCACATTTCATTCCACCCAGAGCGGTACATATCAGAAATACACGATGAATTATGGTTGTTCATCGTTTTAAGGTTCAACTCAGTACCACTCGAACTTCGCTGTTCAACAACTTTTCCATTTGGCGAACTGCGTTTATGTGGAATGAACTTCCTGGGAACGTTTTCCCAAACGGACTTAATCTTCAGCGATTCAAATCCAATGTGAATCACTACTTTCCCACAGCCATCGCTCTTGGAGCACCTTAAGGATTTTCCCGTAGTGCTTGTATTTTGTCCTTAAAAAAATACTTCCTGATTGAATGTACAAAAAATATCCTTGTGAAAGCAAAAAGTAATGATGAATAATATCCTGAGGTTATGATGCACAACCGTTGAATACTGTATTCTTTCTTGTCAATGAGGGAAATTGAACACCACGAAAATTTCTAAAGAGTTATGCCTGCGTGTAATATACTGATAAATTCGCCAAAAGACCGTATTCAGGAGTCTATTCAGATAGCAATGCATCATCTAACGTCACATCATTCGATTTATTATTCCACTCCCTTTCACGTACCGTCATCGAATATCCCCCACACTACCGAAGATTTTTTTCATTCCTCATATACTCCATCTGATGAAATATTGACTACATTGACGAAATAACTTTCCACTTGTCTGAATTTTGTATACAAATTTCATACATATATAGAAGCCCCATCAAGTTTTTTGGTGGTAGCGAATGATTTATCCGGGTTTTGGTTCTTCCCAAGACGAATTTTCAGTTGAACTTTTGATGTATGATATGCAGAAGGGCACGCTACGATTATATCGAATTATTACTTCTAAACTACCCCGAAAAGTTTCGAAATGAATGGCTTTGTAGCGTGTGGGGATTTGAAGGGATTGGAAAAACGAGGAATGCCCTTGTTTGTGTTTTTGTTTTATTCCTGATTGTATCTTCGAAGTCGGGATTGTTGGCGTGTCTCTATCGGATTCGAAATTGCTATGATTGATGAAGAAGACAACTGTTTAGAGGTTATTGGCCGGCGAGTGTATTCGTGATAAACTAAGGATTAATTGCGCTCAACATCCCCATTTAAGTCGGATTTTGATCGAAAAATGTCTAAACAGCAGCTGAATCTGTTATATTTTTCCACACATTTGATATAATTTCAGAGCCGACACAAAATATTTGTATCAATAGAAAGTTAGCAATGGTTACTTTTCTCAATGCATAGAAAAGATGAAACAACGGTAGGCTAGGCTGCTTTTACATAATTTTACAGTGATTACAAGTAAAAGAATTGAAACATTTTACTGATTGCGATGTGGCTAGCTGGCAAGCGATGTCAATATTAATATTTTCCACAATTGTTGATGGATGCTCTTTCCAATTGGATGACCAAAATTTTGAGAATTGAGTCTCATCTGCGCCAATAGTTGACAAATTGTCAACTATTGCGTCATTTTGTAACTATGCTACAATAACTTCGGTTTGATTTATCATCAAACGAATTGAGTATTCAAAAAAGCTCCTTACTTTTTGGAGCCAGCGTATGATATAAGTTTGATAGTAACAATTATCCTCGTCGAAAGGACTAATATGGAAAATAGAAGAGATGAGTTATAAAGCCTTAAGTGTTATATATCACAGTTGAAAGAGAAAGTGAAGTTGGAAAAAATGAAAACTGAATAATTTGAAACTCAACCAAAACATGAACATACTCTTGTCATTTGGGCCTGTCGCCCGAAATTATAATATTTAGAAAATCTAACTTTTCTACGATTTGGTTTCGACTGGAATATTCCACCAATTCTACCATATATGTCGGAGGAACTAACTTCATCATCAGTATTGAAAGTCAAATTCCACTTCTTGATCTTTTATTATCAAAAAGTAATATATATTTCATTTTTGACTTTTGTTTCACGCACGTCAAGCCTGTGTTGGAGTTCTTTTCTCCCCGCCTTTTTTCGGCTGTCTATGTTTTTTATTTCAACATCTCTTCTTTGGTAATATTTAGGTAGGTACATCAAAGTTTCATAGGATGTGAATGGGATATTGATCAATGAATAAATCATCTTCGTCAATTTCATTCAACACATTCTCGTTCGATTATGCGTATACTTCAATTTCATATAAAATTTTGATTGATCTTCAACTATTAATTTTTTTGAAATCAAAACTTTTGTAGTCGATTTTTTTTGTAGTTTATTCTGCTTTGAGACTCTTGATACCATATTCGAGTTTTTGTAGAATTCGTACCTATTCACCATCCACGTTATTTGTCCAGGTTTTACTTGTTATTTTTTCTTCAAAAAAATATGTTTTTTTTTTGCAATCATATTCGTTCATTACCAAAAGTTGACAGTTATGCTATCCATTGGTTCTAGATCAGTTATTGTTGTGGAATAGATAGGTGAGCGAATAGAAAAAATATACATATCAAAGGAAATATTGGAACACATTAACACCTGCGTCAATCTTTTGATACCACATATATTTTCGAACAAATAATTTCTTACATATGTTACAAATTATTCATATAATAACTCTTGAAGTTCTTCACTCGCGTTCCTCACATCATAGCCACATATATTTTTGGGAAAATAACTATAATAACTTTTGTTTCAACACAGTAACAGCTGAAACTCATCCGCTGTTCCTGCCAAACTTTTTATTGGAGACATCAAACTCAACATGCTTCAGTCTTTCATTAGTTCATATACGAAATCGTCTGGAAGACGGAGTTATAAAATATCGAATTAGAAACTGCTAAGGTTCGTGAAACTTTACACTCACATATAGGGAATGATTTATATTTTTCTCAAAATGGAAACAATTTTAGATAGTTACAATGAGTTATAATCACATAATTCATCGTGAAGTGTTCTCAGAATGATGAAAAAATATATATTATACCGGAACACTAGTGGAGCTGCCATAATTGTCATTGGTATAATCGATGATTTCCAAATCAATTGTTTTCATAAGAATCAATCAGATTTTTTCTTTTCTAATATTTTCATTTGCAAATCAATTGGTTTTTATATTTCTGAGTATCAACTGGGAGCCGAAAATGAGTAAAAAAAAAGAAATAAATTTCTCAGTTTTTGTTTCACACAAAGAATTTGAAGTTTATTCAGATGGAATTTCACGACACACATATTCAGTCATTTCCATTTCATGACTTTTCTGTTTATCACTTTCATTGAGTTATTTTGAAGTTGTTTTCAATTCTCTTCCAGCACCATGAAAGTTTGACGCATTTTCACACCAATTTTTTTTTCTGGTGAGACCCTGCTTCCAATTGATTTTCTCATAGCCATTATGGTTGAATTCTAGATATACTGCTCGCATTGGTTCAAAGTTATCCATTTCTGCAAATGTGGGTAGCGGTGCCATTCCAGGTTCGAACTGTGTTGGGCCTTTGTTTCTGCATATCTAGAAAGAATTCCAACAGTTTTTCTTCAACGATAGCCGCTTTCATTATGGTCAAATTTTATCAAGAATGTTTTGCATAGGTACTGATTTTTTCGGGTCTACTATGAGATATTTGTTCATAACTTTGTCCAAATTCGTTGATGATCCACTTATTCTCTAATTCTCACGATAATCTGTTGCTCATCCGAATATGTTGACAATTTGAAAAGTATGCTCTCCTCCGGAGTACCTAATTTTCTCAAAATTTCGTCTATTTTTTCAGGAAAACTTGTTATTTGAGCACATTTTATTCATTGATCTTTGGTATTTTGTATCTGATCTTAATTCAATTTCAGAACTTTGTGATTTTGATTATGTACCTTCCAAATATGTATCATAGCTTCCCAGTTGATACTTTATATGTGGCCATTTTTCTTAACATTTTTGATTGGGTAGAGTAAGCTCTAAGAGACAGCCATCCAAGGATTTTTTGTAGACCTGTTGAAGAAAAATAGTATGCAGTGAGATGTTTTGTTATTTCTCAAAGAGGTTGGACATCTTTTCCGATGAAAACTCACTGGCTTCGTTTAAATAGACGTTAGTTCATTAAGATTAGTTAGAAAAGTTAACAACAGGCATCTAGATGCCTACGAGAGTGTAGAAGTAAGTGAACATAATGATATTATGATTATTACCTCGACAAATGTTTCGATCACCAAGTGATCATCTTCAAGAGAATATCATGAATAACGATGTTGGCTCAATACTCAATAGTATATATACTATATAGCTTGTTGAAATATTTTAATTATCAGATTCACCCGACTATTAGATGAGTCCACATTGTGAAGTCAATTTAAGACAATCAAAATGCAGGTACCTAGCAGAGGTATCTGTGGTATTAATAAGGATAACATTGTATGCAGATTTAGTTTAATCTACCTCTTGAAGGTGATCGTTTGGTGATCGAAACACGTGTTGAGGCGTTGAAATAACGGTTTGGTGTTGGGATGAAACTCCAATAATATTCAATTCGTAGTTGATCGCCTTCAGAAACACAGGCACACTCGACGGGGTGACTTTCTTTTAAAAAATTCTGAGTTCTACTCAAAAGGTATACTGATTACTCTGGAGTAGAATGAAACCAAATCAACAAAACGGCACTTTGAGACGAGTGTTGTAGTGATGTTTTGGAGCAGTGCTTGTTTTGGATTTATGAGTTCTAGTTTCAGTCTTACCCTGTCATATGAAAAATTCAGTGAGACTTTCAGTCCGATTTTTTGTACTGATATTATAATTAATTTTCAGTACCGAAAAAATATGCTACCAAATAGATCATAACACAGTTTTGAACACGATATAATATAAAAACAATTGGGCTGAAAAGTTTAAAGGCTAACATAAAAAAATGGTTGATATAGTTCGATTTGTCTTTAGCCTCAATGTTTCGACGATTACCTCTTCATCGGCGCTGAATTAATTTCTAGCGAGCATTAATGGATTTGTGACACGGTCAATTGTCATGATGAAATACTTTCTTTTTCTTCAAATGAGGCCGTTTTGCGACCTTCAAATGCTCCAATGACGCTATATAAGAGTCGCTGTTGATGGTTTTTCCCTTTCCAAGATAGTTTACGAATATTATACCATGCTTGTCCCAAAGTACTGGTAACATAACCTTGCCAGTCCATTGTGGCGTCTTTGCATGCTTAGGAGTCGGTTCACCACGTGCAGTCCTCTCAGAAGACGATCGTTATGATTCTGATGTGGATTGATGGAGAGACGTTCTATCTGTTGGCACATATCGATACATAAATTTAGGTTTATTATGGTGGAATAGCTTCAAACACTGCTCAGAATTATCAGTTCGTTGTTGTTGTGAGCTTGCGCGGTACCCACTTGCAACAGAGCTTTCGCAACCCAAACATTTATGCTCGATATGTACAACACGTCCCTTTGATGTTTTTAGAGCCTCAATTATCTCGATCAACTTCAATTTGTGGTTATCCCTAATCATTTTGTGGACTTTTTTTATGTTTCCGTCGGCAACGGCCTCTTTGGGGCGTCCACACGTACATAGTCTTCGGTGCTCATTTCACCTCTTTTAAACTCAGCAAATCACTTCCTAACAGTTGATTTTCCTGGTTCTTTATCAACACACGAAATTTCTTCCTATCCGTTTTCTTCAAAGTAACAAAATATGCTTCACTCGAAGCGTGTGTTGATATACGAACTTTTCAGCCCAAATTCTTTTCGCGTATTTGAATAAATAAATGAAATTAATTAATATACCTATATAATAATCAACAAACAATAATACTGTAGCTTGAATTATGAAGTGGATAATTTTAATAATTGTTGTAAGATACTACTTGATTTTGGTCATTCTCAAGACAAAAGGAATGACAGTTAATTTCATAAATCTAGAAAATGAAAAGTTGTTGAAAAAGTTTTCAACATAAGAGAAGGTACGGTCTTCATTTCTGATTCGTTGGAATACAACTGAAATTATTGTTCAAACACAAACTTATTTGACGGAATACTTGTAGTATCAACGATTTATTCAGTGAAATGAACAACAAACTACGTTTTACTATGATCTTGAAATAATTGCATTCTATTTAAGAATGTGACATAGTACATTAGGGTAATGTTTTTATGAATACAGTGAAGGTTAAACCAATGTTGATTGAAAAATATCTGGATATGCCGGTTGAACAAGATCTGATGCATTCATAAGGAACAGGTTTCAAAAAAAGAAGTCATCATTGATTATTATATAGATACATGAAACCGAGTAAATGAAAAGACTTTCTCAATTTTGGAATGGATTGCAAAAATAGTATGATGAAACCAAAGTTTCTCAAATATTTGAACTCGTGTGGACATGTGAAGGGGACGCATGGAAAAAATCATTAAATTTCTTACTTTTGAAAGGTTGTTCGATTTTGCGTATCATTGACATGACGACAAACGATATGATGGTGAAGAAAAACGCAATGCTCGAAAAAATATAATGCTGTGAAGTAGTAGTAGGCATTTTGAAGAAGCGATGCATTGCTCTGTTATGTATCAAGTCGAGAAGTTTTTATGTACGTTCAGCAGCAAATATATGATCAATATAGGTGAAATATATGCTTTTTAGGTGACAGACATCTAAAAAGAAGTGTTAAACTTCATTTTCTTAATGTTTCACGCCCAGATTTGCATATCATGCATGCGTGTAATGTGTGGGTATATGTATGTAGTTACTACATGGGCTGAACAGTCTTAGGCCTAACATATAGATGGCGCTAGTCTTGCATTCACCACTTTTTCAGTTAGTATTAACCTTCAAAAGAATGCTGTTGAAATTTCATGAAATCCTACTCATAAGTTTGGGAGAAATTGTGCTAAGAGTGACACAAATTTTGTTATTTTCCAAACAATGGATCAAAAACAATTTCGGGTTTTGATTTTACACTGCATTTTGATGGGGAAAATACCGTTCAAGCGAAGTAATAGCTTGAAAAGTGTTATAAGCACTCCGTTTCATTGGAAACAACAATTAAACGTTGATTTGCTGACTTCAAACAGGGTCATAAAGACATCGATGATGTAGAACGCAGTGTAGATCCAAATGAGGCACAAATACCAGAAAACATAAAAAAATATCCACAAAACCGAATGATCGAAAAGTGAAGTTATGTGAGTTAGCAGATATTGTAAAGATATCAAAAGAACATGTTGGCTTTATATTGCATGAGCATTTGACTTTGAGACAGCTCTGTTCTTTGGGTGCCGCGCGAGCTCACTGTTGATCAAAAACAAGAACGTCTTGAAGATTCCGAGCAATGTTTGGCCAAAACAAAATATAAAAAACCGAAATTTTTGCGTCGATATGTGACAATGGATATCGAATGGAATGAAAACAATCGGTATCGGAGTGGAGACCAACTGGTTAACCTCGTCCAAAGCGCTCTGAAACCTAACAGTCGGCTGGAAGGTTATGGCCTCGGTTTTTTGCGATATGCGTGGTGTAATATTCATCGACTATCTTGAGAAGGGTAATATCATCAACAGTGAATATTACAAAGCGTTATTTGATCGTTTGAAATTGAAAATTGCGAAGAAAAGAACACATGAAAACGCACCGTGTCACAAGTCAATCAAAACAATAGCGAAGCGACATGAATTGAACTTCGAATAGCTTCCACATCCACCATATTGGCCAGATTTGGCTCCCAGCGACTACTGGCTGTTCGCAGCAATCAAGAAATTGCTCGTCGGTAGGAAATTTCGCTCGAATAAAGAGGTTATTGCTGATACTGAGACGTATTTTGAGGCAAAAGATAAATCGTTCGACTAAAGTGGTATTGAAATATTAGAGCGGCGCTGAAATGATTGTGTGGCTTTTGACAAAAAAATGCTTTTCTTTCATAGGCCCGGTACTTTTCAGCCTGTGTGTTATGTGTCTATATATGTAAGGAAACTATTTCGATGTGAAGTTGTTTATGAGATGTTCTCTGTTATCTTTCAATCTAGTTAAAATACTAATGTAAATACTCATGCTTACAACTGTCTGTATTCGTATGTTAGGTTGTCTATTTGAATAATGTATTATTATAAAGTAGACCCGTTGATGCCTGGTTAGCGATAAAAACGATTTCTCTTGGGAATAGAACCACTGCTGTCAACCAATGAGAAATTCCAGATTATCTTTACTTTCATCATTTGTGGGTATACGGTATAATTTTTTCAATTAAAAAATCAATTATTGTTTTTTATATGCTGAATATAGTCGAACAATAGAAGTATCAACCGCTTCAATACCTGATTTGCACAGATGTATTAAAAGTTGATTAGAAACATGCAATAAATTCCATATATATTATTATCTTGGTTGATATTTTCGAAATGACATTTTGGCTACATTCATTCAACGTATTGGATTTGATTTTCTTACACTGTTATTTCCAAGTGGAATATCTATTTTTATCAGATCTGTGTGTATAGATATTTCTGAAACACTTCACAGTCTCACGGTTACCCAGAGATAAAATGATTCTTGAACATTCCTCCTTTCGTGTTTCCATACTATTATATTCTGTTGCTACCTTAAACAAAGGTGTATAAAAATGGAATTGAGTGTCCAAAAACATTTCGAATATTCACAGTGGCATACAGTAATTGTACCCTAAGTCATGAAAATGTTTTCATAGAGGAGATATGAATGACGACGCTCATCCTGGACAACAATCGATGAATATGTTGAAGAAAGTGGAGAAAATTGTTATGGAGAACGGTTGAATCACTATTAGAGAAGTTGTTGAGTATGTTGGTATATCGGTTGGCGCATGCTATGCAATTTTTTAGAAAATTTTGGACATGAAGCATATGGCAATGGAGTTCGTTCGAAAATTGCTGAATTTCAACCAAAAAAAAAACGTCGCATGAGCATCGCTCAGGTATTGTTGAGTGATGTCATCGGCGATCCATGAGAGACAAAACTAAAAAACCACCTGAAATTCGATTAAATGTCAAGATTTAGCTCACTGTTTTTTTTCGATTACCGTGGCATAGTGCATCAGGGTTTCTTGCCACATGGTCATACGGTCAATAATGAAACATTCGGAATTTTGGAAAAAAAATTCATGGCTTTTGCATCATGATAATGCACCTTATCACTCGTTATTGCTTGTTCGTGATGTTTTGGCCATAATCATGCCTCTGCCATTGTATTCACCAGAGTTGGCCCCCTGCGACTTTTTCATTTATCCAAGATTGAAAAGTTCTATGAAATGACGGCGTTTTGTGACGAACGAGGGGATGAAAAGCGAATCGCGGAAACATGAACTCACCAAAAAGTGTATATCAGAACTGCTTCGAGAATTGGAAAAAACGCTGGCACAAGTGTGTTATATCTGACGAGGACTATTTTGAAGGGGATGAAATAAAAATTTCATTGAAAATGAAAAATCACCCTATTCTTTTAACAGACCGCATATGTTGATTCCTTCAGGGCATGTCATATCAATATTCATCGAACCAATTCGTGATAACATACAAAAAAAAATAAATTGATGTTCCCCTTGGTTGACTTTGGAGGCGAAATATCAATGAAGACTTTCCAAGAAAACCATTTCGTTTCGATTATTTTTGGATCCTACGGATCCATCAAACGATATGAAAACATAAACTTGGTTTTGTAGTTTATTACAAATCTTTTCACCCGTTGGAATTCTTTAAATATTTGTTCACGAGTCTACTACAGTAAACATAATATCTCTGTTGGCAATATAAATCCATCAGTTTGTAAAATTAATGATATCAAATATTTTATCAACAAGAGGTGCGTATTTTATTATTATATCATTAGTATACAAATGAATTTTCAATTCCAGATATTATAACTATCAAATATCAGTTCACACATTTCCGAAAGTCTTCATAATTTAAAGTAATGGCAGTTTATGATATGATAATGTCTTTGTTGCAGGTTGGTAATCGTAGCTTGAGAAATAGCGGTAAGTGATGTTAATTGAAGTGCGAATCAATGTTGACCTAGTTACTTATGATTAACTTTGAAATGAATTTTGTCACCTCGAGTCTCCTTTCGATAATGATGGCATACATGAAAAATTGAGAATTTCATTCTTGGGAAGAAGCTTAATATAATACTGGGAATGAGACGATGAGGAAATTTTTGGCAGTGGGTCAAATGTCAAAGAGAACACGAAACGTGTTGGAAATGATAATTCATGAAGAAGAATTCACTTGGAAATATGTTCATATATAAACCCTTACTTCTCATGTAGATCTACGACTTTGTAGGTACGTGTGGCAGATACCCAACGTCAAAACAAAACTAATCCAGCTAATGCCGCGCAGAGAGTTGAAGTAAAACTATCAGGCACCTTGCAAAGTCTTTGATTTGGAAGATTTGGAAGTTATTGCCTACTATAAAAAGCATAAATTGATTCCATTTGGTCGATACGACCCACCGATAGAACGGTGTCGGGCTACTTGCCTCATCATCAGTACCGGGCATTGTCTCTTCAGAATGGTGTGAACCGTCTGAGTATCACGATCAAACGAATAAAATTCTAGCTAGTCATGAATTTTTTCTGCAGTAGATTCAGTGTGTCCACTGTACCACCTTAAGACAGAGCTAGGAAACGACTCCGCAAACACATACTCCCGGCTGTGAGTCGGAATAACGATCAATATTCCGAAGAGGTAAATATGACATGCTCCAGGTTTAGGTGAAAACACCTTATCCGTTACCTTTCATGTAGACATAAGACTTTGTAGGTACGTGTGGCAGATACCCACCGTATCGTGTAACTCGGACCTGAAGAGACCATGCCCATTACTGATAATGGGGCAAGTACCCTAATACCGGCCTATCGGTAATGATAAGCTACCGTTCAGGCCTGGCCTTTTAGTTTGACGGAGCGTATGTGGAAGTCTGTACATTCGGCCGGGCTAGAATCGCAACATTTTTTTCATGGTTCTTGGGCGTGTGTTTGTCTACGGCAGTACATGGACCGATCAGTGTTTGAATTCCGTTTTCATTGGCCTTCAATTTGCTTTCGTGTGTGTTTCGATCATTAAGGCCATATTTTTTCATCAACTACAATATGTAACACGTCATTCTTGAGGATTTCAGGAAACTGTGAATCTGAACCACGTCGTTGGTGTGAGAACTGAATAATTATCACATTAGGATTGGAAGAGGCTGCATAAGTGCGTTCATTTCCAAAATTGAAAGATATCTGATACATTTCAATGCACTCAAATACTCGACAACAGCAAAAGCATCGTTCTGTAATGACATTGTATTTCATGAAAACAAAATATAATTTGTTCTTCCCATAGGTTTCAGAACATTTCCAGATCTTGTGAGCTTACAATAATATATACACATATATATATATATATATATATATATATATATATATATATATATATATATATATATATATATAAAATACATATATATATATATATATATAATACATATATATATATATATATATATATATATATATATATATATATATATATATATATATATATATATATATATATATATATATATATATATATGTGTGTGTGTGTGTGTGTGTGTGTGTGTGTATTGATATTGTTTTCTCGTGCCTGTCCTATATGTATGTTCTGAACCATCGCAACTCATAAACTGACTCTTATCACCTATTTATTTTCCGCACGAACTCAATAAACACTCCAAAATCTCATATATATTTGACATCAAACTCTCTGTAACATGAACACTCAAAAAAAGAACGTAGCCAGAATGATGGACACTGCCCATTCGTTTTAATTTCTCCATCAGTACAATACAATGAACATCGTCCATTGTGTAAATAAATCAAAATCTCGAGCTATTTCAAGCTATTGACATACTATCTGTTGCCAGTGCAAACAACAAACAAAATATATTACTAATAAAACAGGGATTTATCGACGAGGCGCAGACCATCAATATATTTAGTTGCAATTTCGTATGTAAATTCACCCACTCAACCGCGTATTGTTACATTTACATGCTTGTTAAGCGGGTTAAATCACACTGAACAGGAAAATATTGATAACCGGAAAAGAAATATAATTTTGGAAATTAATTGCTGAAATCAAATTTGATGATTTCCATTATAAATTTCAATTTGGCACAGGAGTACGTAGTTTAATGACCAAGCATGAGAGAATGAAAAATGTATTACTTAAAAATGTTCCTGATGCAGCTAATAGCTGTTCACACAGTTCACTTGTAATTTTACGAGCCAACTTCAATTGCTTTCCTACCGAAATGAGCGATAAACTTCTTGACAAACATCAATCAAAATCCTTCATTTACAATATTTCATACACTCAATTCATACATTTCAAGGAATGGAGGGGGTGAGGAACAGGGAGACCCTGAGCAAGACGCGCCCTACCGAGAATGGGAGACAGTGGAGTGAGTGCGTCCCACATTTTGTTAGTGACACTCGCAAGTTGAGATCAAGACTTTCAGTCAACTCTAATTCTCCTGGCGTCTCCAGCCTGAACTCATCCGCCGTTTATCATGAAGTTGATGTTAAGGTACCTCAAAGATCGCATTTGCAGGCGGTTGGAGTTTTAAATGAGACTCCCGAAAGAAGCACATGATGAACAACAGCCTCAAACTCTTGAGGAGTGCCAAGAAGATGACAGTACTACCAACTGTCGAAAGCGCTCGCGGAAAATTAATAGAAGATATAAAGCTTCAAATTATTATCCTTACACTTGGCTGCACCATACTGATGATGGGCCAAAAGCCCATATATATATACATAAATCGAGAAAGGTTAGTGCAGTCAAGCTGCAGTTGTCGGTTGACTGGTCAAACCACCAACACTGACATAAAAACTTGTCAAGTTGACTTGGGTGTCACACCAATGGGTGGTTCCACTTATGTTTCGCTTGCGTTAACGCAGCTATTTTTATCAAGTACTTTTCTGGTTTTTCACATTTTGTGCTTGCACGGTATATATATATATATATATATATATATATATATATATATATATATATATATATATATATATATATATATATATATATATATATATATATATATATATATATATATATATATATATATATATATATATATATATATATATATATATATATACAGGGTCCTGCAACAGTGGCGCGGTGTTCCATATCTCTATATAGGAAGCAGATAGGAATCTAATTTTCTATAATATTACCTTATTGCTCGAGCTCGACAAAATAAAAATATTGGCGGTCACACAGGGTGTTCGATTTTTTCTGGGCGGATCCCAACTGTGTCTTTTTAAATGGCAACCTATATTTTTCATCGCTTTTTCGGTTTCTTCATAGAAAATAAAATAAACTTTATGTATATCTGCACTTCGAAAATATTGATGGTTTTCGAGATATCTAGCATGACAGGTTTTTTTTTTCCAATATTCGTCACTCAGAATATTTGAAATTATAAAGTGGTGCCAAGTCCAGTTGAAATTTTTTTTTGGTCGAATATTCTACATTGGTAACTCTCTCAAACGATATATCTGAAATCGACCTGTGATATACAGGGTATGAAAAACCGCTTGCCAAATATTGTAAATGAAAATTTGCAAAATCTTCCTTATATTAAATAGAACACCCTGTATATTATTGATCCATAAGAAGCGCCAACGAAACCTCTACAAATTTCATTAAGTATTCCCTATGGCTAAGTTCAATAGTTTTTCTTAAATGAGCATTTCTTTCGAAAAATGGTCATTTTTTCAAAGCGAAATCCATTTGACGACTGATAAGAATATACAAAAAATACCCTTTCCTTAAAATATCGCCCATTCCTAAAATTACCTGTTGCTAGATAAACAAGTTGCGAATTCCACCACAAAATGGACGTTCTTGAATAGTTACAATAATTTCAAAAATCTCGGAATTTGTGCCATATTCTTTCGGTCTAAAACAACCTTTCAGCGAATGAAATATTTATTGGAAATCAAGTAGTCTGGCAAATGACAGAACAAAATATTTGGCTGCAAATGAATATTGAAATTTTTAGTCAATCGTGAAGTTGAACTGTCGGTATAATTTCATCAGAATGTTGTTATCAAAAAGTGATTTGATTGATATGATTTTCATATTAGGTGAATCAGACAGGAATTGTTTATTGGCAAGTAGAATTTATTCTTAACGGTATCCAGATAGAAGGCATCCAGATGAAAGATCTTTCCGAAAGGTCTTGGGACGATTCGTTGAAACTGGATCTATTAATTATTCCAAACATGAGCGCATCAAGCCAGCTACTAATGAAGATAATGAATTGCAAGTTCTTCTTGCTGTTGAAGAAGATCCTAGTAGGAGTCAACGACAAATTGGGGAAATAGTGGATATAAGTGAGAGATCAGTGCAACGAGTATTGAAGAAACATGGCTTGCATCCATACCACGTTCAGTTACATCAAGAACTACTGTATGCTGATTTCGAGAAAAGAGTGAGATTTTGCAATTGGGCCATGAACAAAATTCGTCGAAACGAATATTTTTTCAATAATATTTTATGGTCGGATGAATCGACATTCCATAAAAATGGATTTGTAAATCGACATAATTACCATTATTATGCGACAGAAAATCCTCACTTATTGAGACAGGTGGATTATCAACATAGGTGGTCGATAAATGTCTGGGGAGGCATCATTGGAGAATATGTAATTGGTCCATACTTTTTTGAGGGACATATGAATGGTGCAATGTATCTCAATTTCTTACGAAATGATTTACCAGGTTTGTTAGATGATATTCCTCTTGACCTCCGCAATAGAATGTGGTTACAACATGATGGTGCACCTGCTCACTATTCGGCAGAAGTGAGAGATCATCTAAATGAAGTATTTCCCAATAAATGGATAGGACGGAATGGGCCTGTACGGTGGCCCGCTATATCACCAGATTTGACGAAACTAGATTTTTTCTTATGGGGATACATAAAAAATATGGTTTACGTTGAGCCACCAACTTCTCCCGAAAATATGCGACTTAGAATAACGAATGCTTTTCGCAGCATTACACCAGCTGTCTTGCGCAGGGTAGAACAGTCTTTCAAACATATACTTCAGGTCTGCATTCAAGAAAATGGAAGACATGTTGAACATATTTTATAAAAGTTTCATTATCAACCTTAATCAAACTCTCCCTTTTGTAGTTTTGTAATTTGCCAGTTGACAAATTTGAATATCTAGAACTCAAGCTCTGAATGAATATAATAACATGAAAAAAAATAGTTATTTTTAATGTTTCTTTCTTTTAACTTGTTTGGTTTGATATTGCACGATTTATGAGTGAAATTCTGCATCCAATGAAAAAATAATTTTCCATTTAGCAAAAAGTGATAGGTACATACATTTATTTCGTTAAAAAATATTTGTTTGGACACCTTCTAATGTACAAAATTGAAACAAGATATCTTTCGTATATTTTTATCAGTCGTCAAATGGATTTCGCTTTGAAAAAATGACCATTTTTCGAAAGAAATGCTCATTTAAGAAAAACTATTGAACTTAGCCATAGGGAATACTTGATGAAATTTGTAGAGGTTTCGTTGGCGCTACTTATGGATCAATAATATACAGGGTGTTCCATTTAATCTAAGGAAGATTTTGCAAATTTTCATTTACAATATTTGGCAAGCGGTTTTTCATACCCTGTATATCACAGGTCGATTTCAGATATATCGTTTGAGAGAGTTACCAATGTAGAATATTCGACAAAAAAAAATTTCAACTGGACTTGGCACCACTTTATAATTTCAAATATTCTGAGTGACGAATATTGGAAAAAAAACCTGTCATGCTAGATATCTCGAAAACCATCAATATTTTCGAAGTGCAGATATACATAAAGTTTATTTTATTTTCTATGAAGAAACCGAAAAAGCGATAAAAAATATAGGTTGCCATTTAAAAAGACACAGTTGGGATCCGCCCAGAAAAAATTGAACACCCTGTGTGACCGCCAATATTTTCATTTTGTTGAGCTCGAGCAATAAGGTAATATTATAGAAAATTAGATTCCTATCTGCTTCCTATATAGAGATATGGAACACCGCGCCACTGTTGCAGGACCCTGTGTGTAGATATGTATATATATATATATATATATATATATATATATATATATATATATATATATATATATATATATATATATATATATATATATATATATACATTACAAAAAAGATTTCTGAAAATTATATCATCCAAACCAATGAGGTATTCCTCCGACCTACTATTTGCAGAAACGGAAGTCTTTGATTTGCGTCAGCTTTATTACTATAAAATTGTGATAAGACAATTCAAAAACAGATTTAATCTCCCACTCATCAGCCATAACTACCAAACTCGTCTGAAAGCGAATAATTCTCTGAAAACGAAACCAGTCAGAAAGAAAATAGGACAGAGAAATCATTCTTTTTTATCTAGTAAATTTTATAACTTTTTGCCGACGGAAAACAAAGAAGTCTCAAACATATACTCCTTCAAAAAAAAGACTAAACATTATATTCTTTCTTTAGAACGTAAGGCTATCCATTCATTGTTTGAATATTAGAATATTCCATATATTTTATTTTGTTGATTATTGATGTTCGTTACCTATGTTATGATATTTATGTTTCAATAATTGTGTGTAAGGCTCATTAGCCTAATTTTATTAAATTGACTACAATTTTATTATGTCACAAACATTTTAGTGAATTATACATGATTTTATACATATAACTCTCATATAGAAATGCAACTGAGCCCTATTTTGAAGTGTACTAATTATTGTCAATATTTGGAATAAGTAAATCACCCACGCACAGGCACTGCCTTAGTGGATACTTGTTTATTCGAAATATCTCTGAATGAAAGTGCACTATTATTATATTATTGTATTTTATTTTGAGAAACTTATTATTATTTTGAGAATTTATTGAGAACTTATTATTATTATTATATATATATATATATATATATATATATATATATATATATATATATATATATATATATATATATATATTAGTGACTGGATTAACTATAAATCGATTTAATTCGTGAGGTTGCAGTTAATAGCTGGGCTGTTACAAAGAAAACTCTTTGTTATATGTCAAGCTTTCGGTATATTTCACACCTTCGTCAGGACAACTACAATAATAAGATTATATATCTTGTAAAAAATATATAAAATGGAGAACTTACTAACGTGAGAATAAAATATAAAATGGTTCAAAAACAGATAGAAAAACATTAATAAATGACAGTTAATAAAAATTTTCCTACTTGACATTGTCAGCCAAAATTTTTATTAACTGTCATTTATTAATGTTTTTCTATCTGTTTTTGAACCATTTTATATTTTATTCTCACGTTAGTAAGTCCTCCATATTTATATATTTTTTACAAGATATATAATCTTATTATTGTAGTTGTCCTGACGAAGGTGTGAAATATACCGAAAGCTTAACGTATAACAAAGAGTTTTCTTTGTAACAGCCCAGCTATTGACTGCAACCTCACGAATTAAATCGATTCATATATATATATATATCATTCCCATATTGATTTGAATTCAAGAGCCACCGGTATACGGCTTTGTCCGCCTATTAGACATCGTCAGTACCGGGCAGGCGGTCCTCGATTGAAGACAAAATGAGAAGAGACCAAGAAAGTACTTGATAAAAATAGCTGCGTAAACGCCAAGCGAAACATAAGTGGAACCATCTATTGGTGTGACACCCAAGTCAACTTGCCAAGTTTTTATGTCAGTGTTGGTGGTTTGACTAATTAACCGACGACTGCGGTAGCAGAAATTTGGAAAGCTAACCTGAAATGCCATCGGAAAACGAATCCACATGTTTCTAGAAATGATATGAAATCTAGAAAGGTTAATGCAGTCAAGCTGTTGGAAAATAATTCCATGAAAATCAAAAAATATATCAATATCCATATTGATTTCTAGCCACCGGTATACAGCTGTTTCAGCCTATTGGGCATCGTCAGTACCGGGCAGGCAGATATATGATAGATATATGATATATATATGATATGTATATATACAAATATATTTATTTATTTATAAATAAAAAGATGAATAAATAAGTACCATATATATATATATATATATATATATATATATATATATATATATATATATATATATATATATATATATATATATATATATATATGTATATCGTTTCCCCCGTTCCACAAACCATTCATAGTAACAGTCGCCCACGTGCGACGGAGGTCACCCGAAAATCTATATCGCTGAGTTGACAAAACTTTTAATGCTGGGATATTGATATGTCCATATTTACATCCTGAGCTACGTGACAAATATATATCTGACCGTGCAGCTTTTCAAACCACGCGGATGAATAATGTTTATATAAACACTCTTGATCCCTTTGCCATAATCTTATATTGTATGAGAGACAGTTCCGGCTTTCAAAAAATCTGAATTGAAAAAATCTGTCTCTTCCCGAAATTATAATATACAGGGTGTCCCTGGACTTCCTCTTTTCCTCTCGGGAATGTATAGATGGGGTCAAAATATCACCAGTACTTCATATAACTTTTTTTCCTAAAAGTCTTCGTAACCAAGTTACGGGCCCTCGAAGTTACAAAATGAAAAATGTTTTTCTTTGATAACTTTTCAAGTGAATATTCAAAATCATCCAAATTTTGGTAATTGACTAAACAAATGAATTCCTTCGATGAGCTTTCATGCAGGAGTCAGTTGTTTTGCTACAAAGTCAGGAACGGACTACCCCCGATGGTCCACACCCCAAAACTTTGAAATGACAGATATTTTTCAATATTTTTCAACAAATTAAGGTTACTTGGACAATTTTATGAATGAAAGTACTCGTGTGGAAAGTCGATCGGAGCAACGAGTCTTGATAAAAATGTAGTTTCACTCGACGACATCAAACCCGCTCGTCCACCATTATTTGAAATGAATAATTATCAAAGCAGAAATAATAATGATAACGTTAATTCAACAACATTTATCCTGAGATGTCTACCATTATTCGAAAATATTAGTTTTTAAGGAAAATGGAAATGATAGGTAAAATGTTCATAACGAATTTTTATAATGCAAACACGTTTAACTAACGATACTCAAGAGCCTCAAGAGCAAACAGAAATGAAAAATCCGCTACAGAAACTGCTCGATATGACCACCTTATCTCTCTATACATTTTCTTAGTTTGCGAAGACACCCTCTCTGTACTTGAAATAGCATTCCAGGGTCGTTTCGTATGGCTTCACAATGTAATGTTATTCTATTCAACAATGCATCTCTTGTGTGAATAGGTGTAGCGTAAACAAGGCTTTTTAGATGCCCCCACAGAAAGAAATCCAATGGATTTAAATCCGGAGACCGCGTTGGCCATGAATATGGCCCACCTCTACCAATCCATCTATTGTGGAAAATATGAGTTCAGATGGTCACGCACAATCGAACTAAAATGAGAAGGAGCGCCATCATGCATAAACCACATATCTCTTCGGGTTTGCAATGGAGCATGTTCCAAAAGTCCATTCAAATCGTTCTGAATGAACTCCAAATAACGTTATCCATTCAATCGGTCCTGTAGAACGAATGGTCCTATAAGATGGTTTCCTATGATACCAGCCCAAACATTCACGTTGAATTTCCGTTGGTGTTTGGTTTGCAATATCCCATGGGGCTTTTCTTCGGCCCATATATGGAGATTATGAGAGTTGATAATTCCATCTCTACTGAAACCTGCTTCATCAGCGGATAAAACTCGATTAATAAAAGTCATATCCTCTCTTTGCCTATCCATGAACCAATTGGCATATTCCAGTCGTGCTGGAAAATCTTGAGGTGTCATGGCATGTACCTTCTGGATGTGAAATGGGTGGAGCAGTTGTTCCCTAATTATTCTATGAATAGTGGACTTGGATGTATGGAACTGTTCTAATAGATTTCTGATGCTCATTGAAGGATCATCAGCGACGGCTTCCAAAATATTTTCCTCCAATACAACGGTACGTACAGTCCTAGGAGCGCCCTCACCACCTCGTTTTGGCAAAACTGTACCTACAATAATATCGAAATAAAAGAACGTGCTCAAACTAATCATCAATTATTACATACCTGTCTCCCTCAAGCTGCGATCGACACGCTCGAATGTTTCTCT
Source organism: Leptinotarsa decemlineata (assembly GCF_025532065.1). Taxonomy (NCBI): domain Eukaryota; kingdom Metazoa; phylum Arthropoda; class Insecta; order Coleoptera; family Chrysomelidae; genus Leptinotarsa; species Leptinotarsa decemlineata. The sequence continues at coordinate 2,944,292 of NW_027412686.1, forward strand.
TGACGGTACCGTTCGATTGGGAAAATGCTCGGAATACAGACGACGAGCTTCTGCAGCATTACAAAATGCTCGTCCATAAAATACATGCATATCTGCATATTCATTGAATGTCAATTGTTCGGCCATATCAAAAAAATTCAAAATATCCTATAGAATATTGACAATACAATGATAGTCATATGACAACGCACCACTCAACAAAACAAAATCGCATTCCAGTTTCTCATTTTTTATCAAAACTTTCTAAAAGGTTTTTTTGTCAACATCTGTGAAAGAAATGAAACATAATTATTCCCTGGATATTTTTCATCTGATCATGTGCAGCCGTTTTTGTAGTTCATTCGTTTGCTTTTTATTAGTATAGTAAATATTTTTTCCGATGTGCGTTTTTTCAGCTAAATTTAGATTCGTGTTGAAAAATTTCTCCCATAAAATTATAATTATCAGTGAAACTCCTCAACAGTTTAGCTGTGAAGAAGAATTTGAAACATTCGAATGTTGAGTTTCATGAGATTCAGATAACTGATCAATACGAAACGTGATTATTCCACACGTATTATGTACATACAAAATATGGAATGAATTCCATATTTCATAGTAGAGTAGCTTGTTAGTTTAAAAACACCACGAATCTACAGAACTTGATATTTCTTTTGAAAAAATATCTGCTATCACAATTGTGACTTAAACTTCCATATAGGTACTGTACTTTTTGTTTACGACTTCATTTTAGCATACTTTGTATTATTCCTGTTATAAATGTTGTTGAATTAACGTTATCATTATTATTTCTGCTTTGATAATTATTCATTTCAAATAATGGTGGACGAGCGGGTTTGATGTCGTCGAGTAGAACTACATTTTTATCAAGACTCGTTGCTCCGATCGACTTTCCACACGAGTACTTTTATTCATAAAATTGTCCAAGTAACCTTATTTTGTTGAAAAATTTTGAAAAATATCTGTCATTTCAAAGTTTTGGGGTGTGGACCATCGGAGGTAGTCCGTTCCTGACTTTGTAGCAAAACAACTGACTCCTGCATGAAAGCTCATCGACGGAATTCATTTGTTTAGTCAATTACCAAAATTTGGATGATTTTGAATATTCACTTGAAAAGTTATCAAAGAAAAACATTTTTCATTTTGTAACTTCGAGGGCCCGTAACTTGGTTACGAAGACTTTTAGGAAAAAAAGTTATATGAAGTACTGGTGATATTTTGACCCCATCTATACATTCCCGAGAGGAAAAGAGGAAGTCCAGGGACACCCTGTATACTACCATACATTGCTATCGCTAGGTATTGCATTATGGAGAGTGAAAGTAAATGTCGCAAGACCATGAAAACAGTTATCTGGGCACGATTAAAACACTTCCCTATTGAACCAACTTGACGAAATGTATCATGTGGTTCTCTCGTTTTGAACAGTAATTTTCCGCAGAAAGAATCAAAGTTTGCGAAGATAATACATGTATCTATTCCTGCGAACAAGAAGTTCGATGCGATTTTATCCCTAGAGAGTATGTGACGTTTTTCATGAATACTGAATGAATCTAATATGATGTACACGGCAAACTTACGAATTGAATTATATTAGAGGTTAGTATATAAATAGTTTTTTGAAAATGGATGAAAGGATTCTGAGCTACATATGAGTGATGAAATCAACAGCTTGATGTATTTAAAATACCATTAATAATATCATTAATTTACCATTTTCATCATATATTTGATATGATCAGTTGGAACACACAAACCGTGAATGAATGACAATGCTTTTACATTGGAAGTTCATGAAATCAATTGCACGAATACGAATCCAATTTGGGAGACGTAATTACTGGGTATCTGCTTAATTGCTTCTATGAAATGAAAACCATCAATTCCATTGTTCTAATCATTTGAAGAAGAAATATTATTGCCATTACTCTGTTTTCTGTTTATTTCCTTCTGAAAAGAGGGTCAATAAAATTTTCTCATTAAATTTTATGTTGTATGCTACAGCTATATCGCGGAAAGTGTTAACTGAGAAAAAGTAAATTGTTTATTGGAAATATTAAAGACAGAAAGACACTCAGGTTTTTATACAGCTCAGTGACTCGTAAAGTAGACCCGAACTAATGGTGCCATGTAAATTTTACTACCAATTTTGAGATGAAATGTAAAGCAAGCATATCAGATAAACATATTACGCAATAGTGAAATTCTGGAACTTAAATTAAGACCAAAGCACAGATATAACCATTCTCGATTGTCGGTGAAATATTGTGAATGACAGTCAAATTGACCAGAATGACAAAAATTTCATTATTTGACATGATAATAATTATAATAATCAAGCAAAAGTCTAATTATGTAAATGCATGAATATTACATGACATGAAAACGAATACTGATCATTTATTTTATACTGATGATAATCAAAGTAAAAAATAAAGTTGCGAAAACGAGAACATCAATATACAAAACTGATATAGCATATACTTGTTTGACACCAATATAATATTTAAAAAAAAGGATATATTCGGAGTGAGATATATTGAGTAATCGTGAAGATTTTCACGGATATTAATCAAAAACCAGAAAGATAAATACTGAGTATTGCAATTTCGATTTTTTTTCAGAACAGGTAGATGTTCATTACATATTCTAGATATATTATGGTAGAAAGATGACTTGTATCGTGGGTTTTAATGAGGTGGTATCGAATAAAAAATGTTTTTTTTTTCATATTCACATTATAGGCTCAACTACTTAACTGAATTTATTCATATAGGTATGGTGGATTTTCAGAAAGGATATCAGTTTTTGATAAAATACATAAATATAAAGAAATCGCCTTTTTTTCAAGTCGAGCCAATCGAAATCTTTCAGTGCCTCTGACAGGTGATTTCCTTTTTTCAAGACACATCATATTGGACACACACACATGAATTTTGTAACAGTAGGAGTCGTTCATTATCGAATTCAAAGAGAGACACTCCATAAACACAATCGGCATAATCAAATACTGACAGTATATGAGAATTGCACAATGTAATTTTGCTAAATTTTCACAGAATTTTTCTATTCGATATACTTTTTCAATGAGTGAGATATATGTTTTCTGAATCATCTAAAAACAAAACCAAGGTTCATTCCACAGGTAGGAAAATTCAAATAAAACACATTTTTTCCTACACAGATCAATTTTCAAATATATTACCAAAATGGAGTTTTATAGCGAAAACACGCTTCTTCATAACAGCAATAAAATTGACAGTGATAAAACTGACAGCTATGCAATTGATATCTAGGTGTAATTATTCATGATTCATATAAGACCTAGTTTTGCATAAATCTCACAATTTCAATCGCAATCACTTTCCTGATCAAAATGAACCAATGGAATGGAATATTCTAATATAGATGTTGGTATTTTGCATGAACGCTTCTACAAAAATCCACAAGTTGAATTCGATATTTATTCGACGATTATGACAGTAATCTAACATGATTGAGACAGACATCACGAGTGAAATATGTGATGGAATCGGCCGATACTTGATTCAAAAACACTTCATTGAAGAGGATCCTGATAAATTTGCTGCGGAATTTAATAACTTTTTCATAGATGCGCCCAGACAACTGATAGAAAATATATTTAATGATTAATTTGATATGACTAAAAATGACTTCAATTGCCACGGTATGTTTCTGAACCCTTTCTATGAGGGAGAATTGTTCACTCTGTTGAATTCTTGATTGAAAAACAAAAAATTTGCTGGGTTGGATGAAGTTCCGAGATTTGTGTTGTTGAGAGTACCGAAAGTGATCATAGAGCCTTTGACAACTTCAGTTAATACGTCTTTCAAAAATGGAGCGTCTCCACAAAGCATCAAAACAGGAAAAGTTGTACCTCTCTTCAAGAAAGAAGATCGTACTCTTTTAGAGAATTATCGTCCAGTAACTGTGCCATATAGTCTCGCAAAAGTTTTTGAATATGCATTCTCATATAGAATCTCATCATTTTTGGTAAAATACGAAGTCATCAGTAATAATCAACACGGTTTTCGACGTAACATGTCTACATCCACGGCAATGTATTCGTTCCATAAACGAATTGCACAGTTCATCGATGCGGATGAATGCCCTGTTTCAATATTCTGCGACTTAAGTAGGGCCTTCGATTGTGTGAATCATCAGACATTGATGAAGATATTGGAGAGTTATGGCATAAGAATTATACAATTAAACTGGATTCCATCCTTTCTAACAAAGAGAAAACAAATAGTAACGCCCCAGTTTCAACATAATAGCCAAAATGAAACCATACGCCCGATCTTGGGTCCAATTCTATCAATTTTGTATGTGAATCATCTTGATGCGATAATTGGTACTGCTAATTATACTGCGTATGCAGACGACTTTTCATTGTTTCTGTCCTCTACGGATAATGTATACCTACGAACGAAATGTATTGGAACGATTCATGCAGTTTCTTCTTTTTTCAATAGTAAGAACCTATTTTTCAACATTCAAAAAACTCAGATGTTGAGATTTCACTGTCGCCAAATAAACATTGATGATTTTGAAGTCAAAATTGGTGAAATTACAATGCAGAGTACACATGGCAGAGGTTAGGTTTTTGGGAGTTTCTTTGGATGAACATCTCTCTTGGAAATTTCATTGCCAACAATTATCTTCTAAACTGAATTCTTTGAAATATCTCTTTATTAATTTACGATCTGTTCTAGAAGTGGAACATATGGTAAATGTTCATTATGCCCAAGTCGAATTGAGACTCAGATATGGCATTTGCCAATGGGGCAAAATATATTTTCATTGCACAAAAACGAATTTTGAGATGTATCGCGAGAGTTTCTAACAGGGAATCGTGTAGAGCTATTTTCAAAACATTTCGTGTTTTGACGCTTCCAAACGTGGACACAAACGAAACGTGTTTTCGAAAATGAGAACATTTTTATGCGCAATTCGGATATTCATGGTTATGGAACGAAAAACATGCAACATTTTCATGTGAATTTTGCCAAAATGAAAATAAATGATCCTGATCATTTTTGTCTCACAATATTCAACAATCTCACAGAAGAATTGAGGTGTGTGAATAAACATGGGTTAAAGAACTTTTCACTGGAAACATGTTTTTATAGTAAGTATATATGATTTTATGAAAATTCTTAATATTTGATTAACTATGTGTGATGTAAATTTCAGTGTAGGTGTATTTTAACCTTTTTATTTATTTTTTGTGAATTTTTATTTTATTTCAATGTACTGATTTACCTGTCGATTGACAATTCCAATACATGTAAGCCATGTCGAAAAAATTGATATAAATATTGATTGATTGATTTATTGTGTAATTTTCACTAAACGTCTTCAGTGAAATGTTTAGTGGAAATGTGTTAATGAAGTCATTCATGGTCAGCAGACCGTTTTGAAATATTTCGGCCACATTGTCCCACATAAACACTATCACACTCCGGACACTTGAGCTTATAAATTCCAGACTTCTCCATCTCGTCCATTTTAGTTTTGGCATGAAAAAGGAAATTAAATGACCTGGCATGTGGCCTGAATGACACTTTCACATTGTTTTCCACATTGTAATGATTAAAATACCCAAAGATCAAACAATCAGAAATCAAAAAATTTGCAACTTCAACACATTTTGGTAAAAGAGCAGAGACAATTAAGAGATTTTTCGAAAAAAACAATGTGGAAGTGACATTCAGGCCACATGCCAGGCTATATAATTTCCTGTATAATAATAAAGATAATGTGGACAAGATGGAGAAGCCTGTAGTTTTTGAGCTTAAGTAATAGTGTTTATGTGGATCAATGTGGCCGAAATTTCTCAAAAAAAGAATCGATTTATTCCCAACAGGAGTACCCAGTTACAGGAAATGCTATTATTGCAGAGTATATATAAAATAAATAATAAAAATAATGAAATATAGAAATGTATAAAAGTAAATGCTAAAACAAAGTATATATAAAATATTCGTATAAGTAGAATTTCAAAAGAGGAATGGAAAATTGTGTATATAACACAAAAAGTTACAAATCATGCAATGTAGCAGGAAATTTCGCACTATGCAGGCAAGGGTTGGAACTTGAATTATTTGGAATCCTAGGAAATTCATAAACATATGCATTGCGAATGTAACCAACTAAATGACCATTGGCCTGGTCTACTCGCCGATTTTCAGATCAGCGTACCCACATTGTCACACGTAAACAAAATTCGGGTAATAAAGTCATATAGCATTGTCGGTTATTACCAACAGTGGTTGTGTAGGTATATAAGGGTGTATATTTTTAATTATTTCAGTTTATCGTATTAGTTTGGAAACGTCCTTGTAGGACGAAATTGCAGTAATGTTAGTTACAAATACAAGTGGTATAAAACATAGGAAGTTTAAATTCTCATTTTTCATGTTGATCTCCCACCACGTAGTAGCAGCTACATTCATCATTGATTCATAAGCTCACGAAAATGAGACAACAATCCCGAAATTTCAAAATCATATTCGAAACTTATTGGTATAATGAGACATCGATAATTCGAAAGAAAACGTTATTTTGAATTTCAGTGAAATCGAAAAGAATACGCGACGTATAAGTGATGCATCTAGCCACATCAAGTAGGTCGCCGGTTGGCGAATGTACACGCTGACATTTCTTATTCAGGTAATATAATTCATTTATTCTGAATACGGATATTTTATTCGTATATCGATGCATTCAGTTGAAAATATTACGAAAAAGTTTCTCTGATAAATCTCAAAATTTATTCTTTTTGAGCAATACAATCGAGCAACCAGCAAAAGATGAAAGCACTCGTTCTACGGACTCGCGGATTCATCAAACAAATGTTTGAAAGTACAATTGATATTTTGTTTTCATATCGATTTTTCAAACTTTGTTATTTATGACCGATACAATGATATTGTTGAATAACAAAGTTTTCGTTGAAAAAACGGAAAGCCGATAAATTTCTGAAGTCATAGTTTCGAAAATTCGTTTGCGCGATGTATTCCCCGTCAAGGAGTTTTTTGAAGACAGATTCATTTTTAAAATAGTTGAATAGTATAGTAACAAAACTGAAATTTGACTTTTGAAGAGATTTTTGAAGAGATTATCGAAAAATCTTTCAATCAATTTTATGCTTTTGTTTATTGAGAGACAACTCGTATCAACGGTTCGTTCAAAATTTTCTAGTTTGAATTTTTATCGCTATTATTATTATAGATATTCATATAAATTCATCATTTGATAATTGGAGTAATTACTTAGAATTGTGGTTATTCCTATTCTCAAAAATATGACAGTAAAAATTTCGTAAGGCTTGGTGAAAGTCCCAAGTCAAGCAAAAAGACATTCATGTGTTCCACTTGGATGTAAGAAAACTGGTTTGTAACATGTTGAACTTTTTTCATTATGTTCAAATAGCTTTTTTCAATCAACTGTTATAACAAAAAAAACATCAACATAAAGAAGAATGGGGAACAAGGCCATTATCTCTGAATCATACTTCTGCAGTGAAAATCATTCAATCTTTAATAAGCCTATTCACATTTCAAGATTTATGTACAGGCCCAACCCATGTGGACGGCTATGCAACTAACACTTTTCCACACTGACATATAGATAGAATTTATTTATGTTATTCTCAAGGATGCCATAATTTCATAAATTACTCAGACGAGATAAAGACTTTAGATAATTTCAGTGGTATTTGCACGAACAAATACAGGTTGTTTGATTTGTATCTTGTGACTTGTAATCAAAGTATAATTATTGTGCTGTAACTTGTCATTCTAAATTTTAAGAAAATTTGTGAATGAATTGCTTCTGGGATACTATTTGAAGGTGAAACCATCACTCAGCTGTGGAACTAATGAAACATAACCACTACTCAAGGCAAGAAAATTTGTTTCAATTTTCAGTCAAAATTTAGTTTTCAAGTCGATTGATTGAGGTTAAATGGAAGAACAACTCAGTAGCACTTGTGCTAAATGAGTTGAACTTCGCCTTTTGTTATGTCAGCAACTAGCTCTCTAATTTATTTAAATAATTGTAGGTACCAAAGAAATGAGAGAACGACAGAAATGAAGAAACTATGCAAGAGAATCAGCATAGAAGAAAAAATATTCAGTGCTGTATAGTTAATTACGTCAAGTGTCTCTATTCAAAATACTTTTCTCTCACCAGAATAAAAATGCTGTATCTCGACACGCGTTTCACTAACCAATTTAACATGATCAGGAGACGACTAAAACTACTTCTAACAGCTACATTGATATTTTATGTGTATCTAGACAAATCATTACCTTGCATAATTAACGTCTTTGAATTATTTCCCATTATTTTAGTATTATTCCTATTGTTATTCAGTACTCGACTGATACCTAATTTTGAACCGTTTTCTACTTGTAATCACATACGCGTGCGAAGAATGGGCTATTAGAAATGGGACCCTCATTACTGTTTTCTTAAAATCTGTCAAAATCTGATTTTTCCTTAATCAGCTGTCGTACCCCTACGAACGACGACTCTCAAAATTGAAAACTTGTGCGAGCTAAGGACTAACGAAGTCTTTTTTCAAAAATTTTCAAAAAATTCAACTAATCCGTTGGTGTATTTTGGTTCGTATATAATAAATATGAATTTTGAGTCTACATTTTCTGGAAAGTCAAGAATACATGAAAGCAATATTTAGCATGACGATATTACTTTTTTCTGAGCAGAAAAAGAAATGATATCGATAAAAAAGTTATCACGGATATAGTTGAAAGTAGCAGGTACTTTTCATACAGAGTGGATAGGTGAATTAAGAAGAAAAAATCAGATAATGCCTTTGTAAAACCTCGAGTTTTCAGTCTTCCCATACGAATCAAAATACATCAATGGACTGGTTTGAATTTTCGAAAAATTCAATATAAAAGTGGCTTTAAAAACTGCTCGTACACTTCAACAAGTGTTGGACAACCCTAAATACAAAACTATAGAAAATAAAATATTGGAGATTTACGAAATAATCTGTGAGAATTGCGATAAAATATATGGTGACCAAAGTACGCGGACTATATTAGCTCGCTTCCAAGAACATGTTTCGATTTCATACACAAAAGAAGTCGACATGCCATAGACAATGCCCACAGAATAAATGGGAAATGGGAACTCCGATGGAAAAATTATAAATCTTCAACAGTGAATATACGATTTATGACTGAATAATCAGTTCTTTCCTCATTTAATTTGGTTCACAGCATAAATTTCTTGATTTCGTAATGAAAAAACCTAAGGAAGGAAATCATGACATACCAACGTGAAAGAAGTTTGATCACTAATGTAATGACATTCTTTACAGTTTAATTTCGACACTCGCTAATGGAAATAACACAAGTCAATTGGATTTTCAGTTACTGAAAAAATTTACTGGATGGTGTATACGTCGGTGGGTAAAGTTGCGCTGAATAAGTTCTTCCTTTTGTTTTCAAGAGATGTTGTTAAAAAATAAGAGATGAGAAAAAATTATCCAACATTTACTTCTATTGATAACATGAGCACTTGTTGTGCCTGTTTTGGATTCATTCTACGCCAGAGGTTCTAGTTTCACCTTTTACTATATGAATGGTCGAGGCTGTGAATGCGTTGCATTAATGAAAAGTTTCCAGCATTTATCCGATATTAATTTCCATAATCTTTCTAAGTTAACTACAGGACTTTGATGTTATGTTCAACAAACTGAAATGTATATGGACATATTTGAGTCAGTGAGCAAGTTCTCAAGAATCCTGACAAAATAATTGAGGCCTCAAAAAATAACATCCAATTAAATTTTCACCAAACAAGAAGAAAAAATTTTATCTTCATGTGGCATTCAAGATGAAAAATCGTTATATTCTATTGAGATTCAAAGATATTCAAAAAGCGCTCATGAAAATATTGTAGCAAATGAGTGATAATCCAGATTCAGATAGTTCTGAAAGATCAACATCTTTTTTATATTGAATCACCTTCTCCCAGATTGTTATGAGCTCATATATATATATATATATATATATATATATATATATATATATATATATATATATATATATATATATATATATATATATATATATATATATATATATATATATATATATATATATATATATATATATATATATATATATATATATATATACAAATAGAGATTTTATCGAGTGTGCATGATACAAATCAAAAATGAAACAATTCGTGGACACAACACTCCAAAAAAGGGGGGCAAACCGCGGACACGTGTTTCTGGCTATTGGCCTCATCAGCGCGGTGCAGCCAAGTGTAAAGATTGGCAACACTTGTTTGCCGAAAGCAGGAAACAACACATACGCACGGAGTCAACAACAGAAGCCAACCGCACATTTGTGGTTCCAGTTAGAAGACCTAGAATTCCCAGGCTACATCTAACATGACCACGTAGGCAGCTATAGCTACCTGCGTGACATCCGGGTCCAGGATATAAATACAAATAGAGATTTTATCGAGTGTGCATGATACAAATCAAAAATGAAACAATTCGTGGACACAACACTCCACAAAAGGGGGGCAAACCGCGGACACGTGTTTCTGGCTATTGGCCTCATCAGCGCGGTGCTGATATATTTATATATATATATATATATATATATATATATATATATATATAAGCTTATATCAAACCCTTCAATCTCCTTTATGTAATTTATAATTAGCTCTAGACTATATTGATTTGATTCCAGCCACTGTCGAGAAAATGAGGAGAAATTAATGTAAATCATAAGGATTCGAAAAGAAAATTCCGTATTGTAGTATCAATTCCACCTACCTATAATCCAATCGATCAAATGTATGTGAAACCAAAAGATAATAGGTGCAATGGGGGTTTTTAGTAAATGCAATCTCTATTGAAAATGCCCATACTGCATGTAACTACCTGTACAGCAGAGCGACCTTTTTCATCTCTTGATGTTATGTATATCCTGTAAACTGTGGTAGATAATGCTGTACTGGAATTCATTCTATTTTATGTTCTATCTTCAGCACCAAACTAGGTTTTTTTTCAAGAACATAACACAAGCACAACAGAATTTTTTTAAGGCACTTCAAGAGCGGTGCCTATGCGAAAGGCCATAGATGAAGGCCATAGAAAGATCATATATATATATTTTTTTCAATATTGAAACAGGTCTGAGACCAGTGGAATATCGTGACTCAAAATCTACTGACTGGAGGGGGTATAAAAACTCCCTCCAATCATACTTTGAGGACGGATTCAGTACTATTCACAGTTGTAATAATATGGATACAGTAGCGTCGCAATTTCGCGAAGCAGTGATCTTATTCTATCATGAGAACTGTGTACTGAGGGTCTAAAGAGATAACCGCAACTCTTCTTGGTGGAACAAAAGCCTTGAAAGAAACAAAAAGAAGTTCGACGACTATTCAATCGAGCTAAAGAGTCAGGTAACTGGGAGCTTTATAAAATCACTCTAACGACATACAACAAGAAAATTAGAAAGGCAAAATGGGAGTCTTGGAGGAAGTTCTGTGAGAGTATCTCTGATTTACCTCGCAGCGCAAGAATTCACAAAATTCTCTCTAGAGAGCCGACCGCTTAAACGACCCGATGGAACATTTACGACCTCTAGTAAAGAAACGTTAGAGCTTCTGATAGAAAACCACTTTCCTGGAAATCTGACTTGTGATAACAATAGACTGCCCATCTTCGAGGGCGCTAAACGCCCTCGACGACTGGGACGTCGCAAAAAGGTTATCACAGCACCGGCAGTTGAATGGGCTATCAAGTCTTTTCAGTCCTTCAAATCTCCCGGAGAGTATAGTATATTTCCAGCTCGTCTTCAAAACGGACTTGAAATAATTTTACCTATTCTCACAAAATTGTATAGAGCTAGTCTGGCGTGGAACTATATACCACCCAGTTGGTTGGCAGCAAGGGTGGTATATATACCTGAAGTGGGCCGGAGAGACTCACACCCAAAATCGGTACGACCAATCAGCCTTACATCCTTCCTGTTGTAAGAACTTGATAGGATACTGAACGGGCATATCAGGAGGGTAGCATTATATGCATCCCCCTTGAAGAACCACCAGTATCCGGCAAATCGACAGATTGAACATCAAACAACCTCGTTGAGAAAATCTCCCAATCCCTCGACAAAGGAGAGATTGCGGTTGCTGTATTTCTTGATATTGAAGGAGCATTTGACAATGCACTACCTAAATTTATAGGATTGTCCCTGGCTAGAAAGGGTATAGAATCGACCATAATTGGCTGGATCTATGCCATACTAGTAAACAGAACTGCGAAGCTATCAGGTTCAAGGTCACCAGGGGCTGCCCTCAAGGTGAGGTACTATCTCCTCTTCTGTGGTCGCTCCTGGTGGATAGTCTGCTTGATGCCCTCGACAGAAAAAAAGTTGATCTGCAAGCTTATGCAGATGACCTTGTCATCCTGGCAAGGTCCACGTCGGGAAGGGTAGCTTCTAATATCCTCAGGCAGTTGGTGCCTGAGGGAGCAGATGTCTGTCAACTCCAACAAAACTGTGTTAATCTCCTTCACCAAGAAAAGAAAATTGGACGATCTGACGCCACTTTCCTTCAATGATGTGGTCATTCCATTTGGAACGGAGGTGACATATCTTGGCATTGTCCTTGATGAAAGACTCACCTGGAACGCTCGCTTGGAAAAAGTTTTACACAGAGCCAGACTATCTCTATGGACATGTTGAAGGATTTGTGGTGAAACTTGGGGTTTAGGTCCCAAACAAATCCATTGGATTTATGTGGTGATTGTCTGACCAATGATCACTTATGGTGCAATTGCTTGGTGGTCGAAGGCTGTACAGTCTACGGCCCAAGCGAAGCTCTCTGGCTTACAGAAACAGGCTTGTCTGGCTATCAGTGGTGCCATCATTATTACACCGTCAGCAGCCAACGAGATCCTTCTAGATCTACCTTCTCTCCACATTTTTCTGGAAAAAAAGGTTAGATGGACTGCATACAGACTTGTGCACATTGCCAATTGCACAAATCAATTCAATGCAGAATGCAACATACTGTTGGTTGACATTGAAAGTCACAGCATTCTGGAAATTACCTCTGACTTTGAGCCTCCAACTGTCAACTACGAACTGCTTCATGAAGTACTATTCTCGAGTAGAGAGGACTGGATCCTGCGGGAGAAGGAAATATTGAGAGCAGATAGTTGTTGGTTCACAGGTGGATCAAAAACACCTTCCGGTTCTGGTGCAGGTGTTTTCAGTTGGAGACCCAGGACAGAGTTATCTACCTGCCTAGGAACTTTTGCGACTGTATTTCAAGCGGAAATTTACGCTATTGAATTGTGTGCAGAGAGATTGGATGAATCCAACCTCACTCACAAGTCAATACAAATATTCTTGGACAGTCAAGCGGCATTGAAAGCTACATGTCTACAAATTTGGACATTGCTCCCACCGAGCAATGTCTAAATTTGTAGCAAACTGACAAAAAAGACTCTCCTCGATAAGAAGACTGAACAGATTGTCTCTGGTCTGAATTCCTGGCCATACTGGTCTGGAAGGCAATGAAGCTGCTGACTCTCTTGCAAAGGAGGGTGCTGCAAGCGGCTTCATTGGACCAGAACCTGTCATTGGCATCGCTTTGGGCTTTGCCAAACAAACATTGAACACCTGGATGGCAAGAAGAGTTATGGACTTCTGGCAGAATCTGCCAGGATTGGCTCATTCCAAGGCGTTCATTCACCCTTCCAAGCTTGATTCCGAATAGTTGTTGGACTACAGTAAGGATGAACTACGGTGTCTAACAGGCCTTCTTACAGGTCACTGTCATTTGAATCATCACATGCAGACTTGGATTTGAATCGCTGGAGATTAAATTCATTTGGAAAAACGTTATCAGGAAGTTTATTCCACATAAACGCAGTTCTCCAAATGAAGTTCGAGGTGTACTGAGTTGAACACTAGAACACTTTTTGTGTTCTAGTGTTATCCTCAAAGTATGCACCATATGGGAAACTTATTCATTGAGTGTTTTAAGACAAAATGTTACTCTTGTTAATAGTTTGTGCATCCCCTACAACTAAACATGCAGCAACAAAATACAGTAAAACACCCGTAATATACGAGGAGCCATCAAATATTTGATTTGAGACAAGAGTAAAGTAGTCTTATTTTGAAAATTCAGAAGAGTTGTCCAGCATTGAAAAATACATCTAGATTTTAAGAGCGAAGATTTATATTTTACCAATTTTTTCAAATGTGGACTAAAAAAAATGCTAAAACGATAAATGAACAGCATCCTGTATAAGACGGATCATTTTGAAAGCCTGTAATATCACAAATTACAAAACTATGATGTTAACCACGGCCAATTTTTTTGAGGAGTAAAATAATTTTCAAAGTTTTTGGTGCAAAGTTATTTTTATTTTTCGTTAACACCGAAAATTACTCAGAATCATACAACCAGAACTTGATATTCAATAATATCAAATCACAAAACATCAAAATAAAATAGGTATTTCGGAACAAACTCAATAATTCTCTGGAGATATTCTTGTCCAAAATAATTCTCCTAAATAATCTCCAAGAAATCAATGAGTTTGTTCCAAAATATATATTTTATTTTATTGTTTTGTGATTTGATATTATTGAGTATTAAGTTTTTGTTACAATTTAATTTTGAGTAATTTGAACAAAAAATAAAAATAATTCTTCTCTAAAAATTTTGAAAATTATTTTACTCTTCAAAAATATTGACCGTGGTTGACTATTTATCGTTTTAGATACATTTTTGTTTCGTAGTCCCCATTTGAAAAAAAATGGGTAACAAATTAAAACTTCACTTAGATAGCCATGACTTCAAGTGACTTAATGCTGAACAACTTTTCTGAATGAGATTTCCCGAGATTTTTCAAAATAAGAGTACTTGTATATTACGTGTGTTGTACTGTATTTTGTTGATGCATGTTTGGTTTCAGGGGATGCACAAACTTTCATCGGGAATAACTTTTTGTCGAAAAACTCTTAATAAATAAGTTTCCCATATGGTACATTCTTTGGAGATGACACTGTATAAAGGGGAGACAAATCCCCAACCTTTCCTAGATGTTCCAGACTATCAAGGTTGCAAGTGATGTTCGCGTCTCCAATCAGACAGGTGGCTCTTTTCTGTATGAAATCCAGCAGTTTCGGGGTAATCCTAGGGGCGGAACTCCATACATGTGAATAAGGTGGGAGTTCAACTATTGATACTTCCACCAGATCTTGATATTTTTTTTAAACATGATGTAGGGTTTTCAAAGAGACTTCAGACTGCTGGATTGATACCATGTTGTTCTAGAAACAGCATCTTCTCAAATTCAAAGCAGTCTTTTCCATAAAGAAAGGAGATCAAAAACTGTATTATTCTGGTTCTGATTGTGATTATGAACGATTCAACAATGTATTCAGGTTATTGGAATTGACGCCTGAAGAAACTGTAGTATAGAGAAACACGTGACGCGGTTTTGTGAACTGTCAAAAAAATCATAATAAAGTATGGTTCAAATACGTTATTATGTATTTTTATTATTTATCGAACGGTTCCATTACATATCGAAAAGTTTATGATTTCGTCAATCAAGACATTAAAATGAAAAATAATAATATAAAAGAATGGATAACAAAGGGAATAAGGGTGTCTGCAAAAAATTTTCGTTGCTTACAATACATTAGAAAGTTCATCCGCATATTTTTTAAATTATTTCACCTGCTACCGCAAAATGTATAGAAACACCATAAAACTAGCTAAAACTCTTTATTATAATACTAACAGAATAAACAAAGCAAGCAAATAAGTCAAGAGAAACATGGAAGATTATTAATGATCTCAGGGGAAAGGGTAGAAAGTAAAAATTGGACACTCCATTTGATATTGATATAGCAGATAATTTTATTCTACATGACACAAACCTCTCAGAATTGAAAGGAGTCTTTAGGGAGAAAATAAACACACTTCAGGAATTGACGACATTTCCTTGAATATTTTCGAAAATCTACCAGACAATGCTTTATCAGTACTAGTTGACATAATAAATATCTCATATAAAGAACGAGTTTTTCCAAATTTTCTCAAAATGTCTATTGTTATTCCTCTCCATAAAGGTGGGATGCCAATATTCCTCTCCATATTGGCATCCCTTCTAACTTCCGACCTATCTCTTCAATAACAACACATGCAAAGATTATAGAAAAACTAGTCAAGAGAAGACTAGTTGATTTTCTCGAAAGAAACCAGATATTAAACAAATGTCAGTTTGGATTCCAGAGTAGATAAAACACTCATGATGCCATTTTTTCATTATTGTACAGTCTATATAACAAATTAAATGATGGAGAGATTGCAGCTGCTGTGTTCTGTGACATATCGAAAGCGTTTGACTGTGTTAGTCATGATACACTGCTTCGGAAATTACAACAGTATGGTATAAGAGGTGTAAGTCTCAATTGGTTTGAATCTTATTTATCTGAGCGTAGACAAATTGTTGAAACGACTAATTATTCTGAGGAAGAAAAAATAAACTGTGGAGTTCCGCAAGGCTCAGTCCTGGGTCCACTATTATTTCTTTTGTATATAGATGATCTGACATCTATTAATATTAAAGGAGAGTTCACACTATTTGCTGACGACACTACAATTTCATGGCATGATCAAAATCCCACTGAACTTAAAACAATAATAAATCATGATATCAGCAATATAAAAAGATGGTGTGACGCAAATCTTCTCAGTTTTAATATCTCTAAAACGAACGTACTTTGCTTCAAATGTTCCATCAGCAATTTACAAATTGACAACATCTTTGTTGAGAATAAACCATCAACCAAATTTTTGGGACTATCCATTGACGCTGATTTGAAATTTGAAGACCATATCAAGGTCTCAAATCAAAGTTATTCTCAGGGTCTTATGCTGTGAGGCTGAAATCTTATGAGTTGGGATTTGCTGCTGCCAAAGTAACATATCACCCTTTCATAGAATCTCATCTACGATATGGAATTCGTTTCTGGGGTGCTTGTACTCTGACAACACTGCAATAAATTTCAGTTATACAGAAAAGAGCTGTACGTTTTCTATGTAAAGCAAAACCACGAGATTCTTGCAGACCACTGTTTAAGGAAAAAAATCCTCACTGTAATATCTATTTTCATTGTTGAAACTATATGTCTCATAGCAAAACATTAAAATCGATTTTCAATTAACACAAACGCCACTCGACAAAAAACGACTTTAATTTGCCCATTCCAAAATATTCCCTCATTAAAGACTCATCATTTATAATGGGGTGAAAATGTTCAATCACCTACCATCAAATCTGAAATTTGCATGCAATAACGTAAACTTTAGGGAAGTTTTGAAGATTTTTTTTTGTGAGAGATCCTATTATAATTTATCAGAGTACTATAAAGATACTTTTTGATTCGACTTGTGGCTGATTCGTTTTATGTAATTGATATTGGAAACTTTCCAAATAAACTCTTAATGGCTATCGTGCAAGGATATATTGTGCTATGTAAATACTAATTGATTTTGTTTTTATTTTTTTTATCTTTGTACATATGTTCAATAACTACCTGTAATTGTATTCAACAACTACCTGCCTATGTATATTATTTTAAAGTGTATAGTTTTCGAGAATAATATAACTTGACAAGTAGCGATAGCAACTATGTGTGAATTTGTTTCTCGAATTATTTTAACAAAGCATTGTCAATAAGATGTTAATCTTCAGACAATAAAGCATATTTTGACTTTGACTTTGACTCTGAAAGAATTATGTAATCGATACAGTATTTTTACACATTCATGAAGCTTTTCATATTTTTGATCTAACTATAAATAACTGTAAATAATACTTATCCATAAATTACACTAATACATTTCATTTAAATGAATTTCGGCAAATGCAATCATGCAAATCATATCATTCAAATAACATAAACTTCAAAACGGAATGTTCGAATGCAACTAAATTTTATCCAATGAAACACTGAATTTAATCAACACATTTCCAAGGTTACGCTAAAATGATAAACTTGCAATGCTATGGTCGAACAGAGTGCTAATGAATTCCACCGTTCAACCGTTAGTATTTTTTCACTCGCAATGAGGTAACACATATTAATAATTGCTAAATTACTTTTTCCAAGTGCACCTACATGTGAATTGCAATCAATGTAATTTTTTTATTCATTAGTAATACTTCTATCACGTGAACATTTTCCATATGTTACGAGAATCTACATCCTATATAGAACATATAGAAAATAAAGGTATTATTTTGATTCCGCAAAGAATTTTAATGAATTGCACATCAACAGAAGCAATGAGGTATAAAAATTGCCAAGGTTCATCGATAGTAGTCAAACACCAGCAGCACATTTATTCCTCATTAGCTTAGAGAACGAATATATTGAAAATTTCCGGATCACCTACACCTCAAATGAAACACAATTTTTTTTTTATTTGGGTGCTGATACCAGAAAGTTGCTGCAAACAGATATAAAGTGGTAACAGTTCAAGAGATGTTTTGAGTATTGAAATGAAAAGTTCAACAACGCCGCAATTTTCAAAAAAATATTGAATGAAATTGCATCGTTATGCAGCTACTTGTTTCACTAAAAAAAAGAACTGAAGAACATCCACAGTGAATTTTCACCTTTCTCTAATGATACTGTTTGAGAGTGGCCCACTCAGCCACTAAATTCGTTTATTTTTTAGTTTTTTTGCCTGATTGGGTCGCTTAGATCATTGTTGTTCGTCAATCGATTGTGACTTGGCCAAGGTTAGGTCAAAGACGTTACGATATATAAACACTACCAACACCCAGATCGAAAAAGTCTAATTGAAAGTGAGGTACGATGTGATCCAATAAGGCGACATACATTTGAATATCAGTTGTATTGTCAGTGTAGCAGTGAAATAAAGTTGAGTTCCATTGTACAGTGTAGTTTATTTTTGTCAAACTCGTGGAAAAAACGTAACAATATTACCAAATCTGTTAGTATACAAATATCAAATTTTGAATGATCCCATGATCATTCAAAATGATCATTCAAATGAAATGTAATGGGCTACGATCAGGTGATCAAGCGAGAAATTCTACTGTTTCCGAAATATGGAGTGAATGTATGCAAAACGCTAGGTCAAATCAGATATTATTGTATATTGAGAGAAATCCATATTTAATATTTGAATGTTAAAAATGTTTTCATCCATCAACCAGCTTACATCTCCTCACAAACGGCAACCCTACCAGATCAAATTTCCATTGAAGAAATATAGACCACTGGGCTGGTATTATATTTCGCATAATACCAACCGCATGTGAACCTTTCATTAAAAAAAACTATTCCAACATGATAAGGCTCGATATGATGAAAATTAATTTCCAACAATATACTGCATGGTGAAGAGAGTGAATAAAAGTTGTTGGATACAATGTTGAAATATAATCACGTCTTTTATTAGTTCGAGTAATTTTCATATCATGTGTTTTTTTAGTGATTGATTCGTAAATAAGTAATAATATTATAGGAATGTAGGATTTCACAGCTGACGTCAATGTTTTGGTTGATTACCGGGTTTTACCGTTGTTTGGTTTCAATCTCCAAACGGGTATTCAGCTCAACAAAAATGTCATTGATTGCTAATTGTTATTCGTCGGGACATAAAATGAAATGTATGAAATTTGGCTTCACTTAATGATTTTGAAACAACCTTTCACTCGACGAGCTATCTAATGCCATCTTCTAATGCCTCAATTCAATTTTTGTTGATTGGTGACTAATCTTCAGTTCTTTCTTGACTGATTCACCTTGAAGAAATTATTCATCAACCCCAGTCATAGCAAGATCATCAATCTCAGTTTTTCTTATTTATAATAAACATCTATTTCTCCTCTCGATTCACTTCTTGGTAAAAACGTTCCTTAACATACAGAAAATACTAACGGACTTGATGTTGTCGATTGAGTTCTCTCCCATAAGCATTTCTTCAATTTCTTCACATTTTTCACATATTAGTAACATACCTACGGACACATCAAGAGGGTGGCATTTAATGCATCCCCCCTGAGTAACCACCAGTATGCTTATCAAACCGGCAAATCGACAGATTCAGCATTAAACAACCTTGTAGAGAAAATTTTCCAAATTCTTGACAACAAGGAGATTTCGGTTGTTGTATTTCTTGATATTGAAAGAACATTTGACAATGCACTACCTAAATCTATAGGATCATCTCGATCATCGACCATAACTGGCTGGATTTATGCCATGCTGGTAAACAGAACTGCAACTGTGACTGTTCAAGTCGAGGCCATCAGGTTCAGGGTCACAAGAGGCTGCCCTCAAGGTGGAGTACTATTTCTCCTTCTGTGGTCGCTCATGATGGATAGTCTGCTTCATGCCCTCGACAAAAGAGAAGTGGATCTGCAAGCTTATGCAGATGACAGATGACCTGGTCATCTTGGCAAAGTCTACTTCTAGAAAGGGTAGCTTGTAATATCCTCCAAAGCACGTTGGACGTTGTTCAGAGTTGGTGCCTGAGGGAGCAGATGTCTGTCAACCCCAGCAAAACTGTGATAATCCCCTTCACCATGTGAAGAAAATTGAAAGATCTAAAGCCACTTTCTCTCAATGGTGAGGTCATTCCATTTGGAACGGAGGAAAAATATCTTGGCATTGTCCTTGATGAAAAACTCACCTGGAATTCTCACTTGGAAAAAGTTTTACACAAAGCCAGACTGTCTCTATGGACATTTCGAAGGATTTGTTGTGAAACTTGGAGTTGAAGTCCCAAACAAATCCATTGGATTCATGTGAAGATGGTCAGACCAAAGATCACTTATGGTGCAATTGCCTGGTGGCCGAAGGCTTCACATAAAACGGCCCAGGCGAAGCTCTCTGGCTTCCAGAGACAGGCTTGTCTGGCCATGGATATCCTTCTAGATCAGTGGTCGGCAAGTAGTATTAGGTGGGGTCCGGATACTATGGGAAAATTTTGACGAGGTCCAGAAAAAATACTGATAAAAATTAAGTACTACCTATGTATCATGTTGGTTTCAAATCAAATTCTGAATTATAAAACATAAGACCTAAAGTTAATGTGAAAAATTACACTGACGGTCTTGAGTCAGTTTTGTTCTCGAGAGGAACAGCAAAGTGTGTTATACGTATGTCGAGCCAAACATACTTGCCAAATTTATAGCTAGTTTCTTGCAATTTTCATGTTTTTCTGGGACTTTTGGGCCCAAAATTTTTCATTGAATACCGTTTCATACATTTGCAAAGACACATCTTGCAAATCAATTATCTCTATTTGAGGGGATGTCTTTGACAGATTGAATAAGTTGGCAGCCACATCTGTCGATTCTGCTGCTACAATAACTTCAAATGGCGATTTAATAAACGGATATCCTTCCCATCTCTGCAAAGTCTTGGAATCTTGTAGCAAATTCGTTCCTAAGATCGGCCAGAAAGTTTATAAACACGCAATTTCTTCTTCAGAGTTCTTTTTATATTCGAGAATTGTCGGAAAATGAATACATTCTTGTCTTGCAATATCTTTTTCAAAGATATCCAGCTTGCGATGAAAAGCAGACATGCTTTGTATCAGATCACATATTAATTTTCCATTTCCTTGTAATTCTCTTATGAGCGCATTTGGATATTTCAAAATAACTTTTAGAAAAGCCACGACCAGCATATAACGCTTGCTTTTTATGAACTCAAAGTGTTTTCTGGCTCCCTCCATATCTAAGTTTTGCAAGAAAGAGGTTACTTCTTCTTTTATCAGCCAGAAACGTTCAATAACTTGACCTTCACTTAGTCAACGAACATTTTAGTGTTGCAGTAAGTCAGAATACGCTGAATCACATTCAGAAAGTAACTCCTTGAAATGTCGGTTCTGAAGAGCAGAATGAGACCTCATAAAATTAATCCACTTGACCAAGCTGTCCATCACTTCTTTCAGTGTAGCACAAAGCTTTCCACAAAGGGCTGCCTGGTGAATTGTGCACTGATACGGTATACCCGAGTGTGTATCCCTGATTCTCTTTACTACCCACACCTTTTTCTTTGCCAATCATTACTGGGATCCTATCAATTGAAAGCGACATTATTTTATCATAACTAATGTAAGATTTAGTAATAAACTCATCAATGACCTCGAATAAATATTTTCTCTTTGAAATGCAGCGACATCTTTTTTTCCTTCAAAAAGTACCGTGACTACTTCCAACATATATTCCTTCACCATCTCAGAATCTGAAAATGGTTTTTGGTGTTTATTAAGCGTCCAGTACACACGTAAGCTGTTTTTATGGATTTTTCTTGCTCGCTCATGCAACGAACTAGTAATTTCGTACTTATTTTATAAGAACCAAGATATACATGAAGTTTTTCTTTACGAGCCTGACTGCCAGGAGGAAAGTTTTTGTGAAATTGCTAATGAGTGGTTTCGTAGTGTTGCTTCAAATTACCCCTCTTAACAATAGCGAAAGCTTTATTGCATATAAGGCACACTGGACCGCTTGAGGTCTATCAGGCAGCCTAAAAAAATATTGTTCAGTCCATTCTGCCAGAAACCTCATATTTTCACTGTCCACTGTCCTTATTAGCATAGGTACGAAAATATTATGAAAACGCGAAAAATCATATAACAAATGAATGAGTCTGCTTTCCTCCGCTCACAAGCCCGAACCCCCGATTTCGGTACACGCTCGCGCTTGTTTCAACAAAACAAAACAGTTGCAATCGCGCACAAACACACACACACAAAGGTTAGATGAAAAACTAATAAAACTTTATCAGTTGTAGGTACTTGTAAAACAGAGTAACTAGGCAACTCGAAATAAAATAAGTACATTCTAAGTTGAATTCTATGTGGCTTAAAAATATAACCAATAGATAAACGTATAGTATACCTTACCTACGTATTAATTTATATCTGTTCAAAAATCTATTTTTCCGTTAATCAGCTGTCGCCCCCATACGAACGACAACTCTCAGAAGTTGAGAAACTTGTGTGAGCTAAGGACTAACGAGGTCTTACCTTTCAACGTGTGATTCTTAACACGGTTGCAGATTCATCCCAGCTTCAACCAGACACATTCTCTCGAGAAAAATATCTGGTCGAGGCGGCGTTGGAAGCTCTTGGCTCCTACTGAGCAACATCTAAATTGGTAGCAAATTGCCAAAAACGACTTTCCTCGATAGGAGGACTCAACAGATTGTCTCTGGTCTGGATTTCTGGCCATACTGGCCTGGAAGGCAATGAGGCTGTTGACTCCATTGCATAGTAGGGTGCAGCAAGCAGCTTTATCGGACCAGAACCAGTCATTGGCATCGCTTTAGGCTTTGCCAAACAAATATTGAACACCTGGATGGCAAAAATATTTATGGACTTCTGGCAAAATCTTCGAGGATCGGCTCACTTCAAGGCGTTTATTCACCCTTCGAAGCTTGATACCACACAGTTGTTGGACTACAGTAGGAATGAATTACGATGTCTAACAGGCCTTCTTACAGGTCTCATATGCAAAAACTCGGACTGTCGGAAGACAGTGTATGTCGCCTTTGTTTGGAAAATAATGAAACAGCAGAGCACATACTTTGTACCTGCCCAGCTGGGAACCGAGTCAGGTTTTTAGAGTTCGGCAAAGCCGTACTCTTACCATCTGACCTGAGAGACCACTCATCATATGAACTAATCGGCTTCGTTAAGAAGCTGGGTTTATTTGATCGAGTGTGAATAGGTGTGAGCCACAATAAACCCTTGCAGGTTGCGGTGGAGGGTCGAATAGACCCACTCACTTTGGATCTAACCTAACCTAACATATCCACTCTTTCGCTTTGAATTTGTCTAAAGAGAAATTGAAATGAGATTCAACGAAAATAAAATCTGCTCATGAAGCTCAAATCGATGCCATTACCTAAATTTATCGAATAAAATTCGATGGAAATAGCTGAAAATATTATGCTAAATGGCGATCTCTACAATTCTTCATCACAGCGGAAACCTACGAGATTCGAGAAAATGTATCTGAATCTATACATTACACATTCCACATTTTTTAGAAAATAACAAGTGATAGTTGCAGATGACAGATTCAAAAAATATTTTATTTGAGTTCCGCTGAAAAAATAAATGAATTGATCCTTTTGAATATGGATAATTTGCAGAATTCCACCTTATTGTCAGCAAAGATGTGCACTGGGAGTTTGTTGATGTTGATGAGTTGATCATTTTCTCACTGTTTCTGTCATCTAGACTGTAACTAATCACATTGGCGTGTTCACATAGACGTTATATAATTATGACGAGAACAATTGAATTATTAATTAACAGTTACGTCTTCAAAATAACTGTTTCCTGAACTGATTACCAATTTATAGTTATTTATAACTATAATATTGATATTGTTTTAAATTGTATAGAATTACCAAGGAGCAAAATGCTAGCATGAATAGGTCGTATATTTGTTACATTTTCGTATCACACTCTAGACAATATAATAATGGTATTTTGAGAACTACTAAGAGTTAATCAGACCAGCTCACCTACATTTTGCTTCAAAAATACCCAATTGACACAATATTACATCAATTCTGAGGATTGTAAAACTTCAGTTGAATTTTTTAATTATTATAGTTTAATTTTCAAAAGGAATGCAAAGCTACTGAATTGTTTTATATTATTCAACTTTATTCTAGAGAATGAATATTTTCATGAACATGTTTATTGAATTTTTTTTTGACTATTGAAAAAACATCTATTGTAGCGTTTCTTGTTTGGTACGTAGCCATAACTCACATTTTTGAATCAATCACAATTCACCAGATTTATAATCCACTACCTCGAAGTCAAAGACAAATGTACAAATGTATAGTTTTTAACGAAAAATAAAAGCATGGATTCGGAAAGTGAAAGCGAGTGTACCTCACCAGAAATTTGTAATGTGGCAAAAAAATTATATTTTTCAAAAGTTCTTGATAACTTTCTACTCCTTCATATTCATACAGAAAATGTGGAAATTGGATGAAGGAAGCAATCGATACGTATTGATACTTTATACAAAGATGTTTACATCATGATTTGCCTTCACCTGTAAATGAGGTATTATTGGAAACATGCAGTCTAGAAAAACTACTTTTTCAAGGAGTATCTTTCTATATCAAAATTTCTAGAGGGAAATATTATGTTAGACGTTAGGAACTCAACAAGTACCCTTCAACAATTTTCGTGAAATTATAGATTTTTTCTATTTCTAATATACAAAGTAATTTTCATATCGATAAACATCAAGTACTGAAACTAAAGTTCATTTCTCTAAAAACAGTGATTTTGTGATAAAGATATTAACGAAAGATATATGAATTCCAATATTTTTCATTGAAGTAATTTACCCTGATATTTATACAAAATTTATTGATTTATTGATATTTATTGTCCTGAGTGAACAATTATTTATTATTATTGTTTTTAACATACTTTTTCCAAATCCCACTGCAAAGGATAACCAGAATTGTTTTTCGTTCCATTCATGTTGAATACATAAAAACTGAGTAGAAGAAATAACAAAAAACTCCTTCATACACATTGGAACATTCATGAGAAGCTTGATGGAACAACATCAACACCAAATGTTTACTGAATAATTACTGTCCGAAAATTGGCCCAAATGTTTATTCAAGTCGGTTAAACGTCGTGTTTGTGAAGGGTTGAACTCACGAAAACAAGGGTTATTGCAAATTTTGTTAACGATGAAAGAGGTTTAATCCATGTCGCATAAATTCAAGTTCATGTACGAGACGAATGTCGTGAAAACTGTTGCAGAAATTGATTATTCTCAGTGTCACATATTACATAAAATATCGTCACTCTGTGAAATGAAGTCTTACTGGACAAGAATCATAGGTTCCAGTGGCGGCTCTAAGGTAGTAATACGATCAATGAGATGTAGGTACCGCAATTATAAATATTTATACGTAATTATTATTATGCATTTACTCCAGGATTTTTTTTTTTTCAAGGACAAGACACGAGCACTACAGGAAAATCCTCGGAGTGATGCCTCTGCGAAAGTAGCGATTCACATTGGATATGAATCGCTGGAGATCAAATTCATTTGAAAAAACGTTCTCAGGAAGTTTATTCCACATAAACGCAGTTCTCCAGATGAAAGAGTTTTTGAACAGTGAATTTCTGGGTGTACTGAGTTGAACCTCAAAACGATGAGCAGCCACAGTCCGTCGCGTATTTCTGATATGTACCGCTCTTAGTGGAATCAAATGTGCCAAGTCACTTGAACAGCTCCCGTGACAGTATCTATAGAAGAGAGAGAAATCTCTAACCTTTCTTCGATGTTCCAGGCTATCAAGGTTGCAAGTGAAGTTAGAGTCTCCAATCAGGCGGATGGCTCTTTTTTGGATGGAATCCAGCAACTTTAGGGTATGCTTGGGGGCAGAGCTCCATACATGGGAACAATACTCCAAAGACGGTCTCATCTGAACTTTATAAAGGATCAAAAGTTGCTGAGGTGTGTGTGTGTGTGTGTACAGTTTTCTTGTTCAGAACAGTGTTCCAAGTTTCCGAGAAGCAGCCTTTGCATTCCAGCGACATGATTGTGCCAAGACATATTGATGTCCATTTTAACCCCCAACAAACTTATCGAAGCAGAAAGCGGAATTGTCTGACCTGACATTATTATATCCGGATCGGAGACATTCATCTTCTTGGAGAAAAGCGATGCATGAGTTTTTGTGGTATTGAATTGAATCTGGTTACTTCACCCCAATTCGAAATCACTTCTAGATCCTCATTAAGATATGCCACCTCCTGCTGCCGGTGAAGATGTGCCTCCGTAGCCGATGTCCTGGAATCTAAATGGAATGACGAGACAAGTGTCCTGTCGTCAGCAAAGCAATATATTGGATTCTTGGTTTTTTCCAATAAGTGGTTGATATACAAAAATGCCTTTGATATACACGAATTTTGTTTTCGACCACATGAAATACAATGGATATAATGAAAACATATACTGAAGACTAAGACAGGTAATAATGAATCTGAGATTGGTCAATTCGTCAACAGTCATCTAGTGATGGACAAAACTGCCCGATAATAGTTTCTAGCTGTTACTACTATTTCCAAATAACACCTCAGTTTGTTATTGATATGACTTCACAGAATTTTTTTTTCTGCTCATCTAAACGTTTTTCATCCTATGATTGACACAATCGAGAGTGTTTTGGTTACTTACTCAATTTAAACAATTAACAAAAATCAACGATTTTTGATCATTTTCATGCATCAGGGAAATTCCTAAGGAGATTGAACGGCAAAAAGTCTGTAAACACTGTGACCAATGGTGAAGAATGTGGTTGAAGAACTTTTGACTATGGAGTCATTTTCAACGGATATCGAAGCCGTGGAGCCAACTCATCAATGAGAATACTCGGCAAAACAAATTTGCGAATCCTTAAACGGCGCTCAGAAACTTGCCGCCATACCTGTCAATGCAGTTTCAGTAAACTGAAAATGACTTAAATTTTCTTTTATGTTTCTCTATGTCAGATCTAGCATTTCATCGAAAATGGAATCGTCCAAGGGTTGGATAATTCCAAAATAAAGAAAAAATTGCTTCTACGAAAGCGAGGAAAGTGCCGTTTAACATAGAGCATTATCACATCAGATAGTATAGTCGTAAATAATGAATCGTTAATGTGTCAGCACGTACTAACGACAGTTTTTTTGCAACCATGTGCCATGTGAGTGGGAACGTTTCAATTTTGTGAGTTGCAGAGAAAGACATGAAATCTTTCAAGTATTTCACTTAGTGTTGAATGTTACAATCTCAATTTGTTCAGTATACTCAGTGTGTAAAAATTATTCGAACCTCAGTCATTATATTTTGAGAATTTTGCGGTGGAAACTTTTATCTGCATTGTTTGTATTTTTTGTACAATTGTACTACATAACGAAACTTTGGGACAGTTCATATTAAATATATCAAAAATGTATATATTCAGTACTCCATACAGAAATTTATTGAAGAACAGCTGACACAAAATATTACTCTAAACTTCAGCTTAACGTGCATCTTCTAGGGGATAATGGGCGCAATCAGGAGATCTCGCACCATCCAAAAAGTATTGTAGACCGCCGCTGATAGATAATATTTCCATCATTATTTAATTTCGTTGTTTCGTCAATTTTAATTCAATTCGACCTGTGGAGCAATCACTTTCTCCATTTATCGGTAGAATTACTTGATAATCATTTAATAAAAGCAATCAAAATCATATATAACATTTCATCCTTTATGCAAGTGCAATGACATTATACGGTTTTATGGCATCGCAAATCACATTAATATTAATAATTGAATTACCAGATAGTCAAATGGTTTAATGCGAATATATGATTCTTGCTAGCAATCGCATGTTGGAATATAGGACCTTGATATTTGACTAGTAGACGTTTCGAATTTCAATGATAGTTATCCGTATATGCATGACAACCGGCTCTAGAAAAAATCCATTTCGATCCAACCAATGCCAGATTAGAATTTTCAATTCAGTTCTTGAAATGCACGAATCATAATGATACACTGAACATGAGAGATGCGGTCTATTCCAGGAATTCCAGACCAGACGATTTTTTCGAATTATTTCCACAGATACTGATATAACGAAGGAAAAAAACAATAATATTCATCGTTACCTAGAATAATATAATGGGCATGTTCTCAAAGTAAGTACTATTTTGAAATGAAGAAATGGGGATAGACTTCAGTTGTTGTGAGAGTATACGTTGTTCCCACGATTATGAAGGTACTCATCACATCACTAGATCATCTCTTGTATGCCATTCCCAGAGAAGTTGCTACCTCATTGGACAATTACTCCAGCACGCTCGTTTTGACTTCGTGGTCATGGTTGTGGCGCTACACAGTCAGTAGACTGTGTAGTTGGGCCTTCGAAGGTACACCAAACACTCGATGTTAGATCGGGCCTGTATGGAGGGTAGTCACATTGTTTTCAGCCAGAAGACAAATGGTGGCCAACTGCGTTTCTCATCGTGCCTCAACTTATTTTCATTCAATTTCGTCTGTAATAAGTCCACCATTAACGTCATCGATTTGGCGATGAATTTCAGCTGATTTCAAGCCTTCATCACTGAAAAAACGGAGCGCCGTGGCGGCGTGATTTGAAAAACGGTATAGAATTCAAAAACATGATTTGTAATGTGTAACCTATCATACATTTCTTCAGAAGTTTTCCAAATGATATCAAGAAACAAGCTGTAGGAAGATAAATCGGAATAATGGAGAACACTCATATTTTGAAATTCGACTAGAGAAAAGAGTTCCATTCGATTTCGGTGTCGGTTTGTCAGACCAAAATCCAAAAATTTATTTATTATATTTTTTAGCAATAGTTTTTTATGATCTGTTTGCAATTTGAGCTCTCAGGATCAGTTATATACCTTATATTTCAGTAATGGAAAATTACAATATTGAAAATATCAACAACCAGATTTTTCTCATTTTTCTTGAATAGACATTGATAAAATCAGTTCTGAGCTTAGGTCCAGTTCGAGAGCACATATTTCATTTTTTTACCGCAGTATATCTACAGGCGACTCCAAAAAATCACATTCATTTCCAATCTGAATACTTTACTTCAATTCAACTCCTTCCAAGTCTACTTCTTCATGATATGATGCCTCTGCAACAAATTCTTTGCAGATCATTTCCTAAGCATCTTTTCTGACACTTTTACTATTACTTCTTAAACTATATCCCAATTGAATTACAAATGATTGTTTGAGGCAACAATCAATTTGTCTAAATACATACCCCGTCATTATTTGTCAAGGGAAGAATATATGAATAACAGAGTGGTTTTGGCTGTGGTCACTAGAATAGAAATATACCACTGATGAAACCGACCCTTGAATGTTGCAAGGAATATTTATAGTAATATAATAATAATGATTATATCGTTTATTAATGGGAAGAGAATGGATACAGTGTATATATATATTTGCATAAATGATACCTACTCGATAAGTGAAATAAAAATATATTCAGTCCAATATAATAACATTACGAAAAAAAGCATCACACTTAAAAAATATATATGTATTACTTTATACAGTAATTTTTTTGCATAGATAATACATACTCGATAAATGAGCAAATACCTGTTTCGAGATAGAAGTACATTACTTAACTACCTAACAAATATTCAATCCAATACAAGAACACCACGAAAAAATCAATACGCTTAAAAATATATAGCAGAGGGAATAGCAGAGTACTTCATGAAAGCGAACACATTAATAAGAACATTTTCAAAGTACAAACATTTTGGAATGAGTAATAGTTATTGAAATAAAAATTGAACCCGTGCATGAAGAATTGAAAAGGCGAGTATAAATGATATAAAATATATATAATAATATAAAATGAAATGAATCAGTTGAAGAAATTTGGCTCGATGATCTCATTACATTTGGCTCTTACTACTTCGTATATCAATCGTTTCACATTTTTTTTTTGAAAATGTTAAAGTCAGTTATTTTTTTGATATGGTCAGGAATACAATTGGGTGCTATATAAAAAATGATCGCTGAGAAACAGATTTGCTCATCTGTGGAACAACATAATGGTGTCTTTGTCGGGTACCATAATTATGCGCAGGTAAACTGGCGTGATTTTTAATTTTTTTATATTTCAATATAACATTCAAATAATATAGTTGCCTCAGGTCAAATATTCCGGATTTCTTTCAAAAAAAGGTCTGTAGAATATCGGTGGGATTTTTCTTAAATCAACTTCAGGAATCTGTTGTGGATAATCTCTGGTGGTTTGATGTATGTTCGTAGGCCCCACCCCAACCCACTATGCCCTAACGTAAGTGACTTTCTACTGAAGCAAAGTATGGTGTTTTCATATTCTTGAATGAACAAAGTTTTCTTGAGGTATCCGAATTTATAAAGGATGCTCTGTAGTTTTTTGATGACATACAGAATGTGATTTTCTCATTTCAAAATACTATCCATGCTCACACCTAAGTATTTGATTTCTTTCACAGGTAATATTGAGGAACTTTGGTTTTGTGAAGGAATGATTTCAAGAATGTCAAAATGCGGTTTGCTTATATTATTGCAACTGATAGGTAGGTACTTGGTTTTTTTTTTACGCTAACTGTGGGTAATTTATGTTCTAGCCAGTTTTCACTAGTGAAAAATCAACCTGAGCTTTATCTCTTAGTATGTCCCAGTTTTCAGCATCGTACACTATAGTAGTAAAGTATTCATCACAAGAGCTCTCCTTGCTATGTGAGGGCTAGATGGTTAGTCAAAAAACACTCCATTGTGAAATTTCTACTAAACAGTTTTACAAAAACGCAACACCTATTTTTCCATACAATGGCTTCTTCTAGCGTGTCTTCAATCTATGAATATATATCCATTCTTTTCAAATATCAGAAAATCATCAGAGTTTCATGGACTCATTGCATTTTCTACCCATTTTGTCGTCACGACTATTTAAACAATCTTTTATCTTGTACTAGTTTTTGCAGGTATTTTGTTGTATGTTTATCATATTCTTCTGTATGTAATTTACTTGCTTGCCGTCTGTGATCCTGTATTTCACGTTCACATGAAACATGACAAGCTGTTTCTGTCTCATTTTTGCATTGATGACAGCTACGGTTTCCTTATTTTGTTCTGAGGTCCTCTAAATGGACAACGTCCTCTCTGCGCCGATCCCTGCTGTGTTGAAACATATCCTCAGAGCAGTCAGTACAAATAAAATTAATTTCTGTTCATTTCAAGAGCCTACTTTCTAGAAAGTACGGAGGCGACTACTGGTAGGTTGAATAAACAGTTTATCTGTAAGTTGGTTCATCAATAGCATCAGATAATTGTTGGAAAAAGAATAGAAAACTTCCTCTTTAGGCTATACTGCCAATGAAATAGTTGGTACTTTCGAAAGATTCGTAAAATTTGTCTCCGATATTCATTTTTTGTTTGCATTTTAATGGCAAATCATAGTTTAGCCGCAAGTAACATCTGAGATTATTGAAAATCATAACGAGAAATTCGTTCGTATGTGAAATTGAATTTCTTTTCAATTTCCACGTGTACATTTGTACAACAATGCTCACTGAAGCTTGAAGTTCTGATTCTTCAATGTGGAATATCAAGTATTATTTATGTGAGATATATACTTTTTAGCCAACAAATAGTGTGAATCCGACACATCGACACATTCTGTGGTTATAGTCCATTACTGTTGTGTTACGATTTATGGAAAAAGTTCCAAGCGGAAACTTCGTGGTAATGTTTGTTTCATTCCTTCTTTGATGAGGAATTCCTAACTGTATATTGGCCCGTATTCATCAGCAATGATAACATTGAAAGAATGTTTGATTAATACAACCGTGAGGTGATCCGTTTCAGAACCTGTTGGGATATGTAAATAGTTAATTTTTGGCACGCTCCAATTGTTCGCACTTAATGTTATCGATGCATAGGAAAAATTTCTAATTCCATTTGATGATATGGCATTCCTGGAAATATTTGATATGAGATGTTTGCTTCATATTTTCTGTGAAGAATTGAAAATTTTTTCTGATACTATGATGAATCATAATTTGGATGCAATTAATCACGAATGAACAAATCGAGTTTTGAACTTTTTTCATCCCAATCGCCTAATTGAATTTTGAGATATCTATTGTGGGTACCGTTTACAACCATCCTCCTCTCTTCTCAACATGAATCTAGAAGACGATAAAATTTTCTGCTTTGAAATTTCTTGAATGGTAATGAACAGGGAGTTGGTTCAGAGTATTGTTGATTCATGGCAAAAACTCGATTGTGGCCCTTTTCATGCCGGAGTTAAAGACGAAAAATTCAAAATTGGAAATTTGTTTTGCTACGAAAACTTTTAGTGGGCTGTCAGAATATGTTCAGAAATCGTTTTTTTTTTTTGGATATTTCCACCTTCCACAATCTTGAAGTTCCGGAGTGTTTATTGAACACTCTTCCCGAAAACACTTTCATTTTTCAATGTGGAGGTGTAGGCCATTTACTTGAGCCCAGAGCAGAACCTAACTTTAAGTGGCTGCAGAGTTTTTCCAATTAGTCCAATTTTGTCATGAAGTCCCAGGTCTGTAATTCATAAACAGTCCTGTTTTCATCTTTACTTTACACATTAACATTATCGGCTCAGAATAAGAGTATTATTCTCAAGGTCGCAGTATAATATTAAATACGACATCAATTTTGCTTCGAGAGAATAAATTTGATGTCGCACTGTTGCACGTTTCACTTTCTAGATCATGATGTCCTTGATCGAACATATGGAACGAGTTTATTCATCAGACACCTCACCGACTCAAGAGTCACAACTATTCGAATTATTTAACATTTACATCGCTTGCGTTTACAAGAAAAAATCTCACACGGGATATTGTTGGGCGTGTATTCAGGTATGCAGCGTTTGAAATAATTTAATGCATTACTTGTAAGTACCGCTATATCTCGTGATGAAAGTGCGTAGTGGTTCTTGTCAAGTTCGTTCCAGTTTTTGCTTTCAGTGACAATAATAGCGCTGTGTTAGTTCATACTGTTTCAGATACGGTATTTAAAATCAGTGGTGCTAATGGATATCTGATAAAAAGCCATCGTTCAAGAATGACAATGAATAGTTGACATTGCAATCAATCATCGAACTGAACGGAAAAATATTACGAAGAATTCTTAGAAAAAGTTTCCAGGGCTAAAATTTTGACATGATGACATATATAAATACTAGTACTATGTTGCTGTATCGCTGCTGTTCCAATGTTTTGACAGAATCAGAATCAACGAACTTAGGCGTGTGCAACGTTATAGAACAGTGCTTTCAAAAAATTGTTCTGGAGCGCCATCTAGTGGCGAGTTACAGAAAAATTGATAGCCTGAAAACTTTCTCTATGAAAAATTACTTATACATGTCAAGTTTCATCACGATCGGTTGAGCGATGTAGAAGTTTATCACTTACCAACCAACCAACCAACCAACCAACAAACATCCATTTTTATATATTAGATATATGTAGGAATTCGCCATACAATGGGTTTTTCACCCGAAGAAGAAAACCGAGTTTTATCGACCTCCATCAGGTTTTTCCACCTTCCACAAGCTTAACGTTTCGAATTCAGACACCGAAACTTCAAAATAGTGGGAGGTAGAAATATCCAAAGAAAGTTTATTTTTGAACATATTCCGATAGCACACTAAAAGTACTCGTAGCAAAACATATTATGAAATTCCAAAATCTTTACGAAAAAGAAAATTTCATTTCGAAATCAATCTTGATGAATAAACTCGTTGCACATGTTTGATCAAAGACATCATGATATAGGAAGTGAAACGTGCACAGTGTAACATCAAATTCATTCTCTCAAAGCAAAATTGATGTCGTATTCAATATTATAGTGCGACCTCAAGAATAATACTCCTATGCTGGGTCGATGATGTTAGTGTAAGGTAAAGACGAGAACAGGGCATATTGTGAATTACAGACCTGGGACTCCATGACAAACAAAAAATATGTCACCCCTTCTCTAAATTGAAAAACTTTGCAGCCGCTAAAAGTTAGGTTTTACTCTGCTCTCAAGTAAATGGCCTACACATTCACATGAAAGCGTTTTCTTGGCAAGAGTTCTTAATGAACACTGCAAACACTATGTATGCAGAAAATCACAGATAATCAAATTTCATGATTTCTCCCACTTCTGATGCAGATCAGTCTCATTTCTTATTCGTTCAAGGTTACTTGTGTTTTGGTCATTGCTAAAGGTATTCTGGATTGTTCTGCTGTGAAAAGTTGTAACAACAAATTAAAACTCATGATAGCAAGTTTTCCTGGATTACAATATATAGGCAAGTTCTTGAAATCACCGATGAGCCCAATAGTTTGATTAATTTATCTATCTGATCATTCAAAACATTTGCGCGTTTGTATTAGTTGAAGCAAACCTTTAGCAGTTTTCTGTTTTAAAGTTAAGAACTCGACTTTTCCTAGTAATTCTTAATCAGCGATGTGTTGTTTTTCTGCTAATAATAGCATCACCCAATTATTCTCAGTAACTGAGTGACTCTATGTGGAATTTACAAGCTTTTCTGAATGAATAAATAACATATATATTCACGATTTCGAATTAGTTCTAGAGTATAAAATACCTAAGGGGTGGCTTGGCAGGAAAGTGCCTTTAGTATATATTCTTAATAACCTGTCCTTCCAAATAATCACAATTACCAATTAACTGCATTTCTTACATTGAAACTTTCGAAGATTATAACCAGTAAACCATACTTTATTGTGAATAGTATTCTAATGGTGAAGTGATTTGTCACTACCTGGAATTAAAATGATTATTTGTCAATGAAGAAAACTCGTTTACTGTAACTCAAAATACTTTAACGAAAAAGCTACGGTGTTAGGAACACATGCCTAGAAATGAAAAATATTCGTCAAAATTGTTTAATCAATATCATAGATGCTATTAATTTTCATTGAGTAACGGGTCAGTTCATACATAATTGAAAAATATTTGCTTTCGATGAATAAATAAGATATTCATCTTCAACTGAACTTATTATTCATTTGCTAAATAATCTGATGCACTGATCCTAATCTGATGCACTTTATCAAGTGTAGCTGAAATAAATAATTACATCCCCTTCATCTGTTGAAATTCTACATTTTTGAAATTTCCTGAAAATGTGTTTTGGTAAAAATCGAGCAGATAGGCTGAAGCCATCACATCAAAATATTCATGAATATGAACCGTACTAATTTGTATTGATTATTACATAATTTTCATGTTTGAAATATTTTCACTGCCGCGATTGGATAAAAACTTCTTTCCATGGCTTATGTCGACAGGGTCTGAGAGAAGTGACAAAATGGTTGAGGCTATCTCGGCCAATGCTTTTATTATCAATATTTTTCGGGTTCGAAGGCCGTAGATTTCTAGAATTTCTTCATGACGTTTCGCTGGCACGAGTAACTTCTTCAGAGGTTTATACATCCTGGATTCATTTCCGATGACCCCATCGTTGGCACTGCACCAGAGCTCTGCTGTTATTCCTTAATATAATTTTTGTATGCTTCCTCACGTTTCGTTTGAGGAAGCTCAGGGTGAGATCCTTGTCCGCGATAACCATGTAAAGAGGACGTCTATCCGTTTTAAGCCCATACACGGCCACCATTTCCAATTGGTGCTTTTTCCTGAGGTCTCCCTCAATATTCTGAACTCTGGTGGCAGAGTACAACCTTCGGAGGACAAACGTATCTGCTTTGTCCTCCGTAAATGTATATGCATGTTCTCTCCCCGATTTGGTGTATATGAGGGTTGACCTCCTAGTGTATGAAAAAATTAATGAATTCCATACCTTGAATGATATGAAATCCGGAGCTCTAGGCTTCATAGTTGTCGGCAAGGGACACGTCGCAGTGTATATCTTTTTCGTATTATGGTTTCGTAACACATAAATACATCAAAATAGTCATTAAAGGAGTAGTCTCAATCATCTCCTAATGATGCTTGGTTGGCGAAACACGTGTCGAGAGATAGCAGTTTTTCTGGTGAAGTATAGTTTCCAATAGATGATTTTCATGAATGGAATTTTCTATCATTTGATACAATTTTAATAAATGCCACAAGCTACTCACTTATTAGACTCTTCGGTGGTTCATTTTACATAGTTCAAATCTGAACTGAACTTTTTTGTATAGCTTTCAGAATACTTGAGCAGATTCTCTGTTGATAAACATTATTTATTTTTCAGACTATGAAATGACCCAAAAACATCAAAAAACACCTATATGAAAGATGTTCCCCAAATAATACTTCTCAACAAGTAGTTGATGTTTATCGATATGTTGTGAATATTCATATTTGTAATAAAAACAGTTTCAGCTGTATGAGGTTTGTTGAAAACACTTGTCTCGAAAAAATGTTTCAACTGTTTAGCATGTTTAGTTTGTTGTTGGGAGGCATAAAAGTTAGACGTGTTTTGCGTGTTCGACGATTTTTTGCCATCGAAAAAAAAAAACACTTGAAATATTAACAGTGGCATACGGTGATTGTACTCTGAATCAGAAAAATGTTTACAATTGGTACACGCTTTCTGCATCTTCGAGAAGATGTGTGACATCAATAGTCAATGAAAATGTCGGGAAAGTGAAGAAAGAAGTTACGTCGGTTCACACAGACAGTGACGTCATCACACCAGTCAGGTTGCCTCTCAGCTCGCCCAAGCAACCAGAGTGCACCAAATTGTCACGTGGTGTCCTGTCACCCAGTTAGCTAGTCGGTGAACCAATCAGAGTGTACCAAGTTGTCACGTAGCATCCTCAAACTGTCACGCAGCTCGCCATCTAATCAGTGCCCACGCTTTTGCATCTCAGAACATCGTTGCGGGAGATTTGAATTTTCTGTGGACATGAATAATTCCAACAGATAACCAGTCAATGACCACCCAGTCACGTGATGCGCTTACGTCAGCCCACCTTTTTGCTCAACACATTTTTGTTTCATGACGTCATAAAAAAGTTTTTGTTGGAAAATTGAACTCAGGTCGTTGGTATGATAGACTTGATCGTTAGCCTCGACATCGCCGTTAGATATTGAAAGTATTTGCGAACTGGCTTCGGTAATTGCTTTTCGAATTGTTTTTACATTTGAATTATGATTTCTGTTTACTGAAACATATTCAGTTTTGTAAGAAGTTATATTGAGAAAAACAATTATGAAAGAGTTGGAAGCGACTTATCAGTGTTTGCGGTGACGTTTGAACACCTGGATGGCAAGAAGATTTATGGACTATGGACTTCTGGCAGAATCTTCCAGAATTGGCTCACACCAAGGCGTTCATTCACCCTTCGAAGCTTGATACCAAACCGTTGTTGGACTACAGTAGAGAAACTACGATGCCTTCTTTCAGGTCACTGTAATTTGAATCATCATATGCCGAGACTGCGATCCAGATTTTCTCAAAAGTGTCATAACTGGTGACGAATCATGGGTAATATGGTTATGATATCGAAACCAAAGTCCAATCATTCCATTGAATGAGGCCAGGAGAGCCAAGTCCAAAAAAAAGCAAGCAACCCAAGTTATATCAATTATCAAGGTTTTGCTGTTTGTTTTTTTCGATTACCATGGCGTTGTACATCAGGAGTTCTTACCATATAATCGCATGGTTAATAAGGAGTGATATCTCGAAGTTATGTACCGCTGGCGAGAAACAATACGAAGAAAACCTCTGGTATTGTGAAGAAACAATTCATGGCTTTTGAAACACGATAATGCACCTGCTCAATCGTCATTGCTTGTTTGTAATTTTTTGCCAAAAAACAACACCGTAATCATGTCTCAGCCACCGTATTTACCAGACTTGCCCCCGTGCGACTTTTTTCTGTTCTCAAGACTGAAGAGACTCAAGAAAGATCGGCGTTTTGTGACGATTGAGAGAATAAAAACCGAATCGCTGGGGGAACTCAAGTTCATACCAAAAAGTGCATATCAAAACTGCTTCGAGGATTGGAAAAACGCTGGCACAAATGTATTGTATCTTACGGAAGCCACTTTGGAGGAAACGAAATAGAAATTGATGAAGAATTGAGTACTTTTTGGCAAAAATTAAAATTTACCTTATTTTTTTTAACAGACCTTGTGTGTATGTTTCGGTTTTTCAAAAATATTGATAAATTGAGATTACCTATTGGAGTTCTCGTTTGCAATTTTTGGTGATGATGGTTTCTGTTTCTCTACTTCATGACCTTTCTAATGAACCAAATCTAAAATTTGGTTACATAAATATCCGCATATAGCGAGAAAATACCAACCAAAACAATTTTCAAACACATATTGCAAGAACCGATCACATTTCAAATCGAAGAAAACCCATTCTGTCTAGAATCTCTCTCGTTTAAATTAAACTCATTGATATTCAGATATCTGGAGCAAGTCTCTTGAATTATATTTATTCAAAGTCGGTTTCGAAATGTCAGAGAGTTAGAACTTGATGGTCCGTGAATTGAATGTTGCTATACGATTTCTTGCAGTTAACTCAGAAAATTCGTTCTGATGTATCTCATACGAAATAGATAACACGGATTGAAAGTGTAATATATTCATTGGATCTTTTGTATTCGTAGACGTAAACACAGGAACATATAGGAAGATTTTCTCGAGAAATGAATGGATTACACATTCGAATGGGAATGCGGATTTATATCTTACTGAATTCAAAATGAAAATGAGAAATTTCGTAGAGTTGTTATACAAAAGGTATAAATCAACATTGAAGATGAAGATATTCTGTTGAATCTATTAAAACCTGTCTTTCCGTTGACCAGCTGTCGCCTCCATACGAAAGACAACGGCATTATTTAACAATGACCAACTCTATTGTTCCGAGAATCATATGGCCTGAGCAGGCGCATGGGGCCAAGAATATCGAGCCAAGATTTTTGCCTTGGTGCGATAAGCTGTCATGACCTTTAGATTTGAATGTATAGAGAAATACCAAGACAAAATCAAAACAGGCATCCCAACAGAGTGATGTGGTGTAGTTTGAGAGAAAAGATTTCCAAATTTCATGCGTTTTTCCTTCTCTCTTCAGATGATATTCATCTCACCTCAGCTAGAAACTCCACGACATTCGTTTTATTTTAATGTTTGAGGAGGACTACATCGGGCCATAGATCGTAAACAACATCATTGTCTCGTCAGTACCCTGGGAGTGCCAGAGATGGTAATTGAAGACTCGTAGGAAATTTCATTTCAATAATGATAATAGGAATTGAACGAATAACTGATGGTCAAAGTTTTAAGTGATGATGAATAGCATCATCAATAGAGTCCAGATTGAAATCCAAAATTTCATAAAGAACGAATAGTATTTAGTACTGAGCCATGCAGTCATATATTATACAGGGTGTCAATTTGAAAACTTCCCACCCTTAATATCTTCCTTCCAGTAAACAACATGAGGAATCGAAAAAGCAGGTCAATTTTATTATCAAGCGGGACACTTTCAAGGACAATTTGCAGCCCTCGTGTTTCAAACCCCTAGGTGGGGTTAAACACTATCTTCCATTTTCATGAAATATATACGTTTCTTTCACGTTCACAAAAAATTACCGAATAATATCTATCATACATAATAAAAGAGAACGTAATATTGTTGAGACGTCAATACCATTAAAAGTGTGCAAACATAAATACCAACATAACATCAGAAATGGACAATTAACATAACACAATTGTCAAAACATATTTTTCAATTCTATGGTGACCATCGAGTAGGATAAAATACAACTAGAATTATCGCCAATGCATCATATACTAAGTGAAGCTGCTGACTTCCTTGCTGCCAAACAAACACTGAATACGAGTACTTCTACTGCAAGTAGAGTTCTATATCCCTGGAAAAATTTACTATGATTGGGCCATTTCAAAACATTTGTACATCCATTAGATTACAAAAACTCTGCTAGCCTTCCAGATCTATAATTATTATTATTTTTGATTTTCCACAGTCACCGTTATTCGAGCAATTTGAATTTCGTGTGAATCATCAATGAGCTTTGAAGAATCTTCTACATTTCTCAAAGTTTGATACTACAAATTGTATCAAAGAGAAAAACATTCGAGGTCTTTTCCGAACTTTTCTCTGCCTAAGCGAAGCATTCGTTTCCACCCTGATATAATCTTGTACATTGGGAGACCTCGGAACTTAGTTGATAAAACCTGCAAAGAAAAATTTGTATTACATTGTCCATAACAGTGCGCTTTAATGAAACAAAGAAAATATGTATTCTATTAGGATCTATATTTCCATTCCTGGTGCATACATTCGCATTTGCTTTGCTGTAACTACTGAAGGCAATTAAACACTGTAGAAGAAACAGAGTCGTAGGCAACTTCACCGCTCATATTTATTCCAACAATTTCAATTAAAGGTAATATTACAGTGAACGCTTCATGCTGAGCCTGCAGAAATTCCCCATCATACTACAAAGGTTCCGGGAATGTGGCTGGTTGGTATTTATGTTTACAGGGGAAGTAAAGAGAGTGAGTTATCTTTCCAACATGTCTGGTCTTTAATTTTTAATTAATTCGATAAATGACAACCAAAAAATACTAGCTTAATAAATAGTTACAAAAAAGAATTCGTCAGAAATAAGTAACTGATTATACTTTTTTTTGTTGAATAAGCTGAACTTGAGGAAAATGATAGCTTCAATTGCCAGGTTTCTCTATTAGAGGGTTGACATTTGAAGATGTG
The DNA here is from genome assembly GCF_025532065.1 of Leptinotarsa decemlineata. Classification (NCBI taxonomy): domain Eukaryota; kingdom Metazoa; phylum Arthropoda; class Insecta; order Coleoptera; family Chrysomelidae; genus Leptinotarsa; species Leptinotarsa decemlineata. Next base: position 2,985,762 of record NW_027412686.1, read on the forward strand.
ATTTCCGTTTTCAAAATCAGATATCTCATAGACCAGAAAATTAAAATGTTTTTTTCATAGATGATTTTGAGAATGAACAAGAAAGATTTTCGAAATAAAAATGTATTTCTTGACAAGCTGAACGGAAACCAGTTATTTCATCATTATAGATAGAAGTTTGAAAATACTACACCTAATCGACAAAACGTATTCTATCAGAAGATGATATCACGAAGTAACTTTTTTTCGACATCGATCTGGCGGTGTTTCGAAACCACTTTGCTCATTTTCCATTGCTGAAGCTATAGAGAAACCTGTAATTTATACTCCTACCTGGCTTGTCGATCCATCTGACAAGTATCAAGATTTTTCGTCAGTTAGCTGAGAATTTATCAGTTTTCGGGTCCCTCTCATTACGCATTTGACTGATTGTAAACTGACCCTACGTATGTTTGATAGAATAGAAATCATCAAATATTATTTGTCTCTTCATATCAGTGAATATTACTGGCGTCCGAAAAGTGACAAGTGACCATGTGAAGACAGTGATGGAATTTAGGGTGTAGGTGTGTCCTCGATGTAGGGTATGTCCTCGATTTGGAGGCTGAACACACGACGATGAACAATCCTGCAAAGGCTTTACTCAATTTATTATTCACATTTTTCATGAGTAGTGCATTCCAAAACTATTTGTATTCACAGGGAAATACAGAGAACTAATCTTCTGCTCCTCGTATCTTCGACCTAAAATCTAAAGATTCGCACTCACGACTGCTTTGCAATACAAGTGAAAGTCCTTGTGATTATTGGGATCTCTCTAGATTTCAACTCGATTTCATGAAAACTTCATAAACTCTAACCCATAAAACCGAGGTAATTGCATCCATGATGTGCAGCATTGCGGATTGCGTCGCATACAACAAAACTTGGTCAATTAAAATTGCTCTTTTGAGAAAAACATTTGAGAACAAGTTTCGTCTTTGAATTTTTCGTGCCTTTAGAATGTTCATGTTTTTGTTTCGGCTCAGTTGAACTGGGTAATCACTCCACATTTTGGAATTTAGAGTTTTTTGTTCTTGATTTATTATTTTAAGAACCGTCACTTCGGACAGAATTTCAATAATGTTATCCGAAAAGATTTTGGAAGATGTATCAATACATTATTATTTGTCTGAACTTCTTGTCTTGTTATTCTAGTTATTTACTTAATGATACACTATTTCATTATGTTTTGAAAAAAGTGCATTCTAAAACAAATAACTATCTAGAATAGAAATTGTATGGTTTTAGTTTATTATTTCCGGGTCGAACAATTTCTTTTGATGAATGTTGCAAGTTCGGACTTCCATGATCTGAAGGGGTTTTAACATATTTGAAATCAATGAGAAGGAAAAAAAGAATTAAAAATAAGTGGAATATTGAAAATTATAAAATGGGCACAACCGAAATTTTCGAATGAGTCACTTGAAGAGGGAATGATATTGAAAATGAGAGAAAATGAATAGAAATGAGAAATGAAATTAGAAAAATATAAGAACGCTTATTAGTAAAGAAAACAAATTATTGTTACCTGTAATAATCAAAATGAACCAATGAATTGGTTGAACAATGAGTGGAATTTCATTGATGCCAACAAAAATATAATACAAATAAAAACATTCGAGATGAAGTAAAACAAAGATGAATGTTGAACAATTTTAAAAAATGAAGAAAATCTATATAAACAATATAAACTTCATAGGCTGAAAATTGCCAAATTGAAACAAGCACCAACATCGTTCAAAGATGAAAGTTTGAAAACGTGGCATCAAATGGGGACCCTGATATCCCCAACTCAGTGGATAAAGATTCAGATCTATAAACACTAACCAGTCGGATCGAATTTCGAAGGTATCAAGAAAGTCTTTGAAGCAGATCAGTTTTGCTGCAAATATTCAATTCACATACTTATCTGCAATTTTAACAAAATTTTTGTTGCCCGTTTTTAAAATGTGGATAACATAAGACATTTTACCCTTGTTTATGAAGGTTATCAAAAGAATACATGTCTGGAATTGTACAGACAGGCTTTCGCCTATTTCAGGCGATATCTACAAAGTAGCCGTATTTTACAAGCAGGATTTCAACGGTTCACTCTGAATTAGTAATTGGGTTCAACTCGTTGAGGTATCGTATGTTTACTAACTGGTGAATAAGCTGTAAAAAAATCTCAATTCGATGAAAAGTGACTGAACTGGTTTGGCAACGAAAATAAAGGGGACTAATTCATCAAAAATAGGTGAACAAGCTACACACAGTGAAACAAATTGAGATTCCACGTGAGATTAACAAATCCATTAAAATGCATACATTTCATCCCAAAATGCAATAACTGTATGATGATAAAAAAGTAAACAGTTTTGTGAAAGCATGGTAAACTCACGCAGACCTTAAAAAAGTATCGATTGATGAGTAAACATACTCATAGCTATTTTTTGCCTATCATTAATATTTCTGGAGTCATTTTGAAAAATGCAATGTTTTGCAAAATTACAAAAATTGTTTTATCATTCCTAGTTCAATTTTGGTCAAAACTGAACACAATACAGACATATTTATAGAGGTAATTGTGGAGGGGTGATTTGGAAGTGATTTTAACATTTTCTTTTCTCTGGGACAAACATTTATTTCATCATAACTGGTTGAGTTTAGATGCTAGGGATTTACATACAACACGTTTCATCGAGTATAATTCTATAGTTACTTAACGTTGAATTTTTCAATTTTGGCAGCTTTCACTCCCCGAAAAAGGGTAGTAATCCATCTACAGGATAAAATCAACACCCAGCCAGAGTCGATTCTGATGAATATCGTAAACTGAAATGAATCTATTTTTGATTATATAAATTTTTATAATGTAATCCATCTGTTCCATATCCAACAACATATAGAAACGTATCAAAATTCTTCTGATTATGCAATCATGTTTACTTGGAATTAACAAATCAGATAATTGGGATTTTATAAATATGGTCACTGAAAAGTTTTTCTATACATTCCTTCGATTGCCATTTCTGTTCGAAAATTTACGATCCAATAACTATCAAACATAGTAACTGATACGAAAACAATATTTTCACAAATATGAGTAATGATGGAAATTTTAGTGCAGTAATAAATCTCCAATTCATATATTTTATTCTTCAGTTAATTTTTTCGTAATTCAGCTACATATTCGCATATGATGTTCTTTTCAAGAAATGAAAGTACCTTTCAATTCCCCTCTGGAGTTCAAATTTTCTATCTTTATTGAACCTAATATTTTTCCCACAATTTCTCCCACACAAAAACAATTATAATTTTTTTTTAACACAACCCCTGAATAGGCACTAGCCTACAGCAGGGCATCACATAAAACACATGTAATAACCACTTACTAACTAACTTACCATAATTAAGAGAAAATTAACGTATTCGATCGATCGTTTATAGTAACACGCCCACACCTACTTTGGATACCTGCATTTCAAAGCTTCATTCCTCAGATTTAATTTGAGGAAAACATTAGTTAAGGTTGATTCTACCCTCAGGCAAGAAATGTACAAACCACAAAATTAGGTTGATTTTCAAATTTTGAATATTTGGTATTTCTAATCCTATGAGTTCTTGAACATAACATTCTGATATATATTTTGAACACTTTTATGTTCAATGTAAAAGTTTTAATAGGAAAATGTATACGAAATTGAGTTTAATCCTTTATTATTCTTTATTATCTTTCGAATATGTTAAATATGGAAATATTTAAATTTCTAGACAATTTGCTAATTAATTAGGTCTATTTTCCATATACATCCTTCCCCGAACTATTTTGTCATATCTCAATTGCAATTATTTATTGGAGACTTTTACGAGAGAAGTGTGACAAACCTACAGAATGATAATTTCCTCTGATATGAAGATTGTTTGAGAATATTAATTCATGTGTATTTGATTGCAAGTAATTGTTTCGCCAGACCTTTGCGAGATAAATTTCTAACTGGTAAAAATTCCTAATAATACATAATGGCTTGAAGATACAATATCCGCCTTTCCAGTCGAGTGAAAATTACATAGCTGGGAGACAGATGTAAATTTTCGTTTAACGTGATGGAGAAAATATGAACTTTTGTGTCTTTGGGTGCTAAACGCGACGATTGAATATAATTTGAAATGTAATAATGTTTTTCTTATTGAGTCATGTCACATATAAGAAGGAGAAATACTTCCAATATATTCATTTCTGTTTCTTTCATTTTTCCGTGACTTTGAGTATCTCCATATATTATTTGAACCTGGAAATTGTATTGAAAAATTGGATTCTCATCTAGATGGTTCACGTCTAATTAATCCAACTGCCACGTGGAAATAACGTAACCTTATTTTCTGAAAAAATAATTTCTTGAAACTTTCGATTGTGTAGAACATTCGCAGATCACATTTTTCGACAATGAATTGCTTTCGAAGTGAATTGATTCTCACTTTGGTGAAAATGTTGATTGGTTCATATCGCTGGAATTGCAAAGAGTGCTTCCTGAAAGTTTGGAACACTGTTCCGAACCAGAAAACCGCACACACCTTCCCCATGCAACCCCCGGAGTTGAGTAGTGCCCTGAGATATAATCTTCCCTACACGGTTACTGTGTGCAGAAGCTAGAATCTCGTCTACCACCACTCATTCCTCAGTGGACCTCAATCTGTTGATGGGCACTTCAGCAAGATTGACATCTGACCTCCTGCGGTCGAAAGTCAGGCTTTAGGTGCTTTTACTTTCGTGATATATTGATTTTATTTGTCGTGAGTATACATAGACAAGACATAGACATAAACAAGTGTCTATCGATCGCGAACTATGTTATTGTGTGTGTATCTGTAAGAAAGTGTGTATTAGTAATCTGTATACAAGCGTTACGCTAGTTGCACACACACCGATTTTGGACGGCCAGTATAAAATCGGCCGATATTTTATTGGTAGCGGGTGCTTGCACACTCACCGGATTTTTATCGGTCAAACAATCAGTTGCTTTGTTGTCGTAATTAGCAGGCACTACCAAAACGAAGTTAATGCGTAGTAACTACAATTTCACCGAGCATTCTAGACTGGAATGGTCGGTAAAAAACCGGTGAGTATGCAAGAGTGTATTTAGTCATGTACGCCACTACTTTCCGGTACTGTCGGCGATACAGTGGTAGTGGACGGCTGCTCACCGGTATTTTACCGGCGACGATCACCGGTGTGTGTGCAACTAGCGTAACGCTAGTTGCCGACTTTGTACTGGTCGTCCAAATTCCAATAGTGAACCACATGTGGGAACGGGACCTTGCACACATGCCTACCGATGATCGTCGGTAATTGCAAAGTGTGACTAATATGTTAATATTTCCTAATGCCAGAAATGAGTCAAAGACAGTAATTTTGAAGTTTTGTATTCTTCTTGCATTCTCAAAGTTGAGGCTACGACAGTGTTTCACACCACAATGATACAATTGTGACAGTACTGAGGCTTCACAAAAAAGATTTTTCGTAGACCTACATAAAAACTATCTGTTGTTGTTCAAAGCGCCATTTGCTTTTTGTAAACAGTGACTTATATGACCGTAAAATGTTAAGCTCTTGGTCAATCCACATTCCCGATTTTTAAATTTTTGGCGCAAAAGTAATATTATTATCATTACATATTCAAATAACAACATTTTTCAAGAATATTTTTCTACTACTTCTCTCATCAAAGAGAGAATATGGATTAAAAATTTAGTGAACAGGAGGTTTTCTTTTGCAACAACTTTGGCCGAATGATGTTTGCGTTAACACTTAGAAAAAGGTACATTGAGATTTTATCGACTCTTTTTAAATATTTTCAAAAATTTGAAAAAATATGAAAATTGTAAGGTGAAAATACCTACCGATGGTAGATGAACACGTTGTTTCCTCCGCAAAAATGAATTTCGTTCAATAAGTATATCTATAAGTAAAATACATAATTCCAATAATCGTGAACTATAGATGATAGTTTCCTGAAAAGCAGTAGGTAATCCTGCGAGTAAGTATTTCCTCTTGATGCTTCATTTTCCATATTGCTTTTCAGACGAAATGGGATTGTTTCCTGACATCCTTTTTCTCACTGAAAACTGTTGAAATACAATCATTCAAATCAGTCTCCTTCAGAACCGTTCAAACTAGTTTGAATTATTATTACTTTATTACCTTTATTACCTTTTTACGTGAAACACAAATGAAAATGCTTCGTTGCAGGCGAGAAATTAATTGCTAACTCTGAAACATAAATACGGCCCAATGCATCCATTCGACTATTGAAATCCTTTCAAATAGACGTTTTTCAACTTGGATTCAATTACACTAACTAGAGTTAGTGTAATTGAATTCAATTAATATGCATACTTAACGTATTGAAAACAATACTTCAATGTGGGATTTCCATTTGACAGTTGACAAAACCGCGACTCGTATACAGGCTGACCCACCGTGGATGGCACTTGAATATTTTCAGAAGTGCGGTGTTGCCACGTCCATTAGAAATTAGTAGCAAATGAAACACTTTGTATATATGTCATTTTTGTAATCTACAACAATTACCCGACAACTGCTCTTCATATTTTCCTATACCTATCTGTTATCGTTTTTGAAATATGAATTATCTTCAAGACCCCTAAAATGCTGATATCCTTGAGTTGAGGAATACTATGGTACCAAAATTTGGTTTGGAGTAAGGTTATACTTGGAGGCTTGTCACACATTAGCGTAATATTCGTTACATCAATACAGGGTGATAAAAATATACAGTATTTTCGTTTGCTTTAAAAAGTTACTGCAAGTTGGATATTTTGAATGGAACACCCTGTGTATTATCAGAAATTCAGAAAGCTGTTGACATTTGCATTCGTTCTATGCATATCAAGTTTTGTTCATATGAGCATTTATTTGTGAAAATGTCCTTTCAGAATGGTGATTCCATTCGGTATTTTATAAGAAGGCCATGATTACTATTTGACAGTAACGTTGTGACATTCTCCAGAAAATTCAAATACCCCCATAACTATTTGAAGAGAAAGTTTTTATGAATTTGTTTATTATTTTTGGACAGTGTGATAAAATTATCAGTAGAACATGTAGAAAGTTCAACGAAAGGTATCCGAATCTACCGCTAATGAACTTCAAAAAGCATAGAAGAAACGCAAATTTCAACAGATTTCTGAATTTGTAATAATACACAGGGTGTTGCATTTGAAATAATCAACTTTCATCTTTTCAAGCAAACGAAAAAACTGTATTTTTCACCACTCTGCATTGAAGTAACGAAGATTACGCGCGTGGGAAGCCTCCAAGTATCACCTAACTCTAAACCAAATTTCGGTAGCATAGTATTCCTTTACTCAAAGATATCAACATTTTCATAGGTTATCATTTCCGAAGAAAAAACTGAAATTATCCAGTTAGGTATAGAAAAATATCGTGAAAAGTTGTCGGATAATTGTTGAAGATTACTATCAACTTCCCTAGGAACCTATGCGGCTGTATTTCAAGCGGAAATTCACGCTATTGATTTGTGTGCGGAGAGATTGGAACAATCCAACCTCATACACAAGTCAATAAAAATATTCTCGGACAGTCAAGCGGCGTTGGAAGCTCTTGGATCCTACCGAGCAAGGTCTAAATTGGTAGCAAATTGCCGAAAACGACTCTTCTCGATAGGAAGACTTAACAGACTTGCCTTTGGTCTAGATTCATGGCCATACTGGCCTGGAAGTCAATGAGGCTGCTGATTTCCTTGCAAAGGAGCTGACTCCCTTGCAAAAAGGGCGCTGCAAGCAGCTTCATCGGAGCAGAACCAGTCATTGGCATCGCTTTAGGCTTTGCCAAACAAAGATTGAACACCTGGATGGCAAAAAGGTTTATGAACTTCTGGCAGAATCTTCCAGGATTGGTTCACTCCAAGACGTTTATTTACCCTTCAAAGCTTGATACCAAACAGTTCTTGGACTACAGTAGGAATGAATTACGATGTCTAACAGACCTTCTCACAGGTCACTGTCATTTGAATTATCAAATGCAGAGACTCTGACTCTCGGAAGAGAGTGTGTGTCGCCTCTGTTTGGAAAATGATGAGACAGCAGAGCACATACTTTGGGCCTGCCCCGTTAGGGACCAAATCAGGTTTTTAGAGTTCGGTAGAGCCGTTCTCTTAACATCTGACCCGAAAGACCACTCACCATACAAACTAATCGGCTTCGTTAAGAAGCTGGGTTTTCGAGATTATAAAGACTGTAACGGAGCTGTTAGATTCAGGTTTGGTAATTTCACGATGATGCTTTTACTTGGTGAGTGAAACGCCCATCAAGGGAAAGTATCTCCATTCTGTTGTGGAAAGAGTGTTCTCTATTAATACGAGGTCCCGATTCCATCAATAAAAATTAACTTTCTGACTGAATCAAAATCTTCCCTATGATTGAAAATGAAAATAATACGCTAAGACACCTCTTTGAATAATTCTGTGTTGGAATTCTGGTCAAAAGTACTTGTTATGAATACATTTTTCATAAGTTTGCATCATTTTATTGTTGAACATTTTTTTCCGAAACATGCATTTTATTTGAAAAAAAGAAAGTTATATTTTCAATAGCAAAACGTAACCTGCCCTTGATTCACGTTTTCCGATCGGCAAAACGAGGCAATTATAAACTTCTCTATTGAGAATTGGGTATTGTGCAATGAAAACGGTGCTGCGTTATAGTGACATGTGTGACAGAAGGACGTTGCACTGTCTAGTAGAAGTCTAGTAAAAAAAAATGTCTCAGAGAGAGATAAATTAGAAATTGGGTTTATGACAAAATCAAGAATGGAGAAAGATACGCTGAACATTAGTCCTGGAAATTCCGTTATATTCCATACATTCAGACAGAATTCATACAATAGTTTCGAATATTTCGTTAACGTTTTCAATTTTCTCAATAAGTGAAGGCAACTGAAGACGAAATTAAACTTCATCATTAGATCGAGATTTGTCAAATTTTCCTACAGTGAACATGAAATAATGTGTAGATTCTTCTCAATAAGTACATACTATACAACCAACATTATTTTGGTGACAAGTATTCGCAGGTGCTCATTGACTACTGATCTATATCGATTAACGTTCACCTGATGGAAAAAATGTTAAAAGCATCCTCTCTAAAGCGATTACATTACATCACAACTCGAACATATCTGAAAGTCCATATCTGAAAATATATCGTTAAAAAGAAAGTGTAAGTGCACAATTGTTATAGCCAATGTGGCTATGGTATGCTGATTGTTATGGAGAAAGTCAAACAAGTCATTTTGTTCAACTCATTCTGACCGAAAATGGTGTACTCTTTCATTCGAAACATGCAAAAATAGAAAAAATATCACACTTTCATAATTAGTTTTCAATTACCTAGAAACTAAAAGACATTCGTTGTCAAAGACAAGTCTTGAAGGATCAAATTGATCGTGATAAGTGATCAATTATGACCAATTTTGTCTGAATTTTACTTTCTACTTTATTACAACCTGAATGAAGGAAAGAGTACTTTATTCACAAGAGTTAATACTTTTTTTTTATATTCATATGGAAGCAATAGTGAATCTGTCAGTTGCATATATTATATTGAATAATGTGCTGAATGATTTGAAGTTTTTTGGAAAAACTTCTTGGCTTTTCATTTCTCTATCATTGGACAAAACATGTATAATACTTTCACAAACAGACAAAACTAGCTACCGTGAACATTTTTTGTTTGATGATGTTTTCCAAAAAATAATCTACACTAAAAATATTTGTTTTTCAGAACAGCTTTTTCAATATACTTTTGATATCATTGAAAACTCGTTATCTACGCTTTCTTTGTCTGCATATTCAATATCGAATAATTACTCAGATTATGAAAATGAACCTCCAACAACAACGAACATTTGTTTTTATGAATTCGTTGTTTTTCCAATTTATACTACATTGAAATTCATTTGTAGAAATATTTTTGATGGTACCTACAGGGTCCATATGGGAGAACTGTACCCTTGAATATTTCCATATTTCAAAGTGGAAATGACGAATCGATTGATGAGGTGGAATGGTTTTATAAGAGTGTCTTATAACCTTTCAGATACTTCTCAGATGCTATCGATGAAAAATCTTCTTTCTCTAGAAAGCTTTCAGTAGTTTATTCTGCCTTCGGGATATAACCCCATGAGAAAATAATTTAAAGCTCAACCAAATGGATGATTTTAACCAAAAGTTTATTGTTTTTACACCTATATAAATTATAAGGTCTTCACGATTATATTTTATACTATTAGTCTATGAGTTTCAAACGATAGTTTGTTCAAAATGCAATCAACTATGCTGCAAGTATGCTGCAAGTGCTATGCATATAGCACTGATGATTTCCATCACAGTAGCAGGTGAAACGGTTAGTTCTTCAATTTCTTTTCGACCACACCCTACCAGCGTAAATTTCATTCTCTTGAATCGTTAGTCCTGCCGTGAAAGGCTATGTTCTTATGTCCTGAAGGTGGTATAATGACATATGTAATTTTTTATCACTGTGTAATATCACATTCGACAAGCATTTTTTTATTTCTCAACGTTGATACAATTGTCTCCAATATATCTTCACAGTTTCAGTTGTTTAGTATGTTCAGTTCGTTGGTGAGAGACATAAACTTTACAGTGTGTAAAAAATGGAATCAAGTGCTCATGAACACTTGAAATGTTGACAGTGGCATACGGTCATTGTACTCTGAGGCAGAAAAATGTCCAGAAGTTGTGAAAGTTTTTCACATAAGGTCGAGAAGATGTGAATGGCGTCGCTCGCCATGAAAGCCCCAGCCCATCAACAATTGATTAGATGAAAATGTTGAGAAAATGAAGGAAATTGTTATGGAAAATCGTCAATTCACTATTAGAGAAGTTGCTGAGGTTGATTCATGCCACGTAATTCTTTCACAAGTTTTGGGCATGAAGCGTCTATCAGCGATGTTCGTTCCAAAATTGAATTGAATTTTGACCAAAAAACCCGTCGCATGAGCAACGCTCAGGAATTGTTGAATGAATTCAACAGTTATCCATAAGGGTCGTAACTGGTGACGAATCATGAGTATGTGGTTATGTCATCGATACCAAAGTCCAATCGTACCAATGGAAGAGTTCAGGAGAGCCAAGAGCCAAGTTCGATGAAATGTCAAGATTTTGCTCACCATTTGCCAAAACCGACATCGTAATTATGTATTGCCAGATTTGAACCCCTGCGACTTTTTTCGTATTCATGATTGAACAGACCCTTGAGAGAAAGGCGTTTTACAATGATTGAGGAGATTGAAACTGAATCGCTGAGAGAGCTCAAGGACATACCAAAAAGTGCACATCAGAATTGTTTCGAGGATTGGGAAAAACGCTGGCATAAGTTTATTATATCTGAGCGGAAAGTTGGTGAATAAATGAATATTTTTTGAGAAAAATGAAAATTCACCTCATTTTTTGAGCAGACTTCATACAAGCAGATGCGAAATGAAAAGAAAAAAGAAAGTTTTCATGATATTCAAACAATTCAATATTTTGGCTCCATGCCATCCACTCAAAAAATAACTCAATCGACGATAACACACCATCATGAACATTTACAAAATTTGAAAATTACACTTTTCCAAATGAGATCACAAATGACTACTCCTACGGTTACTCCAAATGATAAGAAAAAATTTCTGTTCAATTGAAAAACCAATAATTTTGTTCCGCAGCAATGAGAATCGCTGGTCTGAATTGAATTAAATCCAATAACATACTACATAAATGACCGAATTTTAGACGGAAAATATGCTACTTCATTTACGAGTATATACGATGAATCTTTGACTGAATTTTGTGAAAGCACCATTATTTACTCACCAAATTTCGTATGTATTCCACAACATACCGACCCAAAAGAATACCTGCGATTTGAAATGCTAATTTCATGCAGAAATAAGTTTATAATGTCCATTTAGTCAAGAAATAATCCTGACTTTTGAATTCCAGCAATAAAACCTCTCGAATAAATTTTCATCGAAAACCACTTATTTACAAGTGAATTAGATGTAACGTCTTGAATAAATTCTGAAACGTTATTTATTGTTACAGGTTTTCCTTTCACCAGAACTTGGTTCCTAAAAGTGAACGTAAGTAGAAATATATTTTATCTCTAGAGATAAGCTGCGCAATATTCACATACAAAACAGTTTTACTTTCTGTAAGAAATCCGGACTACTCACAATTTTGTTTCCTCGACCATTGAAAAAAAAATCGTACGGAAATCATTTCACCTCATAAACCAAGGCGAAATAATTCTGAAAAAAAAATCGACTTATCTGGTTTCCACATTGAAATTGAGGGATATATGATTTGAAAAATACAGTATGAATCCATGTTGAGTGAAATAGCAATCAGAGTCAATGATGTTTTTTCGATCTGAATAATTTTTGTTTGTTTATTCAGCGTTTACGGAAATCATAGTATTACTGTATACAACGATTCACACTTTATACAAATAAAAGAACTACTCCCCTGGCTAATACTAGAAAGGGCGTAAATTATATCCGACAGGTGTCAGTGCAGGATTCTTCACAGGAGTAATTCCTGCATGTTCTGTTGGCGATACAACTGCCGAAATTGATTTTCAATTATAAGAACACACTCGTAGATCAGTTCCAGGCTATTTGGCTACTCGTCAGTGCAAGGTAGTGTCTATCATCAACATGTAGTTGATGATTTTCTTTAATTAGAAATCGATTTCCTTCATGTTGATGATGAATACTACTAACGAAACCGGTCTGCAAGTATCTTCCAATAATTGAAAATCGTTTCCGGCAGTTGTATCACCAACAGCATATGCAGGAATTGATTATGTGAAGAATGCTGCACTTGTCGGATATAATCCAACGTCCTTCGTGGTTATAGCCAGGAAAGTAGTTGTTTTCTGATAGGTGTCAGTCCATCAACTTACAGTGTAGGCAGTTGAGACTGGCCTGAACGAATTGTTCTTTTAGATAATTTGATTTACAGCCAGTCTTCAAGTATGCACCCTTACTATATGTGAAATAACTACAGTAGACATACGAGAACACAATCTTGAGTATATTTACTGAGGATGACGAAACTCATTTTTGAAATAGGATGACCCAATTAATATAATTCTCGGATTCACCGTATTCGAAACAAAAATTAAATCCAGGTCTTTGAACATTATGTTCAATATATTAATAAAAATCTAGAATGAACTTCAACTGTGGGTGTCAGTGTGATGCTAAGAAGACCTCGGTATCAGTTTGAGCTACTAAAATAAATGTCAATAAATATCGCAGGTCGCAATAAAATGTCAGGGCGCCCTATTCTACTAACTACTTTTTACTACTATATTGTGGCTCAATCACATTGCTGAAATAGAAAATGCAGCTTCTCTGGAACATATAACTTTATTTTATGAACTAGAGTAGTACAATTCTGATGATTCCCATATTGATTTTAATTTGAGAGCCTGTAGAAAGCTGTTTCAGCCTGTTGGGCATCGTCAGTACCGGGCAGGTGGTGCTGGATTGAAGACAAAATGTCCCGTTATAGTCATCTTCATTTTCATCAGGTTGGAAATTTTTCTTATACCATTTCAACTGAGGGACAAAATGTGAATAACCAAAAAAAAGTACTTGAAAATAACTGCGTCAACGCAAGCGAGATATAAGTGGAACCACCTATTGGTGACACAAATATAACGATAATATAAGATTTTTATCACTGCAGAGTTCGTTAGTACACTGAATGATGAACAAGTATATTCTCACTCAATATATCAAAAAAATATTGTTTCAAGATTCGAATGTAGAATAAAATCTTTCGAATGAAGACTCTTGCGAATGCTTTCCGAAAAACAAATATATCTCTAGCTAATGTCACGTCGGATTTTGAGATATATTCACTCCCTTACTGAGGAGTTTTCTCAGAGATGAGTAATTTCTCTGATAGAATGATGGACAACCTGCTGCTGGACGAATTCTTATCATCTGCAAAAATTCACTCCTTCAGAAAAATTACACAAATATCTTTGAAATACAATTCCAAGTAGTTATCGGGACGTTGTGAGAAGTAAGTGACTCGGATTTTATTCGAAATAACATTTCTGCTGAATCGTATTCATTGTTTGCCAAATTTATGAAATTGAATTGAAAATAAATCGAAAGATACATTAAGTTTGATTAGAAGTTATATGGGTACCTATTTCTCATACCAATAAGCTGCAATTCCATTATCTTCATTCAAACTAGTATCGATTTGTTGATTGAAAACCGTTGAAATCAAAATCAATCACTTTAATAAAAACACGCTGCATTCTCCTTCTCTTTCTGTATCAAAAATATATCAATATTTCATTTCACATGAAACGAACACATTTTTTGTTCACGTGACATTTCACAGTGAATTCTGATCAGTGGCCTAATGTAGGTCATCCATCACGTTGGTTTAGTAGCCTTTCAACTACCCTAATCCGATTACTATGATTAACTGAATCTTCCTGAACACCGATATAGGATGAGTGGTAAATAGATATTAGCATGAAAATGAAAGTTTTGCTCATAGAAACGCTGTTATGATTCAAGAAATGATTAATGGTAGCAAAATTTCGTTAGGTTTACAGTGACGAAAATAACGGTGGAAAAGGCACAAATTTGAATGGTGTTGTTTTTGACTGAATGTCATATCAAGTTTGTTCGTGAGGGTAATGTATCATTGTAAAATTAAAAAAATGTAATCGACTGATTGACCTACTTTCAATTCACCAGATTTGTCGTGATGAATTCGAAACAAAACTGAATATATCAAACGACACTCCAGAATATATCTGTCTGTCAAAATGTGTTAGAGAAAAGGTCTCGAAATTTTTTTTCAAACAACTGTCGGTTCTCTATGAACCATAGGATGGTCTCAATATCGAATGTGCAATTCCCAGCACAGATCAGACAATATATACTTTGTGAGTAACATGGCACACTTGGTTTGAGCCTGCCAAATGAGTCACACATTCGAATCATTATTAATGAAAGCATACATTCATGTTCATGTCTGGAGCTTCTTTACCAAACTGCTATCAACTGAACAAAATCGACATCAAATTCATTCTCTATATTTTATGACAAGTACTACAGGAAAATCCTTAAGGCGCTCTGAGAGCGGTGTATGTGCGAAAGTAGCGATTCACATTGGATTTGAATCGTTGGAGTTTAAATCCATTTGGAAAAACGTTCTCAGGAAGTGTATTCAACATAAACGCAGTTTTATAGATGAAAGAGTTCTTAAACAGTGAAGTACGAGCTGTACTGGGTTGAACCCCAAAACGATGAGCAGCCACAGTCCGTCGCGTATTTCTGATATGTACCGCTCTTGGTGGAATCAAATGTGCCAAGTCTCTAGAATACCTCCCGTGAAAGTGTATATGGAAGAGAGACAAATTTCCAACCTTTCTTCAATGTTCCAGACTATCAAGGTTGCACGTATGGTTCGCGTCTCCAGTCAGGCGGATGGCTCTTTTCTGGATGGAATTCAGCAACTTCAGGGTATGTTTGGGGGCCGAGCTTCAAATATTAGAACAATACTCCAGGAAAGGTCTAATCTGAGCTTTATGAAGCATCAAAAGTTGCTGAGGTGTGTACAGTTTTCTGGTTCGGAACGGTGTTCCGAACTTTTGAAAACCAGCCTTTGCAATTCCAGCGACACGATTGTACCAAGACATGTTGGTGTTCATTTTAACACCCAACAAAGTTTTCGAAGCAGAAAGGGGAATTGGCTGAGCTGCCATTATTATATCCAGTTCGGAGACATTTATCTTTTTGGAGAAACCCGATGCCTGGGTTTTTGTGTCATTGAATTGAATCTGGATACTTTCACCCCAATTCAAAATCACTTCTAGATCCTCATTAAGATATGCAACCTCCTGCTGTCGGTGAAGATGTGCCTCCGTAGCCGATGTCCTGGAATTTAATTGGAATAACGAGACAAGTGTGCTGTCGTCAGCAAAACAATATATTGGAGTCTTGGTTTTTTCCAATAAGTCGTTGATATACAATAAAAAAGGGTTGGAGACAATTTGGATCCCTGAAGAACACCAGTGTTGATGGTGAAATTATTCGAGAGACATCCATCGACGGCCACTTGCAGGGAACGTTCTTTCATTAAGCTGTAGAGCTATACACAAAAATGATTCGACAAGCCATATCATAGTTTGACCAGCAAACAAAAAACTCAATTAGGTTATATAACAATATGAGGGCCATCCATTAAAAATACTGGATTTGAATTGCTGCTTTTTCACTTGAATGCTATCGGCATTCTTCGAACAGTAACCTCCAAAGGATAAAACTAGTGCGAATAACGAGGTCTTATCTTTCAATGTGCACGGAAATATCGTTGGTTATCAATAATTTCTTATTTATAATTGAGAAATTCCAAATCATTTCAAGTAATTTAAACTGGAACATATTTTTGCGACCATATGATGAAGTTTTCACCTGAATACAGTGACAGGTTACAGTAGAAATGTATATAAGTTTCAGATTTGAAGTAAATGATTTTCTTAAAAATTATCACCAATAGCTGAGGTACTGGGTAAAATAGTAATATATGAAATTTATATTTTGTCAATGAATATGTTATATTCCTCACTGTTTTTGGGTATATAACCTTCCACAATCTGAAAAATGAAGAAAGCTGAATCAATAGTCAATCTGTTGCAGTGTAATAGAGAAAAAACTGAAAACTTCAACCCGGAAAGTTAATGCGTAATACAAACCACTGAAGAGTACAATTAGTAACTGCAAATTGAACACTCGATTGAAATAAATGAAATTTCTATGCTTAGTTTTATTTTATTTACACTTCATCACACTTCTCCAGATCTTACATCGATTCAGCTTTGTTCATTTTTCAGATTGTGGAAGGTTGTATACCTAAAACAGTGAAAAGTATTCCTTTATTCTCATATTCCTATCGAGGTTGGTCACATGAAGATGTAGAAATTACTATTCAAGTTTTTGCTATATAGATTCATCAAAAGAACACTTCACTGTGAAATTTTTACCAAACACTTTTTCAAAGCACAACACAAAGCTATACAATGTCTCCTACAGACGCCTATAGACACGCCTGAAAGTTGAAAAAAAATTTGTGTTTCCGTTAACCAGTTGTCGCGCCCCTACGAACGACAACTCTCAGAAGTCGAAACTTGTGTAAGCTAAGGATTAACAAGGTCGTACCTTTCAACGTGTAATTTCTATCACGGAATGTGTCAATAGATACGCTTAAAAGAGCTATTATATAGCTTGTATATTATATATAGTTAATTGTTGATGCGAAAAATAGAAACAGAAAAACTGTTCAGTTTTTTCGGAATTTGGTAAATGCAAGAGTAGGTTGAAAGAAGGCTATTGAAAAGTGCAATATTTTCGAATTTGATAAAACTCACAAATTGGTACACTCGTAAACATATTTAAAAAGGGACAGTAGTGCAAATCAGGATACAGAAATTGCAGCCACTTAACAATCTGGAACTGATAGTTGAGATTTTCACGTACCGTATTGTTTTTAAAAAACGATTTCAAATCTGCCAACACTATTAGACCAGGGCTGAAGTCTTCAAAAATAGTAAAAAGTGAAAAAAATAATTGTAGGATGAAACCCATCACGAAAGTAGGGGAATATGGTAAACACGAAAGAAGGAATGAATTACGGGCGATCTGAGTTCGGGAAGTGGGAGGGGGTGAGTTTTCAAGGGTAAAAAATAATTTATCTCGATTTCCGGCAAAACTACAAGTCCTGTGGAAAAAAGTTGAATGACAAAGTTGTAGATAATGAAAAGATGTACAACTTTTGTGTTTACAATTTTCTCACATAACCTTAAAATTTCTGTGAAAACTTCAAATAACCAAGTTTTTGGTTTTTTATTTCTTTTTCCAATTTTTTTTACGAAATTTGGTAAAAACGTACCTTTCTATGTCTCAAATACACCGTAGGTAATTATTTGATTTGAAATATTCATTTCTTTACCTTATTTTGACTTAATATCAAAAAGCACCCTAATTTTCAATCGAAAATTCTCACGTAAAAATATCAGCTTTTTGTTCGTTGGAATCTCTACTTTCTGATAGTGTGAAAAACATATACATCACTATAGTAAATGTTCTCAGAAAATGCAAACAATCGAAAAAAAACTCAAAATCGATTTTTTTTTCAATAATTATGTACAATTTCATTAAAAACAATGCCAAAGTCTGTTCCACCATCAGTTTGGAGTAAGCATTCCGGTGAAGATCTTTATTCCTAGTTCCGTTTCGAAACATTCTTTTGGAAGGTTTTATATCGTATTCCGCTCCTTTTCTGATGTGTTTCATCCTACTGTTTTTTTTTTTGGTTTTGAAAATTATCGACACTGGTCTATATATTTATTTTGCTATTGTAAACACTCACAGAGATAGCCCCCTGCAACGAAACAAATAACCGATGAAATTGTTTGTTGTGAAATCGCTTTGTTGAAACATGTAGCATTGTGTTAATTTTGGCATTATTCTGGGATTCAATGACTAAGTATACTCTTGATATTACAAATTTCACAAATTACGTTTGAATTTCGCGGAACTATCACTGTCTAATGGTCAAACTGAAAAGTATTGAAGTCCAATAACTTTTTATTGAGCAAAACCTCATTGTTTCGAATGTTCGTTCACTCAAAAATAAACCAAAATGTTTTATACTTCTCCAATTGGGTTCTATCCTTAAATGTTTTTGTATTTTGTTGTGTTGTAATTTCAAATATCACTTTTATTTCACGTTCTTTCTTCAACAAAATTTTGAAGTTTTCTGTAAGTTATGGTCATATATGCTGTCATTATAATATATTCTCTAGCTTTTCTGATATTTATTCGACACTTTTCATTACATTAAAATTTTCTCAGATATCAATCATTAAAAAAAAAGGTTGTGCATGAATGAATTTTAGTTTAGGTAACATTTCTGGGAAACATTTCAAAGTTCATTCCGTGATAGAGAGTATGAGTAACTCGTAATTTGCAGACACAGTACCCAACTGCACCTTTCAGCGTGCAAGTAAAAGTCACTGACTTCAGAGAATATTGTATTTTGTCCTACAACCCGCGGCTATACCGATTTTGGACAATAATAATTCTACAGTAAGATATAACTACAGTCTTTTCATTGAAGAGGGGCTGTTTTCCAAAACAGAAATGCGACACTTCGAAAACGCACGTCGCCAAAAAGGAGTTGCAGTTTTGGTGTGTGGGAAAAGTATTTTTTTGGATTCTAGAGGATAACATAAAAAGGAAAAAATCAGGAACGAGTAACCAATAACTTCTTTTGTAATACAGGTAGAATAAAGTTCCAAAAATTATATTTGGAAAACATTTTGCTGAGATAAAAATCCAATTAGGATTACATGGGCAAAATTATTCAGTTAGATGATTATTCTCTGATGATATTCCTAAATGCATTTATTAATTCATTTAGAAACAGCCTCTATTTACATATTTCACAGTAATTTCTATCAAATTTCTAATGAATCACATACAATATATTGTCAGCAAAAATAATCAACAACAATAATGGAGACTAAATAGTTGGGTATATGAGACCACGACATTGGAATCAAGAATTCATGACTTTTCTTGAATCTGAATGAGGAATTGGAGACGATACATGGAAAGTCCCGAACGTGATAAACCCTGAATATAATAGAATACGAGTACATTGAACAAATTTTCTACCGTTCTATTCTCTAATATTTCCATATGAAATTCATTTCCGATGAATCCATATGAAAAGAAACCTGGTGATTGTCTCGTATTTTTTGTAGTGCAAATCTTTCAAATATTAAAGAGTATATGCCTGATTTGTATAGAAATCGAATCATATCAAATCGAAAACATTTTGAAAACAATACAAATATTGTTTTCAAAATTAAGGTTAAGTAAATGAGTTTTATTTACAAAAATGAGATGTTGAAAAAAATTACAAAATTGAAGAAACTAAAAGTTAAACTTTCCCTCGGTTATCTTGAAGGCGCGATTTTGTTCCATCCTTTACATAAAAGAGGACGTATGCTTCTCCACTCACAAGCGACTTTGGTGAAATTGGTGACACGTGTGAATCGTTGTATTTGTGCCACGCGCTAGTATACGGGTGTCTGCAGTATGCTGTATAATGTCCTCTGTTAGTAGTCCCACTGTGATTTAAAAGTGCATATAGATTATAACAAGTAGCCACATTTTCTCCTGCAAAATTGTCCATATCCAATCCTTCTAGAGGAAATTCGATGACATCATTCAATTTGCCTCTATTTTCATTTACACATGTCAATTCGAGTGATGTCAGTGCTTTCATCTCTTCATTAATTTTTGGAAAATTCATAGATTTCCCAGCGATATTATAAACAATTTTCGTGGGACAAAACGTTTTGGATAATTGTATATGAAAATCTGGTGCTCATTCTGACGAAATACGTTTTATTTCTGAAATAATTCCATTGACAACTTGGCTGACGTTGGGTGACATTCACGATACAAGAAAGTCAAATAAGAATTAAAAGACTCCGATCAAGATAAATCAAACCAATTTAATCTATATTTGATGACAGAAGGAAGGCAATCAGCTGGTAAAGCAGAATGTTCAATATGTGGAAAATTTTTCAAAATACGAGGATTGAAAATCCACATGCGAAAAGTTCATTCTAAATTAATCAATACTACAAGTTCCTATGAAAATTCCAATCCCGTTAATGATTTCGAAGAAGAATTTGGCCCTGGAAAAAAAGAAGTTCCATTTCATATCAATTTATCTAACTTGAGAAGAGATATACATATTATTAAACGTATTCCGAAGGCTGCAAGGTTACTCTCTGCAATTACCCTCACAAAATTAATTAACGAATGTGTATCCAGGAATTCTTTCACTGCTTGGAAAAATTTGCTCATGTTTGCTTATAAAAGTTTTAGTATTCAGAGAACTAAAGATAGTCGAAAAATTTCAATCACAACAATAGTGAAGAAAAATTTGAATAGTTTCAATAATAACATTACGAGATCGACTAATTGTTATGCCAAAATTTCTGATAAACATACAAATTATAATGACATCCTCAAAAAACAAGTACTCTCGAAAGTTTCTGACGGTGATATAACAGCAGCTGTTAGATTTCTCTGTTCTACTGATAGTCCTGCTGAATTTGATGCTGCAACATTGGAAGAATTACGAAGTAAACATCCTGCTTCTAATAGTTTATACAATTCTGGACAATATACAACTTCCCATAGTCCTCTGGAAGTTACGAGCGTAGATGTTCTCAGAGCAGTGAGATCTTTTCGCACCGGTTCTTGTGGAGGTCTTGATTCATTGCGACCGTCCCATATTCAAGATATGCTAAGTTATAGTTCCGGTAGTTGTGGCGAACATCTTTTGAATTCTTTAACGAACCTTTGCAATATGCTTCTTTCTGGAAAGGTCAATCAAGACATACGTCCTATTTTATATGGTGCTTCTTTATGTGCGTTAAAGAAAAAGACTGGCGGTCTGCGTCCTATAGCTGTTGGAAACTTTTATCGACGTTTAGTAGCGAAACTTGCTTGTTTCAATTTACGAGAAAGTCTTGGAAATCTATTTCGTCCCCAACAATTTGGATTCGGAACAAATGGTGGTTGCGAGGCAGTAGCCCATGCTGCACGATGTTATATTAATCAAAACCCTAACCCAGTTGAAAAAGTTTTTCTGAAACTTGATTTTAAGAATGCATTCAATACTATAGACAGGAATTTCATGTTACATTCGGTGGCTAACGCCATACCAGACATATATCCTTTTATTGAACAATGTTACAGTGAACCTTCTTTCTTAATATTTGGTAACGAAATTATAATGTCCGAACAAGGAGTACAGCAGGGAGATCCACTTGGACCACTATTGTTCTGTCTTTCTATTCATCATATTATTACTAAAATATCCACTGAATTCAACGGCTGGTATCTGGATGATGGTTCAATTGGTGACAAAGCAAATGTGGTATTAGACAATTTTCGTCACACAATAAGTCATTCGAAAGACCTGGGACTTGAACTAAATTTCGAGAAATGTGAACTCATTTTTCTGGATAAACAGGACCCTAACATCATCGATCAATTTAACCTAATAGCTCCTGGTATACGAGTGATTGAAAAACCCAATTGGTTTCTTCTTGGTGCCCCATTATCTGATGATGCCTTAAAATTTTGTTTGGAAGAAAAATTACAATCACTTCGTGTCATGTCAGGACGTTTATCTATTTTACCAACACATGTCGCATTCCATTTATTGAAGAATTCATTAGCCATTCCAAAATTATCGTATATTTTGAGGTGCAGCCCTACTTGGCATGACGAACAGGGATTACAAAATATCGATGACGAATTAAGAAGGATGCTGGAACTCATTACTAATAACCGTATCAAAGACGAAACTTGGTTACAGGCATCACTTCCAGTTTCTAGAGGAGGATTAGGAATTCGTTCAGCCACTTCACTCGCTTTGCCATCATTTCTGTCCTCATTTTGCAGTGTTTCCGATCTGATAGAAATTATCTTACAATACCCAAAGCCAATATCTGATTGTGTTTTTGATCGGGGAAAATCTCTTTGGGAATCTAGAACTGGCCAAACAATGAAAATTGAAGACATGAAAAACCAGAGGGCATGGGATAAACCATTACTAGATCAAGCAACTAGTATTTTACTGAAGACAGCTTCTGACACTTCAAAAAATAAGGCTCGTCTTCTCGCAGTAACTGTGAAAGAATCTGGTGCTTGGTTAAATGCTGTTCCTATAGCATCACTTGGGACTCTATTGGATGACGACTCTTTCAGACTTGCCATCGGATTTCGACTTGGTACACCACTGTGTGTTCAACACTTTTGTAAATGTGGTGCATTTGTGGATGAATCGGGTACTCATGGGTTGAGCTGCCGTTTTAGCGCTGGTCGTTTATCTCGCCACTATGCAATTAATGATCTAATCAAAAGGGCTTTAACTTCAGCAAAAATTCCTGCGATTTTAGAACCCATAGGCACAAGTCGAGACGACGGAAAACGGCCGGATGGTATGACACTTGTTCCATGGAAAAATGGTAAATCTATTGTTTGGGACTTTACTTGTGTAGATACATTAGCAACTTGCCATCTCCCTGCTACTTCTGCGAAAGCCGGTGCTGCTGCTTCTTTAGGAGAAAGTTCCAAACTACGGGAATATCAGAATTTGGGAAATAATTATATCTTTCGCCCAATAGCTATTGAAACGTTTGGTGTTTTTGGCCCTGAAGCCTTATCTTTCATCAATGAAATTGGAAAAAAGGTAACCGATGAAACCCACGAATCAAGAGCCACATCTTTTCTCATTCAGAAAATTAGTATTGCCATCCAAAGAGAAAATGCAGCTTCGTTTTTTGGTACTCTCCCTGATTCCAAAAAACTTGATGAAATTTACTTGATTCCTGAAAACCAATTTTATATAGAAAAGAGAGGTAATAAGAAACCACTTAATGAAATTAAAATAAAAGCAAATGAAAAAAATACTTTATCTCAGCAAAATTCTCAAATGGGTTTCAAAGATATTTCGGATTGTTCAGTGATAAATTCTTCAGTCAAAACCTTTGGGTTAAATGGTTTAAAAAATATTGGTAACACCTGTTTCATGAACAGCGTAATTCAATGTTTATCAAATACGAGATGGTTATTGGAATATTTGAAAAAGGATGAATTCATGAAAGATATCAATACTAGTATTTCTAGTATGAAGGGTGCTTTAATAAAATCGTTTGCAGAAGTCATCAAGGAGTTGTGGTCAGAAGATTCTTTTGATAAAGTAGTAAATACAGCCTCCTTGAAAAATCAGATTCAAAGTTTTGCTCCTCGATTCATGGGTAATTCCCATCAAGACGCCCAGGAGTTTCTCCGTTATCTTTTAGAAGGATTACATGAAGAGGTTAATATAATTAATGAGAAACCTAAACCAATCTTAACGGAGATTGACGAAAAATTGAGCGACAGCGGAAATGCACAAGAGTCATGGCTCACATATTTGAGGATGCATAACTCTAAGATTGTAGATAATTTCGTTGGCCAATTGAAATCCACGATGAAATGCACACACTGTGGATACTCTTCAGTAACATTTGATCCTTTCTGGGATTTGTCTCTCTCCATACCACAAAGAACCGACCAATTGAGTTTGTGGCAATGCTTAGATTATTTTACAAGAGAAGAAACTTTGGATGGAATTGAAAAACCGACGTGTTCGAAATGCAAGGAAAGGAGAAAATGCATAAAGTCCCTATCAATCCACAAGTTTCCCTATATTTTAGTAATACATTTAAAAAGTTTTCAAAATGTATTCGATTTGTTATGATTTCATTTCAATACAAATCAGACATATACTCTTTAATACTCACAGAATATTTTGTCAATTCATCATTCAAATTATTATATATAAAAATGAATGAGAACATTTCTTTTTCACAGAGGTTTTTGAAGATAATGACACGCTTTCTCATTATTATTTACTTTAAAATCACTAAAAATTTGCAATACTTCTGGATAGCTCTGTGTGTTGGATGCCATTATTGTGAGTTGAAGTTGGGGAGTTTGAACCTATTGTGAAATATCTATTCTATAAAGTAGAGAAAAGAAACGTCATTTCTCTCAGTTACACTCTCACCTGACTCATACGAACATATTTTCTCAAATAGTTCAATGTGAATATGAATTCAACCTATTAAATGACTGAATATTTGATGATTTCATAACTGTTTTCTCAAGAACGACGATGCTTTCGAATGAATCAAAGTGCTTTCGAAAACAGTAGTTGAAATATCTCCTGAAATTATAAGTAATTATTAAGGATTATGGGTCATGATAATGAAAATACCAATAAATAACCTAATTGGAATTGATCTAAATTAAAT
The DNA here is from genome assembly GCF_025532065.1 of Leptinotarsa decemlineata. Classification (NCBI taxonomy): domain Eukaryota; kingdom Metazoa; phylum Arthropoda; class Insecta; order Coleoptera; family Chrysomelidae; genus Leptinotarsa; species Leptinotarsa decemlineata. Next base: position 3,010,806 of record NW_027412686.1, read on the forward strand.
TTGCCATTCCATCACAGGAACCTCAATATATGAGTATTAAGTATGAAAGTATAAGAGAATGATATTGAGAAATGTGACAAATCAATTGAATTCAGTAACCACTAATTAGTTTATACAAGTTATGTGCTAAAAAGCGTGATGAATCACCCCACTTCAACTGATTATTAGGAAAAAGGCAGTGGATTCAAATGTATAGAACAGGTACGTTTGTAGAATGATAATTATATAGATGACCAAAATCCTTCAAGATTTTAACAAAACCGTCACATATTCGAATTGCTTCCAAACAACAATCCGCCCTCTCACAAAATCAAAAGAGGCATTTCAAACCACCATATCCTCAAATATTTGGAAGGCTTCAACATCTTGAGCGATCATCAATATGTCACCACTATTTGGAATAATGCAATCGAGCACAATGCTTTAGCACAATCATATCGGTGGCATTGCAAAAGCTGCTTCTCAAAAGCTCCTAACACGGTTCCGAATTAGAAAACTGTACACACCTCAGCAACTTTTGATGCTTTATAAAACTCAGATCAGACCTTCTTTGGAGTATTCTTCTCATGTATCTCCAAACATGCCCTGAAGTTGCTGGATTCCATTCAGAAAAGAGCCATCTGCCTGATTGGAGACGCGAATATCACATGCAACCTTGATAGCCTGCAACATCGAAGAAAGGTTGGAGATTTGTCCCTCTTCTATGGATACTTTCACGGGAGGTGTTCAAGTGACTTGTCACTTTTGGTTTCACCGAGAGCAGTGCATATCGGAAATAAGAGGCGGAATGTGGCTGCTCATCATTCTGAGGTTTAACTCAGTACACCACGAACTTCACTGTTTAATAACTCTTTCATCTGGAAAACTGTGTTTATGTGGAATAAAGTTCCTGAGAACTTTTTTCCAATTGGATTTAATATTCAGCAATTCAAATCAAATATGAATTGCTACTTTCGCACAGGCACCGCGTTGAGAGCGTCTCAAGGGTTTTCAAGTAGTGCTTGTGTTTTGTATTAAAAAAATTATTCGAAAAAATAACACATCGAAAACTCAGCAAGGCATAATCCATGACGTTGAAGTTACTGACCCAAATTATATCTGATTCATATGAAGGTACGTGACGGAGCCAATGTGATTCAAAATTAATCAAAAAATAGAATCAAAATTTGATTAGTTATCATTAGTTATTGTATTGAACTAGCTTCCACGGGTTTTCATTTTCAAAATGGAATCAGTATGCAAGCGAAACTTCCAAACAAAGCTTTTTTCATCATGAAGTGCAGAAAAACACTAGAGAGGATCGAACGCATGATAAAATATTTTTTCCACTGGCGCGGTTGTATTTTCAACATATTTCAACCTGTATAAGTATTATTTCTTCATTGAAGGGCTCATTTCTGGAAGAAATTGGTTTTATCAAAGCGCTACACTGCTCAAGATTCGCATACCATTTCTATTTTCTACAGAGAAAGTAGAAATGGATAATAGAAAAAAGCTGTAGTAACACAGTGCAACACTACTGATATATGTCAATAAAATCATTATTTAACATTCCTGTGTATTGAATTCACTACCTGTTCCAGTGTAATGGCCGCCATCATCGAGAAAAAAAACTATGTCGATTTTAATTTATTGAAAATCATCACCTAAATATGTTATTAGTTAAAGTCCCCCAGCGTCTCTGTCTGTCTATTTATGAACGCGATAAATTTAAAAAAAGTACCGAACGGAGTTTCACTAATAGACAAAGTGATTCAAAAGGAGAGGTTCATTGGTATAATTTATTGATGTATTGTGTGAATTGTTTGAAATATGACGATGATATCTATGAGATGTCGAAGCGGTGGTGCTATATTCTGCAAGCGTCCATCGAAAACGTTACCTGATCCTTTCCTGATAGTATGAAACAATTTACTACATATTGATTTTCTTTCATAGTTCTACAAAAAAGTCTGGCTGACCAACGGAAATTCATCTCATTAATTTTCATAGGTTGACGTCAAAACCTGAGAATCTATTTAGAGTATCGTTGATGAAATGAGAACCAAAAATTTCAATTTTGAAAATACCAGTTCTCACGTTAGGACGTGAGAATTTCACTTGCGGTTAAATTTCTCGAAATAGCCGAATATCATTCATACACCAAAGATATTCATTGACAACATTTGCGAAAGTGCTCTCATCGGTCCAAGTTACTCTCAATTCGACAGGAGGCAATTACAAAATTGTAATTGGCATTCTGAATTAACACAGTGCAGTTCGTGAAAAATTGAAATTTTGTGTATTTGGAACCACATTTTTTGAGATCTGCACGAGCACTTTTTCATAATATATTTCATTGTAATCCTCCTCGAATTTTGTTCTATTGTGAATTGTCTTTACATATGTGAGTATAAATGGCGTGACTATGTGTGTATGACTGTGTAACTATGTCTAAATGCATTAATTTTTCAATATGTTCTTACTTATTAAATTACTCTTTCCTCCTCCACATACAGGGAAAACCCTCGTGGAGTTCAACCATGTTTATGTCATTATATATCGTTTATATTCGATTATGTATCGATATTCTGAAATGAATATTATTATTATCATTACTTGTTTAAGAAGAAGCATTTTCATCGGTAGAAATTTGAGGTGTGAATTCACTTGGGTTTCTATTAAACTGTAAAATACTTGAAAGATACTAGGAAATAGTAATTCGAAGTAAATTATACCTCATTGTTTGAATTTATTTCAGATTTCTCTTCCATTCATTCCCCTATTTTTCTTTTGATGTCTCCAACAAACGAAACTTGGTAAGATTTTTATCCAATAATTCGAACAGAGATGGATGAGGTTGGCGACTATCGGTATATATGTTTTGATACATTTCCAATGTTTTCACAGTTCTTCTGTCATTAGTTCTCAATTCGTGATGAACGACAAAGTGATATACATTTATCAAAATATCATTTACAAGATAATGTGACAGATTGAAAAATCTGCTTATCACTGAAAAAAAACTGTTTCATTCCTATTTTGAAATCGAGTTAATAAAAAAGATTACTTGTTTTCCAATATTTCTAAGAATAAATACAGAAACAAAGATGAAACAGAATTTTTTTCCTTCATCCTACCTGGAGATACGTTTTAAACGGATTTTTTTATTCACGTAAATTCACAACTTTGCCATTCATTCATTGATGATGAAGAGTAGCCTAATTCCATTCATATTTGTTATCCAATCATTGTTTCTCTGGCATTCTGATAAGAATATCAATCAGTAAAGGAATGTTATCACATAATTTTTGCTATTCATTGTCATTCATTCTCATTTTCGAAATTTCCACTGAAAAATGTTTTGATGAAAGAAAACACAAACATCTTCAAAGACATTGAGATACTGAACCTCCAATGAGTATTTTGAAAAATGCTGAACGATGAAGTGTGAATAAGTAACAATAAGTTTATTTAAAAAAAATTGAACAGTATATTTTCATGCTTTCACCACACAATAAATTTTATAACGTGTAGTTTTTTTCAATATTTTCGGAACAAATTTTTCTAGAACATATTTTCAAACGATAACTCATTCGTTTTCAAAAAAGCTATCCGATTGAATCATTATTTTATTGCATTTATCTGACTGAATTATTGCTCAACAACGAGTAACTCATCGAACCGTCTGAATCAATCATTGTTAATTATTTATCTCACCGTTTTCAATTAAACGAAAAGTTTCACAGGATAACACAGTATTCAATTAATAAATTCCACTCTGCTTCATACACGTTACTAATTGAACTAATTACTAATTGACATTCTGATCGATCACAATATTCTGAAGAATATGAAATTGATTTCTGAAATGAAAAAGAGAAGAAATTCAAGAATTCGAGAATGCAACGATAACAATAAATCGCAGCATATGTGAAAATATCGAGCCATAATTTTTGTAACACAGTGATAATGTAATGTGAAATCAGATGTCTTTTCAACTGAACAATAACAGTGAAATTTATGAAAACTTGTTTATTAAGAAGAGGTTAATATTAAGAGAAATAACATTTTCAATATTACAATTATAAAAAAAATGGAGAACTCAAAAAACACTTTAATAAATGACAATTGAAACTTGATTAAATAAAGTTGTATTCTGGAATTTTTTCTATTTGAAGTAACCATCAAGTATTTAATTCGGTCTATATCAGATATAGTCAGCTAGCCAAATGTTTGATTTTACAAATTCGATGATTATTGAAAATCATCACTTCGCATAATTCCCAGAAAAGTGTTAAAAAAACATTCCTGCAATTTTTTTTATTTTCCCAAATAGTTATCGAACCTGTCATTTGATTGCGCATTTAAGTTTAGAATTGAATAACTTAAAACATTTTCGATTGAGTTTTCACGTACCTATGCTGTATCTGCTAACTTCCCACCATTTGTGGGAAGTTAGCAGATACAGAACGATAGAATAGAACGATTTATTATGGGCTCATGATTATCATGATTGAAGCATCTTTTTCATCTTCTTCCTTCTTCAATTTGCCTGAGAATTTCTCAGCAACAGAGCGGTAATAAAATGTTATTTTCGACAACACTCTGTGAGATTTGTTTCTTGAATGATTTTTAATCATTGTAATCAACTCCATATCAAAATTGTTAATAAATGCGGATGATAACCACGACATTCAAATTGCTGTGAGAACCATGTATTACGAAAGAGGATATTTTGCACTTCACAAATATTTATATTATCTTATTTATAAATGAGTGGTGAGTAAAGATATCCATTAATGGGTTGGCCAATGAATTCATGTTCATCTTCAAGGTATCAATTATATTTCATGGATTACTCGTTGAATCAAGAAAAATTATAATAGTGCAATCATTTCTTGAACTTCAGAAAAATCTCGCGAATATCTTTATGCATCTCCTGAAAAGAAATAATGACATTACAAGTATACTGTCAGGTTGTAGTACAAAGTATTGCTTATTAAGTAATGAAAAAGTTATTACCAGTAGTAGTTAGGAATCACACGTTAAAAGGTAAGACCTCGTTAATCCTTAGCTCGCACAAGTTTCGACATCTGAGGGTTGTCGTTCGTAGGGGTGTGACAACCGGTTAACAAAAAAAATATTTTTTTTAAACAGAAACAGTTATTAGTATAAGACTTTGGTTTATGACATGTTATGAAATGTTCATGGAACATTCCGAAATCTGACTATTTATAGGTCATTTGAGTGATTTCACCTATCCCCTCTTCCCTCTCTCCGCTTCAACGGTTTTTGGGGAAGCTGACCGTTTGTCGGTAGTGTTCCGCTTGTTTGGAGGTTTCAAATTGCTGGAAATAATCAAATATAAAGAATAATTTCAATTGAGAGTTGATTACTCAATCAATATCATCATAGTTTGTAACTTATCGGTGTGAACGTTTCAGTTTGCCCTTCATAACTCTTCAACAGATTCTCTATTGATTCTGCTGTGTTTATTTTTTAGATTATGAAAGGTTTTCCACCCGAACGACAGTAAGAAGCCGATACTCCGATTTTAAGATGTTCAACAAATTTATGTATTTAGTGCAAAAACATCAATTAAGAAAATAAAATTTATACATACTCTTTAAAACCACTTAATCCAAGACAGAAAAAATATAGTATTCTCTATTTTCACCATAAAATAAGAACCACACCTCACCATAATGTGTGTTATATTCTTCGGTTCTCACAATTTCTTATTGTGCAGAGACCACAGAGGAAACCTATCCGCAGCATCGATTATCTCAATTCGCGTGAGTTATTTTAAATGGGAAACAATCGATTGTTAAGCCTCATATGTTTTTTCGAATATCACGAATATGTCGAAGGTCAACTAGTAAAGTATTATGTAGAAAACAAGACCCTGCTCAACTGTTCGCACGAGGATACACTGAAAGACGTTTCTATAATGCATTATTGGGAATGGAGGTATGTACTTTAAACTTGACTACTGATTTCATCAATTATTCGATAAAAAAAACTTCCATATAACCATTCTTTGGCTGTGCAACAGAAGAGGTGTGATTATTGGGTTCACTTCTCAGTTCCTCAGGTTCAGATCAGATCATTCTAGAGATACTTCGTCGTACCTTCTCAGTAAGATAGGTGACCTATTCATTCTCATTGGATCCTTATCACAAAAAATTCACTAGGAGCCAAAATTTCTCAGTATATATATGCAGTAACCGATAAGGATAGGACAAAACGAAATTAAAATAACGTTAATATGATTAATTTTCAATTTCGCATTTTCTCATAATATCTTTATTTATTCATCAGTTTCCACTTTGGCATCTTCAAAGTAGTCCTTTACGGATATAATCAACGCAAAATGCCGTCCTTTCTTGAGTTTCTTCAATCTAGGGGCGAGAAAAAGTCGTAGGGGGACAAACCTGATGAATACCGTGGCTGAGGCATGATTACGGTGTTGGCTTTGGCCTAAAAATTACGAACAATTGTTTCCACAATACAGGATTGTATTGCTTCTCGCAAGCGGCTCATAACATGAAGATAATTCTCCTTATCGACCGTACGACCATCCGGCAAGATTTTCTGATGCACTTTGGTTTGGGTCTCGTGAAGTTTTCCATTGGACTTTGGTTTCGATGATTTAACAATATAACCATGAATCTTAACCAGTTATTACCCTATTAAGTGAATCTTGATTGCCGATGACGTCAATCAACTATATCTGAGCGATGCTCATGCGATAGTTTTTTGGTCAAATTCAGTAATTTTGGAAGGAACTTCGCTGCCACATGCTTCATGCCCATAATTTTCGAAACAATTGCATGGCAAGACCCAACCGATATCATGCTCATCAACTTTTGTGCTAGTGAATCGACGATTCTCTATACGATTTTCATCACTTTCTCCGCATTTTCATCGATTTTTGAAGTGCTGAAGCGTCGATTTTCTGTGAAAAGCTTGTACCACTTGCAAAACATTTTTTCTAACTCAGAGTAAATCACCGTATGCCACTGTCGAGATTTTTCAATGTTTTTGAGTACTAAATTCCATTTTTCACACAAAAATTGATGCAAATTCTTCCAATAGCAGAAAATCACCATCACGAAAAACACTTGTAACTTTAATGCCTCTCACCAACAAATCAAACATGCTAAAGAGCTGAAATTGTGAAAATATGTTTGAGAAGAGTGTACCAACATAAAAAAATGCTGATCAATTATACGTAGCCCGTGAAATTTAGACATTCATCTTATTTTTGAACAGACCTCGTACACGTACAGTATTCATCTTATTACTCAAACGTGAAATTGATTGAGTACAATACCTCCATTTTTGTATCTACTTAGTAATCAAGGTGGACGTTTAACTTTTCTATACATGCGAATAAAGTTCGCCATCTGAATTTTTATTTTCAGATCTAGTGATATTAATAAGAAATGAACGAAACGACGATGATTATAATGAGTGAACAGTGAAAATATTGTTCACATTGTTTTCAAGGTAAAAAATTATAAACTACAAAACAAATTTCTACAAAAAAATATTCATCAAAGTGAAATTTCCTTGATTTTTTCCAGTCTGAAATAATAATGTCAGCATTTACTTTTAGAAAAGCTTGACTGACTTTTCATGACTGTTTTCAGAAATTCACAATACAATTTATGGATAAAGCGATGGAGGACAGACGATTGTAATGTTTATGCTGATTATGTATTTACTAACATTCTTTTGACAATGTAATAACAACTGACAATATTCACAAGCCCAGTAGCAATTGTGATCACCAACCAAACAACGAAAAAAATAAACAAAAAAATTGAACTAATAACACGAGCTGAAAAAATAAAAAAAAAAAATTATAAAGAAATGAAAATTAAAAGTATAAAATTAATAGATTTCAAATCAAGTTACTTCACGACGTTTAGATTGTTAGTATCCACAATTTTCTTCGGATGATAAATTGAAAAAAATAATGGTGTAAATCACCGTGCTACTGAAATGTAACAAATCCTACAAAAGTTCATCACTTACTGCATTCATTTGATTTTCTAGCTCGCAGATAGTCTCTTCGAGCATTTCAAGGTACAGATGGCCAGTCAAGTTTTTTTCCAGAAAAAATGGCCAAGAATATCAGCCCAAACATTAACTTTTTGTGGGTGTTGCGTATGCCTTTCCCGAAAAATACGTAAGTTTTTATAACTCCAATAGCGACAATTCAGAGTCTATTAACATTGCCATTCAGAAAAAATGAACCCTCATCACTGAAACATATGTTTAACAGATGATTAGGGATTGTATTGACTTGATGAGACATGATTTCACAAAACTCTAGGTATTCTTTTACCATAATCATCCTCGTGGAGCTCTTCATAAGAATGAAATGTATGCATTTTCAATGGTATTTTTAGAGTTTCGCGTGACATTCCCGTCTGTTCTGATACTGATCGTGAGGAGCTCGTGGGCTCTGCCGCAAATGTTCTCAAAACTTCAATATGAGCTGCTTCATTTAGTACTCTGGGGTTTAAAAGGCATGCCGCCCTTCTTGCGCACTTTCCAACTTCTCCACTTCCAATTCTGTCTTGAAGAATGTAAAGCATTTTTACACTTTTATACACTTAATACAGTAATCACTTAACAGGCCAACAGAAACAACTGTATGCACAATACTATCACATCGTTCAAATTTGCGAACCAATTTTTTGCCTGAAAACTGAAATTGGATGCTTTGTTCACTCACTCGAATTGACTGCCGTGTTAGTCGGTGGTCTGAACGATCGATTTTCACTTGCTATCGTCCAACCCGTGCTAGGAATCACACGTTAATAGTTGAGACCTCGTTAATCCTTAGCTCGCACAAGTTTAGACTTTTGAGGGTTGTCGTCCGTAGGAGTGCGACAGCTGGTTAACGTGAAAACAGATTTCAAACAGACAGAAGTAGCACATAAGGACGGTTATCTGTAAACTTTCTGCGTTGAGGATTAGAAATTCTGCATTAACTGAACACAACTATATTACCATTTACGTTTTACTATTAGACTACTTTATGAAACAGTACCATCTAATATTATTTCCAGTTCTGGTCAAACCATGTATCTCAGTATAGGCGTACTAATAATTACTTCTGTTAGTTTAGAACGCTATTTTTCGGAAAATGCTTGTGAAAAAATAATAAGCCAATCAAAATGATGTGCCATTTGACCAGCCTTCCCAAAATTCTAAGGGTAGCATCTACCCCTCCTAAGGGGTTGAACCACGAGGGCTACAAATAGTCCTTGAAAGAGTCCCCTTGACAATAAAATTGACCTGTTCTTTCGATACCTCATATTTTTTACTGGAAGGAGGATATTAACGGTGGGATGTTTTCAAATTGACAACCTGTATATTCTATACATATATTTCCTATTCAGGGATCTTTGTCAAAATAGTACTCGCACTGAAGAGAAACCAGAGTAAAATAGTACTCCATAAAGTACATTGACAAATGTTTTTTCGGAATCTGAGTCAATCATTCCAATCTACGATCAAAACATATGGCCTCATAACTTCTCAAGTCACGTTACGTATTTCCAAGCTGCAAATCTTATAATATGTTACAGACTAATGCTCTCGAAAGATGAACACAAATGATATTCAGGTCTCCGAGCACAATTTTTCTCCATGACATACTTTTTTAGTAAAAGTAAACATTTGTCATGATTCTCATGAAAACTCCTTCACGAATTTTTTTCTGCAGTGCCATTTCAAGCGGATAAAGTGCGTACTGTAATTCATTTTACTTAATCATCAAAAAAAGGAAGGACCCGCCAACGTAGCTCGTGAATAAATACATTGAAATCTACAGGAAAATATCCCAACCTAACCATTAATATTATCCGTTTTTGACTATAGGGAAGAATTTCTATAGATGATATCGCTACTCGAACACAGTTGTTCCTAATGTCTGAATGTAAAAAATAGGTTATGTTTATTGTTTTGGGTTTTTTGAGTTTTCAGTTATTCAATTGTTGAATTTTGAGAGTTGTTTTGAGTGCATCTATTATACAGTGCTGTTCTTCAATTCCCCCCCCCCTTTTATTTTTTGAACGGGTCAACTCAAAAAATTGAAATTTGGGATAATGAAATTAATGCATGAATACTTTAATTTGAAGTGAAAGTGACAGATGAAAGTTATAAGATGGCACAGGGCGCCATCTGGGGAAAAAATAAATGAAAAGATTGGTATTATAACACAAATTTTTGAAGTTCCTGACAAATATTTCACAACCGTTGAACATAATGTTAATATCTTCAACTACTACAAAATGGCAGAACTTTTAATAATTGCCTGAATACATTAACATTTAACAACTTAATATGAGGTAATAAGCTTGAGGTCAGTTCAGAAGATTCTCGAAATGGTTGCCTTGAACTTCTTGACATATGAACAGCCTATCCGATATTTCACGCCAAACATTTTCGAACATAGTAACGTCAATATCTCAACAAATATTTATTATTATCTGCCGTATATCAAATATTGAAGCAGGTTCAGTTTCGTACACCTTTTGCTTCAAATAGCCCCATAAAAGAGTCAAATCTGGCGAACGGGCCGGTTATTCTGTAGGACCTAGACGGCCAATCCAACGACCGGGAAAAGTAGTATCCAAATAGTTTCTCACTTGTCTGGAGTAATGTAGTGGTGTTCCATCTTGGAATACAATATCCATATCGAATTCATTAGGATTCGCTTCGGAGATTTCAGTGATGAGAGGGTCAACAGTAGTTTCAGCATATCCAAATACAAATTTTGATCAATAAATAGAGGTCCTACAATATTCCCAATATTCCTGCCCAAACGTTAATTTTTTCTGGATATTAGGTATGAGTTTCTTGGAAAACGTGAGGGTTGGTGTCACTTCAAAAACGGTAATTTTATCTGTGAACATTACCGCTTGAAAAACAAATGTTGTGGAGATAGGTAGGATGCTCTGCAATGGTTTCTGTGATGATTTCGCAGAATTCTGTTCTTTGATCAAGGTCATCTTCAGTTAATTGGTGTACCATTTTATGTTATATGGATGGTACCTATTTCTCTTCATAACTCTCCACACAGTAGGAGGATACACCTCACAAATATTCGCGACGAAATAAGTAGTATAGTTCAGGAGTTACTACCATCTCACCAATTATTTGCACTTGCTGTTCCTCCGGAATGTACAGATGACCTGGTGGCTTTTTGTTATGTACACATACAAGTTCCCTCAAATATTTTCTACAGATAGGACGATTCGGAAATCGTTTATTGGAAATCCGTTCGGTCTCGTGAAAGTTAAGCTTACCTACATTTTTTCTTTCAATGGGGTAGAAGATTATTTTAGAGATTGTTGACGTGGTACCTTTCTACTAGTAAAACCGAGATTTAAATGAGAATATTCTAACTGAACAATGATGTTCATTGTCGTACTGACATTTTTTGTCGTTTTAATTAACAAAAAATAACTTAAAAAACATTATCGAATTGTTGGAATTGCCATATTGGAGATAAAAAGATATATTTCTAGATATATTGATATTAATGTGTTTGTCTTCAGGAAATTATTAAATGTTCCTCCATTTTGTAGTAGGTGAAGATATTGACTTCATATTATAGGGTTGTGAAGTATCCGTCAGGAGCTTCAAAATGATGTGTCACAAGACCCCTCTTTCCATTTAATTATTTTTTCCGAGATGGCGCCCAGTCGCCTTCTTGAAAGTTTCATCTGCCAATTTTACTTCAAAATGAAGTATTCATGCATTTATTTCATTATCTCAAATTTCAATTCTACACGTTGACCTGTTCGAAAAATAAAAGGGGGGGATATTAAAGAAATGCACTGTACACAATTCAATTTATGAAAACAACTGACATGATTTTGTTTCCGTTTTACCAACTGACTTTGTTTCAATATGTCACAACATAAATTTTCAAAAATTGAATAGTATCAGACTAATTCAAATTGCACGTCTTCTAGCATTTTCCATATCGAAATATTTTTTATGAACCGACTTGATTGTGAAAGCTCATTTGAAGGTAAATGATTAATTTTTATGAATTTCCGTATCTCTAGTTACCTATGTTTTTATATAATAGTCTCGATCTAGGAAGTAAAATCGCAGTTTTGGACCTCACCATGAACAATTAGTAATGAAGTTAGAAATAACATGCCATGACCATTTCCTGAGTCTGATAACATTTTTTATCTAACTCTATGCTTACACTTGTCTCGAGTTTTCATGACAATCAATGTTTATGATTTATTTCAGTTCGTTAATATTATTTTGAATTGAAGGCCGAACTGATTTGAAAATTAAAGAAAGGCGTTTCTAATTACGAATTACTCCAAAGGCTAGGTTGCACATTGCCTGCTGTTTTAGATTATGGGTGCTTTTTATCCTTTTTTTGCGTTCCAAGATATTTTAAATCAAGTGCAATCTACATTCCCAATGTCACCAATCAGTGGGGAGTTAGATTTCTCTCAAAAATTTGTTGTGTCTTGAAATGAAACTGTTTTTGTAAATCAAGTTCTGTTCATCTCTCACGAATGAATTGAATTTAAAAACATTTGAGTGTATTGAGAGACTTGTTGAATAATAATTAACTGATATGGTTTTCAAGCTAGAAATAGCTCGCACAAGTTTCAACTTTTGAGTGTTGCTATGCTTAAGTTTATGCTTAAGAAAGCTACTGTATAGCGAAACACATATCCCGGTTTTTGTCAAACCCTTTATAGTGGAAATTACACAATAAACTGTATCAATTAGATTTTTCATTGTGCTTTTTATCCAGGCCCTTCAAAATCAGCTGAGGTTCTGTGTCAATCAAGTATATCAAATGTTTTTGTTGATCGACATCGCGGAGTCACAAAAATTACACACATCAGAAAAGTCTAGGGATATTTTTAAAAATGGCAATAATTTTTTTTTAGATCGCTTTAGAAAAAAAAAGTTGACGGGTGATTATTAAACGAATGTAACTTACAACAAAATTAATTAAATGGTCAAAAATACTGAGTGCGCATATAAGCAAAACTAAAAAAAAATATGGCTCTTCTTTGGCACTCCGAAAAAATATCATGATACAAAAACAAATTGGAATCAGTACAAAGTATGGCCTCCACGCTGGTTCATTACGGCCCTACATCTATCGTGCATCGACAAAATGAGATTGTCAATGTCTTGTTGAGGTACATTTGCCCATTCAGCGATTAAAAGCTCTCTCAATTGAAATGTGTGAATGTTCCCCATATGCGGAATAATTCTTCGTTGAAGCATGTCCCACACATGCTCGATGGGATTCAGGTCCGGTGATTGTGCTGGCCATGGCAATACATCAACTCCTGTCAGTCACTAGACGCGCGACATGTGGACGAGCATTATCGTGCATTAGGTGGAAGTTTTCACCAACATTAGCAGCTAACGGACGGACGATAGGTAGAAGAATGGTGTCGAGGTACTGTCGAGCTCTGAGGGAGCGATTTGGAAAAACGAGATCGGTTCTGCCGCCGATCATGATTCCGCCCCATAGCATTACTGTACCACCTCTGTATGTGTGGACTTCCTGGACGTGTCTCAAACGTTCATTATTTCCAGGTCGTCTCCACAGTCTTACTCGACGAGAATCTGGATGAAATCCAAATCTGGATTCGTCTGTAAACAAAATTGTGGCCTAATCATTTGCATCCCAGTTTTGATGTTCTTGACACCACTCTAATCTTCTACTGCGATTGCCTCTCGACGAAGGTGGACATCTTAGTGGCCTTCTGTTGTGGAGATCTGCTTCATGAAGTCGATTTCTGACAGTATCACGACCAATGGTTACCTGGTGCGTCTGCTGCAACACGTTAACCAACTCAGGTGCTGTGATTGTCGGTTGTCTCCTTGCGGTTAAGACCAAAAATCGGTCTTGAACCGCAGATGTAGCGCGTCCTCGCCCTGGATGTTGTTCAGCTGGACTGCCAGTTTCACGGAAACGCCGTCACAATCGACTGATAACACTTTGGGAGACCCCCAAACGAAGAGCTACATCATTTTGTCGCATGCCACCTTGAAGAAGCCTTACAGCTCTATTCATCTCAGCCAATGGTAAGTGATGGCATTCCATGTTAAAGCACAATATTTCCAGTTTAATTGCTGAGCAAGAACTGCATAGAATGTACAAACTCGACACTTTCAGATAATTAATTTTAGCCGAAAACCTACAGTTTGTAAAAAACTTGATAAAAGATTAGTTACCATTTTTGCAGGCTTTGTTCAACCCATAGGGTAGTCGAGTGTACCAATTTAATCGAAATTAAACGATCTCATGCATTTATTTTTATGATATTTAGTATGTTACAAAAATATCCCTAGACTTTTCCGATGTGTGTATATTCAACAAATTCTATGCTACGCCCTTATTCAATCTTATTCGGAACTTTTTAAGTGCTACAAACTGTACTCGAGAAAACTTCGCCTGAACTTTCCCAGTTTAAAATTCTTTGGTGGAAAATGTTAACCGTAGGTTGAAGTCACTTCAATCTTTGGGATAGTCTTTGCGATAGGTGTTTTGTAATACTTGATACTTTAAAGCCTCATTTCTGATGTGAATAATAGTTCCATTTAAATTATCGTAGCTCAACTAATGACATTACGTTTCAATTGTTATGCAGATTGCATTTGATAATTTTATTCCAACATAAAATTACATAAAATATAGGAACATGATTGAACCATCAAGTCTTTTCGTTTAATTTTTTTCAGATCTTAAGTTGCAAATTATTTATTATCTAATAATTGAAATCATAGTGATTTGAATATTTATTCAATTTTGATGAGATAAAACTGTTTAATTAATGAAAACTATGAGTTTTATGAATTATTTTTTTTAAATATCAAAAAATGAGTGTTCATTACATTTTTCTAACTGTTTACTGAGTTACATAAAATATATACAGTGAGGTCCCAAAGTAACGGGTGAGTTCATTTCCTACGTAATCATGAACGCTAATGAAAAATCCTGAAACAAGTCAATTTCTATACAGAGTGGCCACTTCTTTGATGGAATTATATTGGAAAAATGTGAACCATATGAGTTAGAAGGTCGGCCAAATGGAGAGAAAGTTGCATTCATGGAAGCACTATCAAGTGGTTGAAAAAAATTGGGAATACCAGGGTCGGTTATTGAGATGACATAAGAAAAGTAAATTTCGTCACGATATTTCAAATTTGAAAATAACATAAAAAAAAATATTAGAGTCATATTTCATGAGATATATTTTCCTCAATTTAACGTTATCAGATTTCGAATCCAACGTTCTGTACTCTCTGGGGTACCCTCAACCTGACTTTTTTCAATAAGGACCTGCATATTTCATGAAACTTTTCGAAAAAACGTTTCATGCCTATTCAAAGATATATTATTCATTGTCATTCAGAGTTGCTATTTAGGTGATTCTGACCCTTATCAAAATTCATTCGGATCAGATCTGTATCAAATTTACCTTTGGTGAAATTGACAATAAGGAAATAAACTCACTTATTTCAAACTCAATGAAATTTATCAGGATCAAAGCAAGAAGCAAGTATCATTTGCATATTTCGAGTGAAAAATAAAATAATTTATAATATTTTAACGAAACTCTTTATATTTGAAAGATAAATTAAATGATATTTCGAAATTAATTGAAAATTAATGAAGTGAGTGTTCAAAACGCCCACCATTTTGTAAAATGTGCTTTGCGATTCTCAAAATTCTTATATATTTGCTTATTTCGTCTCCTTGAATACCTTCCAGAGCGTTATCAATCTTTCCGCGAGAAATCACTATTGTCGGATTTGTCATTTGTTCCATTGATACAATTAACATAATCAAGATTATTACGATATGGTTTTTGCAAGGCTTGATATTCAAATTTAAAATTATTGTATCCACGTCTCTTTATTATTTTATTAACAGCAGTTTTTGATAAATTGCCATCACTGGCCACACTTCTCGATCTTTTTTCTGGATTCAATTGAATTTGGGTCAGCAAGAGAAATGGCGACACTGGTTAGTTTCTATGATAAATCGAATAGTTTCAACCCTTTGTTATTGATAACAAATTGAGTTTGAAAATAAAAGTATTCTTTAACCAAATAATTGAAATTGGAGTGAAAAAGTTGGTGAAATTCTACAAAAACAGCAATAATTTGATATCTCACCTTCCTGACTAGTTACTGGATGTGAATTACATCACTGAGAACAGGTTTGTCACAATTTTTCAATTCACAAAATATGGAAGAAATAAGAAAGATATGGATGCATGCAATACCTAAAAATATTGAAATCGTCTTCTACTTTGGTCATTTATATAACTCATTTTTGGGAAGAACATGCCATTAACTATATTCCACAAGCTTTGCTAGATGAATCTATTCAAGATGCATATCTTTGAGCTTCAAGAACAATAAAAATGCAGTATCTTTCATTTTTTCAAAGTATCTTTCAAAACATGTAATCTCACTGACATTTGTTGATGTGTGTGTATAAGTTGTTTTCGTGAACAAGATATCAATTATTATAGTCCAGAGGCTCTGCTAGTTGAATCTGCCCTTGTAAGAGCTCCAAAGGTAATGGAAACCGCAGTATCTTCAATTTTCACAAATGAAGCTGAGTATTTTTCCAATATTCACCGATATTCGGTGATGTGTGTAACTTTTGACTTCTGGGGCCTGTCTTTTGTTTGCTGGCGACAGATTATCAACGGATTCCAAATGAACTGATTTTAAACGCCATGTACTGATTTCAGTACTTTTCTGATTCCAAATTAACGTTGAAATTATGTTTGCACAAGCGTTGTCAATTCCTGCATCAATTTGTCGATAATTTTTCGTTTGACGTGTAAGAAGAAGAACACGTTCAGGTGGTACAATTGCTAATGTGTTTTGCTCTTCATATTGAACAGGAATGAAATTTCTCTTATACGCCTGCACACTTCAAGTCAAGAATTTTTCTGTATTGATGAAAATTAAAATATTCAATAAATTTTTTTCTATTTTTATATTACCGATTATCAATCTTGGAATCGACATTTTCATCAATTCATTCATGAAGATATTTTGAAATATACGATTGAGAAAGAGAAACAAAAAGGTATTCGTTGTTTCCAGATGAGCGAAACTATTGCAGTGCCATCATTCAGCACGTCCAACCAATTTTCGATTCAAAAGTTTTTCAGTTATTGCGTATTGAATCATCTTAATACGTGATATTAACATAAATGTTCCTAAACCACCAAATCATACAATTTCTCAATCCAGTGAATTCTCAATTGCTGACAATGAAAAAACTAATAGAAATTCCTTAATAATGATATCTCTGCTAAAATCAAATACACGTCTAGAACGGACAAAATGTAATTCAAACACTGTGGTTTACGATGTACGTGATTTTGCAGAACTCAGTAGTTCATCGTGCGAGAAGAAGTAGAAATAGGACACATTTTTTTTCATACTTTCTACAGACTGGAGTCTGTCAATTTTTGTAAATTTCATCAGTAAAGACTAACCTAACCTATGAACTAATCTATCCAACGGAGTTGAGGAAAAATGTAGACTTGAGATTGTCATTGTTTTTTCAATTGACTTTAATGGAAACTCATTCATTGAAATTATAATTGTTTATTCATAATATGGTTACATAACCTAAAATGTTTTCGTAATATATCTTATGAGCTGTCGCCAAAATGGGCAGGAACTTTCTACTATAACTTGCTGCCGAGGAATATAAGAGAAACTTTCATCAAAAAATTTAGACATAGTGTGAAAACTCTCTTCAATACTCCTGTATATACAATTTGATAAATTTTTACATTCAGTAATATACATTTGTGTATATGTATATGTATATCTGTGTATATATGCGTGTAAAAATGTATGTAGTGTGTATATTGTAGTTCTATATTTATGAGTATTGTATTTACTGCATAAAACGCTAATGAATTATTGAATTGAATTGTTGATAGTAAAACCATTCGTGAAACTATTCGTTTATAGACGAACCTTCTATATTTCTTATTGTATAAAGCGCTAATAAATTGATTGAATTGAATTGTGGATGGTAAAACCACAAAACATCATAATTTTATCCAATGATTTTTATTTTTCAACAAAAACTTTATTACTTAGCAATACCATGGTAGCAAACAACGTGAGTCCGTAGCACGAGTAATTATTCGTAAAGATTATTTCGTGGAATATTCTCAGCTGAATGCATTGATATAAGAGCGAAATATCATTACAATATTCAATAAATTGTATCACCTGTATTACCTCTTTCATCTGTTCATTGTATTTCCCGGAAGAGTTAGGGTCAGTTACTATCATAATCATAATATCATAATAATACCTGTGGATTTCTGCAGACGTACGTATTCATGCAGAATGTTGATATTCACTCACAATCATATTTGACTATATGATTCAATTAGTTCAATTCAATAAGGACAGTAACGGTGATTGAAATTGTGAGAATGATACATAACTAGTTCCCAATAGTTGCGTATCAACCAAGAATAATTACACCTTGGTGTTAAAATAAAAACTGTCAGTTTTATCGTTGTCAGTTTCATTGCGTTTCTAGAGAGACTTCTTATCGCTGTATACTGTATTTTAGTGGCGTAGCCTTCACGTTTTTTATCATTTTATTGGACTGAAGAAAATAATCATAGGAAATTAACCTAACCTATTAACATAGCCTACTGAGTTGAACAGCAGAATTTCTGATCTAAAACCATCCAAACCTACAACCTAAACTAGCATTAGACCCGGGGCCGCACTGCAGGATGCTAGATGGTCGCTTGGAGGGTGGATGGTGGAGGGGCAATGCATCCTGGACGCAGTGAAATGAAGCCAGTATCTAACTGACAGCTGAAAAGTAACAATCATGCCTCTTTTCAATTATATGATATAGATATAGAAAGAAAGAGAAAAAATGCCTCTCTTCAATAAATAAACAAAGTTATTGAAACTAAACATTAGAACATGAACTTTGAAGAAAAGAGTTAAATATTATGAAAAAAAGGATCTTGCTGTTGAGTTGTAGATGTTCCAACATACGAATCTAATGATTGTTGTTTCATCGATAAGCATGAAATATCAGTAGAATTCGACAATGAT
The DNA here is from genome assembly GCF_025532065.1 of Leptinotarsa decemlineata. Classification (NCBI taxonomy): domain Eukaryota; kingdom Metazoa; phylum Arthropoda; class Insecta; order Coleoptera; family Chrysomelidae; genus Leptinotarsa; species Leptinotarsa decemlineata. Next base: position 3,029,952 of record NW_027412686.1, read on the forward strand.
GAGTACTGGGTACGACTATCATACTCGTTGAGGGGCTCCCACAGACAAATTTCTTTTTTCATATTCATTCAAGATAAGGTCTTGAATTTTCCCACGGACTCAGCCTATGGCCTCAGCTTGATTCCCGCATATATGGAAGTAAAGTCTTGAAGAAACACAAATTCGAATGTTCTTCGAAGCTGATTTCTTTTTCCAGAAGTGCAAACTTTTCCTTAATGGGTCTGCTGGGTCCCAAATTGCCCTTTTTTTCTACACAGAACTCATCACGCTTTCCCCATACTTAGGCTACCGGGCTGGAATATCAAACACGACTGATTAGGTTGGATAGACGCCTGGCGTACCTTCGGATGTTTTCTGGAGGTTAGATGGTAGTGGGGGGGGGGCACTACGGCTACCGTCGTTGTGTTACTCACGTTTATAGATAGCAGGATGTTTGCCAGGCAGCTATCCACCATCCTACCAACCTTCCTGCAGTGCGGCCCCAGCTTAGGAGTTGAAGAGGAATGCACTAGGCTAATTTATATTACTGTGAGCAATTAGCAACCACGTAATCTATATAAATGTTCTTGGGAAGACATTGTCATTATATTACTGAAACTTGATATGAATAAATTGAAATGGTATATTTTTAGGAGAGAATAATTTTTGAGAAATGGAGGAAGGAATGTTATTTACGAACTGTCATCGATGACATGAGTGGATTGAACTCATTCCGTAATTTTATGAACGAATTAAATGTTTTTTCTTATGTTATCCGTATTTGGTACTGAAGGGTCAATAAGGCAAGTGTCTTAGGGCGAAACATCCGGGTGTCTACTAGTGAGGATGACAGTGTTCCATGTGAGTGAAATTTTAATTCCTATATACATTTATTATATTGTGTAGGAATCCTGTGAATCTGATTCGATTCCATATGAATGTTTGGAATACAAACGGAATAGAGAAAAGTATTTTTCGTATAAATCAGCGTTCAAATAAAAGTATTTGTTTCGACAGTATTCTTCTTTCGTGTAATTCAACATTTATATGGAAATAGCTGTTTCGAGCTTTTTCTTCCAGTTTGTGTCTGAAAGTTACTTTTTTGCATGATCTAAACATATTTATCCAGAGTTAATTCTTAGAATTGATTGCTGCCTTTCTTCCTTTGGAAGATTCCCACATTTTTTTTGTATCGAATCGGAGAAGTTGATACGATTGAAATGACAGTTTTATGTGAATTCAAACACATACTGTCAAGTAGATATTTGAGTGGTACATACTTCAAAATCATATTTTTTTGATTTTATCAATGTATTAAGTTAATCTGGAACTGATATTTCAATTTTATACCTGAGTGGACCAGAGTAAAATAAATACAGTCTTGTTAGCAATTTTCATCTTTCAAATAATCGTTCGTTTCTTCGAAAAAAAAATTGTCCCAGTTCCAGAATTACGTCCTAAGGTTAAAAGTTCATAAGTGAAGGCATGTTTCTGGTCAAGGAATACCAAACATTTTCGTTACAATTTTCAAACAATTCAATTGTGCGTCCCGGAAGAAGACGGCATGTAAATATATGTTATCCGGCATATTATACAATGGATTACACTGTATAATTCATAAACAGTTCATGGTGGGAACAAAACGTGATTTTGCGGCAGTGAGAGTTGATTCTATAGGAAAGTGGTTTCACTTCTCCTCTTGTCTCCTTTCGAACTAGTCGCAGCGCGTCTCTGCTCTCGTGGCTCGAAACGAAAGTCAAACGTCGCGGTTCACTTTTTGAATGTATGTGCGTTCGATTGAAAGTGACGTCGTGGAGAGTGCAAGTGTCTTCTGGGATATGGATTGGTGAATTGAAACTATAAGTATGTGCGTGTTGTGCTTTTGAACAGGAATACTCTTCGTGACTATAGTAAGATCTGAATCTTTCACTTTTTAAAATATTTTGAAATACAAAATTGAAGCAAAACAGAACCTTCAGCAAAATTCATCGTGTTGGAACGTTTCGATCTGAGAATCGTTGTCATACCTTCAACCCCCTAAATTACTGAAATGGAAATGAAATTATTTTTTTTGAAAATAGGTTGGAAAATACCTAGTTCCTTCACGATATTTCATCAGAATATTTTCTCTTTTTTTATTCAGCATCAAAATGTACTTTTCAGTCGGGATGAGGAAATACAGAGTTTGTCATCGAAAACATACTCACCGCAAGACAAATTTTTGCAAATATCTCTGAAACACTACAACTTTTCTTCTGAGACAGGAAAGTTTTGGTCTGAGAACCATTGAAAAACCTCAAAGCCTCTGATTTCTTTCACATAACATTATGAAACAGGAATGGGGTCAAATGACACTACGCCAAAAGAGCTTTCAATTCCGTATGCAATGTTTCCTTGCCTTAGAAAATTGCTCAACTCTCTCAGTTTTTCGGAAAATGCAAGTGAATTTCACTCAGGAACCCACCATATCAATCAACGTTGAAAATGCTATTCACCCACCCGCATAAAATTATACAAGCTTCATTTGTTTATGTGTACCTTTAGAAAACTCAAAGACCTCAAGTTTGTTGACTGAGTATATTACTCAGTTATACCTCTTCCTGATGCAGACATCTATTCCGAATCGTTTTGTGAAAGTTAATTTTTTCTTCATCATAACGGAAAAAATTCAAACCTTGGATTATTAAAGGACTTGAAAATTTCTTCGAAAAATCTAAGATACCTATATACCAATAAAAAATTCCACAGTGACAATATATTTTTCATGTCATGCTTGAATAATTTTCGTCATACCTACAAACAAACTATTAAACTAGCCAAAAGTCACTGACATAATGATAGACTGAATGAAGCAGAAAATAAACAAAATGAAATGTGGGCAATAGTAAATAATTTGATACGGATTAAGAAACAGAACCATCTGAAAATGAAGATAAATCTTAATCAGTTGACTGATCATTATTGTTAAATAACCTCAAAATGAACCAACGATATCATTTTTATCTCAATTTTATAAACTTTATCAAAAATCATTGAAAAACTAGTCAGAAGTAGATTAGTGTTTTTTTTTTTGGAAAAACATAAAATTTCAGCTCTCGTACAGTTTGGCTTCCGACTCGAAAAAACACGAGTAACGCCATCTTTAATTTCCTTGAAAACGTCTACACTATCCTAAATGAAGTGACGGAGGCAGTATTTCTGGATCTTTTTCAGGCATTTGATTGCGTGGAACATAAAATTCTGCTGCAAAAACTCTTCCATTATGGATTCCGGGGAACAGCCTTAGAATGCTTCAGATCTTATCTCACTGGTAGAAGTCAAAAAATAACATGGAACAGCAACAATTCTCTGATAGTGGGAAAATTGTACGCGGAGTTCCACAATGGTCAGTCCTAGGCCTAATTATATTCTTGCTATATATTAATGATATGGCAACACTTGATTTATCTGGGGCATCTACCTTGTTTGCGGATGACACCACGGTACTTTGGCGTAATAATGATCCTGGTACTTTGACTCGGTCTATTCCCTCAGATTTGGAAAAAATAAGGAAATGGTGTGAATGAAATATGCTACCACCAAATGTTTCTGAAAAAATCTGATAACATTTAATAAGGGCTAGGTGAACATATTCTTCTGGTTGCTCTGCCATAAATGCCATATCTCGTGAACTTGGATTTTCAGCAGCAATAGCTGTATATACTATTCATTTATAGAGAGTCATCTCCGGTATGGAATTCCCTTCTGGGGCTCAGGCAGCCAGATCTTGATGCAGGGTATATTCGTTATCCGAAAAAGAGCTTTGAAAATAATATTCAAATTGAAGACGCGTGGCTCGTGTAGGCCACTTTTCTGTAGGAATAAAGTACTAACAATATTTAAAATATTCATTTTAGAGACTGTCTGATTACTTGTAAGTGTGTTGTAAATGTTTTATTCCATTGATGTTTTTTTGCCTGTTTTTTTGTTCTGTTATTTTTAATCTCCACTGTATTTTTGTAAATACTATGTAGTTTCATAGTTTATAGTTTATGCTTGAGAAAGCTACTGTATAGCGAAACACCTGTCGCGGTTTTTGTAAAACCCTTTATGATGAAAATCATGCAATGAACTGTATTAATTGGTTTTTTATATAGTTACAGCTTTTTTGATGAATCATCAAAGAGTTATAAAATTCTGAACTCTGAAAAACAAGCTTTTCCATGTTTATCATACGGAAAATTGAAATTTACCAAGCGCTATATCTCTATATTAATATTAAGAGATGTGGCATTCACAGTATTTTTTTCAACATTTCCATCAGAATGTTTGATATATTCAAGGAAAATAAAATAGTCGATTATTTTTTGAATCTGTCTACTATACATCCGTTACACAGTATTGATTAAAAAAATACAGTAATGGGGAATTATCACTGCTGATTGAAATCGTTAAGAGTAATCATCACTTGACGAAAAGAACGATTCCTTCATCGAAAGAAGATATTATTTTATTGTGACCTTGAAACTTCTGTCACATGGCAAGTCCTTTATTTATCGAGGAAGCATATTAAAGAAAAGTGGTACTGCATAGTTAGGGAATTTTTCAAACTGATGCCCATTGAATTGTAAAAGATGAGTGTATTCTTTCTTGCAGAAAATTCAGGTAAAATTTCATTTTTATTGAATTCAGTTATGAAAAATAAAGATATACATATACATTGATGTATGTCATGCCATTGATGGTATCCATGAATTTGTGGCAATTATTTTAATTCCACCCTTCCCATCACATGGAATTTTAGCGGTTCAATGTGAAATTCACCATATTCTATGAAAATTGAGTGGTAGTCGAGTTCTACATTTTGACAAGCAGTTACTTTGAAAGGAATGAAACTTCTAGGAATGGATTATTTTCACTAATAGAAATGACAGTTATGACGGAAGTTGTAATTGCCAATAACGAAATGAAAAATCCAGCCAACACGTAATCTTCATTAAATATGATCAACTACAGAATTTTTGTGCTTTATATGGTCAAATGTCTTCGAAAAATTGAGCGCAACAATGAAAACTTCGTTTTTATTGATCGAATCATTCCGAAGGCGGGTGGTATACGCAAAAATGTCGCTTCCTGATTTTTGCTTTTGGAAACTATACTTCATATTCGACGGAATCGACCGATTCTTGATGAAAATCGATAACGTTCAAGAATCATCTCAGTGTGAGAATTTCACTACATAGTTTTACAAAAACTCAACAAGTGTTTCGTTATACAATAGCTTCTTCAGGTGTGGAAAATATGTTATGTACTCTGATTTTGCTGCTAGCAGCAAATCCTACATTAAATTCCTTTTGCAATGAATGAAATTTCGGTTGTGAACATTTCATGTATTTTGTTGATAGACGTAGAAATGTATGCTCAAAAATATTTCCAAAGTTTTCTAACTCTCCAATCAAAGATTAATAAAACAGCAGGATTCCAAATTGATTGTATTACCAAATAATATATCTCGAATAGTTTTCACCAAGTCGCCTTATCGATTTAACTTCCCTATTCAAAAAACATTGACCTAGAAAGTTAGGTATTTTCTCTATTGATAATTGCAAGCTATGCCTAGTGATTTATTCGAAATTTATTATGCCTGAAAAGAGAAAAGCAGTACTTACCCTTATTCCGGTAATAAGATTATTAAGCAAGGTTTCACTTTTTCAAAACTGTAACCTCAAAAGTTTGAAAGCTTTAACATAAGTCTTCATCATCGACTAATGCAATTTTACTTTCATTCCAGCTATCTCGAAAATTCTTATTCAAAAATAATTGCAGTTTGACCTACATTGACGATATTAAAACTTGCTTTTCTCATCACGCTACTGTCTTACTGATATAAATGCACTCAGTGGGTACAGTAAGCATAAGAGGTGTCGCTGGTTGTTTCTTGTTAATTGAATTGTAGATGAACTGCGAGGTGACTGAGACCATTGAACTACTGGAGAAGTCGATGACAAACGTGTAAACAGAGAACAGGTATTTCATATCTTTTCCAATAGAAGCAGTTTCTAATCAGCCATGTTTTGCAAAACCAGGCGGACACTAACTACTGGCCACATTGAGAACCTGTAATGGTCATTTCAATAGATGTTATTGATCTTTGAACTACGTTTGAAGAATTCCACTTTGAAAATCAGTGGTGAACGATTTGTATCATTATTTGAGTTAAAGGTAATGCAAATGAATACAAATATTACATAAGTACATGAGGGTATCGTAGATATTAATATTTTTAAGTAAACACTACGATTTCTCGAGCAAGATTTACAATTTATTTCAAAAATATTTCATATATTCACTTTTGATACAGAACAACTGAATAACTGTGGTAAAGTTGACTTGAATATAAGGTTTGCTCTGGGTCAATAAAGGTCAATATTTGAATAAATTAATCATCAATATTCTTAAGTTTTCATAATGAAATATCCGACGATCATAATACATTATTTTTCTCTTAGTTCTGAACATTAAATTTCCAAAACTATGTAGTATCCGATTGTAAAAAAAATATACAGCCTGAAAAAATATAAAAGACTCTCTGTATGTTATCAGAATTTGCGATTATTATATTTTGAAATAAATTCGACAAGAAGAATTATTTTCTACAAAGAAGGAAATTTTGAATCCGTTTTTGATACAGAACAACTGAATAACTGTGGTAAAGTTGACTTGAATATAAGGTTTGCTCTGGATCAATAAAGGTCAATATTTGAATAAATTAATCATCAATATTCTTAAGTTTTCATAATGAAATATCTGACGATCATAATACATTATTTTTCTCTTAGTTCTGAACATTAAAATTCCAAAACTATGTAGTATCCGAATGTAAAAAAAATATACAGCCTGAAAAAATATAAAAGACTCTCTGTACGTTATCAGAATTTGCGATTATTATATTTTGAAATAAATTCGACAAGAAGAATTATTTTCTACAAAGAAGGAAATTTTGAATCCGTTCTAATTCATATTCAGAATTCAGATTATATGCTCAAGACTGTAAGTGTACTGAAGAAGTTTTTCATCCTTATAACACGAAAGCTATCAATGAAAATATCTATAAAATATTCAGAATATTCGAGATTTATATAAAAATTACTCACTGTCCGGAGGCTTATTTCTCGATGTTGAACCACATAACAAAGCAGGTTTTTTTATCATTCTCATATTTATCTTTTTCCACTTTTTTCAGTGACTATTGTCCATACACTCCTCACAAAACTTTTTTTTTTGATATGAGACTATAACGTCCCATTTCAAATTCGAAAGTAATGGATAGAACCATAATAATCATCATCATCCAGAATGCGTTTCTGTTTGGGAAATTGATCCGTATTTTCGGTGTTGTATAAACATAATATACTTCAATAATATACAACATAGTATACAACATAGTATACAACAACAATATATGTATAAGAATAGTATCACATACTATTAGTATAGTATCACACTAATATTAAGAGACATTTACTATGGTCATAACAAAAAAATACGCGAAAATGTTAGAATTTTTATTATGTCCCGATGGTTATACCACTTCTACCCTTGAGGGACATCTGATATGAAATCGATGGTTTAATGCAAGATGTGGTTCAAGGACTCTTCACAATATATCAGTTATTCAACCCAACACCACTGATGACACCTAGGGCAGGTCGAAACGAAGGTATCAGGTTGTTTCAAAAGTTTTGTCCGTTGTAATATCATGTGTGTTTGTAGCTGAATTTATCAATTAACATTCATTCCACTGTTTCACTGTGTCGTAGTTATATACTGGTCGATGAAGAATTTTGTACTCTATACATAGATGCTGCCCAGTTTTTTTCAAATTTTAATTCTTCGCCTCTTTTCAGCTCACTACTATATTATTTTCTCGAGTGTTCCGGCATTCGGCAATGAGAGTGTTAATGAACACACCAACAAAACAAACCACGGTTACTATACGTTGGTCAGCGATTGGTGTGATTCGCTTTAACTTTCTGCAACCGGGCCAAACCATCAAAGCGGAGTCAGTCCTAGTGTGAGAAAATCGACGAAATGTACCGAAAATTGAGTCAGCAGCCGCCGGCACTGGTCAACAGCAGAGGTACGATTCTGCTCCACGACAAAATCTGTCCACACGTTTCACAAACCACTGTTCGAAAGTTTGGAGAATTTAGCATCACCTCCTAGACTCTCCAGACCTCTCGCCATTCTACTACCATCTTTTCAGGCACTTGGATAACTTTCCCACTGGTAGAACCTTCGCCAATCAGGACCAGGCAAAAATTGCCTTCGTCGACCTCATTGAATCCTGATCATCATTTCACACAGTGCTATCTTGCTCTCGAAACTTCAAACCAACTATTCTGTTTTTCAACTCAATACTTCCATATTCACAGTCAAAGCGAATGGTCCCGTATATCATTTATGGTACACGTTGTGATGATGACAATGTTATTCAATATCGCTGTGATTAGTGTTGATAAATAAATAAGCAGCTTTATAACATTGATATACCAAAACAAAATTATTAAAATTATTTTACACGTGTATTTATCTTTTTGTGATTCTTCTAATTCGTTTATGAAATTCTTCATTCAATTCTGTATTTAGGTACATGGAGAAAATGCTACTTCGATGAGTGGAAGTTCATACTTGCTTGTTAATGTTGGAGCAGTTGAAATTTTGAATGGTATTATATATATTCAATGAGCCTTTTTCCTGAGAATAGTACAGCGAACGTGTCATGAGAGGCAGCACTAGTAGTAGGGACAAACATGAATTATTCACTGTAAAACAGTGTTAGTTACCTAATAATAATTTATTATTTAAAAATATAAATCTGATATAAAACATTATTTTGTGCTAGTATAATACCAACAAATCATTGCTGTTTTGCGAATTGTACGTCGGATAATCGATATCCGGAAGAAAATGTGTTTTTATACCATTTATTAAACCTCATATAAATGAGGTTAGATGTAGGAAATGGATACATGCTTCGAGAAGAGTGGATTTGATAGTGCAAGAAATAAATAAATATTCATATGAATGCTCTAAACATGAAATGAATGGTAAATTTTTCATAGTTGATTACCATTGATTAGAATGAGATATAACCTCAATCGTTCATTAAATTATATTCATTTATTATATTCAATTAAATTTATTTCATTACCGTCTATATTTGATTCATATTTCACTCGGAAATGAATCTGAAATTCATAATTATTTTAAATTTCTTTTATTACAGTTTGAATCTACCGCTACTCTTTTACTAGGGTATGTATACTAACCTGTCTATTAATTCACTTTTTTTCCAGTTACTTTTGAATTACGGCATGCAAGCCAACGTTTTAATGTTACAACATTGTTATCCTTTACAGTTGCAAATTTTAGTTTTGCTCCAGGAACATTTTCTTCTGATAAAAACATTCTTTTTTGATCGTACTTTACCATATGTTTATCTGAGGATTAGGCAGTGTTTGTCCCTACCGAACTACTAGCGCTGCTAGTGAGTGCTTTTTCGTACTTCAGGAAAAAGGTTCATTCAGATAAGTTATTAAGTCAAGAATTACTACTATGATAACTTGTACATGAAAAATGTATATAAACACGAGACATGTGGACGAACAACAGATCTATACTAATATAAATGTGAAAGTTGGTGAGGATGTATGTATGTATGTATGTTTGTAGCTCTCTCACGCCTAAACGATTGAACGGATTCAGATGAAACTTTTTATAAATACAGCTTATACATCAGAATAACATGAAGGCTACAATTTACTAAAGTTTTGTGTGTTTTTGGTCATAATATAACGATAAGTTCAAGTCGAAACAATTTTTGCTCCCTGAGAGCTATCTTGGCGTTCGCTGCATATATGTTACATGCAGATAATCTACCGTAAGATTCTTCATTTTGAATAGTTCTAAATAAAAGTCCAAACTAGTTTTTTCAATTACACTCTCACTTCGAGAGCTATACCAAATTAATATATATCACCACAAAAATTAATGACAATGGAATAACCTTTCGAAGAAATTCGAGTTCAACAACTCATCCTTCACATTTTTTATTGACATGTTAAAATATCGTTTCTACAACTGAAGCTCCAACAAATGCTAAAATTGTTCACTCATGCATGAACTCATGTATAAAACATAATGGCGAAAAAATGGAATAGTTGCCATTCGCCTATCCAACTAGCACCTACAATGTCGTTCACTGGTCCATCCATCATTTTTATGCGTTAATAAAAAATTCTACAATAGCATCCCCACAACTGGAGGAATACAGACCAACAGGAAGTGTTTTCGAGTTGACACGATATAAAAAAACTGAAAATATGAAATTACGTGAACAGTATTTTAAAAGTGTGTTGACTTAAAAAGGGTTTCACAGGAAATAATGAGTTCTGAAAGTGAATCTCTTTTAGTATCCATAGAATATTACAAAGTGAATGGTTGGAATGATGTTTTTCTTCAAAACGATAAAATGATGGAAAAAATTGAAACCCACCAAAACAGTTTTACAGCTATAAAATACTTTTTTTGAACATTTATATACTATTGATAAAATTGATTCTATATATATATATATATATATATATATATATATATATATATATATATATATATATATATATATATATATATATACACATATATATACATATATATATATATATATATATATATATATATATATATATATATATATATATATATATATATATATATATAAAGTTGAGAATCTTAGCGACTGGAAAAATGTACAGTAAAATGCATTAACGGGGTCTCTCAGTCAAAAAATCAAATCAAAACTCTTATCTACTTTGCCAAGCTTTCGCTTCTAGTGGGAAGCTTCTTCAGGGCCTATAATTTATTGAGTTGTGGTTTTCTATGCCAATGACTAAAATACAAATCATACTTACAGTAAAATTGAGTAAAAAAAATGAATTGAACATATACATCAGGAGATTTATTAATTTCAACCATTTCAAGGAAAAGTCGTTTGGAATATCTTTTTTCTGTATGTAAAACTTTGATATCAGAGTAATTTGGTTTATGTGCTGTTTCTATATAATGTTGCGCTAAAGCACATGATTTTTTATAAAGCTTTATATCACTTTAATGTGGAGTTATTCTATTTTTGAGAATTCTAGATGTTGTTCCAATATAATCCAATTCACAATTGTTACAAGGAATGTTATGAATCACATTTGGCTTTTTTGTAGTATCCGTTTTATCTTCCAATTTGGTATTCATATTCTTTATAGTTTTAATATTTTTTGGCATATTTTGATATTTTGTTCATTATGAAAACGTTTTATGTTATCATAAAACTACTACGTGGTTCCAATGTAGACCGACCCACAGACACAAGGAATCCGTTACACCCCGCGTGTGGCTGAAAGTTCTCTGGGGTCCTAAGCTGACCTAAGACTTTGTCTGATAGTTCTTGTTGGCCTAAGTATTGGTTTCGAATCATGTTTCTCTAAGTTTCTTTCAATTCTGTCAACATAGGAAAAGAAAGCTTTTCAATTGACCAACCTAGCTAGGATTACTTCAGCGTTCCCTTTCCAGCTCGAATTCTCCTTCCCTCAACTCATTTATTTTGAAGGCATTTTCAGGTGATTGAGCTTCTCAGGAAGAACTGGTCGAGTCGAACATATTTCCATTTAACATGCATTTGAAGTAAAATCTGAAATCGTATGCTCTTTTGAATGTGGTCCTGAATAACAGCAAAACAAGACTCATTCACCAGATCATCAATCATATGAGGTAAGCAATCGTTAAAGAAGAAACATTCTTTGCTAAAATGAAGATCTGAATGAGTTCAGGAAAAATGTTCAATAGAGTTTCAAGAGTTTCGAAGACCAGAGAAAAGTTCCGACCGAACACAATGAAAAACTCAGGAAATCCAGGTAATGTTACTCTTTTGACATAGTATACAAATTAAAGAAAACAACGGCAATTAAAGGATCCAAAATTTTCTGAACAGGTTTGCATAATAAAAGAAGCAGCCTCAAACAGAAATGTCAGTTACGTATGATTTTGAAGTGTAGTTTCAAGTAGTCTTAGATAGCCGCCAAATAAACGCAAATGGTTGTTAACGCATTGATATGGTCCAAAATGAATGGAGGAACATGCCTAAGATTCAAGATAACTAAGAAGTACCGAAACTGCCTACTAGTGTAGTGAATTTGGTGGGAATGTCAGTTCCCAAGGTATTTGATGGAAATAAATAAGGTGAAGTCCTCTAAGCGAGAAAGTCCATAATACTTTCTTCGGATCTGAACTATTTTGTAAACTAGATCTTGAACAACTAATATATCAACGGATAAATGTGATAGGAGGAAAACTAGCCAAAGGTTAGAGAATGGTAACGGAAGTATGTCCCCTGAGTTATACCTTCCGTGAAATATACCCAAATATTTGTTTCCATTGATGAAACGTAAATATACTAGAAAAGAAAGGTTTTGGCTTCCTACTTTTCCATATTCGTACAAAAAAGTGGGAATCTTCCAAAGAAAGTAACAAAGTTATCAATTCCAAAATGAACTCTTCGAATAGAAGTAACTTTCAGCCACAAACTGGAACAAGAAGTCTTTTAGAAACTACTACTTTTGTATAAAAATTGAATTACATGAAAGAAAAAAATACTTGTTTGTACTCCTAACATTCGTTATGGAATTGAATCAGATACCATGCACAGGTTGAATTCCACTCACATGGAACACTGTTATCTCCAGTGGCGGACATCCGATGTTTCGGAACTACATCAAAATTGGTGTTGAACTGCCTGATCAGCAACTGCCTGTTCAGCACCAATTTGGATGGCATTGCAAGTACACTAAATTCATTCATAAAACTACGACTTAATGTATTACGTACAGCCATCGATGACTATTCGTAATAACATTCATTCGCTGTTGAATTCCAAATTATCTTTATCAACAATAATAACATTATAACATTCGTATTGTCAATGATTCAGTGAGTTTGTGTGGAAGTCTGGAATAGTATTTTTTGAAAAAACAGGACAGACGAAAATTGGTGGTTTAAATATCTAATTCTTGAGTTTTTCGTTTCAAATTTGAAGTTGTACCCATTACTTTCGAAATTGTTTTATTAAAAAGACATATTTGTTTACGAAACAAGAGACAAAAAGGTTTCACTTCCGTGTATACCAAGTGAGGTGTAGTAATAAAAATAATCTATACAATTATCATAGAACTAATAAAATCAGTCGTCATTATGACTGATTTTAACAAAATATCAATTTTTCGCTTGGGATGGAAATTCCATTCGCAAATTTCTATAAAACATTTTCAGGTGAAATTATCTTTTGGAATTAAAAAGAGTATACTTTGTGCAGCTATTCGTTTATATTCAAAACATACATACACCGACAGAAGTTTCTTTGAAATAGAAAATTCATGAGAGTCAATAGACATTTCTGTTCGTCAGAAGTCCACGACAATAAAATTTTTACAATGCTGAAGTACAATGACGGGAAATGTTTCCAGGTCAACAAAATACGGTTGTGAAAACAGAAAGATATGACTTACGTAAACCGTATTTCAGGAATTTGAACTATACAATATGAAGTCTTCTTTGATTTTCACTCGAAAAAAAATTATTTGAAGTAGCATTTCTTGCACAGAAAGGAGTTTTATGTTCTCCAATGTAATTTCTGAAATCGAAAAATTTGCTTTCGTGGCACATTCCTAATAATATAAATTATTCTACTGTTTCGTAAATACGTATATATATATATATATATATATATATATATATATATATATATATATATATATATATATATATATATATAAGAATTTTGACCAATGAGACTAGTTAATAGTTTGTTCGTTTAAAATACAGGTTAGATACATCACCTTAGTTAGAAATTTCTTATCTTTTGTTCTCAGTAAAATGGTTACGCACACAATGTAACAACTGAATCATTCGTTAGTTGGTTTCCATTGAATTTCAAATGTCACAATCCAGTATTGAAAAGATTAGTCACCAGATATATATTTTCCTGAAACACAAAAACAAATTAATAAAACCATTTATATCAATATTAGAAAACAAAATAACATTACAATTTTATTCAAAATTATCCAAATCAATATTTTGAAAGAGTTTCAAGTTGTGAAAGGAGAAACACTCAGTATATGAAAAAACCATGTAGCAAAAATATTAGCCTACTAGGTGAGAGAATTGGAGAGGAGCTCATGAATTTTTCCAAATGCAAATTTCAAAAATCAATTTTGTAAAATACAGAATATGAATTGTTATAAGACAACCAATATTGTAAATATTAGATATTAGAGTTTGTTTATGAGTACAAATGGTTAATAAACTAAGTGTAGTTTGAGTGAGGTGCCAGAATTTACAAATTAGAAGGTTTTGACAGCTTCTAGAATTTTCCAAAATTGATTGCCAAGGAGATTTGGAGTTTGTTGAAAGGGGAAACTAAAAGAGGTCGATGATCAACGCTGGAACGAGAAGCACGTACAATTTTTGAAAGTTTTGAAAATTGAGTTAAAATTGAGAATCAATGAATATATGAGTTTGGAGTTAAAAGAAAAAAATATCCAGATCAATTCACCGCACCAACAAGGAAAAGTTCATGGTATTTAGAAATCATTTATAAAACTCAAACCGCCATTCACTGAACCTGTTTGCTGATAGAAGGAATCCAGGAGAGACATTTCAATTTCTCAGTGTTTGAAAACTCACTGAACATTCATTCACCATTTTAAAAACACATTGAGAACAATAATCATATGTTAACTTGATATTATTGAATAATTTATAAACATTCACTGAGCAGCCATCTTTGTAAACATACAAGACATTTCCAAGAGAGAGAGGGCGCTGCATGCTAATATAAATCCGACTAAGCTGAGCTAATCAAGGTAAGAAGTATCTGTAAGATAAGGTATCTACCTGAAGTATATTCATCAAATTTTATCAAACAAACAATAAAAAAAAATCAAAACTCTAATAATAAAATTCTGAACCCATTTATTAAATTCAAGTTAAAAACAATAGAAATAAACAAATTACTAATTTTATCAAAATCACCAAAAATTATAACAATATATGTATATATATATATATATATATATATATATATATATATATATATATATGTATGTCTATATATGTGTATATATATTTTTTATTATTGAATTTTACAAAAAGGATTTGAAGCTTCATATCTTCTATTAATTTTCCGCGAGCGCTTTCGACAGTTGCTGTACTGTCATCTTCTTGGCACTCCTCAACAAAACATATATATATATATATATATATATATATATATATATATATATATATATATATATATATATATATATATATATATATATATATATACATACAGGGTCTCTCAGTCAAAAAATCAAAAATCTGCTTTACTTTTTCAAGCTTTCGCTTCTAATGGGGAGCTCCTTCAGGGATTTATTGATTTGTGGATTTTTTTGCCAATGAATAACATTACAAATCATACTCACATTAAAAATGAGTGGAAGACAATGAATTGAATATATAAACTGACGAAAGAAAGTTGAACATGTATGAATTTTTTTGAATTTGACAAATGTCATACCTTCACATAAATATCATTTTTCAATGGGCATGATGTTTTGATAATCTTCGACTCCAAAGAGAGAGTTGATTGATATAATTTCCATTATTATCATTATGATTTTTGGTGTAGTTCCAGTAAGTTACTGTATATACTCAATGTCAGTTGTCAATGTCATCTTTCTTATTCATACAATCAGAAGACTTATTAATTTCAACCATTTCAAGAAAAAGGCGTTTGGTTATATTTTTTCTGAATGTTTAACTTTGATATTAGAGTAATTTGGTTTATGTCCTGTTTCTATAGAATGTTGCGCTAGTGCACATGATTTCTTGTTAAGCTTCATATCACTTTTATGTGAAGTTATTCTATCTCTAAGAATTCTAGATATTGTTCCAATATAATCCAAATTACAATTGTTACAAGGAATGTGTAATAAATCACATTTTACTTTTTGGTGGTCTCCGTTTTATCTTTTAATTTGGTATTCAAATTCTATATAGTTTTGATATTTTTTTGGCATATTTTGATATTTTATTCATTATGAAAAAGTTTTATGATATTTGAAGATAAATTTCCAAGATTAGGGTAAGATTTATAAGAAAAATTGATAGGTAAACTATTATCATTACATAAATTGTTGTTGATTACATCAGAATTTGTATTACTAACAGTATTGAAAATTATTTCATTGAGAAGTTTTCTGGGATAAGAATTTTCGATCAATAGGTCTCTGAGAAGTTTGAGATTTTTTTTGCTTGAGGGAAGTGTGTACTATTCTATTTTTTTTTTTTTTTCGAACAGAGTATTACATTGATTTTAACAGATTTCCTATGAAGAGAACGAGAAAAAATCGATTTATGGATGCAATTGGTTCATTTATTGGCCCATTCGAATTTTTTTGTCGTTTTCAACAGTTGTAGCTAGAGCAAATAATCAGAATCTTCGCGTTGAGCTCAAAAACTGGTTAACACTATTAGGGTTATATACATTAGGTTATGCATTCGATTGAAATCTTCAAATATTTTTGTTTTTAATGATATTGAATTATTTGAATATGTTATCAAAAGATGATTCAAAATTCCAGTAACACATCGTATAGAATATTCCAAAATATACCGTGGGGATATATTCTAATAACATACCATACGGGATATTCGATCGACAATATTCTTAGAATATTCACGGGAGAATAATTCATTTATAGACATTCTAAGCCCATTTTTCAGTAATAATCCCGCCATATTCACTCAAGCATATTTTATGAATATTCTTAAGGCATGTATTGCACCCCCGTAAAGGAAATCAACATCAAATTTAATTTAAATCACCACCCATCACTGAATACGAAATATCGAAAACCTTATTTGAAATGAAGAACAAATCATCCTCCGGTATGGATAAAATTTCGATTATTACTATTAAACATATATTTTCCGCTATTATTAAACCCCTAATTTTTCTTATAGAACAATCTCTCGTGCAAGGAATCTTTCCTGATGTTTTAAAATAGGCACTTGTGATTCCTCTCCACAAAAAAGGAAATTTAAATGAAATTGACAATTATAGGCGAATATCGCTGCTCTGTTCCTCATCCAAATTAATAGAAAATATAATAGTAAACAGAATAACCGATTACCTGGAAAGCAACAACATACTCTCAACCTCTCAGAACGGTTTTGTTAAAAAGAGATCCATTGAAACAGCTTCCTACCATCTTCCCGATTACATTTACACTCAGATTGATAATAATAACTACGTCTTATCACAATTCTTTGAAGGCATTCGATACGGTGTGCGTAGTATTTCTTTTGAAAAAAATAAAACAATGTAATTTCTCATCTAACGTCATAAATTGAATCAAATCCTACATGACGGGACGAACTCTGTACGTCTCTTGTAATAATGTACTTTCTGATTCTCATGCCGTAAAATTTGGTGTCCCCTGAAGATCTGTTATCGGACCACTACTCTTTCTCCTATATGTTAACGACATGCCTCAACATGTAACAACGGGTTATGTTACAATGTTTGCCGATGATACTACCATTACCACATCAGGTTCAACATGAAGACCGTTATCGATGATTTCAGCTCCAGGTGTCAGATGAATGAACTAATCCTTAACACCTTGAAGTCAGTGGCCGCGAAATTTCACAGGAAATAGCGACCTCACAACGTTATCGAAATTGATGACTTGCGAACGTCCACAAAAGTAAAATTCCCGGGTATTCATCTTGACGCCAACCTCAATTGGGAAAAACAAATTAATCATGTATGTGCAAATCTAAACAAAACCTTTTATGCTATATGGCAGATGAAGCCTAGTTTAGATGAAGGAGGCCTCCTAAATATTTACTACACAATGGTTCACTTTCAGCTTAGTTAAGTTATCATGGCTTGGGGAAGAGCAAGAGACTTAAAAAGAGTTTTTGTGGCTCAGAAAACTCCTATTCAAATTGAATTTCAGAGATAGTTGCCGGCCTATTTTTATAGAAAAAAAGATTTCAACCCTCATATCCATGTATACTTTTGAATATGCTATATTCGCAAGACATAACTTATCGGTTTTTGAGACAAATGGATCTGAACACGTTATATGAGGTAACTATCAATATAAATTTCAGTAGATTTCAATAGTGTTTATTAAAAATTAATGAATTTCACATATGTTTTTAGTGTTTATATGAATTTGGATATTCATTGTTTGGTAACTGAGAATATTTTTTTGGAACATGTTCATGTGCCAAGTATGAAATCGCTATCTTGAAGGTCCTGGTTTCGTCTTTGTCGAAACTTTGTGTAATATCTTATAGAATTATGGACACATTGACTCGTTACCGACTTGATGAAAATCAATAACGCTATCCATGATGATCGTTAAACAATGTCCACACTATACATCATATCTGAGACGCCTTTCACAACACAGCAGTTCAACTAATGAAACCACCGTATAGTGAAACGCTTCTTGAATAAAATCCATAGTGTGAACATTGTATAATCATTATCATTGATAGTCAAATAAAATCGTTCAAAATGATCATCCTGCAACAACCGAAATTGTCAAATGTTTGTGATCTCTACATTTAGCCTTTCATCTCATATACGAATTAATTACTGTTTCTCTTTTGATTTCAGATTCCTGCTGAATCCAGAAACAGTAGCAGTCTCTTTTTAAGCGAGCCTTATTGACACGGATCTAACAGAATTCCTTATAATCCCGCACTTAACTCGCTAACCGTTTATTCAGCTCTCGATCAATTAAACATCCAGTGCAAATAAAGTGTACCCGAACTACATACACAGGACGTTTGTCCTCTGAACTCCTAATAGAAATTGAATTGGAGAGGACAAACAAACATCTCAAGTGTTCGTTAATGTTTTCCGATGCTCGTTAATGTGCCTCGTATCGATTGCTAGTGTTCGCTGTAAAACTGTTATGAATATTTCCGGAAACTGATTCCTTGTTTTTGAAGATATCACTTCGCGGGTCATCATGGAGACAGAGGAACTCATCAAGCTTGTTGATGGAATCTATAAGGTAATGTCCTAGTGTAATAGTTCATTTCTTTGAATGTAACTTAACTAAAAACTTGAACTAATGATGAAGTATGATTAGCAGTCATTTTGAAAATATCTAAAAGAAAATTAACTATACAAAAAGCAGGGATAGAGTTGAACTCGTGTTGCGATTTCTTGAAATGTCAAGTGAAAATCTCACGATATAGGCCAGTCATCTTAGTAAATTCATCTCCGATTTTGGGATACACAGCTATAAACTTTCATCTTGACATCTCTAGAGTTGTTCCAGAACCATCATATGGTAGGGTGTACGCGACTTTTGAAAACTAAGGTCAAATCTCCCATTTCCTATAGGTTTCTTGCTATTTGTATTCATCAATGATATTATACAGGATTGAATTCCTTACAACTCCTGTTGCAAACTTTTATCTATGATTTGAGTCGTTTTTGAGACAGAGGGTGAAGAGCACGCAGTTAGAACATCATTTGAGGTCAACCGGTAGTCCTGGTCAAAAATTCACCAAATAAAGTTCATTATTTATTGATAAATACATTATCATTACTAATTTTTATTTCTTAACAACCATTAGATTATATTTGATAATTATTTCACTTACGTAACTATTTTCAATCAAGTATCAATTTATTCAATAACACTCACCTGCCCGTGTAGTTATCGAATTGTTGAGAATAATAGTTAAGTTATATTTCAATTCTGATGTAATTTATATTAATAACTTCTCTTCTTCATCGTCATCTTCTCATCGCTTTAGTATTTCAAAGTCCCCTGCTTTATCGTCTTCGACAACATTTGTCTCTAGGTCTATCATGATTTTGGGATCAAAGGTTGGTTCTGTCTCTATTGAGACAGCTCGACTATTACTCTGGTCACAAGGTGAAGAGTACGGCAACCCCGATTTACTCTGGTCACAAGGTGAAGAGTACGGCAACCCCGATTTTCTGCACCCACATCGCAAACCACAACCACTCTTGCAGTTGCAGAATATTGAGTTGAACAATTCCGCTCGAGCAGATGCTAAAATTGTCTTGATGGGTTCCAGAAATTCGTTGCGCATTGTCCAGGAATTCCAAATCCAATGCCTCTAACCAAGTTTGAACTTGATAATTGATTGAAATGTTGATGAGCTGCTACACTTGTTGGTGAAAAACTTGATAACTGTACATGTTTATTCAGTTTTGTAGAATTGTCGTATTGTTCATAATGAAGATGATCGATACTGTCCACATATTCTAGAACACTATAGATTGCCAACAAGATTTGAATTCCATTCTGAAATAATCTTTGAACCGGACAGTTTTCTTCTTCAAATGCTGCTGCAAGTTGATTCAAATTCGGCAGTTTCTCAAATGCTTTCCAAATCTTTTTTTTTTTTTTTAAGAGGCGCAGAAGTCATTTGACAGCCACTCAGTGCGTGCAGGAACAAAATGTGTTTTTTTGAACGAAGGTACTCATCAATCGGTTATGAGTGTTATTGAAGAGACAGATATTCATTTAATGAAAAAAATTACGTAATAGATAATAATAATGGAAATTATTGATAACTTTGTATTCGTCAATAGTCAATGAACTTTATATAGCGTGTTTTCGAATGGGACTACAGGTTGACCATGAATGAAGCTCTAATCACGCACTCAGTGCCCTCTATCTCGAAAATCATTCGAAGTTTGAAAAATATTTGAAACGAAAGTTGTAGAAAATTCAATATTCTACGATAATAATTAGCAAACAGCCAAAAACCCATAGGAAATGAGGTATTTTCAGAAAAATGCGAAATGTCATCTTTGACCTAAGACTTTAATAGTCACGTTCACCCTATTATATGTAGGTTCTGAAACGACTTTCAGGATGTCAAAATACAAGTTCATAGCTGGGCTTCTCAAATTCCGAGATACTCACTTAATTCAGACTAAGATAAGTGGATTACATAAAAGTGTTAGTTCGAAACTGAAGTTTTCGTACCGAATAACAATTTTTTACAAAACGTCAGTCATTACATTACATTACTATGAATGTCTCCCTTGCTCTATAAAGCATGAGATACCTAATACTGAACGTTAAAAATCTACATAGTCACTCAAAGGCAATTTTGGGAGTATATGGGAATAATAAGACACTCGTCTTATCACTTCATTAGCCTCTTTTGAATAACATTACGAAATGAAGCACTCATTTCTTTCTTAACATCACGACTGTATGTCACCGTAGGAGATAAATCTACTGATATCACGATGATAGTATGTGAAGACATCCATGCACTCATCTGAACCAAAACCATTTAATCTTGTTTGATTCGAAAGGAGTATATTTTGTAGGAGAGTTTTTGGGGAAGAATATTTGTGGCTTTCTACCTCTTCTCTATACAAATGAATTTAGGAAACTCCCAAACATTTCTAGATCACGCAAAGTAGTTACTATCAGATTAAAAATGAAAGAAAACTTCCTTTCTAAACAACTACTCATATGAACATGGAATTATAAGAAAATCACTGTTTCCTATTCAGTTTGTACTCCAAACATTTGTTGTGGAATTGTAACGGATTTCATTCAAGAGTTACAAAATATTATTTCACTTTCATGGAACCCTATCAAAGACATATTTCGACCTCTTCGGACAACATCACATGACAAATGCTTCATTTCTAATCTTCATTTGTGTGTAGTTGTTTTGGAGAAGCTTCATCTTTCAGTTTGTATCAAAATGTTACCACTATGCATGATACATATATTTTCATGAAGAGTGCATTCCGAAATAAATGATCCACTTAATTCCTTTGGAAGTTTCAAATATGTTTTTGAGCAAAGATGGAGACGTAGAAAGACAATTTCTCATCTAAAAGCTAGTATCTCCTGGAAAACATATACCAATTCAAACATAGATTTGTATATTCTTGACCTAATTGAATACGTAAGAATCAATTGATAGATGTAGCCGTTACTACGTGGTAGGAGATCATAATGGGAAGAGAAATGAAAATTTCTATGTTTTTTACCAATTTTATTTGTAACTAACGTTACTGCAGTTTCGTCCTATACGGACATTCTCAAACTTATACAATCAACTATACAATAATCATACAATACTTATACAATAAATAATAAAGTTCATTGTATAAGTTTGAGAATGTCCGTACAGGACGAAACTGCAGTAACGTTAGTTACAAATAAAAGTGGTAAAAAACATGGACATTTTCATTTCTCTTCTCGTCATAAGAATCAATAAAATATGAGGAAGCCAATTAAACAAGCCTAGTCAGCTTGGTATTCAGGTCATCGAACAAATTATCATTTCTCCAAAAATCAAACTCTCACTAATGACTTCAATTTCTCTGAGAATGAAATGTTAAATTTCCACTGATAATCTGTTGTTTTAATATTCTAATTAGAGAAACGCCGGCTGAATAAGGCATAATCCAAAGAATGTTGGTGGTTAACAACTAAAAACCTTCTCGCTTAATAGAAAATGGGCAGTTAGTTGCTGATGCAAGAACTGAATAATGGATGTTATGGAGAATCGAGGCCTTTTATATGCGTGAATCGTACAACAACCCCTTTTTTCATTGCCTCCAACTCACCCCGGAGTTTCCGGTTAACTGTAGCGCTGTGCAATTATTTTTAATTATTCCTACATCATTGTGGATGTCACACGGAATAAATTGAGAGGAGGTACGAGACATTGGGAGAATACGAAATAAAACGCTCAGAATTGACCTTGTACACAATTGTATCGAGTTCATCAATACTAATTACATTTTCGAGGATGATAATTGAAACAACAAGTGAAATGTGCATTCCTGCGAGGACGAAAGGTATATTATCATTATTATTACTGTTTTACTGGTACAGAAAGACAATTAGGCAAGTTCATTGAACATGTCAATTCCATCCACCCTTCAATAAAATTAACCACTGAGAAGGAGGTGAATAATTCAATTAATTACCTTGACTTAACCATCTCGAAAAATAACAATAAACATCAATTTGCAATTTTCCACAAACCATCGTACACGGACATTATCATACACAATTCGTCCACACACCCTCACCAGTATAAACTTGCTGCATTCAGTAGTATGCTTCAAGGAGTGTTGAATATTCCACTGTCTGAGAGTAATTTCCAGAGAGAGCTGAGTTTGATCATGGACCTGGTCTACCCAAATTCAAGAAGCGATAACATCACTTATAGGACATTTTCATATTTGGGTGAACCAAATAATAATATTGCTCATTTTTTGAAGAAAGAATGCGTAAACGTAGCATACAGAATGAATGCTAATCTGAGTAAATTTATTAAAAACAATAAAGACAAAACTTCGGTGTCGGATAGATCAGGGGTATATAAGCTGACTTGTGTCTCTTGCCCAAAACTGTATATTGGCTAAACAGGGAGCACATTTTCATAAATAATTAAAGAGTATAAAAGTAGTTCTGTAAATGGAAAGATCAATTCCACATTTACACACCACCTTTTAAGCAGATGGACATTAGTTCAATCATGATTACGATGTGTTACATCTAAAAGAGAAAAGTTTGAAACTCATTCTTCTAGAATGTTTAGAAATGAATGGAATCAGGAATTCGGGTAATTTACTGAATGATCAATTAGAATTGAATGACTTCCCGTTACTAAATATTTTTTCAAATGTGGAAACTTTAACATAAGGTAAGGTAATTTGATTCATTACAAACTTAGGTTAAGAACAGGTATTTGTAATGCAGGTACTTCAAATTATAGAATAAGATATATTATGCATTTTTTGAATACGTTGCAATAGTTTGTGTTCGATACTGGATAAAAATTTGTAACATTATATTTGAGTTACATTTTTTTACGAGATTTTCATTGAACAGTTTATTACACCGCAACACGCATTCCACTAAGCAATAACTTTTTTGAAAGTGTTCAATGATAATTGTGTGATTGAATTAGTTTTTAAGTTTAGAAAATCTCTCAACACTTTTTTCAAATGATGGAAATCAAAAACTAATTGATTCACATTGTTTAACATATTCTAATAAAAACTCTTTTGAACTTTGATTTATTTTGCTCCATTTTAAAAATCTGAACCTGAAATATGTTTCAGTACAATAACAGTAGTTATTTCGAGAGGGCGTTCTTTTCCAGTTTTTGTCTAAAATTTATTCATTCGCATGATCTACACATCTTTGTAAAGAGTTCATTTTGAAATTGACTTGCTTTCTGCCTTTCTTCGGAAGATTCCAAAATTTATTGTATAAAGATGAAGAAGTAGAAAACCAAAACCGTTCTTTCCCAAAAACAGTTACAATTTTATAGTGATCCAGCTGCCACCATCTAATTAACATGAATTATTGTTTCCAAATATTATAAAAACTCAATACAACTCTTGAAGATTATTCGATGTTAGCTCAGTATTTCCTCATTGAGAAACTCCATTCACAAAAATTCATTGATGAAATCTAATAATTTTATCAAGGTTATTATTGAAAACATCGAATGAAATCACAGAAGCAGAAAACTGATGTAATAATGAGAGCCCAGTTTTCACATCCAATTAACGCATTTCATGGATCGACACAATACACAAGGCGGTAAGTCCATATGGTGCCAAATGCTATTACCACATCATCAATAACAAAACGTGAACAAATATTGTGAATACATACATGAGTAACCTCAAGTCGTGACGATCAAAAAGATAAATCGAATGAAGATTTGATAATAGTCCCTTATTTCAACCTTGGGACAGAACACACGAGTACTCAAACCTGAAACTCGTATTATTTACGTCCAAAGATGATGCTATCGTGGAACGGTGACTCCTTATCTGGGAAATCTTAATAGCAGGGTTCTTTGAATATGACTGATGAGCAATTCAAAAGCAGTAAACGAATATGTGATCATTTATGGCATAAGAAATATCACTGCCTTCAGAAGGTAGAACACGAAGTGAAAGTTATTCACTTACTCATCCATCAGTTAGAATAATTACCCAAAATACATTAGGAAACTTTGGAGGTAATACTTGGAAAATTGATGATTTCTGTCAAATTGAGTTCAATAACAATGAACTAGAAAATATTAATAAGAATTGTTAGATTGCTTGAATAAAGAATTTGTTTATAGTTATGCAGCTTTTCAGTCAGTCTTAAATTCACTTCACCAGAAGACTTACGGAAATAGCGATGGTCCCTCTTTTGTTGACCATCACACTTTGTATTACTTTTTGATTTTATATTAATTGATTCACTATTCATATATATGTAAGTAGTTGTTGGAGATCAATTATTTGTACCTGCTCGTATGCGAAAAAAAATTATAAAGAGTTTTCATTGAATGTGTTTACGTTTTCTCGTCCTTCAAAAGTTTCCCAAATTTTTATGAGCTAGAAGGCCAAAAACAGTTTATTTTTACCTCCATTTTCTTCAAGCTGTTACATAGTTTTTGGGAAAGTATTTTTTTGTGAAATAATATTACAATAAATAAATATTTTGCAGACTTTTCAACGTGTTTTCAGTCGGTTTGCTATGAGTGATATAAAAAATCATGGAGAAATTCGTAATCCACCATATCCTCAAATATTTGGAAGGCTTCAACATCTTGAGCGATCATCAATATGGCTTTCGGAAACAAAGACCAACAGGCGAATTTCTATCGTATGTCACTCATATTTGGAATAACGCAATCGAGAAAAATGGAGAATCAGGAACTGTTGCGCTTGATATTCCTAAGGCCTTTGACCGTGTGTGGCATAAGGGTTTGATAGCCAAACTTCGATGCTGTGGCTTGTCGAATCATTTTTGTGTATGGCTCTTCAGCTTTCTAAAAGGAGATTACGAGCAAGTGGCCGTCGATGGATATCACTCGAATACTTTCACCATCAACGCTGGTGTTTCCCAGGGATCTGTATTGCCTCCAAATTTTTTCATTATATGTCTACGACTTTTTGGAAAAAACCAAGAATCCAGTATATTGCTCTGCTGACGACAGCACACTTGTCTCATTATTCCATTTGGATTGCAAGACATCGGATACGGAGGCACATCTTCATCGGCAGCAGAAGGTTGCATATCTTAATGAGGATCCAAAAGTTGAAGTTACGAAGTACAATCAGGTACCACAAAAACACGGGCATCAGTTTTCTCCCAGAAGATAAATGTATCCGAATCGAATATAATAATGTGAGGTCAGATAATTACGCTTTCTGTATAGTGGCATACAGTAATTTTTTTGAAAATTTTGGGCATGAAGTGTGTAGCAGCGAAGTACGTTCCAAAATTGCTGAAATTCGACTGAAAACCTTCGAATGAGCATCGCTCAGGAATGGTTGAATGGAGTCAACGGCAACCCAGATTCACTTATAAAGATTCATAACTGGTGACGAATCATGGATATATGGTTATGACATGGAAATCAAAGTCCAATCGTCCTAATGGAAAATACTTGGAGAGTCAAGCATAAAAAAGGACGCCAAGTTCGATCAATTGCGAAGGTTTTGCTCACCCTTTTTATTCGACTACAGAAGCGTAGCCAATCAGGAGTTCTTGCCACATACTCGTAAGGCCAATAAAGGGTATACTGTTGCAATTATGCGCCGCTTTCGAGAAGCAATACGAAAAAAATCATGGTTTCCGTTTCACGATAATGCACCCGCTCGCTCGTTATTGCTTGTTCGAGAGTTTTTGGCCAAATACAACAATGTAATCATGGCCCAGCCGACGTATTCCCCAGATTTGACCTCTGCGACTTTTTGCCTGTTCCTAAGATTGAAGAAACTAATGAAAGGACGGCGTTTTGTGACGATTAAGAAAATAAAAAAACCGAACGGATGAGAGAATTCAAGGATATACCAACAACGCATATCAGAACTGCTTCTAGAATTGAAAAAAACGCTGGCGCAAGTTTATTTTATCTGAAGGGGACTAATTTGAAGGGGACAAATCAGAAATTGATGAATAAATGAATATTTTATTGTATCCGTTTGAAAATGTCCTTAAGGGACGAAACTGCAGTAACGTTAGTTATAAATACTAGTAGTAAAAAATACAGGGAGTTTCATTACCCATTTTTCACAATAGATATGTTTTTAGAAAAAAGAAAAATCCCTTTTTTTCAACATATAGATTATACCTGATACATAGAGCTATGGAAAGTGAAACGAGATCACATGATAGAAACTTTCATGCAACAGCTGGGCTGAAAAGTTCTGGGCCTAAGAAAGAAAACGTGTTTATTTTGGTGAAAATTGGCTCTTTTCATCAACGTAATCTCGATCAAGAGCCACGCTATCATTACAATGCCGCTCTAACATTCCAATATCACTTTTGTAGAACGATTTATCTTTCGCCTCAAAATAGGCCTCAGTTTCAGCTATACAACCTCTTCATTATAGCGAAACATTGTTTTGAGGTCTGCTAACAGCCAGTAGTCGCTGGGAGCCAAATCTGTCGGATATGGTATATGCGAGAGTAATTCGAAGCCCATTTCATGCAATTTTGACATCGTTTTAATTGATTTCTGACACTGTGCATGGTCCTGATGAAGCAGCACTTTCTTTTTCTTCAGATGGGGCCTTCGAACGATCCAATAACGATATATAATATTCACTGTTGATGGTATAGGTATTCCTTTCCGAAATAGTTGATCACAAAATACCGAGGCCATAACTTTTCCAGCCGATTGTTGTGCTTTCGGGCGCTTCGGACGAGGTTCAACAGTTGATCTCCACTTAGATGACGATCGTTTTGATTCCGGAGTGAAGTGGTGGATACATGTTTCATCCATAGTCACATGTCGACGCAAAAATTCCGGTTTTTTATATTCAAACATGGCGAAACTCTGCGCAGAATCATCAATACGTTCTTGCCCGGAACCAACTTTGAACACAGCTTTCTCATAGTCAAATGCCCTTGAAATATAAAGCCAGCACGTTTTTTTGATATCTTCACAATGTCTGCTAACTCACGCAACTTCACTTTTCGATCATTCAAAACGATTTTTGTGGATTTTCTTTATGTTTTCTGGTGTTACTGGCTCATTTGGAAGTCCATTGTGTTCTGCATCATTGGTGTCTCTACGACCACGTTTTTAGTCGGCAAACCAACATTCAATTGTTGTTTCTGATGAAGCGGAGTGCTTATAACACTTTTCAAGTCATAGCTTCGCTTGAATAGTATTTTTTTCCAACAAGAAGCAGTGAAGAAATTGTTTTTCATTTATTATTTTGAAAATAACCAAAGTAGTGTCCTTTTTAGCACAATAACTCACAAACTTATTAGTAGAATATTATGAAATTTCAACAACTTTCTTTTGAAGGTTAGTACTAACCGAAAAATGGTGAATTCAATAAAACTAGCACCATCTATGTGTTAGGCCCAAGACGTTCCAGTCCATGTAGTATACTAGTTAACTTTTTCTTGGAATGCAACATAACAGTTCTTGTTGAAAGTTCTGGCTCAGGCGATATACGAGTACGAGTATACAAACAGACATGACTCTCAAGAATCGTAAATTATTTTTTCGAAGATGTAATGTTTACAAAAATATCCGTCCAAGATCTCTGTCTCACAGCGGCAAACCGGCATGGTCTTGAGAGGACATCATTCTACCAACAACTCCAGTAATCAGAACAACCATGTTAACAGACTGGTCCGGATAGAGTCTGCAGTGTTCAAAAAAAATCTTTGAATATTAAATCCGTTTTACCACCTCTTCTGTATTCGGACTGTATTCGTATCACCTGTTACTGAAAACTCTACGAGAAATATCGGCTCGCTTCGATTGCCGAGATAAACTACATCAGGCTTATTAGCTTATGTGGGCCTGAATGTGGGGCTTGTATGTGGAAAAAGAAACGTATAATAAGTTCAGCACTTCTCATTTCCCATACCATGAAGTGTCTTCTCAATACCACAAAAAAACTGTAGTTGATAATGAAGCACTCTTAGGGCTGCGTTATGTCCATGGATATAGACTGATACCGCTTATTCAGTAGGTGCCCCATGACAGGTCCTGTACTTGGGGTCAGGAACCTTTATATCAATTACGCGACTACAGCATACTGAGGGGTGAAAACACCACCCTGGCATAGTAGAAATCAACCACTAAATCCACTCCCACTACTCTCATTCATAAATACACAAAGTTATCGGTGATCTCGAAACGAAGTGCCGAGCCAATTTCGTTCTTTTACCATAGGCGTGCGCCCATACAAAAACGAAATTTAAAGATATTATAGAAGATTTTGTGGTAGGTTATTTATAACCAACTACAAAAACTAAAAAACAATGATAAAAACAGCTAATAAACTGAACACAATATCAATTTGAGACCGTTCATTATAACTAATCCGATGCTTGTGATACTGTCGAATTCTTCAATATTACAGCACGGAAAGCGATGGATGAGAGTCCCATCCTAAGAGCGGTCGAAGGTCCCCGGCAACTCTCGGGTGGATCACGTGGTAAGACAGCCTACTGTGATCCTGGCATGTCATGATGGTCCCTTCAGTTTCCGACTTCGGAAACTGAGGAGAGCAAACGTGAAATTCTTCAATAAGCCGAGGTCTTCAATTCTACCGGTCGGTCGGTAGCCAGGCGGTTCGACAACACTCACTCGAATTGACTGCCGTGTTGGTCGGTGGTTCAAACACTAGTCTGAACGATCGATTTTCACTTGCTATCGTCCAACCCGTGTTAGGAATCAATCGTCAAAAGGTAAGACTTCATTAATCCTCAGCTCGCACAAGTTTCGACTGTGTTTTTCTGACACAAAATTTACTGCCAAGCATGAAAATGGCTCGACTATGTATTTCACAAACACAATATACAAAAGTTATCAACCCAGCTAATAACTCAACATTCAACTCAACAATGCGATGCAAAGTTCGCCAGGTCAGCTAGTTATACCAAATATATGATTCTGTCGGAAGACATTTTTTGAAAATACAACACCTGTGTTGGCCTGCAACAGTTTCATAATGAATAACTCTGAAATATTACCATTTAAAAATGACTTGCCAACCTTGATATTCATTAATGGATGAACTGGATGAACTCAAAATACCGACCGTGATCTCCAACAAGATACTCGATTCTATAATAAGATTCACAAAAGTGATGAGTTTCTTCGAGGTCGAATTGTTAATTGGTGAGATTAATAAATATTTCATAAGTCAGGGTTTTATCGTGCATATGGAATGACGCTTGTATTCTGATTCTTTCAGAATGAATATATTCTACATAGTTTCTATCATGATTGAAATACATTTTCATATTCATAGCAGACATGTCACCCAGGTCATTGATGTTTTTAAGAGTCTGCGGGAATTACGTCTCCACGTTCTGGATTGGTGAGTGTTTATGCTGAAGCATTCACCATTTATTCTGAGAATATCCTATGTTTTTAATTTTTGCCTAGTAGTTTTATTCAATATTCATCCAGTGAAGGTGGTGATTGCTATGGAAAAAAAATTTTTTCTATGAAATTCACTAACTTTTGTCGATGTCGGCACCTGAAACAGAAAAAAGTAATTATCAGGTCTTGAAATAATGGTTTGATATTCATCAGAATTACGTATTTCCATTATGAAGAAAAAAATATTACTGTGCTTTCATGTCATACAATCACTAGACCTATGTCATGTTATCATAAAAAGTGGAGTACTACTGTGAATTGAAAACAAACCAATTTGAATTCTCTGTTGAGAGGGTTGTAAGCGAATTATTTCTTGTAGGATCAGGGAAATGATATGAAAATAATTCAATCTTTTGTTGATCAATTTTTTACTCTGAAGTGTAGTTAACAACTTCATTCTTGGAGTAGAATGTTATTGGCTCTCAACAATTGAAATATTTGTTTTTTTCAAAGAATTATTTATAATGGAAACTGCTACAGATGTTTGTCGAATTGAAATCTACATAAGATACTGAATCAAGAAGTATTCGTAACAATCCTCTTATCTAAAATGTATTGTCAAATATTCGAAAGTATGCAGGAATTGCCAGTGCTCACATCTGATACCAAAGAAGAGTTTCTTTCTGGAATTTTTTTCAAGAACAAAACACAAGCATTACAGGAAAATCATTGAGGCGCTCTAAGTTTGGTGCCTGTGCAAAAGAAGCGATTCACATTAAATTTGAACCATTGAATATTATATACATTTGGAGAAACGCTCTAAGGAAGTTCATTCCACATAAACGCAGTTCTCCAAATGAAATAGTCCTTGAGCAGTGGTGTTCAAGGTGTACTGAGTTGAACTCCAAATAATGAGCAGCCACAGTCCGTCATGTATTTCTGATAAGTACCGCTCTTGTGGAATCGAATGTGCCAAGTTACTTGAACACCTTCCGTGAAAATATCTATAGGAGAGAGACAAATCTACAACCTTTTTTCTAGATATCAATATTGCGAGTGGTGTTCGTGTCGCCGATCAGGCAGATAGCTCTTTTCTAAATGGAATTTAGCAGCTTCTGGGTATGCTTAGGGGCGGAGCTCCATACATGAGAACAATACTCCAAAGGAGGTCTGATCTGAGCTTGATAAAGTTGCTGTGGTGTGTACAGTTTTCTGGTTCGAAACAGTGTTCCAAGCTTTTGAAAAGCAGCCTTTGCAATTCCAGCGACTTGATTGTGCTAAGACATATTGGTATCCATTTTAACCCCCAACAAACTTATCGAAGCATTGTTATATACAGTTCGGAGACATTAATCTTTTTGGAAAAATCTGTTCAGTTTTATCCCAATTCGAAATCACTCCTAAATCCTCATTAAGATATGCAACCTCCTGCTGCCGTTGAAGATGTGCACCACACTCGAAGTCCTGCAATCCAAATAGAATGACGAGACATGTGAGCTGTCATCAGGAAAGCAATATATTGGATTTTTTTTTCTTCAATAAGTCGTTGATATATAATAAGAAGAAGGTTGGAAACAATATGGATAGCTAGAGAACACCAGCATTGATGGTAAAAGTCTTTGGTACCATCCATGGTAAATATCCATGGATGGCCACTTGCAGGGAACGTTTTTTCAGGAAGCTGAAGAGCCATACACAAATATGATCTGACAATAATTCATAGCATCAAAGTTTGGCCAGCAACTACTCATGCCACACACGATCATCCGGCCATAGAAATATCAAGCGAAACAGCTCTTGACTCTCCATGACTCGCCTGTTGATCTTTGTTTCCGAAAGCCATATTGATGATCGATCAAGATGTTAAAGCCTTCCAAATACTTAAAGATATGGTGATTTACAGATTTTTCCATGATTTTTGATATCACTTACAGCAGAGCGACTGGTCAATAGTTATTTGTAAAATTTCTCTTGCGGTCATAACACATCATATCAACAGTTCATCTCCTGAATGATCCTGATGGATTCAATTCAAAATGGAAAAATTTGTTTTGGATGATGCAAAATGTTTTATTTGAACAAACATTTCGTTTGGAATTCTCGTTTATTTCGATTTTTTGGACACATCCACGATTCAGGATACTGAATTTCTTAGTGGGGAGCTTTCTCCCCACTTGCATTGGCATTTCTTTCTTTCTTCGTTTTAAATTGAACTTAATTGAGTGTCTAATCACTATGTACCATGAAAAGTCAAAAAAGAAATGCTTTATTGATTCATGAGGGAGCACCGCAGAAAAATTTTGAACACTGTCGTTGTGTGAAGAATGCATTCGTTAGTAGTAATACAATCGAATATTCTTGTTGAAAAAATGTATATTAAACCATACAAATGACTGACACCCTCTAGTGTTCTCTGGAAACTTCATTATCATAACTTCTCAATTTCCTCATATCATAAGGTAAGCAAAATCCAATCCTATTCGGAACGTCATGAACATCAATTATTCAGATAACGATCATAAGATTTAATTAAATCACTATTTGATTTCGAATGAAACCTCTCATTGTTAAGATTCTACAGGATCGAGGAATACGATACAGTCAACCCTCCAGCTTATGTCGGGATTGTATTCAAAATTTGTGAGGATTCAGACAAAATTCAATTAGTAGAAACATTGATTATTCAACAAACTTGATTTGTTAGAACGTATGAAACTAAGTCCCCGATATATGCTGTTTCAGATCAAATAAAAGAAATATTGTTCGAACAGAAAACAGGAAACAAACACATTATCAAAATTGACTGGATGTATTAGAAAGTAGATTTTTTGATACAGTGATTGCAGTTATATACATTTCTCTACAACCACAGCATGGGGTAATCAGGAAATACAAAACATCGTAAATGACGACTTTTACTCTAATTTTGTTCTCCACAACTGACAGTACTACGAATATATGCTTTCTTTAAAAGAATCTGAACTGTCTTACTTCAATATGGCTAAAATTATTATGCCCATTCTCTTCCAACGACGATTTGAATAAACGTTTTTATTTTACTTTCATACACTACGAGCGTTTTCTGGAACGTGATTGGAATGAAGGTGACAAATTAATTCAATTTATCACTTTCAGTAGAATTGAATTGTAAATTTTGCTTTACCTTTTTTACGGAACGAGTGGAATATTTAATCAGATCATACATGGTTAAAATATCAAACGTAATGAAACCAGCAACGGTAAAATTGCCACTTATGCGCCTTCACGAGTTTTCATGAAACTTCTCCATATAATGAACAAGGGATATTCAGGACTGTTTTATGATGGAGAACGAGAAGTTTTTTTCAAGGGTGGTCTGGTGAAAGAGTGAAATCACTCCGTTTTCTGATAATTGGAATTGTGGAAACAATCCTTTGATGATTGCTGGTTATTTTCCAAATTGGATATTGATACTTGAAAAATAAAAGATCCACAATAAAAAATTTTAGTCAGTTCGGTTTTCATTTTCCAAAAAATCGTTTTCTGGACATATCGAAATAACTTGTAAATTTTCAATAACATCGTGTCAGTATTATTATTGACATAATAATAATAATCATCATGACAAATTGACTCCGTTCATCGATAATTAATAATCAAAACAAAAAATATTACTTTGATAAGAAAAATATTCGATGAAAGGCAAATTTCGGGTTGCATCGTATGACAAATTAACCAATATAATAACAATAAAGCCCCATAGGAAGAAATCTAGAATTATTAAGTCGGGTGATCGAGGCGGCTATTCTATTGCACCTTTTCGACAGAAAGAACAGAAAAGAAAGCATACAGTCACTTGATGAAATTTCACTACAGAGACTATGTAGCCGTAGATCATAAGCGCACAGCTCAATCAACCACAGCAAAAAGTGTTACAAAACATACCATGTTCGTTTTTTGACTGCATCTGTATCTATCTCCATGACATAATCCTCTGTTTATGAACATTGAATGTTCGCCATTGAATATTTCAATTATATCAGCAACTTCCTAACAGAAATTTGAATTTAAGAAAAATATGAATATGGCAGAATATATGTGATTGATGACTTGTTTACTTTATGGTAATTCATGATCACTTGAATGAAATGAATATAAACGCTTTTGTCTGAATGCCAATGGAAAAATTTTATTTCACTACCGGTTTGATCCCATTATCAAGTATAAAACTGAAATCTGAATTTGGAACATCGATTTTATAGAATTTTCAGGTATATATATATATATATATATATATATATATATATATATATATATATATATATATATATATATATTTTTTTTTTTTTTTCCTGTGTTTATTTCAACGAACACCATTCCTACGTTTCGAACAGAACAAGCAAGATATAGAGCAATGACGCAAAGGCTTTGAAAGCCCAAAAACCATAAAAAGAATTCATAAAATAAAATGCCCCTTTTGACTCTTCCAGAAAAAGAAATTTGTCTCATTTATTATTTCCACCAACTTCTTTTACTACTGGTATACAATTTTATACATTAAGAACATATTGTATTTCAAAGCTGTTTCAGTAACAGCAGATAGAATTGGGATCATTAATATCTACGAGTATGATTGTTGCTCAAATGGTATTCATTATTTTGCTGAGATTACTCCTGATACAACCCAACCCATTCAACCTTTCTTCAAAATCTAACAACGTGTGTCAAAGTAATTTGGCAACTTTGTTGACCATGCAAATTTGTTGGTGGCTTCTTTGCCTTTGATAAGTTCTACGGAAATGTGGACGAAATTTCGACCATAAAACCTTGCAAACTATATACGGTCAATTAACCCAGAAATAGTTTTGAAAGAGTTCTTTTCGGCCATGAAAGTTTACACCGCTGAAGATATATGTTGATATTCTAATTTGAAATGGAATGAATTGTATAATCAAATTTGTTGTTCTGAATATCAAATCCATGAGTACATCCGAAGCCAATCAATTTCTGGATGAAGACCAATCTCATTTCGCAACAAACAGACTTCATTAACAAAAATTCAATTTCTCCAGAGATTATAAGGCGATGAACAATTTCCATCAGAAGGGATGTCTAGCTGCAAGACAATACCTTATCGAAAACTAGTTTAAAACTTCGTTACAGCTTCAATACTCTAAGTTTTTTAATTATACTTTGTGATGCGGTAAAGACAGAGTATTTCTAAATTCAAATTGAAAACATACGAAACTTTGTAAATGATTGGGAAAAAACCCGTAAGGTTATATTCGCTTTGAGTTTCAATATTGTTTTATTAGTACGATATTTCAATGTTTTCATCAGGCTCCTTTACTTCAAGGATAAGTTGGTTATGAAAATTAATTTTCCGTTCCACATTGATCTGTTGAAAACACTTTTCCCCCACCAGAACATAAACACTGGTTGTGAAATTTCTGAGTTGGTGACTAAAAATATTGTAGACTATGTTTTATTCTTTGAAGTTGAAATAATACAAAAAAATAGACTTAACCGATACTTGATGAAAATCCACAGTACATTGTGAGATTTCTACTTGAAAGTTCATAAAACAGCCACAAGTGTTTCGCTTTACAATAGCATCTTTGGACGTCACAATACTGTCTGAAAAAATTGTGTGTTGTGCTTTATAGCAATTTGAATCATTATGACTATCACTGCCTGGTAAAAACTGAAGCATAATAAAAACCTCCAGTTTCATAAGTTGTTCATACAAGGGTAAATATTTCAGGTAATTCGACATGTAGAAATTTGTCAGGTTGTGATAGTCATAACGATTCACATTGCTATGAAAGCACATCACAAAATTTTTTCAAACCGTATTGTGCCGTCCGAAAATGCTATTGTATAGCAAAACACGTGTCGCCGTTTTGTAAACTTACAAGTGGAAATCTCACATCGAAATGTGTTTTTGGAAACATTATGATAATTCAATTTATGGAGCCCCTAAGAGATCCCTGTCTATTCTGATATAAATGTGGAAGTTTGTGAGGGGCCGTCTAAGCAATGAAGCGCCTTCGCTAAGAACGCAACCCGAACGCGGGAAGACGCGTAAGGTTACACGTCGTTGACGGTTGATTAGTTTTGCAAACTTTTCCATAGGTAACATAGTTCGATTCTCGAAACTATTCACTACTTAATGCAGTTGGCATATTTCTTTAGGTACTGTATTTTTAAAGTGAACATATAAATTAATAGCTGTTGCCCGCTAGAATATTCAAATATGCAGGTAGGTTCTTTGTATAACTTGAATAAGCATCAAGAAAAGGAATCAGGAATTTCTACCGCCGAGGGGAAAAAAGAGAGGTTCAAATATTGTATTGAATTTCGTCAGTTGTGAAGTTGGAAACCTGAAGTTTTGGGTTCAAAATGGTCTATCACGAAACTTAATGTGATAAACCAAATTCTACGCGGGCGAAGCCGCGAGCAATAACTAGTGATTATTATAAATATATTTCAGCTGATTGAAGTGAAAACTACCGAAATCATTATAAATGACGCCATTCAGTTGTTTGTGAGATGAAAATTTTTAAATTTCTCCTGAAAATGGAGTTCAATGGAACCATCATTTCCAACATTCGAACATTTGAAAATATTCTTCGTTTCAACCGGAAATGAACTCAAGTCAAGGGTTTTGAATATACCCCTGTATATTCCATCTGTTTTTGATCATTTGAAAGGACATACAATTTTCTTTTTAACAACAGAAGTGACCATTTCTATTCAAAATCGCGTAGAAGAAAATAAATTTAAAAAGAAACATTTCATTCACGAAATGAAAAATGGAGGCAAGATAATGGTTGATAATTTTATTGAAATTCATTTTCATTATCAGTAATGATACTGTGTTATGATAATAATTCTACAGTCATAAAGCGTAGCCGAAACTTCCACTGATTTGATTTCTTGTCGAGTAAAAAACCTTCCAGACTATAATTTCTTTCCTGAAATAACTTGAACATAATGCCAATTACAAAAAAGAAGATGATACCCCATTAAAATCACCAAATAAGGCAAGAAAAACTGCCCATTTATGAATACTGTTTCTCATTACAGACGCAACAACTTCCTATTTGCGAAGAATAATGTCTTCAAAGTTTGTTACAACATATCCAAGTAAATCTGATAAACTTATCAGATTGGGACGGAGTGCATTATTCATGAAGCATATACTTGTTGGTTCCTGGAGAAAAAAACCGATTGTATTGAATAAAATATGAATCCATAATGTATTTCTCATTGTAATAGCCACAGACAATTGTGTGGGTATGGCAGAGGAAAGTGTTGCGTAGGTTTCTAGTGATGAGAAAAAATGTCTAATATTAATGCTTGTGTCAGTGGTAATTTGTGAGAATATTTCCAAAGGTGGAGAATCATCTTGAAATATGCAACTTTCTCATCCAAAGATAATTTGATAATTGTAAATGTTGATACTGAAAGTGAGAGTAACTGAAAGGGTGGAAAAATGCTCCGTCTTCAGTAATGAAAAATTTTGCAAATGTGAAACTTGCAAAAACTCCTTTGACTTCTATCGAGGACGTTGGAATATAAAATAAGTCATTGTCAGAACTGCAAATACCATTGATTTTTTTTCAATTCTGAAGT
This sequence comes from Leptinotarsa decemlineata, assembly GCF_025532065.1. Classification (NCBI taxonomy): domain Eukaryota; kingdom Metazoa; phylum Arthropoda; class Insecta; order Coleoptera; family Chrysomelidae; genus Leptinotarsa; species Leptinotarsa decemlineata. The sequence goes on from NW_027412686.1 coordinate 3,068,052, forward strand.
CGGAGGCATATTTCGGCCTCCGAAACGTTGAAATAAGTATCTGTAGAATTTATTAGCTCTTTTTTTTGAGGTAAAATTATTGAATACAACAATTTTTTGTTGAATAAAATATTTCGTTTGCGTAAAATATATATTTGTATAGATTGTGTAAGGCGAAAAAACCCCAAAGCATACAAATTTCATTTTGTGTGTTGACTAATTCGAATTCTGGAGAAAATTTGTGAATACAAGTGACCGACTGAGTCAACTCAGTTGAACTCGGTGGTTTATTTGTATCATGCAGTAACTTTTTGGGGTGAACTTTTCAGTTTCCCCCATTTCCAACAGACTCTATAGATTTGGCATTGTTTATTTTTCACACTGTGATGCCTTTCAGAATATAATATTTCTCAAACATAATTTTTTGTTCAACCAGGCTGAAAACAGTAGAATAAGTACAGTAATTATTGCTTCCAAACCAAAAACCTTTCTAGGACACAAAGGGTACTGATTGATGATGCAATTTATTTATTTGTCAATTCCGAACTGTGTACAAATTTTCATTCAGTATTATTTATCAGCCAAAACGAATACCGTAAATAAAACATTCGAGTTCACTAATTTGAATGCAAATATTTTAAATAAAAACGGAATTAGCATATGCCTATATGTACGAATACATTTCGACCGATAATTTTGATGAAAACCTATAACAGGGGGTTTTGTGAAGAGGCAAAATCACAGTATCCCAGTATATTGGCTTGATAAATCAATGCACTTTCCGGAATCGAACAAATCAGGGAAAACAATGGGTGTAAATCGACCTTATCTGTCACTGGAAATAGCCAAATTAGAAATGAAGCAATGCTTTTTCCGATGCGGATGTTACGTTTGGATAATGTGATTGCTTCCGTTCAATATTTTTCTTTTGAAAGATATTTCAATCCCCCTCCAGGTTTAAAATATTTTTTCTCTACCAAAAAGTGTTGTGTCTGTTCAGAGAACAGATGAAGAACTTTCAATCTAACTGGCAATATATTTTTGTAACTGAATTATGTTAATAAACTAATGAACTAATCGAATCAGGTGCATACAATCATTCATTCTCAAAATTGTGATAAAAATTCGAAGAAGAGGAGAAAGACCAGAAGAACACAAAAACTTCCATTGTTTTCGAAATGTATTTCATTCGAACGAAGAGTTTTCGATCAAAATTGTATCAAAATTGAATTTTCATTGAAACTTCGGTATTCTCCACATCGACCGTCTCAGATTCAAAAAATTAATTGAGTAGGAGAAGGCTGAAATTTGAACAAATGACTAAAAAACACAATTCTTTCGTTGCTGGCTTTTCGACTTTTTTGAAATCTTTCTCAAAGCACTACAAGTTATATAGTGAGACATTCATACAAATATATGTGTGGTTAGTTGGCACTGCATAAATAAAGACAAAAAAATCGGTTATCAAGAGGGAAAATAATAGATATAATGGAACGAAAAGATAAACAGTTTGTTGAAAATATAGGGAACTATTCACTCATATAAATTTTTGGTTTTAGTGTCTGAAAAAATAGATTGAGACGAACATTCACATGAAGCAGACGATCCTACTATCTCAATAAGAAAAAAAATATATATATATGGTATATTTCAAGTAACCTATTCACTGAACGGTCTACAATTATAGATAAACCACAAATTGCTCACTTTCTGTACCCCTACCCCTTGAAAAAGAGGAAAAAAAAAGAAAAGGGCAATAATGATTTTCTCTGTAGATAAAATAGTGGTATCACCATGGGCGTCCTTAAGCTGTAAGATAGAGTCATCATTTGATCCTCAGTTTGTTCATGAGGTGAAAATGAAAATTCAACAGCAATTGTGTATTTGTCTATTTGGTGGTATTTCATATATTTTTTCATAATAATCATTCCTTGAAAAATATGTTTCTTACATTCGTTCTGTTTTCTGCGAATCCGGTTTTATTTTTGTTTCCAGATTTCGCATGGTAACTCTCAAGTTATGTCGGTGGTTTTTCCTTCATTGTTGAAAGACTGGATGGATTTTTATGGGCGCAATAATAATTGGCATGGAATCTTCTGATTATATTTTGCAAGAATTGGCCTTACTTTTGTATGTTGTATAATGGTCGTTCAAAAGTTGTTTAAAAAACTACTGACAGCATAGCATATTATCGTTGTATGTGGAATTGATATCGTTTGTCTTCCCTTCGAATCCGTCCAAACAATGAAGAAACTGATATCAACCTCTAGTGATTTCATTCGGACGATATCAAATAATTTTCAACAAATTCTTGTAGTATTGTATCTTTTAACAGTGGTATAGTTTCAATTGTCAGAATGTTCAGTATCGTATTTGAAAGATATAGTTTCCAACAGTATATCATGCATTTTCCCAAACATTGTTTGAGATGGAGATAATCTGCAGTCATAACATTTACATGCCAGGAATCACACGATAAAAAGTGAGACATTAGCTCGCATAGGTTAACGAGAAACAGATTTCAAATAGATTATTCAACATAGTTAGGTAATCAACAGAACACAAAAGGTGATTCGATGCAAGACAACACTAGTTCATAGGTTTTCAAAACCTTTTATTATCGGTCTGCAGTTTTCGGTAAAAATCGTCAAGAAGAATGAACATGGAAGGTATAAATGAAAGTAAGACGGTTTTTTTTTCCAATGCAGCTTCATAAATTTAATCGGAAAGTTAATTCTTTGAAAATCAAGCATATTGATAATATATCAACAACTATCGAAAATATCACTTCTTTGTGTGTTTTTATTTGTTTTTTAACGAATTCACACTGTCTTGAAAAAGTTTATATATATTTAAAAATTGAAATTTCATATTATCTGGCTCCGATTATATACTACTGATTTTGTAATACTAACATCTATCTTCATTGTACGTCATGATTTTGGGTTGGAATATACAGTTTTCATAATCAATAGTTTCCGACATACCTTTCCTCTTCTAACTGAACAGAACAACATTGCATACAAAGGGGATAACTCCTTAGGTAGACATATAAAAAACTAGTCCAATATCGATAAGGACAACAGATCGTATGTCTACAAGCTGAAATGTGGCTTGTGCCGAAAGTTTATAATATTGGGAAAACATCCAGAAATTCTAAAACCAGAATGTTAGAACACAAACGAAATTTCAAAATGAAAAAAAATGTAATCTATGCATGCCGACTATTGGAAAACAATCATGCATTTGACATAAACTACGGCATATTATATACATGAAATGAAGGATAAAAATCAAACCTACCGGAATTCCTGAACATTGGTGAGCATAATCAAATTTCCTATTGACCAACAACTAACAAGAAGTTATTCTCCCACCACTGTTGAATTTGTTTTCATGAAAAATTTCACAGAACTAGTATAATCATTGGTAACAATAATTTATCTGTTTCGTACCTGCCGGATACCCATTCAAAAGACTACCTATTTCCTAATTGGTAATCTCTATGATTTAGATCGATTGTTTGTATACAGTACAAATTGCATCTAGTGTACCAGTCCAACTACTACTACTTGCAATATTGTCCGACGTAACTGGACTGTTGAAAGTATTTTCATATTATTTTTGTCGAAGCATAAGAACGATGAACAAAATGAAGCCCAGGCAGCTTTCAATAGTTTTACAGTATTATACTTGTTGAATCGGTTAAAGTAAGAATATAAATGTCAATGGTCAATTTTTTGAACTCACTTCATCACTCACCATTTCTGGATAGATGCATTTCCATTTTGTCAAAAATTTTACTTTCAATAAAACTCTTTCGGGTGTTAGAATTATACATCCGTCATTGAACTTCTTGATTATTCACGATGAGAAGATACAAGGACTTTCAGCAGTCTGTTTTGCCAAATCACCATGGACGGATATATCAGTTGCCAATACGTACAAATAAGTAAATACCTAGTTTCATCAAAATGAGTGTTCTGTTCGAGCAACGTACCGAGCGCTCCGCTCATTTTACGGTTGCCATAATCCTCCTACCGAGAAGACTATTCGCAATGTGATGGTTTAGTACACGATCGTCCAACACCCATACGTCGACGAAACGCAAGACTTACCGGAAATATCGCCGCTGTCTGTGAGAGTGTGCAATAGATTTCGCGTCGCTCACAAGAACTTGGTTTTTCGCAGACCACACCTCAGCAAATTTTGTGTATGTACATTATTGGTATCATCATTTAATCCTACAAAAGTAACAATTGGCTTATATATATATATATATATATATATATATATATATATATATATATATATATTTATATATATATATATATATATATATATATATATATATATATATATATATATATATATATATAATTATTCTACTTTCTTCTCAAGATATTAACTAACTCTCATACCAAAAAACACCTTCTGTTCCTGTGATATTCATTACCGAACTTACAATCGATTGTATTTTCTTCAGCGATAGATGTTCCTGTTCAAATGGTAACCCCAAGACATTATTAGTTGGTTCTAGAGGTAATTCAACTTTGATATTTGTCGTACTAGATGCCAATATCAGAAATCGTGCCTTGCTCAATAACTTTTGAATTGAGGTTTCGGGATCAGTGAAAGTGAATTCATCCTAATGAAGAATTATTGTACTTTGATTTTCAGTAGTGAGGTAATTATTTCATCTTAATATTGACTGGATAGCTATCTCAATAATTTTCGAACTCATATTCTTATTCGGAGGGCGATAATGGTAGTGGTGGTGGAAAATTTTAATACTGCCGAAGACTGACAGAGAGTATAGAGAGAATACGAGTAATTTTTTTGTAAATCTTTCAATGATCAGCTTTCATGATCATTTCAAAAACACTTGCGTTTTGTATTTGTCACTGTGAGTAATAATCTATCCAGTTATGAATAACCATTAATAATCTGCTGCTGGAATCTATAATTATACTCATTCGTTTTGTAGCATCCGGAATTTTCAAAGCATCAGCATTCGTCGGTAGTTGGTGAATGTAAGACAAATCGTGAGAAAAAAATAATTATTATGACCTCGACATTAGTTATATTGTTTTGTTTTACGTTTCCTGTTCTACAGAACCGATAACAATCTAGCAGTTATTAGATTTCTTCCTGAATTTAGCAGATATGCAAAGTTTTTTGGAAGGCCAGAAATCTTAACACCTTCTACTTATAACAAAAATGATAAGTTAATATATTTCAGTTGATGATAAAAGGATACTGAAGGAAACAAAGTTAATTTCGGTTCATCATCATTTTAAAAGTTTGTGGTTGAAAAGGTTTTGGAGGAATACATAAATACCAATCAATATAAAATTACGGCCATGTGGGGCTTCAGAAATTTCTTTCAGCACAAGCATCTTTACATTTCCTATTTGAATTCAATTTTCGAAGAAATCATTTCTAATTATTTGATGAAAATAAATACATAAAATTATGTTGACATAATTCCTTTTCATGTAATATCGAGTGATTAACGAAATAATTCATCACAAATTCCTGCTTTGATAAAAAAAGTATCTATCAATATACCGGGTTATTCAAAATCACAGTTGATGTGTGACTTTCATGACACATTCTGAACGTGTGTATTATGGTCGTTGTTCAACGAGTTTAAAAAAGCATATTTGACAATCAGGGCCTCATTATTTTTTAACTTGCATATATTCGATAGGTGACTTATTTGACACGAAACAAATATATTCTATAGGTATGTCAAAGTGTTCATTTCGTATTATCTGGAATTCCTAGGCACCACAGGTCAAAAGAAAATACCTCATAAATTCTTTACCCGTTCGTAAGAAAACGACACCTGAATAACGAAAAAAATGATATCAAGACGTTTCAAGAATTGAATTGATGGTAAGAAATCGAAATACTGAATGTACATTGATTATATTTTACTTTTACCCGACTAAACCATAGCCAAAAAAAAGTTTTCATTTCATAATTATTCATAATTGGTGCTCTGCAAAAACAGTATCGATCAATGAATAGAAAAATATGAAAATTTGGCAGTGTGATAGAGATGTGGGCAATTCAGTTATAGGTAGGTTCAAACTTGATATTGGAATTGGCCGTGGTGGTAGTGCGCCCGACTCACGATCGGAAGACCGTGAGTTCGATTCCCGCCTCGACCAGATATTTTTTTGAGATAATTTATCTGGTTGGAATGATTCTGCAACCGTGTTAGGAATCACACTTTAAAAGGTAAGTCCTCGTTAGTCCTTAGCTCGCACAAGTTCTCAACTTCTGAGAGAGAGATTTTTTGAACAGAATTATAGATTTATTTATATGACATTTTTAGAACCATTTTAATTTAGGTGTGTTTTTTATCTCATTCATGAAACAATTCATTGTGAGATTTTCATTGAACAGTTTTACAATAACGCAACACTTGTCGCTATACAATAGCTTCTTCGGACGTTTCGACTGCAACTGTGGCAGTGATCTTCAGTGACATGGTCGAAGTCCTCTTCTTGACGTGTCAACTGATACATGTCAACTGATGTGTCGTGTCAAATGACGTGTCATGAAGTGTCCTTCGACCACGCCACTGAAGATAACTACCGTATTTGCAGTCGAAACGTTTGGAAATCATAATCAAAGAAGACCACGGCAAAACCCGGAAACCATTCAAAACAAACACAAACACGTTCTGAATATTCATTACGTTTCTCAATCTGTTGCGAAATATGTAACAGAAAGTCTTAGTGAAAGAAGTAACAAAAAAATTCATTTTGGTCCCATACAGGATGTCCACACAATATTTTCAAATGACATCCCTATTTTCCAATTACTTCATTGCTATCAAGGCGGAAAACAATAATGATTTCAATTTATGTTCCCTGTACTTACACTGCACAGTTTTCTTTTAAATTGGTCTGGCTATGCAAAAACTTTGTAGGCTTTGAAATATTCAATTACAGAATTATTCAGACCTGCAATATGCCTGTATTTTAACAACTATTATATTTTTCCATAATCAACTTCCATTCAGATAAGTGAATTTCTCTGCTCCGTAAGATTCAAAGTAAATTCGTATGCAAACTGTGTAGGTAAGGTACAGAAATATAAATGTCAACATTACTTTTAATGTTGATCACGATTAAGTTATAAAAAATTGGAACTCCTTTCGAAATTAGTGTTGCCAGTGCAAATTTTCATGAAAATCTCATATAAATAATTGTGGTAATCCTATATGGATTTGAATGAGTTTATATGTAAAATAATATCAGGTTCAGTTTGGAAGATTGAATTCATGAAATAATATTGTGACTGGAATTTCATACAACTTCAGTTCAGCGTCAACTTATTACAGAATACCATAAAGACAGTGTGTTTCACATCTGTTAATAATGAGCAACAAATGTGTCGAAGATAATAATAATATGATTGATGTTGAATTGATAGAGTATGTGACTCGAAAACCGAAGATACACAGTAATATAATCATAGAATGAAACAACAAACGTTAAACTCAAAACTGATTTGAAAGTAACAAAGTGCCACAGAAACCATCTGAATTCACTTATAAGATATTTATTATATAAGTCTTATTGGTAATGGAATCTCCAATTCATTCAAAGCAACGAATTTCAAATATACAGCGTGACTCATGGTCGGTGGTAGGTTAGACGTTTCTGGATAAATCAACGCAGCATTGTGGCGTTGCCACTTTTGTCAATAAGTTCTGGCAACCCTTTTTTTTTCAATCTTGATGATAGTTTATATAACTACAAGTATTCAATTAACAACAAGAAATTGCCTTTATATCATACAGGACGTGCTAAAATTACTATTATTTCCATTATGCATGAAAGTGGTCAAACGTTCATTTTTTCAAATGAAACCCCCTGTATATTACTCGATGAATTGACAGATGATGAAAATGTTCCAAGATGATATATTATTCTGGAAACACTATTTTTTTGGAGAATTTGGTTTTAGGTAGCAGTGAAATTATCAATCTCATAACAGTTTGGTTACTTTTATAAATAATTACAAATAGTTATCGACGGTGTTCTAGAACATCTTCCAAAATGAATGCAAATATCGATTATACAAACCAAGTTCTTATGAAATTATTTATTACACATGTACAGAGTGATTAAATCATTGCAGAAAATTCAACCCAATTTATCCTCAATTAACACCAATGAACGAGAGGAAGTTTATAAGATCACAACATAATTTCCTTAACTATGTTTCAAATTTGAAAGCTCGGTCAATATCACCAAAACCTGTTATTGTAAATGATGACTATACTGTTGACGTTGTGCCATATTTTTATGCATATCCAGAAGCTTCCATTCGTAGTGCAGGAAAAGATTTGGGGATAGACATGCTTCAGTACAACGAATGCCGAAATATCACGAAATGCATTCTTATAAATTTTCCATTTTTGCATTTTCGCGAATCCCTTTCAATTCAAATACAGGAAGATCGGGAATTTCTGTGAAAAATAATTTGGAGCGACGAATCAAAATTTACGAGAGATGACATTTTCAATAGAAGAAATGAACATTTTTGGACTGATCATAATCCTCATGTGACAAAAGAAATGAAGTTTCAAGAAACATTTTACCTGAATGTTTTCTGTATTTTGAAGAACAAATAAAAATTAGCTTCATCATTTATGAAGACTCACTGAATGCAGAGAGATATCTTCAAATAATAAGGAAAAATTTGTCTTTAGGAATATAGGAATTCGTGGATTCAACTGGAAGCACCAGCTTATTCCACTCGTAATTTCGTAAATGTTTCAGAAAACTACGAAATGTTTAACGATCGTTGGTTTAGGTGTTCAGGGCTGTGGGATTGACCACCGAGATCACCCGATCTCATGCCACTTGCCTTGTTTTATGAGGTGTTTTAAAAGAGAGGGTGTGCATTACTCCAGTGTCTACCAAAGGAAAATTGCGATGGTGAATAGTGCGGTATATTGAAGATCTGAATCACCATGAAATTGAAAAAGCAACTGAATAGAACATTTTGAAATGTTCAGGATATAATGAACAATATTTTCAGAATTTATTGTTTACAATTTTGTTATGTTTAGTCATCCTGATTCTGTTATTTTCTGTACATCCATATGTAATTGCCCAGAAAATCTTACTTTCCACCTAGAGATGCTTGATTTTCGGTACAGTTGTTTCCTGGAAAATTTGAGCCATGGTTAAGGAAATTATTATGTAATCTTTCAAACTCCCTCTACTTCATTGGTATTAATTCAGGATACATCTGGTTGAATTTTCCGCAAGATCAGATTTGATCACTTCATGTGCAATAAATAATTTCGTAAAATCTTCGTTTGAGTAATCGGTATTTGCATTAATTTTGGGAAATGTTTTGAAACACCGTCGAAAACTATTCGTAAATTTCTTATGAAAGTAACCAAACTGTAATAAGCTTGACAATTCTAGTGCTATCTAAAACAAAATTCTCAAAAAAATTATGTTTCATTAATGGTTATTAATAAAAAAAATTCAGGATTCAGGTATAGGTACATGATATATCATTTTGGAGCATTTTTCATTACCTTTCAATTATTGGAGTAATATACAGGGGGTTTCATTTGAAAAAATGAACATTTGACCACTTTTATGCATAATGGAACTTATAGTCATTTTAGTTCAGACAAACTGGAATACTTCCAGTTTGTCTCTATCATCAAGATATCAGCTTTTCATCAATTGAGAGTACTGATGTACTTAAGTTCAATTTGGGCTATGTTTTGGACCATATTTAGCACAAATTAGTTTTTATTTCGAAAACTGATAGAAATAGGTATAGGACATTATGAGAAAGCTATTTCAAAATTTTGTTAATATACGGGGTGTTCTATTTCAAAAAAGTAAAGATGCTAGGACTTTTTAATAGAAGTGGTAACGCTGCATTGCTGAAAATATTTTAGATTGATAGAACACGTGAGAAAGATGTGAAATTTTCAGAAATATCCTGCGTTGCGTTCACCATAAACGTCAAACCTACCCTTGACCATCAGTTACATTGTATAATGAAATATAACTAAAACTTCTTCAATATATGATGTTCACCGTATTGAAACTAACAGAAAACAGAAAATATAATGGAAAATGAATATAATGATATGATTTATTTTGTCCATGTGGTCAGAAATGCGAAAATTTAATGGATTTATATTTCAACAAAAAAGACTTTCCTCACATTTAAAACATAATCGAGTGAACAAAATCACTCATGTGAGATCTATCTTTTGTTCCAGTTCTAACAAAAAATATCAATGTATTGAAATTATTCTTGACTGTTACTAGTTCAATATGCTATAGATATGAAAAGGTATCTCTTGAAATGATTATTTCCGCGTCATAAAAACTGATAATTATCTTGAAAGTGGTTCAATGAAATTCAGAGAATATGTCGGAGAATTCATTAAACTTACAAAAAAAACCTATCGTCTAGTTCTTGAAAACAATGAATGAGTTGACGGTTCACTGATTTTAATTTTCAACGTTGCATAAAAGTAGAACTGTGTACTTTCACTAACCTTCTCATAAATCAATGAAAAACTAATGCCTGGTCATTCATACATGAACTCAAGTACAGAAAACTGAACTACTTCAATGGTATTCACAAACTTTCTATTCTTGGTTGATTCTTGCGGAATATTTTCATCTCATACGAAACAATATTCATAGGGTTCTAATGCTCGATCTACAAGTGGCTTTGTTATTCAACTGAAAATTATTTAGCAACAAAGCAGTTATTGCAACAGATTGTAGTTTGGATATGATGTTGGCGAGGCAGATTTTTTTTGTTGGCTCACATGCAAATAATGGAAAAAACTATATGAAAAATTACTTTTAGGGTTACTGAGAATTTCAACCTGTCTTACAAGAGAGGGGTTTTTACTTCTTGTTGGAAGATTGCTCGCGGTCAGCCTATTTCAAAAAATGGCAAAAAAATGTTCCAAATAACTATAGACCAGTCACTTTGCTATCAGTGATATCAAAAATTATGGAGAAAGTCGTAAACCACCATATCCTCAAATATTTGAAAGGCTTCAACATCTTGAGCCATCAACAATATTGCTTTCGGAAACAAAGATCAACAGGCGACCTTCTATATCGTATGTCCCCCATTTTTTGGAATAACGCAATCGAGAAACATGGAGAATCGAGAGCTGTTCCGCTTGATATTTCTAAGGTCTTCAACCATGTGAGGCATGAGGGTTTGCTGGCCAAATTTCTATGCTGTGGCTTGTCGGATCATTTGCGTACATCGCTCTTCAAATTCCTGAATATCAACGACTTATTAGAAAAAAACAAGAATCCAATATATTGCTTTGCTGATAACGGCACAGCTGTCTCGTCTTTCCATTTGGATTCCAGGACATCGGCTACGGAGGCACATCTTCCCCGGCAGCAGGAGGTAGCATATCTTAATGAGGATGTAGAAGTGATTTCTTATTGGGGTGAAAGGGACCAGTTGCTGGATTCCATTCAGAAAAGGGCCATCTGGCTGATTGGAGATGCGAACATCACTTGCAACCTTGATAGTCTGGAACATGGAAGAAAGGTTGGAGATTTGTCCCTCTTCTATAGATACAACAGTACCTGAGGGTTAGATCGATCAATGTATTTGTTATACTCGTAAAAAGGCTATTGCTGAAAGAATAATCTCAACAAAAAAATCGAATTAAAAATACTTTCAACAGTAGTGGTAAAGATATGTTTAACACGCTACTTTGTGAACATCATCTTTCAATACCCATCAGAAATGTCACTTCTCATGACAGTTGTACAAAAAACACTTCATTGTGAGATTTTCACTAAACATTTTATCAGTTAGTAAAGTACAATTACAGAGTGGAGACACGCGTTAAGAAACTATTTTATAGCGGAATATGTATCGAAAATGTATCGATCAGTTTTAGTAGAACTGTTCTTGAATAAACGGATGTATGAATGAAGGGAAAAGATGAATTTCTCGTGATAAACATCATAAACATGTGTAGATCAAACCTATAAATGATTTTCATGAAACAGAGAAGTCTACATCAGATAACTGGTTTTTCAGTTCCTGATGTGTGTATCAAATTTTCATGAAATATCATCAAATAGAAAAGGAAACTAATGAATTTATTCAACTTTCTTGAGTTTGTTTTCCATAATTCTCAAGAAAAAATTCGAATGTTCTTTTCATACAAAATTTAGCGATAATTGAACTCCGTTTCTATCGAAAACACTTTTCCCTCACTAAAACGAAAATACTGTCTCACGACGCACGTTTCGCTAACCCATTTAACATCATCAAGAAATGCGTATGACTAATTCTTACCGCTATATTACTGTTTTTAATGTGTCTAGACGAATCAATACGTCACTAACGTGAATAATCAAATGTGTTTTCAATATTTTTCATTGCTCCTTATATTATCTACCATTGGCCTTATTTCTACCGTAAGCCTAGTAACAAAGGGGCATTTGTCATCGTTCATAGACCTCATTTCACATTTTTCGATTCCTCAAGTTCCGAAGGCTTCTGAAAACGTATGATGCACTGTTGGGAACCTTTGGTGTAGTAATGAATATTACTGGAGTTTTTCCCAACACCAAATCGTTATTTTTTACACCTCGACACGTGTTTCGATCACGAAGTGATCATCTTCAAAGAGGAAGATAAAAAAAGTTTTACTTCGATCACTTGGTGATCGAAACACGTGTCGAGGTGTTAAAAATAACGATTTGGTGTTTGGAAAAAACTCCAGTTATATTCATCTGAAAACTTAATTTTTTGCATGTTCTCTCCAGCATACAGGGCAACACTTCTTTGGAATATGAAACCGAATATATAAAATATGATCGTAGCGAACAATTATAGTCCGCATAGTTTTACCAATATACTTTTTATCGCAAACGTCACAGCTTTCGTAAATGACATGGTGAAGTGAACGACCAGTTTTCAATGTAACTTTCTTACCCAATCATTGAATGATTTGTACCAATCCGTTGGTGCATTTTGAATCGTGTGGAAGAACTATAAATTTTGAGTATTCGTCTTTCTGAAGATATACGGAGGCACTCTTTATTCAAATTTTCTCTTTTCAACTCACTTATCCACTATACTTGAAGAATAACCGTTGCTTTCAACTTACTGACTGCTATTTTTGTATTTTACTTGTATTGATAGCTTAAACGGTATATATGATACGTTTTTTCTTCCACGAATAGAAATATTCTGAATTTGATTTGTCGCCACAAATCCATTTGCAGTTATTTCAAAAAGGGTTTTCTCAATTTCTTCATAAAACAATAACAACTCCTATCACTGGAATTACACATTTTTGATCAATTTAACCAGGCAGTGTTTCGGACTATTGACCCTGTATTTCAAAATGAACCAACACCAAATAAATTCAAATGAATTGAGTATCATTTCAAAACACGCCTGCTTGATGTAACTTTTACCTGTATGTTCACGTGTATCGAATACCCTACCTCCACGAATATATTACCTTTATGTCATAATTTACTCTGTGAATCGGCCAGCCTACACAGGAGAATGAAAAATGAATACACGTGACATACAATGGAAGTGCTGGCGGCTCTTTTTGAAGGACGAATAGATGACATTGAGGAAGAGGCAACGAATTTTGAACAAGTACATTATTCACCAAAGAAACATTACTTCAGCAAATTTCGAGAATTTTCTCAACCTGTTATACAAATTTCACCCATTTCGAATATGCCACTGTCTCAAACTCAAATGAAAAGAAGGGGTCAACTATTTTTAATACTCCTCCACTTGGCATAAAATTGATAATGATAAATATATTAATGAACATCTTTTACACAGAATGCAATATAATTCACAAATATTCGTTAGGTTGTCGAGTCGAAAGACTGTAAATGACCAATTCGAGGTGAAGCTGATCCGTCACATGCCAAACTCTGAAATATCAATTTTTTCAAGTAAGATTATTTGTTTGAATCTTGCTAGATTATGGACAAAACGTCAGGTGCTAGCGAACTAAAAAAATCACTTTAAAAACAATACTTACAGTTATGAAACAGATATTCATCTAATTACTGAAACTATTCTGAATAGTGGAGTGTCCGATTCAAAATCCGGAATGTCTGACTATAATGTATTTGAGCGAGTTCGAGAAGTTCAAAAAAATTATGAAAATAGCAGAGGTGAGGTCCTCATAGCAGTTCATAAAAAAATATCGTGCCAAACACCAACCGTTGTTTCAAAGTGATGCTGAGGATATTTGGCTCACTCTTCACAATGATGATGGATCTAAGAGTTTGCACATTCGTTGTGTATTCGTACATAACGATTCATAGCGACTGCAACATTCCACACATCTACTGCCTACTGGGTAAAGGTAATTTTCAGAATATCAAAGAATAATTACTGATCTAGTATTCATCTTCAAAATTCTAAACAAAATTTTTCACCACTGATAACTGGTGATGAAAGTTTTTTTGGACATATGGGAAAATTATTTCAAAAACATAATTTGATAGTTCGTACTGGAATTTCTGACAAAAATGAATCTATTGAAAACACTTTTTTTAAGACCAGAACAAAAATTTCACGACGCGCGTTTCGCTAATCGATATAGTGTCCTCAGGAGATCATTATGACATTGGTCATAATGAACTCCTATGTCATGTAATCACCATGACATTAGTCATGGTGATTAGTAAAAGTACTCGAATGTTAGGACTAATTTCTCCTCTCAGAGAAATTAGTCCAGCCATCTCCCGAAGATGAGTGTGGATACTAGCAATCGAAACGTCGTAAAGTAACTTGGCTTGGAATCTCTTGATTTTTTTCTTTCGATCAGTTGTTTTATTTTTTACTTGTATTTTATTTCACTGTAATTTCATTCCAGGGTTTTTGCCTAATATAATTGTTATTTTCAGCTATTTTTTTTATTTTTTATTTGTATTGATTCTTTTAGGGATTTCAGATCATTTTATATAATGTTAGACAATGGGGGTCCGAACTAATGAAATTCATCATGAAACATTGTCAATCACCTTCAAACAAACTTTCATAAGTAATGTAGTAATGCCTCTCTCTCATTGCAATCTTGAAAAAACGAAATCGAGAGGTGTATTCCTGAGACTAATCCCAATAATTGATCTGAAACCACACTGTCATAATATAATGGTTCAATATGTGGCACCCCGAGTGGACCTCCCGAGATATCTTTTGAGAAATTATTGCTACCGTAAATAAGGTAAAGCTAGTATAATACTCATGTTAGCCCAATATGTTCTTTGGATACTTCGTTATGTTTTCGTTTTCTTCGAATATGTGTGATCATTGGAGATTACTGTGTGAGTATTGTTCCAAATTTTGAGTCACTTGAAAAAATGTTTGATTGTTTTTATTGTTTTCATACTCTTACGAAAATCACCGTGATATACTAACTCATCAGCTCTTGAACTAATAATATTAAAAACTGTTATTAAACTCCTCTCTAACATGTAGGAAAATTTTACCAATACATCATATTTTGGAATCATCAATATCAGCAGGTTGTGCTCTAGGAAAATGAACTGTTGATTGTGTTTTTTGTTTGCCCTGCCTTGATGAAACTGCAATCTGGAAAAATCATTCAGTACACTTGTTGATAATCTGATCATTTTTGGATCAATCATCATTCATCCTGATTATTTTCATTTCGATTTGATTTATTCGTTTTGTTTTTAAATATTTGGCATTTCACTTATAAACCCATTCATTGATTTATTTCCATTTCAGGCTACAATGATTTCATTGATTCTCATTCTATTTGTTTTTTCAAATTTCAAATCTATTAACATCTCTTTGGACAATAACAGTTCGAAAATGTAACATTCACCAAGAAACATCGACCTTATTAAGAATAAAGAAAAAATATTGTCAGCTTATTACTCATCACAGAATATTTTCTAGATGTCTGGATTCAATACGATATGAATAGGAAAATATATTTGATTTTTTTATCATCATCCGTAATGGGTAAAATCAAAGGCTACTGGGCAGGGTTTGGAAATGTTTTCATCTACAGACAGCCACATTATTCGCAAGTAACGAGCCTGTTTTTTAGAAGTTATGTAGGTACGAAAGCCTGGGTCTTCAACTATGTTTCTAATTGAAATTGCATCTCTGAATTGCACCCCTTTATACTATTTGCGTAACAATTTCACTCCTCACACTGTGTTCAATTGAAAAGTCCCGAACAATGCTCCTACCTTTTGTCTTGCGGAGAGACCAATATAATTATCGAACTGAATCTAATGCATCCAATAAACTTTCCAGAATTCTTTCCGGATTCCAGAACCACTACAATTATTTTCGGCTAGCTACCTACATTTCTCCCGCTTATACTACACTCACGGGAGCCTTCGTTGCGAACTAAAATTAACTAACAAAACTTTATTTTACGCTAGGGTATACACAACATTTTTTCCATTGAGTGAATTGCCAGAGAGTTGGAGTTATTCATCAGTGTTGTGATATTGTTTGGTAAAGTTCTGTCCAATATTTAACAGTACATGAGATTCAAAAAAGTGTATGTGTATGCGTGAATGAGAAATTAAAATGATTTCACATATGAGATAAGATATCGTGAAATAAGATTCATTCAATTCCTATGTGCATACACAAAATGAACCATGTCTGGTCATAAGTACCGCTCCCCAATTGAGCACAAAAATTTGTTACGTTCCATTTCAAAGTAGTGATAGAGTTTGAAAGTAAACTACATGAAAATAGATTCTTGGTTTGCGCATCATGCTGACCTCCCACTTTCTGTGTATACTGGGAACAAATGATTCAACGGTGTTGTTGCCGGTCCTGTTAATTTTGAGCAATCAAAGTAACGATTCTGTAAAAAAAGATGGATCAGTGGATTTGAGGTTCTAGATAGGTCTGAGTGATGATTTCGTTTCATTTTCAGGTATATTATTGAATGTTAAAACTAGTTCCCATCAGATATTATGCACTAATACAGCGCTTTCTTCGACAAAATTTTAATGTCATCTATTCTTGTGAAACGACGGCCTTCAGAAGTTTTTGAATTTTTCGAAAAATAAAAAAGTCACACAAAGCCATGCCTGGCAATGGAGGTTGGGATCTCGAAACAATATTGTTTTTGGCCAAAAGTACACCAAAAACCAATGAGCAGGTGGTTATCAGTGGTGTAGAAGCAGATATTTGTTTTTCCACAAATCAGCTCTTTTTTCAGATTTCTTCATACGAACGGCGTTAAACGTGTAGGTAGTATTTCTAATTAACCGTTCAACCTCGTAGCAAGCATTGATTATGCTATATTATGAAATTGGCCGATACTTGATGAAAATCCATAACTAGACACGCCTGAAGAATCCATCGTATGGCGAAACACGTGTTGCGTTTTTGTAAAACTGTTTAGTGAGAATCCCACGATGAAGCGTTTTTTTGAATGCGTTAATTAATGTTGCACTATGCCATTGAAATCGAAGAACACAGTGAGCAAAGCATTCACGTTAGATCGCACTCGTTGAGCCTTTTTCGGTCTTGGTGAGCCTGACTGGCTCTACTGGGACTATTGAGGCTCAATTTCAATGTCATATCTGTAATCCTATGTTTTACCATTTGTTAAAATACGTTTCAGTGATTTTACATCGTTGTATAGGCTTTATTAGTGACTCCTGAGAAACTTCTATTCGCCGCTGCGGTTCAAAATTCAACAGTTTTGGAATGAATTTCGCTGCCACGCCTCTCATACCCCTAACATTCAAAAAAAGTGCATGATGTACTGGGGCATCCGGGGTGCTCGTCATCTTCAACGTTGTCACGACCATCTTGGAAACACTCATGCCATAGACCTCTGCTATTATTTCTCACAATCTGGTAAACAACTAGCAAAACTTTCGAAACTTCAAATGTTTTTTACTATTTTTCAATCGAATCTTGAGCAATTGAAATTAAATGAAAATTTCTCTCACACTTCATTCAAGGTAACAGACTTTTTTCTACTTAACTTTTTCACTTGTTTTTGTTATAAATGAGTTAAAAATGATAGTAACATCAATCGACAATAAGTGATGATGATGATATGTGCCATGGCTTCCATATTGAATTGATTATGTGAGATCGAATAGTAAGTAAATGTTGCTCAGAAACAATAAACCGTCGGAATTTTAAACTGAAAATCTATCTGCGAAACATAATATATTTGATAATGTTTGAATTACTCTGATATTATCAAGATATCGCAAACTCAAAATATCACCAAAAATTAATTCACTGAATGTTCACATCATCGAAATAAATGGTTTTAGATTTCTGAAACATGCCAAAAACTTATGAAGGAGACTCCTTTTCATTATAAATCACATGACTTCACAAATGAATTGTTGAATATTGTTTTCATCAGATTTTGTTCCATCAACCTGAATAATATCTTTTATAATAATGATAATAATGATGATAATAATAGGGAGCATTTATCTTTAGGGCAGCTGCCCGAGCAGCTGATGAACTCGGTATAGTTTTCAACTCTGAACGAGGTGACCACAACTCTGTCACCGAGTTGGAACTCGTTCAGCAAAAAGCTCAGATAAAAGCCGCAGAGATCTCCTTCCTTCTGCGGAGACACAAGGATAAGCCAATGCTTCTTCAATAACATTGTAGACCTTGGCTTATCAAAGCGCCTGGATTTCGCTTTTCTCAGGTCGAGTGGGCTGAAGTCGAAAACTGAGGGGTTCATCATGGCTTGCCAGGATGGTGTCTTCGACACCTTTGTCTACCGCAGTCGCGTGATAGGTAAAGAGGTTCCTAACACAAGGTGCAGGACCTGCCGCGAAGTGCTCGAGACCCTATTGCACTTGCTGTCAGCATGTCCAGCATATGCGGTCTCCGCCTATATCCATCGTCATAACGCGGCCTTAGAGTGCTATATTACCATCTACGGCACTCTTACAGTATTGACGAGACACAGGTGTTGCCCTACGCTCCAGGGGATATTGAATCCGTTGTTGGGAACGGAAAGTGCCGAATTTATTGGAACTATTCGTTCCCCACCCTCAGGCTCATACAAGCTAATAAGCCTGATGTAGTCCTTCTCGACCACCAGAGCAAAACGATATTTGTCGTGAAACGGATGAAATATCTCTTCGAACACCGCAGTATCTATCCGGATCATTCTGTCAAAATGGTTGTTCTGATTATTGGAGTCCTTGGTGGAATGATGTCCTCTCTACTCTCGAATCTTAAAACCATACCGGCTTACCGCACTAAGGCAGAAATCTTAGCCACACAGATCCAGAAGGCTGTCATTCTTGGCTCACTGCGCTTGCTGAGGGCACATGATTCTCGGACCCAATGATCACTTACACCACGGTTTGGGGAGTGATCATTGGTTGATAATGCTGGCGCGACCTCTCGAATGTATCGGGGCTTCGGGGGATAGGGCCTGACCTGCGCACACTACGGTGAGAAGAAAAAAATAATAACAGCTGTATTGTCAAACAGTTACCGATTCACAGGACGATATAAAATTTGATTCACAATATTTAACCATGAATGAAAAGTAAAATGAACAAAAAAGAAAAACTAATTCTAATTACCTACTTCGAGTACATGTTAGCAATTCTAATAATGTTTTGAAGGTTAGTGGAGAATAAATCACCATGGGTACAAATGGTATTGAAATTTGTGCAGATAACATATATTGGAAATTGAGCATAATGTTAGTTCTTGCTCTGACAGGTCTAAAAATGGATTGAGATCGTGAAGCTGGCCGTGGTACACTCAGTCACTAACTTGAATAAAAATATAAGCGACGCACACTTTCTGCGATGATCTTAACTGAAAAGTTCCAAACGTTCATAAACGACATCATTACTGATACCTCTCATAGGGTAAGAACCATGTATTCTGAGAATTAGAAATTTACAAAACTTTCTTTGAACTCTTTCAATGGCTATGTTATGAATCTCATAGAATGGACTCCAGACGATACTTGGTATCTTCGAACGTACGTAGGTGAAAAACAACAGCTTCATGGCTTTAATATTATGAAAGTTTCTGCAATTTCTAACAATGAAACCATAGGCTTTGAGAGATTCTGAAACTTTTTGTGAAATATGACTACCAAATGTTAATTTATGATCGAATATTACCCCTAGGTCTTTGATCCCATTACATCTCAGCAGATCTGAGTCCTGTATTACATACGGGAATGTATAAACCTCTTTTTTTCGACTATAACTCACTACTTCACATTTCTCCACATTGAGTTTCAATTTATTATTGCTACACCAAGCAACAAGAAATTCTGATTGAGATTGAAGATTTACACAATCACCTACTTCCTTATTTATAGAAAATAATTTCAAGTCGTCCGCGAAGCATAACCGTTCACGAGCTAAACTTTCACATAAATCATTAATAGGTAAACAATAAAAACAAAATAGGACCTAGGTTGGAGCCCTGAGGTACACCAGAAGAGGTTATATATATTCTAGATTTATAACAGTCATAGGAGACGAATCGTTTTCTACATGTCAGAAATGATTTTAATATAAACTCGATTTTTTTCAATTTTTGTTATAAAATATATTACGAAACGTTCCATTTCGTATCGAATCAAATCAGAAAATATGAATTAAAAAGCAACACCTTCAGAGGGAAGATCATATCATCATACAGAAAGTTAATTATCGATATTACCCAATAAACAAAGGTGAATAGGTCAACGGCATCGAGGTAACAATGAGTTATTTGTTCACGTTTATTGGTCGTATATTGCTAATGACATGGCCCTGGGGATATTAAGCTAGTGTTACTGAGGTGGTTATATAAATATTACTGAAGTAGTTATAAAAATCCATCAATTATTTGATATTGATATAATCATATACCGAAGCTTTGTTGGACAATAATCGAGAAATCAGTAGTCTCTTAGCGACCTCGTCTACTCAGGGTTTTCGCTATCATCAAATTTTAGACAGATTCCACTTTATTATTTTCAATAGGTAGTCAATGGAAATATACATGAGGTGAATTAATTGAGTCTTCGACGATTTGTTAGGTTTTCGAATATTCGAGTATTAGGACAGCATGATAATCAATTCAAAGAGACAATAAAAAACTCCCGCAGTTAGAGCTGAATTCACATAAGAAGGGCTATAATCCAAAGGCTCGACCAATTTTACAAAAACTATACAAAATTTTATGAGACAGACTTTCACTGAAAATAATTTTATGATGACCCTTCTTTCATTTCGAAATTTTGATATGTCACTATGATTATTTTCTTCAAATCGATAAAATGCCACCAAAACAGAGTTTAACAACCATAAAACACTTCTTTCCAACAGCAATGACATCGACAGTCATGAAATCAACATCCAGGACGTATTTATGCATTATTCTGGTTGAAATATGATTGTCACTGAATATCAAAACTTTGCATACATGCCTCTTCAGAAATTCACAGGTTAAATTTGAGTGAATTGAAAGGGTATATTTTTAGGGGAGATTCATTTTTGGGAAAGAACGGTTTTGGCTCTGTACTTCTCCGTCATGATTAAAAAATTTGGGAATCTTTCAAAGAAAGGAATGAAACATTCAATTTCAGCAATTAACTCTAAACAAAGATGTGTAGATCATGCAAAGCAGTAACTTTCGGATACAAACTGAAAGGAAAAGCTTATTCGAAACAGCTATTTTCATATAAACGTTGAATTACACGAACGAAAAATATTTTCGAAACAAATACTTTTATATGAACGCTGAGTTTTACAAAAAACACTTTTTTCTATTCCGTTTGTATTTCAAACATTCGTAATGGGTTCGAATCAGATGTCATTCACAGGATTTCTACACACTATGATTATTGAAAGAAAAGAAATGTCACTTACATGGAACACTGTCATCATCACTGCTAGACATCTGATGTTTCACAAATATTGAAAACATTATAGGAAAAAACATTCAATTCGTTCATAATTAGGACTTTTTGTCACGGAATCGGTTGAATCTACCCATGTCACCGATGACAGTATGTGAATAACTTTCATTCGCTTACTTGATTAAATCGCTGCCATAGGAATCTTGTTAAAATTGAAAGGGTATATTTTTAGGAGAGATAAATTTTTGGAAAAGAAAGTTTTTGACCTTCTACTTCTCCATCATGATACATAAAATGTGGGAATCTTCTAAAGAAAGGAAGGAAGGAAAACTGGAAGGAAACGCCGTTTCGAAACAACTATTTTTATATAAACATTGCATTACACGAAATAAAAATGAAACTTTCGAAACAAATACTTTTATTTATATAAACGCTAAATTATACAAAAACACTTTTCTCTATTCTACACTACACTATTCTACACTATTTAAGTAGAAGAGCAATTGAATGATGACTTGTCATCATATAAATTGAACTTCGCCTTAGAAGATAATAAAGACGATATTATTATTATTATTATCCCGTAGTGTGCGCTGGTCAGGCCCTATCCCCCGAAGTCCCGATACATTCGGGAGGGCGCGCCAGCATTATCAACCAATGAGCACTCCCCACTTCCGTGGGGTAAGTGATCATTGGGTCCGAGAATCATGTGCCTTGAGCAAGCGCAGTGAGCCAAGAATGACAGCCTTCTGCATCTGTGCGGCTAAGCTTTCTGCCTTAGTGCGGCAAGTCGGTATGATTTTAAGATTCGAGAGTAGCGAGGACATCATTCCATCAAGGACTCCAATAATAATCAGAACAACCATCTTGACAGAGTGATCTGGATAGAGTCTGCGGAGTTCAAAGAGAAAATCTCGATATTTTATCCGTATTTCCTCCTCTTTTCTGACGATATTCGTCTCGTCAGAAGCTGAAAACTCCACGACAAATATCGTTTTGCTCTGGATTGGAATATTAATCAAATAAAAATATCCAATACAAAGAACTGAGATGAATGGAAAATGGATTGCCACACTTCACTGATTCGGATAACTTGACAACAATGAGACAAAAATCATCCAATTGAAATTTCACCTTGAATACAAGCTATTAATATATATGATATTGAAAAATCTTCTTTTCTATTCAAATTGAAAAATGAAACGTTCTAAATAATAGTAATTTTATTGGAATCGAAAATAATACGCGACGTATAGTTGATGCATCGAGCTGCATCAAGAAAGTCGGGTGACTCTTATTCTCTCATGTCAGGAAACGATAGATTCTGACAATAAAATCTTTTTTTTGTATTTTTAATAGTTGTACTTTTGGAAAAATGTTCTGTTGCTTTCATGATAACGGTAAAAATGAAAATTCATCGATAACATTTTGGGGCTTCATAGTTTTACTTTCGATAATGCAACATGAATACGAATATAATATAAAACAAAATACATGCTGCAGATGCTTCAAAAATTTGAAATATCTGAAATATATGTTGAATTTTTTCTCAAATCAGCCTCTCCAAATCAATATGCTTTGACATGTGCTAGATTACTTTTATTCACCGACTCAAGCGCATTGCTTCATAGAATTTCATTACATTCTTTGAAGTTATATAACGTAAATAAGATATTACTTATTACATAATATCTCATGTGTTCAATTCATTACATTCTAGCATGTCTGATCTGAAAGAATTCGAAATAGGCAGGTTCTTTTGATTTACAATATAATAACGTTAGAGGCAAGACTTTCAATTATTCTTTTCAGACTATGATTCCTGAGGTTTTATTTTCAATTTGGATCTTTCAACGAGGTCATTGATATCGAAAATATGTTTGTGTTAAAAAAATTATGAAAATTAATTTGATAAAATATATTATCAGTTACTCCTTTCAGTCATTTTTGAATGAATTTTGAATGAACTTGTTCCAGTTGATCCATGATGTTGAAACAATGAAAAAATCATTTCGGCTGACTTCACTAAAAAAACATACCTAACAGTAGCAAGTCATCGTTACGTGTTTCATTCTGAATGACCCTCATCAGTATAATGCGGATATGTGTAAAGCTGTGCAGATTTATTCGTGTCGGTATCTGTAATTGAACCAAGTCAAAAATAATCCTATTGCAAAGCAGCGGTTGAATTTCTCATTTGCTAATGGTTTGACTATTTTTCAGATAGAAACGAATACAGCTTCTTTCCATTCCCAATTTGCCTCAACTCTCTCGCAATATCTTCTCGAGTCAAACGTCTACCAGTTTACTTGATACATTCATGATGATATCAACTGTTCTGTTATATTCATAGTATTGATGATATTTGATGGTTTTTACACTATTTGAAGTCATTTCAATATATTCACCATATAATTATGCGCAAAAGCTATGAGACATGTCATACTACAACCTGTCTGTCTGTCTGTCTCTCCGTTAACCAGCTGCCGCCCTCTACGAACGACAATGAAAAGATAAAATATCAATTTTGTGGTAGAAGATCGCAATAGCAGGCAAAGTTACAGAACTTCAATCAATATATTGAATTACATCAGAATTGAAATATAATTTGAGTATTTTCTTTACAATTTTATAACTACACGGGCGGGTAAGTGTTATTAAATCTGTTTAAAATATGTTTTTTGGTTAACCAGCTGTCGCACCCCTACGAACGACAACCCTCAGAAGTCGAAACTTGTGCAAGCTAAGGATTAACGAGGTCTTACCTTTTAACGTCAGATTCCTAACACTTGATTAGAAATAGATACGTACATAAAATAATTATTGAATAGAATGTATTAGTTGGTAAAAAATGAAAATTTATAATAATTATGTATTTATTAATGATTAAATATCTTTACATGGCGTGTTTTTGACTGGGACTACAGGTTGACCTCAAATAATGCTCTAATCGCGCACTCTTCGCTCTCTATCTAGAAAACGATTCAACGCATAAACATTTCTTGAAACTACAGGTTGACCTCAAATGATAGTCTAACCGCACGCTTTCCGTCCCAAAAAATTATTCAATGTATAAACATTTCTTGAAACATAATTTGTAGGGAATTCAATCTTCAAAATAGTCTAAAACCCATAGGAAACGAGATATTTGCAAAATATATTGGAAAACTCGATTTTTATGACTTTTGACCTTAGATTTCAATAGTTGTGTACATCCCACCTCCTCTACTTGAGGGCGCCAAACGTTCAAAAAAGAGTAATTAAGAGGTCATCGAGAAGGTTATCATAGCACCGGAAATTGAATGGGCTATCAAGTCGTTTGAGCCCTTCAAATCTCCTGAAGAGAATAGTATATTTCCAGGTCTTCTCCAAAACAGACTGGATATAATTTTACCCATTTTCGTGAAATTGCATAGAACTAGTTTGGCGTGGAACTACATATCATCCATTTGGTTGGCAGCAAGGGGGTTATATATAGGGTATATATACCTACATTGGGTCGGAAAGACCCAAACCCCAAATCGGTACGACCAATCAGCCTTTCATCCTTTCTGTTGAAAGGACTCGAGAGGATACAGGACGGACATATCAGGAAGGTGGATTTACTTGTAGTCACCCTGAATAACTAGCAGTATACATATCAATCTTGCAAATCGACAGATTTAGCATTAAATAACCCTGGAATCGGCCCTAATTGGATGGATCTATGCCATGTACACAGAATTGCCTATGTCACTTTTTAAGACGAGGCTATTAGGTTCAGGGTCACCAGGGGCTGCCCTCAAAGAGGGTTACTACCTCCATTTTGTGGTCGCACCTGATGGATATTTTGCTTGATGCCCTTGTTAAAAGAGAAGTAGATCTGCAACTTGAAAAAAGTTTCATACAAAACCAGAGTGTCCCTATGGACATGCCAAAGGTTTCGCGGTAAAACTGAGGGTTTACCTCCTAAAAAAATCCATTGGATATATCTGATGATTGTCAGATCACTTATGGAGCAATTGCCTGGTCGCTGAAGGCTTTACAGAAAACGGCTCAGGCGAAGTTCTCTGGCTTACAGAGACAGGCTTGTCTGGCTATCTGTGATGACATTAGTACTACACTGTCAGTGAATATCCTTCTAGATCAGTAGTTGGTGAGTCACAGCATTCTGGGAATGACCTCTGACATCATGCCTCTAACTGTCAACTGCGAACTGCCTTATACAGTACAATATCAAGAACAGACAGTTATCGGTTCACAGATGGATCAAAAACACCTTCAGGCTATGGCGTAGGTGTATGTCAAATTCCCAGGTAAACTTATCAAGATGACTGTACTATCCGACATGAAGTTGTTCCTCGTTGTGACTTTATGTTAACCAGATGGTATAGGTATAGGAGAATGTTTTCTATGTGAAATTTCTCTATTGCGAATTCCACACCGACATAATGCGTGAATTATTATCGATTTGCATAATAATTTTTCGTTACGAACATTTGACTTCCCGAATTCCCACTGTCTTTCTCTGATTAGCCATGAAAATGAATTGAGCAGTTCGAATTTCACGAATGCAATTCATTCGACTGAATGAAAATAGTCAAAATAATTCAAAATAAACTGCTGCCATTGTACGTAAAAACCTTCTAGCCGATTATGCGATTACCTCCGTCCAATTCGAAGATTAAATTTTAATAATAATATATCATAGGCTCAAAGTAGGCCTAAGAGTAAATTAAAACATCAACTCAAACTGGGCCATCGTGCGGCTTTGGGCCGGGGCTTTGGGCCATGCGGATTCGTATCTGTAAATAGAGAACCATTCCCCGCCCTTTTTAATTACACCGAAGCCGAAACCATTTAATTGATTAAATCTGGTCTTTTTTCTCCATCTAATCTGCCGAGGAGAAAATGTTTACGTCATTGTTTTTTTCGGATCTGGACTAGATAACTGTGTAATGTATCGACTTTCTACTAACAGGCGTGGAATTGTGCATAAAAAATTTTTGGAGGATTAGGAATATGATAGCTTATTAAGATATAACTAGATATTCACTTCATTATGTTACTGGAGGAAAATCAAAGTAGAATAGAAAATTTGTTTTTTAAATATTCAAAATATACCACTATTTTCGATGAGTGGTAATTCTAGAAATACCAGGATATATCAAATGAATGTGTTATATTATATTCCCAGAAGTTGAATTTTCAATATTGAAAAAACATGTTATAATGAAATATCATCAATAATCCAGTGATTCATATTAATGTTGCTGATGAAATTGCGACAAAATTTTTCACAAGACTCCCATCATATCATGAAAACAACCTCTGAAAATTCTCTGAAAAGCTCCCTGAGTGGAGCTATTTCATTCGATGTAAACGTTTAAATTTTTTATGAGATTTTTTCTAAATAGTTTTACAAAAAAATGCAACACGTGTGTCTATACTATTCAGGCGTGTCTATACTAGATACTTCCCAAGTAGTAAAGATACGCCTGAGGAATCTATGGTATAGCGAAACACATGCTGCATTTTTGTAAAGCTGTTCGATGAAAATCTTACAATAAAGTGTTTTTTGAATGTTTAATGGATTCTCATCAAGTATCGGCCGATTCCATCACATATTTTATTTTTTTTATTGATTTCTTCTAAGCTCTCAGTAGCACGATGAAGTCTATTATTGTAGAAAACATCCCTCACATCATATGCGTTTTTTCACATGACACCTTTGAAATTATGTCATTATTTAGTGGTTGCAACCTCCACTCTAAGGATATTGATTACAAGAATGAAATGTTTTTCGTAAATTTAAAATTTGGTGAAAAGTTACTGTTGGAGTTTGAGAGTTACAAAGCTGTTTCTTTTGAATTTTCAGGAGACATTTTTAAATGGTAAGATTAGCTGCTAGCAAAATGGACTTGACGATATACCAAAAACTACTCTAGTATGGCGATAAACTTTCATTATTTTTAATGGAGAATCTTCCTACCAGAAAAATCTAAGCATATTTCTATCTTCTTCAGCTTTACTTATTTGCAAAAATGCCTTTTTGATGTCAGAAATTACTCCAATTGTGTTTTAAACAACAAAAGCGAGCATTCTTTTTTGAAACAATTTCTTTTCTTCCTTTAACAGAAAATGACCTAGCTTTGATGCAATCTTGGCTTGAATGAGATTTACCTTCACGAAATAAACAAATTGGAGCTTTCTTACCATATTTTCCTGTCGAAAAAATTGTGGCAGCTGTGTAAAGACTAGGCTCAACTCCGGTGTATTTAATTTTCTCAGAACATGGCTTACTTTTCGTCCAATTCTTTGAGTCCTTTTCAACAGCAAAACTGGTTTTGGCTATACTAATGCGTTCTTTACTTTCCACTTCGGAACAAAGAAAATTCAATAAAGTATTTAAATAATTAATAGATTTATCTGTACTAGAACCCAAATTATTGGCTTTGATATTGCTCCTGTGTCTCTCCCAAGCTCTCAGAATATCTTCTGGAAGAGCAGATTCGGCTAGTGGAAACAACATAGCAGCATATTTATCACTAGTTACCTCTATAGGAAATTTGTCTCGTGCAAACCTGGCTTTCAATTGATCAACGGCTTTTTCGTAGTTGGTTGTAGATGGGGGGAAACTGTCAACTAAGCTTTTGCTATACTACCTGGTTCCATGGATTGCACTGAATATTGGAATTTGTCTTCATTATCAAGCTCAGTGTCTTCATATATTTTTCAAAATTGCCCCCAGAATCCAATCCATTTCCGAACATCTCCGTCAAATTTCTTCTACTCTATGTTTGACAATTTGAAATGTCGCTTGACATTTGATGTTCCAATTGTACTGGCATTTCCTATATCTTGATCCGGTATTTTTACTAGGATAAACTCGCACTTCGACCTATACATTATCAAATTCTCACGAAACTTTTCATTCTCTTCATACTCCTTCCCGAACTCTTCATCATCTGTTGTCACCATTTGGATTTGTTCATCAATGACGAATGATCTGGACCCTTTATCTTCAATCTGTGTTGAGAGGGCCAGTATACGAGGCTTTGCTATCGGCTTGGCACTCAGTTCCAGTTCCAGCTCGTTGCATAATTTTTTAAACATTTTCCTCAAGATACCTCGTTCTTTCTCCAAACTTGATGGATTCTCCACGTATTATTCTGTCACGGTCGCCATTTTATGTTGAGTGTGGAGAATTATATAGAAAAACTGAGATATTTTTTGGACTTTTACAGTTTTATTTTTACTATCTCAAAAACAATTATCCTATCATATGTGTTAACAAACTTGTAACTAACAAACTCAAATTTACATAAAATATACAGCATGTGATGAAATCACAAACTATGCTGCAACTCTCGAACTCCAACAGGTACAATTATTAAATTTCTCCGAGCTCCTTACAATAAGTTTGAAACCGCATGGAATCTGATGCCCAGTTCTTCTGCCATCCCACGCACCATTTGTGATGGGCCAGTCTTTCTTTTTGAAGACAAAACACAAGCACTGCAGAAAAATCCTTGAAGCGCTGTTTGAGAGGTGCCTGTGCGAAAGTAGTGATTCACATCGGGTATGAATCACTGGAGATTAAATACATTTGGAAAAACGTTCTCAGGAAGTTCATTCCACATAAACGTCGTTCTCCAAATTAAAAAGTTCCTAAACAGTGAAGTTAGAGGTGTACTGAGTTGGACCTCAAAATGATGAGCAGCCACAGTCCATTGCGTATTTCTGATATGTTCTGCTTTCGGTGGAAACAAATGTGTCAAGTCACTTGAACACTTTCCGTGGAAATATCTGTAGAATAGAGACAAAGCTCCAACCTTTCAAATGGCTCTTTCCTGGATGGAATCCAGCAGCTTCAGGGTAAGTTTGGGGCAGAGCTCCATACATGAGAACAATTTTTAAAGATGGTCTGATTTGAGCTTTATAAAGCATCAAAAGTTGCTGAGGTGTGTACAGTTTTCTGGTTGAGAACAGTGTTTCCAGCTTTTGAGAGAAGCAGCCTTTGGAATTTCAGCGACATGATTGTGCCAAAATATAATGATGTCTATTTAAACCACCAACAAATCATCGAAAGCGGAATTGTCTGACCTGACATTATATCCGGTTGGGAAACATTTTTTTTAGAGAAAACCGATGCCTGGGTTTTAGTGGCAGTGAATTGAACTTTGTTTATTCCATCCCAATTCGAAATTACTTCTGGATCTTCATTAAGATATTCAACCTCCTGCTGCTGGTGAAGATGTGCATCCGCATTCGATGTCCTGGAATCCAAACCAACGTCGAACAGTGCGTTCATCAACACCATAATTGCCTCATGCCTGGGTGCTTTTTCGGGCTGTTTTGGTGGTCCTTTGGTTCAATTTGAATTCGTAGAGAAAAATTGACCGAAAATGACTCAACGGTATCATATAGTCATGACCTGAAAATAAGATAAAATATTGAAATTGGCACAACATGAATCGCATCAATGTATGAAGTATGAAATTCCTTATCGATCAGTATATCCACGACACATTGAGATATGGAGCGATATGACATTAAACGGACAAAAAATTTGAAATCTCCTACATTTCAAAATGTGTTTTTCCATCAAGCAGCAACTGCCTTATTACGAACAACTCTCAGAAGTCTGAACTTAGACGGGCTGATGATTACCAAGGTCGTACCTTCCAACGTGAGATTTCTAGCACTACAACTAGGACCAGAATTTTCAACCCAACCAAAAGGTATACAACTTGCCTGTTCGAGGAGGATCGCTAACCATAACATGTTATGTATTTGTAATGAGATTGTCAGGTGTTGACAGTAAATTTTTACAATCATCAAATCTCCTGTTACGTAATTCTCAAGAATACGTTAGCGGTAACGTGTAGTAATTTGTTGTTAATAATACATAATTATTACATCAGATCATTAAGATGTGCAGTTCAAAACGATACGCGCCCTACTCAATAATGCAATTCGTTCAAATAACCGTAACGCATGTCTTACGTAATGGAGGTAATAACACTCCATTCTTCTGAGAATGGCACCGAACAAAGGATTTCCAACGCTTTTAATCAATTACTTTTTGTTTTTGCATACGTAATTGCCAACTAGATTCTGATCAGCACTATATGGACAGATGCATCCAGTTTATTTTCAATTGTGTTCACTAACCAGATAATTTTCAACACTCATGCATATTTAAGTGACGACAATTTTTAACATAATTTTTTGAATGTGGCTTTTTTATTTCGATGAAGTTTCTCAGTATTCAGCTAGATTTCATTCTCTATGGAGTTTTTCAAATTCATTTGAACCTGTACACACACCAATTGTCTATCAGAAATTTCCATAAAAAAGTTGACTTTTTAATCTGTAATATCCTATCATCAATTGAATATCATGAAAAATCTGAATTTCATTGAATTATTTTTTTCGGGGCATATGTGGTGAATGTGAACTTAAGAATTCCGGAACTGTAATTTGTTTTCTCAATGAAACTCGTTTGCATTCGTTTCAAAAAAGTAATCATCAATAGGAGAGTGAAATAACCAAACGAAAATTTCATTGTGTGGAAACTAACACATCGTAGAAATATGAGAAAATATGAAATTGACTAGAACAGAAAATTGGGTGAAGATATTGATATCAATTTATATAGAAACACACATGAACTCATTTTTGAGAGACTATTACAAAACAAATTATAAATTATTCCATTGTAGACTGAAAGATATCAGATTTTGAAATAATTCGTTGATTATTTCCTACTAAGACTGAGCCAATATTTCATTAATAAAATTATGACTCTCAAAACAACAGAAAAGGTACATAATTATCAATTTTTGATAATACGCCTTATCTTCAACAGATCAACGTACTTGTCAAAATATTGAATGTAATTAAATTCAAGATTATTCAAGTAATTTATTTCGAGATTTTCACTAAACAGTTTACAGTTAGGCGGTTTTAATAATTGTTCGAAGGAAATATTATGATAAAGTATTGAAAACGTTGTCATGAATTTATAATTATGAATCTCTTATGCACTTTGAAATTTCAAGACTATTATGCAATTATTACCATTGGAATATAACTTTCCATGAAGTGATTGAAAACAGCTACAAAAAATGTATCTTTCCAAAAAATACTCGTTAATAAAAAAATTCACCACTGTCATGTATTTTTGTATTCAAAGCACGATATGCAGCTAGGTTCACAAACTTTTTTGTGAGCAAGAGGTAATTAGAATCACTTAAGTGCCAAGTACGCACTGAATGTAACAGTTTCGTGTTCTTTTGTTTCGAGTTCATCGACATTCCATTTGAATTCATTTCTCTGCGAATGCCCTTGTTTGACAATAAGAATTCAAAGACCAGTGGAAAACTGTCTTGAAAAAAATGATAAAAGAAAAATATCGAAACAAAATGGAGTGTGATACAGATAGTGTTGGAGGAATAATCAAATTTGAATAATAATCTGTTTCGGAGAGGCTAATATTTATTGAATTTTGATTATTCCGTCAACAATATGTTCATCATATGCAGATACTCTGATTTAAATGGCTATGTATATTTTCAAAATTCAACAGCAAAAGTCACTATCATTCATCACCACAACTTTTCGGTTTTACTGTGGTATTTTTCCTTATAATTTGATTAAGTTCTATATAAATTTACTATGATTACAACTTATGCGATTTTCTAACGGAGTGGGTGAATGATAAAAACTTTGTTGATTCAAAAACTCTTTGTAACAATGTATAAATTGATTCTTGTTTTTTTTATGATGAAAAACATAAAATCAATGACGATCAGTTTCTTTTGTGATTATTTTCAATATTTAGTTAATATTATCACAATGTGCTGCTAATTATATATTGAAAAAATAAATATAACCGTCGAATCGAAAAATATATGCATTGTTTTCAAGATTGAATACCATGATAGGTGAATTCCCAATATATTGGGAATTCCTCATATTTCACAAGAGTGAACGACCACAAAAACTTAGGTGGACATTTTCTGAGTGGAAAACTTGAACTGAATTTATGTATGTGAGTAGACTTCACAGTCACATCAGAAAGGAATAGTAATTGAATGAAGAAAACTAACATTATTCTAGTAATAGCTAGGGGTGATTTTTTTTGATATCTCTCACTGAAGTATCCGAAAGAGCGATGAACGTGATGTCAAAATTGAATATTTTTCAAAGCCCTTGAAATCATTGACATATTCATTCAAGCAGAGATAATTCAGCGTCACTGAATGCTCTATATTTATTTATCTGAACTAATTTGGGACTGTGCATATTGTTACGTTTTCCCTGTAGGTTTGACAATAATCGATGACACTATACAATTCGACTCGACTTCACATCTCAACTACACTGACAATACTTTGACAAATACTCTAATGAACTCCAGATTGATAATCACACACAACACAACAAAAAAATATTTTTTGAATGTTTCCTACACTAAATTAATCAATTTCTACTAATTTTGGGGTGATAAAAACGAAAATAACAATGCAAAATTTTTATTAGCTCTGGTTTTTGAGATACACAGTACTTAATCTTAAAGAGTAGTTATACTATACGTGAAAAGTGAAAGTACATAAAACAATATTGTTATGTTTCTTTTAGAATATTTTAAGTACAAAATTAATAAAAAAAATCATTCTTAGTGTTTTGACAAATAAAAGAAGTTTGTACCACCAAATTTCAATTAAGTCCATCCGATTCATTGTAAGATCGCTGTCGTTTAGCTTGTCTTTTATAAAACACTTCTGGAGCATCCCTACACACAGACCAGCAGTAGTCTGCAAGCATTGCTTCATTCCAACGGCCCTGATATCTCTGTTCCATTAAGGCAATGTCTTGATGAAATGTTTCTCCATGTTCGTCACTCACAGCTCCACAGTTTTGTGGGAAGAAATTAAGATGAGAGTGAAGAAAATTAATTTTTAAGGACATGTTGCATCCAAGTTGGTGGTAAGCTTGAAGAAGCTCTTTAACCAATGCTGTGAAGTTATCATCTCTTTTGTTACCTAAAAACCCATGTACAACCCCCTTAAAGGCTTCCCAGGCTCTTTTTTCATTTCCTGTTAAAATCATGTCAAAAGCAGGATCATTTACGATTTCACGAATTTGAGGCCCAATAAAGATGCCTTCCTTGACTTTAGCATCACTCAACCTGGGAAACTTTGCTCTCAAGTACTTAAAAGCTTGTCCTTCCTGGTCCATGGACTTCACAAAGTTTTTCATTAGTCCCAACTTAATATGTAATGGGGGAAGGAGAACATCCTTAGGATCTACAAGAGGCTCGTAAACTACATTTTTCTCATTAGGGTTTAGGTCTCGTGTAGGCCAGTTCATTTTTTTATAGTGAGATTTTCTATCCCGACTGTCCCACAGACACGAAAAACAACAATACTTGGTGAACCCTAATTGCATTCCTAGGAGTATAGCAATGACTTTCAGATCACCACAGATGTGCCACTTGTGTTGTTTATATTTGATTGATTGGAGAAGTGTTTTCATATTTATATACGTTTCCTTCATGTGAACTGCATGACCTATAGGAATAGAGGGAAGCTGATTTCCATTAAGCAGAAGTACAGCTTTTAAGCTTAGTTTTGAAGAGTCTATAAACAGTCTCCATTCAGATGGAGTGTGATCCAAATTCAAGCAGTCCATCAAACCATTAACATCAGAACAAACTACGAGGTTTTCTTTTTTCTCAAAAAAAGGAAGCAAATCTTTTTGACGCTGTCTGTACTGAGATATTTTCACATCATGTTTTAGAAGATTCCACTGTTGTAGTCTTGACCCTAACAGCTCAGCCTTTTCCTTAGACAAGCGAAGATCTCTTATAAGGTCACTCAACTCTGCTTGACTAATTCTGTGCGGATCACTAGACCTATCGCTTACCTCAAAATCAGGGTCATAAAATGTAGAGGGATGGGTTGCTCCTTCTAAACAGTCTTCATCACCTTCCTTTAAAATTTCATAGTTTTGGGGTGGAGAAGGGACTGGCAAATTGTCTGAGTGTGGTACAGGCCGAAGAGCAGATGGGAGATTAGGGTATTTAACCGTTCCTCTTTTCTTCATAGATAAACCTTGCTTAATGGGAGGAGTTAAGCAGAAATAACAGTCGTCTGTATGATTGGTAGGCTCAATCCAAACCATAGGCACTGCAAAAGCCATTGCCCGGTTTTTATTTTTCAGCCACTCTCGCAATATGACGGAACAAGAATTACAACATATATGAGGAGCCCATGATTTATCTTGGTCCCCAACTTTCACACCAAAATAATGTTCATAGGCTGTCTTAACGATAGGTGTCATTTTACGTTTCTGAGCCTTAAATGTTATTTCACCACATATATAGCAAAAGCTATCGACAGAATTCACACACTTTCGAGGCATTTCAGATCAGCACTTAAATTAATTTAAAAATCAACTTCACACGATAATTTCAATAGCAACCACGTGCGTACAATTGACAAACTCACATAGGTTATGTTTACTACTTAAGAACAGCTGATGAGAGGGGTGTTATGTGAACAAATATGTGTACCAACTGTTGGTGATGAAATATTTCATTTGTTGAAAACTCAATATACATATATATATATATATATATATATATATATATATATATATATATATAATATAATGATACTATATCTTGAAAACAAGAGCTAATATATAATTTTTATGGTCACTTTCGGTTTTAACACGTGGAAATACATTAAAATCATCTAATTTCAACCCCGAAACAAAAACTTTGTTGTGTTGTGAATCATATTTCTATCATATTATTACTTCGTACCGCTCTTTCAACTGGACTTGTTCATCTTTCTGTTGGTAGTGCTTATATATCCCAATGAGTCTTCAGAAGCCGATAGGAATCTCAAAACGATATTACATCTAGAACGATAGAGCACAGTATAGGGTTGAGCTCGACCTTGGTGAAGTTACAGTCGATTGACGATGAACAGCGGCGGCCGGCGTTATATTTTGTCAGGAGATAATTCAAAACACTATACTCTCTGAGTTAAGTGTCAGTGAGTAAATTGAGTAACTTCGACATGCGTAACGAGTTTTAAAAAAATTTACAGCAATGCGGAAATCAAATATAATTGAAATAAAATACCGCGCCACAAAAAGGTATCACTTGGGGTGAATGATAACGGATCTACTATTTGCATAAAGTGGAATTCTACTTTCGAGTATAACTGAAAATATTTGAATTGAATATTACTGTTCTTTGCAAAGTGTTATTAGTACAAGCATTCGTAAGGACCCCTCATTGATAATCATTGGATCAATTTCTAGATCAATAGTAGTTAAATGAAAAATACGAAAATTTCAATATTCTGTTATTTGGAAATCAACTTCAAGTTGGTATCTAGTGAAAAGTCAATTGTGAGTTGATATTATTTTACTTAATCAGATACAACTTTCAGAACGTTCATTATATTTATATCTTTCAAGATTAGGTACCTATATTTGAGAATGTGTCGCTCAACATATTGTCAATAAAAATTATTGTATTCTTTTGGAATACTTCCACTGTTCACTATTACAAAAATTGTCATGGTATAAAATTGCATGAGTTGCCGACGTGGTGATGAATATCACTCTGAAAAAATCAATACATACATACTTAATGTTGAATTGATCATTATTGAAATTCAACACATGACAGAGAATTGTACATCCAGTAATTTAGACACAATTTCACTGGTTCACCTTCAACCAAGTTACAAAGTGTACTGTCTCCAGCATATGTGTTGATTCAATTTTAAATTCTACTCTTGAGAAAAATGTGGTATCTATGTGGAATCTATACTACTATGCTGAATAAATCATTGAAATTCGTCCACTGATCTTTTGAGTGACTTGTTTCAATGTTATTGAAACAATACAACAACAAGTGATAGGGTTTGGTTCATCTCCAAAAGTCCGCTCGAGAACCGAGTGTCCATGCAAGTGATAAATGGTTCAATAAACGAGATTCCACCTTCCAACGGGCATTTACCAATACGATCCAGGAGACCACCAAAAGTCCGCTCGGGAACCGATTATCCATGCAAATGATAAATGGTTCAAATTCAAACTTCCCGAGTTGGTACACTGACTCGCTTCCATCCTCTGTACCGCAGCAAAGACATAACAAATTGAATATTTTCATTCAAGGTATACTTCACAATCAATTCACTCATTTCACTTACTTGCTCAGTAAAAAGCCTTCGAACAATTTTCAAATTATTCTCAATACCTCATGATGACTAACAGCATTTGGTAACATTTACTATTTTTAGGAATACGCTTCGTCGTCGATCTTTAGGCGACTCTGCCATTCGCCCCAATTTCCTAAGTTTAAAAATGTTTTTGTGAATAATAAAATCACTCACCCAATCACGAATCTAACGAAACGCGCGTCGTGAGACCGAATTTTTGTTCTGGTGTGGAATGAGTGTTTTTGATAGATGAAATTCTGCTTCAAGCAAGCAATTCCAATATCAATTTCTCGAGTTATCGATGATGTCCCGATGATGAGAGTCGGATTTGAATTTCTCGGTATATTGGATGATTGGATCTGTAGTATAACTATTAACGATTATGCAATGTAACGGTCTCTCTTTCAGTATTTCCCGTTCATTGGAATAGGTACTCCACTTTTTGCTCAAAATAAACAAGTTAGTGAATGAACACAGGCTGCGTTTATTCATGCATGCAAGGTAAATAATTTCTTGCGTCATTGAAAACATGTACTT
The DNA here is from genome assembly GCF_025532065.1 of Leptinotarsa decemlineata. Classification (NCBI taxonomy): domain Eukaryota; kingdom Metazoa; phylum Arthropoda; class Insecta; order Coleoptera; family Chrysomelidae; genus Leptinotarsa; species Leptinotarsa decemlineata. The sequence goes on from NW_027412686.1 coordinate 3,105,726, forward strand.
ATTTCTTCATTCGTCGTTATATAGTTAATGAATACTAACGGAATTTACAATCGGCGCATAAACAGAAAATTCGATAGATTTGGCCGTTTGATAAACTGTTTACCAACTTTTTCTGTCTATGTAAAACGTTAGGAATAGGTAGTCTTCCAGCTCAACCAAACTTTCGAATTTCTATATTCTGAAAATATTAAGTTTATCAGTTTATTAGTTATGAATGAGTGAATATTGACTCTTTTCTAGGGGTATCAAAATGATATTCGGTTTCCGATAGACATTATTTCCATTCATATATATGATAGAGTTCCAAAAAGATAGTTTGGAACTAGCTGAAACTTCTCGGAATGTTTTTCTTTCTTTCTCTTATTGTATTCCTACTTTTGAACAGTTTTTATTTTAAGAACCCAAGTGCCTTCGACCCATCGCGTTGCTGACTGCCTTTAGAATCTACTACTACGATCAGAGTCCCCATCAGAATCAGAATGATAAGGAGTGTTCACCGATCACTATTTGCCACATTGATTCCTTGTTTGGAATTGAGAGAATTGTTATAATCAAGTAATAGATTATGAAAACCTCGAGGTAAAGCAAATTTACTGTTATTTCATATTTGTGTTTCTCTTTATATTCAGAGAAGAAATGATATTCTATTTCCCATAGTTGAAATGTTTTTTTCTCAACTATTTATTTGCGAAGGAGTCTCAATCAATTATATAATGATAATAATTATGATAATAATCAATGCTTTCATTGAAAATTTAATCAGTATAAGAGATACTTGTAATAATTTAGTGTTTAAATGAAACAAATACCTTCGTGGTTGTGACTTGACTGCCTTCATTCAGCATACAATTTTAACCTTCCAATTAAAAAAACATTCTAAAAAATATACCGGGAGGCTCCATCTGAAAGATGGAACTCCACGATATCACAATACTGACCTAACATAAAAAATGGCAGAATTGAACAATCTGAACATAATAAATCACGACAGATATTGCTTTTCCATCCAACCATAAATATCTTTTGTTATCATTATAGAACAACCTTGACCCTTGATCGACTTGGTGTGCTTTTTCATTTTGGTTCTCCTGGGCTTTTCCATCGGTACGACTGGAGTTTGGTCTCGATGTCATAATCGTATATTTTTACACAAAATTCGATACGAATTACCCAAAACTCTTCTCACTTTTATTCTTCTCATCAACAAACTGAACACGTCAAACTACTGAAACTCTATCTATCTATCTATCCATCTTCAAAATGAGAGTACCGATATAAAAAATTGTTAATTGAATGTACGTAGCCCGCAAAACATTCACCTTTTATCTTGAACAATCCGCGATATAAGTTCAAAGTCATCTAATTGACAATTCAATATAGAAGGATATTGAGTCCTGTTCATAGAAGATATTATAAGCGTCTCTGAAAGAATTGAACAAAATTGGCGAGAAGAAGAACTCATTGATTTTGTGCCATACAGTCTCATAGGGATACCTATAAAAACTAGGTAATATCAGTTTTCAGTAATATCACTATAATACAACTTATCTGTAAACACGATTATGTCACGTAACTAACATAAATATTGAACTTATTTCGAAAGCTCAACCAGTGTGAATCATTCACAATTGAAACAATTTGATAACTCAATATATTTTTTTCTTCAAGAATAAATATGAATGTTTTCATACATTTTTAAACAAAAAGGTAGCCTTCTGTTACGAAGTGAAATAATGACATGACATGCATTATAATGGTAATCAAATGAACACACAACTGAAACACAATGTAGCTTTCTGAATATGAGATCAATTATAAATATGATATTTGAAGTGAGGCATTGTTTTGGAGTTTCAGTTTACTTTGGTGATTTCGAAGTACTGTAACCTACAATCAACTCCGTATCATGATGATCGAAAATATTCGTTGAATGAGTTTCCAGTCATCACTATCATTATTATTCTTTTGTAAACTTAATTGAAACGAACCCTTTCGAAATGTAAAAACCTCTCTTTTGTTGATTGCTATTGTGATCTTTTATTGACCCATTCCGGCGCACAAATTTGAAAGAGAAATGACCCCGTTAATGACCTTTACACAAGAATTCCGTCCGCCCACGCACAGCTACCGGACCGTTCGTGATGATGGCCCATTGACCAACATCTTTTGTGTCTCCCATTCCGTGAGCAGAGCCATTGACCCACTTACTAAACCGCATACTCGTACCTACATAGAGTGGGATATCGCATTAAACATCAACACCGATGACTTCCTGCTCACTCGTTGACAATCTCGAAACGCCTACCCAAGTGGAGTGAACTGGAAGAATATTTATAGTTTGTCGTGAACAATACACACTTCGTAACTGTGGGTTGAATGTACTGATAACCTTTTCAAGAAGTTGAACTTCGAGAAAGCAAGACATATTATTTCAATCAGAAAAAAACGCAAGTTTGACTGGAAACAGCTTATCGTGAACTGACTAGAAAAAAATTATTTTGACTCAACATTACTGTTCCCTCGAGCTCAGAGGAATTACAAACACTGCTTCCATAGTTTCCTTCATCAATGAACGAATGAGAAGATTGGTCATAGATTCTCGAGTCATGGTTGGAAGGATAACTGAGGAAAAGCGGAAATAATTCGAACATTTTCTATTTGAATATTACAAAATCTACTCAGATCATTTGAACAGATTGTTATGATCATCACGGTTCTTCGTCGAATAATGCGTTTCTTTTTTTGAATCGAAATCATTTTGACATGGCTGTTGTCATTTGCAATAACGCATTCATTTTGAAAAAGCTTTGGTACAATGTTACGGATCGGAACTATGATGTAGAAACGTTATTTCACTATCCAAACCATAATGCTTTCTTCCTAGGTAGCGTACCCACATTCCGAAGCTAATGACGATAGATGTTGAAACCGTTGATACCGAAAAAATGGACAACAATTTCATGTTCATATGTTCTGTTGAACAATCTCCTGTTTTCTGAACCTATGTTCAGAATTACAGAGACGCAGATGTGTAATAATTATTAAAGGTTTTATTGTACCTCAGGAGTTTCTCAATCCCAACTCCTCTCCTTGATATGAATGGAAAGAAGCAAAAGACTTGAAATATATAATCTCTTTACTTATATAAAATGTTGCCACGATATGAGTCTTCATGCAAAAACTCCACTTTTACTCTTGTCTCGAGTGAATAAATGAATAAAAGCTTTCTGGATCTGAAAATATTTGAACTAGAGTGAGTATTCATCCAGCTTTAAAATATGAAACAATTACTGCCAACTCCGTCATCAACTCTATCATATTTGGATAGAGATGAATCAGAAATGATAAAGAAATACATATTATTTCGTCAATCATTCAGTTCTATCCACTTATATACGGTATATTGTACTGTTTTGCCCTCTTTTTTGGTCAGTCAGACGGTTCGACGCAGGTCCTTTGTTCACTCACTCGAATTTACTGCCGTGTTGGTCGTTGGTTCAAGCCCTAGTCTGAACGATCGATTTTCACTTGCTATCGCCCAACCCGTGTTAGAAATCACACGTTAAAAGGTAAGACCTCGTTGATCCTCAGCTTGCAAAAGTTTCGACTTCTGAGGATTGTCGTTCGTAGGGGTGTGACAACTGGTTAACGGAAAAACAGAAACAGACAGACAGACAGATATTATATGTATGAAAGATGTATTGTCAAAATTCCTTCTGACTCTTAACATGAACCTTTTGGGGTAATATTTGTTTCAATAATATTAATTTTATCAAATTTTAATCGACCTTTTTTGGTTATTTCTAGCTTCCACAATCTGAAAAATATGAAAATTATAATTGGCAAGATTGTGAAATACGATAAGTTACTGTATAGAGTAACTTCTTTTGAAACTGACTGATTCCTTCCTTCCTTTGGAAGATTACCACATTTTTTTTATCAAGACGGACCGGTAGAAAGCCAAAAACTCTCTTTCCCAAAAATGTTTTGGCTTTCCACTTCTTTATGTTAATAAAAATAATGTAAGAATTTCCGAATGGAAAAAATAAAGCGATTAATTTTGAAATAGATTGTGTAAAGAAGTAACTTTCAGATACATCCAGCTGTCCTTTGGGAGCAGATATTCAAAATTACGACTGATCTATTTTCTTCAATATCACAAATTTTCAACTCCTTTAGCTATAGACTACGTGTCTCAATATATCTTGATTTTCCATACTTACATATTATTATACATATACTCCATATTCACTTTCTTACTCAATGCGGGAGATGCTGAATATAAAATGCTTTTCACTTTCAGTATTTTTTCATTCATTTTCGTTGTCACCTCTCATTTTTTTCAAGGGAATGAGGTCGTCAGAATGTGAATGAACAATCAAATTTTTACATGACATAAAAATTGTCATAACAAGTTTATACGTCCCAGTATCCCCCAAGTTTTAATAGATACGAACAATGCAACCTATAACTTTTAATAGGTTTCATTGTAACATAACTCATATTTGTCTCTCTTATTACAGCTGAATGAGAGACTTTATATCTCTGGAAACGTGCCATGAAATGGTCTGTTCTCTTCTGCGTTCTTTTAATTATCAGAGTACTAGAACGTCGTTAGAACTTTTAATTATTTCCTCAAATTTCAACCGGATCTATTCCGTTGACAAAAGAAAGCATTTATGGAGAAAAGATAATCGAATCATTTTCTAAACTTTTCTAATTTGGATGTCGTTCAAAGTTTTCGACCTTCCACTCCAGATTTCATGATTTCACCAATATTAACGATTCACCTTTGACTTGGAGTTTTTATACTTTATTTTCAAGTTTGGCTGGAGTTATGAAACCACTAATAAAACAATAACCGGCTTGTGTCGAAATTGAAATTCGTATTACTGAAATTTGAATGGAACTGACAAACTTTCATTAAAAGTTACTGCAAGCTGGGCTGTTATAATCTTATTCTGCCGCAGTGAGGTCGACAGAACATCAGTGTTTCATGTATCTCAACATTTATTCATTTATCCAACTTCAGAACAGACTAGATTCATGAGCTTCTTTCTCACTTAGAATGATGGGAAAACAAATAATAGTTTTAGGAAAAATGTAAAGGGATGAAAAATTACGATTGATTCAAACAAAATAATCGGGCAACAATGAGGTATTCTGTTCATTTGTTAATAACATAACTATAGCTAATTGCGGAATAAGACAAGGGGAAAACTTTCCATGAAAGAGTTTCTACCTGCAGAATTGTACCTCCATTATTTACAATTGCAAATTAAGGGTTGACGTCAGTTTCCATGCGGTTTTTGATGGTTTAAAACGTGTTAAAAAGATGAGAAAGCTCAGAAAGTGGGTGCCCCACGATTTGAGTGATACTCAGAAATTGTCACAATTTGATGTCTGTTCTTCTTCGGTTTTGCACAACCAAAGCAATCCTCTTTTCGATCGGATCATCAGGTGTGATGATTCTTTACAACAATAGGAGAAATTCAGGTCAGTGGTTGGAAAAGGATGAGCCACTTCTCAACGGCGAAAACCCACCAAAAAAATTCAAGGTTACTGTATTGTGGTCAACTGCAGTATTACTTTCTACCACCGGGTCAAAACGTCAAAGCAGGGTCTTACTGTGAAGAAATCGACGAAATGTACCAAAATTGCATCAGTCGGCACTGCTCCACGATTAACGCCTGTATGCATGTTTCTCAGATCACCGTCAGAAAATGAAACAAATTTGGCGTCGGAGTTCTGCCTCACCCATCATATTTCAAGCAGTTCGATAACTTTCCCACCGCTAGAACCTTCGCTAATCAGGACCAGGCAAAAACGGAATTCGTCGACTTCATCGAATCCCGAGTAAGTTCACAATTTCCATGCGATAGGAATTATTCGACTTGCTAATTTAGATTGATTTGAATGAGTATTCTTCATGTATTTTGCCTAACCAAAATGGATACTATTATATTTAACCTACAAATAAAATTTTTTACTGCATCTATTTATGAAATATTATCCTCGTACTGTGATACGTGATCTGGACTTATTACGTTACAGGACTGGACTAGTGAAATACTATTGGAAATTTGTTGTTGACAGTGGTATGCAGGTTCAGATGCATAACGTTTCTGTTGCAACTGTGATAAACATCATTCTCAGCGTATTTGATAATATAATATAATGGCTACCGCAGTTGATAAACCAAACGTCAAGCATTGAAACCTGCAGACTACTGATTACAAACCAGTGAATACTTTGGACACAAATTCAATATGAAATTTCCATTATATTCATTAACGGTTTGATATTTGTAGGTGAAACTTTGTTTTTGTAAATATTGTCCTGGAAAGTTTCATGTTATGAATTGAGTATTTTGTTTTCAACTTCATCCGTGCTAGAAATCGCACGTTAAAAGATAAGTCCCGTTTATTTTCAGTTCGCACATGTCTCAACTTTTGAGGTTTTTCGTTCGTAGAGGGGCGGCAGCTGGTTAACGCAGATGTCATTCATAAAATGCATCTGAAAAATTTCAAAGTATCGCTCATTTATTCACTGAAAACACATTTCCCTCACAAACTAGAAAATCTAATTGACGTTGTTTATGCCTGAAAATCCTTATAAATTGCTTAATTTACCAAGTATATAACTATGCAATAAAAGCCATCGGGCTCAACCATAATTGTAGAAATTTGTAAGGGAAATGAGTCTGTAGGATACTTTTCACGACATTTTTATCCGGATAATTTGGTGAGAAAGTCGAGCCCTTCTGGAAAAGGAAATTGTGGAATTATTTACATTTTGATAGTCTTAACTAGAAACGAATTGACAATCAGCTTCATGAAAAGTATTCGTCGGATAAGTAAAGTCCTAAACTGACATCAAATAGTTATTTCATCCATAAAATTTGCTTCAATGAAGATATTTTTCAATTATATCTCGAATAATTGGGGATTCAGAATTGTACATTAGGAAATTATTTCGAATAATGTAAAAGAAACGTGATTCATTTCCATAGTAGAAACAAAAGTTGTTTTGGGTATAATTTTGATTGCAAATATTTTTGATATTTATCGAATTTGTTGGTGTGAGAAAGAGAAACTCTTAGTATTCAAATATAAATGGAAATATTTTTGTGATAATCGTGTCGCAGAAAATTACAGCTAATGCAGAAGGAATCAGACATATAAAAAAAAACTATATCTCCATTGGGAAAAAAAGGTTTTGGCTTTCTACTTCTCCATCTTCATACAAAAAATGTGGGAATTTCCCAAAGAGTGACACTACTTTTTGTTATTTTCAAAACAATGGATCAAAAACAATTTCGTATTTTGATTTTACACTGCTTCTTGATGGGAAAAATTACCGTTCATGCGAAGCGATGGCTTGAAAAGTGTTATGAGGACTCCGCTCCATCAGAAACAGCAATTGAACGTTAGTTTGCTGACTTCAAACGTGGCCGAAGAGACACCGATGATATAGAACGCAGTGGACGTCCGAATGAGGCAGCAACACCAGAAAACACACAGAAAATACCACAAAATAGTTTTGAATGCTCGAAAAGTGAAGTTGGTCGGCTGAAATTGTAAAGATATCACAAAAAAGTGTTGGCTTTATATTGCATGAGCATTTGACTATGAGACAGCTCTGTTCAAAGTGGGTGCCGCGCTAGCTCACTGTTGACTAAAAACTAGAACGTCTTGATGATTCTGAGTAGTTTTAAGGCAATGTTGAAACATTTGGAACCGAATTTTTTGTGACGATATATGACAATGGATGAAACTTGGATTCATCATTCCACTTCGTCATCATCATCTCCAATCGTCATCTGAGTGGGAAGCAACTGGTTGAACTCGTCCAAAGCGCCCGAAAGTACAACAATCAGCTAGAAAGGTTATAGCCTTGGTATTCTGGGTAGTGCGGGGTGTAATATTCATTACTATTTCGAAAAGGGAAACACAATCAACAGTTGATATTATATAGCGTAAAGCTTATCGCCCACTTGTCCGGCACAGCACAGCACGGCACGTCTCGTCAACATACAGATAAAATTGGAACAATGAAAATGAATGGACAACCGCCCACTAGCCCGGCACGGCACAGCCAAGAGCATCCGCCGCCGGCCAGCGCCGGCCAGCATCATCTTGTCCAAAAGTACCTGGGAAGTTTCAGTCTTTCTGTTTTGCTATTTCATCAATAGACAGCACAGTGTCAGACGGTACCTATGAAAATGGACGAAAAAAAATTTCAAGTGAAATTCCCTTGGAATCGAACAACAAACACCTTCAATATGCTGGTTGTATCTGGACAAGTGGGCGATGTTACTACCCGTTGCCATCAGGCGACGGACAGCGCCTGCTGTGCTGTGCCAGACAAGTGAGCGACACGCTTTGTTGGAGCGTTCGAATGCCAAAATTGTGAAGGAAACGACCGCATATGGCAAAGAAAAGAAAATTATTCATCAAGATAAAGCACTGTGCTACAAGTCAATCAAAACAGTAGCAGAACTTGAATTGAAATTGAATTGCTCTCATATCCACCGTATTCGCCAGATTTGGCTTCCAACGACTACTGACTGTTCGCAGACCCAGAAAAATGGTCACCGGTAGAAAATTCCATACGAACGAAGAAGTTATTGCTGAAACTAAGGCACATTTTGGGACAAAATCTCGTTTTACAAAAATGGTATTGAAATGTTAGAGCAGCTCTGGAATTATTGTGTGGCTCTTTATGGAGAATACGTTGATGAATAAAGCCAATTTTGAACAATTAAAACGCTTTTTCTCTCTAAGGCCCGAAACCTACATGGAACATGATTATCGTCATTTGATGTTTGACCGTGAAACACTTGCCTTATCAGCAATTGATATCTCCTAAAAATTCCCCGCTTTTAGATTATTTCTTTGTATTATTTGGGAAGTCAAATATTATATTTTACTTTCATATGATCTTGTTATGAATTTTGAGAAATGTTATGAATGAATATTCCTCTATGAACTGTGGAAGTGTTTCTATCTTTTTGAAACCATCACGTGGCTTGCTTGACTGAATGAAACATCTTCAAAACAATATTTAGGGAGAATCATTGAAGCAGCAACAAGAAGTGGATTATAATGGATATTAACTCATTTCTCAAAAAATCTAATGGAGTAGCTAAATTACAGTGAGAAGATCGTTGGACGAACATAGGAGTTGAGATATGTGGATGAATTGGAACGATATTGAATCGACAGTGATTCAAAATTTTTGATGCAATATCATCGAAAACATTTTGATATATGGTTCGAAGATAGTTCTTTCATACAATTTTTGAGATTTCTGTTCAGTATCACTTCCAAAATTTGTTCAAATGAATATAACTTCCCTCACTTCACACGAAGGAGCATTTCTCATGAGTATTTGGACTTGAAAAATGAAGAGTGGTGGCTCTGGTTACAGAGAATGTAAGTGAAATGAAAATAAAAATCTTCTACTCACTTTTACATCAAATTTCCAGATGAACGCAGATGTTTTCGATGAAGATAATAAGAGAACCTAACCGTATGAATTATCGAAACACTATGAGACCATTCTTTGATAGACATTTTTTGTGAAGAAGTCACTATTTTTTGCAATTTTTTTTTGTATTCAAGTGTAATACATACTGAACATACTGAAAAGTTCACCCCAAAAAAATACTTGCAAGTGCAAAGCACATCGAAAATCTTTAGTCAGTAATTCATTGAAATCACAAATTTCGAATTTTATTTTTGGTTTATATTATTGGATAACTGTTGGTTTGTATACAAATTATGGATGGTTAAATACCTCAAAAGCAACAAGAAACTATGAAGCAAGCTATAATGTTTTCACTTCATGTAGACCGAACTATAGTTTTCAGTGCTGAAAATTTCCCTGTTTTTCTCGACTGATATCTTGAAGACCAACTTCATTTTATCTATTCCACGAATACGGAATTTGGATAACCAAAAAAATATCAGATCCATCGCCTTTTATCAGAAAAGCAGAAGTAAAAAGTTCAAGAAATATACTGAATTATATTGCCTCGTTTTATACTATCTCTCACATGAATGGTCTCAACATAAGGAAAGAAAGTAATAAAGGTTTCATAACTGCATCACAAATAATATTACATTTCAAGATGTTATCAAGAAAGTCCGAACCTTCAGAATTCGAAACTTTCATAACCCTAACCTCTGATCGGCAAAAAACAAACCACTTGAGCTATTAGGAGAACTAGAAACCAGTTACTTCTCAAAGTTGAAACGATTCACAAAAATAACTAATATCGATACTGATAAACTTCTCCGCACAAACATCAATAAAGTAGATCCAGATAAAAAGTTTCACTGTATTTGAAAGTTGGCAGACAATATGCACCCTGACGCCGCAAAGGGATTGTGGATTGAAACTTCAAGATCCTTATATAGGATACCCATTCGGTCTCCTGTGGCGGAAGTTGAAGATTTAAATGAGGTTGTTTGGAAGTTAGAAACTTTTATTCCACAGAAAGAGTGGATTTATGCTGTTGGATGATTACAAAATTTACCGCTATCACACGTATCCATTGACAACAAATATATTGCTTTCGAATTGATTCATCAAAACATTAAAAAAAGTTTTGAAACAAGCAACATTGTGCTAAAAGCGGAAGGGAATTATTGAACGAAAGTAATTTTTTATGAAGAACATCACCATTTTCTATCGAACTTCTTGGGTATTCACCTTCCACAATCTGAAGAAGATGAAAAGTATAATGGAAAATTTTATACAGGTCGGAGTTACTGTATTATTGAAGTATTTTTCACGAAAAAAATATTACGTTTATCAGTTACTTGTCGTATTCAATAATTTTACCTATAAAAAAGAACAAAGAAATCATACACTAACTTATATTAACGTTTAGGAGCTAAACTTTGCTTCCGTCTTCAGAATTAGAAAAAATCTAATGAATCTTGAAGTTTTTTGCTTCGTTTTATTTTCAAAACGTCCTTCTTAAAGAGGTTTTGAAATATGCTTATGTTGTTGGTTGACTTCTGAAACATTTGATGTAGTACAAAATGAATTTGATAGCTGATGGCTTCAGCAAGATAAGTTCTTAAACATGGTAAATATAAGTTGATGATTCTTGCCTTATGTGAATATTGTATAACACTAATTCTTTATATAAGAGTGGTTACCCCGATGAGTAATTATTAAAAAAAAGAAATGAATTTTTAGATCTAGAATAAAATACACCGTACTTTGTTTCCTATTAATTCAACTGCCATTCCTCTGAGTTGAGTTTGACAAAAACTGTCTGATACTTGATGAAATTCGTGACAAAGTGATCAAGGTTGTCAGATTTTCACAGTTCAAAACCGCAACACGTACATTGAACACGCCTGAAGAAAGCTCTGCTTTGGTGAAACTAAAATCTCACAATAACTGATACAATAACTCATTATTCAAGTAATTGTATTACTTTCACGGGAAGTGTTCAGGTGACTTGGCACATTTGATTCCAGCAAGAGAGGTACATATCAGAATTACGCGACAGGGTCAAATCGCATGATCTCGGTGGACAGTTCACATCACTTCCCCATGAAATGACCGTGCCCTCAAATTGCTCGTGTAGAATATCAACTGTGTCATGAGCTGTGTGGCACATGGTGTTGCCGTTGTCATTTTGAAATCATCCGAATCGGGCCAAAAAAAGTTGGTAATCATTGACCTTTGGTACTCGCCGTTGACAGTGATGGTCTGGTGAACGTCGTTCTCAAAGAAGTATGGACCGAGCCCAAAATCCACACCAAACAGTGTCTTTTTCGGGATGCATTGGATGCTTTTGGATTGGTGACGTCCTAAGTTCCATAATTTTGTTTGTTCACGTTCAACTGGGGTCAGTTGCCAACTGCTTCAGAGCCCATTCAGCGAACACACGTCGTTGTGTATGTTCGTTTACCTTCAGTTCCTGTGTTAGTTGAATTTTGTAGGGATGCGGGCCCAAATTTGCAGACCGAATTGTGGTCTGCGAAAGGTCGAGTTCTTGTAAACGACGCGAAATCGACTGCCTCAGATTTTCCTGCGTACTGTCACAGACAGCGGCAATGTTTGCGGCAGATCTCGCGTTTCGTTTACGTATAGGTGTTGGTTGATCATTTACTAAACCAATGGACTCAAAATTATCCACCACATTGCAAATAGTCCTCTCGGTAGGACAATTATGGTGACCGTAAAATAGGCGAAGCGCGCGGTTCGTTGCCCGAACAGAACACCTATTTTTAGAAAGCAATCCTATTATTTACACTTATTGTTGAGTGCTACATCTGTTCATGGTGATTTTGCAAAACAGACAAAAGAAATTATAACTAATTTGACAGATGGAGCTTCAGCAAGATACCCGTTATCAATTGTCAAAGTTGGGAAATCCCTGTTGAAAGACCTCGTAGAAATATAGGTGTCTACTCTCGTTTACAATATATTTCTGAAACTTGAATTTCATATATTAGTGAGTTTAATATTGACTGTGGAAAACTTTGAAAAACTTTATTAAAACAAAATAAAACAAATATTTTTTAAAATATTTCGATTCACTCAATCAAAACTATATAAACAATGTTAATTGGAGAAAATTTAGAATAAGTTTCTGAGCTACAGTGTACATTATTATGCTTCCACATATCCTGTTGCAGACGATTCTTGATCTTTTGCAAAAGAAATTGTTATAGGTTTTTGAATTGAAAGGTTTATATTTTTAGGAGTGATTAATTATAGGTTTTATTCTGCTGTTAATAATATGATTAAGCTTTCACATATTTTTCTCAATTTGACGTGAATAATACTTTATTTTTGATTTTCTGTCGTTTCCTCAGATATTAATTTAAGGAAATGATTAACCACATTTAATAATTTATGAATTGTGTTATTTCGAACAACGTTATTTTTGACTTGAACCCATATTATTTCAAGGGGTTTAAGCACACACTGATAAGGTGGTAAAGTATTTCAATTCTTCACTTCAATGACATATTTTTTATAATATCCTTCATGAATGTTGGAAATGGCTAATAATTCTGCTTTTGTCATTGTTTCATTAAAGAATAATTTCGTAGGAATAAACCACGTTGCAATTTCATTTTTCTTGAATAGTTGGCAAACTTTCAACTAATCAGGAGTGGTTACTTGCATTGTCCATAGTAAATACTCAGTTTTTGTTATTTGTCTCTGATTCTTATTTTTTTCAGTATATATCATCACAGAATATGTTTTCTTGATTAGTTACGGGAGCAGACATTTTTGTCGATGTCGTGTAATATTTTTTCATTAGGCTCAGCCTGAATTTATTTGTTCACGAACTAATTTAGGTAACAGATCATAATTTAAAATCTATTTTTTCATTTATCTGATTATCTCTTCTCCATACGTTCATTTTGTTGATATTCTCAATAAAAAAAATGAAATTCATTCAATGAAACACTCGACTCCTGATTGTGTGAAATGTAATTTCGAAATGTTACTTCGGAATCGAACCGATGAAAATTCAAAAAGTTTTTTCCAAAATAAAAAACGAAACATGAATATGCAACGTGCACCTCTATCTGAACCGTACAAAAGAAATCACGCGCTGAACTGATTCAGTATATGCAAACGCTGAATCCACTACAGAGATCAAACGAAACAGTTTGATTAAAAGCTCTCCGCGAAAGTTTAAAAATTCGTATATTGTGGTTTTCACCCCAATTTGATAAACGCTGTGGCAATGTCGGAAGCTTGTTTAAATTTTAGATTGGCGCGTAATGAAGTGTTTTTGATATGAATGCATGGTCAGAATGTTTGGAATAATTGAATGATTTTTTTCATCAATATTCGTTATCATTCGAGAATCGCATAAATTTTCATAGTTTGATGATCACGAGTTACATTGACAATACAAACTCTCTCAAATCATTGATGTTGAAGACTTCATCGTGAATATAATTCAACAGTTTTTTTTCTGCACCTGAAAAGCAATGTCTTTCATTATTAACATCATTTTCATGAAGTTGTTCTGAATCTGTATCTGTAGAGTGGGGAGGTTGAGTGTAGGCCCACAGCATTTAGACCACATGTGACCCATTGTACATCCTCCCGAGGAGTTGTCCTGCTAGGTCATCGTCCATCCTGTCCTTTCCAGGACGGTGGACAGGTCACTAGGCGACATCTTTATATTGGCAGGTATAGGGCCAATACTCGCCGAACACACACTTTTTTATTGACACGATAACTCCGGACACTCACATAATACACGCCTCACAGTTTCATCTTCATAGTCACACATCCTGCATAGAGGTGTGTCTACTAGCCCCATAATTTGGAGGTGTTTCCTCAGTCGACAGTGGCCAGTCAGAAATCCTACTGTTAAGCGTAGGTTTATCCTGGTCATCGCCAGATATTTCTTCAGCGCCAGTTTGCCAGAATCGCCCAGGATGATCCTGGCAAGACTACATTCTTTGATTCCATCCTATCTATTCAGGAATAGAGCATGGGTGTGACGTTTGGCTATTTCCGTAATTGTCGAAGTCAATTACGGAAATCACTGGGTCCTGAAATTCTTAGACCAGCCGCTTCCTTGGCTGAAGTTGCTTTTTACGTGAATGAATGGTGAATGACCATTAAATATTGAATAATGCGTGTCTCCATAAAAGGATGCAGAAGCATGACAGTTCTCTGAATTCTTACTCCAAATCAGCCATTTTTAGCTGAATGTGAACTATTCTCAGACAAAATTTGAAATTTTGAATTGAATCCAGAAATTTCAACTTCAACGCCATCTATGGGATCGAACCATTAGGCTTGTCCTTTGAGTCCAGCAATGTATTTGTGGTTCAGCTTAGCACCACTGAAGAGACCTATGGCGAGTCGAAACAACGCTGTCTGGTATTGAATTATGAATGAAATTTCTTCATATAATTGTTTGAAAAGTATTCACTTACATTTGCATACATGGTTCTAGATAGTAAATTTAGATAAAAATCTTATTGGTTGCTTTCCGATTATCCATTCATAATCTTTTGAATTACATCGAGTAGATTTAAATTGAATAGAGAATTTGTTGAAACAAAATCCAGCTTTATCTTTCCTCTCTATAATGGACTCAGTTTCAACGAATAGTTTGATAGATACGGAATTTCATTTACTTGTAACTAAAGAGCTCATCAAAAAGTAATGCAGAATAGACTTGTAACTACTTAAATCTATTGAATATCTGATTTGAATCTATTTTTCCGTTAACTAGCTGTCGCACCCCTACGAACGACAACCCTCAGAAGTCGAAAGTGCGAGCTAAGGATTAACGAGGTCTTACCTTTCAACATGTGATTCCTAACACAGGTTGGATGATAGCAAGTGAAAATAGATCGTTCAGCCTGGGGCTTGAACCACCAATCAACACGGCGGTCAATTCGAGTGAGTGAACAAAGCACCCACTTCGAACCGACCGGCTACCGACCGAGCGAAACCTCATACTAGTTTTATTGAAATATATCAATTGCCTGTCTTTCGGAAAGCCTACAAACTATTACCATTGGATCAATTTGTTTATTTCCAATAAAAATCAATACAATGGGCTTTTATCGGGTTGTGTCCTTTTGTTTCGTGAATTCATGTTTTTCATTCTGACAACCTCTCGCAAAACGACTTCATTCTTCTATTCATAATTTTTATTTGTATAAATTTGCATTTTGTTGGTATTTCACGAATTGAACCCAAGAAAAATACTTTTCTGAGAATTATACTCTAATTTTTGGACGATTTTTTGAACTTTCTCTCATATCTATTCAACTCTCAAGTCTTAAGTCCTCAACTGATTTATATACTTTTTTTCTATCTAAAATATTCGGTAATTCTTGGTAATCATAAATTTCATATTAGTCATCACTTTCCTGTCCTTGTTTTAAAAATATCTCGAATTCATTAATTTATACTTTGCTTGCTCTAGGACCGTTTTGTAGAAGTTATTCAAAAATTTAAAACAGTATATAGTAAAGAAGAGGAAAGAATAGTCATAGATATGAGATGAAAAAGGATTTTCCATTCGTATTATTGAAAACTACAACTCGAAATTTGAAGATTACAATCTATGTACAATGAATTAATCCATCAAAATGTTTAAGTTGTGGCATTCAATTAAACATTGTCCTGATTAATTTTTTTTAATTGATTGCTTATCATCAAACGTCGATCATCACTTATCTCAAAATGCGAAATTCTGGTATGCGCAATTAATTAAGGTCTGGAAATGAAGCTCGCAATGGAATAAACAACTCTACCTGGTATTTTATTTTCAGAATCGTGTCAAATCCAGTGTGGATTTACCGAACATGAATCTTATTAGCTTTACTAATTAATTCGTAGCGTTGCATGCAATCATGATACCGTGCTGCATGCTATTGCGAGATAAAGGAATATACAAACTCATCCACGTACCCGGTGAGTCTGCCGGAAGCTACCTAACAATTTCTGATTGATTCGGCCTTCACTTGATGAAGATCCATTGTAATTTTACAAACTAAACCTAACACAGAACCTACCACACTTTAAACACGTATCTACGTGTTAAAAATAACAGTTTGGTTTTGGGATAGTACTCTAGTAATTTTTATTATTCATTTCAAACATTCCAAAATATTCAATTCAAACAGTGCATCACAAGTTGTCTATCTGACCAGTCCAACTCAAAGTGTCATCAATGTTTATGCCTAGAAGTTCACTCAAGTGTTACAAATGATTTTTTGATTGTCCATTATTATGTTTTGTGGTGGGTCTCTATATACTGTTATTGATTTCGAAAAATCATACATTTTTTGCATCGTTCAGAACTAAGTAACTTATTCTCTGGAAAATAATATCGCTCTATTTTTTTGCTACCCTTTTTTAAAATATTCGCTAAATTTGCACCTGATAATAGAAGTTGGTATCATCAGCATAATTGATCATGTGAGCAGTGTTTATGGCTACTATAATCTCATTGATATCGTTAATAAATGTGACGAATAATATTACACTGAGAAAGCTACCTTGTGGGACTCCCATAGATACACTCAAAGCAACCAATCTTGCTGCATTATGTTTTTGATTGGGTTCTACTATTTGTTTTCTGCTTCTTAGATATCAATTGAGCAAGTCGTGATATTTTTCACGAATTTCATATTTATAAAAATTTGATAATGAAATTTCGTGGATTTTTTGCCAATATTTTCGAATACAATCCTATATTTGCTCAGTGAAACTGCATACTTTTTATAGATTGGTATATTCTATTCACACTCCAGTTGAACATGACATCAATAATAATAATAATACTTTATTCGATGATGGTGTGTAGGCTTTCACTAACGGTGTCTAACGAATTGTTTTCGGGTTCATTAGCTTGAATTTTGTGAATATTTGTTCACTTTGGATATTGACTGAAAGCCGATTGTGAAATCTTATCCCTATGAAATATGAAGACCTTTCAAAAAAAAGCTAGAATGTTTTGGAATTCTTAGGGAATCACTTGTACTCGTACTCTAGGTATGTGTATTCGCATTTCGAACAATAGTACAGGTTTTGAAATCATTTCTATATACCTATTTCATTCTGTTAGTGATTATGTTTTATGAAATTATTATTTTTGTAATATATTATTTTCGAAAATACTACAACCACATTCTGAATAACATTCGAAAAAACCATATTCAACATGGTCACTTTGTCTCAGATATTTCTGTAGGGCTTGGCATTTTTCATTTCTCTATGAGCTCTATGAACAGAAAATTATAATAATTTCCGCATATGTCACTAATATTAGCGATATCATTTTAGATATCATGAGATTATATTATTTGGAACAGAGTAAGTTAAGTTTGCGACAAGAAAGTTAATACGTCGTCAGAGTGAATTTTTGTATAGTCAATAATTTTTCCAAAAACATTAATGAATGAGAAACGCGCTTGAGTTTTGCTAATAATACGCTATATATTTGTCAATGAAATTCCATTCGCAGTAAAAATATCAATCTTTGAAGCACAAACAATGTCTTCAACAGTTTTATAGGTGAAAAAGTTATATTACATAAAAATGGCTTCAATATTTCTATTTGTTAGTTTTTCATTGATGAAATATCTATTATAGTTTCCTAGTGTCCGGTACAAAACTACTTCTTGCTCCTTTGATAAAAAATTTTCAACACTTTTTCATTTTATCGTTATCGTTTTAGGCTGCATTATATTTCATAACGCTTACTCAGATCTACCAGAAAACTCCTATAAAATTGTATTTAATAAGACTTTTTATCCAGGAGAAAACACAAACATTACAGAAAGAATCTATAAGGCGCTCTAAGAGCGGTGCCTGTGCGAAAGTAGCGATTCACATTGGATTTGAATCGCTGAAGATTAAATCCATTTGAAAAAACGTTCTCAGAAAGTTTATTCCACAAAAACGCAGTTCTTCAAATGAAAGAGTTCTTGAACAGTGAAGTTCGAAGTCTAATGAGTTGAACCTCAAAAAGATGAGAGGCCACAGTCCGTTGCGTATTTCTGATATGTATACCTCTCTTGGTGGAATCAAATGTGTTACTGGACCACTTCCCGCGAAAGTATCTATAGAAGAGAGGCAAATCCCGAACCTTTTTCCGACGTTCCAGACTATCAAGGTCACAAGTGATGTTCGCGTCCCCAAACAGGCAGATGACTCTTTTCTGGCTAGAATCCAGCAGCTTCAGGGTATGCTTAGGGGCGGAGCTCCATACATTAGAAGAATACTCCAAAGAAAGTCTGATATGAGTTTTATGAAGCATCAAAAATTGCTGAGTATCGCTCAAATATGTTGCAAAAGTGCTATAAGAGAAATTTTTAAAAAACCACTTTTTATTCATTTCAGTTTATGTATTTTAAAGCTTGCAATATCAACAAAACATATTGATAGGTTGTAAAAACTCATATCTTTCAAGAATAAGATAAGATAAGATAATATAAGATAAGATGAGATAATATAAGATAAGATAAGATAAGACAAGATAAGATAATTTTTGCACGTATTCTGACAATTCTGACCGCGTGATGTTGTTGAGTACCGAAGTCCTATGTGTCTCCTGTAATTTTTTTTGCAGGACTATGAATTTTATTTGATTTTTGTATGCAGGTTTCACTTGTATTGATGAAATTATTGTTTCACGAAAGCAAAGTGTTTTCGAAAATTGTAAAGTCCACTTGGTCTATCGACAATATCGTTTGTTATTTGTCACACCATCAGTATGAACACATTCTCAAAATTCACTCTCCCGATTTGTTTTTACGTTCACTCAGTACTTTGCGGAAGAGGAATATTTGCAGTTAGGATTTACTACCGTAATGCAAGGTTGCAGTGTAATCCTCTCTGTTCTGAAATACATTTCACCATCTACTTCGTGAATTAAGTATTTCTGTAGTAGGGTAAACAGTGTACAAATTATTTAAACTGTGATTGTTTGGAATATTCATTAGAATAGTATATTTGCACCTTTTGTTGAGTATAAAATGTTCTATTGATGTTCAAAAAATGAACTGAAAATTGGATTATCAATATCTATCACTGAAATGAAGATCAGTGTTTTATTTTCAGTGTTTTTAACAAATTTTGAGTCGGGGAACAAAATAAATTTTAATTTTTTGAAATGGTGTTCTGTTATTACTATAATTTGTGCGGCATTCTAAATTTTTTCATCATCACATTTCACTAACAACTCTAATCAGATTTTGACCAATATTTTTCATGACTATGACAAAATATTTGAGAAACTTGTTCCGGACGAAAATTTACCTAGAAAGTGATTATACAGGGTGTCCCTGGACTTCCTCTTTTCCTCTCGGGAATGTATAGATGGGGTCAAAATATCACCAGTACTTCATATAACTTTTTTTCCTAAAAGTCTTCTTAACCAAGTTACGGGCCCTCGAAGTTACAAAATGAAAAATGTTTTTCTTTGATAACTTTTCAAGTGAATATTCAAAATCATTCAAATTTTGGTAATTGACTAAACAAATGAATTCCGTCGATGAGCTTTCATGCAGGAGTCAGTTGTTTTGCTACAAAGTCAGGAACGGACTATCCCCGATGGTCCACACCCCAAAACTTTGAAATGTCAGATATTTTTCAATATTTTTCAACAAAATAAGGTTACTTGGACAATTTTATGAATAAAAGTACTCGTGTGGAAAGTCGATCGGAGCAACGAGTCTTGATAAAAATGTAGTTCTACTCGACGACATCAAACCCGCTCGTCCACCATTATTTGAAATGAATAATTATCAAAGCAGAAATAATAATGATAACGTTAATTCAACAACATTTATAACAGGAATAATACAAAGTATGCTAAAATGAAGTCGTAAACAAAAAGTACAGTACCTATATGGAAGTTTAAGTCACAATTGTGATAGCAGATATTTTTTCAAAAGAAATATAAGTTCTGTAGATTCGTGGTGTTTTTAAACTAACAAGCTACTCTACTATGAAATATCGAATTCATTCCATATTTTGTATGTACATAATACGTGTGGAATAATCACGTTTCGTGTTGATCAGTTATCTGAATCTCATGAAACTCAACATTCGAATGTTTCAAATTCTTCTTCACAGCTAAAGTGTTGAGGAGTTTCACTGATAATTATAATTTTATGGGAGAAATTCTTTAACACGAATCTAAATTTAGCTGAAAAAACGCACATCGGAAAAAATATTTACTATACTAATAAAAAGCAAACGAATGAACTACAAAAACGGCTGCACATGATCAGGTGAAAAATATCCAGGGAATAATATTTCTTTCACAGATGTTGACAAAAAAATCTTTTAGAAAGTTTTGATAAAAAATGAGAAACTGGAATGCGATTTTGTTTTGTTGAGTGGTGCGTTGTCATATGACTATTATTGTATTGTCAATATTCTATATGATATTTTGAATTTTTTTGATATGACCGAACAGTTTACATTCAATGAATATGCAGATATGCATGTATTTTATGGACAAGCATTTTGTAATGCTGCAGAAGCTCGTCGTCTGTATTCCGAGCATTTTCCCAATCGAAAGGTACCGTCAAGAGAAACATTCGAGCGTGTCGATCGCAGCTTGAGGGAGACAGGTATGTAATAATTGATAATTAATTTGAGCACGTTGTTTTATTTCGATATTATTGTAGGTACAGTTTTGCCAAAATGAGGTGGTGAGGGCGCTCCTAGGACTGTACGTACCGTTGTATCATAGGAAACCATCTTATAGGACCATTCGTTCTACAGGACCGATTGAATGGAGAACGTTATTTGGAGTTCATTCAGAACGATTTGAATGGACTTTTGAAACATGTTCCATTGCAAATCCGAAGAGATATGTGGTTTATGCATGATGGCGCTCCTCCTCATTTTAGTTTGATTGTGCGTGACCATCTGAACCATATTTTCCATAATAGATGGATTGGTAGAGGTGGGCCATATTCATGGCCATCGTGGTCTCCGGATTTAAATCCATTGGATTTCTTTCTGTGGAGGCATCTAAAAAGCCTTGTTTACGCTACACCTATTCACACAAGAGATGCATTGTTGAATAGAATAACATTACATTGTGAAGCCATACGAAACGACCCTGGAATGCTATTTCAAGTACAGAGAGGGTGTCTTCGCAGACTAAGAAAATGTATAGAGAGAGAAGGTGGTCATATCGAGCAGTTTCTGTAGCGGATTTTTCATTTCTGTTTGCTCTTGAGGCTCTTGAGTTTTGTTAGTTAAACGTGTTTGCATTATAAAAATTCGTTATGAACATTTTACCTATCATTTCCATTTTCCTCAAAAACTAATATTTTCGAATAATGGTAGACATCTTAGGATAAATGTTGTTGAATTAACGTTATCATTATTATTTCTGCTTTGATAATTATTCATTTCAAATAATGGTGGACGAGCGGGTTTGATGTCGTCGAGTAGAACTACATTTTTATCAAGACTCGTTGCTCCGATCGACTTTCCACACGAGTACTTTTATTCATAAAATTTTCCAAGTAACCTTATTTTGTTGAAAAATATTGAAAAATATCTGTCATTTCAAAGTTTTGGGGTGTGGACCATCGGGGGTGGTCCGTTCCTGGCTTTGTAGCAAAACAACTGACTCCTGCATGAAAGCTCATCGACGGAATTCATTTGTTTAGTCAATTACCAAAATTTGGATGATTTTGAATATTCACTTGAAAAGTTATCAAAGAAAAACATTTTTCATTTTGTAACTTCGAGGGCCCGTAACTTGGTTACGAAGACGTTTAGGAAAAAAAGTTATATGAAGTACTGGTGATATTTTGACCCCATCTATACATTCCCAAGAGGAAAAGAGGAAGTCCAGGGACACCCTGTATATCATATTACATATGGATACCGTCTCTACTCAATACTGAAATTGAAATTTTTTCTCGATTTTTTCCTTTGTTCAGTAAAATATATTTTGAAATCAAATTCATAACTTGCCGGAAATCACCATTGTATTCATAAACGCCCCCACATTTTATTCATATGGTCAAAGAATTATCATGATGGATATTTTTCTAAATCGTGATATCCTCTACCAGCATGAGTTGCGTCTGAAATTTTCCCATGAATTTGCCTAATAAACCACCATCTAAATTGCCGGTGTTCAGCGCAATTCCTGCAAAAATATTATTACATGCCAGGGAACGAGAACACCTAAAGCACTCATGTTATTATCGCTATCGTCACCATAATAACGATCATGAATCAAAATATGTTGGTTAACAACTTCCTAGTAAATATATCATTTCTCATTGTCCCTGAAGATTTGTGATATCTGACTTTTAGCATGGTGTCAACTGGAATAGATTTACATGTATTAAAATCTCCGGATGTTGTTATTATGACTGCAGAGTATTCAGTGATGGTGAAATTCATTACAGAAAAGTTGCGGTATAAGACTGACTGCGATGACAATTTGCGATAAAAAGTGTTTTGGCAATGAGAAATAATTTCATTTCACGAAAGTATTCCAATTATCATATTATACTACCTAATTTGCAGTGTCAAGAACTTCTACAAGAAATATATTTTTTTGAGAAATACAACTGTCAGGTGAAACAATGTTAGAACTCAATAAAGATTCGAGTTTCAAATAATTTGAATTCAAGAGCTGATGTTAACACAAACAATTTTTAGATCGCCTTAAGGAATCTCCTGTAGTGCTTGTGTTTTGTCCATGAAAAAAATCTCATTCATACGTTTGAATTACTTACAAATTTGAAATGCCTTTGCGCAAATTCAATTCAACTCTCGTGAAATGCGTGAAATGGATCTATTGAAAACACTTTTCCAAGACCAGTACAAAAATTACGGTCTTTCGACGCGCGATTCGCCTCTCCTGTGGACGTTAACTTAATTGGCGAAACGCGCGTCGAGAAACCGTAATTTTTCTTCTGGTGTTGGGAGAGTTGGGAGGGTTTTCTCAATAGACGAATAATCTCAGTCGTTTCATTTCTTGAAAAAAAAATTGACAGCAGTTCAATATATATTCTTTTCAAGAATCTGCAAACGAATGATAAATATAATAGTTCGAAGAATAAAAAGTATTTAAGACTCACCTAAATTCACTTCAATAAATGTTCAATGATGAAGTCTCTCCAAAAATGAGTTTCTTATATTGCAATGTTTCTGGGGTAATTTCGTTGTAAGTAGCTCTTTTTCTATCAACGGAACTGAAATAACCTGCGGTACGCTTCAGATAAAACATTTTCCCTAAAAAAGTTCTAGGGGTGTCATATCAGGTGACATACTCGGTTCTTCTGAAGGATTACGTCTGCATATTTACCGATTTTGATAATTGATGAACCCAAATGAGTTCTCAACTGATGTAACATATCAAGGAGATGAGGTATCTCTTCGACAGGCTGATTCGAAAGTGATTGGACGATAATTATCAAAATTGATGGATAGGCAACTGTGTTCCCTTGGAATGACCCGCTATATTACTTGATATGATTCCTTCAGATTTTTTGTTAGGATTTGTGAAATATAAAGGGTATGTATACAACCTAAGAATTTTTCACAGTTCTTATCAGAATTAGAAATGCTCCTAATAAAAATACCCCAGAAAAATTCCATAATGTGACAATTGAATTTGAATGCAGACTTCATTATTGTCAGAAAGTGAATGAATATTGGAACGAACTGGGTAGAGTATTGATTTTGTTTTTCTAATTCATGATATATTTAATTTATTTGTAGATGCTTGAAACGAAAATAAAACTGGAGAGAGTATCTATGTCCGCGCGGTATAAACAGATTCATATGTCGAAATTTTATTTTCAACGCGCTTTTATTAGCTTCACTTGTATGTTTGTTTGTAACGGACTCCTTTGGAATCGATTTTGACTAAATTTAAATGGGCAAATTTATTTTAAACTTTGTACATTCATCAAGAATCGGTGACAATATACTAATTTCATGAGTTTATCTCATTATTCTGATCGGGGCCATGTGAGCATGTGAGACAACTACACTGTCTGTTCTATGGATATTAAAACAAATGGACTCGAAATGTCAATCCAAACTGAAAAGTGAAATATAAACGATAGTTCGAAAAAATTAATAAACACGCTATATTAGCAACATGAACTAAAAAATTAAAAATAATCCTAAACTAATTTAAGATTGTGTTCAACATCAATGATGAGTCCTATGGCTTGATGTAACTATGACTTTCTATTTACAGAAAAATTAATTTCTTGTAAAACAGCGTGGGGTGCTAAACATTCAGCCATAATTCACAGCATCCTAAGCTTGTAAATAGAAATGAATTGTTTGTAAATAGATTCATTCTGATTTCAGACTTATCAAAGGTAATTTTTTCATCAAGCCAAAGGACTCGTTATTGATGTTGAACACAATTTTAAAAAAGTTCCGAATTATTTTTAAGTACTCGGTTTGTGTTGCGACTGAAGCCTGTTTTTTTTAGTTTGTCAAACTGTTATTCATTTACTGCCATTATAAAGCTCCGGAATTAAAACTTCATAACCGTCTGAATTGTACAAACTACAGCATGATTTTTCACTACTCTATGGTTTTGGACGAATTTTGGACTGAAATTATAACTATTAATGTTCCAATAAAACTTCTGAAAATGAATCATTCGTTTCATATTCAGTGATCCAAAATAATCTTCAACAATTTTAGAACAAGTTCCTGATTTTCATACGGAACTCCACACTTCTACTTACTGAAATAACAAATCTAAAGCTCTCAAGTGAAATAGACACGCCGTTTGCTCTAAATGTTTGCTCCTCCATTACTTGCTCGAATGCCCCGCTGGTGCATAGATTTACTAGTAGCGAAGGTTAATGGTTAATTTTGTTTCAGAATATCCTGGATAAGTTCAACCCGGGGGCCAGGCAAATGATCAACGCTGGCAAAGCCTACCTCAAAGCCTTGCACGGTGAGTTCTTCGTTTCATTCGATCTAAGCAGTCAATTAGTTTGTTTAACTAATCAGTTCACATTTTCTAAAGCGTACAGAGATCCCGGAATTCCTCTGTAGATTTATTTGAGAGTAGAACTCTGTTCTATGGATTGATTAGAAGCAGTGAGGTTTTATTCGTTCTATTCTTCTTGGTTTTCAGTTACGAGTGAACTTGAAAGGTTTCTGATATTAATTGGTGTTTGAGAAAAATAAACTGGTTATCATTTCCTCCCGGAAATATTGTTATCTTCCATGAAATTCTCAAGGTTTTTTATGTTATTCAAAGAATTACCCAAAATGAAAGATACGAGCAAGAATAGACATCTTCTTGCAGTTTCTTGAAAACTAAAAACTGCCGGAACTTTTATCAAATTTTTTTATCTTCATATCAGCTTTGAATAGGGAGAGGTGAATTTACAGTTCAGAGTCGAAATCAGCTCATATTTCTGAAACAATAATTCGAATTATTCATTATTAATTGTTCAAATGATTCGAGTCCCAAAATGGGAGCTGGTCATAAAGTTTGTGTACCTGAATAAAATCTCATAGAAAATATAATATATTCACGTAAATGATGGAATGGTGGTATATAAAAACAGAGAGAATTGCTACATTTTCATGTAATTGAAATTTTCTCTTCTATGCTCTTCTATTCATAACGTTGTATAATTTTCCTCATGATTGTTATTTCTTTTGATTTTTGTGAGTTTCAAAAAGCTTGCATCATATGGAAACCTTTTTTAGTATCCATTTGTCAGAAAATGTTATTTATGATTAAAATTGGTGCATTGCAGGAAACTCGGATTAGAGTCGAACGGTATATAGGGGAGAACAAAAAAATAGAAATTTCAATAACGAGCAAACTACTATTTCCCACATTAACAAAACAGAAAAAATCCATTTTGTTATGGTTTAGTCAATTATTTCTTGTCATTAAATCATACTGATAGTTATTATGGACATGCATTCAAAGTGAAACAACAATTTTGCACCAAAAAGCTAGAGAAAATTAAAACCATTCTCAACAAACATCGATATACTAGTTCGAACAATGAATTGGACTAAATTTCTAATTGATATAATATTATGGTAATATCAGGGAGGTTTATGAGATACTAGTACTCTATATGAGGCTAGAACCATAAACAAAATGAATTAATAAACTTTTTTGATATTATCTCCCCTGTACACCGTTCAGAAATTTAGAATTTTGTCAACTCAAATCAAAGTTTCCCGCAATGCACCAAGTTTTATCAGGTATTGAGGTTTCTGAAAAATGGATAATAAAAAAGTTTCCCATATGATGCAAACTTATTGAAACCCACTGTATAATCGATGGTTGGAGGACAGCCTGAATAGAAAATGCAGTTTCCGTGTAACTCGGTGTTCATATATATTTTTGTCATGGACAAAACACGAGCACTAACAGCACTACAGGCGCTCTAAGAGCGGTGCCTGTGCAAAAGTAGCGATTCACATTGGATTTGAATCGCTGAAGATTAAATCCATTCACAAAAACGTTCCCAGGAAGTTTATTCCACATAAACGCAGTTCTCTAAATGAAAGAGTGTTCAAAGAGTGGAGTTCGAGGTGAATTGAGTTGAACCTCAAAACATTGACCAGAACAGTCCGTCGCGTATTTCTGATATGTGCCGCTCTCGGTGGAATCAAATGTGTCGATTCACTCGAACACTTCGCGTGAAAATATATATAGAAGAGAGACAAATCCTCAACCTTTCTTCGATGTTCCAGACTATCTAGGATGCAAGTGATTTTCGCGTCTCCAATCAGACGAATACCTCCTTTTTGGATGGAATCCAGCAGCGTCAGGGTATCCCTAAATGAGAACAATATTCCAAAGATGGTTTCATCTGAGCGTCATAAAGCATCAAAAGTTGCTGGGGTGTGTACAGTTTTCCGATTCGTAACAGTGTTCCAAGCTTTCGAAAAGCAGCCTTTGTGATTCCAGCGACATGATTGTGCCACGATATATTGGTGTCCATTTTAACCCCCAACAAACTTATCGAAGCAGAAATCGGAATTGTCTGTCCTAACATTATTATATCAGGTCCGGAGAGATTTATCTTTTTGGAGAAAACCGATGCCTGAATTTTTGTGGCATTGAATTGAAACTGGGTAATTTCACCCCAACTCTAAATTACTTCTAGATCCTCATTAAGATATGCAAACTCCTGCTGTCGGTGAAGATGTGCAAACGCAGCCGATGTTCTGGAGTCCAATTGGAATGACGAGACGAGTGTGTTATCGTCAGCAAAACATTATATTGGATACTTCGTTTTTTCTATCGAGTCGTTAATATACAACAAAAAAACGGTTGGAGACAATATGGATCCCTGAGGAACACCAGTATTGATGGTAAAAGTATTCGAGAGGAATCCATCGACGGTCACTTGCAGGAAACGTTCTTTCAGGAAGCTGAAGAGCCATACACAAAAATGATCGACAAGCCATATCATCGAAGTTTGGCCAGCAAACCCTCATGCCACACACGGTCAAAGGCCTTAGAAATATCAAGCGCAACAGCTTTTGACTCTCCGTCTTTCTCGATTGCTTTATTTTATATAAAAGTAGTTATTTCGAAGGAATTTTTTCTGTCTAATGATACAGTGTTTTTGTGAAAATAGTTGTTCCGATGGGGATTTTTATTCCAGTTTGTATCTGAAAGAAACTATGGTATATGATCTACACATCTTTGTTAGGTGTTCATTTTGAACTCAATCACTTTCTTCCTATTTAAGGAACCTTTCTAAGGAAGTTGCCACATTATTTCGGTATGAAACTCGAGGGGTAGAAAGCCATAGAGCTTTCTTCCCAAGAACTTATTTCTCCCAAAAAATATTTTCTCCTTTTAATTTGAAGGCAAATCATGTTCCTTAAACAAATCTAGATTCTTGATTCTATGAAGAGTAAACTGGAAAGTTACAGTGGAATATAAACCGTATATATGACCAATTAATTTGCGCTGATCTTTCGGCTAATCTTTCGAAAAAAAAATCTTTTTGAATGGTCCAATATGATCCTGCCGCTGGATGAAAGTGAAATATCTGCGAGATTAACATCTATGAGGTATCTTACATAAATGTCTGGAGGTTATAATTCAATATCCACCATGATATCAGCTGATAAAGTACTTGTTTTCCAGCTGCGATTCACCAGAACCTGATGTATAGGTAGTTGGGAGATTTCATTTCGAAATATTCATTTTTTACGTATGTATCTCTCCTTGATACAGTCTACAGACAACTTTTGGTTTCTGTTAGAGTATTGGTACATCGGATGTTTTTTTCCGCTTAGGGTTTTGTTTATGAGATGGATCTGTTATTAATTAATAATCATCCTCTTTGACGAAGCGAAGGTTTCATACAAGCAGTTTAGTTTCGTTGAAATTAATCAAGTCCTAGGCACTTTGCTGTATGGGTCGGATCTTTCCTTCGTTGATGAGAGGTTAACACCTCGTAACCGGTCTATAGGTGATCTACTCGAATAATTCCACCATGGTCTTGCTGCTGGATGAACGAGAAAAATCTGCGAGATGAACCTGTGAGGATATAATTGAATATCCAGCGTGGCATTAGCCAGGAAAGTAGTTTTTTTCCAGCAGGCATCAACCAGAACCTACTGTCTAGGTAGTTGGCGGAAATGAATATTTCGAGATTTTTTTTCGAAATATTTATGTTTTTATATTAAATTACCGGTTGGAAATATGTATATTCCATTTTCGAAACGTCTGTAATTTGGAAAAAGCTGAGTACATTAAGAAGATTTGACCATTTATTTAATTTTCAGACGAAATTATCAAATACTCACTAATCAGGCAACTTATATTTTACGAACAGTAGTTTCGCGTCGCAGAATGTCACGCCAATCCATCAAAAAACTCGTCGAAGTTCCGTTATGGAAAAAACGGAGGCGAAAGTTCATTTTATGTGGAAACTCCACACTCGAGGAGGAGGAGGCGAGGTTGCTTTACAACCCTGATTTCAGCAAGTGATACATTTATATTTTTGACTTCATATGACGTCATAAATTAGACTATTCAAAGATTGTGACATCTTTCAGCAAAATCAAAAAATAAATTTCTCTTTCTGAACATTGCGTCAAAATATTGTGAATTAACATCTGTTTTTTAGTGATTTTTTGTCATTATTCATATTAATATTACTCAAAGAAGTCTTCGAATCAAAAACCCTTAAAAAATCCTCGCTATATTTCAATTCGACAACAACTTCAGCAAAATCCATTGAGTTTTCAGAAAAACTTCTATATGTGTATCTTCTCTTGCAACTAGAAACTTTGCTAATTTGGCTTCTTTCAGTAATAATATATGTTTTTTGAGAAATAGTTTTTGGACTTCTACTACTCCATTTTGATACAAAAAAAGGATGAGGAAATCTTCCAAAGAAAGAAAGGATGTAATCAATTTGCAAATGAGTAACTCTATACATGGATGTGTAGATCATGCAGAGAAGTAACGTTCAGACATAAACTGAAAGAAAGTCCTCCTGAAACAGCTACTTTCATATAAACATTGAATTACACATGTTATCTCGATCATCATTGTGTATAAAATTTTCATTACTTTCAATCCAAATCTTGCCAGATCCATTAAAATTTCTCCATTCCATTCGTATACGGGTGGAAAATTGTGAGATACATATCTCCGTATTTGCGCCAATAAGTTTATACGTTTTGGTCGTAGAGAAGAGTGGAAATAGAAAAAAGTGCCAAGTTCAGCGAGATACATCGTCTGGAAAGCTTCGTTTCCTGAAAACCAATTGTGTGAAATGCGACATGATATATAAGGCAAGGTTTTGTTCTGCGAAACAAAATTAGACGTGGATTATTTGGTTTTCTCTTGTTGATTCTAGATCCAAATTTAAATTCAAACAGACAAAGCCTCTCGTCGGAATACAAAACAGTGAGTATAATCAGTTTCTAAAATTGGGAAATTCAAAAGTCAAGGAAATATACAATTGGAATGTTGATTGAAGCTGAGAGGCCAGACCATCGATTTTCACAGCTCAACGTACAACCTGTTCTAGGAATCGCACGTTGAAAGGTAAGACCTGGGTGATTCTTAGCTTGAACAAGTTTATACTTCTGAGGTGTGTTATTCGTAGAGGGGCGACAGCTGATTAACGAAAAAACAGATTATAAGAGATTTCCAACAGATTTCAAAGTTTATTTTTATAATAGACACAACAAAGTTGATTATGAATATTGAAATATTTCCACAACCTCTGATGACGTATAAGGGTGCTTTTGATGAAAAAAACTCCTCATTGACTGAATTAACACCGAAATGAAATCTATATGTACTATTTAGCCTAGCAGCGAGAGGATTACTAATATTTCGCATTGTGTTCTAACTTAAACTTGGTGGGAGGATCAAAGAAGTGAAGTGATTTCCAGTTATTGGAATATAAATAAAACTGAGTCGGATATAAAAATGAAGTGCAATAAACAAAATTAGTGACAAATGAAAACAAGTCACTGAAATGCCAAATGAAATGTTCGTATCTAAAATAAAAATTGAATGAAAAATATTACCCACATTATTAGGAGGAGATGTATCGAAGAATTCATTGCTGGAGAGAAGTACTCTAACTGGGGACTGGACTATCTTCAACAAAAGCATGTAACACGATTTCTGATTTGACAATTTTAATTTAAAAATCTTTGCATGACCGGAAATGAAAATCAAAACTATATTCTCAGAAAAATTGCAGAAAATACTAAATAATTTTCAGTCTAGTCATTATGCGATGATTTTCAAATTGGTAAGTTAAATTATGGATTTGAAAATGAGAATGATTCGAAATTCAATTCACAAATTATTTTTCCATACTCAACAATACTTCAGACAGACATGAACAATAACTACCTATTCATCATTGCTGTGATCGTGAGTGAGATATCCTTGAAATCAAAAAATGGGTTGTTTCTGGAATAATGTTGCAAAATGATTTCGCTTCATTACACATAATGTTCAGAGTGGCCATACATTCAAGTATGATTCCATAAAGAGTAGTTTTTTATTTATACGTGGTTTCGGGATCCACCTTCTCCATCATGGGTTGGTACCAACACTCTAACAAAAATAAAAGTCTATGTGATACTGTATCGAGTGTATGAAAACAAATATTTCGAAATAAAATGCCTGTCAAAAAACTATTACTCCCTAGCTGAAACCACAATACATTGAACTATATCCAGGAATTCATCAGAACCTATTATGTAGGTACTTTGTGAGAGATGAATGTAGTGAAATTCCATTTGACAATTTCATCTTTTTCGAACTGGCTGTTATTTTCTGTCGAGCGTTTTGAAATCTTCAATGAATTTGGTTTCCAAAATGTCACTTTTTTCCAAATTGATTTGATAGTATCTATTTTTTGAAGAAACTTGAAGTTACTGTAAATTCACTAGAGTAGCCAAGTTTTTGAAAATTGGTCCAAATATCAAAATCAACTGATCCGTTTCCGTACCAAAATGAAAATACATTTCGGTTTTCACGAACGTATTGGAATGTATTTCATTTCTATCAAGTTATATTCCATACATTTTTCAAATAATTTAACATTGTATTCTGACATACATTCATTGCATTCATTCATAGCATTCATTGACGCCAGAACTATCGATGCTGAATATTACTTCTTGAGCATAACTAACACGAACACCCTTTTAATATCCATTGAGAACGACGCCACTCCTTCACTTTCTCGAAGTAGGAGAGTCTAGCCTCACGTTGTTCTAGGGGTTGAAAGATAAATGACCCTCTTGATTGTCGTCTGACTCACCCTGGTGAAAAGTGAATCTCTTTTATTACATGCTCGGTTTAGCCTATTCATCAATTTGATGCTGCTTTCATTGTCCACTTTCTGGACGTTTATTGGACAATTAAGATATCAGGAATCGATATCACGATATGTCCAGAAATTTACTGTAGATGAGGCTTCAATAATTAGGTTGAGGAGACTGCTAATGAAGAATTGTTTTCAGAGATAAGGTACCATGGAAATTTTTGTGGAAAATTAAATGCTTCTCAAACTCTTGTACATTACGGTTCAAGAGTTTTTTTCCATCACAGACTATATATTATTTCCTGGAAATTGGAAACAATTATTGAAACAGTTTTCTGATATGGTCAATTCAGAATCACAATAATACAAACATTGAATGTTGATATTCCTTCGAACTATTCATGTTACTGATGGTATCAAAAATTATTTAAACTTTTTTCCTCAAAAACTGATAACAGGAGAATTTAAAGATCGGTAATTACTGGCGTTTATGACGATTTTGGAGATATATTTTCAATAACACTTAGGAGAAGTTTTTTGTTGGATCTTGATAAATATTTTTTCTGTAAATTTGGTGTGTAAATTCAGGGTTGAAACGAAATTATCTTAATATTGGAATTTAACAAATTTTTATATATTCATTGAGAATGATTTTTTTTATATAATAGAGCGACTACACAGAAGGTCACTCAATTGAATGGATTTGTCAACTTTCATAACAGGATTATTAGAATGTTTGAATTTCACTGACTTGAAACATGTCCATTCCTTCAAATACATTTTTGTTGAGTATATCCAACCTCTGTAAAATATTAAAAAAGTGCATGGCTGAAATTTCAAAGGCTTGCAATTAAATCGGAAAGTGTTCAGTGGTATACAAAAAAAAGTTTAAGCTGTTTTTCAACGAGTCTACTATATTCTTCAATACCTCACTATATCTCGAAAGAGGTGCCTGGTGGCCGAAGGGTTTACAGAAAACGGCTCAGGCAAAGCTCTCTGACTTACAGAGGCAGGCTTGTCTGGCCATCAGTGGTGTCATCAGTACTACACCGTCCGCTGCCATGGAGTCAAGCGGCGTTGGAAGCTCTTGGCTCCTTCTGAGCAACGTCTAAATTGGAAGCAATTTGCCAAAAACGACGCTCCTCAAT
Source organism: Leptinotarsa decemlineata (assembly GCF_025532065.1). Taxonomy (NCBI): domain Eukaryota; kingdom Metazoa; phylum Arthropoda; class Insecta; order Coleoptera; family Chrysomelidae; genus Leptinotarsa; species Leptinotarsa decemlineata. The sequence continues at coordinate 3,139,177 of NW_027412686.1, forward strand.
AGGAAGACTTACAAGATTGTCTCTGGTCTGGATTCCTGGCCATACTGGCATGGAGAGCAATGAAGCTACTTAATTCCTCGCAAAAAAGGGTGCTGCAAACAGCTTCATCGGACCAGAACCTGTCATTGGCATCGCTTTAGGCTTTGCCAAACAAACATTGAACACCTGAATGGCAAAAAAATGTATGGATTTTTGGCAGAATCTTCCAGGATTGGTTCACTCCAAGCCGTTTATTCACCCTTCGAAACTTGATACCAAACAGTTGTTGGACTACAGTATGGATGAACTACGATGTCTAACAGGCCTTCTTACAGGTCACTGTCATTTGAATCATCACATGCAGAGACTTGGACTGTCGAAAGACAGTGTGAGCACTATCTCTGTTTGGAAAATGATGAAACTACAGAGCACATATTTTGTGCCTGCCTCGCCGGGGATCGAATAAGGTTCCATTGCAGGTGTTTTCAGTCGCAGACCCAGGACAGAAATATCAACCCGCCTAGGAACCTATGAGACTATTTCAAGCGTAAATGTACGCTATGGAAATGTGTGCGGAGAGATTGGAAGAATCCAACCTCATATACAAGTCAATAAAATATTTTCGGTCAGATAAGCGGCGTTGGAAGCTTTTGGGCTCCTAACGAGCAACGTCTGAATTGGTAGCAGATTGCCAAAAACGACGCTCCTCGATAGGAAGACCTAAACGATTGTCTCTGGTCTGGATTCCTGGCCATACTGGCATGGAAGACAATGAGGCTACTGACTCCCATGCAAAGAAGGGTGCTGCAAGCAGTTTCATCGAACCAGAACCTGTCATAGGCATCGCTTTAGGCGATTGAACACCTGGATGGCAAGAAGGTTCATGTACTTCTGGCAGAATCTTCCAGGATTGGCTCACTCCAAGGCGTTTATTCACCCCTCGAAGCTTGATACCGAATAGTTGTTGGACTACAGTAGGGATGAACTACGATATCTAAGAGGCTTTCTTACTGGTCTCTGTAATTTGAATTATCATATGCAGAGTCCCGGACTGTCGAAAGACAGAGTGTGTCGCCTCTGTTTGGGAAATAATGAAACAACGGAGCACATACTTTGTGCCTGCCTTGCCGGGGATCGAATCAGGTTTTTAGAGTTCGATAGAGTCGTACTCTAACCATCTGACCTGAAAGACCACTCACCATACAAACTAATTTCAGTGAACGTTATTATCCAACGTGAAATCTGTTCATATACAAAGCAGGAATGTATTGGCTATAACTCCTTCTTTAAGAAATAACTTGTCTGTGTAGGAATTCAGTTTCTTTACATACATTCAATCTTGAATGGCCATGTTAACCTGATTTATTTGAAACCAAATTTAGTTTGTATAACATAGTTACTATGTTTCAATTATCTTGAATGAGTAACTTTCAGCTAGGCATTGGAATACCTGTGTTATATTACTTATTGTATATGTAGATTTTTCAGTAACGATATGACATCCCGAAGCAATAAACTATGTTAATTACGAATTATTACCAGAAATGTAAAACCCATAAGGGGAACATGAAAGATGAAGATTCAAGTTGAGCAAATGCTTGTGTAAGAAAATATACAGATGGTATAGGAACTGTTATTCGATGTAGGAAATTCATTTTTTCAGTATCTGTCAAATTTCTTTTGGGTTTTCAATTATAAATTGTTAGGGGACATATTTGAATTTATAGACTTTTTTATTGTTTTCTAATTTTACTGAAAGTAGATTTTACGGTTTTTGATGATAGAATACAATTCTTTTTGTATGACTTTTCTTGTAGAGTGTTATTTCAACATTCAAATTCACGACTGCTCTAGTTCTTATTGTTGTACGAGTTGAATTGATGTCTATCTAAAATCTGGTAAACAACTGGTAACTATATAATGATATCACGTTGAGTTAATTATTCTCTTCATATAGATGATCTGTGAAAAAACCTTTATTTTTTCTTAAGTGCAATTTTGTTTGTTTTTTTTTCTGCGTTAGTACCTACAGAATCGAGGGTATTTTATCATCATTTGTAAGAAGTTCATACATCATAACTATTTTTAATTCGCTTCACTTTTACAGATGGTCCTAAAAAATATTACGTCAGTTGTGGAAGGTGTTGGCGGTTTTTGAGTTGCTGTTTGATTGGGTAGTTTATTTTCATTTGAATATTATTCGTTAAATTGGTTAAGGCTTTAGCAGCCGAGATTTTCAGTGTTACTATCTTCATTCGGGTATGAAGGCCGTCGTGGTTTGGAACTGTATCCTAACGTTTCGCCAGCACGAGTGGCTGGCTTCTTCAGAGGTTTATTCATCTTGATGATTTACCGATGACCAGTGATTTTAGTTCGTAAGCTGTATTTTATGTCGACTCAGATAGTTCGCCTCTTTTGTTGATGTGTTGCTATAGGCCGAAGTGTTATCACCCGTTAATTTAGTATCGATTCCTGCCGTACCTGTTAGTGGGTTGTTTTTGGTTGTGGTATCAATAGTTAACTTATTAATGAGTGACCTGTCGTAACTTCGCATTGCGCTATTGCCACTTTAGCATCTTTGAGTATGAGATTCCTGTTAAGCGTTATGGCCTCCTCTTTTCTGTAATAGTTCTCCGTGTGTTTATGAATTTCTATGGCTCACCGTACAAGCCAACTGTGGTATCCATGATCGGGGCAAGTAATTCCACATCTTCGAACAGTAAGATGTGATCTCCTTCACTAAGCGCGTGTTCCGCTACTGCCGCTACATTGCATTCATTGTTGAATATGTTCTTTTCAATCAGTTTCTATTGAAGATATTCCTTTATCAAAATCTCCAGCGGCATTTCATATTATTTTTGCGTTGTCATAGGAGAGACAATTTATCGAACTTCATTCAACACTCTCATGGTGGTTTGATGTGTAGTGTCTAGCATTATGGTTTTTTTTTTCGATTCACATTTGTATAAAATTGTTCTGATGACTTCTCAAACTTTATATCTTTAGTTAAATACTCCTAATTATTTGTAACGTCTCAATGAATGAAAGCAATAACGAAATGATTTTCAAACTTGGTTCTGCTCTGAAATGATTTCGGTTGGGGTAATGACTAAGTTGACAGTTTTTTCAGGTGTTCATTTCATGCATACATTTTTCGGAATGAAATCTTCCTGTCTGTTCAATTGCCAGATTTACTATTCGAGATTCATTAATTTCTCACATTATGGAAGGAAAAAACCCACTAATGAGAAGTGTTAACATAAGTGCATATATACTATGCATTTCAATAATTATTTTTGCTATGGAAATGAGGGATACTGTAAACAAAAGGGATAGAAGTGACGTTTGATGTTATTTCTTATCATATTAACCCGTCTTATATTCAGATCAGACTGGATTCTCTCTGTATTTCCTGAAGTTGTATTGATGCCAGACATATTATTCAAATTGAATATCCATATTTTGGAAGGGTTAGCAATGGTGAATACATTAACAAGTTTCCTCAAAATCATTCAACCCCACTAATTCCGAGTAAATATATATAGCCTAGGGGTTGGTTCATCAACTTGCAAATTATATTTACTGAATCGTATCCTATAACAACTGATACTTTATGGCCTCGTTGTGGCAAGAATTATAGGATGTTGAACAATCAATCTATTTTGAGTTTACTGAAAACTATTTCGAAGGGCTTTCAAATATACATTGATGGTTATGGAAATACTCAAATATCTCTTGTGGTGTTCAGCGTTGATGAAGAAAATTTTTATTATAGGTAATTTTGAAGCTTACGCTATCGTAACCTGAAGAAGGAGTTGATACTCCAGAACTAGTTACTCTCAGTTAATACCATGATTTTAATTCTCAAAGTATGGTCTCGATAATTTTCACCGATTCTTTCTGTGAGGAATGCAGTTTTTCATTTTTTTTTATGTGCATCAAATATGTCTGATGGTTTTTGGAATAGTATAATTATCAACACGAACAAACTACTTTTCGAGCCCTGAAGAAGATTTTAATTGAATTCAAAACGTCGGCAAAGAAAAATTGCTTTTTCAAGGAGAAATTGATCCTGTTACCCAACCGAACTGTTTTCAGAAATATTTTTGGATCAATAAACTAGTTAACTGAATTCAGACAACCTTCATTAAATTCTAAAGTGAACTTTACTGAAAATGGTTTTTATAGTTACTGAAATTAGATAGAAAACCTTAATTTTTTAAGAAAACCTTCCCATTCATTTTTCCACGTTCTGTAAAAGTCACTTTTTCCCTAGGTATATTTATTTGAATCATAAACATCTTGGTCTGTAATCTTTCACCTTTACCATGTTTAGTCTCTTTGCTTAGACTTCCATTGTTGACAAAATAAAAATAAAATTCCATAAAATCTACACACCCGGATGGCTTCACATTATCTTCGAATTTTTTAGAATGTCTTCTATGGAAATTTCCATTTAACCCATTAACCGCCAAAGGTGCGTCAACGCAACTTTTCTATATACTTTTTTTTTGTGGTTTGGATCAATATTATTTATGTTTATTCTGATGAATATTCATAATAATAATCCAGAAAATGTAAAAATATTTTTATTCAATCCAAAACATGATTTTTTCAATTTCTGAAATGAATTTGAAAATGTTATAAATTGGCCGTTCTGGTAATTCTCCAATAAAATCACTTTTTTTCGATACTGAATATGAACTGATATATTCATTTTGTGCTGAACAGTAATGAAAAATATGCTCAATGGTAACGTGTATTCTCATTTACTTAAATATTTTCGGATGTCGTACATTTTTGCATGTATTTGTGTTGGTTGCGTATACGTACCTTTGGCCGATAATGGTAAACATTTTCATCCACTAGTATGCGAGTTTTGACAAGTTTAGGAATATCAGGATACAATGGTCAGTTGATGATTAGCCTTGATTGAATTTATTTCAGTGCGAATCAGTATCAGCAGGGAAGATGTCTTGTATTTTTTATAAAAAATTGTCAAAATGAGGTAAGAATCATAACTCGAGCGTAGATTTTGGTATTTCATTATCATTATTTATTCTTATAGTGCGTTTTCGAAATGGAAAATGAAGAGAGCACTGAGGACGCAAGAGTTGAGTGCTTTATTAGAGGAAGAGTTGGATTATCAAAATTATGATTCGATTGATGTCGTTTATGTGCCGGCGGAATTATTTTTGTAAGCTTGAGAGAAAAAAGGATTTTGCGCAACAGGAACAGTGAGGGAAAATCGCACTGCTAAATGCCCCGTTGAAGATAGTAAAAAAATGGTTTGAAAGAAAAGAGGTTTTTACACTTATGCTTTCGATCCCATCCTCGGAGTTCTAGTTGTGCGACGGAATGATAATTCTGTTGTAACTGTGGTGACCAATACGTATGAAGTTCTCCCTCTTGTTCAAGCTAAACACTACAATCGAAAAGAACATAAAGAGATTCTTATACCCCAGCCAAATGTTATACACCAGTATAATAAATATTTGGGTGGAGTAGACCTCCATGACAATAGCATTGCCAACTATCGAATTAGGATAAGAGGAAAAAAGTGGTAGTGGCCATTGTTCACTAATATGATCGACAGTATGGTTGTAAATAGTTGGAAAATTTATAGAATTGCGAATGAATTCAGAATATCACAATTGGAGTTTCGTTCTTAACTGCTAATAAGTCTACTAAAATGTAGTGGGCAATTAAGTAATACCAATGAAACCTCGAATGGTGCCGAATCCAACCTATTGTACGAAAGACCATCTAAATCAGTTCTACCAGTTCTACGGACATGTGATAATTAGACATACCAACAGTGCAAGAAAAAAATGTTGATTTTGTAAAAGTACCACCATATATTCATGTAGGAAATGCATAGTGCATGTGCACCCAAATTGTTTCGAAAATTATCATATGAAGTAATAGGACACCTACTCTTTTTTTTTCATTCGATTATTTTAACCATTTTTGGCCAAAGGTGCGCTTACGCACCCACTTGTTTACTGTGAGTTTATATTTTTTTCAATGACGAATTGTTCTTTTTTTGAGTATTCTAAACGTGCCACAATAAATATTTTTTCTAAATTACGAATTTCTAATGTCTTGGCCGTTAATGGGTTAAATTGGAAGGGTTATATTTTTTGGAGTGACTAAAGAAAGTTTTTTGCTTCTACCACTCGATCTTGATACAAAAAAAAATGTTTGAATCTTCCAAAGAAAGGAAGGAAGCAATCAATTTGAAAGAAGTATTTCTATACATAGATGTGTATATCATGCAAAGAAGTAACTTTTAGACACAAACTGGAAGAAAAAGCCCCTCTGAAACAGCTACTTTCATATACATATTGAATTATATAAAAAAACAATTATTTCGAAATAAATACATTTATATAAACACTGAATTATTCAAAAAACAAGTTTCTCTACTCAGTTTGTATTCCAAACATTCGTTAAGGAATCAAATCAGATATCATTCACAGGATTCCTACACAATATACTGAATGAATGGTAAAAATTTCACCTACATGGAATACTGTCGTCGATGACATAAGTAAATCAAACTTATTTCGTGACATGAAAATCGTAATTTATAAATGTATTGTATGTTTCTTCTTATAATGTTATCCTGATTGTTACTGAAAAGCCCGAAGGCAAGTGCTTCACGTCAAAACATCGATGTCTACCAGTGAGGATGATAGTGGTCCATGTAAGTGAAATTTTTACTTTTTATTCAGTATTTCGTTTAGAAATCCTGTGAATGATATCTGAATTGAATCCATAACGATTGTTTGGAATACAAACTGAGTAGACTGTTTTTTGTATAATTCAGTGTTTATATGGAAGTATTTGTTTCGAAAGAATTTTTCTTTCGTGTATTTCAATGTTTATATGGAATTCCCACTTTTTTTTGTATTAAGTTGTAATAGTAGAGAGCCAAAAACATTCTTTTCCAATGATTTTTATATTTTTGTTGATTCAATTTGTTGACCTGGGAAATTGAAACACTACAGAATACCAATGTTCTATTCCCGGAAACAAGGTTTTCTCATAGAAATGAACTCAACGTAACATAAAGAAACGAATAATATTCGTCTCCAACAGACCAGCTTCATTGAATCTTCATTGCCATTCTTAGCCGTACTCAATATACGAGGTGATCACTCTAAAGAAATAGCAGGAAAACAAAAATCCGAAATGATCGACATGGAAATTCTGCTATTGATAAAAATTATAATTTGTTCAATTTTCTCATGTTTTCTGGGTGAAACTGCATGAGCGAAAATGTTTTTTTGTCTGTTGGAAAAAAATAATTTTTTAGCGAAGGAATAAAAGAATATTTAGATCAGCTAAAAAATTCAGTTGAGCTTCTAGCATTATTTCACCTCCACTTGTTGAAATAAAACCTATTTAGGTTAGTGAAACACAAAAATCACAGGTTTTCTACTATAATAGATATCAGATAAATGCGTTTAATTTTCTAACGGCATCTTCAGAAACGATCAACACAAAGGTGTCCGTTGTGACATATCCAAATGGAAATTCAAATAATACAACTACTGACACAATCTCCAAAAGAACTAACATTAAATTCCACCCTATACCCACATTATCACTTATCCCTCTTTTCTCCCTCACTACAGTTACTATTAAAAGTTCCAAGTAGTCATCAGGGGTGAATAATGGAAAATGGAAAAGTTAAACATCCATTCGCAACTGAAAATTGAAAAAATTCTGGATAGACATAGAGTTATCCATCACAAGGCAAACCCTACAGATTTCATTTGGGCATAATTTGCGCCAAGTAATTGTATTGCCTAAGCAGGCCTTTCAGCTGCGATATGCGACAGTCAGCAGAGCCACGTACTGGAAAAATTTTATCAAATACGGCAGTATTTCTTGACAATTTCAGGTGTAAGAATGTTGTAGTGAAGATAGATTCAACATGTAAACTGTTCGGCCTCTAGTTTTTAGCTAGTTGTACTGCAGTGAAAGCTGACGTGAAACACCAAGGACATATTTCATCTTTTGTCGATGTCGAAGCTCAGCTTTGCAACTTACCGCCTTGTAGATCCTTGCTTATTCCAGATACGAGTATTTGATGATTGAGCTTTCTGCCGATCCCACAGAAAGCGGCTCTGTAAGGGGAGATATCATCATTATTCATTTAAACTTGTATAGCTGAGTCCAGCGATCCTTCTGTGTTTCAGCCTAGCATTACTGAGGAGACTTAGGGCGGGTGGAATCATGAATGCGTTGAGTTTGGGCTGTCATATTCTCCGTAAAAATCCTAATCTGTCGTGAATTCATCTCTACTTTCAGTTTTTATTCATGAATAAATAATATAAGAGTCAATTATTCAGTCTGTCTCTGTCCATTTAAGGGAATTGGAATTTTCGTAATGAAACATTTGTTTCCCTATTCACTACTACGTAAAAATTATGCAGCGTATCCAGGTTCGTTTTCTACGTTTGTTTTGTTTGATTTGTAACAACTATCATCATCATCATCATAATCATCATCATTATCATTATCAATATCAATATTATTATCAATATAAATATCAATATCAATATCAATATAAATATCAATATCAATTATCATTATCATTATCAGTATCAGTATGATTATCATTATCATTATCATTGTTATTATCATCATTATCATTATTTCATGCAGATTAACAATGTATTGAAGGTGATGGAGTAGATTCTGCAAAGCGCAGTGTTTTTTTTTATAATTTTGTCAAATTCAATGGTCTAGCGACGATCTGTCTGGTCATTTAGTGTTAGACATAATCAACGAATGTTGTTTCTACAAAAGTATCCAAATATATTCAATGATCCGATCTGCCTCACTCTTGCCTGCACTCAGATCTGCCTCACTCAATAATAGTTGGCGTTTAAAATGCTAAGACACGTCGAGTTTTATTTTGAGGAGCATATTTTCCAGTTTGTCACTTTCACTGTCTCAAGAGTGCATCTAACATTGAAATCTCAAATGGAATAAGGAATCAAATATTTGGAAGATCATCAATTTCTATTTTCACTGCTTTTTACTTTTTTGAATTTGAAATATTAATCGAACTGGACATTTAAAAATATTGGAACACATGAAACAAAGTGGAGAAATCGTCTCAGTCACACCATTTATAACTGAAGAATGGCTGAACTGATTTTCATGATTTTTGACGACAATATTCATATCAGTGTTATCAACAATACCGCTAGGGATAAGATTGATTTTTTAACAATGCAATTAGACTGTATCATGAATTCTATGAAGCAATCCACTGCAGATGAAGAAGAAATAGCACAAGAGAAGATACGCATTCAGTTATCAAGTTTACTACTCAACATCAAAATGACCTGGCAACTCTGGCCGTGTTAGTATGGCCCGACTTCCTGCTTCATGACCACGATATGAAAAAGTTTATATTACTTAGCTCAACACATACTAGGGTTGTACGGAGTCACTATGTCAGATAGTGAACTATTGAAATATATATGGAGAAAAATGTAAAATCAAAGATGGAAACTGGTTACATATCAGTATGTGTGATTTACAATTTTGAAAACTCACATGCATGGTTTATCACTGTGTACAAGAAATATTCTTTATATATCACACATAGAAAAAATTTGAAGAAATAAACATTGTTTATTCACATCTTTTGAAATGCATTGAAATATCTGAATGTTTTGAATCCCTACGAAATAATGAGAAATCATGTTTCAAATCTCGCTCAGTTCATCACTTCTATTACTGAACGGGTGAATAATTTCAATATTGATCATTTGCTCACATAATCGGGGGAGAAATTGTTATAAAGTGATACTTACATGAATGCATAACACAATTTTGAATATATAACATCTATTAGAGCAGACGGCAATAATAGTTTATTAGTGGTTCATTACTAGAAGCGAATGCAAGTCTAGCGAAACTGAAATATTACTCAATATATTCATTACTCGTAAAAGGTTATTACAGTTACTGAAAATATCAGGTACGAAACATTATTTGTAGATATTAACAATTACTGTTTGAAATTGAAAACCTGAAAAAAAATTTTTAAGTAAAATCATAAGCACTACAGGAAAATACTAAAGTAGCTCTGAGATCGGTGCCTATGCTGAAATAGTGATTCACATTTGATTTGAATCGCTAGAGATTACATCCATTCGGAAAAACCTTCTCAGACAGTTGATTCCACATAAACTCAGTTTTTCAAATGGAAGTGTTCTCAAACAGTGAAGTTCGAGTTATACTGAGTTGAACTTCAAATCGATAAGCAGCCACAGTCCGTCGCGTATTTCTGATGTGTACCACTCTTGGTGGAATCAAATGTGCCAAGTCATTTGAACACTTCCTGTGTTCGCGTCTCCAATCAGGCGGATGGCTCTTTTCTGGATGAAATCCAGTAGCTTCAGGGTATGCTTAGAGGCGGAGCTCCATACATGAGAACAATACTCCAAAAGAAGGTCTGATCTGAGCGTCATGAAGCATCAAAAGTTGTTGATGTGTGTACAGTGTTATGATTCGGAACAATGTTCCAAGCTTTCGAGAAGCAGCTTTTGAATTCCAACGACGTGATTGAGCAAAGACATATTGTTGTCCATTTCAACCCCCAACAGACTTATCAAAGCAGAAAGCGCAATTGTCTGTTCTGACAATATTATATTCGGTTCGAAAACATTAATTTTTTTTTTGGAGAAACCGGTGCCTGGGTTCCTGTGGCATTGAACTGAACCTACGTTGAATGATGACAAAAATATGACATATTCAAAATGGGTGGTGAACTGATGGTGTTTATTCCAAAAACCATATTCAAGAACCACTGTATCAAAAGAGTGTCACTGAATAGCATGAGTTTCACAAAAAGATTCTCCAGTCGTCTTTGAAACTCTCCTCACTATTCATTTGTAAATTATTGGATTCATGATTACTGGGATAAAATTTTTACATTCTGAAAATAAAATCATTAAAATGGACATTTGAAAATTATCTGGGTTCTATTACCTAATAACCGTTCTTGCAATCCTCGACTAATCACTAGTTCCATCGAAAGGAAACGAGCATATTTTGTTATGTGTGATAACGAATTGTTTTTGAATATATCTTATGCTCACTCAACAAGAGAAATAGCAAAAATCCTCATAGCTTTTTAAATTTAATTGTGGGGTAGGTATAACACTCATTTCAACTGATTTATACTTTCTGCCACATAAATGGAACTGAACACCCAATTTTCTATAATAATCAAGTCCGGAAAAAATACCATTGATGTGTCCTAGACTGACACGTTTGTTATTTGATGTGGCATACTAAACTAGACCCAACTAGCAAATCGGAACTAAGGAATATAGATCCTTTTGAAGAGATCATGTTGGTGTATACTACTGCCTCATGGTAGGTGGAATAAATATTCCCAACACTGATTAATTTTGAATGATAAACATGTATTTATAGCTGAACTTGAATTACCGAAAAATACATTCAGAATTGAAATACCCAAAGTAATTCTTCCATCCACAATTGAAAACACAGAGTGCAATTCATTTTCATTGCGCTATGTGAAAAAAAGGTCCGGCTCAGTAAGAGAAAATTTAATTTGACGGTTTCCCGTTCTGGACGTGGCACCTTCTCCATTTCTTACTCTCATACACAGGTAATGATTTTATGTAGTATTTTTCTTTCAATTTCACCTCCTAAAATATCCTAATTAACTTCTCACGATCAAGCACATCCCATATTTCTTGAGAAATAATCCTGATTATATGAGGGTACTCCCATGAATTCAAGTTGAATCAAAAGGGGCTTCCAATATGAAGTGAATTACTATTAGTTCAAAAATAGATTTAAAAATGGCGTCCACATCTTTCCACTATTATGAAAACTTATGATAATAATAGTAGACTAATGCCAAAAAAATAATCATAGCATGTATGACTAGATGATATAATTAAATATAATAGCATAATGTCAAAATGTTGTGAATCTAAATAGAAAGAATCAATCGAACTCGTATTTACTACGTCTATAACTTCGTTATAGATCATTTATAAAGATACTTGCTTCGAAATGGGTCAGGTATGTCCAAAATAGGCGAGATGTGAATGAACGTAAACAATTATGAGAATAACACTCGTTATTCTCATTAGTGGAATTAGTGAGATTCTTTCACAGACACCCATGTTTGTAACAATCACCCTTCTTTGGCAATGGACTTAGCTTACGGTTCTTTCCTGTTTTGGAAATTGCACAGTCCTTCCTACAGAAAATATAGCAGTATTCCAGAATTTACCTGACATAGTATCGTTGAACTTTGTTTGAAGATGGTTGACAATGTTTCGTGGTGCATTTCATTAATTCGGACTTGATTTGAAATCCCTGAAAAATTCTATAAAAATTAAAAAGATTTAGCTAAAGAATAACAATTACATTACGCAAGAAATACTGAATTTACAATGAAATAAAATACAAGCAACAATTAAAAATTGAACCATTAACAAGAAATGAAAATTAAAAATCATTCATAAGAAATGAAGATTGAAAATAAAAGATTCCAAGCCAAGTTACTTCACGCCGTTTCAATTGTAAGTATCACGAGTTATCACACAAAGACGATTGTGGATACTAACAATCGAAACGTCGTGAAGTCACATGGCTTGGAATCTTTTAGTTTTTAATTTTCATTCCTTGTTAATAATTTTTAATTTTCATTTCTTGTTGATAGTTTTATTTTTAATTGTTGTTTGTATTTTAATTCTTCGTAATTTCAGTTTTTTTTTGCCTAATATAATTTTTATGTAGTAGCTAATCTTTTTAATTTTCATAGTTTTTTTAGGGATTCCTTATCAACTTATATCATGTTAGACAATGGAGGTCCGAACTAATGGAATACATCGTTGACCTTGATAAGAATTCACAGAATTTATTTTGAATTTCACCTTCTGAAATCAATTTTGGAAAATGCTGATGGCTTCGCCGTATCAGATAGATTTTATGTAATTAAATCTTAGGTTCTACAACTACCCTGGACATTCAGAAACAATGTTGAAATTTCAACGAATAATATGAAGATATGTTTTGATAGAAAAAGGCGTACCGTGTATGTGCACCTTTCTTATATGGTTCATACCTTATAAATGACAAATCAAAAATTTTATGTTTAGCGATAAACGCTTCACATACATGTTACCTAATTCTCTCTCTCTCTCTAAGATAATGGACGTTGCTTCCCACTCGGGCGCATTTGTCCAGGCTCCTCCAATCAAATTGACATCAATTTGACAGAAGCTTCGTCGGGGAGAGGGGGGACGCAGCAATGCTGCCACCCCTTTTTTGTCACACTTTTCATAATGAAAACATACAGTACTTTTTTATTGTCACCTCCTGCTCAGGAGGTGACAATAAAAAAGTACTGTATGTTTTCATTATGAAAAGTGTGACACAAAAGGGGTGGCAGCATTGCTGCGTCCCCCTGAGCAGGAGGTGACAATAAAAAAGTACTGTATGTTTTCATTATGAAAAGTGTGACAAAAAAGGGGTGGCAGCATTGCTGCGTCCCCTCTCTCCCCGACGAAGCTTCTGTCAAATTGATGTCAATTTGATAGGAGGAGCCTGGATAAATGCGCCCGAGTGGGCGCATTTGTCCAGTGTGTTTCCAATTATAATAGTCCCATTCATCAATGGTTTTGAATGATTAACATTATCCGAAAATTGTTTCTATTAATTAACATAGGATCTGAAGAACTCGTGAAAGACTCCTTATTATTTTCAGGTTGAAGATTGAATCTAGTTCAATTACCATCGGTTAGATTATTATTGAGAAACGATTCCTATACCATTATTTAGACTTCATGGAGTGGATCAAAATATTGGAATCGAATAGATTTCATATGAAAAAAACAATTAGTTTTTTATATCAAGAACAAAAAAGTTCCTTGGCAAAAAAGCAATATCAACTTTTTTTCAAATAGAGAGGGGGTCTGTATTATCTCAAACAATACGCAATTCAGTTATTCATTCAAATTCGATTAATTTTTTGAAACCAGCCTTTTCTGGGTGATTATCAGTTCCACATTCTCTCCAAAAATTTGCAAATTAACTATAAATATTATAGTTTCGATAAAACGTTCATTCAAAATCCACTCCAATGTATGCTGATAAGTTTTTTCAGTACTTCATTCCAATAAAATTTCATTCGATCATGTTTTCGAAATTATT